>NC_089249.1:192878993-194367900 GCF_963930625.1 Muntiacus reevesi | reverse complement strand
AGATCCTCTGGAGAAGGAAATGGCAACCCACTCCAGTACACTTGCCTGGAAAATCCCATGGAGCCTGGCAGGCTACAGTTCATGGGGTCGCAATGAGTCAGACACGACTGAGCAACTTCACTATTCATTAATAAAACAACAGGCGTGAGAGACCCAGGGTTAGGACAGCTGCCAGCTCGCAGTGGGGCTCAGGACATACTGCGCACCCTCCAGCCCCTGCGCGTGTGGACCCAGCTGGTGGGGCCGAGGGCCCGGAGCTTCCTACCTTGTGCATCTGGTGCATGTTGTCCTGAGGGTACCCTCCAGGGCCCTGGGTCGGGATGGGGTGTCCTGCCGAGGGAGGCCCCGGGCTGGGTCCCATGATGCTGTGGGCGGAGCCAGGGGAGGGGCCTGGGCTGGGGCCCAACATGGCTCCCGGGGAGGGGCCTGGGCCGGGAGAAGGGCCTGGCCGAGGAGTTCCGCCCAGGGCTGGGTCCGGTGTGGACATCTTCACAGGAGCTGCGGACAGTGGTCTCCTGCTTGGAAAAAAGTCCTGGTCAGTGTGGGGGTCACAGCCACTGCTTGGGTGAGTCACAGCAGGTCCAGGACGATCACACACGGTCAGGTCAGAGCCTCCGACAGGCACCCCCCAGCCACCCAGTCCTTTCTCCTCCATTCCTCTCCAAGCAGATGATAGTCAGACACCCAAAAAACCCAAGTGCCCTGAGGAAGGGGTGGGACCCAGGAGGTGGGGCAGCAGGTGACAGATACTGCCTGACGTCCCCTGGTAGCTTTCTAGTTATAAGAGAGGGCTCGTCTCAGGGAAGTGCTGACACACCCTTCACGCCCTCCGAATGCTTGCTCATCTTTCCATTTAAGAAAAAAGAGGAGCGTGACTGAGGCTCAAAGCCTTTGCCGGCAACATCATCTGACTGGACCTTCATCAATTCAACTAAAACAAATATTCATGGCAAGGAATGCTGGTTTCAACTTAATTCAGTGAGACCAAGTTTCCTTTAAAATAAACGAATTTAAGTTTTAAAAGTAGGCTCCTTTAAAGAGCCTACATAACTAATGGCATAATTACATAACTAACTACATTAACTAGTGGCAAATTACATAACTAATGGCACTCTGGTATCTCAAATACCTCAAAAGTGATATTCAGGACTTCCCTGGTAGTCCAGTGGCTAAGACTCCACACTTCCAGTGCACAGGGCCTGGGTTCAATCCCTGGTGAGGGAACTAGATCCCCACATGCAGCAACTAAAATCCAGTGCAGTCAAATAAAAAAGAAAAAAATTTTTTTTAATTTAAAGTGATACTCAAGGGCTGCAAACTAAAACCTGATACCCAGAAGTATGACCCAGAGCCTCCACAAGATCCAAAAATCAGCCCCAAAATTCCTAATGTGAGCTAAGTCATGATTCCTTTGACTGGTCTGTGAGCTGATCAATTTTATAAGGGCTTTCTATAGTAAGGGTTCAATTTTCAATCTGTTGTGTAGTTACATGACCTTAAGTAAGATTCTCTTTAATGTAACAACCCCTTTCCTGATGAGAGAGTAAGGCATTCTCAGTGCTAAAATCTGGAAAATACAAAAAGAACACAGAAATGTAAAATCACCAATCAACCCACCAGACTCAGAGGTTATGTGTTTGCTGGCCCTGCAGACAGCAAGAAACAGTCCTGCCCTCTTACCCTCCCAGGAAGGTGGGCTGAGGGGTATCTGTGGGGAGGGAAGGCTGTAGCTCCGCAGAGCCCCCCAGAGCTGTGACAACAGAGCCCTCAAAGGAGGGCGGGCTGACTGGTGCTGCCTCCAGGGCTTCTCCTTCGAGGCTACTCCACACACGGGCAGAGGCTCACTCTACAGGACTACTCAGCACATTCCAGGCACAGTTTCCCTTCAGAGAATCACACCTAGGACCCTTTTCATCATTTAGTAGTCTTCAAGATGCAAATTCTAGAGGTTCAATCAAGTTTCCCGGGCCTGATGCATCCTGTTATTTTAAAGTCCCCCTCTAGCTTTTTACTTTGCTTAACTGCAATATAGTTAATTCAGTGTTGTGTTCCTTTCTGCTGCACAGAATCACTTTGCTACAGCAAAATGAATCGGCAGAGTCAACCAGTGGATATGCACATATACACATATCCACATTTTTCTAGATTCTTTTCCCATGAAGGTCAGGCTTCCCTGGTGGCTCAGTGGTGAAGAATCCACCTGACAAAGTAGGAGACTCCGGTTTGATCCCTGGGTCGGGAAGGTTCCCTGGAGAAGGGAAAGGCTACCCACTCCAGGATTTTGGCCTGGAGAATTCCATGGACTGTATAATCCATGGGGTCGCAAAGAGTCGTGTCTACGACTGAGCAACTTTCACTTTCACTTAAACTTTACTAGGCTCTCCTGATTTCAAGGATAAATCTTGAAAAGGTACAGGAATATTTTGGGGGATGCTTTAAACATGCTTTACTTTACTTTTTAATATTTTGGCCACAACACATGGCATGGCATGTTGGATCTTAGTTCTCTGACCAGGGATCAAACCCGTGCCTGCTCCTTCTGGCAGTATGGAGTCTTAACCACTAGACCACCAGGGAAGTCCCAGTACAGGAACATTTTTAATTTTTCTGATTTTTAAAAAAAAGGTCTTCCTGTGAAAGGTGGGGGTATATCTTCCTGGATAACGGATCAAAAGCCAAAACTTCTTCACTCCAGTTTCACAACTAAGTAACGGGAACAAAGAGGATGAGAAATCTCGGCAGAGCCAAATACCTCCCCCTGCCTGTGAACACACCCAACCAAATGAGCAAACACTCCTCCATTTTGCCTGCATCCCTGGTCTCCTCCAGAGCTCTAGGAGCCTTTGAGATGAACTTTAAACACACGCAACAGGAATGTCAGAGAACGTGCTCACAATCCCTTCCCCACACATCACAAACCCAATGTGCTCAAGGAAAAATCAAACTTTATTTTCTTTTTTTTTTAATCAAACTTTAAAAAAACAGAAAACAAATTCGAGACCAATTCATTTGGAAGCAAAATCTGAGATGATTCAAAAGGACCTGTACTCGGAAAACTCTAAGACACTAATGAAAGAAACTGAGGGACTTTCCTGGTAGTCCAGGGATTAAGAATCCGCCTGCCAGTGCACAGGACACAGGTTCAATCCCTGCTCTGGAAAGATTTCACATGCCACCGTGAGCCCATGCATCACAACTACGGAAGCCCATGCAATCTAGAACTCCAAAATGAGAGTTTGGAGCCTGTGCTCCAAAATGAGAAGCTGCAATGAGAAGCCCGCATACCGCAACTAGAGAATAGCCTCTGCTTGCGCAACTAGAGAAAGCCCGTGCAGCAATGAAGACCCAGCACAGCCAAAATAAATAAACAGAAATCTCATACACACACACACAAAAGAATTAATGAAACTGAAGATGACACAAATAGAAAGATACACTGTGTTCGTGGATTGAAAGAATTAATATTGTTAAAATGACCAAACCTCTCAAGGCAATCTACAGATTCAATGCAATCACTATCACAATACCCATGGCATTTTTTTTTTTTTTTACAGAACTAGAACAAATAATTCTAAAATTTGTATGGAGACACCAAAGACCCCAAATTACCAAAGCAATCCTGAAAGAAGAATGGGGCTAGAGGTATCATGCTCCCTGACTTCAGACTGTTCTACAAAGCCAGAGTAATCAAGAGTGTGGCACCGGCACAGAAACAGACAGAGATCAACAGAACGGAATAGACAGGTTAGAAACAAACCATGCAACGATGGTCAGTTAATCTACAACAAAGCAGGCAAGAATACATGCAGAAAAAAAAAATACGCACCCAAATGTTCACAGCAGTATTGTTTACGGTAGCCAAGACTTGGGAGCAACATAAGTGTCCACCAACAGATGAACGGAGTAATAGTCTAGACAATGGAATATTACCCCACCATAAAAAAGAATGAAACTTTGCCATCTGCAACATGGATGGACCTGGCAGGTATTCTGCTTAGTCAATTAGGAGAAAGACAAATACTCTATGTTATCACTTACATATGGAACCTAAAAATAAACCCAATGAATATAACAAAACAGAAACAGACTCACAAATATAGAGAACAAACTGGTGGTTACCAGTGGGAAGAAATGAAGGAGGAGGGGCAAGAGGCAGGTAGAGGATGAAGAGGTACAAAACAGTACGTATAAAATGAACTACAAAGATATATTGTACAGCGCAGGGAATAATAGCCAATATTTTATGATAACTTTAAGTGGAGTACAATGTAGAAAAATGTTTGAATCACAATGTTGTATATCTGAAACTAATGGAATATTATAAATCAACTATATCTTGGACTTCCCTGGTGGCACAGATAGTAAAGAACCCACCTGCAATGAAAGAGACCTGGGTTTGATCCCTGGGTTGGGAAGATTCCCTGGAGAAGGGACTGGCTACCCACTCCAGTATTCTTGCCTAGAGAATCTCATGGATAGAGGAGCCTGTACAGTCCATGGAGTCACAAAGAGTTGTACATGACTGAGCAACTAAGCATGCACACACACACAACTATCAGTTCAGTTCAGTTCAGTCGCTCAGTCGTGTCTGACTCTGCAACCCTGTGAATCGCAGCACGCCAGGCCTCCCTGTCCATCACCAACTCCCAGAGTTTACCCACACTCATGCCCATCGAGTCGGTGATGCCATCCAGCCATCTCATCCTCTGTCGCCCCCTTCTCCTCCTGCCCCCAATCCCTCCCAGCATCAGGGTCTTTTCCAATGAGTCAACTCTTCGCATGAGGTGGCCAAAGTATTGGAGTTTCAGCTTCAGCATCAGTTCTTCTAATGAACACCCAGGACTGATCTCCTTTAGGATGGACTGGTTGGATCTCCTTGCAGTCCAAGGGACTCTCAAGAATCTTCTCCAACACCACAGTTCAAAAGCATCAATTTTTCAGCACTCAGCTTTCTTCACAGTCCAACTCTCACATCCATACATGACCACTGGAAAAACCATAGCCTTGACCAGACAGACCTTTGTTGGCAAAGTGATGTCTCTGCTTTTTAACATGCTATCTAGGTTGGTCATAACTTTCCTTCCAAGGAGTAAGCGTCTTTTAATTCCATGGCTGCAGTCACAATCCACAGTGATTTCGGAGCCCCCAAAAATGAAGTCTGACACTGTTTCCACTGTCTCCCCATCTATTTCCCATGAGGTGATGGGACCAGATGCCATGATCTTAGTTTTCTGAATGTTGAGCTTTAAGCCAACTTTTTCACTCTCCTCTTTCACTTTCCTCAAGAGGCTTTTTAGTTCCTCTTCACTCTCTGCCATAAGGGTGGTGTCATCTGCATATCTGAGGTTATTAATATTTCTCCCAGCAATCTTGATTCCAGCTTGTGCTTCTTCCAGCCCAGAGTTTCTCATGATGTACTCTGCATAGAAGTTAAATAAGCAGGGTGACAATATACAGCCTTGACGTACTCCTTTTCCTATTTGGAACCAGTCTGTTGTTCCATGTCCAGTTCTAACTGTTGCTTCCTGACCTGCATACAGGTTTCTCAAGAGGCAGGTCAGGTGGTCTGGTATTCCCATCTGTTTCAGAATTTTCCACAGTTTATTGTGATCCACACAGTTGAAGGCTTCTGCATAGTCAATAAAGCAGAAATAGATGTTTCTCTGGAACTCTCTTGCTTTTTCGATGATCCAGCGGATATTGGCAATTTGATCTCTGGTTCCTCGGCCTTTTCTAAAACCAGCTATACCTCAATTTAAAAAAAAAAAATCTGGGACTTCCCTGGTGGTCTAGTGGTTAAGAATCTGCCTTGCAATGCACAGGACGCAAGTTCAAGCCCTGGTTGGGGAACAAAGATTCCACACGCCAAGGAGCAACCAAGCTTGCACACCGCAACTGCTGAGCCTGCATGACACAACTAGCAAGTTTGTGCACCTCGACAAAAGATCCCACATACTGCAGCACAGATCACGCATGCTGTAACCAAGACCCAAGATAAGCACTAAGGAAACAACGCAACCCACTGGGCACTGGTGCTCGTACCACCCTCGGACACAGGAGGGCAGACCTACAGCATCGTGTGGGTGTGGAGTACAGGAAAAGGGAAGCAGGGAGCAGCCTTCCAGCCCTCGATGTGGTCTCTCAGGTCGTGGCATACTTGAAGGGTCCAGATCCTAGATGTACAGCTGCAAGAGTCTTAGATCAGATACAGCACCTCCACGGCACTTGGTTCAAGCCGAGACCACCACCCTCCCAGCAGAATCCCTGTTCTGATTCTCTCACTGTAGGTTAGTTTCACCTGCTACTGAACTCCGTCTGAAAGGAGGGTCATACAGTTTACTTCTGCACAACGTCAGGTCTGGGAGGAGCATCCATGCTGTAGGGACAGCCATCAGTTCTCCTATTCCCGGACCCTGTGCTCCCAGGTTTTGGCTAGTTCATGTAAAGCTGATGTGAACAATGTCAGTAGGTGGATGGAGGCGCACATTTTCCTTGTGCACGTGTCCAGGAGGGGAACTGCTTGTCATAAGGGAGGCGTAACAACGTTACCTTGACAGATATTGCCAGTTTTCTAAATTAGCAAAATAATGGCATACACTGCCCTCCCTGCAGCAACATAGTAAGCATTCCAGTTCCTCTAATTCAACATTTGGTGCTGTCAGTCTTTTTAACTTGTAACGGTTCCGGTGAGTGTATAATTGTATCTCATTATGGTTTTAATTTGCATTTCCCTTGTGACTAAAGGTGTTGCACCTTTTCATAGGCTCACCGGCCACCAAAAGATCCACTTTTATACAGGCTCTAAGTTTTTACTAACATTTTATTGTGGATAACTGATTACAATTAATGTCTCTCAGTGATGAAGACAAGTTCTTAATTTTAATGATGTTCAATATATCAAGTGAAAGTCACTCAGTCGTGTCTGATTCTCTGCGACCCCATGGACTACACAGTCCATGGAATTCTCCAGGTCAGAATACTGGAGTGGGTAGCCTTTCCCTTCTCCAGGAGTTCTTCCCAACCCTGGGATCGAACGTAGGTCTCTCGCATTACAGGCGGTTCCTTTACCAGCTGAGCCACCAGGGAAGCCCAAGCTGGAATCAAGACTGCTGGGAGAAATATCAATAACCTCAGATATGCAGATGACGCCACCCTTATGGCAGAAAGCAAAGAACTAAAGAGCCTCTTGATAAAAGTGAAAGAGGAGAGTGAAAAAGTTGGCTTAAAACTCAACATTCAATGAAGATCATGGCATTCAGTTTCATCACTTCATAGCAAACAGGTGGAGAAACAATGGAAATGGTGACAGACTTTATTTTCTCGGGCTCCAAAATCACTGCAGATGGTGACTGCAGCCATGAAACTAAAAAGACACTTGCTCCTTGGAAGAAAGGATATGACAAACCTAGACAGCATATTAAAAAGCAGAGACATCACTTTGCTGACAAACATCCATCTAGTCAAAGCTATGGTTTTTCCAGTAGTCATGTATGGATGTGAGAGTTGGACTATAAAGAAAGCTGCGTGCTGAAGAAATTGATGCTTTTGTACTGTGGTGTTGGAGAAGACTCTTGAGAGTCCCTTGGACTGCTAGGAGACCAAACCAGTCAATTCTGAAGGAAATCAGTCCCAAATATTCACTGGAAAAACTGATGCTAAAGCTAAAACTCCAACACTTTGGCCACCTGATGAGAGGAACTGACTCACTGGAAAAGACCCTGATGCTGGGAAAGACTGAAGGCGGGAGAAGGGGACAGCAGAGGATGAGACGGTTGGATGGCATCACCGACTCAATGGATATGAGTTTAGGCAAGCTCCAGGAGTTAAGCGATGGACAGGGAAGCTTGGCATGCTACAGTCCATGGGGTTGAAAAGAATCAGACATGACTGAGCGACTGAACTGAACTGAATATATCAAGTCTGTTCTTTTACAATTAATGGTTCTAGGGTTCTGTTTAAGAAATCTTTGTCTATCTGTGACAATGAGAAATAATGTATTTGTGGTCTCTACCTTTAGTTCTTGACAGAGTTCCTAAAACCCATGCAATTTCCTAAGTGATAAGGGTGATAAGAGCATCTTACACAGAGCTCCAAAATCCCTTAGAATTCCCTCAGAGACAGGACAGTCTTTGGTTCTAATGAGGCTACTCCAGGTGGGCTCCTGAATGACTTTAGGATGGGAGCTGGTCAGAAGGAAGATGTTAATAGTTTAGAAACTTCAGCTACATCCTCCAAAGAGGGGAGAGGAGCTGGAGACTGAGTTCATAGATCATGGTTATGTGACGAAGAACCAAAAACCCTAAACTACGGGGTTCACAGAACTTCAGGGCTGCTGAACACATTCATGTGCTAAGAGGGTGGTGCACCCCAACTGCATAGGGACAGACACTTCTGCACTCAGGACTTTTCTGGACCTCACCTTACGTATCTCTTCTGCTGGCTGTTCATCTGTAGCCTTTATAAACTGGTAAAAATAAGTAAGATTCCTTGGAGAAGGAAATGGCAACCCACTGCATTATTCTTGCCTAGGAAGTCCTGTGGACAGAGGAGCCTGGGGGCTACAGTCCATAGGATCACAAAGAATCAGACACTACAGCAGCAGCAGCAGCAAATTACCAAACCGGACAAGGCATCATGGGAATCCCTGTTTGTAACCAAGCTGGACAGGAGTGTGGATAACCTGGAAACCCACTCACTACTTGCCACTGGCATCTGAAGGGGCATCAGTCTCATGGGACTGAACCCCTAACCTGTGAGGTCTCCACTAACTCTGGGTGGTTAGTGTCAGAATTCAAATGAACTGCAGGACACCTGAATGGTGTCCACACAAACTTGGAGAACTGTCTGGTGGGGTAAAAAAAACATGTTTGGTGTCAAAAGTACTGTGAAGAGAGAAAGCAGGTTTTCCTTAACTGCTTCAAGGTCATGGAGATATAGAAAGAAAGGAATATTTCAAAATTCAGGGGGATTATGTTTTGCTTCTGTGTGACTATTACTAGTCACTAGTGACTATTATCAGAGAAGGCAATGGCACCCCACTCCAGTACTCTTGCCTGGAAAATCCCATGCACGGAGGAGCCTGTGGGCTGCAATCCATGGGGTCGCTAAGAGTCGGACACGACTGAGCGACTGCACTTTCACTTTTCACTTTCACGAGTTGGAGAAGGAAATGGCAACCCACTCCGGTGTTCTTGCCTGGAGAATCCCAGGGACGGGGGAGCCTGGTGGGCTGCTGTCTACGGGGTCGCATAGAGTTGGACACGATTGAAGGGACTTAGCACCAGCAGCAGTGACTATTACTGAGGACACATCAGCCGCAAAGAAATCACAGAGAGGCTCCTTCCCTTGGCTGACTGCAGAACTTTCCTGGAGGTCCACCTGCCTGCCAATGCAAGGCAGTGGGTTCAATCCCTGGTTGAGGAACTAAGACCCCACCTGCCATGGGACTGTTACACCCAAGCGCTGCAACCACTGAAGACCATGTGCCTAGAGCCTGTGTTTTGCAACAAGAGAAACCACTGCAATGGGAAGCCTGTGCACTGCAACTAGAAAATAGCTTCTGCTTGCAACTGGAGAAAGGGTGTGTGAGGCAATCAAAACCCAGCAAATCAAACCAGGCAATCAAAACCAAAATAGGTAAATAAATGAATAAGTTAAAAAAAAAAAGAAAAAGAATGAGGTAGCACTGTACATACGTATACAGAGATGGTCCAAAATGAAGCAGGGGAAGAAGGTACCGTCAAAGTTAGGGGTGTAGGCCTGAGCACCGTTTTGCTAAGAATAACAATTTCCTCATGTTAATCCAAGCATAGAAGCTAACCCCAAGAAAACATGCACCAAACTGCCAGTGGCTCTCTATGGAGGCGTGTGATGGGGAACTTAACACGTTCCACATCAGAGACTTCTGGAGTATTTTCTTTGTGTGTGTTTGTTTTAACCATCTATTACTTCTGTAAACAGGATTTAAACACACACATACTTTTTAAGGAGGAAAAAAAAAAGCCTAGGTCAGACAAAATACGTGGGAAGTCAACACCCAGAAAAGATGCCCAGGAAGTGTCTCTGGGGAAATAAACAAGGACGATGAAAGCATTTGGAAACTGTGTTATTTTCCATCTACTTTCAACTTCACCAAAATTGCTGTGCTGATGTTCAGATGTGGAACCAGACTGCTTCAGTATCAGAGATCTCATTTCTTCTTTTGCACCAGCCTTAGTGCTTCTCTTCTAAGGACCATGGTTTCTCTTAAAAAGGATCATGGTGGCTGACCACTACAGCAGGACAGGCTGCTAAGGGGTGATAGGGACCCTCTGAAATCTGTTTACTGAGATGATCAGTTAAGGTGTTTTTTTCCCCATCTTGCAGGATAGCTGCTATTTGTTTCTGGGGCGTAGAGAAATTTGAAGACACATTTCAGCAGCAGCTCCATGGCAGTCAAGTCATGACTCGGAGCTGAGAGAGAGTTCAAAGAGGCTTGGCTGGGTGGCTTCAGCAAATCCAGCCTCATTCGTCACATTTAAACTACAAAATGAGACTTCCCCTAGATACTCCACAACTAATAAAACCCTCCACACTTGACCTGAGGCTGTGGGGTGCAGCAGTCATCAAACCAGCAAGGACATGTGGGTCAGGGCACCTGTGGTTTCAGGGACCCCATGGAAATGGCACATTCCTGAGCCCACAGCTGCCTGGAAGCTGGCTGTTCTGTGGCAAACACTATCCTTGCAACATGATTAAGTAGCAAAACCTTGCCCTGCATTTAAAAGAGAACACATTTCAGAAACTAAAAAATCATGTCCTGATGATGATAAATTACAATGTCTTCTCAGGTCTACCTAAGAGGCAGACATGCCAAATTGTTACCCAGTATTATTTTTAGCACTGGGAATTATACATCACTTGATTCACTGGAATCCTCCCCCTCCCACTCCGCCCTTAAGTATTTCATTCATTTGAAAACCACTGAAGAGCACCTCCCCACTTATAACATGGCAGGAGACAGGAAGGCAACCAGGCCCTCAGGGAGTTCAAGCTCTAACCTGGCAGGGAGATAAAACTGTCTACCTTCCAGAACACAAACACTGCCTATCTACAACTCTTTACTATGACCCAGACTCCATGTGCCCTGGAGGAGGAAATGGCAACCCACTCCAGTGTTCTAGCCTGGAAAATTCCATGGACAGAGGAGCCTGGCGGGTTACAGTCCACGGGGTTGCAAAGAGTTAAGACACGACTTAGCACAGCAGACTCCAGATGACCCAACATAAATACACATCAAGTAACCATAACAAGCTTTACAGCTCTGTCCTGACCCTTGTTCAGTCGCTCAGTCGTCTCCAACTCTTTTCGACCCCATGGACTATAGCACACAAGGCTTCCTTGTCCTTCATTATCTCCCGGAGTTTGCTCAGACTCACATCCACTGAGTTGATGATGCCACCCAACCATCATCCTCTGTCGCCCTCTTCTCCTGCATCAGGGTCTTTTCCAATGAGCCAGCTCTTTGCATCAGGTGGCCAAAGTATTGGAGCTTCAGCTTCAGTCCTGACCCTGCTCCACCTCTGAAACCTGGGTAGACTCTCCTCGCCTCTGTTAATGCTGACCGAGCCCCACTGGATGAACAGCAGGACCACCACTGAGTCTGCTGTGAGGCCTGCTCTGTACTCAACACTGAGCATTACCTGTGACTCCTGGAGATGGCTGAAGAGAAATTCCCCTACAAGGGGACGCACAAAACCCAAGTGTGGCACCTCCAACCGCCACTTGTGGCAGTGTTGTGACAGGCCACCTCCAAACACCTGGGGAGAACAAACTCATCCTGAACTGGGTTCCAGGGACTGGGCATGCAGCAGAGAACAAAGTCTCTGCCTGGTGGGACTGACGACTGAATGACACAAATAAACAGGACACAACGTTGCTAGTGGGTGGAAGTGCTGTGCACTCAAGTAGGATTAACAGTCAGGCTGATGGGAGGTGCGCTTCCAATCACGGTGGCCAGGACAGTCTCAGTGATGGGGACACATCTGAGCAGAAATCTGGAGTGCGATGGGAGCCGGTGGCTGTGGGCAGGCACAGGACCAGCAGGTACAAAGGCCCTGGGGTGGGACCCTGAAGGAGAAGAGCAGGTGAGAAGGGGGAGGCCGCAGACAAGATCAGAGATGGGTGAAGGGCACAGATAACAGGCCTCGAGGGCAGGGGTGAGGAAGTAGAAGTCCACCCAAGGTGCAATGGGAAACCACTGGTATATTCCAAGTAAGGCAGTGACATGGTCTGATGATGGTTTTAGAAGATTTTTCTGAACTGGCAGATGGAATGGATGTGAGAGTGAGAGAATAAGAGGAGACAGGGATGACCAAAGTGACCAGAAGGGCTTCAGCTAGCACATGCCATGCCATCTGAAACACAGGGGGCTCTCCTGGTGGCCAAGAGTCCACCTGCCAATACAGGAGACGTGGGTCCCATCCCTGGTCCAGGAAGACCCCACATGCCACAGAGCAACGAACCCTGTGCAACACAAGTACTGAGCCAGTGCGCTAGAGCCCAGGAGCGGCAACCACTGTGCCAACGTGCCGCAACTACTTAAGCCCACACACCTAAAGCCTCTGCTACGCAACAAGGGGAGCCACAGCAATGAGAAGTCCGTGCGCTGCAACTAAGGAGTCGCCCCTGCTTACTGCAACTGGAAAACTAAGACTGAGAAGCAAGGAAGACTCAGCACAGCCATAAATAAAAGAAAAGAATTATCAAACAAAAGAAATACAAAAAGTGTCCCTTCCCTGGGGGCAACCAGCCCTGGAACACCGATGCCGGCTGAAGAACAGGAGACACAGGAGGAGGAGCGTCCAGCGGAGCACCAAGTGCAGCAGAAAGAGCACTCCAGAGGCGAGAGCCTCCAGGGGCTATTCTGAGGCGGCGCCAGGAGTCCAGGCTGCGGTCCAATGTGTGCCCGGAGAGCATCAGGGCCAGAAGTGGCTCCCAGGGTGCACGGAGGAGCCCCCTGCGCATCAGTGTAGCTATGGGCACAAGAGACATCCTCCCTCTAACTACACTGAGGCTCTTGGGGCAAACCCTGCCCCCTCCGTCTCTCACGGTACCAGGTGAGGCAGCAACGGCCAGAAGGCCACCTGCTTCCTGAACCAGCGGGGCACGACTTGCCGGTGAAAGCAGAACTTACACCACCCCAGCGAGCCATGTGAAAGCCCATCCTCTTTTTTTTTTAAATTGCAGTCTAGTTGATTTACCATGTGTTAGCTTCAGGTGTACAACACAGTGATATTTGTACACAACCCTTTTCAGATTCTTTTCCCCTATGGACTATGCCAAAATATTGAGTACAACCCCACGGGCTCTTCAGCAGGTCCTCAATGGGAAAGACCTTCCTCTTTGTCACATCCAGGAGCTGGTAGACTTCACCGTGAGCAAAACTCAGACTGCTCCCGGTTACAAGTGTCCACACACAGAAATGAATACACAGCCCTTAGGCAAAGTAACGGAGCCCCAAAACCAAGCTCTGGAAACCAGTCTTGGCTTCCAAGAAGGCGCCAGGGCAGCAAAGTCCATTCCCTGAGGGGAACTGGAGGGAATTGGCTACAACCCTTCCCCTCCCTCTGCTGTGGGAAACGGAATCCCCCAAGAAACCCAGCTACGCCTGGAGGCAGCTCCAGGCCTCTTTCCGCTCAGGAAGATGAGCAGAGGCCTACTTTCTCATGCCCAAATCCATATCCTGAAAAATTTCCCCAATGGTTCAGCAAGTAAAGAATCTGCCTTAAAAAAAAAAAAAAGGAATCTTCCTGCAATTCAGGAGACCCAGGAGATGGGGGTTCGATCCCTGGGTCGGAAAGATCCCCTGGAGTAGGAAACAGCAACCTACTCCAGTATTCTTGCCTGGGAAATTCCATGGACAGAGGCACCTGGCGGGCTCCAGTCCATGGGGTCACAAAGAGTCAGACACGACTGACAACTAAACACACAAGAGCAAACACGAAGATATCATTGATCACACCGATGAGCTTCCTGCTTCTTAGGGATGACACCTGGAAGATAAGAGCTCACATGACCTCAACTCAGTTCTCACAGATTCACCCTCAGACCCCTCCCCTCACCAATATTCTCGTGCTGTTACTTCCCTTTTAGAGTAGGTTTTGCGCATTCTTTTTATTTTTTAAAAAAAACCCTTTGATTCTCCAGCATTCCAATCAAGTTACGAGGAGACATGTGAAATGGAAAACATTTTATGTTTTTCAAAATCCAAGCCACCTAACACACTTCCCTCTTTCCAGTGCCGTATGGTGAAACTGCAAAGCACAGCATTTTAAAATTATTAAAGACGAGATGGAGGCACCCATTCCTTTTCTACCACTTTGAAAATATATGAAACTACTGCAATGGGGCAAAAATCTATTCTGTATCTTAACCTGCTAGGATGTTGTTGGGATCCTAATAAATAAATAACAACAGCGACAAACTGTTTACTCTTGTATGTCAGGCGCTTTCCTAAGCACTTAACATTGGTCATCCACCATTTTGCTATTGTTTAGTCCTTGCAACAATCGTACACGTTGGGTACTATTACTGGACCAGCCCTTTTTGCTGGTCCATCTCCATAAGGAGATGGATATGAATGAATGAGGACAGGGTCCTTGCATGCCTGTTCTTGGCTTAACCCCCAGCCCCCAGCAGCATCAGGTTCATAGCAGGTGCATGCCTGTTCCCTATACTAACGGGGAATGCGTGGGTGGGCCACTTCCTGCACAACTCCAGGGGGCGCCATGGACATTGTGCTCTGTCTGGGGTCAATCTGAATGCCCCCTGAGCCACGGCAGCCCTGATGACCCAGGCCAAAATCAACCGTCATTCCTGAGGACTTACCCCATTTCTTGGAGGCAACAAGAGGGAAACCGGCCAACCCAGGAGTCAAACTTGGATGTTCAACCCCAGAGGTCCTGGTGAAATATGCCTGGACCTCAGTTTCTTCACTGGTAGAAAGATCTCATGGGATATTCACCCAACACACTGAGTCTCTCCCTCTCTCCCACATCTGATAAACAGTGAGGACCGGAAGCTGGTCTATGGTTACCTCCCAATGTTTTGAGGGCCCACAAGAGAAGCAAAGGCATATAAATAAATTACGTGTTTTAAAAAAATAAATATGTGTTTATGTTGGCATGCTTTTCACTGACAGAAAGTCTGGAGACCACTGCACTGCCCTGCACCAAAGCTGCAGGTGGGGTGATGAGGTCACCCCACGATGAACACCCCCCCCCAAAAAAACCTGCAAGATCAACATCTCCTGAAGGGCTGGCGTGTTTGCTCAATTGTGTCCAACTCTGTGACCCCATGGACTGTAGCCCACCAGGCTTCTCTGTCCAGGAATCTCCAGGCAAGAATAGTGGAGTGGGTTGCCAAGCCCTCCTCCAGGGGATCTTCCCGACCCAGGGACTGAATCCATGTCTCCTGTATCTCTTGCATTGGTAGGAGGATTCTTTACCACTGAGCCACCAGGGAAGCCCCCGTGAAAGGCTGGGCACAAATGATTTCAAGTGGCATGAGGAGGAACGCTTATTATTTTCATAATCGTATATATATTGAGTTTAAAGAAAATTAGGAAAACGTATATAACCAGCACATCAAACCTGGGGTTTCTGGGATACAGAATGACTCATATTTTCAGTTTTCTGAACAGTTAATTTACAAATACATACATATAAACAAAACCACCTCCAATAAGCTGAGAGCTCATTACATGCCAGACTCTGCAGCATATTAAGCCACTTCCCATACTATCTTTTCAACCCTCACAACAATTCTTTGAGCTGGCACTGCTGTCATATCTGTTTCTCAAGTGGGGGAACCTACTGCTAAGTGTCTTGAGGTAAAACTAGAATTTAGAGTTGACTGTGAATCCAGGAGGTCTAATTCCAGAACTAGCACTTCACAACACCACCTCCTATTCACCACCACCCCATACCCTCACTGTTGGGGGAATGAGGTTTGGGGTAAAGGACCTGGAAAGCTTTAGAAAAAAATTAAAAAACAAAGCAAAACACAGCACCAGCAACTAGTATTTATTGTCTGCAACTCGCCCTCAAGTCCTGGGCCAAGTACTTCACACACAAGGCTACTCAATCCTCAAGAATACCCTCCTCCTTCATCCACAAATGTTCGCAAAGGACCTACTATACACTGGGCCAGGGTACACTAAAGGAGATTACACAGACACAGCTCTGATGGCCCTTGGAGAAGAGATGTGTAATTACAAACTGGAGTAACTCCTAACACAAGAAAGGATCAAGAGGACCATGTGCAAAAGTATCAAAGGGGAGCAACAACTGGTCCCGGGTGGTCAAACACAACCTGGGGGTCCTCCCTAAGCCTGAGTAAAGGCCCCCTCTTCCATGCAGCTACCCTGATGTCTGGTTCCCACCACTCGCACCCATCAGCTGTGTTCCTCACACATGACAGGCCTCCAGCTGTTCCCACGTTTACCACCTGTTCCCCTACAAGACTGAACAGGCCCTTCTGCGCACCCAACCTCCAACTACCAAACACCCAGTTGGTGCTCAACAAGTATGTGTTGAACAAGAAAGGAAGAGATTGAACTGAACAACAATAGGGCTTTGCTCTTGACAGGAACCATTTTACAGGCTTTCACCAGCTCCATTTGTGCCATTATTCTCATTTCACACATGAGGACACTGAGAGGTTCCCAAAGATTAAGATATTTGCCTCCTGTCACACAGCGAAGTGACCAGCAACAGCGAGGAGTCAAACTCGAATCAGGCCTGTCATTTGAAAGTGAAAACTTGTTTCAAATTCCTAGGAAGTGGCTCTCACTGCTTATTCCCTACTTTCCCCAATGATTCACTAGGGGGAAAAAACATCAACACTACTGTCTTCAAGACCTTCACAAAACACCTTCTCCTGAGAGATTCACGTTTTAATAAAACACCTTAATCTGGAAAATCGATTGGAAGAAAGGGGAAAGAATGCAAAACTAAAACAATGCTTTCAATAGCAAACAGTTCTCCCCGTCCTCCCCCACTGCTGCCGACCCCCGGCTTCGGGGCAAATATTCTCAAGTCACTACTTGCGAGGGGTTAGCAGAGTTATTTACCTTTCCTTGAAAATCTAAAACGACGCGACTTTTTTAAAAATAAAAATTCAGGTCGGCTAACCCAGGGGGGTTGCTAATGTTCGTGTCCGGGCGACGCTGGACACACCTGGGGTTTTTTCTATTGAGCTCCGACTGCAGCCTCGCCAAAAGGCAACATTCGAGTCGGACCCGTTAGAACGTAACCAGAAAAGCCCGGACGCCTGGCTATTGTTGCAGCCCCGGCGGACACCGGGATGTGGGCCCCTGGACCGCCGACCTGGCGACGCGCTTTGTCCAGCGACCCCGGCGAGAGCGCGCGCAGGGGGCGCGCGGCCTCCACGCGGCCCGGGCCCCCACTCCGCCGGCCCGCGGATACTGTAGTCGCCGAGGCCTCGCTGCCTGTGGCCTTCCCCGCGCGCGCGGTGCCGGCCAGGCTTCTTGACCCTCGGGCGCCGCCGTACCCCGGCCCCGCTCCGGGCGCCGGCGGCCCCCTCCCCCCTCGGCGCCCCGGCTCCATTCAAACCGTCCTCCCAAGACCCGCGCCGCGCTCCCCCCGCGACCCGCGTTCCTTACCGGGAGTTGCTGGCGCCGTCGCCTTCCCGGCGCCGCCCCCGCCCCTCCACGCGGGGCCGGGGGCAGAATGGGCGTCTCGCTTCTCCTCACGAAACAAAGAAGCAGCCACCGCCGCCGCCGCCGCCGCCGCCGCCGCCGCCGCCGCCAAGCGAGGGTAAGCCTCGCGCGCGCGCCCGCCTGCCTCAGCCGCCCCCCCACGCTGCCCGCGCCCCCGCTGCGCGCGCACTCGCCACCTCCCCTCCCCCCACCACGAACTCCCTCTCTCGCTTCCGCTGCTGGCCAGTCCTCGTGCGCGTGCCCGCCCGCCCTTCCGCCCCTAGCGCGCGTGCGCGTCTAGCCGGGGCTGTCGGGGAGAGGTGGGTGGGGCCAGAGAGAGCTAGAGCGCCCGACGCGCCTCCCCACTCTGTGCGGGACGGTCATGCGCTTGCGCGCGGTGGTCTCCGTCCTCGCACGCCGCGCGTCTCAACGCCACCGAGCATGCGCAGAGCAGGCGGCACTGCGGCGGTGGTGGAGGTGTAGGTGGCAGCGGGAGGTTGGGGGATGGGATGGGTGGTGGAGAGGTCTGCGGGGAAAGCGTGGCCGAGGGACCCTGAGACTCAGAAGTGAGGCTTCCAAGGTCGTGCATGAAGGCAGGAGGCGGACAGGCTGGGCCGGGGATGAGCAGAGCCGGCCCCTGGGCCAAGTGCAGGTCGATGAACCGCTTTGATCCCTATTCCGATGATGGCGGTGCCCGTTCGGCAAAGCCTGGCGGATAAAGACCGTGGCTATTTGGTCCGCAAAACTTACCTAGGGCTATTAGTTTAGCAGATATCCATTGACCTGCCCCAGGCTGAGGTGCTGTAGTACTGAAGAGAAATCTCAGTCTCTGTGGTGCTCATGGTTTAGTGTGAGAGGCAGGCGCGAGGCAAGAAAATTCTTGAGTAAAATACACTGTGTTGAAATGTACTCGTGAAGTGTCAGGAAAGTTTTAAATGGGGCATCTAGGTAAAGACTCGCTGCGAAGACATTTGAGTCAAGACATGAAAGCAGTAAGAGAGAGTGTCTTTCCAAGTGTGAAGGCCCAGAGACTGTAGGAGGCTTCATCTCTCTTGAGTCTGTATACGTTGTTTCTAGCCCCACAACTGGACAAACGGTCCCCAGGGCCAAGTCCCACAGCCTGTGACTCCCTACCCCTGCTTCTCTCAGGCCTGCTCTTCCTCATTTTTCAGGTCTCAGCTGACTCATCACCTCCCCTGGCCTTGCCTCCTCTTTGATCACCACCTCCTTTTCCTTCCTTTCACGTTTCTTGGGTAACTCCTTTAATATCTGTCTCCCTAACCTCAATTTAAATGGCACGATGTTGCCAATTTTAGTCCCTAGTGAATACCTGATATCTAGTGTGGTGCCACCCTCTGCCACATACTAGATACCTTAAAAATATTTTTTTTTTAATTGAAAATATATTAGCTTCTATGGAGTGTGTATCATCAGCTCTTTGGGCCTTTCCAAGCCCAGGGTGAGGCCCTTAGAGCATAGAGCAGCAGCTGATATCTTGGCCTGAAGCCAAAAAGATCTACATTGAAAACCTAACTCTTGTTAGTACCTGGGGGATGCCAGGCAAGTTTACTGGATGCATCCACACTTCTCTTTCTTCACCTGTAAAGTAGAAACAGTGACAGCACTCATCTCCAAAGGTTTGGTTATGAGGAATCCATGAAAACAGGCCACGAGGAGCTGTCAGTGCCTCAGCTTGTGATGTTGGATAATGGACAGGAAATGGGCAACTGGGGTCTGGATTTTGGCCTGTCTCATTCATTCAAGCAGTATTTCTATAAAGTGCTTTCAGCATCTTAAACGCTGAGCAGGAGACGTCCCTGGTGGTCGAGTGGTTAAGAATTCACCTTGCACAAAAAACAATACAACATTGTAAAGCAGTTATCCTCCAATTAAAAATAAATTTTAAAAAAGAAAGAAAAAAAAATCCGCCTTGCAATGCAGGGGACGCAAGCAGGTTCGATCCCTGGTTGGGCCTTTTAAGATCCCACATGCTGCAGAGCAAATAAGCCTGAGAGCCACAACTAAAGATTCCGTGCCCTGCAACAAAAGATCCTGCATGCTGCAACTAAGACCTGACCCGGCCAAAAAACCCAAAAACGCTGAGCTGGTCTTAGTCCCGCGGTGATGCACTGAGCAGGCAGGGTTCTGGCCCTTGGAGCAGACAGTCCATGAGTTCAGCTAACAGTCTCCCACGCCAATCACACTAATAATACTTGATAGGAAAATCTAAGTGCATTGGAAGAAAAGCCCGGGGGTTGGTGAGATCATAATATGGGGTCTTCCTGGGATTGAGAAGTCAGATCAAACTCTCCATATTCCAAGACCCAAAGGAGGAGGGCACTCGGTGGAGGAAACAAGATGTGCAAACAGGGATGTCCTGAAGAGGGAAGGGAGCGTGGGAACAGAGGACAGCTCTTGTGGCTGTGTGGGGGGAGGTCTGCAGTAGTCAGGGAGGGCAGGCCTTCGTGGGCAATTAATATTCTTCAGACCTGGCACATTCCTGCCCCAGGGCCTTTGCGCATGTGCTTCTGACCCCTACATGGCTGTGTCTCCCAGAGAGTCTCTGTAATGTTACAGATGCGGCCTCCTACATCCCCAGGTGATTTTTCTCCATTGCACTTATCCTGCACGCTGGAACATAAGCTTTGTGTCTGTCTCCAGCACCTAGCACAGCGGCTACTGACTGGCGCTGGAAAAGAAGCTGCAGGAGCACTCTCTGGTGGCCCAGACTGCCTCTCACACAAAATCAGAGTTTATGAGATGCTTGTTGATGCCTCAGTAGTACACCTGTGGCATCTCAAATGCCACTGAGGAGATGCCTAGCATGAAGTCACAGCTTTAGGCTCCACCCCTCATCTCCTGTGTCCAGGTCTCGGACACTCTTCCAATATACTGCCTGTTACAAAGATAGCTGCCCCTCCTGCCTTCTCCAGTGGGTAGGACAGGGCCAGATAGGGGCGTGAGGAGGCTGTGCGGCACAGTGATGCAAAGAGGGGTGTAGCAGTCCAGATGTTTGCAGCATCACTCCCCACACAGCACAAATACAATTCCCGGTTGGTCTTAGCAGTCTCAGAGTCTGCATTCACATCTACACCCTCTGGTGTCTGTGGCCCTATTAGGTAGGAGCTTCCCATGTGGCTCAGAGGATGTGTCAGAGTTCTCTAGAGACAGAATCAATAGGATGTTGGATATACATATACATGCACACATGCTCAGTCATGTCTGACTGCGACCCCATGGACTGTAGCTCGCCAGGCTCCTCTGTGCATGGGATTCTCCAGGCAAAAATACTGGAGTGGGTTGTCATTTCCTTCTCCAGGGGATCTTCCTGACCCAGGGATCAAACCCACATCTCCTGCACTGGCAGGTGAGTTCTTTACCACTTGAGCCACCTGGGAAATCCCAGATATATATACATACACACACATACATACATCCTGTTGATTCTGTTTCACTGGAGAAATGAAGCATGTATACATATGGAGAGAAAGAGAACACACACACACATATATATATATTAATATATATTTATATAGATAAATGAGAAAGATGTTTATTTTAAGGAACTGGCTCACAGGACTGTTGTTGATCAGTTGCTCAGGCATGTCTGACTCTGTGACTCCATGGACTGCAGCACAGCAGGCTTCCCTGTCCTTCACTGTCTAACGGAGTTTGTTCAAACTCGTGTCCTAGAGTCGATGATGCCATCCAACCATCTCATCTTCTGCCGCCCCCTTCTCATTTGACCTTCAGTCCTTACCAGCATCCAGGGCTTTTAGGATCTGGCAAGTCCAAAGTTAGACCTGTAGGGCAGGCCAGCGGCTGGGAATTTAGGGAGGAGAGGATGCTGCAGTGTTTGAGTTTGAATCCCACAGGGCAGCAGGCTGGAAACTCAGGCAAGGTTTCTGTGCCACAGTCTTGAGACCTTCTTCTCGGGGAATCTTCAGTCTTTGCCTTATTTGTGATTGGATGAGGCCCATCCACACGATGGAGGGTCCACGGTTTGACTCAACATCGTGACTCCGATTTAAACATGAATCACATCTTGAAAAAAGTCTCCGCAGCAACATAGGAACTGGTGTTTAACCAAATGGCTGAGTGCCATGACCCAGCCAAACAGACACACAAGATGAACCATTACAGAGAAAATGAACTTCCCTCTTTTGACTCAACATCAAGGTCTTGAAATAAAATGCTCACCCACATCCAGTGGGTGAAAATGTGAAATGCTTACTCTTCAGTTGCCACAGTAAAGTGAATGCTGCCATTGTTCATTGCTCAGTCGTGTCTGCCTCTGCAACGTCATGGGCTGCAACACACCAGGCTTCCCTGGCCTTGACCATCTCCCAGAGTTTGCTAAGATTCATGTCAGGTTGGTGTTGCTATCTAACCATCTCATCCTCTGTCGCCCCCTTCTTTTCCTGCCCTCAATCTTTCCCAGCATCAAGGTCTTTTCCAGTGAGTTAGCTGTTTGCATCAGGTGGCCAAAGTATTGAAGCTTCAGTATCAGTCCTTCCAATGACTATCCAGGGTTGATTTCCTTTAGGAAATACTTTTTTGAGTGGATCTTCAGATCTTACTTAGGCATAAAACTGCTAATTAATTAACCAAACATATATTTATTCCTCAAGCATGACCTACTGCCCTGAAAAATGGGCATCACAAGAAAACTGTTTCCCCAAATCAACCAATGAGATGTGCTGTGCAGAAAACAAGAAGCCATCCTCCAAATTACAAACCCAGGGCAATAGATTTCTTTTAGCTGGAAGCCCAAGTTTTAAATCAGCTCAGCAGATGATCAAGAATATCATGTTACACTTGCAGCAAACTATGTCACTTTCTGCAACTACAGGTCGAAACTAACTACCCACATTTTTCATAGTTTTGTAGGTGTTTTATAGGTATGTCTTATTTGGGGGGCTTCCCTGGTGGCTCAGCAGTAAAGAATCTGCCCCTAATGTGGGAGATGCAGGTTCGATCCCTGGGTTGGTCAGGAAAATCCTCTGGAGAAGGAAATGACAACCCACTCCAATATTCATGCCTGGAGAATTCCATGGACAGAGGAGCCTGGTGGGCTACAGGCCATGGGGTTGCAAAGAGTCAGACATGACTGAAGCGACTTAGGGACTAAACAACAAGTGAAGCAAAGCTGCAGATCACTTGCATTTTCTCGGATGTGTTGAAACTTCTATCCAGAGGAGGAAGGGAGAAGCTTAGGATAACGTTACAAGGAAAACAGGCTCCAACCGTACAAAGTCACAGATGTAGAAAACACACTTATGATTACCAAGGGGGAAAGGGGAGGGGAAGGATAAATTAGGAGATTGGAATTGACATATCTCCAGTACTATAATATAGGTAACTAATATGAACCTACTGTATAGCACAGAGAACTCTAAAACTCTATACTCATACTCTATAATGACATATATGGGAAAAGAATTAAAAAAGAGTGGATCTATATATATGTATAATTGAAACTTCATTGTACACCTGAAACTAACACAACATTGTAAATCAACTATAATCCAATAAAAATTAATTTTAAAAAAGATTCTTGTGTAATGGGTTGGGTAGAAATTGTTATGCAGTGAACTGAGCAAAAGAAATTATTTTGTTGTTGCTTGAAAAATGTAAAGGAAAAAAAAAGACCTCCGTGACCTGCCATATTTGTTTGGGTTGTTTGGTCTCTCCTGCTCTTGTGTGAGTGTGTGTGTAATGAAACTCTCTGTGGCCTTCCTGGGTATTTACCCTGCAGAGTCAACAGGAGCCGCTGTGAGATCCGGTCAGTGTACTCAGTAATTGCAGCTTCCCCTCCTTCCCAATCAGTAAGAGGGGACAGCCTAACACTAATGGCATCACCCTCCGTCAATATCTGGAGAAACAAGGCACAATATTCTGCAGTCTGCAGAACTCTCTGCCCTCAGTTTTATGCCACGAACTGTGTATCACATCCACTTATTTACCTTCGTCTGACTTCTGGTGTTTATGCAAATCTGGGCAAATGAACAGATGAGCAAGTTGAAGAAGATACATCTTGTAATATTTTGGGTCCCTTCTCTGTCGTAATCATACCTTAGTTGCTGGAAAAAAATTTGAAGCGGGGGACTTCCCTGGTGGTCCAGTGGTTAGGACTCTGAGCTCCCAATGCAGGACGCCCAGGTTTCATCCCTGGTCGGAGAACTAGATCCCACGTGCTGCAACTAAGAGCTGGCTCAGCCAAATAAATTTTAAAATAGCAAAAGGAAAGCAGTCTTGCCTTCTGGGAGCTACAGTCATGTTGGGGGTGTTTGTGTGTGCGTGCATGCTCAGTCGTATCTGACTCTTTGTGACCCTATGGATTGTAGCCCCCCCATGCTCCTCTGTCAGTGGAATCTTTCAGGCAAAAATACTGGATTGGGTTGCCATTTCCTTCTCTAGAACATCTTCCCGACCCAGAGATTGAACCCAAGTCTCTTGCATCTCCTGCATTGGCAGGCAGTTTACCACTGGGCCAGCTGGGAAGGAGTTCAATGTAAGTGATTTTTTTTCTAGGAGACAATTTAATAAAAGTGATTTAACCCCTTGTTTAATTTATTTTCAGGTACCGTGCAACTCCTCTGACCCCATGGAGGTTTCTGTTCTAAAGAAACGGACAAAGGAACTTTAACCTGTGTGGTGAATCAAGAGGAGGTTAGTTCAAAACACAAACCTGGAGAATTTTCTGTAAGTTCTGAGACCCTATCTGGTGGAGCTCTAGAAATTTTTTTCATAGAACGTGTACAGGGGGCTTCCCTGGTGGTCCAGTGGTTAAGAATCTGCCTGGCAGTGTAGGGGACACAGATTCAATCCCTGGTCAGGGAAGATCCCACATGCCTCAGGACAACTAAGCCTGTGCGCTCTAGAGCCCGTGAGCCACAACAAGAGAAGCCACTGCAGTGAGAAGCCCGTGCACCGCAACTAGAGAAAACCCACATGCAGCAACAAAGCCTTCGCCCAATCAAAGATAAATAAATTAAAAAGTCCCCAAGGAATGAAAATTCCCTAGTGGTCCAGTGGTTAGGCCTCCACGCTTTCATTGCTGAGGGCACGAGTTCAATCCCTAGTCAGGGAACTAAGATTTTGCAAGTCTTTCAGTGCAGCCAAAAAAAGAAAGTGCCCCAGGTGAGCCTTGCCATCTGTATGGTCTGTGAACAAGTGAGGGAGCAATCATTTCAGTGGCAAGTATCCATCAGATACTTATCCCACCTGCCTACCAATAGGAAAGGCGAGGGTGAGTCTGCTGAGTAATTTACAACTAGGGAAGCCACGTGATTAATTCAACGTGACCATTTTTTTAAACTCCAGATGTAAACGTGTACTAGAGGACACACTACTAGTGTGTCTATCAGAATCTTCTTGAGGGCCTGCGAACAGGCAGGGGGCCCCCACCCACAGAGCATCTGGTCAGCAGACCAGGGGCAGGGCCTGAGAACTGGCATTGCAGGCATGTCCCCTGCCTTGGAGGGTGGATTCTTAACCACTGGACCACCAGGGAAGTCCGCACCTGCTTGCTTTAAATAAGCCCTGAATGGCTCAGAAACAGGCCCTGGCTTTGTGACGTCGCAGGCCCACAAGGCTCTGCCTTGTCCTGCCCACCCCACCCCCCACGGCAAATCTTCCCCTACCTGCTTGGGAACAGCAGTCCTGCACACCTAATGCAGGCCCCCTTTTGTCCTGTTCTAGCCTCTGAGGGCAGGAGGAGAAGGAGGCGACAGAGGACGAGATGGTTGGATGGCATCATCAACTCAATGGACGTGAGTCTGAGCAAACTCCGAGAGACAGTGATGGACAGGGAAGCCTGGCGTGCTGCAGTCCATGGGGTCGCAAAGAGTCAGACACGACTGAGTGACTGAACAACCCCAGCTTGAATGCCACCTCTCTGCCTCCCTCCCTGGCGTCTTATAGGAGGACTTGGCTTAGATTTAGCTTCCATCCCCACCCCAGACTGGTTAGACACCCTTCCTCTGCTGGGAAAGATAGAGGCACAGGAGGGAATCCTTTTTCAAAGGTGTTGAAAGGATGAGCCTAGTAAGCCAAGCCACCGTTGAAGGACCAGAAATTAATATGAGCAACAATAGCTAACACTTGCGTAGCATTTCCTGGGTGCCAGCTGCTATCCTAAGCTGGAAATCTGTAAATTTAAATGTAGTGGAAATGCAAGCCGGTACCACCACCTTGGAAGACCATTTGGCAATTTCCTACAAAACCAAACATATCCTTGGACTTGCCTGGGGCACAAGTGGTTACCAATCCTCCTGCCAATGCAGGGTACACAGGTTCAAGCCCTGTCCGGGAAGATTCTACATGCTGCGGAGCAACTAAGCCTGAGTGCCACAACTACTGAAACCCGCAAACCCTAGCCTGTGCTCCTCAACAGAAGCCACCGCAATGAGAGGCCTGCACACCACAATTGGAGAGTAGCCCCCACCTGCTGCAACTAGAAAAAGCCCATGCAGCAACACAGACCCAGCACAACCAAAAATAAAATAAGTAAATAAAAGGAAAAGCTATACTCTTATCATCTCACAATCCTGCTCCACAGTATTTACCCAAATGTATTAAAAACATAGGTCCACACAGAAACCTGCACATGAGTGTTTCTAGCTGCTTTATTCATAATTGCCAAAATTTGGAGGCAGCCAAGATGCTCCTCGATAAATGAATGTATAAACAAACTGTGATAAATCCAGACAGTGGAATGTTAGCACTGCAGAGAAGTAAGATCAAACCGGGCAGCCCACTTCCCACTTCCCACAACTGTACTTCCACTGCAGGGGCATGGTTTCGATCCCTGGCCTAGGAACTAAGATTCTGCATGCCTCGCAGCATGGCCAAAAAATTAGGGCACATAGAGGAACCTTAATTGCGTATTTCTGAGTGAAAGAAGCCAGTCTGTAATGGCTATATGCCGTGTGATTCTAATTCTATGACAATTCTGGAAGAGGCAAAACCACAGAATGTAAAAGGAGACCCTCCCCCTGGGGTTGGGGGTGAGAGAGAGGTAGTGAAACCATTCTATATGATACAGTCAATGATAGATACATGTCATTTGCCCAAACCCATAGAATGTGCAACACAGGGTTTTCCCTAATATAAACTGTGGGTGATGGCGATGTGTCAATGCAGGTATAGCAACTGCAGCAAATGTACCACTCTGGTGGGGGCTGTTGACAGTGGGGGAGGCTGTGCATGTGAGGAGGGCAGAGGCGATAAGGAACTTGTACTGTTTTCTCTGTACTTTCTGCTGTTTTGCTGTGAACCTAAAACTGCCCTAAAAATTAAAGCCTATTTTTAAAAAATGGAATATGCAGCAATATGCCTGAACCCTAATGTGAACCATGGACTTCAGCCAGTAGTAATGTATCCATATTGATTCAGTTGTAACCAATTTCAGTTATAGAAAGTGTTTCACATTAATGCAAGATGTTAATATAAGGGAAACTGGAAACTATGGGATAGCGGGCTGATGGGGAGAGGAGATACACGGAAACTGTATACTATTTGCTCAATTTTTTGTCAACCTAAAAGTGCTCTAAAATATAAAGTCTGGAAACTTCCCTGGTGGTCTAGTGGTTGAGAATCCCCCTTGCAATGCAGGGATGTGAGTTTGACCCCTGGTGTGTGCGCCCCAACTACTGAGCCCACACGCCACAACTTGAGACTTAATGCACCGCAGTGAAGGATCCCACGTGACGCAGCCAAATAAATCTTTGAAAAATAAAGTCAGTTCATCTAAAACCTATACATCCATATCCATATATGTACATAACCCTCACTGCATCTCCTACCATTGCCCCCACGTTATAGTGGGAACTGAGGCAGAGAAAAGGTTAATAATCTACCCAAGGTCAACACTGTCCTTACAGAGCTGGCCCGGTCACAGTCAGGTAGATGGACTCTGGTAGCCATGCCCTCAACCACTGCAGCCAGTGATGGGAGCAAAAGAAAATGCAGGCTAGCGGTGGGGCAGGAGTCAGCTGCCTGCAGGTGACAGAGCCAGAGAGGGAAGGGGAACCCCAGTGGCCAGCATCACCTGTGCTCAGTGGTCCGTGACTGAGAGAGCTTGGGTTGGTTTGTTTAGATCTCATCTCACCTCTGTAATCCAGGTTTCCCAGAGAAACAGAGCCAATGGGATGTGTACATGGATGGAAAGAGGTTTGATGTGGACTGAATTGTGTCCCCCAAAATTCACATGTTGAAGCTGTTACTCCTACTGTGACTATATTTGGAGGAGGGCCTAGAAGGAGGTGATTAAGGTTAAATGAGGTTATGAGGGTGGGGCTCTGATATGATAGGATTAGTGTGCTTATAAGAGCAGACACCAGACAACAGTCTTACTCTCTGTCTCTCCCCTCTCTCTCTATCTCCATCTCTAAGTCTGCCATGTGAGCATACAGCAAGGAGGTGGCCATCTACAAGCCAAGAGGGGAGCCCTCTCTAGAAACTGAATTTTCTGGCACCTTGATCTTGGGATGTCTCAGCATCTAGAACTGTGAAAAAAATGTTTTTCAGTTTTTGAGGCCACCTAGATCATGATATGTTGGTACGGCAGCCTGAGTAGACTAATACAAGATTGATTTTAAGGAATTGGCTCAAGTGATCAAGGAGAAGGAGCATGCATGCTCAGTTATGTCTGACTCTTTTGCGACCCCATAGACTGTAACCCACCAGTCTCTTCTGTCCATGGGATTTCCCAGGCAAGAGAGATTGGAGTGGGTTGCCATTTCTTCCTCCAGGGTATCTTCCTGACCCAGGATGGAAACCTCCCTCTCCTGCAATGACAGACGGATTCTTGACCACTGAGCCACCTGGGAAGCCCAAGTGATTAAGGAAACTGGCAAATCCAGCATCTGCAAGATGGGTCATCAGTCTGGAGACCCAGAAAGAGCTGACGCTGCAGTTCCGCCCCGAAGGCAATCTGCCAGCAGAATCCCCTTTTGCTTGGGGGAGTTAGTCTTTTGGCCTAGTCATACCTTCAGCTGATTATGCAAGACCAACCTGCATTATGAAGAGCGATCTGCTTTGCTCAGAGTCTATTCATTTAAATGTGAATCTCATCCAAAAACACCCTCACAGGAACATCCAGGATAGCGTTTGACCACATGACTGGGCACCTCAGCCCAGTCAAATTGACACATAACATTAGCCATCAATCACCAACCAAAACAGACTAGAAACAGGTGAACACCAGGACATACATACACTTGCTCCTTGGAAAAAAAGCTATGACCAACCTAGATGGCGTATTAAAAGGCAGAGACATTATAAAGCCGGCCTAGGTGTGACAGAACCAGGTGGCCCTCTCACCTGGCCCCCCCTCCATCTGCCTCCTCTCTGCCTCTCCCATGCCATCTTCTCCCTCTCTTCCACTGACCTCATTCTGCAGTGCAAATTAAGCCGGGGCGTGGCATCCGCCAGACTGTGGTAGAACAGGTTGTCCAACACTGAACTGGAGAAACAAAGGCCATTTCTGCTCTGCCCAAGCGGGGCCTCCTCCAACACGACCCGCACGTAAGCGCCTGTCAGCAGTGGGCCCCTGGGAAAGGCACGGAGGGGTGGGCCGTCCGCCCTGCTGCTTCTCCTCGGGAAGGGCTTCACTGTCTTGGGCTCCCCTGGATTTTCTCCCCAGGACTTCTCACTAGGTCTTTTTTTTTTTTCCCAGCTTTTTATTTTGTATTGGAGTATAGCCGATCAACAACGTTGTGATAGTTTCAGGTCCAGTTTCAGCAAAGGGACTCAGCCAAACATACACATGTGTCCATTCCCCCCCGGACTCTGTTCCCATCCAGGTTACCACAGAACACCGGGCAGAGATCCATGTGCTATACAGTAGGACATTGTTGGTTATCCATTTTGAATATAGCGATGTGTACAGGTCCATCCCAAACTCCTTAACTATCCCTTCCCCCCATTTTTTGCCCTGCCCCCGCAACTGTAAGTTCATTCTCTTAAGTCTGTGAGTCTCTTTCTGTAAATAGGTTCATTTGTGTCATTTCTTTTCAGACTCCATGTATAAGGCATGTCATAGATACTTCTCCTCTGTCTGACTGACTTCACTCAGTAGGACAAACTCTGGGTCCGTCTGTATTGCTGCAGATGGCATTATTTGCCATCCCACCATCTCACCCTCTGTCGCCCCCTTCTGCTCCTGCCCACAGTCTCTCCCAGCATCAGGGTCTTTTCCAATGAATCATCTCCTCTCATCAGGGGGCCAAAGGATTGGAGCTTCAGCTCCAGAGTCAGTCTTTCCAATGAATGTCCAGGACTGATTTCCTTTAAGGCTGACTGGTTTGATCTCCTTGCTGTTCAGGGGACTCTCAAGAGTCTTCGCCAGCACCACAACTAGGGCAAGGTAAAGACAGCATTTCTTAAATGGCACTGATGAACCTGTTTGCAGGGCAAGAATAGAGATGCAGACATAGAGAACAGATGCATAGGCACAGAAGGGGAAGGCGAGGCGGGGACGAATTAAGAGAGTGGTACTGAAACACATCCATTACCATGTGTGAATCAGGTAGTGCGTGAGAAGTTGCTCTCTGGGCACAGGGCGCACAATTGGGTGCTCTGTGATGACCTAGAGGAGAGGAATGGGGTCGGGGGAAGATCAGGAGGAAGGGGGTATATGTACACTTAACGGCTGATTCACGTTGCTGTATGGCAGAAGCCAACTCAACGTTGTAAAGCAAAATTATCCTCCATTAAAAAAAAAAAAAAAAGATAGCATTTCTTGCAATCGGAGCCTCTGGAATCTACTTAGGCTGGAAGGATTAGCCTCAGTTGCTACACTGACCTCAGCTGAAGTCCCGACTGCGGCCCACAGGGCCCTGTACCCTCAACTCCACCAGTCTCCGCCACTCATGCTCTCCAGGCTCACCAGCCTCCTCACCATCCCTCCAGCCTGCTGGGCACGGTCCTGCCACAGGGTCTTTGCACCTGCTGTCTGTCTGCCTGGAGCAACCTCTCTCCAGAAATCATTGCCCTTCCCTCAGTTCCTTTATTGATTTTTTAAATTTTTATTTTTGGCTGCTGTGTGCTGCAGGAAGGATCTTAGTTCCCCAGGGACTGAACCTTCACCCCCCTGCAGTGGAAGCAGGGCATCTTACCCACTGGACTGCCAGGGAAGTCCCTCCCTCACTTCCTTTAGACTTTTGCTGCAGTCCCAACGTCTCCGATCACCCTTTTGGGTATTTCAGCCCCTCTGTCAGCACTTAGCTCTCCCAGCCCCACTTCTCGATAGCACTTACCACTTTCTAACGCACTCTCTGATTTCCTTACTTACTGTGTCAGTAGTGTATCTAGGGACTTCCCTGGTGGTACAGTGGGTAAGACTCCGCATTCCCAGTGCAGGGGGACTGGGTTCGATCCCTTGTCGGGAAACTATATCCCACATGCTGCAACAAAGATCCAGTGCAGCCAAACAGATAAATAATTTTTTTAATAAAAAGAATTTTAAAGAATATATTAACTATGCCAACTGTCATCTCCTCTGTCTTTTGTGCTCCCCCACCCCTCCCACTCTCGTTTGAGCTGCATGAGAGCAACGGTCTTTGAGTTGTTCACTGACTCATCCTGTGTGTCTGTAATATTAATAGTTGCTGGTGTGTATTAGGTGCTCAGCAAACCCTAAATAAATTAATTCACCTGAGCTACGAATGGGCTTCCCAGGTGACTCAGTGGTAAAGAATCTCCTTGCCAATGGAGGACACACATGTTCAATCCCTGGGTCGGGAAGATCCCCTGGAGGAGGAAATGGCAGCCACTCCCGTATCCTTGCCTGGAGAATCCCTTGGACAGAGGAGCCTGATGGGCTGCTACAGTCCATGCATTTTGCACGAGCCATGAATAGGACCCTTTGCTTTAGAATTTGAAAGGTGTTTACTGAGTGAGAAGAAAGACCAAAATATGAATGATCTTTAATTATTTTTAAGGTAGTACTTTACATTTAAAAAACAGTAATAGGGATTTCCCTGGCAGTCCAGTGGTTAGAACTTCACACTTTCACTGCTAAGAACCCAGGTTCAGTCCCTGGTCCAGGCACAAGAATCCCACAAGCCACACAATGTGGCAAAAAAAAAAAAAAAAGCACAAAATTAAATTAAAGTGAAACACAATAATAGCAGCCTTGTTGTCCATCCACAGCAGCTCCAGCCCTCCAGGTGTTCAAGCCAAAATTCTCAGTGTCTTCCTCACCACCTCACTTTCTCTCACCCTCACATCCTGTTCATCTGGAATTGCTCGTTAGTTCTACATTCAAATTGTGTTCCGTGATATTGTGACTAATAGTAAGAACTATATATTTGGTCTTCATCCCCATTGCTGGCACAGAACTCCTAAAACCTTCGGCACCTCCCAGACGGTAAAAGCAGTAAAGATGTCTTGACAGTGGTAACAAGTGCCTTTCTACACACCTGAGTTTATGTTAATAAGGACTTTTGGAAAGCACCCAAGCATGGGAGCTGGTTGTCTGGGGAAGCAAGCCTGTGACGAGAAAGTTGGAACTTTTGGTTCCTAACCCCCACACCAGCCTCCAGGGAAGGGAGAGGCTAGAGTTTGAATCCATCACCATCTACCAATGATTTCTTCCATCCTGCATATGTGATGAAACCTCCAGAAAAACCCAAAAGGATGGGATTCCGAGAGCTTCCAGATTGCCAAATCCCCAACTCAGAAGGTCCTGTGTTCAGGACCTCGCCTCGTCCATCTGTTCATCCAACTGTTGATTCAGATCCTTTCATAACCTTTGTAGTAAACCAGTAATCTAGGAAGTAACATGTTCCTCTGAGTTCTGTGAGCCGCTCTAGCAAAATAATTGAACCCAAGAAGGGGTCGTGGGCACCTCTGATTTACAGCCAGTCGGTCAGAAGCACAAGGACAACCTGAACTTGCGGTTGGTATCAAAGGGACTGGGAGGTGGTCTCGTTGACCAGAGACCTTAACCTGGGGGTCTGATGCTGCCCCAGGTGGGGAGTGGGGAGTGGGGAGCAATGTGGATCTTGTCCTCAAGACATGTGGTTGTGCGTTTGACCTGCCCTCAGTCCCGCTACCCCCAGGGACTAGTACAGAGGCGTGCCTCTGTTTCACCCCCATCAAAAGCAATGCCAGGGTTGGGGCAGTTTCCCGGTGGCATCTGTCAAAAGCTATAAAGACATCAAGGGACTTCCCTGGTAGTTCAGTGGCTCAGACTTCTGAGCTCCCAATGGAGGGGGCCCAAGTTCAGTCTCTGGCCAGGGAACTAGATCCCACATGCCGCAGGAGTTCCCGTGCCACAGCTAAAGATCCTGCATCTTGGGACTTCCCTGGCAGTTCAGTGGTTAAGAATCCGCCTTGCAATGCAGGGGACTTGAGTTCAATCCTAAGACTCTGCGCTTCCACTGCAGAGCAGACAGGTTCAATCCCTAGGCAATTATGATCCCACATGCCTTGGAGCAATTAAGCCCACGGGCCACAGCTGCAGAGTCTGTGCACCGCAACTAAGAACTGACAGCCAAATAAGTACGTGTTAAAAAATAAAAATGCTTTATATTTTTTTAAAAAAGACCCCACATGCTGCAACAAAGATCCTGTGTGCCACAACCAAGACCCAGTGTAGCCAAATAAATAAATAATATTTTTTAAAAAGACACCTCGGGCAAGAGATGGCAGAAAGGGTGAGCAACAGACCGAAGGGAATATGGAATGAAAATGGCCCACTAGGAAAAAAAAGTGTATCAAACACCAAAGAAGACAGTAGTGAAGGAATTAAGATCAACAACAACAACAAAAAATCATATAGGTCATATAGAAAAAAATGGCAAATATTTCTCCGGCATTGGCCATGGCAGTGACACTGGAGAATTAACATCGAGAAGTTTCTGATGTCCTCGGGGATTCATTATCCTCCAGACACACCCATCCGCAATATTCACAGATTATTGCCAACCTAGAAGGCACACTCAGGTTTCAGTGTTCAGAGTTTCTCAGGGGTTTCATTATGTAGGAATCACTGATTGAATCCTTACATGATTGGATCATTGCCCAAGTGGCTCAGTCTCCTGCTCCCGTCCCCACCTACCCTCCTTGGAGGTCAGGCTAATATCCTGTGACTCCAGGCCTATCTAATTACGTGTTTGGTCTTTCTGGCTCGAACAACACCCACCCTGAGTCATCGAGTTAGCATAAACGATCCAGGGTCCACCATGAGTCACTGAGTTAGCATAAACTATCAAGTGTGTTCTGTCTAACATCATACGCAAAAATGAACTTGGAATGAATTAAAGACCTGAATGTAAGGCCAGATACTATAAAACTCCTAGAGGAAAAGCTAGGCAGAACACTCTGACATAAATCTCAGCAATATTTTTTTGGATCCATCTCCTAGATGAATGGAAATAAAAACAAAAATGAACAAATGGGACCTAGTTAAACTTAAAAGCTTTTGCACAGCAAAGGAAACCATAAACAAAATGAAAAGAGTCTACAGAATGGGAGAAAATATTTGCAAGTGATGCTACTAGCAAGGGATTAATTTCCAAAATAAATAGTTCATGCAGCTCTGCATCAAAAAAGCAACTCAATCAAAACGTGGGCAGAAGATCTAAATGGATGTTTCTCCAAAGAAGACAGACAGATGGCCAACAGGCAGGCACATGAAAAGATGTTCAATATCACTAATTATTAGAGGACTGCAAATCAAAACTATAATGAGATATTACCTCACATGTGTCAGAATGGCCATCGTCAAAAAGTCTACAAATAATAAATGCTGGAGTGGATGTGGAGAAAAATGAACTCTCCTATACTATTGGTGGGAATGTAGGTTGGTTACAGCCACTATGGAGAACAGTATGGATGTTCCTTAAAAAAAATTAAGAATTGAGTTCCTATGTTATCCTGCAATCCTGGGCATATATCCAGAGCAAACTTTAATTTAAAAAGATAACTGCACCCCACTGTTCATAGCAGCACTGTTCACAATAGCCAAGACATGGAAGCAACCTAAATGTCCATCAAAAGATGAATAAATAAACATGTGGTATATATATACAAAGGAATACTACTCAGTCATTAAAAAAATGAAATAAAACCACTTGTAGCAACATAGATGGACCTGGATATTATCATATTAAGTGAACTAAGACAAAGAAAGACAAATATCTGATATCACTTATTGTGGAATCTTAAAAAATGATACAGATGAGCTTATTTACATAAGAGAAACAGACTCGTGGGTATAGAAAACAAATGTACAATTGTTAATGTTATTCAGTCGCTAAGTCATGTCTGATTCTTTGCAGCCCCATGGACTCAGCACACCAGGCTTCCCTGTCCTTCACTATCTGCTGGAGTTTGCTCAAATTCATGTCCATTGAGTGGGTGATGCTATCCAACCATCTCATCCTCTGCCAGCCGCCTTCTCATTTTGCCTTTAAACTTTCCCAGCATCAGGGTCTTTTCCAATGAATCGACTCTTCCCATCAGGTGGCCAAAGTATTGGAGCTTCAGCTTCAGCCTCAATCCTTCCAATGAATATTCAGGGTTAATTTCCTTTAGGATTGACTGGTTTGATCTTGCAGTCCAAGAGACCCTCAAGAGTCTTCTCCAGCACCATAGTTTGAAAGCATCAATTCTTTGGCACTCAGATTCTTTATCGTCCAACTCTCACATCCACACATGACTGCTGAAAAAACCATAGCTTTGACCATACAGACCTTTGTTAGCAAAGTGATGTCTCTGTTTTTCAATATGCTTTCTAGGTTTGTCATAGCTTTCCTTCCAAGAAGCAAGTGTCTTTTAGTTTCATGGCTGCAGTCACTGTCCACAGTGATTTGGGAGCCCAGGAAAATAAAATTTGTGACTGCTTCCATTTTTTCCCCTTCTACTTGCCATGAAGTGATGGGACTGGATGCCATAATCTTATTTTTTTTTAAGGATGAATTTCAAGCCAACTTTTTCACCCTCCTCTTTCACCTTCACCAAGAGGCTTTTTAATTTCTCTTTACTTTCTGCCATTAGAGTGGTATAATTTGTATATATCTGAGGTTGTTGATATTTCTCCAAGCAACCTTGATTCCAGCTTGTGATTCATCCAGCCCAACATTTCACATGATGTACTCTGCATATAAGTTAAATAAGCAGGGTGACAATATACAGCCTTGACGTACTCCTTTCCCAATTTTGAACCAGTCCGTTGTTCCATATCCGGTTTTAACTGTTGCTTCTTGACCTGTATACAGATTTCTCAGGAGGCAGGTTAGGTGGTTTGGTATTCCCATGTCTTTTAAGAATTTTCCACAGTTCGTTGTGATCCACACTGACAAAAGCTTTCGAATAGTCAATAAAACAGAAGTAGATGTTTTTCTGGAATTCTCTTGTTTCCTCTATGATCCAAAGGATGTAGGCAATTTGATCTCTGGTTCTTCTGCTTTTTCTAAACCCAGTTTATACATCTGGAAGTTCTCAGTTCAAGTACTACTGAAGCCTAACTTGAAGAATTTTGATCATTACCTTGCTAGCATGTGAAATAAACCCAATTGTAGGGTAGTCTGAACATTCTTTGGCATTGTCCTTCTTTGAGATTGAAATGAAAATTGACCTTTTCCGGTCCCGTGGCCACTGCTGAGTTTTCCAAATTTGCTGGCATTCTGAGTGCAGCACTTTAACAGCATCATCTTTTAGGATTTTATATAATTGTGAATAAATCTAAATGCATGTTGAGGGAACTTCCCTGGTGATCCAGTGCATTTCCACTTCAGGGGCACAGGTTTGGTCCCTGGTCGGAGAACTAAGATCCCACATGCCATGCTGCACAGCCAAATGGTCAGATAACAATTAAAAAGCAATAATAAACTAAAAAGAAGAATTTTTAAGAAAAACTTAAAAATAATAAAAAAAAAAAAGAATGACAAGAAAATAATATAAAAAATAAAAATGTAAAGATAAGATTAAAAAAGGAAAAAACTATAATAAATGCATGTTGAATTTTTTGAAACACTACTAATAATGTGAAGTATTTCTGAAGTTGAAAATAAAAAGTCTAGAACTTTAAAATTAGTATGGTGGCTGCAGTTGAGCAGTAGAAGACCGACCAGGTCCCTGATGTCTGTGTCTCAGGCTGGGGACGTGACGTGAAAAAGCTGAATGAACAAACCCCTCTGCAGCACGTGCTCTGAAGGCGGGGTGTATAGCAAGGAGCCAGAAATTGGGAAGGTGTACGTGGCTAGAAAGATGCTGCAGGTGACGCCTGAAGAGGGAGCTGGCCTTAAGGCAAAGAGTGGGGTCAATGGGGACTGGAGAGACAGAGCCAGTGGATGAGCACAGCTGACTTCTGCATCAATAAGATTTGCAGCTTCCAGGGGATCCTGTTTCAGAAGTGGTTTTGCAGCTGCCATCCGGCCTCCCTAGCAGCTAAACCTGTGTGTCCAGGTGCACTGGGCCCAGCCCACGTGTGTGAAAATCTGCTATTCTTTTTTGTTTTATTTTTTTCTGGCTGCATTACCCAGCACATGGGAATCTTAGTTCCCTGAACAGAGATTGAACCCAGGCCCACTGCAGTGGAAGCGTAGAGTCTTAACCCCTGGACTACCAGGGAAGTCCATATTTTTGTTTTTTTTGTGTTTTTAAAATATTTATTCATTTATTTACCTTACTTGACTGTGTTGGGTCTTAGTTGCATCGTGTGGGATCTTTTGTTGTGGCGTGTGGGCTCTGGAGCCTGTAGGCTCAGGAGTCACCACGTGTGGGACCTTAGTTCCCAAACCAGGGAGTGAACCCAAGCCCCCTGCAGTGAAAGTGCAGAGCCTTACCCACTGGACCACTGGGGAAGTCCCTATTTTTTTTCATATTTTTTAAATTTATTTATAGATATTATTTTTGGCTGTCCTGGGTCTTCATTGTTCCTCAGACGTTTTTCTAGTTGTGGAGAGCAGAAGCTACTCTCTAGTTGCAGGGCTTGGGCTCCTCATTGCCGTGGCTTCTTTCGTTATGGAGCACAGGCTCTAGGGCACATGGGCTTCGGTAGTCATGGCTCCCAGGCTTTAGACCACAGGCTCAGTAATTGTGGTACATGGGCTTAGTTGCTCTGCAGCATGTGCATGCCCACATTCTAAGCAGCGTTATTCACAAGGGCGCAGCCAAATAAATAAAAATTTTTTTAAAGAAAATGATAAATCCCATGAGGGCAGGACTGGAACTCTTTGCTACCTCCCAGTGCCAGAGATTTTATTGGATGCAGAGTGGAGAATATTTTTTTTAAAAAGATCTTCCAGTATTGAGGCACTTGGCATATCATCAAGGTTCAGGCTGTGAATGTACCTCTGATGAAGGCTTGGGTCCTCAGTATGAATCAGCTGGCCGATAACATAGCTGCTGTCCGTAGTGAATTCTTGTCCTCTGAAGATGATGACCCACTGCAATGGACAGAATGCAATCCCCCCAAATTCATATGTTAAGTTGCTAACACCTAAGATGCTGGTATTAGGGGGCAGGGCCTTTGGGAAGGGGTTAAGTCAGGAGGGTGGATCCCCCATGAGTGGAATTAGTGCCCTTGCAAAAGAGACCCCAAAGAATTGATGCTGTCAAACTGTGGTGCTGGAGAAGACTCTTGAGAGTCCCTTGGACTGCAAGGAGATCAAACCACTCAATCCTAAAGGAAATTGAAAAAAAGAAAAAAATATATATATAAAGGAAATTGACCCTGAATATCCATTAGAAAGACTGATGCTGAGGTGAACTTTTTTGTTCTTTTTCTTTCTTCTTTTGTGTTTGTGCTCTAAGACAAAGGCGACAAACATCTCTGCTTTATCAGGCTGTGGATCTGTAACAAACCTTCATCAGAGGGTGAACTGGAAGATTTTCCTGATAACCTCTCTGGCGATTTTGCAGATTGCATCTTCACAGTGGTTCCAGGAGATATTCATGGACTGTAGAAACGCAGACTAGCACAGAATTTGTAGCAGTCACATGTCCTTGGAGCTGCTGGCATATTAATTTCTTCTCACCCTTTTTGCCAGGATGATAGCTAGAATGATTGCTGCTCAGAGGACCAGGCCCAGCTGTCTCCATGGTAACATTATACCTTACCAGTGTCGCTCGCATTGCTCCAAGAACACGGTTCGTAGGATCAGTCCCAGTCATCTCCATGGTAACGTCGTACCCTACCAGCATCCCCTTCATCTCCCCAAGAACGTGGTTGCACAGGGACCAAGGCAGACCTGCAAGGGAAAAAGGTACCTTCACAGTTTGAATCTCCATTTAAACAACCTCCGTCTCTGTAGATCAAGTTCACTAGGTTTTAAGAGCAGAAAGTTTCTTAATATATCTCAACTGTTTTGCAAGCTGGCATTTCAAAGCAGAGCTTCACAGAAGAATGGCCTGAAATCCTACAGGTGAAGGCATCTTCCAGCGACCACATGCTGAAGTAGAACAGCCTCCGAGCTCTGGTATCAAGAGTAGAGACAATTAGAAATCTTGCTTTTTGAAAAAGATGTAGCATTTTGATGGCAGAAAACCTAAATATAATCTATGGCTATTGGGACCTCGCCCTGCTGGCTCAGTGATAAAGAATCTGCCTGCCAATGCAGGAGATGCAAGTTCGATCCCTGGGTCGGGAAGATCCCCTAGAGAAGGAAATGACAACCTACTCCAGTATTCTTGCCTGGAGAATCCCATGGACAGAAGAGCCTGGTGGATACAGTCGCAAGGAGTCAGACATGACTGAGGGCTGCCCTGGGTCTTAGTTGAGGTATGAGAGCTTCTAACTTTGATAGCTTCTCTTGTTGTAGAGTATGGGCTCTAAGTGCACGGGCTTCACTACTTGCAGTTTGCAAGCTCAGTAGTACTGGCACACGGACTTAGTTGCTTCATGTCATGTTGGATCTTCCCGGACCTGGGATGGAACCCATGTCCTCTGCATTGTAAGGCGATTCTTAACCCCTGGACCACCAGGGAAATCTTGAGGCTAATGTATTTGAACATTTATTGGTTGATGTTTTTTGACACATGACGTCTGAAGATGTGATTCTGTGACACCAACAACTGAAAAACAGTGGGCTGGAGCCGTGAAGAGGTGGTTTTGTGCGTTATTGACATTAAGCTGGCATGAATCCAGATTTGAGTATTATAACTTTAGGATGTTGAATGTGATCCCCATGGTAACCACAAAGAAAATGGCTATAGAATATACACAAAAGGAAATAGGAGAGGCATTTAAATGTTTCACTAAAAAAATTAAACACAAAAGAAAACGTAATGCAGGAAATGAAAGACAAAAGAGCTGTAAGGTATATAGAAAACAATTATCAGTGTGACAGAAGTAAGTCCTTCTTTATCAGTAGTTGTTAAGAATAAAGGAATTTCTAGGACTTCCCTGGTGGTCCAGAGGCTAAGACTCCTCACTCCCAATGCAGGGGGCCCCAGGTTGATCCCTGGTTGGGGAACTAAATCAGCAACTAAGAGTTCAAATGTCACAGCTAAAAAGACTCCACATGCCCCAGCTAAGATCAAAGATCCAACATGCCACAACTAAGACCAGTCACAGCCAAATATATAAATAATAAAAAAAATTTTTTAATGAATGATGAAACTTCTGACATTTGCTATGACATGAACAAACCTAGAGGACATGATACTCGGTGAAATAAGCCAGAAACGAAAGGACAAATACTGTAGGATTTCTTTTATGGGAGGTCCCTAGATTCACAGAGACAGAAAGTAGGTAGGTGAGGGCCAGTGACTGGGGGAGGGGGATGGGGAGTGACTGTTTAAAGGGGACAGAGTTTCACTTTGGGAAGATGAAAAGAGTTCTGGAGATGGATGGTGGGGAGGGTTGCACGACAGTGTGAATGTACTTACTGTCACCGAACTATATACTTAAAAATGGTTAACACAGTAGATTTTATGTTATGTATATTTTGCTGCAAGATCAAACCAGTCAATCCTAAAGGAAATCAACCCTGAATATCCATTGAAATGACTGATGCTGAAGTTGAAGCTCCAATATTTTGTCCACCTGATGCGAACAGCCGACTAACTAGTAAAGACTTTGATGCTGGGCAAAATTGAGGGCAAAAGGAGAAGGTTGCGGCAGAGGATGAGATGGTTAGATACCATCACCGACTCAATGGACATGAATTTGAGCAAGCTCTGGGAGACAGCAGAGGACGGGGGAGCTGGCGTGCTGCGGTACATGGGGTCGCAAAGAGTCAGACACGATTTAGTAACTGAACAACAACAAGAGTTTTACCATAATAAAATTTTTAAGTAAAAGAAGAAATGAGCTGTTTATCTTTAATGAAGACAGAGTTTCAGTTTCACAAGATAAGAAGAGTTCTGGAGATGGATAGTTGACTATGGCCACACGACAATGTAACTGTATGTACCCTATACCACTGAATGGGACACTTAAAAATGATTACAATGTAAACGTTATGTATGTGTGAGTGTGTGCCTGAGTGTGCTCAGTTGCTTCGGTCATGTCCGACTCTTTGTGACCCTATGGCCCGCCAGACTCCTCTGTCCATGGGATTCTCCAGGCAAGATTCTGGAGTAGGTTGCCACACCCTCCTCCAGGGGACCTTCTTGACCCAGGGATCGAACCCATGTCTCCTGTGTCTCCTGCACTTGCAGATGGATTCTTTACTCACTGAGCAACCTGGGAAGCCCAAATGTTATGTGTATTTCACCACAATTAACAAAAGAGCATATTGAAAAACGAAAAGAAGAAAAAGAGCTATCAAACCATGAAAAGACATGGAGGTACCTTAAGTGCTCATATGCTTCATAAAAGAAGGCAGTCAGAAAACACTGTATACCATATGACTCCAACCATAGGACATTCTGGTACCAGGCTCTTCTGTCCGTGGGATTTCCCAGGGAAGGATACTGGATTGCCATTTCCTTCTCCAACAGAGATGGTAAAATCTCAGTAGTTGCCAGGAGGTTGGACAGAGGGAGAAACAGGTGGAGGCCTGGGGATTTTTAGGGCAATGCAACTCTTCTGTACAATACTGGGTGGATATTCATTATTTTTCAAAAGTCATAGAACTGCACAACACCAAGAGTGAGACCCACTCTAAAATATGGGCTTTAACTAATAATGCATCAATCTTGTTGTTGTTCAATAGCTCAGTTGTGTCCGACTCTTTGTGACCTCTTGGACTACAGCACACCAGGCTTCCCTGTTCTCTACTATCTCCCGGAGTTTGCTCAAACTCACGTCCACTGAGGTTCGGTCTTACTTCATTCTTTAGCACAGCTGCACCACACTCCTGCAAGATGTTAATAACTGAGGAAACTGGAGGGGAGGAGTAGGGGAATTGGGCAGGTATATGGAAACTCTGTATTCATTTCTCAGTATTTCTGTAAACCTAGAACTATAAAACAAAGGGTTATTAATTTTTACAAAATACATAGGCCATTCCAGCTACCAAGGACCAAATTCAGCTTGGTACCAGGGCCCAAGACCATGTGACCTGGTGGTCTTAGCCCACCCACACTGTGTCCTCTGCCTGGGATGCCCCTACCTACCCCTGAGGTCTCCTCCATCCCGGGCTGGACTCCCCAGCAAACTTCATGACCTCTGGCCCCTGGAGGCAGGGGGCTATTTAGGTAAGATTTTTGTTTGTATGTTTTGTAACCTTTTTTTTTTTCCCTTAAGCCACACCGCATGCCCTGTGGGATCTGTTACCTGTCCAGGGATTGAACCTGGGTCCCCGGCAGTGGAAGACTGGAGTCCTAACAACAGGACCTCTAGGAAATTCTTTGTTGTTGTTTTTTTTAATTTTAACTTTATTTTTTTATGTATTTCTTTTCGCCTACACTGTGTCTTCGTTGCTGCCTGTGGGCTTCCTCTAGTTGCAGTGAGCAGGGGCTACTCTCTAGTTGCGGTGCCTGGGCTTCTCATGGTGGTGGCGTCTTTGTTTCTGAGCACAGGCTCTAGGGTGCACGGGCTTCAGCGTGCAGGCTCAGTAGTTGTGGCTCTGGGCCCTGGAGTGTGGGTTTGGTAGTTGTGGCACATGGCACCGATGTGTGAAGACCAGGGATCAAACCCATGTCCACTGCATTTGCAGGCAGATTCCTATCTACTACGCCACCAAGGAAGTTCCCCAGGGTTTTTTTTTATATCTATATTACAGTTGATGTATAATATTATATAAGTTACAGGTGTACAATGTAGTGATTCACGATGTTTAAATGTTATACTTCATCACAGTTATAAATTATTGGCTTTATTTCCCATGCATGTGAGTTCAGTCACTCAGTTGTGTCCAACACTTTGCGACTCATAGACGGCAGCCTGCCATGCTCCTTTGTCCACAGAATTTTCCAGGCAAGAATACTGGAGTGGGTTCCCATTTCCTACTCCAGGGGATCTTCCTGACCCAGGGATCAAACCCATGTCACCTGCATCTCAGGCATCGGCAGGTGGATTCTTTACCACTGCACCACCTGTTCAATATACCCTTGTAGCTTATTTTATACTGGTTGTACTTCCTACTCTGCTACCCTTATGTTGCCACTTACCCCATCCCTCTTCACACTGGTAATCACTGGTAACCACTAGTTCCCCAAGCAGGAATTGAATCCATTCCCTCTTCAGTGGAAGCATGGAGTCTTAACTGCTGAACAGGTAGGAAAGTCTCTAGTTTTTTCTCTATTGATAAGATGTGTGAGTGTCTGAGGAACCTAAGTGCCACGGGGGGTAGATAACAACTAGATTTCATTTAAGTCCTCTTTTGTGTCAATTTATCTTTGTCCAAATTGCTCTGGATTCACCAGAATGAGCTGATATCATTTTCCTTAAAAGGGGCTGAGGACAAGAGACTAGGAAATAAGAAATGATAAACAGTTTAAAAGCTCCAGCTTCCAGAATTCCCTGGCAGTCCAGTGGTTAGGACTCTGTGCTTCCACTGCAGGGGGCACAGGTTTGATCCCTGGTGGGGGCACTAAGATCCCACATGCAGTGAGGCACGGCTAAATACATAAATTTAAAATTCCAGCTTCACTCACGTTTTCATGGGAACACTTACAAGGCTTTGTTGTTGTTCAGCCACTCAGTCATGTCTGACTCTTTGTGACTCCATCAACTGCAGCACACCAGGCTTCCCTGTCCTTCACCATCTCCCTGAGTTTGCTCAAACTCATGTCCATTGAGTCAGTGATATCATCCAACCATCTCATCCTCTGTGGCCCCCTTCTCCTCTTGCCTAATTTTCTCTCAATAGGATTCAGTGTATAATAATTTATTATGAATTCATAATTAAAAACCTACTTGTGAGCTCTCCAGGTGGCTCAGTGGTAAAGAATTTGCCTACCAATGCAGGAGTCACGGGTTCAATCCCCGATCCAGGAAGATCCCACATGCTGGAGCGACCGAGCCCTGCTCCTCAACTACTGAAGCCTGTGCTCCACGAGAGTAGTCACCATAGGGAGAAGCCTAGCACTGCGGCTACAGAGTCGTCTCCTCACCACAGGTAGAGAAAAAGCCCACACAGAAACTGCAGACCCAGCACAGCCCCCCAAAATTTTAATTAAAAAATAAATATTTGTAGGCATAAGATTTCTTTTTCTGTGCTTAGTCGCTCAGTCGTGTCTGATGCTTTGCAACCCCCTGGAATGTAGCCCTCCAGGCTCCTCTGTCTATGGGGATTCTCCAGGGAAGAATACCGGAGTGGGTTGCCATGCCCTCCTCTAGGAGATCTTTCCAACCTAGGGATCAAACCCAGGTCTCCTGTATTGCAGGCGGATTCTTTACCACCGGAGGCACCAGAGAAGTTCTTATTCTGAGCCCTTAATAAATACATTCTGAAAAATATCGGTCAGTATTTCTGGAACAGGCGCTATCTTCCCTAAAGTGCCCTGACAACACAGGGTAAAAACAAGGCAGGCTGCACACACCTGGGAAGGCAGATCCAACTGCTGCCTTCACCAGCCACTTAACATGGTCACTATATAAAGGCGAGGGGGACCTCAGACTCAAGGATCTCAAGCCACCTCCCTCCTGCTGGGCCCCTGATTTCTCATCCAACCAGACACAAGCATCCTTGGGCCAGGGATTGCCATCCCGGGAAATCAGACTTAGGGCTGCTTTTCCTCCCTGCTCCCCACCCCCCACCCACCAACACCAAGCTCATCTCTACAGATGGCAGATCCAGCTGACTCTTCAGTTAGCTTCTTTGTGGGCAAGATTCTGGACAAGCCCCATAAATGCTGAACTGCAAACCACCCCATATACACCCTGATTACACCCTGACCCATCTATCCTCCCTCCATCCCTTCCAGGGACAACATCCAGTCATGAAACCCTGCTTTTTAATCCAAAGGAAACAAGTCCAACTTAATTTCTCCCACCAGTAGTTCCCCCATAACCCTGTGTGTGTGTGTTAGTTGCTCAGTCGTGTCCAATTCTTTGCGACGCCATGGATTGTAGCCGCCAGGCTCCTCTGTCCATGGGATTCTCCAGGCAAGGATACTGGAGTGGGTTGTCATTTCCTTCTCCATCCCCAGGGTATCTTCCCGATCCAGGGATCAAACCTGGGTCTCCTGCATTGCAGGCAGATTCTTTACCATCTGATCCGCAGGGGAAGCCCACCAGATCAATCCTAGTTGGAGACAAAGACCCAGTCTACTCTAGTGCAGTAACCATGGGCCAGGATGCAGAGGAAATGACTGGTGCAGCCCTGGTGAGAGAGAAGAGGTTCTGGCGCCTTCTGGTGGTCATCTCATGCCACAACCCATCCTCAGCCGCTCCGTGGCGTTGGCTATAATCTGCCAGCAAAATCAGCTCCAAAGATACCTTTTACAATAGGTGAGCGGATATACAAACGGTGGCACATCCAGACAATGGTGTACAGTGGACAATAAAAATAAACGAGCTGTGGGAGAGGGATGTATTGGGAGTTTTGGATAAATAGATGCAAACTACCATACATAGAATGGATAAACAACAAGGTCCTACTGTATAGAACTTTCCTGGTGGCTCAGTTGGTAAAGAATCTGCCTGCAATGTGGGAGACCTGGGTTCAAACCCTGGGTTGGGAAGATTCCCTGGAGGTATCTATATCTATCTATCTGTACGTACACACATATATATATTTTTGGCCATACCCCATGCTTGCAGAATCTTAGTTTCCCAACCAGGGATTGAACCTGGGCCTGTGGCAGTGGAGACATGGAGTCCTAACTACTGGACTGCCAGGGAATTCCCTATTTTTAATTTTTTTTATTTTAAATCAACATCTTACACTTTATAATGCACTCATAAATTTTTACACAAACTTCATGTTTACAAGTACAAAAAGGCAAAGAACCTCAAAGAATTGAAGTCGCTGTATCATCGACTACATTCAGTAGAGTTAATACTGTTGTCCTCGTTCTTCATCTTCTAAATCCAGAAGGGAACCATGAATCTATCCCCCATGTGGACTCCGCTTTCAGAAGTTGGAGACTGGGTGCAGTTCTGTACACATTTGGGTTTCGACAGAGCTGAACTGAGATTCCATTGTGTTCCAGACCAGATCGGCCAGAAGAAAGTCATCCATTGCAGTCTGAGTTTCATTGCTGGTGAAGAATAAGCTCCCCAAAGTTTCGAAGCCAGAGTTCATGGTCTGTGTTTCGGCACTGTCCAACCAAACTTTCTTTTCCAGGGCAGGCAGATGTTTAGCAGTGGAGATTCCGTCAGTCTGGGTATCTGTGTCAGATGAATCAGTACTCAAGGAAAGGCTGGAATATTTCAGGATACTTCCCAGCGGCAGACGAGGGCTACTGTCTAAAAAGAAGCTCAGGTCCATCTGTCTGTGTGTCAAAGATATCAAGGGCTAAGAAGCTAGAATTCCCCCTACAGCTGTAGGCCTGTGTAGAGGGGTCTGCAAGGAAGAAGTCAGTTTGGGTTTCTATGTCCAGCGACTCCAAGACTAGCTCAGTGGTCATGGTGCTAAGCTCACTCTCCTCGGTTTGCGTCTGGATATTTGAGGCTGAAAAGAACTCTTCGACATCAAAATCAATTTCAGGATTCTGGGCTGGGCCAGATGGGAGCTGGGTGTCAGGTCCAGTATTTGTGTCAGACAAAAGACTACGATTGTCCGGCATCTGACCAGGCAGGTTGCGTGACAAGATGTTTTCTAGGTCACTTAATAAATCCATGGTCGGAGTCTGATTATATGTCGTGTTCTGTGATGAAAGCATGCTATTCGGTGTACTGCAGTTTATAATTGGTGCAGATTTCTCAATATCTTGAGTTAAAGTTTTAGGGTGGTTCTGAGGTAACAAGTCATGAGTTACAATCTCTGTTACTAAGCCACTGCTTATAATATTGTCTGTAGACATACAATATGATGAATGGACACTCTCAAAAATGTCTCCACACATTACAGCTTGGTCCATCTGTACTCGGTCATCTGCTGGATGCTGTATTTCACTGGTCTGAGTTTCTCTGGAGATCCTACCTGGCTGGAAACTGGCATCTATAAATGCATCAGTCTGAGCAGTGATAGATAAGGTTACCTTAGAAATGGGCAAAAAAGTCTGAGTTTGAACACTAATGGGAAGGGAAACCTGGAAATCAAATGTCAAATAAGTTTGTGAACAGGGTGACACAGAGGAGTCAGGGCTGGCCCACGGTGCAAATGGCATAAATTGTGGTGTGGTGTGGGACAGGTCTGTCTGTACATTGATTGAAGAAAATGGACTTTTACCCAAGTTCTCTTGAACACCTGTGCTAATCAGCTCAACAGCAACAGCATTTACAACTTTTAAGAGAGGGAGGCTCTCCTTGAGAGAGCAGGGCTCCGAAACTAGGCCGAGGATCAGGGTTCCAATGGAGAAGGCAAGTAATTTCATGGCACCAAGGGCACAGCCCTGTTGGTCGACACTCAACACCACAGGCTGGGCTGATGAGTCGGCTGTAGGCGCAAAGACAGTCATAGGAGAAAATTGCATGATGGGGAGTTTAACCAAAGCCACTCTGGGCTTTGGTAAAAGCAACATCTGAGGGTACCTTGGAGCTGCTGGAAGAGTCTGCTGTTTGGCATTAGAGCTGCAAGAGTCTTCAAAAGAAGCCACCAGCCTTATTTCTGAAGTTTTCTAGTTCTGGAGCGTCCAGTCGTGGAACTGGTTGGTTGCTCAGTGATTCAACAGTCTTACTGGACAACTCCTGGCTGTGCAGGCAGTTTTCTATTTTCCTTTCCGTACTAGGTGGATCCCTGTGTTCGGCAGGGATCTCATGGCCAGTTCAATAGATGTGGGACTGTAACGCAGTCCTGCTGGCATAGGGACAGCCACACGTGCACTGGAAGGTCTTGCCACAGTCCTCTGCATGTCTTTTCAGGGCCCACTCAGTGCCATACGAATTGCTGTCCTTACTACATTTATGCTTCTTTTCAGCATGCATTTTCATAAAGTGCTGTTTTACGAGAGAAAATTGAGAAACTGGTCTGTCAGGGCCTCTAGGGCATCATTCAATTGGACAACAGTAGAATTTCGGTACAATGGCAACCCACTCCAGTACTCTTGCCTGGAAAATCCCATGGGCGGAGGAGCCTGGTAGGCTGCAGTCCATGGAGTTGCTAAGAGTCGGACACGACTGAGCGACTTCACTTTCACTTTTCACTTTCCTGCATTGGAGAAGGAAATGGCAACCCACTCCATTGTTCTTGCCTTGAGAATCCCAGGGCCGGGGGGAGCCTGGTGGGCTGCCGTCTATGGGGTCGCACAGAGTCGGACATGACTGAAGCGACTTAGCAGCAGCAGCCGTAGAATTTCGGTACGGTTTTCAAATCTTTTCTTATTGTTGGATTCACTCTGCCATCCCACAGGCGGTGCATGTTGATCACGGGGCTGTTGGGCAGGATCTCGCTGCAGCTGCGCACCATGCACGGGATGTTGGTCCTCACGGCCCAGGACAGCTCGCTCACCAGCGGCTGGATGAGCTCCGGGGCCGGTGACACTGAACCCGTGGGCTGCTGCCTCGCCACCGTGGGTCAGGGCTGGATGCCTCTCAGCTGCCTGGGGGAACCCCAAGGACCTGAGGTGGCGGCGGCACCTCTTGTGGCCGCCGGGACATCCGGGGCACCCGAGGCGAGAGCCGCAGGATCCGCCTCCACTGCCTCAGAGGCCGCCATGGCTCTCGCGCCGCGCGGCAGCCGGACCCCTGTTGTGAAATTTTGAGCTTTTTAAGCTTACATGCTTTTCTGGTTAGGACCTGCACTTGCCGGTGCCGGGTGACACCAGTTCCTGGTCACCTTCCCCTACCTGGGGACAAGACGCTCCTCTTCCACGCCTGGCCTTCAGGTGTATGGGCTCAGTGCTGCCCCTGACCTCTGACCTGGCCCCCATTGTGGGGTGGAAAGGCAGCGACCCCTCAGTTCTGCCTGCTGCCCACACCCACTCTGTTTCATGCCTGTAGGTGTTAGTTCGGAGGCCCCTGTGTCTCTGACCTGCTCTGACCCCCGCCTGCCCTGTTCCATCTCTTCTGCCCTGTCCCTGGGTGCATTTGCATCAAGGAGACACATCTCTAGCAGCGAGAGGTCTGATGGGTAAAAGCATCATCTCGTCTCTTCTATATTCTTTGGGGACAGAGGCCCCCGGGTGGGTGACTCCAGCCTTCCTGGCAGAGGTGATGCTGAGCCCCAGTACTGAACAACAGCCAGGATTTGCAGTGCCTTCGGGGCTCCAAGGAGGGAGTGGGCTGCAGCCAGAGGTGCCCATGTCCCTGTGAGGAGTCTCAGAGCTTCCACACCTGACCCAGAGGAGAGCACGAAGGAGGGGAGAGAGGATGCAGGAGAGAAGATGGATGGAAGATGGAGGCAGAGGACAGAAGAGTACAGGAGGATGGATATAGAGGGAGGAGTGTGAATGGGACAGAGGAGTTGAGACAGGAAGAGGAGGAAGTGCAGGAAACAAAGGGAGAGGAGGAGGGGGAGGCTGGCAGGAACCAGGAGTGGGAGGAGGAGGGTGGCTGAAGTGGATGGTAAGGTGAAGGTCTGGGGGTGGGGGACATGTGGAGAATGGAGGAGGAGGAAGGGGCTGGGGCTGGCAGAGGACTGTATAGCAGCTGATGGAGGGGTAGGGAGGATGGAGAAGCGATGGAAGCTGAGGGGAAGAGGTGGGGGGATGCAGGGGTGGGTGTGGATGGAGGAGGATGAGGGGAGAAGGGCATAGCTTTGGCATCTCCAGAGCCCGGTGGGTTCAAGCCTGTGCCCGTGTCCTGGATCCCAGAGGCATTCTGTCTGTCCTGCCTCAGATCAGGCAAGCTGGCCACGTGAGTTCGTTTGGCCTGTGGGCTGGGAGGTGGGGACCCAGGGCCTCACCCTGTGCAGTGCACTGTCCACCATCCTCTCCATGTGTCACCAGCTCTACTCTCTCCAGCCATGTTCTTGATGGTTTTCTGTGCGAGTCCAGGAACTGAGGCCCTTCCCCCTTGGCCTTGTTCAGACTTGTGGACTGAAGGGTGGTCTCAGCATCACAGAGAGGCTGCCTGAGGTTAAATAAGTCATTCTTTTCCCAAACGAACACCCTTCTGATTGGCTGGTGTGTTGCCTGAGCCCATTCACCAGCCAGGATCAGTGAGTTATGTCCATTATGAGAAGGTGTGTCTCTTCCTAGTACCCTTGGTCCCCAGTCCTTGCTCTGCCTCCCGAGAGGGGCCATCCTGTGGGGGGTGTGGGGGTGGTGAGGGGGGCGTGGTCCCAGGAAGAGCCCCGTGGGCAGTGGCTCAGGGTTGCTGCCCTAGAACACGAGAGCCCCTGGTTGTGTTTTATTTTTTTTTATTTTTATTTTTTTAAATTTTTCAGTGGGTTTTGTCATACATTGATATGAATCAGTCATAGAGTTACACGTATTCCCCATCCCGGTCCCCCATCCCACTTCCCTCTCCACCCGATTCCTCTGGGTCTTCCCAGCCCACCAGGCCCGAGCACTTGACTCATGCATCCCATCTGGGCTGGTGGTCTGTTTCACCACAGATAATATACATGCTGTTCTTTCGAAACATCCCACCCTCACCTTCTCCCACAGAGTTCCCTGGTTGTGTTTTAATCTAAGTGAAGTCTCTGCCACTTTCAGGGCTCCTGGGGCAAATCAGGCTCAAAGAGCTTTCTCTGAAATTCACACATCATCCACTTTAGCTCAAGTAGACCATTCAGAGGTCTTTATTTTACAGACTCCTGCTACCGTCCCCACTACATCCTCCTGTCACCACCTCATAAGTCTCTTATCCATCATCAGATACCCACCCCTTGCCCATCCCCCAACCCTGGGGACCCCCGATCCAGTTACTGTCTGTATGGGCCTGGCGATGCTAGACACTTCAAATCAATGGAATCATACAATATATGGTCTCTTGTGCCTGATTTTACCCATCCACAGTGTAGCTGGGGTCACCATTTCCTGCATGCAGTACAGGAGGGTTCCAATCTCTCCACATCCTGTTATTGGGAATAAAATTTCCAGGAATGAGAAGTGGTGTGCCCTGTGGTCTTGATTTGCATCCCCCTGATGGCTGATGTTCGGTAACTCCCCCTGAGACTGTTGGTCTTGTTTTCTAAAGCTGGGTGGACTTTGGATAAAGGTCTACCCCTGTCCTGAAGTCTAGAAGTGGAAGTATTAGGTGTGGATGCAAGCCATGATCGCCAAGGGAGATCCCACTAAGGAGGCACTAATGTCTGATTTCTCCCCCTATGACCAGGAAGCTGCCAACAGGGAGCCAACTTCCACTTGCTGGGTCCCTGAAGCTCTTTAGGGCACTGGAATACATGGATTTTGTCTTGCAGCATCCAACATGGAGAAGCTGGAGACCCTACTAGCCTTGGAACGAGAAGAAATTATAACAAAATATGAGGTGAGACCCCAGCAGGGATCATAGACAAGAGCAGGTGCACCCAGGCAGGGATCTGAGCCAAGGACAGGCAGCTGAGACCCAGCAGGGATCCTAGTCAGGTAGAACTGGTATCACCACCCATCAGAAAAGGTACATTCCCCATGTGGGAATCACTGCAGCCCAGGTGAGCATCCTAGCCCACAGAAGCAGGTATGTCCCAGGAGGAATCAGTGCCAAGGATAAGCAGGGGAGACCAGGCCGAGATCATCCCCAGGTAGACCAGGGAAGGCCACGTAAGGATGGGCACCAGTAGGAACAGGTACAGCTCAGGCCGGGAGCACAGTCAGCATGCAGCAGGTGAGGCCCAGGTGGGCCATGACAGCCCACACGGCCCGCAGGAGAAGGGATGTCCCTGGTGGATGATCCCACCAAGGAGGAGCAGGTGAGGCCCAGGTGGGGCCCATTGCCAGGTGTGCACAGGTACAGCCCAGTGGGAACCATGGGCAGCAAGAGCACTCACATTCCAGGTAGGGGTCACAGCCAAGGCTGAGCAGAGCGAGCCTGAGTGGACATCCTCCCCAGGACGAGCAGGTATGGCTCAGGTGGGGGTCCCCGCAAATGGGACCAGGTGGCCCAGGCAGGATCCTAGCCCACGCAGATCCCACTGCGTCAGGCGGGCCTGGTGCTGTGCCCCTGGGATGCAGGGTGGGGAGTTGTCCTGCTCTGCCTTTCCTGGCATCTCTCGGCCCCCTCTGGCTTTTGGGCCATGCAAGGTCTCCAGAGGAACCAGGGGAGGATGCGGACCTCTCACTGTCCAGTGTCACCAACAGGCTATGTTCCTTGCTGTGAGTCACTGGGACGCCCCTCTTTCCCATCCTGGGGGTGAATTTCCATTGGCAGAAAGACCCCTCTGCAGAATAAGAAGGGGAGGGACCCCTGGTGGCCATGGCAGGCCATGGCGCTGATGCATCCAAGAGCAGAGGTGGGCTCCGGGTGGGTCCTCCACGAACGTCTGGCTCTTGCAGGAGGTGGGCTACTTCCAGGGCATGAATGAGGTCGCGGCCGTCCTACTGATGTTCCTGAACGAGGACGACACCTTCTGGGGTTGTTCCAGCTGATGACTGATGAGAAGACCGCCATGCGCGGCAGTAGGTGCCTGCCGAGGATGACTGGGCAAGCCTCAGGAACTGGGGTCTCTTTGCAGGGGGGCTGGTGGGACCCTGGCCCAGGCTACCTCCCCATCAGCAAAGTGCACAGGTTCCCCACGCTGCCCTTTGGGTTCTGGAGCCTCGGCCCTAAGTCCCAGCCTCATGCAGACCACCCTTCCTTCCTTCCCTGCTGGTCCTTCTGCATCAAGCCTGCCATCCACCAGGTGCCCTGCAAGCCCACGGCTGATGAAGCCTAGGCAGCAGCACCATCTCCTCTGCCCCCAGCGGGGTGGCAGAGGCCAGGAGATGGCCAGGCACATACCCCCACCTCCCCTGGGGGCCACACTCCCTACCCCTCCATACCAGGCCCGCCATCCCCCACCGTGGCTGCTGTGGGGACAGCATGCCGGGGCCAGATGCCTGCCCACCCCTCTGCCCAGGGCGCCAGCTGAGCTGGGCATCCAGGAACAGGACCTCTGCCCTGGCCTCACAGGCTGTCCTGCCTGGGAAGAGCATGTCCAGCCAGGGCTCAAGAGGGCCCCACAGGTGGGGGTCACCACTGGGGGCTCCTGTGGTACTCCACTCCCCTCTGGGCCAGGCTCTGACTTGTGGGGGTCTGGGGGCTCCTCAAGTCTTCATCCCTGGATTCCTGAAATTGCTAAGATTCCAGGCCCATCACAAGCACATTCTCGGCAGAGCCCTCCCCAAGTTGAAGGGACATGTGGTGTCACCCCGCCCAGAGGTGCTGTCCCATGGCCACTGCGGGCACTTGGCTTCCTGGAGGCTTCATTCGCCTTCTCCTGGGGGCAGCCAGGGGTGAGCTCGGGCTGAGCAGGCCCATGGACAGCATGTCCACCACCCCTGAGGGTGGCTGTACAGGGCCCTGAAATAGGGAGGTTTCCAGCAGAGTAGGCAGGCCCTGAGCACCCCCTGCCCTGCTTTAGAGCAGATGTCCGCGGGGATTTACACACCCACGTGGTTCATGCACTGCTTCATCAACCAGGTAAAGCTGCCCAGGGACACTGGGTTCCAAGGCCTCCCTTTCCCCCACTCCTGATGCCCAGGGAGGGACAAACCCCACCCTCAGATATACCAACTCCCTCCTGGGGAGCCCCGAGGGGCAGCCCAGAGCCCTCCTGGTGGGGGCCCAGGGCACCTTGAAGTCCCAGGGACCCACCATTTCTGCCTGGCTCCCTTCGGGAAGGGTGGGTCAACCTGGGGTGCTGTCCCCACCAAGAGGGTTAGCCGGTATGCTGTCAGGCCCTAAGGACCCTGAGAGGCCTGGTGGGACACCTTTGTCCACCCAGATGAGCAGCTCTGGGACCTTGTCTGATGAACGGTGGGACTGCAGGGATCAGAGGCAGATGGGGCTTCTAACCCTGTGCTGGGACCCCCTGTCCCCTGCTCTAGCGGCCCCTCCCATGCCCACTGTCCCCACAGACCCCCCCTTTCTGCTGACCCTGAGGCTCTGGGATGCCTACCTCCTGGAGGGTGGGCACTTGCTCACAGCCATGGCCTACACTGTCCTCAAGGTGCACAGGAGGATGTGGGCCTGAGCGTGAAGCACAGGCTGTGGAGGACGGAGTGCCGACCACATGAAGGTGGTCAGGGTGCCCTGTGGTGAGCGCCCCTGGCTGGGGCACTGCCTGGGGCTCTGTCGGGACAGATGGACCCCCAGGTGTGGCACACAGTGGAATACAGCCACCCTCCATGGGAGGACCCCCAATGTGGGGGCTGAGCCTTCCTTGTGTGTCTCCCGATGGCCTGATGGCACTCCCACCCGTAGACCGTCTCCAGAATGCAGCCCACCCTGAAGCCAGCACCCTGGGGGGATCAGCCCTCCCCTCGAGTCTCCTGGACTGAGACTTGGGGGTTGAGGGGGGTGAGTGGGGCCTTCTGGGCCTCCAGCCGGGTCAGTACCTCAACACCTTGTTTCTCTTGCCTTCCAGTCAGGAAAACCCACCTAGTCTCAGCACCCAGGGCTTCAGTATCTGCGGTCTCAGCACTCACTTGGTGAGGGTAAGACCCCATGTGTGCTGTAACAGCAGAAGGAGGGAGGAGGTCACGGGTGCGGCTGGGGTTCCCTGCTGCTCCACACCCCAGAGCCATTGAAGTGTCCTTGGTCTGTGAGGGGTCTGTGCCTGTCCTGGGGGCCCTTGAGTTCATGCCCATTCGGGCCATCCTAGGGAGCTGGCAGCTAGAACACCACCAGCATGTCCTATTTTCTAGCAAAAAGCCCAGGACCTCAAGGGAGCCAACAAGTGGGTGAAGAAGCTGAGGAGCTGGCAAAAAAAAAAAAAAAAAAAAAAAAAAAAAGCTGAGGGCAGCAAGAAGATACAAAGCTGGGTATCCTGACCCTACAGAGCACTAGACTTTGGCTCCCACAAGGCCTGGGAGACTCTGATGCCAGGGCGGCAGCCAGCCCAGCCCAGGACCCCACAGGGAGGGAGCAGTTGGGGCTAGTCTCCACTCCCAGTTTTGTGAAGATCAGACCCAGCTCTAGGAAGACCCTGCCCCTCTGCAGCATCCTCCACAGGCCTCTCGCTCCGTCTCCTCCCCGGCGTGGTGCCCACATCTGTCTCAGGGCCGCCTCTCCCCCATAGATGTGCGGAAGGGTGTCCATGGGCATCCCTCCACCAGTGCGAGGGCAGGCCTGGTCTCTGCTCTTGGACCTGGAGAAGGTGAAGGCGGAGAACATCAGGAAATATCAGGTGCGGCCGGTCCACCTGAACAGGGGCAACAGGCCAGGCCATCAGGAGCTTGGCGGGCTGCCCCTGGGGACCCCTGGCCCATCCCCAAGGGTGGGGGATGGAGGTGTCGGGCTGTGGGGCTCCATGCTCCTCCTGGGCGGGTTTTAGAGTCAGGGTGTTGGGAGCCCGAGCCCCCTGAGTCGGGCTTGTGCCAAAAGAGGAGTAGGTGACTATCAGAAGGCAAGGCAGAGAACTGGAGTCTGTCCTCGCCACGCCCACCCCATCCCGCCCTCTTCTCGCCGCGCCCCGCCTGTTACCGCCTAATGGCAGGGACACTCCAGAGGGTGTTAGGAAGCAGAGGCCCAGCCGCCCTCCCCGCCTGCCCCGCACCTGGGAGCCGCCTCCGGGACCAGGCTCAGGGCTTGGCGGGAGCTGTCACCTGGGAGGCCCCTGGGGGAGGCGGAGGAGGGGTCCAGAGGCCTGGACGTTACCTTGTTAACGTTCGGGATTCTAGGCCTTGGACGGGGGCGTCACTCGTGAGCCCCGCTGGCTTCAGTAACAAGCGGAATGAGGTTTCTGCAGAAAAGAGCCCCGGTCTCTCCGGCGGCGCAGCGCCCGCCCCGTCGCGGCAGTTGTGGCGGTTGGTCCAGGGGTCAGGGCCTCCTGACGTTAGCCCCGCCCCCTAGGCCCCGCCCACAGCGCGTAAACGAGCCGGCCCGGCGGTGCTGTGCTGACGTCAAGCACATTGACGTAGACATCAACCGCACTTTCAGGAATAACCTCTTCTGGGAGCGATATGGAATCAAGTGGGTCCCCAGGTTCATGGCTGGGAGGCCGTGGACCTGGGTCTGGAGCTGGGGTGGCAGGGTGTCGACCCCCGCCCGTCCTGGCTGTACCGGCTGACCCTCGAGCGGGGCGCGAGTAGGCACGTTAGGAGCCCGGGCAGAGGTGGAGGGCACGCAGCAGGTGGCGGTTGGGGAGGGGAGAGTGGGGCGGGGCCCCCGCGGGAGGGGAGGGGCTCCAGGCGGCAGAGACCTGGCTGGACAGGAGCTCAGACGGACTGAATTCGGGTTAGAGGGGTCAAAATGACGCCCCATCTTGATGGTGTTACTTACATATTTCTACTTCTACAGTTTCTATCATTTGTAAAAATAGATTGGTGAACCCCAAATTCCATCACTTAGGGACCCAGTTCCATCCCATCTCCTGCGTTCACCACATCCTTGACCAGCACATGCCTTTCACAGCGGACTCAAGACCTCTGGCCTCACCCTGTCCCTAGGCTTTCACTATGGCTTTTTTTGGCCACGCCATGTGGCTTGTGGGAGCTTAGTGCCCTGACCAAGGAGCAAACCCATACCCCCTGTGATGGAAGAACAGACTCTTTAACCCCTGGGCAGCCAGGGAACCCCCCCAACTTACCGCCGCTAGTATGCATTTTAAAAACAAGGATTCTTTGGAATTCCCTGGCAGTTCATGGTTAGGACTCCACACTCATTGCAGAGGACCCAGGTTGCATCCCTGTCAGGGAACTAACATCTCACAAACCAAGCATTGGGCAAAAAGAAAAAAAGAAGCGGGATTCTTTTTTTACATGTGACCTGGAACCTGTTCCTACACCTGAAGCATTTACTGTAATCCCCTAATACGCACCCAGAGATCACATCTCCCAACACTTCATGCTTTCTGAACAAGCTGTTCCAATCCAGGTAACTGGGAGTGGGTTGAAGATACTGACAGTCAGGGAAAACGTATGGGCAGGCAAGAGAGAAGGTTCTGCCACGACTGATTCAGGTATCAAGCTCACTCTGGACCAAGAGACACTCTTCAGAGCCCCCATCCCAGAGAGAAGAGGTGTCTGGCCACAACGGGGCTGAGAGCAACAAGGCAGGAGTGGGCTGTGCTGCCGGAGTGGTGACCCCAGACCCCTCACGCTCCTCTCACAGTGAGATGTCTCTACTGAGGGGCCCTGCCGGTCCCAAAGCAGGGTGGCCCCAGGACTCCTTGGCTTTGGGGGCTCATTTCTCAAACACACTTGCTCTGTCGTGAGGCTCTGTAAGAATATAAAACTAAGAGCATCAGTGTGAAAGAAGCCCCTGTGTCCCCTTCCCCAGGCAGCAGGCCCTGTCCCACGTGCTGGTGGCCTACTCCATGTAGGACACTGAGAATATCCGCGCGCCCAGGTCCTGCCCATTCCAGGGGGTCTTCCTGCTGGTCACGAATCAGGAGCATCCAGGAGCAGAGTGTCAGGATGGGACAGAGGGGCCTCCAGGTGGGTCCTCCACACACATCTGGCTCTTGCAGGAGGTGGGCTACTTCCAGGGCATGAACAAGGTCGCGGCCGTCCTACTGATGTTCCTGAACTAAGAGGATGGCTTCTGGGCACGGGTGCAGCTGATGACTGACGACAAGCATGCCATTGGCAGTAGGTAGCCGAGGACGGCTGGGCAAGCCTCAGGACCTGGGGTCTCTTTGCAGGGGGGCTGGTGGGACCCTGGCCCAGGCTACCTCCCCATCAGCAAAGGGCACTGGCTCGCCACACTGCCCTTTGGGTTCTGGAGCCTCAGCCCTCAGTCCCAGCCTCATGCAGACCACCCTTCCTTCCTTCCCTGCTGGTCCTTCTGCATCAAGCCTGCCATCTACCAGGCGCCCTGCAAGCCCCACGGCCGATGAAGCCCAGGCAGCAGCACCACCTCCTCTGCCCCCAGCGGGGTGGCAGAGGCCAGGAGATGGCCAGGCACACACCCCCACCTCCCCTGGGGGCCACACTCCCTACCCCTCCATACCAGGCCCGCCATCCCCCACCGTGGCTGCTGTGGGGACGGCATGCCGGGGCCAGATGCCTGCCCACCCCTCTGCCCAGGGCGCCAGCTGAGCTGGGCATCCAGGAACAGGACCTCTGCCCTGGCCTCACAGGCTGTCCTGCCTGGGAAGAGCATGTCCAGCCAGGGCTCAAGAGGGCCCCACAGGTGGGGGTCACCACTGGGGGCTCCTGTGGTACTCCACTCCCCTCTGGGCCAGGCTCTGACTTGTGGGGGCCTGGGGGCTCCTCAAGTCTTCATCCCTGGATTCCTGAAATTGCCAAGATTCCAGGCCCATCACAAGCACATTCTCGGCAGAGCCCTCCCCAAGTTGAAGGGACATGTGAGTACAACTGTCCCATGGCCACTGCGGGCACTTGGCTTCCTGGAGGTTTCATTCGCCTTCTCCTGGGGGCGGCCAGGGGTGAGCTCGGGCTGAGCAGGCCCATGGACAGCATGTCCACCACCCCTGAGGGTGGCTGTACAGGGCCCCGAAATAGGGAGGTTTCCGGCAGAGCAGGCAGGCCCTGAGCACCCCCTGCCCTGCTTTAGAGCAGATGTCCTCGGGGATTTACACACCCACGTGGTTCATGCACTGCTTCATCAACCAGGTAAGGCTGCCCAGGGACACTGGGTTCCAAGGCCTCCCTTTCCCCCACTCCTGATGCCCAGGGAGGGACAAACCCCACCCTCAGATATACCAACTCCCTCCTGGGGAGCCCCAAGGACAGCCCAGAGCCCCCCTGGTGGGGGCCCAGGGCACCTTGAAGTCCCAGGGACCCACCGTTTCTGCCTGGCTCCCTTCGGGAAGGGTGGGTCAACCTGGGGTGCTGTCCCCACCAAGAGGGTTAGCTGGTGTGCTGTCAGGCCCTAAGGACCCTGAGAGGCCTGGTGGGACACCTTTGTCCACCCAGATGAGCAGCTCTGGGACCTTGTCTGATGAACAGTGGGACTGCAGGGATCAGAGGCAGATGGGGCTTCTAACCCTGTGCTGGGACCCCCTGTCTCCTGCTCTAGCGGCCCCTCCCATGCCCACTGTCCCCACAGACCCCCCCTTTCTGCTGACCCTGAGGCTCTGGGATGCCTACCTCCTGGAGGGTGGGCACTTGCTCACGGCCATGGCCTGCACCGTCCTCAAGGTGCACAGGAGGATGTGGGCCTGAGCGTGGAGCACAGGGTGCAGAGGAGGGAGTGCCAGTCATATGAAGGTGGTCAGGGTGCCCTGTGGTGAGCGCCCCTGGCCGGGGCCCTGCCTGGGACTCTGTCAGGACAGACGGACCCCAGGTGTGGCACACAATGGAACACAGCCGCCCCTCACCCCACGGGAGGATCCCCCAGGGTAGGGGGCTGAGCCTTCCTTGTGGGTCCCCTGATGACCTGACAGCACCCCTACCCCTAGAACACCTCCTGAAGCTGCCCCTGGAAGGCCTGCAGGAGTTCCTACAGGACACGCTGTCCCGGGCCTGGGCCCTGGAGGACGACGCGTGGTCATGCAGCTGCAGGCCTCCATGGCTGAGCTACCCAGGATGGAGTATGACCTGCCCCTGCCCAGGTGGGCTCAGCCCTGGTCTCCCCCTGAGTCACCCTCTCAAGCAGTAGCGGGTGGGCGAGCCCCGGGCCTTCCCCTCACCCCCAGCCATTTGCTCTTCTGGGCGGCCACCACAGAGCCCAGAGGTTGGCGGCCTAGTGGGCTGTTCTCCAAGCTGGGCCGGCTCTGCCATGCCTGGCCCCACGGGCCCACCTTGTGCAGACCGAACGTCCTGGAGGAGAAGCTGACTCTGTTCACTTACAGCTAAACCTGAGGAATTCCCCAGGCGGCCCCTGGGCCTGGAGTGACTGGTCCCGGACCCCAGGCCTCTCCCGACCCCTCCCAGCATCGGAACCCTAACCCTGGAGAGGAAGGGCTGGCCCTCCGTGGCCCACCTGGCCCACCTGAGCAGCCCGGATCTTCACCTGGCCAAGCCATCCCAAATGCCAAGGAGCAGCCCCCTGAGGGGGCCATAGCTGCAGGCCTGGCTCTGGGGGCCTGGAGGCTCCAAGTCTGGCCTGACTGCCCCCCTGCCCCCAGGACAGCCCTCAGGATCGCCTGTGGCCATGGTGATACAATTCCCTCCCAAACCTCCCAGTGATCTGTGAGGCCACAGGCAGGTGGCCCCTAGACCTCGGCTTTGAGCCAGAATGCTGGGTCCCTTCCCCTTCAGTCCCTGCCTGGGCCACCCCTAGGGCCACACAACAGCCTGACCCCGTGACCCCACTGAGGCCTCGGCAACCAGCTCCACCCAGCCTGCTGAAGATGGCACCGCTGGGTCCAGGACGCCCCTCGTGCCCTGAGGCAGCTGCAGCCAGCATTCCTCCCATGAGAGTGACCAGCACGGCAACGATGGAGCCAGGACAGCACCCCAAGAGCTGCGCCAAGGCCCCACATGTCTGCATGACCCCGTGAGCTCTGTGTCCACAGGGAGCCTGGACGTTCAGGGGCCTCAAGAAGACGAGGTGACTGTGAACACAGGGATTCCGAGGCTCCCGGGGACCCTGAGGCCCCCAGAAGCCGGCAACACGCCCTGCTTTTTCACGCTGAGTTGCTTGGAGGATGGGCCCTACCTCCACCCCCGTATAGCACAAGTCCCTGACTCTGAAGGGCCTGAATTTGGGCCCCAGGAAGGCAGAGGCTGTGTGAGCACCCCCAGCCTGGACTGTGATTAAAGGGGCTGCCCCGGCTGGTCAGGAACTCTGGCTCAAGGCAAGGCGAGCCCTCTTGGAGCTGTATGTGGTCTCCCGCAGCCTGAGCGTGCCCCACAAGGTCCCTTCGGTGACCTGGGGAGCCTCTGGGAGCAACAGGCCACCTCCACACTCACACGCATAAGGAGGCGGGCCTTGAGCAGAGGGTGCTGCTGTTTGGGCTGACTGTGTCACTGTGTCCAAGGCAGTGACTGCCTTTTGGGGCCTCTAAATCTCAGCAAACACAACCCCACCCGGGGTCCAACTGGGCTCCCACCCACCCCCCCCACCCCCCCCAGCCATCCCCTATGAATCTCTCCCTCCAGGGGACGGACAGACTTTGGTTTCAGTTTTCCCCCTTGCTGGTTAAAGGTTAATACGTTTTCATGCGTTAAGTGCTAGACTGGTTGGTTCTTGTAGCGCCCAGACGTCTCCGAAGGATGCTCTCAGCGCCCCCAGAGGCAAAGGGGGCACCAGCTGGACAAAACTGAGGTTCCCAGCTGCCTCGTGGGAGGCCACAGGCACTGCAGACTCCGAGCTTCAGCCACACCCCAGGACCAAGGCCATAGGATAATTGACTGTGACTCCGCCTGTGTGCCCGGCGGGCCAGGACTGGGCTCAAGGAGAGCCACGGCTGGCGGGTGGGGAGCATCGGTCCCTGACAGCCTGTGCACTGTGTCGGCAGTCATTCTGTCCACCAGCCTGGGCTGGCCAGGCTCCAGTGGCACTTCCCTTCTTCCCTGCCTCCTCTTCCCCACACCCACCTCACGCACCCCCTCCCACATCACACTGGACACCTCCGTGCCCCTCCACACCTGTCAGGGGAGCAGCACCTGAGCTCAGGCAGCCTAGGGCCCCCTCCTCAGGTGGGCGTGCTGCCGGATCTCACGCACCTGTGTGTGGAAGGGAGATGGCACCGGCTCAGGGGGAGCACTGCCTCCGCCTCGAGCAGAATCCCAGACCCTTCCCCATTCACCCCACAAATGGGGAGCTGGTCCCGCTTGTCTTGGGCTCCAGGGGCACCCCACTGGAATACGTGTCCTCAGCAGCCCTCCCACTGCCCACTGAGCGGTCAGGGCTGACTGGGACCTTGGGGTGCTCTGGGGGCACATGGGCCAGGGCCAAAGGAAGGGTCACTGCTCCCTCCTGCTTGGCTCAGGGCAGCTCTCTCTGGGGATCTCCACCTCCCCCAGGAGATGTGTCAGCCCAGACCCAGGTCCTGGCCTCCCTTGCTGCCCCTGCCTCCTGGGGAGACTCACAACTTGAGGGGCTGCTGGGTCACAGGAATCGCAGTGGGTTCCAGGGGAACCCTTAGCTGCAGCCAGAGGTAGAGCAGCTGCCGTGTGTGGAGGGAGAAGGGGCAGTGAGTGCTGCTCCCAGGCAGTGGGGGTGGTCCAGGGCCCTGGCTAGAGGGGGGGCAGTGTGGGGGGGTTTCCACCTGGTGCATCTGGGCCAACGCATCACTGCAGGAGACGCTGCAGTTTTGGGTGAGGTTCTGGCCTGCTGAGACTCGACGGTACCGTGACCAGGTCACACTTGTTCCCACCAGCACCACAGGTTTGTCATCCGAGTCCTTCGCCCACTTGATCTGCTCCCTACAAGGGGAAGGCACGATCCAGTGGGCAGGCTGCAGGCTGGGCTGCACTTGGGGCCACAGAGAGAGGACAGGAAGCCCCTGAGGGCCAGTGGTCAGCTCACCAGGGCTGGTGGATGCCGTTGAAGGACTCAGTATTGTTGACGCAAACACCCAGAGGAAAGCCCTCTCCGGTGCTCATGTACTGGTCTCCATGTGGCTGACTCTCCTGGCCTGCTGTGTCCAGTAGGCAGGTCTCCCCATCAGTGACCACTTGCTTCCAGTAGGAGCTTAGAGACAGCCAGCCTTCCTGGTAGGGGACCCTCCCTTGCTCCTCTTGTGCCCCCAGGATCTAGGACAAGGGGACCTCTCCTGCAGAGCAGGTGGAGGACAAGCCCCTGTCAGGAGTCAGGCTGTGGACAAAGGTCGGCTCACCTCCATGGTGGGGCTGTCCTCCACTGGGTGGTCCTCGACGAGCGGGATGGTCAGGGTGCCCTTCCTTATACCATGGCACCCACCACCACGAGCTTACCCTCCGGCACACTCCTCAGGGGACCCCAGCCCCAGGCACTGCGGTGGTTTCCTGTCCCACTCACTGAGGAAACCCCACTCACACGCCCACCGAGCTCCTGGGGCCAGGCTGCCCAGGCCAGGCCTGTCTTCTGGACCTGGACATCCAGGTATCAGGCATGGCAGCAAGAATGGTGGCCCAGGGATTCCCCTGGTAGTCCAGTGGTCAAAAACCTGCCTTACAGGGGACAGGGGTTTGCTGTAGAGAAACTAAGCCCCATGCCAGAACTACTGAGCCGGTAAGCCACAAGGAAAGATCCAACATAATGCAGTGAAGACGCAACATGCCACAGCTGAGACTCAATGCAGCCAAATAAATAAATACGTTGAGGCAATCTGAGCGTGGGTTGGAAAAGTTTCCAGGCACAGAGCACTTCATAAGGGAGGGTGTTTATTAAGAACACTAGAGTGCAGCAGGCCAAACTCCTGACAGAAAAGGGAGGGTTGACAGTTCTCATGAGTTAATAGCCAATTTTTATAGCCTCAAGACAAAACTGCTATGGAAGGTTGGCACTAGGTGATTGGTTGGGGTGCTGTAGGGTGTTTACTAGAGTGGGCATCTTTGTCTAACTGGAAGTCAGGAAGTTTGTTAGTGATGATCAGGGGGCTTTAGGCAAGGGTTACAAAGGGCCTCAGTTAGCTTCGGAGGTGACCTTGGTTCTGGGCTCTGCTTCTGTGGCCTAGGGGCAGGACTCAACAAAATATTTTTTAACAAAATGAGGGGAAAAAAATGAATGGTGACCCAGCCACTCACCTGCCATACCTCCAGCCCAGATGTGTGAGGGGGCTCCTACCTCCAGCTACACTTAATAAGAGGAGCCAGTCCCCCAAAGGCAGGGCTAACAGTTGAGAACGTTCCCCCAAGCATGCACCTGAATTAGAAGCTGCTGGAGAGGCAAAGAACTGAAACTGGAGGCGCTGTGGGCCCAAGATTATTCGCACCCTCCGAGAACAGGTCTTGCCACAGTGGCAGGCACAGCAGTGTGCCTGGACAGGATTGACAGCCGACAACTGACTCCAGGCCCCCCCACTCCCACCCCTGGGCATGTTGGTGCATTTGGAAAGTGTTCACTGAACATCTACTGCATGCCAGGGGTTGTTACAGGCACAGGGTGACAATCAGACAGAAAGAATCCCTGCCCTGGCAGACTTGGGCTAGCTCCAAGGGAAAAAAATCCACGTAAAAGAAAAAGGGAAACCGGTGAGGCCCCATTGCCAGATGAACTTGGGAGAACATAAGGCAGGTGCAGAGGTAGACAGGTGGGGGCCAGGGCTCCAGGAAGCAGAAACTTATCACAGGAAAAGACTCTGTGGGAGCCAGAGCGTAGATGAGAAAGAAAAGGCCCCTCGCTGGGGTGTCGCCAGTTTGTGGTGCTTCAAGGAGGGATGCCCTTGTGGGGACAGTGGGCAGTGACATTCTGAACCCCAGGTTCTCCTGGTATGTGTGGTGGCCACCAGATGTCCAAGCTTTTTGGAAAGATCCTTGGGGATCTTGTGTGTGGGAGATCCTGCCTATCACCGTGATCACACGAGGGTCTGCACTTGGGGGCACTCAGCGCACGTGTGGGACCCCAGAAGACAGGACCTGGGACCTGGAACCTTGAGGGGGTGATCTAGGCGAGGCACAGCGTATCCGCCGCCTGCGGCTCACCAGCGCCACCTTGTGCCCGCCTAGTAGAGGAGCTAAGAGTCCACATGCCTCTCCAGGGGAAAAAACAAAGCATAAAACGGAAGCAATAATGTAACACATTGAATAAAGACTTTTACAAGGGCCCACATCCAGAAAAATTTTAAGACTTCCCTTGTGGTCTGTGGGTTTCCCAAGTGGCACAGTGGTAAAGAATCCCCCTGCCAATGCAGGAGACATAAGAGACACAGGTTCAATCCCTGGGTTGGGAAGATCTCCTGGAGGAGGAAACGGCAACTCACTCCAGTATTCTAGCCTGGAAAATTCCATGGACAGAGGAGCCTGGTGGGCTATAGACCATGTGGTCGCAAACAGTCAGACACGATTGAGCACACACAACCTAGTGGTCCACAGGCTGGAACTCCGAGCTCCCAGTGCAGAGTTCCTGGGTTCTATCCCTGGTCAGGGAACTAGATCCCACATGCCACCACTAAGAGTTCAAATGCCGCAACCACGACCCATTGCAGCTAAATAAGTACATTTTAAAATACTTTTTAAAAAACTAATAAATAAATCTTAAGAAAAGAGAGGACTGGAAAATGTTCTTGTATCAGTCAAGTGTTTCTTTGGCTCCTACAGACAAGCACACACAGGTTCCAGGCTTTGTACATGCCAAGTCACTTCAGTCGTGTCCAACTCTCTGCGATCCTGTAGACTGTAGCCGGCCAGGCTCCTCTGTCCATGAGATTCTCCAGGCAAGAATACTAGTGGGTTGCCATGCCCTCCTCCAGGGGATCTTTCCATCCCAGCAATGGACCTGGGTCTCTTGCATTGCAGGAAGATTCTTTACCTTCTGAGCCACCAGGGAAGCCCAGGGTCTGTGGGCCTCCACTACCCAAGCACCTCCCGGGGCAGCCCTCTGTGTGGGTTGCAGGTGAGACTGGGAGCTGTGGTCTCTGCCTGGCCTGGGCAGACAGAGGGTGGGTTCAGAGCCTCCCTCCTCCGCACTGAGCCCACTGTGCACAGTAATGGCCTGCTAAGTACCAAGTGCTTCCTGATGTTGCTAACAACCTCCAGTAGGTTGTGCTCCCGTTTACAGAGAAAGAATCTGAGGGGTGGAGGAGGCACTTCACCTATCTCAGGTCAGTCCCAGATCCCCTGAGCGTAAAAGCTGAAACTCAAATACGTCTTTATTATTAGTCACCATGCTGTACATTACATTCCCATGACAGCTTTAAAAAATGTTCTTTTAAAAATTTATATATTTTTGGCTGTGCTGAGTCCTTGCTGCTGCAAGGGTTTTTATTTGTAGCAAGCAGGGGCTACTCTAATTGCAGAGCACAGGCTTCTCATGGGGTTGGTTTCTCTTGTGGAGAACTGGCCCTATGGTGGGCTTCAGTAGGTGCTGCATGTGGGGTCAGTAGTTATGGTGTATGAGCTTAACCGCCCCGGGTCATGTGGAATCTTCCCAATACGTGATTAGTCACTCAGTCATGTCTGACTCTTTGTGACCCTTTGGACAATTCCCGCCAGACTTCCTCTGTCCTTGGGATTTTTCAGGCAAGAATACTGGAGTGGGTTGCCATTTCCTCCTCCAAGGGATCTTCCAGACCCAGGGATGGAATCCAAATCTCCTGTGTTTCCTACATTGTAGGCAGATTCTGAACCAGTGGACCACCAGGGAAGCCCCCATGATTGCTTTTGTAACATGAAGATTGTACCGTTTAGCCTACTTCACTCATGTTTGTGCAACCCCCAACCCCCTGCCCCAGGCAACCAGTAACCTGTTCTCTGTACCAACGAGCTAGATACTTTTTCCTTTATTTTTAAAGATTCCACATTTAAGTGAGATCAGATATTTGCCTCTTTCCTGACATTTCACTTAGCATAATACCTTTGAGGTCCATCCATGCTGTTGCAAATGACAAGATTTCCTTTTTTAATGGCTAATATTCATATATATATATATATATAATGTAATATATGGCATATCATCTTTATCTATTCTTCTATGGATGGGCACTTAGGTTGCTTCCATATCTTGGCTATTTAAATATTTACCTTGAACATAGGGCACATATATCTTTTCAATTGTTTTCCTTTTCTTTCTGTAAATACCCAGAAGTGGAATTGCTGGATCATATGGTAGTTCTATTTCTAATTTTTTAAAGAAACTTCATACTGTTTTCTTTAGTGACCACACCAGTTTACACTCCCACAAACAGTGCCTTAAGAATTCCCTATTCTCCACATTCTGGACAACATCTGCTATTTCTTTTTTATCATAGCCATTCTATAGGCGTGAGGTGTTATCTCCTCGGGGTTTAAAATAACATCTCTGATTAGCATACACCTTTTCATGTACCTATTCTGTATGTACTTATTGTTTCATGTACTGTATGTCTAAGGAAAAACTTTCAGATTTTCTGCCCACTTTTTAATGAGATTTGTTTTTGCTGTTGAGTTATATGAGTTCTTCATGAAGTTTAGATATTAAAGTGAAAGTGTTAAATCACTCAGTTGTGTCCAACTCTGTGACCCCATGGACTGTAGCCCACCAGGTTCCTCCGTCCATGGTATTCTCCAAGCAGCAAGAATACTGGAGCAGGGTGCCATTTCCTTCTCCAGGGGATCTTCCTGACCCAGAGATTGAACCTGGGTCTCTTAGCATTGCAGGTGGAGTCTTTACCGTCTGAGCCACCATTAATTCCTCAGCAGATACATGATTTGCAAATATTTTCTCTCATTTGTAAATTGTCTTTTCATTTTGTTGATGTTTTCCTTTGCTGAGCACAAGTTTTTAGTTTGATATAGTCCCACTTATTTTTGTTGCCTTTGTTTGGTGTCAATTCAAAAATATTATCCCTAAGACTGATGTTAAGCTAGCTATTGCCTATGTTCTGTTCTAGTTTTTTGGTTTCAGGATTTATGTTTTAGTCTTTAATCCATTTTGATTTAATTTTTGTGGATGGTGTAAGGTAGTGGTCCAGTTTTCCCAACACCATTTATTGAAGAGACTGTTCTTTCCTTATTGTATATTCTTGGCTCCTTTGTGGTAAATTAATTGACCACAAAGGAGCATTTGTAAATAAACCTGTGGGTTTATTTCTGGGCTCTGTATTCTGTTCCATTGATCTGTTTCTGTACTGTTTTGATTATAATAGCTTTGAAGTATGCAGTATTAAATCCAGGTTAAATCACGCAGTATGATACATTCAGCTTTGTTCTTTCTCAAAATTACTTTGGCTATTTGGGATCTTATGTGGTTCCATACAAATTTCAGGATTCTTTGTTCTAGTTCTGTGAAAAATGTCATTCAAATTTTGGTAGGGATTGCAGTTTTAAACAATATTTCTTCTTCTGTTGCTGAACCAAATGTAGCGTCACTCGCCCACACAGAGTAAAGCCAACCTACTGATGCACCTTTGTGGTGAAGGAAAGTACAGTGATTACTGCAGGGCCCCAAGCAAGGAGTTCAGGAAGCCAAATGTTTAACTTATTCTATTGTTTACTTATTTGTTTGGCCATACTGCTGTGCCCCTTGCAGGACCTTAGTTCCCAGACTAGGGATTGAACCCAGGCCTCCTGCAACAGAAGCCTGGAGTCCTAACTACCAGACTGCCAGGGGATTCCCCCAGGCAGGTAATGTTTAGAAGGTCTGAACACCGAGAAGGCATTCAGGGAAAGATTTTTAAAGACCAGGTGTATTGAGCATTCTTCTGATTAATCGGGAGTCAACATCATCAACCTTCTTGTTAACTTCTTCTCCCTGGTGGGCGTTTCAGTATCTGCAAAAAAGCTAAGGACATGCCTCAGAATATCATCTATAGCCCTTGAGGAGGAACTAAAGGTCCTTGACTTTAATGGTGAAACTATTATTTTGTCTTGCTTGACTCTTTCCCTGTGTTTCTGCATTTTCTCACTTCTCTGATAGAATTTATTCTTTGAAACTTGGGGAAAGCCAAGGAGGCGAAAGTTTTTCTACAGACAAGGCAGGCAAAGGACATGGTGGGGTCTGTCCCAGGGAGGCCCTATAGGGTCCTGCTCAGTTAACTTCCAATCCATGAGCATGGACTATCTTTCCATTTATTTGTATCTTCAGTTTCTTTCCTCCGGGACTTCCCTGGTGGCCCAGGGGTTAAGAATCCATCTTCATGTAAAGAAGAGACTTTTGGACTCAATGGGAAGAGAGAGTGATAATCTGAGAGAACAGCACTGAAACGTATACATCACCATATGTAAAACAGATAACCAGTGCAAGCTTGATATATGATGCCAGGCACCCAAAACCCGTGCTCTGTGACAACCTAGAGGGATAGGGTAGGGAGGGAGGTGGAGGGGGGGTTCAGGATGGAGGCGACACATGTATATCTGTGGCCAAGTTATATTCAGTTCAATTATGTCTGACTCTTTGCAACCCCATGGACTGCAGTACACCAGGCCTCCCTGTCCATCACCAACTCCAGGAGCTTACTCAAACTCATGTCCGTCGAGTCAGTGATGCCATCCAACCATCTCATTCTGTCGTCCCCTTCTCCTCCCACCTTCAAACTTTCCCAGCATCAGGGGCTTTTCCAATGAGTCTGTTCTTCATATCAGGTGGCCAAAGTATTGGAGTTTCAGCTTCAACATCAGTGCTTCCAATGAATATTCAGGGCTGATTCCCTTTAGGATTGACTGGTTTGATCTCCTGGCAGTCCAAGGGACTCTTAAAAGTCTTCTCCAACACCACAGTTCAAAAGCATCAAGGAGCTCAGCTTTTTTTATAGTCCAACCCTCACATCCATACATGACTACTGGAAAAATCATAGCTTTGACTAGATGGACCTTTGTCAGCAAAATAATGTCTCTGCTTTTTAATATGCTGTCTAGATTTGTCATAGCTTTTCTTCTAAGGAGCAAGCATCTTTTAATTTCATGGCTGCAGTCACCATCTGCAGCGATTTTTGGAGCCCCTAAAAATGGTCTCTGTTTCCACTATTTCCCCGTCTATTTGCCATGAAGTGATGGGACCGTATGCCATGATCTTAGTTTTCTGAATGTTGAGTTTTAAGCCAACTTTTTCACTCTCTTTTACCTTCATCTACAGGCTCTTTAGTTCATCTTCACTTTCTGCCATAAGGGTGGTGTCATCTGCCTATCTGAGGTATTTTTCCTGGCAATCTTGATTCCAGCTTGTGCTTCATCCAGCCCAGCATTTCACATGATGTACTCTGCATATAAGTTAAATAATATACAGCCTTGATGTACTCCCTTTCCCAGTTTGGAACCAGTCTTATTGTTCCATGTCCAGTTCTAACTGTTGCTTCTTGATCTGCATACAGATTTCTCAGGAGGCAGATCAGGTGGTCTGGTATTCTCATCTCTTTAAGAATTTTCCAGTTTGTTGTGATCCAGTCAAAGGCTTTTGCATAGTAAAGCAGATGTTTTTCTGGAACTCTCTTGCTTTTTCAATGATCCAACAGATGTTGGCAATTTGATCTCTGGTTCCTCTGCCTTATCTAAATCCAATTTGAACATCTAGAAGTTCACAGTTCACGTACTGTTGAAACTTGGCTTGTAGAATTTTGAGCATTACTTTGCTAGGATGTGAGATGAGTGCAATTGTGCGGTAGTCTGAACATTCTTGATGTATGGCAAAAACCATCACAGTATTGTAACATAATTATCCTCTAATTAAAATAAATTAATTTTTTAAAAAAGAATCTGTCTTCCAATGCAGGGAATGCAGATTGGATCCCTCATCAGGGAACTAAGATTCCACATGCCTGGGGCAACTAAGCCCTCAACCTGCAATTTTTGAGCCCATGCACTCTGGAGCCCACAACTAGAGAAGCCCATGAGCCACAGTGAAGACCCAGTAGAGCCAAAAAAATAAAGAAAAAAAATTTTCTTTCTTCAATGTCTTATACAGGTCTTTCACCTCCTTGGTTGAACGCATTCCTAGATATTTTATTCTTTTTGCTGCAATCGTAAATGGGATGGTTTTCTTAATTTCTCCAAGACACATCTTTCTTTATATCCTGCAACTTTAATGAATTTATTCAAACAATTTTTTTGGTAGTTTTTCTATATACATCATCTTGTCACCTGTAAATACTTCGTTTCCAACTTCGATACCTTTTACTTCTTGCCTAATTGCTGTGGCCCAAGTCAATCGCACAGCTGGTTAAGTGCAAAAGCTGAGATTCAAACCTTTTTTTTTTTTTTTGGCTGCACTGTGTGGCTTGTGAGATTTTAATTTCCTGAGCAGGGACGGAATCTACACCCCCTGCAGTGAAAGCTCAGAGTCCTAACCATTGGATCGACAGGAATTCCCTCAAAACCCACTTCTTCTTCCTCAGATTCTACTGCCCTTATGCGAATGGATATAGTATGTCACTTTGCTCTTTAGGCCCTGGGCAGGGTTGAGATCTGAAGGTCTCTTACTCTGGACTGGTCAAAGGATGGGGAGCCAAGTCCCCGGTCTGCTTCCCCCTCCCTAGTAGGATCACACCAACTCCCACCTGTAATGGGCATGTCTAGCATAACATTTGCTGGGGCCCACACTGGGCTGAGCACTGAGGGATACTGGAAGCTTAACAGCGAACAGAGGGACCTGGACCATCCTCTGGAGGTCTCTGTATACTCTAAGGCGCTGAGCATGAAGAACATTCAGGTTCCTGTCAAACCTAACCGCTCTAGTCCACATGTCTCACCACAAAACCAGAGCTACCGGAGCAGGGAGCAAATATGGTAGGACTCCCTGGCTTTGTGTGTCACTTAATAACCCACTCAATGATGATGTGCAATCCTCTTAATACTTTTTAAAAATTTTTATAATTTTGGCCATGCCTTGAGGTACACAGGATCTTAGTTCCCCGACCAGGAATGGAACCTGTGCCCCCTGCAGTGGAAACTTGGGAATCTTGAGCACTAGACCACCAGAAAAGTCTCTCTTTTTTTTGAAATACTTCATGATCATGGTAAAGAGCAAGTCTCATTTTGATACCAGCACATCTCAAAACTTTCTCTGCTGTTGGTTAATTTCTCTTGAACAAAGACAACAGGACTCAGGTCCAGAGCCTTCAGCAGGTTATGGTATAGGATTACAATTTATAATATCATTTCTCTTTTGTTTTCATTGCTTTTTGTTTATATTCACTTATTTTTGTATTTAGGTTTTATTTATGGCTAGTGATAACAATATTCATTAGTTTCTGGTAGCATGTTATTAGGGTCAAAGATAACACCATGAGTTTGAGGATTAAGTCACAGGGTTAGGAGTTAGTTTCAATCACGAGTCTGCCACAGCTCTGGAAAAATAACAAAATTTTTCCTTTGTAAAATGGACATGCTGGCTTAAAGATGCTCCTCTGCCCCCAAATAAGGATATAAACATTACCATGTGTCCAATGCATTCCACAGTATGAAGGGAAGGTCCAAGTACCAAAACTTAACAGCAAAACAGATAAACACAATGTAACAACAAAGATGGGTGTTTCATCTCCTGGTTTATTAACTAGTCACAGGCCACATCAGTGACAGAGGCAGTCTCACTCTTGTAACATTAGTTTTAAAAGTATGATTTCAACCCAGCTATAGACACTAACATATTCCTTTCCAAATAATTCTGTATTTTCAAGGTTGTTGAAAGGAAATGGCAACCCACTCCAATATTCTTGCCTGAGAAATCCCACAGGGGCTCCAATCCATGGAGTTGCAAGAGTCCCACTCAAGGTAGCAACGGAACAATAAGGACAATGTGAAATGTTACCAATTGCTGGAAGCCGGGTGAACCTTTACACAGAATGTCTCTATTATTGCTCCAGTTTCCTCTGAGACCACAATTACTTAAAACTGAATTAAAATATATATGTCACTCATGGAATAAACTTTTTAGTTCAAATTTTAAGACAAAAAGCTGCAAGTTACCCTAGTCAGGAGAACCGTGAAGCCCAGTGAAAAAGGCTTATTTCCGTCTAATGTTCCTTACCAACTCTGGCAGTGATAAACACGACATGGCACGTCTCTCTGCTCTCCCCAACTCCTAGACCAGGGAAGCTCTCAATGAGCCGTCTGCTCACAGCTAACAGGTGAGAGGTAGGCCCCCGATTTTGTGAAAACCCAGGGGGAGAACGCTGCAAATAATTTACTTCCATCACTGCGTTTGAGGCTCACACGCACCAAGTGCACATTCCCGGGCCAGCATTCTGCGGAGGCCAGGAGCCCGGTCGGGACTCCGGGGGGTCTGAGTTTCATCTCGCGACCTCCGACGGCAGCAGAGAGTCAGCCTGACTCAGGGCGAGCTGGTCCTTCTTCTCCTTCTGCAAGACCTGGTCCTCCCACAGCGCCTGGTCCACCTGGTCGTCGGTGAGCACCACGGGCTTGTACTTCTCTTCGAAGAGCCGCTCATTGGCCTCCGAGTGCAGCTGGTGGGGTCCGACGATGCGCAGGTGAGCTGGCAGGTGCAGGAACTCGTCGTCGTTGATGTCGCAGTCGCGCATCCGGGCCCCCAGCACCCACCAGCGGCCTACGAAGCCCACATCCAGAATCCGGTCCGGGAAGTCGGTCCAGCGGGGCTGCAGGTAGCGACAGCGAGCCTGGTAGAGGCTGGCCTGGGCGTCGAAGGGTGCCTCGTACACCAGCGAGCAGAGGCCCAGGCTCACGTGGCGCAGGCAGCCGCGACCCCGCAGCCAGAGGAGCCGCTGCACGAACGCCTCCGAGTCGCGGTTGCGAGTGGCGGGCGCCAGCAGCAGGAGGGTCCCCGACGCGTCGAGCAGCGCCTCCTCGAAGGCTGCCTCGCTCGGTGCCAGGGAGCAACAGGCCGCCGCGCCACCCAGCAGCCCCAAGTACACGGCCGCCCTCCCGGGCCGGGCCCGCGCCGCCGCCGCCGCGTCCTTGCACGCCTCGGCGTAATCTTGGAGCAGCGAGCGGGCCCAAGCGCCTGAGGGGAGAAAAGAGCATTGACAGCCGCCCGGCCGCTGGCGCCACCCACCCCGCCGCCTCCCGCCGCTACTCACCCAACCGCGCCCACACGCCGGGCTTTGCGGCTGCAGCGTCACCCGCCTCTCTACGGCTTCGGGACCAAAATCTCTTCAGAGCGGCAGCCGCCATTGTCTTCCGGCTGGGCGTCCGCACCCCGAAGAGAAACACCAAGCATACGAAACAGAAGGCCCGGAGCATCTCTTCTGCGCAAGCGTCAATATTACCGGAAGTTGTTCCCCATCGGAAAAGGATAGCAGACGGACCGACGCCGGATGTTGCTGTCCGATCTGAGTGGGGTCATCTGCGGCGGGTAGGCGGGTCGCGCAGGCGCAGAGAGTCCGTGCCCCGCCGGTTGAGATCGCCTCAGGTAAGGGGGGCGTGGGTACACCTGTGGGGCACTAGAGGCTAGTTCACGTTTTGGTGGGTGCGGTAGCCGCCAGGCCGGGCTTGGGGTTGAGGCTGGCGTCCAGGAGGGGCGCGGCCTGGTGTCGAGAGGGAGTCTGATTGGCCTCTATCCTCAGAGGGATGCGGAGACGACCCTGAGAGACCATGGCAGCGGCTGACGAGCTGGCCTTCCACGGTGAGTACAGCCGCGACCCGGCCCGAATCCTGTTTCCTCCACTGGCCGAAACCTCCCATCGAGGTTCCAGCTCAGATCTAACCCGAACCCCAGTCAGCTGTGAACAGCCACAGACATGAAACCCATTCCTAAACTCCTAACCCGTGCATGCTTAGTCGCTCAGTCGTGTCTGACTCTTTGCGACCCCATGGACTGTAGCCGGCCAGGTTCCTCTGTCCATGGGGTTCTCCCGGCAAGAATACTGGAGTGGGTTGCCATGCCCTCCTCCAGGGTGTCTTACCAATCCAAGTATCAAACCCAGGTCTTCTGCATCTCCTGCATTGGCACCGCGCCCACCTTAAACTCGGAACACAAATCTGAGCCTCTGCGCCATCCCTGAGCCAGCCCTCATTGTGGGCCTATGTTAGGAAGGAGGGGACACGCCTCCTTCCCACTCACCACAGTTGAGGAAACTCTGGGCTGGGGGGAATACCGAGGGGGGATGGTTACTCTTGGCTCCCAGATGTCGTTCAGTCACTAAGTCATGCCTGACTCTTTGCGACCCCACGGACTGCAGCACGCCAGTCTCCCCAGACGAGCTGTGGGCGAAGAGAGGTTGCCTCGACTCCCAAATACACCTGTGTTCCATATTCCTTCTCGGCAGAGTTCGAGGAAGCTACTAATCTGCTGGCCCAGACCCCGAATGAGACCACCACCAGAAGTGATCAACTGGGCCCTAAGGGGCACGTGGCTGTGGCCATGGACTCAGGTGGCAGTTATGGAGCTGAGGATGAGGTAGAGGAGAGCGACAAGACTGAGGTGAGTCCCAGAAGTCCCTGGGCCCTGCCTCTGTCTTGTCCCTCCTACCCTCCCTCCGGCGCACCCCCGCACCCCCAGCACTGAAATCTGCACTGTGCAGCTCCTACAGGAGGAGAAGCCGCAGCCTGGTTTCTGGACCTTTGGCTACTATCAGAGCTTCTTCGACGTGGACACCTCACAGGTCAGACCGGGGAAGCTGGTGGGATGGGGTCCAGCCACTATTCACTGGGAACTTACTGTGCACCAGGCCCTGGGCCATGCTGGCAATAGGCACATGGGAGAACAGCTCCCACCCAGGCTGGTGGACATGACTGTGTGCACTGCATGGATGAGGACTGAGTGGGATTCTTGGGAACATGGGAACGCACGTGACATGGTGGACAAGGAAAGGCCCCCTGGAGAAGGCGACAGATTTGCTGAAACTTAAGACAAGCAGGTAGACTTCGAGTGGAGGGAAGCATAAGTATGTTCCAGGCACGGGGAACAGCATAGGCAGCGGACGAGAGGTGAGAGGAGGCAACCACCACTGCGGAGGCTGCCTCTCATTCTGGAGAGTGAGGTGGGGGCCAGGCAGAGAGGCCAGATCACCAAGGGTCTCATGAGCTATACTAAGGGGTGTGGGTTTTCTCCTAAAGGTGGTGGGGAGTCGTGGAGGGGTTCAGAGCAAGAAAGGACTGAGTAACATGAAATTAGAGGCCAGGGTGGGAGATGGTAATAAGCCAGGGTTGTGGAGTAGGGGACATGTTGGCAGAGATGGGGGAAGGAGATTACCCAGGACTTGTTGACCGTTCTTATTGGGGGCAGGAGGTGGTGGAGAGCAGGGGAGTCCAGGGCAGTCAAGCGGAGAGGAGGGGGAAGCTAAGAAATAGATGGCAGGCCCTGAAGCATCCTTCAGAGTGGGGGGACACTGGGATAGTGAGTAGAGGCTGCCCAGGGCGAGGGGCTCCAGACCACAGGAGAGAAATGAGAACATGGAGAGAGGAGGTGGGAGGTCAGCAGGGAAGGAACCCCTAAAGAGGGTGACCCTCTTTCCTTTGTGGGTAGTGAGGAGCCCCAGATGGGCTTCTGTCCTAGGTCCTGGCCTTGCCCCCCAGGTCCTGGACCGGATCAAAGGCTCGCTGCTGCCCCGACCCGGCCACAACTTTGTACGGCACCGCCTGCGGAATCGGCCAGACCTGTATGGTGAGTGAGGTCGTGCGTTGAGTTCATTCGATTATTGATGCAACACACGTTGACAAAGGGCCAGGCCCCGGTATATAGCTAAGCACAAAAGCAGAGTCACTCAGGTAGAATTGAAATGTACCCTCTGTTCATGCAGACGGCCAAGCGAGGCTGCAGAGGGCTGCGGGGCTGGGAAGAGAAGCAGAGGGTTTAGAGGGTGGGAGCTGCTGTGTTGTGTGGGTTGCTCAGGGAAGGCCCCTCTGAGGAGGGTGAGGGAGTGAGCCTTGTTGGTGTCGGGGTTGAGGGTGGCGAGACCCAGGGAAAGAATATCACAGAAGAGGCATGTGGCGGAAATAGGCTTGGACTGCGGGGCAGCACTGTCATTGCACTGGAATGAGCTGCCAGCAGGCCCCAGAGGTGACCAGTCAGATCACATGGGCCTCCTATGCTTTGGTGAGAAGAGATCTTAGCTAAGAACCCTTGGGTGCTGCAGGCCCTGTGGAGGGCAAGGGCAGAAGCTGGAGGACCAGGGAGGAGTCGCGTGCGGGATCATGGGCCTGGCCTGGTGGGGTAGAGAGTGGGGGTTAGATCCTGGCAAATGTGGAAGATGGAGCCAACAGGGTGTGCTGACCCACTTGACATGGGGTGGAAGGAGAGGTGACAAGGATGCTCCCGAGCTTTTGCCTGGACTCTGAGAAAGCGGGAACTTCCCTGGTGGCTCAGATGGTAAAGAATCTGCCTGCAATGCAGGAAACCAGGGTTCAATCCCTGGGTTGGGAAGATCACCTGGAGAAGGGAATGACAACCCACTCCAGTATTCTCACTGGAGAATTCCATGGACAGAGAAGCGTGGCAGCTACAGTCCATGGGGTCACAGAGTTGGGAACGACTGAGTGACTAACAGTTTCCCCAGAAAGAGGGAATTCCATTTATCAATGGGAAAAGGCAAGAAGATTCTAAGGGAAAGAGTGGGCATGCTAGGTGGAATGGAACATTGACTAGAAGCCCCAGGTTCAGGGCAGAGGCCCAGACTTGGGACACTGGGGGTTGTGGGCACAGAGGTGACAGAAGACCGTGAGGGTGGATGAGCTCACAAAAGGGGTGAATGAACACAGAGGAGGTTTGCGAACTGGCTCAGGCGGGCCCCTCATTGGTAAAGAGCTCAGGGAGTCCAAGAGGCTGAGGAGGAGATGAGACAAAAGCAAGAGCGTAAAATCCTGGGTACCACATGGAGCGTGTTTCCAGATGGAGGGGGATCAACTATGTCAAAGGCCATTGAAAGGCCAAGAGAGATGATGGATGAAGGCTGGATTCAGCTGCTAGTCTGTCACCAGTGTGACATCATATCAAGGGAGCATTGGGGGTGGGGGCAGCCTGGAGCTTGGAAAGAGGCTGGGACCAGATGGGGCAGGACACTAGTCCTGGGGGCGCCCACCCCGGGGCCCTGACCGTGCTCCACCTACAGGCCCCTTCTGGATCTGTGCCACGCTGGCCTTCGTCTTGGCCATCACTGGCAACCTGACCCTGGTGCTGGCCCAGAGGAGGGACCCGTCCATCCACTACAGCCCCCAGTTCCACAAAGGCAAGTGACGTGGGCAAGGCCTGGAAGCTGGCAGGGCTGGGGGTCCCACGGGGCCCGGGAGTGATAACCTGATTGTCCCGCAGTGACCGTGGCCAGCATCACCATCTACTGCTACGCGTGGCTGGTGCCGCTGGCGCTGTGGGGCTTCCTGCGATGGCGCAAGGGTGTCCGGGAGCGCATGGGGCTTTACACCTTCCTGGAGACCGTGTGCGTCTACGGCTACTCCCTCTTTGTCTTCATACCCACCGTGGTGAGTGGGGCCCGGGGATGGGTGGGTCCCGGGTGTCGCAGGGACAACCTGCTAGCCAGCTGCCTGTGTCACCTCCAGGTCCTGTGGCTCATCCCTGTCCCGTGGCTGCAGTGGCTCTTCGGGGCCCTGGCCCTAGCCCTGTCGGCCGCTGGCCTGGTGTTTACCCTCTGGCCTGTTGTCCGCGAGGACACCCGCTTGGCAGCTGGGGTGCTGCTCTCGGTGGTGGTGCTGCTCCACGCCCTCCTGGCCATGGGGTGCAAGGTACTGGGCTGGGTGCTCACCGGCTGGGCTCGGCGTGGGACTTGGCTCGCCGGCCCTGATGCTGACCCAGGGCTCTTGGATCAGTTTTATTTCTTCCAGCCGCTGCCTCCAGAGCCCATGGCATCTCCCCACCAAGCTACCTCTCAGCCTACAGCCACAGTGTTGCCACCCACCCTACCGAGGTCCGTGGCAGCCTAGGAAGGCTGCCCGCAGGTGAGGCACTGTCCCCAGCTGTGGCTGGGGGCAGGGTCTCCAGCTCCAACTGCCCCCACCCCCACCAAGGTTAGAAGCCACAGGGCCACTTCTCACTTTCTCTCTTTCAGGCCCAAGAGATGGTGACTAAAGGCTCCCCTGAAACCTCGAGATCATTTCGCTACTTTCCAGACTTTTCTTACAAAGCAAACACTTTTATTTTCTATGCAAAGGTGATTCAGAGAATTTATATAAAGGCGGGAGAGGGACAGAGCAGGGAGCTTCCAGGGCGGCCATCGCCCCCGGGGGCCTCCCCAGCCTGGGCCGCACCTGCTCTTCCTGGGGCACCCAGAGAGCGGGCCTTGAGCTGAGCCTGAGCTCCGCCACATCCAAGTCTGGGGTTGTTAGAAACGGAGGGGGCACAATTAGAAGAAAACTGCCTGTGCTGAAACATATATTTCCGTGGGTTTTTTTATTTTTATTATTTTCCTTTTCTTTCCTTTTTTTTTTGGAGAGGTCCCTGCAAGGCCCCTTCCCAGGCTGGGGAGGGACCAGAATGCCGTCAGAGTAGGAGGGACAGGAGGAGCATCTACAAATACTGAAGGGGGTACACAGGCCTAACGTTAGCTACAAGGAAAAAGGACGCCTTCCACGACAGACCCTTGAGGTTTCTGCGTCTGCCCCAAGCGGCTGACGCTGACCCTTCCCTCCAGGCCCAGGGCCCCCAGGCCACCCATTCTAGCTCTGGGTGCAGGTGGTGGCGGGGCCTACAGGGGCTCAGGGACAGGACAGCAGCAAGAGGCAGGGGCTGAGGACGGAGGGCCTTCCCGACAGCCGGGTGGGTTGTACATTCAAGTGTGAGGTGAACCCTTTGGTGGGAGAGGGCCGAGGGGCTCCCTGGGCTCTGGAGGCCCGGCCCCACCCCATCCTGAAGACTCGGCAGGGCCGCCCCTCGCCACTGAGACTCTGAGCTGGGGAGAGGGGCTGCTGGCTCGGCCCGGCCGGCCTGATTTCTCAGAGGGTCTGTGGATTGACACTGGTTCTTTTCATAAAAAAATAAAATTAAAAAAAGCAGCATGTCACGCCTGTGGTGACCAAGGCCTGGTAGTTGAAGGGGAGGCCCCTCCAGGAAGGGGCCAGGACTGCCTTTCCTGCTGGAGACAGACAGGGGACCGGCCCAAGGGACCAGGCGGGGCAGCCACTGCCACTCTCCCTCCCCGCCAGGCCTGCAGCTGTCAGGCCTGGACACGCCTGTTAGAGAAGATGTCAAACCCAGGTCAGGGTGGAGAGGGCCGGGGTAGGGGGCGGGGGGGGGGCACAGAGCTCCCACGACATGATCGTGTGTAAAATATGGCAGCGACACGCGCTTGGGGCCAAGATGTGGGTGGGCAGTGGGGTGGGGGCGGCGGCGGCAACGTCGTGTAAAAAAGTGTTCAAGTTCCCGTAGCAAAGAGGGCTGTGCCGGGTGTGGGTTTCTCCAGTACAGGGGTGAGAGCCGCCCGGGGGGGTCTTCATTTGGTTTCCTGGTGCTGTCAGTCCTTCCACGCAGGGGCCTAGCTCCCGTAGTGCATGGTGTTGGTCGGGATGGACATGGGTGAGGCCATGGAGATGGCGGGGCCGCCCATGGTGAACTGGCTGTTGACCGCATAGTGGGCGCTGGAGCTGCCGCCACTGCTGCCCTGGGCGCCGGAGGAACCTGTGGGGCAGGGGGTGGGCACTAAGGGGCTGCCTCTGTCCCCTTGCCCGCCCGGGCCCATGGCAGAGTCAGAGAGAAAGAGCACAGGCCAGAGGGCAGGCGGGCGCCCGGGCACACGCACACCCGCGGGGCCCTGCGACCCCCGCCCACCGTTACCTTGGACAATCCCCGTGCTCATTATGGAGCCCATCCGGGAGTGGGTGTGATTGACAATCCCCGTGTTGGCTGCACAGCAGGAAGAAGGAAGGAAGGAAAGGAGATGGCGTCACCGCCCCCAGCCTGCCTGGCCCAGGTCCCTGGCGCGGTGGGCGCTCACACTCGTGGGGAGGGTGGGTGCGGTGCCCAGAGAGCAAGGTGGAGAGGCAGTTTGGGGGGGTGCTCAGCCCCCGGGGAAGAAGCAAAGGTGGTGAGGCAGAAGGCCCGAAGTCCTGGGGGCTCACCTAGAGGAATCAGGTTGTTGTGGCCCACACTGGAGCCTCCGGCAATAACACTGCTCAGGTCGTAGGCGGTCGGCATTCCTGCACGGGGACGGAGAGGTCAGGGCAGGAGAGCTCGAGGGGCCAGCACCGGCAGGGGGCCAGGGAAGGACCCTGCCCCCCACCCCCACCCCACGCACAAGCAGGCTGCTCACCGGCCACGGCCATCCCACTGCTGAGGTTGTAGGTGCTGCCGGCGTTCCACATGTTCTCCGAGGGGGAAGTGTAGTGGGAGCCAGGCGGGGGGGAGGGCGTCGTGCCTGTGTATCTGCGGCAGAGATGGCCCGTGGGCAGGGCGAGGGGCAGCGGGCGAGGAGGGCGCCCCCCATGCAGGCTGAGGGCCCGTCCTACCTGAAGAATGGGTTTTTCAGGTCCAGGAGGTTGCTGGACTTGGAGCCTGTCTGGTCCACCTGGGCCACAATACTGATGTCGTAGCTCTGTCTGCGGGGACAGGGAGGGTGGCCGTGAGCTGGCTGCCTGGAGGGACTGAGCCCCTGACGCCCCCCAGCCTCCGGTGGCTGCTCCCACCTTTTGTTGGCAATAAGCAGACATGTCCCTGAGAGCGTGTCCCCGGCCTTGGCGAACAGTGGCGACTGGAACAGGCACCGGACTTGGTACCAGTGGGTCAGGGGCTCCGTCGGGGCCGTAGACAGCCACACGGTCATTCTGCCAAGCAGGGACAGGCATGTTCTTGACTGGGCTAGGCTCCCACCTTGTGCACTATGAGCTCTCCCCAGGCACCTACCCCCCACCCTGGCCCCCGCCATCCAGGGGTCCCCTGGAGTGGAGACAGGCTGGCTGTCCAGGAAGTTCTACCTACGCCCACTCGCCCTGACATACACGCCAAGAAACACAATCAGGGCCCCCGAAGAACAGTCATTTTGAACAGGGTATACTGCCCCCCCCCCCCCCCGCCCCCGCCAATAGTCTATAGCTCAAAGGCCAGCGCCCACCGCCTTGCGGAGTTGAGTCAGGCCCTCCCAGCCCCCAGGGCATCATCTGAGCTGGCCAGGCCTGGAGTCACCACCTGGGGCTGGAGTGGGGGGGCCTCCTGCTCTGCTTGGTTGCACTCACATAGAGCCGATGAAAGCGACATCAAACCAGAAAGCCAGACCGTGAACTAGCCCAGAATGCAGCATGTGGAACTTGAATGGGATTTCTATCCTGTAAGGCAAAGGGCAGTGATTTCTGGGGAAGCTGAACCAGGGCTTCTGGGACAGCAGAGGGGTGTGTGGGTGTTGGGTGTGGGGGCCCCGGCCCACTGGGCCTGGGAAGCAGGGTTCTGCCCAAGGGAGCAGGCAGTGACCCTGACCTCCAGAAGGAGTTGAGCCCAGGAGGACGGGGTGCCAGGGGTGGAGGGCTGCTGGTACCTGTGCAAATCTCCTTCTTTGGCTTCTAAGAAGTTCACCGTGTACTTGACGGACTTGGCCATCAGGATCCGGATGTCAAATGTGTCCTGGGAGAGAGCAGAGGAGTGCCCTGGCTTCAGGCACAGGGGCTGTGAGGAGAGGGGGAAGCCCGCCCCTCTTCCTGAGTCTGGCTGCAGCCTCTAGGCCATTTGGCTCAAACCAGTTTGCAGTTTGCCCTTCTCAGCCTTGCTGGGGGGAGGAGGAACTGGTCTAACACAATGGAGGGCAATTAGGTGACAGCTCTCAAAATGACAACTATTCATCTGCATGAAAGACTTGGCAGTTCCACTTCAGGGATTATAACCTAAAATCTATGTGCACATGTACAAAACTTCCACCCATAATTACAAATTGCCAAGAGCAGAAACACCCTGGAAGTTAAACTAGCGATGGCCCAACAGTAAAAGATCACACGTGAAAAAGGACGAAAAGGCTCTTTATGAATAGATGGGGAAAGATCTCCAAGATAAATTGTTAAGCAAGTTCACAAAAATCAAGTGAGAACTATGCTGACATCCACTCACAGCTATGATGGAGATTTCATGTCAGACTGCCAAGAACTATATGAACTGAATGAAAAAAAAAAAAAAAACAGTTGTGTGAAATCACTGGAGAGCAACCACAGCAGCCATAGCTTTGGGGCCAAGACCTCAGAGAGAAGAGAGGTGCTTTTCGCCATGTGCCCTTCCCCTTGGGTGGGGTCCTTCAGAGGCCTCCCTGTGTGGGGAAAGCCCAATGGGAACTCGGGATTCCTGAGGCAGCTAGGACTCAAGGGGCCAAGATGCTACATAAAAGGGAAGTGTGGAGATTCGAGGTGGACACTGCACATGTGATTTTAGTTCTTGGCATTTGCCAGTTCTTGAGCTACATGTGGGATGGAGGCAGGGAACCAAGCAGAAAGATGGTTCTGTAAGATTAAAAAGCTAAAGCAAAGGGACTTCGCAGGTCCAGTGGTTCAGACTCCACATTTTCACTGCAGAGCTCACAGGTTCAATCCCTGGTCAGGGAACCAAGATCCCTCAGACCATGCAACTCAGCCAAATAATTACATTAAATAAGCAGACTTCTTTAAAAAAAATACTGACTAAAGATGGCTGATTGAACAAATGTATTTACTGCCCCATTAAAATAGAAATAAGGTTTCTTTTTTAAATGAAGCTATCTTTTTTTTAATACGATTTTTAATGTTTTTATGTAAATATGGTTCAGTACCATATTGGAACTGGGAGGCTAGGACAGGGGCCCTATGAACCACCAGGCTCACTAAGACCATGAAGACTGCCCTGAAACAGCAGTTTTCCAAACATGGTCCCTTCCAGAGTTCCCTCAAGGTCAAAACTATGTTCATGATAACTCTATGGTGTTTTCTGTCCTTTTCATTCATTCACTCACCTATGATACCATAACAGATTGAATGCAGAAGCAGATTCCAATAACAACAAAAGAAGCAGAACTGTCTTCTGCTAAGTCAGACACTAAAGAGACTGGCAAATTTCAAATGACACTAATTCTTGCTGGAAAGTTTTAGAAAATAGTTTTCTTTTCAAAAAATGCCATTTATATTAACATTTAATGAGTTTTAATGTCATCCTTTAATGTACATTCTTAAGTTTCTTTTGAGTTTAGTTTTTAACACCAATAGATACTGGCAGTATATCAGTCAATACAACACATATTTAGGACTCTCCTAGTGGTCCAGTGGCTAAGAATCCACCTGCCAATGCAGGGACCCAGGTTTGATCCCTGGTCTGGGAAGATTCCACACGCTGTGGGGCAGCTAAAGCCTGTGCGCCACTCCTGACGCCCAAGTGACCTAGAGCCAGTGCTCCGCAGCAAGAGAAGCCACTGCAACGAGAAGCCCATGCACCGCAGCTAGAGTGCCCCATGCTCTCCACAGCTAGAGACAGGCCACAGCAATGAAGACCCAGCACAGCCAAGAATTAAAAAAACAAAATTTTATATATATATATATATATGTAACACACATTTACAAAAGTTCTTTGAGATCCTACATTTTTATGAATGTAAAAGGGTCCCGGGTTGAAAATGTTTGAGAACTGCTGCCTTACAGGGAAGCCAGGCACTATGGCAACAAAGTCGAGTTGAAGAGCAGCCTCCAAATATCTTAAATGCTTCACAGGACCAAGGTGCTACGTCCTTATGGCTACTTGCCTGAAGAAAAACAAATCCTTGGAAAGAAAATTATCCTCCAGAGCATCTATAATTTTTCGTTCTGACACTTAAGGACCAGGCACACCAAGAGACAGAACAAAGAACAAAAAACCAAGAGAAGAAAGAGCAGAAATACATTTACCACTTATCCTCCAGATACTGAAAGTGATCAGAGACTTATATTTAACATGTTCAAGGAAAAAGAGGGAACAAATTTCAGAGAGCTGAAATAAAAAATAAGCAACATGAAACTCTAGCACTGAAATTTTACAAAATCGGGGAGGGAGTGTTGGATGGGCAATCAAAAGGAACTACCAATTTATAGTTTTAAGATATTCAGATTAGACATAGTGTCAAGAAGATTGAAACTGGGAGACGAATAAGGAGAAAATGTAAAAATTATGCAATTAATTGGGAGAAAAAAGATGGAAAAATACAGAAAAAAAGAGTATAAGAATCACCTGAGACATGGTGAAAAGGTCTCATGTACACAGTCAGAGAACCAAGAGAAGAAACATGGGGCAGAGGTAATGTTAAAGTGATGCTGTCCTACAGTCTTGCAAAACTAGCGAAAGACAATCGGGGGTGTGTGGGGGGATAATATATACCTTATTAAGACAAAAGAAAGTAAGAAAAGAGTTAAACAGAAAGAAGAGTCAGGATAAATTAAAAAAATAGTACGATGACAGATTTATAGCCATAAAGACCAGTAATTAACATTAAATATAAATAACCTAAACATTCTAATTAAAAGACAAAAACCATCAACCTGGTTAAAGAACAAAACTCAAATACATGCTATTTACATGAGATAAACCTTAATAAGGTTATAAAAGGGTTGAAAGTATAAGGATGGAAAAATATGTATCATATAAAGATTAACCAAAGAAAGTCTGAGTAGCAAAACTATTATCAGAAAAAAACAGATTTTAAGGCAACAGTACTACTAGACATTTTTAAAATAAAGACACTTTTTATAGTTACAAAAGGATCAGTCCAACAGGAACATACAAAAATAATCCTAAACCTGTATGCACCTAATAACAGTAATGTAAAAAAAAAATCAGGCAAAAACTATCAGAACTGCACGGAAAAATAAATCTACAATCAGTAATAGACAGGAAAGGCAAATAAAAAAATCAGTAGAGACAGAGAAGACTTGACCAACATGATTAACAAATGTGACTGAATTGATATTAATGTAACAATGTACTCAACAAGTGATTGGTACACATTTTCTCAAGGAAGTACACAGGGAACATTAGACTAAGAGAGAACACATACTGGGCATAAAGCAACTCTGAACAAATTTCAAAGGACTGAAATCATACAGTGTATGTTCTCTGAACACAGAAAAACTAAGACAGAACAACACATTGATTATGCTATACTTTGAGAGGAAAAAAGGTTGAAAAAAATATATATATTTGTAAATGCAGGTTAAGGTATAAGACTTCTAAAAGATATACAACAAAGACTGTTTGCCTATAAGAAAGAGAACTGTGTGTTAGAGTACAGAAGTGGGAGGCTTTCCACTTTCGTATTTTTTTTATTTTTGAACTATGGATCTATACATAAGTTCAAAAATCTCAATAAAGTCAATCGAACAGAATCAGTTCCTCAAGGATCAATGCATCTGATAACAAGTACTGCATGCTGTGAGCTAAGTACTCTACGTGCCTTGCTACTTTATTCCCAACATCCCCGTGTGAGAGCTCCCTGCAGGGGCAGAAACTCAAGAGCTTCAGTGGCTTCCCTCGCACCACACAGGCCTGACAAGAAAGCTTCCCTCCTGTCACCCCAGATGAGGGCCATGTCCAGCGCTAACTCCAGGAGTGCCCCCACTCACCACCACAGGCTGCCGGAAATACTCGTCCACTGCAGCACCTCGGAGGGCTGACAGGTCCACTCCGTGGAAGGACGGCTGGTACCTGCAGAAAGCATCCGCCCCCCATGGCAAGGTCACCAGCAGCAGGAGACAGGCGGGCAGACTGCCTTCTCTCCCAGCTGGCCCCCACCCAGCCCAAGTCTTTTAGGTCCTGTGAAGGATAAGGAATGAGAGAGCTGGGGCCGTCCCGGGGAGGCAGGGCACCGAGGGGCACACTCACCAGAAGTTGGCCTTGGTGAATTGCTCCATGTAGAGCTGCTCGTCCGTGAAGGGTGCCAGGTGGACGTCACCAATGGTGGGGAACATGTTTCCTGGGAGTAGGGGCAGGGAGGGGTGCTGGCATCAGGTTGGGACATCAGCAGGGCCTGGCAGAGCCTCACAGGGCCCCAGGACCCCAACTCTGGGCCTTCCCAGCTCCTCACTCACTCGCTCGCTCACTCACTCGCTCAAGCATCCATGCAGTCCAGAGGCACCGCCCTGCTCTGCCAGCGGCCACAGAATACTTAACATCCACCTCCTCACTGCACCTGGACACCCGGCTAGGGAGGCAGGAAGGCCGAGCCTTCCAAGGGCTGGGCGACAGGATGGCACCTGCCAGGGCCTCAGGGGTCCTGCTCCATCAGCTGGATGGTGTCTCTGGGACCAGGGTGCAGTGGGGAAAACAAAGGCAAGTGCTCTGGACAGGGCGCGGGTGAGCCCCAGGCTACGCCATCACGGCCTCAGCAGAATCCCCCTGCACAGGCCTCTGCTAGGCAAGGTGGGCCACATGCATGGCCTGAAATGGGGTGGGGTGGGGTGGGGCCTCCATCTGCATGACTTGAGGAACAGACGGGTGAGTCAGAGCCAGTGGGAGGAGAGTCAGGGCTCAGGAGCTCTTGGCTACTTCCGGGTCTGGGGCCCCCATTCACCTGGCCTCCAGATGTGGGCCTCCCTCCCTCCCTCCTTTTGTCCGAGGGAGGAGCTCCTGAGGCACCAGGAATCTGCCTTCCTTCAGCTGCAGCCGTGGGGCGGGGAAGGCGAGGTGCTCTCAGAGGCCACAAGCCAGGCCACCTGACCCTGGCACATCATGGGCAAGTGCCCCCCTTGCCTGCAGGAAGCTGAAGCGTAACTGTGGGGGTTGGGGGGGAGTTCCCTTTACCGCCCTCAAAGAGCTCCCTGAGATGGAACCAAGCCACACTAACGCAGGCTGAGGGGGAGGGGCCGGGCAGGCTGCCCGACCAGTGGGTGAGTGTGTAGCTGCCCACCGCACCCCGGAGCCCGACATCCCAGGAGGAGGAGACCACGCTCTGCTGGAGCCACCGCTGCCCGCCAACCCGACTCCACTCCCCCCAAGCCCTCCCGCGGCCAGTTTGGCCCACCACCAGGGCCAAATTGAGAAGAGCAGGTGGAGGACAGGCCTCGGGGCAGCCTGGAGAGCAGGACAGAGCTGCGGGGAACGGCGGCCACCTCCCTGCTCCCCATAGCCCGGCTCCGGCCCCACAGGGCCGGCAGGCGCACCAGCCTCCACGCTCTGTCCCGGCCACGGTCACCCTGTGCTGCAAGCGCACACACAACCCCTCTCCTGTGCAAACACGCAGATGGAGACACGTGCCGGAGGCGGGCAGAGAATGGACACAGCGGTAGCTGTGTGGGGCAGGTGCAGACCCGACCCCAGTGACACAGCGGTCAACAGGGACCCAGAGGCCCCAGAGCACAGACGGGCTGGTACAGAGACACAGAGTGCGCCCCAGTGCCGAGAACCCCCACCCCACTCACACCCCCCCCACACACACCCCCACTGCCTCCTGGCCCTGAGGAGCGAAGGGCTCTATGAGGCCGAGGGCAAGTCTATAAGGCCAGGGACAAAGATCCACGGTGGCTCCTCATGAAGGTGCCGGCAGAAAACAACTCTGGCTCCGACCACAGCCCACTGGACACTGTCCCCCGAGGGCATGAGATGCCCAGGCGCCCAACGAGTGGCCTCATTTGGGGCCCAGTCAGCTGGGGCTGGGTCAGGGCAGGGAGTAGGCGTGAAGGCCCTGATGCCCTTGGCACGCAGGCCACCAGCGTAGGCCCATTGGGGCCTGCAGCACACATGCACTGACCGAGCAACAGTCGGGCTCCCCCGCAAGGGCCCCGGGGCCCCCGACCCGGGAAACGGCCCACGCCAGCAGGGGTACTCACCGCCAGGCCGCAGGTACTTCTTGGCGTGGAGGTAGCTCTCAAGCATGCGCTCATTGAAGAGCATGTAGCCCATGGGCTCTGAAATGATGATGTCCACTTGCTCGGGCAGCGAGACCTCCTCCACCTTCCCAGGGATGACCACGATGCGGTCGGTGAGGTTGTTACTTTTCACCAAGACCTGAGGGTGGGCAGGCCACAGGGGTCACGGGGGTCCTCTTGGGGAGGGCCTCAGTCCACACTCGGCCACCAGGTCCCCCACCGCCTCCCTGGTAAGCATGCTGACTGCAGCTGTGAGCAGCCCTGGCCCGTCAGGAGGTCACTGCGGCCCCACCCCTCGAGCCGGCCCTCCTGCAGCTTCCCAGCCCCTACTGTCACCTCGGGTACGAGGACAAGCAGGCCTGGCTAAGGCCAGCAAAGGTCAGCTGGGACACACCTTCCGGCCCAGCGATCCGAGTGCTGGGAGGTGTGCACTACAGACGTAACCTCACCGCGAGGGGGAGGCGGGTACAAAGCCTCGGGGCGGCACTGGTTTGGGCTGTAGACCGAGAATCAGCCCCAGCGTCAACTACAGCCTACACACAGCAGTTCAGCCAGGCAAAGGGATGCTCGGCAGCCACTAGAGAGAGTGACGCAGCTCTTCACACGACAGATACAACCCAGATGCACCGTAAGGAGAGCAAAGCCAGGAGCCAGACGGTGGTGTGGATGTTCATGTGGGAGGGGAGGGTGGAGAGCCCACCGGCTCATGGGGCTTCTGTATTTGTATTGTTCCCTCTGCCGGGAGGTCTAGGTGGTTGGGAGCTGGAGGTGGGGGACGGAGCCATCCCCACTGTTTGTCTGTAGTTTTTAGGTGTTAAACTCTGAACGAAGGCTTCGGTGCCAAACAACATAAACCAACAAAATGAACTCCTGTTGTCCATCTTTCAAGGGGGCTCAGAGAGACGGGTGGCTGGCCGGGGCCAAGGTCCCACCCTGGTCTGTGTGACTGCAGTTCTGCCCCTGAAGCTGGTGGGCAACCACTCATCACGGGAGAGAGGCTCTCTGAGGCCCAGCGAGTCCCTGCCCCTGAAACCACTCAGTCTGGGGGATAAGAGACCCAAGTAGAGAGTGACATCCCCAGGTTTCCCTGGATCCAGGGGTCAGGTCTTCTGGGTTCCCGACTGGGCTGGCTTCCCCAGGCTGGAACAGGCCCAGAATGGGGGGACGAGGACAGGCTGGGGTCCCAGCAGGCACTGACCTCGGCGTGCTGGGCCATGGTGCTGGCCTCCACTGCGTAGATCTTTCTCGCTCCAGCCTGGGCAGCAAAAAACGACAGGATCCCAGAGCCACAGCCAACGTCGAGAACGATCTGGGGGAGGAGGGGCGGTGAGGACAAGCTAGCGGTGAAGTGGTATGACAGTAAGGATGGGGGCGTCGCTCCCTGCAGACCCACCCACTGAGCCCGCTCCCGCCCTGCAGCCTGCTGTCCCTCCGCATGTCCAGCTGCCCCGTAAGCCTGCTCCCAGCGGGAGTCTGCAGGCTGGATCCAGAGGTGGCAGAAGGTGAGCTTCTGCTTCTGAGCACAGCGGGGATGTCAGGACCAGTACCCTCTCTGAAATCCAATTCAAGAAGGCATGGCCTGGGCCATCTCTGGGGCATGTGGGAGTGAGGGCTCGCTAGGTCAGGACACCTCTGAGCCCTGCAGGCAGCAGGATCACTCGGACACAGGGCCGACTGGCCCGGCCCACACAGCCGGCAGAAAGTGGCAGCCCCCAACCCCAGGCTCTCCAGGGTATCCCCACAGCCTGGGAGGAGACCTGGGAACGGTTCCCACTTGGGTGCCCTCTGCAGGGCTGCTGGGCCCCACAGCACAGGCTCTCGGAGTCCAGGCCACAGCATGGTGGGCTACCCCGTATTCTGGATTCGTCTGACTGCCACCACGTGAGCAGAAAGCTGGGATAAACGGGTCTCCTGGTGATGCGCATGCGCTAAAGGAGACCTGCTCTGGGTGTGGGGTAGCGTCGGTTGAGTGCCTGATGGAGATGTTGGTGCTGTTGGGGGGTGGTGGGGGTGGGCCTTGAGTGCCTCTCAGAGCTCTAGATGAACAAGGAAATGGATCTGCGTGCTGGAGGAGCTGGAAGGGGCTTCGCTGAAGGAACGTGGGCTTCCTGGGCCATGAGCGCTGCCCCAGTGTGGCCCATGCCAGGGCACACAGATGGCCACCATGTGGAGGACGACTCCTCCCCAGGCTGCGGGGACTCAGGCCCTGGGCCAGGGGTGGGGATGCTCAGTGATGGGAGGGGATTCTCAGCAACGGTGGGTGGGGGGGCATGACCTAGGTGCTGGACAAGGTGGATCCAGGTGAATCACGTGGAGAGAACCCCCTAGATGTGTGGAGAAAACCACAAACTTCCATGTGGCAAAGGAAAATAAACTGCAGAGGACTTTCCTGGTGGTCCAGTGGCTAAGAGTCCCTGCTCCCAGTGCAGGGCCTGGTTCAATTCCTGGTCAGGGAACTGGGTCCCACATGCTGCAACTAAGACCTGGCACAGTCAAAAATAAATTTAAAAAAAAAAAGGGGAAAACAAACTCTAAGCCACGGAAGAGAAAGGAATCAACTCTCCCCTCTGAATATATACAATCTGGTCTCTTTTTAATCATGAACACATAGCTGACTCTTGAACAACACAGGAATCTGGGACGCAACGCTCCTTCCCAGTAGAAAATCTGGGTATAACCAGACAGTGGGCCCTCCACATCCACGGCTCCACATCTGTGGATTCAACCAACTGCAGATCATGTGTAGCGTGGCTGTTCACATCCATCAAAAACAGTCTGTGGATAAGTGGACTAGTGCAGGTCAAGCTCGTGCTGTTCCAGGGTCAACTACCAATGAGTAACAGTAAAAAGATTTTAAAAGGAACTAGGGAAGTGACTAGATTCCATTTCGTCCATGTAACTTAATAGTACATGCCAAGACACAACATTAGGTGGGGGAAAGTATTTTGTAGGAAGTGAATGTGGAATACAATCCTATTTTGGTGTAGTCTAGTTGCTAAGTCGTGTCTGACTCTTTCGACCCCATGGACTATAGCCTGACAGGCTCCTCTATCCATTCTCCAGGATTCTCCAGGCAAGAATACTGGAGTGGGTTGCCATTTCCTTCTCCATATTTTGTATATATATATTTTTAAAAGATTATAACCCAGGGCAGGAGATGGGAGAGAGTTTCAAAAGGGAGGGGTTATATGTATACCTATGGCTGACTCATGTTGAGGTTTGACAGCAAACAAGAAAATTTTGTGAAGCAATTATCCTTCAAAAAATAACCCGAGGGACCTCCCTAGTGGTCCAGTGGCTACGACTCCATGCTCCCAGTGCAGGGTGCCCGGGTTCAGTCCCTGATCAGGGAACTAGATCCCACATGCAAGAACCTAAAAAAACACAGTTCCCACATGCCAAAACAAAAAGCCTGTGTGTCTCAGTAAGACCGGGCCCAGTCAAATAAATAAAGAAAAATTTTTTTAAAAACTATTACAACCCTAAAATATATATATATGCTGATATAGATATACGCAAGGGGAAAACATCTGGAAGAGGGTTTTACTGTTGGCAGTGGCTGTTTTAGAGGGAAATGACAGAGGCCTTTCGTGCCCATCTGATACACACCAGGCTTCTACAAAAAGTGGATTCTGCCTCTACAGTCCGAGGAAAGAAAAAACAAAACAATGTGCGAAGGAAAAAGAGAAGAGGCCCCTGAGGCAGAGGCACGTGCGCAGCCTGAGGGCACGGGGAGGGGTGCAGATGTGACCCGGCTCACCTTGTCCTTGAAGTCTGTGTGGTTCTGCAGGATGGCGCGCTGGTAGGTGCCCGTCCGCACGTAATCCTGCATCATGTTCTGCTGCTGGGACAGGTAGCCATAAAACTGGAACAGAGACATGCCAATGGCACAGGGCACGTGACCGGCAGACAGCCGAGGCCCCGGCTGACCCTGCCACAGAGGCAGGTTGGCTTCGGGCAGAGATCAACCTGGGAAGGCCGCATCCCTCTCCGCTGCCAGCTGCTCCAGGGGAGCGGGAAGCTGGAGGCGGCCCCCGTTGTGAGGGGGGCACCACCACTGTCACTGTGGCCAAAGGATGCAGCTGGATGGTGCCTGGGCCCCGGAAGCCACCCAGAACTTAGACACGCCACAGGCGGGGTTCTGCGATTGAGGGCCACCTGCCCCATCTCAGGGGACCCAAAGAAGCGGAGGAGCAGATCAAACAGGACCCTAGGGCTCAGAGCGCCAGGCAGGTGAGGTGCTGCGGGGTCTCTCTGTAAGACAACCAGGCGGTCGGGAGGCAGCGTGGCACCTGGGCCGGGGCAGCAGGCAGACCTGGCTTCCCATCTTGGCTCTGTTGCATAATAGCTGTGTGACTTGGAGCAAGTCACTTAACCTCTCTGAGCCTCAGTTTTCTCATCTGTAAAATGGGGACAACAATAGTACTTACCTCCTAGAGCTACTGGGAGGGTTTCAAGTGCTTCCGTACGCATCAAAGCGCTGGAGCCAGTGCCTGGCATGCCCTCCGTGCTCAGGACACGGTAACTGTGCTATCATTACTCAGAAGGCCTGTGAACCTGAGCTTCCTCTGCACTCAAATCCTTCCAACAACCCTTCTAGGCAGGCACTGGCATCTCTGTTTCACAGATGAGGAAACTGAGGCCGAGGCAAGCACAGGACACTTGTCTATGGTTACTCATTGAGCAAGTGGCAGAGCCAGGATAGAAACCCAGGTGCCACGCAGCCTCCGGGGACCACCAAGGGCAGCAGGCAGGCCCAAGCGCCGTGTACCCACCTGGAAATATTGCACAGCAGAAGACTCCTCTGTGCGCTCACTGAATACCGACCGCTCCAGGGTGTGGCCTCGGCAGGTTTTCAGGATGTTATAGAAGGAACAGAAATCTGGAAAGGAGAAGCCAGGTCATGCATGGCCCACTCAGGGCTAGGGGGTTTGGTTTAGGTGTGCACCTGACTTTTCTACCTTGAGTCTGAGTAATGTGAAAATCCCCACCCCCCGAAATGCTAAAATCTAAGGAAACGAAAAAGGATAGCCACATGGGCCATGTGGCGGCTGGCATGGGAGAAGGCAGGTGTCAAGGGCGACTGTGCTCCTTGAGGCTGGTGGGAGTGGGCCCAGGCGCAGATTTGCCAAAGGGCAGCTTGGCCAAAGCTTTCAAAGAGTAACCCGGGCATCAGATCTCTAGGATTTACCCCAGTAAAGAAGCACAGGTCCACCCACAGCACCCGGCAGTGTCTGTGGGTGGCAAATGGACACAGGGACACCACCCCAGTGTCCAGTCAGAGGGGACTGGAGGGAGCCCGGGGTACACTGAGCAGCATGTCAGGGGACCAGTCACCAGCGGTCGGCAGAACCACATATTATGCAAGTGAACTGTGTTTATCAACGTGAAATACCGACCGCAAAATTACATCAAGAAAAAGAAACAGAATCAAATCAAGAAGACAGGTGGTACTGTGGGGGCTGGGAGAGAAGGAAGGGGGAGTGAGAGTTTACTGGGCATGGGATTTCAGTTTAGGGACAAGAAAGAGTCCTGGCAATGGATGGGGGATGGGCGCACCACAGTGTGAACGTGCTGTAGCAGCTCTGGAGTCCAGATACTTGAACGTGGTTGCTGGTAAATTTTTTGTGTATTTTAACAAAGTGAACTAGAAGACGGTATCTTTAAAATACACGGTGCGGGGAGATACAGAAAGTTCTGGAGCTGGACAGTGGTGATGGAACGCACTCTGCTGCTGAAATGTACGCTCAGATAGGGTTAACATGGTAAAATAGTTATGTATCCTTGACCACGATTTAAGAAACTGACGGGATGTAAGGGCAAAAAATTAGAATGCAACTATCCATAGAACAGAAAAAAAGACAATGGGGATTTATAACATGAACTTCTACTGATAACCCGGGTGGTGTTTCTGTAATTTATTTTTTTAAACAGTGAACTGGGATTGGTTTTGTATAAAGAAGGAACTGGGGTGGAGCCTAAGAATGCTTCTGGTGGGAGGTGGTCAGTCACCTGGCTGCCTTCTCCCCACCTGGCCAGCTCCCAGCTCTGAAGCTGGGCCACACGAAGCGAGGTGGTCCTGAGGGTCTGGGCCGGGGACGTCTCCCCACTCCATCAGAGGCACTGAGACAGGTAAGGGGGTTCTGGGATCGCAGAGGGTGGCTGTGGGCAGATGGCTTCCCCACTCTGGGCTCTCCCACCCCAGCCCCTGTGCCGACCATCAGGCTCACTGATTACAGCTCTGCAGGGACCAAGACCAGCCTCTGGACCTTCCAGGGGTCTCCAGCCTGGGGCCACCAGCACTGCTCGCCTGGGGCTCCTAAAGTCCAGCAGTAACCTTGCGTGTGCCCCAGATGGGTCTGCTGGATCCCTCCAGCATCTCCTCTGCATTTGGACCTCCAGACCTCGCCCCACCCCATCCACTGCTGCAGGAAGGCTGGGCCCGACCCCCACCTGATGGGGCCCTCCCAGAGGCCTGGGGAGTGGCTGGGAGGTCAGGACAGGCCTCTGAGAGGAGGGGACATAGGACCCAAGCCCAGAAGGACCCAAAGGAGCCGGCGAGGTCTGGGGCAGTGTCCAGGCAGCAAGAATGTACTTACTGTGGACATATTTCTATTGGGGAATACTTCTGATGTGGATGGGTCATTCGCTGGGTCAGATGACCCAGTTCTAATTCACCCCAGCTCCAGGTGCCCCCCAGCCATGCTGGGAGCCTAGGCTCCCCAGCTCTGGGCACCCCGTGAGCCGCGGGGCAGAAGGGACACGTACCGCTGGGTGTGGCGAACTGGAGGAGGACACTGTTGCAGCCCAGGGTGATGATGAACGACTGCTTGCCCACCCGGCTGCACTCCGTCTCCCGGGACACTGAGCACTTGAACACACACACGTCTTCATCTGCGAGGGAGGGAGGCGGGCGTGAGCTGGCAGGTCCCAGGGCCACCCTTCCCACATCCTCGCGGCCCCCCAGATTCCCCCAGGGTGCCACAACCTCTCCCCGCCAAGTGCTCCATGTGCCCTGCCTGCCCGGCCCACACTGAGGATGAGGCAGTGGCCTATAAGCGTCCCTGGCAGGGACCCAGGACACACTCTGTCCAGTGGGAAAAGACAGTGGTCCACAGGGCGACCAGGATTGGGGAGGGGGGGAGATGCGTAGGCACTGATGGGGCCCAGGGGGGCACGCACCTCTGCCGGGATGTTCCCTCCCAGAGCGCCTCCTGGCGCCAGACCCCACATCGCCCCAAGGTGGGAAGACACAGGGGAGCAAAAGGCAATCTGGCAGGGTCAGAGGGTCACGGGAACACAGCAGGGTGCCCTGGGTCCAGATGAGGGGCTTGGGTCTTCCTTCATCAGCCCCTCTGCGTCACGTGGGGGCATCTTCAGAGCAGAGCAGGGGTGGGTGGGAGTCAAGAATCCCCGTGGTGCCTGTTTCCTCCAGCTGAGCCCGTTCCTTCTTGACTTTTTTATTTTTTTAGCACTGTGGGATCTTAGTCCTCCAACCAGGGATTGACCCCAGGGACACAGCAGTGAAAATGCCAAGTCCTAACCACTGGACCCCCACCAGGGAAGTCCCTCCCGTGCACGTATGGGGAGTGTGGCCACAGGAGCCGGAGAGCCTGCATTCACGCCCCGCCTACACCACTGAGGTGTCACCCGGGCAGATCTGAGTCCTCGGTTTTCTCATCTGTCAAGCAGAACTAACGGTGGGCAGGGGTCAGACCCAACTCACAGACAGGAAGCACTGCATCCCCGTACCCGCCACTATCACTGTTACTGGTCATTCACTCAAAAAGCATGGGGTGCCCCACCGCAGCCAAACAGTGAGACACCGCGTCACCAGGAGACAAAATGACCCGATGCTGTGGCCCGGGTGTGGGGCAGCGGGACAGAGCCCTGGTCCCATCACAGTGCCAGCTCACACGGCAGCCTGCAGGACAGCCTCCTGGCCGCCTCAACACAGCCGAAGAGGAAGAGAGACAAGCTGCGGGGAGCTGGAGTGAGGGCTTCGCTGACGGCTCACTGGTGCAGAAGCCACCTGCCAGGCAGGAGCCCGCGGAGACCCGCGAAGATCCCTGGGTCGGGAAGATCCTCTGGAGAAGGGAATGGCTGCCCACTCCGGTATTCCTGCTGGGATAACCCCATGGACAGAGGAGCTTGGTGGGCTTACAGTTTGTGGGGGCACAAAGAGTCGGATACAACTGAACACACGTGTATACTGGAGTGAAGGAGACCCCCAACTCAGGAAACAAACCAGAGTCTCCTGCACTGCAGGCAGATTCTTTACCAACTGAGCTATCAGGGAAGCCCCAGACTAAAGAGACGTGACCAGCAAACGCCAGATGTGGTCCTGAAATGCAGACTAATGAAAATCTTTCAACAGCGATTAAGCTCTACTGGGGAAATGTGTGGACTACAGGTGCTTTTTTATTGGTGGGGGCGGTGAGGCAGGAGGCTGCATCATTCGGCATGTACGATCCTAGCTCCCCAACCCGGGATCACAGCTGCACCCCCTGCACTGGATGCTCAGAATCCCAACTCCTGGACCAGCAGGGGCATCCCCAGGTGCTGTAACTTTAAAAGATCTAGATGTGAAAAGAGCATTATTTCTGTAAAGGAATGACCCTTTTATTGAAAGATACATATGGAAATACAGTGAAGTTTCTTGTGATGTCTACAGCTTGCTTTCAAGTGACTCGTCAAATCCACAGTGACAACAACAAAATATATTTATAGAGAAAGGCATGAGTACAACTGTGGCAAAGTGTTCCCAATCACCCCCATAACAGCCAAAACAATCTGGAAATAAAGTGGTAAGACTCAGGCTCAGATTTCAAAACACATTACAAAGGTACAATAATCAAAATAGAATAGCCCTGGCAAATGGAGAGGCATGGACTGTCATGTCAGCAGAATGAGACTCCAGAATAAACCCTCTGCTTATAGTCATTTGATTTTTATCAAAGGTCCTGAGGACATTCAGGGGGGTAGAATATAGTCTCTTCAACAAATGGTGCTGGGATCACTGGGTCTCCCTGTACAAGAGAATGAAGCCAGACCCCTACCTCACGCCATATATTAAAAAAAACCCAACTCAAAAGAATCAATGACCTAAACAAACGTAAGAGTGGAAACTGTAAAACTCTTAGGAGAAGACAGGGGTCAAGCTCTGAGACTTGGGATTTTTTCAATGGATTCCTCAAGATGACGCCAAAAGCAAAGAGTTTCAAAAGGAAAACTACATAAATGGGACTTCATCAAAATTACAAACTTTTGGAAGAATTCCCTGGCAGTCCAGAGGTTAAGGCTCTATGCTTTCACTGCCATGGGTCCAGGTCAGGGAACTAAGATCCCACAAGCCATGTGCTGTGGCTAAAAAAAGAATAACACACACACACACATAAGCTTTTTGCATCAAAGGACAGTATCAAAAAAGTGAAAAAACAACCTACAGAATGGGAGAAGATATTTACAAATCATCTATCTGATAAGAATCTGTTGTCCAGAATATATAAAGAACTCAACAACTAAAAGATAACTCAACTGAAAAAATGGGCAGAAGAAATGTTTCCCCCAAGATATACAAATGACCAGCATGTGAAAGGATGCACAGCATTATTCATTACGCACCTGCAACTCAAACCATAACCAGAGGTCACTGCTCACCCAGTAGGATGGCTACAATTTTAAACAAAACGTGGGAAACGACACATGCTGGTGAGAAATTGAAAATCTCAGACCCTGCTGGTGGGAACTCAGAATGGGACAGCCGCACAGAATTACCATTTGACTCAGCAATCCCACTCCTCGGTATAAACCCCAAAGAACTGAAAGTTGGTATTCAAATGAATACCTGTATGCAAATATTCAAAGTGTCACTATTCAAAACAGCTTAGATGTCTGTCCACTGATGACTGGATAAAGAAAATGCAGTCCATCCACAGAATAGAATGTTACTCAGCCATAGAAAGAAATGAAGTCCTGACACCTGCTACCCCATGGATGAGTTTCAGAAACATGATGCCGAGTGAAAGAGGCCAGATACAAAAGGTCACAGGTGTATGATCCCATTTATCTGGAACATCCAGAATTAGTAAATTCAGAGACAGAAAGCAAACTGGCGGCTACCAGGGCCTGAGGGTAGGAGAATGGGGAATAACTGCCTGATGGAAACAAGGTTTTCTTTTTGGACGATGAAAATATTTTGGAAATGGAGGCGGAGGTTACCAGATGCTGTGAGTACACTAAAAGTCATTGAACTGTTTTTTGTTATGTGAATTTTATCTCAATAGGAAAAGCAAAACATTCCCAATGCGTGAGCCTGGATATGAAGGGCCAACAGGTGTTCGTTGGGCCCCCTACTCACCCCTAGTTTGGTCTCAGCCCTAAGCCTGGTCCACAGCCTGGAAGAGGCTCCTGAGGCCACAACCTGGGTTTCCACCAGACCACCTCACACCTCAGGAGCCAGGTGCCCCCTCCTGGGGGTGAGAAAGGGGAGCAGGGCATGTGTAGCCTCCTGACAGCAGGCAGGAGGGAAGAAGGGACTAGGGGGGAGCAGCCCCAGGGTCACGGCCAGGCTGCACCCACAGGGGGTCCAAGACAAGGTGCTCCTGAGTCCAGCTGTAAACGGGTCTCAGGAATGGACCCAAAACCTTGACGCGGTACCCACGACTGCTCCTGGGTCAGAAAATACAGCCAATCTGTCAGCTACTCCCGCGTGGCGGCAAACAGACAGGGAAGGCCTGTCTCCCTTTTTGCCAGACCAGAAAGCCTGGCAACCCAACCAGCTGCCCGGCGGCCTGGCGCCAGGCAGGCGACCACAGGGACCTGTGGCCAAGGGAAGCTTGGCTGCATCTAGAGGCCCAGGACAGGGAAGCCAGGGTGAAGGACAGCCTGAGCTGTCTCATCATGGGTGGGCCCCCCAAAGCCCACAGGACCAGCATTTTGTCTACATCATGGCTATACAACCACAGGTCAGTCCCTGGTACACAGGATGGTCAGTAAATATTTGAAAAACCAAAAGTAAAAAGAAAAAGAAAGCTGAATCAAGCTCCTATCTTTTTTAAAAGCCTCAGAAGTCAGAGCTCTTGGGCTGGCCGTCAAGGACCTCCCCTCCCAGCCCCTTCCCAAGGCCACACTAGCGCCCCAGTGCCCATGGTGGGCAGGGCTCTGACCTCTACACTTGTACTTCCCCTCTCCCCACCTCACTGGGAGGGGCCCTCAGGACAATGGACAGAGCTGGCTGCGCTGGGCCAATGGTTCCCCTCTCCACGCGCCTCCCTGTGGCTGGGGCTAGGGCACAGTCTGCCTCCTGGCTCCCCAGGGGGAGGGGTTTCCAGGAGGGGGCTTCTTCCCCCAGGAAAGGGGCCTGGAGCCCACGGGGCCTGGACCCACCCAGGGGCGAACCGTGGAAGAGGCAGAACTGGTCTCTGGGCTCTGCTTTCAGAAACCGACCCAGAACGCATCACCTTCATCACCTTGGCTGGCACAGAGCAGAGAGGAGAGCTGGCAGGCTGTTGATCTACCTGGGAGGGACTACGAAGGGGGCTGCAGGCTGGGAAGGTGTGTGGGGTACCCTCCCAGCCAAGTTGAGCAGGGCCTGGGTCCCTCCTCCCTGCAGTGATGGGACGGGCGGGCTGAGAAATGGAAGGCTCTGAGGCAGCTCACCAAGACAGGCTCTCAACTGGGAAACGAACTCAGATCAAGGAGTATTAGTCAGGCCACAGCCACCGCAAGCATGCCTGCCCTGCTTCTAGACCCGGCCTGACACCCTGGGCTGGCTTCCCACCCACTACACTGAGAAGTCTGTTGCGTTGAGGCTCCGGGGCCAGGGGTCGAGGGGCCGGAATCACCAGGGACAACTCTACAGGGAATGCAGTGCTCTGGGGGTGTGGGGAGGGACCTGGAAAAACACCGTACCAGTCTTGCTCTCCAGGCGGCAAGGCCCCCGAGTATCCAAGTCACAGAGGCCGAGTTTCCACAAGCTGCGAGGGCCAGCACCCACCCATACCCTGCTAACGTGAGGTGGGCCTAACATAGCTAACATATCCCAGGTGACAGGCTCTGCTCCTGCACTTTCCATGGACTCGTCACAAAATCCCTGTATCGCCCTGAAGGCTCAGAGGAGAAAAGGCGCTTGCTCAGACAGGTTAGGTTTCTTAGTCAAGGTCCCACGGCGAGCGGCCGAGCCTACTGTCTCCAGGGTCTGGGCCCCTAGGTGGGGTGCACACCACCTCTCTGAGCTTCCTTGAGCCAGCACTAGGGAGTTGTGGCCACAACTTTATCTGTAAAGGACCCAACATTTTTCGGCCATTTAATCTCTGCTACTGTAACTCAGGGGCTTCCCTGACGGCTCAGTAGGTAAAGTATCCGCCTGCAATGCAGGAGATACAGGCTGAATTCCTGGGTCAGGAAGATCCCCTGAAGGAGGAAATGGCAATCCACTCGTGTTCCTGCCTGAAAAATCCCACAGAGGAGCCTGGCGAGTTGCAGTCCAAAGTGTCACAAAGAGTCGGACCCAACAGAGCAATGTCACACATGCACATACAGTGCCTCAACTCCACTGCAGACAGGATGTAAAGGGGCAGAGGAGTGTGGCTATGTGACAATAAAACCATCACAAAGCTGACAATGGACTGCAAGGAGACGCCCTCCCCATTCCTGAGAGGGTGCGGGGAGCCGGGTGGCCAGTGACGAGGGTCCCAGCTGAGGGTCCCCCTGGGACTGAGGCCAGGACGCAGGGGTATTGTGGGAGGCTAGAGATGGTGCCTGACTCAGCCAGGGAAAGAGACTGGAACAGATTCTTCAGCGAGAGGAAACGGCACGTGGGAAAACAGAGGAAAGGGAGTTATGATATGCTGATTAACAATAAACATGTATTTAGTTGCCTTTCCTGGCACTGAGCTCCTAAAACTTGCAATTTCTCAAGTGATTAAGAGCAACAAAGGTGGGCTTTCTTGGTGGCTCAGTGGTCAAGAATCTGCCTGCCAATGCAGGAGACACAGGTTCAATTCCTGGTCCAGGAAGATTCCACATGCGGCAGAGGAACTAAACCCGGGCACCGCAACTACTGAGGCTGTGCTCTCAAGCCCGGGAACCACGACTACTGAAGTCCACGCGCCCGAGAGCCTGTGCTCTGCAACGAGAGAAGCCACTGCAAGGGAGAAGCCCGTGCACCGCGACTAACTTGAGAGTAGCCCCCACTTGCAGCAACCAAAGGAAAGCCCACACAGCAACGAAGACCCAGCACAGCCAAAAATAAATAGACAAAAATGATTTTTTACAAAAAGTTTAAATAAGTAAAAGAGCAATAAAGGTGTCTTCTGTCGTCACATGATGCCCCTTTCAAGCACCCTGGGGTATATGACTTTAGAAACCCATGTCAGGACCAGCTTAGCAATGAGACAGCTGGAACTTTCAGTCCGCCCTCCTCAGCGTCCAAAGGCCGATGATTAAATCAACCGTGCCTATACAATGAAGCCTCCATAAAACCCCAAAAGGACAGGGTACAGGAGAGCTTCTGGGTTGGCGAGCATGTGGCGTGCCAGGAGGTTGGCGACCCACCCCAGAGGGCCCCGCAGGCCGGCAGCCCCTGCCCCCGCCTCGCGCCGCTTGGCTCTCCATCTGGCGTTCCTGAGTTGCACCCTTTCATGTCAGCCGGTCGTCTAGTAAGCGCAGTCTCTCCCTGAGTTGCTGCAGCAAGTGAACCGAACTTGAGGACAAGACCCCAGGAACCTCCGTTTATACAGCAAGTTGATCGGAAGCACCGGTGACCCAAACTGAGGTTGTGCCTGGCGTCTCAAGTGGGGTGCCCAGTCTGGTGGCACTGAGCCCTCAACTTGTGTGACTGACACCACCTCCAGGGAGACAGTCAGGATGGAGCTGAATTGCAGGAGGCCCAGCTGGTGTCGGAGAGCTGCTTGGCGGTGATCACAAGCGCTGAGTACTGAGAGCAGGGGACACACACGGGCGTGGAGTCTCCCTTGCAGGGGCCCAGCAGGAGAACTGGAGGTGACTTGGAATCCTGGCTACAGCCCAGGGAGGCTGCAGCGGTTCCCAGGCAAGACGAGCGATTTGTAGGGAGGCTATGGAGGAGCTGAGAGAGGCCCCGGTGAATCCACAGCCCTGGGCACCACCCAAAGGGGCCCAGTGCCAGGGGAGGCCAGGGCTGGAGGGGCAGCTGCCGGCCAGGCACAAGACAGAGGCTGGGAAGCGAGCAACTCTTGGGGACAAGCTGCCTGCTCCCCGCCCAGCACAGCACCACCCTGAGGCCCCTCTTGTTGGCTCCTTGGACAGCACCATGGAACCTGGAGCAGCCGAATCGGGCCGGGGGGCGGGGACACTGAGGCACAGGGGCTCCCTGGCCCCGGGCCTGAAGGAAACGCCCCACTCCCCACCCTCACTCCTGGGCCTAATCCGGGGCCTGGCACTCAGACAAGCCTCAAAGAAGCTGGTGGCCTCAAGGACACTGACCAGATGACCGAGACGTGCTGAGCCTCCAGGCATGTCCCAGTCACAGTGTCCGATGCAGCCAGCTTGCTGTGGTCTCTCTCTTGCCCACACTCCTCCGTGGTTCCCCAGAACTTTCTGGAACAAAGTCAAACTCCTCATGGGGCTTGCCAGGCGCTGCTAATGTGGACGGCTTGGCACACCCCTCTGTCTCCCTGCGGGGCCATGCTGACTTTACCACCTCCCAGACCACAAGCAGAAGGCCTTCTCCCCAGCCTTCGTGGCCCCTTGACTCTTCCCAGACACCTTGCCTCTCTTTCCCGGCGTCCCTGTCACCTCTTCCAGAGGACCAGGAAGGTTCTCCAGCACTTCCTGGACAAGCTAAACCCAGGGCTCTGCACGTGGCTGGCCAAGCACCCCGCCCAGCATCTGAGAACGCTGACCTGCACAGCCGCCCCAGGGCCTGGGGACAGGGAGGCGTGGCCACTTCCCAATGTGCAGGAGGCAGCCAGAATGGGGGTCCAGCTGCCCAGGCCAAGGGTGTGTGTGGCCTGGGGAAGGCGCTGGGCACTGGGCAGCCCTCTGCTAACCCCTGTCCTTGTCCCCCTTCCCCTCTGCTCTGGAACAAGCATGGGGGCCTTGAGCCCTTCATGCTGGACAGACTTGTGTCAGAGGGGCCCAGCAGAGAGGGAATAAATGCCAGGAGCCAAGCTCTCTCCTCCCACAGAACCGTCTGTCCTAGTGTGAGAATGAGGGGCGCTCTCTGCCTCCTGGGGAACAGAAAAGCGAGAAGGAAAAGCAGCCGCCAGCTGGTGGAAGGGAGCAACCCACACACAAAAGGGCCACATTTCAAATCCCTGCCTCTCTAGCGGGAAAACTATTACAGCCACAAGCGAAGAATAATTAAAGCTATTTATCTTGGCAGACTTGGGAGAGGGGGGAGATGCCTGTCCGAATGTGAGGTCTTTTATGAAATCGCCTCCTACTGCCAAATAAAACACAGGCTGTTCACCTTCCAGGGGAAAACACTGCACAGGAGAGAGGAGTCGGGTGAAGAGGACACGGCACAGCGATCAGCGCTCTCCTAGGCTCACCCGCGGCCGCCCCCCCTGCTCAGGGCCATCGGCTGGCAGGCCTGCTCAATGCCAACTGTGGGCACAGGGGCACGGCGGTGAACAAGCCAGCCGGGCCCTGCCTTCCCGCGCTCCGGGGCACCACAGGGAGGCAGGCGGCACCGGGGAGAAGGCAGGGTAAGAGATGGATCATGGGCTGTCTCGGGATGGCGGCAACATCCAAGCCAAGCCAGACCGCATGGGGGCGCAGGGCTCGTCCTCCAAGGGTCTGCCATCTCCCACAGGCACCAGGCCCCTCTGCCCCACCTCCCCAGTGGGCAAGGTTAAGAGGACAGTGGTTTAAATGGGGGCATCAAGGCACGTCCCTGGTGGTCCAATGGCTAAGACACCAGCTCCCAGTGCAGGGGACCAGGGTTCAATCCCTGGTCAGGGCACTAGATCCCACGCGCTGCAACTAAGAGCTCACATTCCACAATGAAGACAGAAGATTCCATGTGCCACAAGCAGGGCCCCATGGAGCCAAATACATAAATGGACATCCAGGAAGAACTAAGTTCAGGGCCTAATGCACCGCCCTCAGATGTGACCTCAGGCCTCATTCTTCTCATCTGTCCATGGGGATCATGGCAGAGCCCACGGGGAGGGCCTGGCAGACAGCCCCACCACCTGCCTTCACCCTCAACCTCAGGAGCCCCATCTGTGCAATGGGGGTGCAATGGGGACAAAGTCAAGATAAAACCCTTCCTAGGACTTCCCTGATGGTACAGTGGATGGGAATTGGCCTGCCAATGCAGGAGACACAGGTTCGATCCCTGGTCCAGGAAGATCCCACATGCCGCAGAACAGCTAAGCTCATGCACCACAACTACCGAGTCCTCGCTCTAGAGCACATAAGCTGCAAATACTAAAGCCCGTGTGCCTAGAGCCCGTGCTCTGCAACAAGAGAAGCCACTACGTGGAGAAGCCTCACTCACCACAATTAGAGAAAACACAGCAACGAAGACCTAGTGCAACCAAAAACAAACTAATTAAAAAACAAAAACAAAACCCCCTCTCTGCTGTGAGGATTCCCCGAGCGAGATAACAGAGGGCAGGGCAGTATGAGTGTACTAAGCACTTCATGACCAGGAGCCACCATGGTTCTGGGAATCCTAGCCCGGCCTGGCCTCCCTCTCTGGCTGTAACCTAAGCCGGCGGCTCCAGTGCTGTCCTCGGAGACGCTCGGAGCAGCTGCCGGGGTACAGTGCCCAGCCCCGGGGTATTTGAGGAGCATGAGGTCACCCTGGGCTCCTGGGCCTGACCTTGGCCTGGGTGAATCCCAGCCCTGCCCTGCAGGGACCCAGAGCCCCCAGCGCCCCAGGGTAGCCCCTGTCTGGACCTCTCTTCCCAGCACACGTGACCAAAGACTTCTAACCTACAAGTTCCCTTGCAGGACCTTATCCTATAGCTCTGCTTCTAAATGTCTGTGAAGATGTACCTAAATACAGGACTGCTGAAAACAGCAGAAAACCGATGTACCTACAGAACGAGTGAAGGGAAGGAGGGCCTAGGAAAAGACACAGATTTCAATCTGTAAATGCCACCATGTTAAGATGACCAAGCCACGCTGTTAGGGATACACACTGTCAAGTACACGCGCCATGGGTGTAAAATCGAGCAGGGGGAGCTGGCGAGGGGAAGGCCTGTCTAGAAAGAAACACCACAAAATGACTTCAGGGGCTGCCTCTGGAAGGGAGGTGTACTTTTCAATAGGCACCCCCCCTCATGGTTTAACTGTGAACACCTTGAGCCGGAGTGTTCCTGGGGAGATGTATGCACACAAGCCCGTGTGCCTGAAACCCGCGTGGGGAGGTCACGACAGGAGATGAGCAGCGGCCAGGGTAGGCAGGGAGGAGGGCATGGGCTCTTCAGGTTACACTCTCCTGAGCAGTCTGAATTTCCACCACGTTCCGGAAAGACAACACACAAAGGCGATAGTGACAGTGGGGGAGGGGAGAGGAAACAGGCCTTGAGACAGACAGACAGACAGACAGACACACACACACACACACCCGCCACAGCCTCAGGTCCTGTGACCCCAGTGTCCCACTGGGATAGAGGACACCGGCTTCTCAGCTGGTGACTGCCTCTCCCAGCCTGGGCCGGCACCCCGCTCTCCCCTCCCCCGAGTGGGTGTGACGGAGGAGGGGCAGTGGGCTGGGCCAGGCCAGGGTACGGGAGGCCTCGTGAGACCTGGAAGCCCAGGGCAAGTCCCTCTCCACCTGCTGAGGAGGCCACGCAGCAGTGCAAACCCCAGAACTCCAGACCCACGTTCGAACCTGGGTTCTGCCACCTGGACCCCACCCTCCAGCCCGCCAAGCTTTCAGGTCTTGAAAAATAACGCAACGATCAGCACTGTCACAAGGACTAACACACCCTGCGCCCAGCCCAAGACCACAGCACACAGCAGCACACAACATCCATCTGGGGGCCCTACATCCCCAAGGCCCTCTGACCAGAGGCAAAGATGGGAAAGAAGGACTCCCAGAATCTTGTGACACAAGGCCACGCTGGGCCCAGACCAGGCACCTGGCCACTGAATCAACCCTACCGGGTACCCAGACCAGGCTCCGCGCAGGCCGCTCTGACCTGAAGCAGCCATCGGCTGAGGCTGAGAGGTGCTGGCTTCATGCTATGCTTGGGAAGGTCTTGACTTTAGGTGTGGGACCTTTGGCCACATCAGAGGGGCCCCTTATGAAGGCTGACCACCAGAGTTGGCTGACCACGAGGTTATCTCGCTGGGAGGAGACAAGATAGGCGCCCTGGGCTCTACAGGCAACACTTGTTTCTCTCTTCAGGTGGGGGTGGGCAGTTCCTGGTGTCTGCTATATTAGCCTTCATCCCTGTGACAATATTTCACAATAACAATAGCCAACGACCATTGCTGGTCCACCCCTTGCCACCCGCCTTCCCCCTGCCATGATGGGGCTGACCACAGGCTGAAGAAGAGGCTGATTAGAGTCCCCCAAACCTCCTATGTCGGCGCTGGCTTCTGGGCATCAGCGGGGACCCCTTTCAAAGGGCTGGGTCATGGGAGCTGGGGGCAGGTGGCGGTTGGTATTTGCCTTTAGGGACTGGAGGCTTGTGGTCCTACTGTAGGTCTGATCTGGAGGGACCTCAAAAACGAGTCTAACTGCGGAGTGTGTGGAAGGGCAACTCCAAGAGAAGAAGCACCAGACAAAGAAAGGGCTTGGCTTTTCTGAAAAGACTACCCCGGGGCTCCAACTGGGCGGGAGCCATTACATGCAAATATCTCCCCATCCATGCTAATCAGCAGGCAGGCCGGGCTTTATGAGCTACAAAAGGAACAGCAGCTGTGCACGGTTCCTTGGCCCCTGAAAGCAGGGGGGCTTAGACGATAATTAGGGGTGGGGGGAGGCAGCAGGCCCATTAGCCCCAGCCCCTCACTCCAGGGGCCGTGCTGTCGGCCTCTAGGGCCGAGCCTCTCTTCTTTGGCTGGGACTTTGAAGCAGTTGCTGTACATGGTACCAGGCAGACACCTTATGCAGTCAGGGCCTCAGCTAATGCTCCCGACCACCACCTTCCTCACTGAGCTCAAGTTCAAGAGGGGAAACTGAGGCCCAGAGAACTGACATGCTTGAAGCGGCCCAGCCTGGGGATCTGGCTGCTCATGAAAGACAGCTGAACCCCATCCCCGTCTCTGGGAGGCGAGTTGGGCCTGGGAGGCTGTGGGGACCACGCTCAGGGTCCAGGGAAGGACGTGGGCCCTGGGCCTCGCAAAGCCAGGCCCGGCTGGTTGACCATGGCTGGCAGGCACCATCCCCCAGAGTCCCCGCTACAGGCTCGCAACAGAGCCAGACTCCAAGGACTGAGAGGGGTCATGAAGGTCTCCACCACCTGTGACCGCAGGAACTGGGCAGGTAGTGCTTCATGAGGATGGAGGCACATAGGGGAAATGTGTCAAGGGCAGCAGGGGGACCCACCCTCAGAGCGGCTGGGACACCCCACACACTGGTTCCCACGGCTGCCAGGGACTGTGCGCTCAGCACAGGAAGCCAAGCCAGTCAGTGTCTGGGGTGTGCTAACATGTTCCTCCTCCAGCCAGCTGAGGGACCTCGGCCCTCAGCCCAGGGTGACTTCAGGGAGGCCAAACGGAAGAGGCTGGAGGACAGGGCAGAGGAGCCTCGGTGGAGGAGAGATGCAGGAAACCAGCTGGGGGGCTGAGGCCCACTTGCAGTCCCGGCGGAGGGCTCGTCGACAAAGAAAACACTTTGACTACTGGCCCAGAGGTAACACAGGATGTCCTGGGGCCACGGGGCTGCAGGAAGGGCCTCCGCCAGGCCCCTGGGGCTCCAAGAGCCCCCCTGGCCCTGCCTCTGAGCTCGGAGAACCGGATGTGTGAGTCCGGAGGGAGGGGCCCTTCCCACCAGCCTGCCAGCAGCTGCCTCGCCAGATGTGACTCCAGATGTGGCCCAGGCGGGTGGCGACAGAGCCTGCCCGTCCAATGATGGAATCGGCAACGAGGCAGGAATGAGGAAAGACTGGTTTTGGGCTCCAGAAGAATCCACCAGGGCCACTTCCCTGACACACACCCCAAGGGCCAGGTCTGCCTGTCCTCTAGGGCACTGACTTTCACCAGCACCCCCGGGGAGACGTCAGGGCTGAAGCCGGGCTGGCACCCAACAGCCAGCCACCACCAAGTACCTCAGTTTCCCCTCTTAGGAAGCGGGTGGCTCCCCACGGGGCTGTTCTGACAACCAGGCGAGTCAATGAACGTAAAGAGCCTGGCACGGCGCCCACCAGCTGCTCGGCCCAAACGGTCATGGTAGGGCCTCAAAGCGGCGATAAGCAGGGCACTGGGGCGGGGGTGGAGGGGTATCGAGGCCAGGCAACTGGTCAGCATCTCCAACCCGAGACTCACGCAACACTAGGGATGCCAATCTCCAGTCACACATTCGGTGCAGACCAGACAGGCTCTGCGGAGGGGCCTCTGGGACACATGACAGAAGGCTAGAAGCCCCAGCCTGCCTTCGCCCTCCTCTCCAGCTCAGGGAAGAATGTGGCTAGCTCTCTGGAATGTCCCTTTTGGATCTGCAAGAGGCCCCCCAATCTGCCTTTGATCATTTATTCACTGCCCCCTGTGGGAGGGATGATGGAGCATTCCTTTTTCATTAGAGCTCAGATCTGCCGGGGTCCCTGCAGCTGGACTCTCCCCAGCTCCTGTGTTGTCAGGCAGGTTTCTATACACAAAACCGTTACGTGAGTATCACATGCAGCCAAGACGAACGCCAGCCACGGGAACACAATTAGCGGGGGAGCAAATCCGCCCAACAGTCTTAAAGAAAACAGCTCAGACCCGCTCTCACCAAAGCTGTGGGTGATGAATCAACCGAAAGAGACAGACAAAAAGAGGGAGTGAAAGAGTTTCTCCCCTTATTCTGCGAGGAGTGGAGGAGGGGAAGAGACAGAGTACCCCCCGAACACACACACCCGTCTGGACCAGTTTTCAAGAATACCCTGCCAGACATCAGGGGACAGACCCACTTGATCAAACCAAACCCATCCAGAGGCTGCAGGCCAAGTTCTAGGTCTGACTTTGGGTGGCAGTTACTGGGGTGCCCACCATGTCAAGTGCACCTTAGGCCTGGGCGTCTGTGCTTGTTGATTAAACAATTAAAGCCAGTGATCTAAAGCATAACCCCCACAGGAGACGCCGGAGGGCCACAGGGCCTTCATATCTAACTCCTGCAGGCCTGGGTGAAGCCTGGTCTCAATTTCCTTCAATAACTGGCTTTCAGAGAACAAAAGAGGTGGGTGTGGGGGAAGTCAGGGACTCGGGGATCTTAAACCAAAAGGTGCCATGGCTTCCCGGAGCAGACAGAAAGGGTGCCAGCAGCCCTGCCCTGCTGTGTTCCTGGGACCCTGAATCCTGACGTTTTCCCAGCAAGTCCCGGACTTGAGCAGACAGGAGGGTGAACACACGATGAGAGCCGTGTGGGACCAGGAAGGGTTGGGGCAGGATCTCCAAGGCCTTCCCAGCTGCCCCATACCCATCCGGGGGTTCCATGATCATCTCCACCTGGGACACATCTCCAGACCACACGGCAGGTTTAGGAGACCAGTGATCTCTTACACTGTGTTACTCACCTGCTATATATGTGGGGCGAATCTGTGTGTGCGCCAGCCCCCAAAACCACTCTCCACTCTAGGACAGAACAACTGTGAAGGAGGGTCACTTGCCTGGGGTCATGAGGTCAAGTCAGATGAGACTCTGCAGCCCATGCTAATCATGACCTCCAGATGCCTCTGACCCGTGAGAGCTGCTGCTGACCGGGAGGGGGAAGCATGAGCATTCCTGCCCAGGAATGCAAAGCAGGCCTGCCCCTTGGCCTGGCCGACCAGGAGAGCAGGACTGGCCCAGAGATACAGACCCCGGCTGCCCCAGAGCCGGCCCCAACCCAGCCGCGCCCGTGGCTCCTGCGCCCAGATCCCCTCCTTCCCACCTCAACTCTGTCAGGCTGGTGGCCTCCTGCCCCCTTCTCTTCAGGTTAGTTCCGAGGCCACGCTCCGGCCCTCCTCAAGCAGGGAGAAGGGGTTCCTCATCCGCCTTCTCTCTGCTCCCCAAGACCAGAATTGAGTCGGGGGCATGGATGGCGTCTGATGTGTACAGGGCCTGCAGTCCAGGCACAGGTGACCACCCACCACCAGCCAAAACCCCCCTCACCGACAAGGAAGCTGAGATCCGGGAGGCTGAGTCATTCACCCAGGATCGCTCTGCTAGGAAAGGATGGGGGAGGGAACGATGGAATGGGGGAGGGCTTGAACCCAGACACCACCACGGGTGTCACTTCCCTCCCCAACACTCTGGGGATAAACGCCGAGCCCCCTGCTGGGACCCACCCCTCCCCATACTCACCCTGCTCCAGCCACGGTGGCCATGGGCTGCTCTTGGCCATGCAGGCCTGCAGGCTCACTCCCCAGGTCTGCCTGCCTGAGTGGCAGACACTACTTCAAGCACCTGACTTCTGTTAGCTCACAACTTACAACTCTCCAAGGTAGATGCTACCAAGATCCCCATTTCACAGCTGAGGAAACTGAGGCATAGAGTCTGGGTCATTTCGATGCACTTCTCTCAGCAGCTTTAATGCCCCATTCAGAGTGGTGACCATCCCTGACCAACCCGTACCTCCCACTCACTCCCACTTCAAGCAGCCCCTTCCCCAGCATTCTCAAGCCTCAGCCCGGTTTACCTTCAAGGCCCTGACCACTGTGGAAGACAGCGCTTGTCACACACACTCCCACCCCACAAGACCCACAAGTGTGGACTTGTGCTTAATCCCAGCTCCTCAAACAGTACCTGGCACACAATGGATGCTTAGTAAACTTTTGCTGTTTAAAGTTAAGAACTTCCCTAGTGGTCCAATGGTTAAGAATCTGCCAGCCAATGCAGGGGACACGAGTTCTATCCCTGGTCTGGGAAGTAAGATCCCAAATGCCACAGGGCAACTGATCCTTCACCACTACTACTGAGCCCGAATGCCCGAGAGTCCATGCATGCTCTGCAACAAGAGAAGCCACCACAAGAAGAAGCCTGAGCACCGCAACTAGGGAATAGACCCCCACCTTACTGCAACTAGAGGTGTGTGCATGGCAACGAAGACCCAGTGCAGCCAGTAAATAACTCATTAACAAGTTTTTGTTACATGATAAATAGCTAACACACTGCAATTGTTATCAGAAGTTTGGTGGGAGAAATAATATTTAAAATTAATAAATAAAGTGGTAAACAAATGGTAATGACTACACTAAAGAGACAGCAAGGTCACTCTGAATGCGTGCTTCTGATTCAAAGTATGAAAATTCGAGTCTCCCTATTTTCAGAGAACTGTTGGTGGGCCCTGCCATCCCGGATAAGGTCCCTCCCCCGCAGCCTCCACTACCAGGCCCTCCCCAGACTTGCCAACTGCTGGGTCCCCTCCCCAGCTCCAGCACCCAAAGTGGGCTGCCCTCCTGCTCAGAAATCCAGTCATCTGCCCTTGGCACTCCAGCCATTCACAGTCATTCTCCTGGAGAGGACACAGATACACGTGGCCCCCACTGATTACTTCACTCAGCAATCTGCTGCTGTCCTCAGTGGCCACCAGCCTTTCTTGGGTCATAGATCCCTCTGAGGGGGATCAAAAGCAAGGTAGCCTCTCCCTCGAAAGAAGTGCAGAGAACCAAGAGCCGCACCATGGCCCCAGTTCACCGGAAGTACACGAAACTAATAAGCGCTTTACAAGTGTCCCCTCCAGAGAGGTGCTGTCACCCCTTTTCTAGAATCTAGGAGGCTCCTCCGAGGTCCTAGCCAGCGACTCTAGTCCATGTACCCTTATGCAAACCACAAGCAACTTCAAAGGGTTGTAAGATCATGGGACACCCACCGACCCAGCAGGACCATCCAAGGATTTCAGGTTAAGAGTCTCCACTCTGAGCTACCTGAAGCCCCTGCCAGCCTCCACTCTCCACAGGAGCAGCCAAGTCTGGCCCAAGTCTAGCCCTCCCGCTCCCCCATCTGGGATGGGTATTTCTCCTGACATCCTGGCAAACTCACCACCTCCTCAGGTGGTGCCTGTCTCCCCAGGCTCCCCTGCAAAGAAGCCTCGCCTGCCGCCCAGTTATCTTGCCTCCCTCCTTCTGCTAGATCTAACCAGTTCAGAATGCACCGCAGAATCTGAAGTTCACACCACACTCCTCCTTGTGCCAAAAGGCCCTGCACACCCACCTCATCCAGACCCCCACACCTAAGGCCTGTGCTTGCTCGCCAGGTGCTGCTCATGGTGTGGACCACTTTCCACCCATGATCTCACGTATGGGCCCAACCACCCCAACGGATGTGCCGCGCCAGGCCCTTAGACCCTGCCTGAAACACATGGGGTCCAGTGAGTTTCAAATTACAAACTCCTCACATTTGAAAAAAGGTAACAAGGTACAGATAGTATGAATTATCCCTAGCAGAGTACAGGCAACATCTGTAACCAAGCACCGTTTTGCAGCCAAACGTGGGAAGGTGCAGCGCTCAGTCGCGCTTGACTCTTTGCAACCCCATGGACTGCAGCCTGCCAGGCTCCTCTGTCCATGGGACTTCCCAGGCAAGAATACTGGAGTGGGTTGCCATTTCCTCCTCCAGGGGAGCTTCCCTACCTGGTGAGCAAACCTGTGTCTCCTGCTTGGCAGGCAGATTCTTTACTACTGTGCCCCTGGGAAGCCCTAAGTGAGAACGGTCATTCTCTACTGGATACCCAGAGATTAAAAAAGCCCCAAGTGGCAACTCAGGGCTGGGGTTTTGCCCGAGTTTGGGTCAGGTTAGCTCTTGCTGCCAGATGAGCAGGAGGTCAGGTTTTTGGACCTTATATTTCCAAATTGCCAACAAGGGCCTGTGGGCCTACACAGGTGCAGGTAGAGGTGAGGGAGGGGAGGGGCCTGCAGGGGAGTCAGCGGGTGGGACCTGGGACTAGAAGCCAGGTCAGCTTGAACTGGGATAACAGCGTCTAGAGGGAGGGGTGGGGGGCTGAGGAAGGGCGAGGGCTAAGGCTAAGAGACATCTTCCCACACCTGATGGACACCCAAAAGATACAATACACTACAAGTGGGAAGGCAAATGGTTACTGGTGCGGGCCTGTGACGGGGTGGCCACCAGCAGGGAAGGCGCTCTGGCCACGTGGGGCACAGGCCCCTTCTGAAGGCAGCACTGCCATCCAACTCAGCCTCGGGATGTGAGGGCCCAGGGTTGCAGCCCTACTGATTTTTCAGAAGTACAAGCCAGATTTTGACGAGAAATCACCTGATCTTTTAAAAATATCAGGAATCTTTCATTTTAACCACAGAGTGGAGCAAACCCTTCAGCTAGGTCACTCATGACCCCTGGCCAAGGGTCAAGGCCTTGACTATCTGCCCTCTGCCCTAGAGGCGGAATTCATCTTTTGTACCATAACAGGACTCTGGGCCTCTAATGCGCTTCAGGGGCAGACTAAGGTGAGACTATTTGATTACATTTCTGTTGCATTCTCTGCAAGCTTCCGCAGCTTCTCTCCTTGTTCCCGTCTACACTGTAACCTGCTGCCAGAAAAGTCTTCAGAAATACCATCTTTATCATGTTCGGCCCCCATGAAAAATGGCAGGGCACTCCTGACCACATAACAGAAGGCCCTGTCATTTGGGAGACGTGACCTGGGCCCAACCTTGTTACCCATCCTTTAGTCCCTTCATTCTGCTCACACCAGGCTGCTGTTCCCACCTCATCGAGCATCTTTCCATAAACCAGGAGTATTCTGCCCAATGATGGTGGCTACATCCACATCCTATCTACTATGGCCAAGATGACTATCTCCCAGTATCTGTTCTCCCTTTCTCCCACTGAAAGAGAAACCCTGAAATGAGCTGAGAACAGGGATCCTCTAACTAAAGACTACATTTCCCAGGTGCCCTTGCAGCTAGCAATGGCCATGTGACTGCATTCTAGCCAATGGGATGCAAGCAGAAGAACCAGGGCCAGCTTTTGGGAACCTTCCCTAACAGATGCCTGACAATGCTCTTGGAACCCTTTGCCCCTTCCTTGATCCTGGTATCTGGAAACCAGGTGTAATAGCTGGACTCCTGCTGCCATATTGATCCATGATGACAAGACTCGACTCTGGGAATGTGGGAACAGGGTTAGCTGGAAGGACCTGGGTCTGAGGACTTCCTTGAGCAGAGCTTCCACACCAGCCCTGGTCTCCAGGACCAGAGCATGAGAAATGAACTGCCATCTTGGTTAAGCCACCTCTACTGTGGGTCTCCATCAATGCATGGATAAACTGAATCCTGACCACCCAGTTCCACTGAACCACTTTGCAGGGAGCAAAGCATCCAACAGCCAGCTCTGCTATCTGCCAGCCATGATAACCCTTTCACCCCTGCTTTTCCAACAACAGAATGGGAGGCGCATACCTGACCTCCCAGAACTATTCTGAGGCCCAGTGGTAACACACAGAAGGGCCATACCTGTCAGGCTAACTGGCCCACACGGGCCCACATGGTCCAGAAAGCATACTCTATACGTCCTGATCAATCAATCAGGACACTTCACAATCAGACAGACCTACACAGAGAAGGGCTTTTTGGCTTCTCTTAAGCTGCAGAAGATCTACCGACCCTGGTTGGGGCTGAGTTCCCAAGTTACCCCTCCTCCTGCCTGTTTCATTCACTTATCCCTGGGGTCTGCAAGCTTTTCCTGTGAAGGACTGGTAAGTAAATATCTTAGGTTTTTTGCAGGACTCTACAGTCTTCATTAAATATTTTTCCTTGGGTTTCTCCTTTTAATCAACACTTCAAAAATGTACAAACCTCCCTTAGCTCTGACTGCTTAAAAAGTTGGCCACTGGCCCACAGGCCCTGCCTTATACTACCATCCTTTCCCCAGTGCCTCCAAAGTCAAAAGCACAGGGGTCTATCCGTGCCTGGCACACAGAAAGTGCGGCATAAGTGACAGTGGTCAGTAGCAACTGGCAGGCACCATGAAAACGTTAATGCCTTCTGATACGACTACCTTTGGCCCCTAAGCTGGACACTGCATGTCCTAAAGGCTGCGCACAGGACCAACTTTTCCACGATCTCACCACCCCAAATGCCCCCAGCTGTCGGGGGTGGGGGCTACCAGGAGCGTGACTGAAGGAAGTCACAGGGTTCCTGATTCTGGAACCTACAGCTTGTTTTCACAGAGGGGTTTTCTCTGGGGTTTCCCGCCCCTGGCAGGTCCCCCCACAAACTGAAATCCAGCCTGTTAGAGCCGGCCCTGCTGTATGTCCCTTCCTAGCCAATGGGGCTGGGAGAGGCCAGAAAACCAAGAGAAAAAGCAGTCCTGTCATCTCCGGGAAGGCCGCCACAGGGCTGAGGAACTGAGTCTGTTCTGCTCACGGCCCCTGCCACCCCACAATGGGTTTCTCAAGGAGCCGCCTCCCGGCAAGTTGGGCATGGGCAGAGTGCAGGGCGGGCAGCCTGCATCCAGGAACTCCAGGGGCCATGCCAAAACTTCCTCAAGGCCCAGGAAGACACACCTCTGCCCAGGGAAAGTGGTCCGGTTATGGGAGCTGCCACTTAGCCAATGCCATGGACGTGAGCCAGGGTGACATCAAGTGGCAAGAAGGGGTGGGGAGGGAATTCCCTGGAGGTCCAGCGGTTAGAGGACTCTGTGCTTTCACTGCTGGGGGCAGGGGTTCGATCCCTGGTTGTGGAACTAAGATGTCACAAAGCCAGAGAAAGGGAGTGGGGTGGGGAAGGGTCACCATTCACCGCAGGGTGACTGAGCCAGAGCCTTCCGCAACTGTGCTCTTTGCCACACGGAGGATGCAAACATCAAGGAATACGGTTCTATGTACTCTGTATGTCCTTGTTGCTGCTGCTGTTCAGTCGTAAGTTGTGTCTGACTCTCTGCGACCGCATGGACTATAGCCCTCCAGGCTCCTCTGTCCATGGGATTTCCCAGGCAAGAACACTGGAGTGGGTAGCCATTTCCTCCTCCAGGGGATCTTCCTGACCCAGGGATTGAACCTGTGAGTCTCCTGCATTGGCAGGTGAATTCTTTACCACTGAGCCATCAGGGAAGCCCATCTCCCAGTCCTGCCACCTGAGGCAGAGGTGGCAGCCCCGGAGGGGTCCCTCTCCCATCTGCTGGGAGTGGGAGGCAGCTGCGCAGTCCCACAGCATACAGGACTTTGTACTAGAAAAGCCAGCTCTTCACCATTCCACACCAATAGCATCGCCGGCGATAACATCTGTAGACCAACCTACCCTTTATGGCCAGACTCCCTGCTCCACTTCCCCCATATTCCTGGGCCCCCAGTCACACTATTTTCTCTGCAGTGCAGGAAACTGAGGTCGTGTGCGGGTACCTGTCACTATCGGTAAGGAAACAGGTATCGCGACAGGTGAAATGGCGAGTTCAAGGCTGAGTAGCTGGTGATTCACACCAGTCGGATTTCATGCTCAAGACTCACCTCCCAGATGTGAGGCACAGGGAGATTCGTGTGGATGTCTGGGCCCATGCCCCACGCCTGACCCCCCACACACGATCGGATGTCAGGTATCTGGGGACCACCAGTGGCTCACAGGACCCCATCTCATGAGGGACAGGTGAGCAGAACAGGGTTCCTGAAGCCTTCTCACCTGGCCAAAGCACCCAGGTCCCAGAAGGGTCCAGGTTGGGAAACGCTGAGTCCAAGGACGGAAGTTCATCCCAGAGAAGGCCTGAGGCTCCCAACAACATGGTTTGCCCCCAGTCCCCCCAGAGGCAAGACCACCTCTGCCTTCTCCCAGGGGACCGTGGCCAGCCGTCCACGCCCAGCAGGCTCAGCCTGCTCGCCCATCGGAGACTCTGCGCTCCCCCAGCAGACTTCAGAGCAACCGGGAAGCAGCACTGTCTCGCCCTGAGGCTGCCAACTCTGAGGCCCTCATCAGCCTCAGAGGCTGAGGAGCAGAGGCTGCCTCCAAGGAAGAAGAGTTCGTTCCCTGAGCAAACATGCTGTGCCACCAAGTCCTGTATCACCTCTATCCTGCCACCCAGGAGACCGAGGCACAGGGGCCCCCAACTACCTGCCGGGCACCAGTCCAGCCCACACAGTGGATGACCCCCAACATATGCCCAAGCCCTAAACCCCAGAATCTGTGGATGTGACTTTCACGTGGTAAAGGGATCCTTACAGACATAATTAAGGATCTAAGATCATCCTGGCCTTCCCAGGTAGCTCAGTGGTAAAGTCCCCACCTACCAATGCAGGAGATGTGGGTCCGATCCCTGGGTGAAAGACCCCATGGAGGAGGAAATGGCAACCCACCCCAGTACTCCTGCCTGGAGAATCCCACGGACAGAGGAGCCTAGCAGGCTACAGTCCATGGGGTCGCAAGAGTCAGACATGACTTAGCGCCCATGACTGACTGAATGAAGATCATCCTGGATTTAGATTCCAGATTCATGTGTGCGTGTTCAGTCGCTCAGTCATGTCCGACTCTTTGCCACCCCATGGACTGTAGCCCGCCAGGCTCCTCAGTTTATGGGATTTTTCAGGCAAGAATACCGGAGTGGGTTGCCATTTCCTTCTCCAGGGGATCTTCCCAACCCACAGACTGAACTGGCATCTCCTGTGTCTCCTGCATTGGCAGATGAGTTCTTTATCACTGAGACACCTGGGAAGCCCCTAAATCCAGTGACAGGTAACCTTAGAGGGAAAGACAGAGACACAGGGGAGCAGCCATGTGGAGATGGAGGCAGAGACTGGATTTCTGTGGCCTCCAGCCAAGCAATGCCTGGAGCCACTGGACACTGGAAGAGGCAAGAAAGGATTCTCCTCTAGAGCGCGTGTGGCCCAGCCAACACCTTGCCTTTGGACTTCTGCCCATGAGCTATGAGACAATACATTCCTGTTGGTTTAAGCCACTCCGTTTGTTACAGGAGCCCTGGGAAACCAATACAACCAGGCTCAGCCAAGACCAGAGACCATGCTCTCAACTCCATGCCAGGGTGACTTGAGCATAAAGGGGACAGGAATTATCTCAGATCCCTGAGACTTTGTCGCTCCAGACTGAGACTCTCAGTGTGAGAAATGCAGACTTTCTCCTCTTGATGATCACTTCAGTTATGAATGACCTCCCCAAACAGAAGTGTTCCCTTATTATAACTGGTAACAATTCCAAGTGTGTCCACAAAACAAAAACAGGAAAGTAAAAACTCTCCTGGAGGGGCTTTCCTAGTGGCTGGCTCAGTGATAAAGAATCTGCCTGCCAACTCAGGAGACATGGGTTTGATCCCTGGTTCGGGAAGATCCCACATGCCTTGAAGCTAAGCCCCTGCATCACAACTACCGAGCCTGTGCTCTGAGCACTAGGGAGCCACAACTATTGAGCCCATGTGCTGCAACTGCTGAAGCCCAGGTGCTCGAGAGCACATGCCCTGCAACCAGTCGAGCACCGCAACTAGAGAACAGCCCCCGCTCACCACTACTAGAGAAAAAGCCCCCGCAGCAACGAAGACCTAGCACAGCCAAAAATAAATTAAAAACCACATTAAAAAATTTAAATAATAAAACCTCTCCTGGAGATAGATGTGAAGAGAGTATATGAGAACGTTCTGTACAATCTTCCTAGTGATTCTATAAATTCTATACATCTAACCCTGTCCTAAAATCAAAGGAAGTTGATTTACCAAAGAAAAACCAACTCCCCTGGAACTCCTTTGAGGATCAGCCCTGAGACCCTAGTTTGAGAAATGATGCCTTACTTGGTGCTGTGCCCATTCATGTATGTAGAATGAATGGCAGTGCTTATGATCTGGGGGGCCCGTCAGAGCTTACGTGTCTGTCCTGAGCGCCGATACCCATCTGGCATACTCTGTTCTCCCCTCATCTGGTCCAAGAAGACCCAGCTCTGCCCAAGCAAAAAGAGGTGTGATGCTGGGTGTGAGGAATTCTGTGTGGGAACCAACTGCTCCACACACTTCCCTTCGGAAAACCCCGTGCCCAAAGTGGCAAAAAGCTCACACAAACCAACGCCAGGAAAAGCCTTCTCAGTGACACCCGGAGAACATCAGAGCAAGAAACTGGGAGAGACAAAGCTGAGTGTAACAGAATAACAAAATGTGAATGAGAAGAGAACAGATAAGAACAAGAGAGAAGAGATAAGAAAGAGTAAGAAGAGAAAGAAAAAGGATGAACTACAAAGACGCGGGGTCTTCGCAAAACACATTTGAGATCTCTCTCCCCCCCACACCAAAATGTCAGTGAAATGAAACTAGCTTCTGAAAATGTAACCAGTTTCTCACAGCCCCAAAAAGGAAGATCGGGGAACCGTGGCGAGGGAGGAGACAGCGTTAGATCTTACTTCGGAGCCGGGCATCAAGAAGGGGCCCCAGCCATCCACGTTTCCACGAGGCACACTCCCAGCGGCTCGCACCACCCTCGCAGGGACCCTCTCCCCAGATCTAGAAGTTTCCCACTTGGGGGTCGGGAATGCCAGGCCCTCCAGATGAGTTGAACAGGGTCCTCCAGGCCGCCCCAGACTGGGCACCACTTTCCAACCGTTTAGCAGTCCAGAGGGTCCCCTGGATGGCCCAAGGCTGTCCACACCCCTCCCTCCTCCCCGCCACGGCGGCCACACCCGCCCCCAGACTCCCATCTCTCCCACACCCAGGCCCCCTTCACTCCCACCCAGCCCCCACACCCCCGGCTTCTTCAGAATTCTTACCTTCCACTCTTGGCCCCCCACTTCCTGCCCACCCTCTCCCAATCTCAGGGCCCTCATTACTCCCCCACTTCCCGCTTCCCTCCGTACTCGGGGCACCTCACCTCTGGCCACCACGCACGCCCTCTTTTCTCTTTCTGCCCCTTGACACCGTTCCTCCACGCCCCTCACTCGGGGGCCCCCCCACACCCAGCTCCCTCGGTTCGGCCCCACAGACCCTACATCAGGCCCCCACGGACCAGGGCTCCTTACCCTGGGAACCCCAGGCACCTCACCGCGTCCCTCCCGGCCAGGGTCCCCCCCCCGCGGCCGGCCTCGTGCGCAGCCCCCGCGCGCAGCCCGGCCCCGGGGCCCCGCACTCACGGCTGTAGAGGGCGATGCCCGCCGCGTCCGGGCCGGCGCGCACCTCGAGGCGCAGCGCCTGCTGCTCCGCGTGCCGCTGGATCTCGCCGTTCGCGTCGCCGATGGTGAGGAGGCGGGCGCCGGGGAACACGGACACGGCCCCGCAGGGCCCCGTGACACCCGTGCCGGCCGCCCCCGCGCCGCCCACACCCGGCCCCGCCGCCGCCGCCGGTGCTGCCATCTTAGATCCGGCTCCAGGCCCCGCCACCGCCGCCGCCGCCGCGCCCGGGCCCAGGCCGCCGCCGCCGCCGCCGCCGCCGCCGAGCAGGCCGAGGCCGAGGCCGAGCCGGGCAGCGCCGCCTGCCGGCCACGCGCCGCCTCGCCGCCACCGCCGCTGCGGCCCGGCCACCGTGGCGCAGCGCCCCCTGCAGGCGGCTCTGGGCGCTGGGCGGGCGCACGCTAGGGGGCGGGGCCGGACCCCCTCACCCCGTCCCGCCCCGCGCGAATGGACGCTGCTTTGTGAAGTGACTCCGTGGCCCAGGAACTGCAGGGTGGGAGCTTACGTCAGGGGTGATGCTCGGCCGCGCGGACACGCCCCTAGACTTAGGACCCCGCCCCCAGCTCGGCTTGGCCCGAACGGCCGCGCTTTGTAAGACCGTGCGGCGGCGGAGGCCCACGAAGGGCGGGGCCCGGAGCTCGCGCCAGGGGGCGGTGCTCGGCCCTGCGGACACGCCCTCAGGCCCCGCCCCACGCCGGCGGCCGCGCTGTATGAGGTGGCTTTCTTGCCAGGGAAACGGCGGGGGCGGGTCTGACGCCTGAGGCTTGGCTCCGCCCCCGGTCCCGCCCGGCTTTGTGAAGCGGCACGCAGAGGGGCGGGGCCTCTTCGAAGTTGGGCCCCGCCCCTGTACCGGTCCAGCTCCCCCGACACCGGGCCTTGCTTTGTGAGGTTCTGGTTTCTTGAGAAGGGCTAGAGTGGGGACAGAAGGTAGGACCATGCCCCAGCCTGTGGCCCCACCCCCAGCAGGCCTGCATGAAGAGCAGTTCGAGCCAGGACTTGGCCTCTGAACCCCATCTTTAACCCCTCTCTGGCACTCAACGGCTCCTTCTCCTTTCCCCTTCCCCCAGTGCCCTCTTCCTCCATTCTTGGCCCTTCACTGTCTTCTACCCACAAAAAGTTGTTGGACCCCCCCTTACCCCCTGGCCCCCTCATTCACTCTTCCTTCCCCCAGTGATGACTGGCCAGTGAATCCACTACTCCAGAGCCCCATTCTCTTTCAGGGTTTCCAGAGGAGCTTGAGGCCCCTTGCCTCATGTAGACCGCCTCTCCCGACACCCCCATGGCCCTCCCCAGACACCACCCTGACTGCATGCACTTGAGGGGTACTTCTCCCCAGCCCCCAGCAATCAGTGATTAGACAGCAGAGGTCGTGGGCTTGAAGGACTACACTCCATAGGGACCTTGGGAACAGCTCAAAACATTATAATTAATAACTTAGGCTTGCCAGCAGGGTACACAGAATATACCCCACCCAGGGTACCCTATGCTCCAAAAACCCAGTCAGGTTGGCCAAGTCAGGTGTGATGGGAAGGAGGAAACCAGAGGGGTGTGTGAGGCTCAGATTCATAACAGCCCAACTAAAGGCCAGAAGGGATCCTAGCATCTCCTCCCCTGGTGGGTTGAGAAGCTGGAAATCCTGAGATGCTTCCTGCTTTCCGTCCAGCCTCCAGGTCGATGCTTTCACCCCCTCTCCCACTTGCTTCTCTGCGAGGAAGGTCCCAAGGGCAGGAATCTCCTTTGTCTCTTCTGTTCAGTTCCCTGAGAAAGCAGCAGCCAGAAGTCCCCCAAGTAGCTGGAGGCCCTACAGAGCCTGCCCAGCTCCAGGGGGAGGGCTGAACAGAGGGCACGGCAGACAGAGAGAAGGGCTCCCCTAACAGGCCCGGAATGTGCTGAATTCAGGGGGCTCAGGTGAGGATGATGTGGAAGTGGGCCTCTTCCGGGGCCCAGGTGTCTCGGTGGAGCCTGAGGAAGCATCCAGGTTGGCTGTATCTTCTTCTGAAGTCATTTTCTTTGTCCGTAGAGGGAAAAATAGAGAATGAAGTGATTTGGGGTTTCTTGATCTTGGGTTGCCCCATTTTCTGAGGCTGAGACTCCCACAGTCCATCAGGTCTCACCTCACTGCCCCCCCACATACACACAGACACATCTGCACACAAACACAGATGCAGGTCCCTGACCCTGCCATCGGTCCTGTCTTGATGTCTACTGAAAAAGGAACCAGACAGCCTGGGTTCAAATCCCAGCTACACCTCTTCCTAGTGGTGTGATTGACCTCTTTATGTCTCAGTTCCCCCTTTTGTACAATGGGAGAGAGTGGCAGTACCCTTCATCCTGGGGTGGCTATGACTCATAAAGATGAACACTGTATGGCATCATTTCTCTATAAAAATCCAGAATAGGCAAATCCACCAAAGTGACAGAAAGCAGAATGGTGAGTGCCAGGGTCTGAGGTGGGGGGGTTGTTTAATAGGCAAAGAATTTTGTTGTGTTTTGTTTTATTTTGGCTGCACCTCGCAGCTTGTGGGATTTTAGTTCCCCATCCAGGGATTAAACCTGCGCCCCCTGCAGTAGAATGGTGAGTCTTAACCACTGGACCACCAAGGAATTCCTTGACAGGGTTTGTTTTCCAAGATACAGTTCTGAGAATGATGGTGGTAACAGTTGTACAACAATAGGAATATACTTAATGCCACAGAACTGTACACTTAGAAATGACTAAAATGGTAAATTTCATTTATATTTTACAGTGATTATAAAAAAAAAACTAGAAAAGATCACTAGAACTTACTGTTAAAGAAAAGAACCATCAGTGCATAACAGTGTGGTTAACATGCTGTCATTTGTGTTAAAAAGAGTGAGGATACAGACTTGCTATTTTTGCCTTTACTTGCTTGTATGTGCAAGAAGTTCCTAATGGTCATTTACCTGCATGTGTGTGTGCAGAGTGGAGGCCAGTGGGCAGAGGGATTAAGAAATAGCAGAGAACTTTATGAATATAGATTAAAGATAATTTTTTCATTTGGTTGTATTTCATAGTCTATATACGTATATATTTAAAGTCTCCAGGACTAGGATACTGAGAAATAAGTTATTTTTTCCTTGTTTTTTTTTTTTTTCCTGTCTTCCCATCATTTCGTTTTAAATGCCTTTTAAAAGTGGGGAGAGGGAAGCAGAAATCATCAGGCTAGTGCCTTGAGCAATGTGGCTTCTCAGGGAAGGTTTTAGAACGTGCCCTACCCTCCAGGTTTTTCTTAACAGCTTGTTCCCTGAACTGAGACCTCACAGAGCTGGACAGGTCGGTGCCAAGCCCCTTCCTTCTCACCATCTGTATACCAGTGATGGAGGCCAGTCTCCATCTGCTCTGGAGCATCACTGGGTGCGGTGGCCCCTCTCTTGTCTCTCAAGGACTCCGCCACGCCTCCTCCTCCCTCCGCCCACTCATCTACTCTGAAATCAGTGCAGTGTTTCCCATCCTCTGAATCTGACCTGCATCTGTTCGCACCTCCCACCTCCGCTGCCAGCACGCTGGACCAAACTACCCACTACGTCTGGCGCCTGAACCATCTGAGCTGTCTGCGCCTGGTCCCCGGGTTCTTATCAGCCCACGGCCCCCACAGCTTGTGCTCGTTGCAGCCACCAGAGGGCGCCCGTGGGCACGTAGAGTGGGGTCACGTCTCTGTTCCAAACCTTCCAGGGCTCTCACTTGACTTCGGATAAAAGTCAAAGTTCTGCGCAGGAACCCCCTCCACTCCTCACGCCTCTGCATCCCAGTTCTACTGGGCCGTGTGGAGAACGTGCCCTGAGCCTGGATCAATCCTCCACAGCTATCTCCTGCTTGTCACTTATCTCTTAGACCTCCCAGATCTCCCATATGAATGTGTTAGCTTCCTGGGCACCCCCTACCCGATGTGCTATCATCTGTCTCCCCCTGTGGAATTAAGAAGCTCAGGGGATGAAGGGTCTCATCCTGTTCTTGTCCAGATGCCCAGGAAGGTTATGTCAAACCCATCCAGCCCTCCCCCCACCCCTATTTCCTACAGTGGTGCCCCAAGCCAACTGACTCCACCCCAGGCTCCCTCACTATGGTCCCAAAGCATCCATTTATACAAATAGGACTCCTGAGGCCACCTCAAGTGGGACCAACTGCACCCCAGACCTGTACCCATCTCTGCATGGAGAGAAGCTAGCTGGACATTTTTTTGTTTCTGTGTTTGGCCACACTGCAGCTTGCAGGATCTTGTTTCCCAACCAGGAATAGAACCCGTGGCTCCTGCAGTGGAAGTGCAGGGTCCTAACCACTGGACCGCCAGGGTATTCCCCTAGCTGGACATCGTCTTCATCCATGGTGTCCCTGGGTCAGATATCTTTAATTTGCTGAATAATAATTACCCCAAGGCCACCACAAAATGCAACTGTGCAGAGGAGAGCCATAGACTAGGATGCTATGTGATCTGGGAGAGCAATGCCCTGCTAAACACGAGGTGAGGAGCAGGGGTGGGTGTGAAGGTTGAGACCCTCCTCCCCGAAAAGGGAATACATGTCTGGGACAACTAAGCTGAAATTCCTGAAACTGAACATGAAAGTAGTCTTTTCTTTATACCAGACTGTCATAAGGCTCCATGACTCCAAAGAAGCCCCCAGGTCATCTTTTGTTACCATTGTGAGTGCAAAGGCAGTGCTGACAACCAGGGGCCTTGCCCACTGCCCCACAAAGCCCTGGACAGCGTGGCTACCTCCAATCCCCTGGAATTTTCCAGAACCAACTCTCAGTTTAAAAACAAGCCCCGCTCAGTGATTCTGGGCTTTTCCCAGGCCCTATAAGCCCAGGGACAACAGGTCAGCCCAGCCCCGCTGGTAGCCCCCATCTTCCAATGGTCAGAACAGTAAGCAGAAAACTGGATCCGAGAAACGGGAAGACTTACCATGATGGTAAACAGGGAGTTGTCGAAGGACATGTCTGGAACAGGAAGAGAAGAAGACCAGGGTGGGGGCCAGTTCAGATTTCTTGCTCACCCCCCATTTCCCAGGCCCTCCCCACAAGCCCACAGGCCCTAAATCCACCCTGAGGAAGGGCATGAGGTCCATCACCCAGCAATCTCTTTGTCCGCCCGCCAGCCCATTCTGCAGGGTGAACAGTTGCAAATTGAGCTGTGTCCCTCTTCTGCTCAGAACTCTCCCTAGGTGACCTCTAGCTGCTCTCCGGAAAATGGGTGCCTCATCTCAACTCCTGCTTTCCAGAATACTTCTCATTTCCCCCTATCCTGGGCTCTCCACTAATTGCCCGCCCTTCACCCAGCTACTCCCTGTTCCCCCCTGTAGTTCTCTGATTTAAACACCACTTCCTCCGGAGACCGCCCTCCCAGCCCAGACAGCGTCCAGCTTGTCATGGGCTGTTTCCCCACTGGAGTATAGGCTTGTGGACAGAAATCACCTCTGTCTTGGTTATCTTGGGAGCCCTCAGGCTTTAGCACATAGAGGCACATGCTCATTTAGCACATGCTCAATGAATTTAGCACATGCTCAAGGGAAACAGAGGTACAGAGAGTGGGGTTTTCTCTGCTTAGGGCCCCTTCATGAGCATCCCACCTCACAGGCAGACTCTCTCTCTCTGCCCCCCCGGTGGAAGCCGCCAGAACAGCACATTCTGGACCACAATTGGGGCTCCATTAAGTGCTGTGCTAGACACCGGGAAAGTTGGGTGCGCCCGTGATGGACAAGACAGCTTCAACTCCCCACCCTCTTGGAGCTGATGGTCCAGTACTGGAGGTACGTATCATACACCCAAGCATCCAATGATTACTTAGTTGTGTGTCTACTGAGGGCTAAGAAGAATGACAGGGTGCTAGGGGAATGTAAATAGAAAGAATAGATCCTGCCTAGGGAGTCAGGGAAGGCTTCCTAGAGGAGGTGACCTTTAGATGGAGGCCACACAGGGGGCCTAGGCAGAGCGGGGGAAAGCTGTTTGCACCAAAAAGAAAAGAGAGAGAGGTGAAGACTGGGAGGGACATGGTGGGGAGGAGGAAGGGAAAGAGGAGGAGTGTGTGTTCTGGGTTCTAAGGGAAGTGAACAGCTGTAGAAGCAGTGAGTAGAGAGGCCCGATGGCCTTTTGAGGCAGTGACTCTGCCCGGGCGAGGGACAGCATCAGGGAAGCACACACCTGTGGTGGCGATGTTAACCCAGCAGGACTCTCGCTCTCTGCAGAGGGATTTGGGAGAAAGTGATGACATGGAGGCTCCTTCCGGGTAGCCCTGGCCCCAAATTTGATCCTTCCTCCCCACCCACCTCCTCCCGCCCCGCCGAAACCCCTCAGATGGAAATTCTCTTGCAGGAGCCCCACAGCCAGGTGAAGTCAGGATTTGATCACTGGGGCTACTCTGCCACCAGGCAGCAAGGTGTTCACCCCTCTCTCCGAGGGAAGAAACCGAGGCTGGGGCCAGCGGATAGATTCTGACACCCAAGAACCAGGGCCACTGTCTACAGGCTACACATTGGGGGCTGCACAACGCCAGGGGACACCCACTTGCCTCTTCCTCACTATGGATTTCTAGAATGATTACTCAACAAACTTTGGCAACTGGCGATAAAGGAATGCAAGGAAGGCTCCGTCTCCTAATCTGTTAAAAGGGGTCATTCATAGAGCCTACTTTCAGGGCTGATGCGAGGACAATGTGAACTCAAAGTGCAGAGTCCCCCAGCACACAGCGCAGAGCACACCGGAAGCGCTTCCTAAATAGCACCTGTTTTTATTAACTCGCCCATCCACCAGAGGGCGCTGTTTGAGATGGAGCCCTGGAAGTTCCCTTCTGCCCCAGAACCCGGCCAGCTCTTCAAGGCCAATCAGTAACTCCTGCCTTGGGACTGAAATTTTTCCCCAAAAAACTACCCTCTGAGGGTCTCCAGGGATGTTCTCACCGTCTCTTCTGCAAGTTTTTTACTTTAACTGAGAACAAACAAACAAAAAGCATTTGTTAGATTTTGGTCCTGGTTGCAAAAAGCGAAGAAACCAACAAGGCATCTTGTACATTTGCCACCCAGCCTTGCTTTCTCCCCTGGCAAATTTCCCTCTCAACAGGGGAGCTACTGAAGACACTTTTCCCTCCCAATTACATGAGTGATATATGTTGGTAAAACCTTCAAGCAAGGTACAAAAATGTAAAAAAATAAAATCTTTTAAAATACTGATTTCAAAAATATATATAAAATAAAATAAAATACTGATTTCAGTGGGTGCCAGAGGCTGGGGGAGGGGTAACGGGGTTCAGTATTTAATGGGGACAGTTACAGTTTAGGAAGATGAAGAGATGGATGGTGGTGATGGTTGTAGAGCAGTAGAGGTTAAAAATTAAAAACTAAAAAAATTTTAAAAAAGGAATTCCCCAGCAGTTCACTTTCATTGCCAGGTGCTCAGGTTTCACCCCTGGTTGGGGAGCTAAGATCCCACGAGCCCCACGGGATGGCCAAAAATCTTAAAAAATAAATAATAAAAAATAAATTTAAAAAAAGAGTTAAATGGCAAATTTTACATCATGTATATTTTACCATATATATATATATGAATTTCCCCTGCCCACCACCATCATCGAAATTCTGAAAGGTTCTTCACTGCTAAATTTTTGGAGTAAGAACTCCCAGTTGTGTGCCTCTGTGCTCCTAAAAATGGGTGTGAGTTGGAGTGCATTTTAGTGCATTTGCAAGTTCTGGTGAGCCACGCTTTCTCTGCCTGCTGTTACCTTTCCTGATGATCAGGGCAATAGTCACCAGTCCAGCGAGGAGGAGAGCGGCTCCAGCCAGGCTCAAGGACAGTGCCAGGATCCAGGCGGGCACTAGAGGAAGATGGGGAAAAGAGAGGTTGGGTAGGCCATGGAATTGTGGGGGTGCAGGGAGAAAGTGGGGCTCCTGGCATACACCCGGGCTACCTTTAGAGAGCCAGCCCTCCCCCTATGCCCCAGAAACATTTGGTTTAGGTACAGCTAGACCTTGGGGATCTAGCAATACTGTCTGGCCAATTAGCATATTCCCTACCCCTGGCTAACCTAATTGGTTCAGGGAGTGGCACATTGCCCAAGGTGAGCCAATGAAACTAATTTCTGGACTTTGGCTAGATTTCTGGAAAGAGGCTTACTCCTCTGGCCAGCATTGCAAAGCTGGTAGGATATACATCTGGAGCTCCAAGGTATACAATTATGACATCATGAGAGGGAGGGCCTGCCTAAGAATAAGACACAGAAGAAAGCAGAGCTGAGAAGTGGCACGTAATTCCTGACATCGTTGAGAACATGGATCCAGCCATGCCAGAAATCAGTGCCATGAACAAATTTCAGTTCAGTAAACCAACAAATCCCCTTTTGTTGCTGAAGCCAATTTGAGTCCAGTTTTCAGTTACTTGTGGTCTGAAGAGTCTTGCTGGCTGGGGAACGGGGTCAGACGACATCCATCCCCAGCCACATGGTGGACTCTGAGGCCCACACAGAGGTAGCCACAGAAGCATGAAGCCCTGGCTCCAGAGTTTATGTCTCTGCAAGAGATCTGGCTGCCCCTCCCTGGAGAGAGGCAAGGAATCTCTCAGGGGAGCCAGGAGGAGATGCCTGGACCCCAGTGGAGGTCAGGAACTAGCCAGGAGGGGAGGAGAGGTGCTCACTTGGGTGTTCTCCGTGTTAGCCCTTGTTCATTCTTTAATCTGGGGCAGGAGCGCTGTTACCACCCTACTCGGAGACCACAGGTCCAAGGTGAGAGAAGGGGGCCTTTGATAGTGGAACTTGAGGCCAGGGAAGGACACAGAGAGTATTCTGTCATCACAGCCAGTGGGCCTCTGCTGGCTACAACCTTCTCTTCACAGCAGGAAAGTTCTGATGTTGGTGACACAGGGAGTCTACCCCGAGGCTCCTCCCTCCCTCCCTCCCTCCTGCTTCTTGATCCAAAGACCAGTCCCAGCCCCCACTCCTGGAAAGACCAGAGGAAGACATCTTCACTCCCAGGGCTTCAGTCGCACTCAGACAAAAAGCCCGAGTCCTTGCTGCAGCCACAAGGCCCTGCATGATCCTCCTTGCCTCCCCCTGCCCTCATCTGCTCCCCACCTTCCCCTTGCTTGCTATGCTTCAGCCATATGGGGTGCCTCCACGTCCCTCAAACACACCAGGCACGTTCCAGCCTCAGGGCCTTTGCACAGCCAGCTCCCTCCTGCCCCAGACAGCCATGTGGCTGGCTCCTCATCCTTCAGGCTCAAACATCACCTCCTTAGACAGACTTCCCTGATCACTCTCCTCTCTATTTAAAGTGACACCCTTGGGAATTCCCTGGTGGTCCAGTGGTTAGGACTCTAGCACTTTCACTGCTAGGGTCTGGGTTCCCTATCTGGTTGGGGAATTAAGATCCTGCAAGCCATGTGGCACACACACACACAAAAAAATGCCATTCACCAGGCTGTATTTCATCCCTGTCACTTCCCTTGTCCCCCACTAGCTGACTGAATATTTACAAAACTCCTTATTTATCATCTGATGTCCAATGCCACCCCCTCATAATGTGTGAGAGGGCAGGGACTTTTCTTTCATCCACTGCTGAGCCTGCAATGCCAAGGACAGTGCCTGGTGCATAGCAAGTACTCATAAATATTGTGGCCAGTAAGGAAAGGTGCAGCTGAGGGTAGAGGTTTAACGTCTGGACTTCAGAGGCCAGTGGAACTCCAGCTCTGCTGCCTGCTGGCTGAGTGACCCAGGCCAGCCTCTTCAGCTCTTGGGCCTCAGTTTCCTTATCTGGAAAATGAGAAGAATGACTGTACCCATTGCATATGGTGAAAGTGAAAGTGAAGTCGCTCAGTCGTGTCCGACTCTTTGCGACCCTGTGAACTGTAGCCTACCAGGCTCCTTCATCCACAGGATTTTCCAAGCAAGAGTACTGGAGTGGGTTGCCATTGCCTTCTCCATGGCATGTGGTGACTGAGGATTAAACAAGGAAAAGAAAGTCCTGGCAAGAAGTGATGACTCCCAGGTGGAGAGAAAAGTGCCTACAAAGCCTTGGCCATGAGAAGATGGAGCCTGGGCAGTGAGGGCCGATGGGGGGACTTACCTGGGAAGGAGACGTGCACAGGCTCGCTGAGGTTCGACAGCTGGGGTTGCCTGTTCTCGCCAAGCACACTATACTGGCAGCAGAACGGTCCCCCTCGAGCCTCCCTGCTGCCACCGCTCAGGTTAAAGATGACCCTGAGCTGGTCCTTGGGGGCTTTCAGGAGCTCCACCACCTCTCCACCTTGGTACAGTGTGAAATTCGCCCCTGGGAAACCCCTGGGGGCCATGCACAAGATGTGGATGGGGTCCTCTTGACTGCTGGGGTGTGGGGGCACCAGCATGATGGATGGCGCCGGGATAGCCAAGGAGCCTGCGAAGCAAGATGGGGGGGTTAGGCGGGTGGGTGGTTAGAGCAGAGGCCAGCCTGGCTGTGTAGCCTTGGGCAAATGGCTCACCCTCTCTGGGCCTTGGTTTTTATGTACAAGTGGAGGCTAATTGTCCTTCTGTGTGCACACTGACACTTCAGTCATGTCTGACTCTTTGTGACCCTATGGACCGTAGCCTGCCAGACTTCTCTCTCAATGGAATTCTCTAGGCAAGAATACTGGGGTGGGTTGCCATGCCCTGCTCAAGGGGATCTTCCTGACCCAGGGATCGAACCTGTGTCTCCTGCATTGGCAGGCAGGTTCTTTACCACTAGCGCCACCTGGGAAGCCCCTAGTTGTCCCTACCCTACTGCTATGTTGAGAGGATCAAGTGCCCAGCACGTGGTGAGAGGTCATGTTGTTGGAGTCATTTTATCATAATAGCCGTGGATGTTACACAGCATCACAGTTACACTCGTATTACTTCTATCAACAGCACTGACCACATGCCAGGCCCTGTTTAGGCTCTGGGGACAGAGCAGTGGATGAGATAGACAGATGAACAGACAAGACATGCCCGCCCTCGGGAGCTGACATTCTCAAGGAGATGAGGGTGATGGGGTAGCCAGAGAGGGCTTCCCTGAAGATACAGCACGGAAAAGCTGGGAGCGAGCATTCTAGGCATCTCAGGCAAAGGCTGGAGGCTGGAAGGGGTGTGGGGTGCTCAAGGAGTCCAGGTGGCAGGAGGTGGGGGTGATCGAGGGGAGAGTGATTCTATCTCATTTCCCAGGCTGTGATGAGGGATACGATTTCAGGGCACGGCTTCCTGCAGGAGGGACCAGTGTCTCCCCGGCTACCCCAGGTTCCCGCGTGGAGCGTCTGGCTCAGGTGAGGTCGACACAAGCCTTTCCTTATCCAGCTTCCCTCCCACCCTCTCCGACCCACCAGTAGATCCTCCTGCTGCCCCAGTCCTGGAGGTAGAAACCTACAGAGGCCAAGCAGGGCTGAGTCATGGGGTGTGGGCACTGCTGTCTCCAGTGGGAGACAGTGGCATTTCTAATACCTGTGATGTGGGGGTACTGAGACCCCACAAAAGACGTCCATGCTCCGGGGCTCTTTCCAAGGCTCTGGGGCAAATCTGACAGGGCTCAGCCTCTCCAGCTCCTGGTGTGTGTGCACACACCCTTCCCCGCCGCCCCCTAGCAGAGACAAGGTGGTGGATGGAGGGAGCGGAACAGGGCGAGGGGTGGCACAGGGACATCAGCTCACCAGCTGCAAGCAGCAGGAAAATCCAGGGCATCTCTCCTCCCGCGTTTGGTCAGGAAATCTGGCGGAGGCTCGGGTGGCCCACGGCTCGCTGCCAGCTCCTCCTGTGAGGCCAGAGCAGGGAAAGGAGAACCAGGGCTGATTTGAGCTGAGTGTTTCCTCACTGGCAGGAAATTGCACACACACGCAGTGGGCACCGAAAGGGACTCTCCCCTCCCCACCCCTTCCACAGACACACATCAGAGCCTGGCACCTCACTGCTCCTTGGGGGCCCAGGTTCGGCAGACGGGAGGAAAAGGTGGATGAGATGGTCCAGTGTGTGTGTGTGTTTATTTTTCCCTAACTGGGCATGAGGAACGTGGGCACAGGGAGCGTGGGTCATATGGGAAACCCAGCCCCAAGTCACAAAAGGTGGCCCAACATGTGCCAAAAATTTGAAACGTGTGTGGTGGAAGTTGGTAGGGCATGATGATTAGGGCTTGGCCTCTGTGACCACAAGCAAGGCACAGTCCTTCCTGGACTTCCTAGCAAGTCCTCTGCTTGCCGCCTGGAAGAATGGGGCTGAGTAGCGGACACTAGCTCCGAAGAATTTGTGGGACAAAGTATATTGGTTCGTGGGGTGTGAGTGTTCATAGGATGAGGCCACACAACCTCCTGTGTCTCAGGAGCTTCGCCAGTCAGGTGAAAGGCAACATCAGCTCCAGAATGGAGGAAATGACATCGTTTGCAGCATAAATTGCCTCCTGTTGATAGCCAGGAAATTTCCAAAGGTCTGTCTTACCCACCTTGGTCTCTAAACATTTCTGGTCAAGTCTACCAGGCCCACCTGGTGGTTTACACCCAGGAAGGATGCAAGTGTGTAGTTGCCAACATTAAAAAGGATCATTAGAGTGGGTTTTTTTCTTTGGATACACAAAGCTGATTTCAACCTCAGGACCTTTGCATGTATGCCATCATCCCTGCATGGAACACAATTCTATTGACCTGGTCAAAGCCCACTTCTCCTTCAGGTCTTAGGGTGTTTTTTTTATTTTTACTTTTTGGCTGTACTGGGCCTTTGTTGTTGTACAGGCTTTCTCTAGTTGCAGTGAGTGAGAGCTACTCTCTAGTTCTGTTGTGCAAGCTTCTTCCTATGGGGGTTTCTCTTGTTGTGGAGCACGGGTTCTAGGGGATTCAGGTTTCAGTAGTTGTGGTGCATGGGCTTAATTGCTCCATGGCATGTGGGATCTTCCTGGACCAGGGATTGAACCCATGCCCCTTCTATTGGCAGGCAGTTTCTTAACCACTGGACCACCAGGGAAGTTCATGTCTCTGTTTAAATTCTAATTTTTTTAGGAAATCTTTCCACATCCCTCTGAACTTAGAAAAATCCCTTTTCTGAATTCCAGGATAGTACCTTGTAATTTTCTTTGATTGCAACTAGCATGCGTGTATTTTCATGTTTGTCCATTTCATCTACATTATCAAACTCATTGCTATGAGCCAGTTCATATTTCCTTGTTTGCTTTTTATTGTCTGTAGGGTTTGTAGTGGTGTCTCCTCTTTCATCCCTAATAATAGTAATTTGTGCTTTCTCTCTCTTTTTTTTCTTGATTAGTCTTGCTGGGGGTTATTCAGTTTTCTTAATCTTTATCCAAGTACCAACTTTTGACTTTGTTGTTTTTCTCTATTTTCAATTTTCTATTTCATTGCTTCATGGTCTTATCTTTATTTTGTTCTTTCTTCCAGTTACCATATGTTTAACTGGCACTTCATTTATTTTTGGTTGTGCTGAGTTTTGCTGCTTGCCAGCTTCCTCTAGTTGTGGCGATCGCGGGGCTACTCTTGGTTGCAGTGCGAGGGCTTCTCACTGTGGTGGCTTCTCTTGTTGCAGAGCATGGGATCTAGGTGGGTGGGCTCAGTAGTTGCGGCACATGGGCTTAGTTGCTCTGAGGCATGTGGAATCTTCCCAGGCCAGGGGTTGAACTGGTGTCCCCTGCATTGACAGGTATATTCTTATCCACTGTACCACCAGGGAAGTCCGATACTTTTTTCAGTGGCCCAGTATATGTCTACATACAATGTGCACAAAAAATGAAAATGCACTTTGCAGTTGCTTTGTGTGCTGCTAGTGCTGCTTCTGAGTCGCTTCAGTCATGTCCGACTCTGTGTGACCCAATAGACGGCAGCCCACCAGGCTCCGCCGTCCATGGGATTCTCCAGGCAAGAACACTGGAGTGGGTTGCCATTTCCTTCTCCAATGCATGAAAGTGAAAACTGAAAGTGAAGTCGCTCAGTCGTGTCTGACTCTTCACGACCCCATGGACTGCAGCCTACCAGGCTCCTCCGTCCATGGGACTTTCCAGACAAGAGTACTGGAGTGGGTTGCCATTGCCTTCTCCGTTGCTTGGTGTAATATTCTGTAAATATCAATTAGATTAGGTCAGCATGATTCATAGAACATGCTTGAATTTACTGGATTCATCCAGATATCTTCCTCCAGAGTACAGAGACGGAGCCTGGGGTATCTCTTGCAGTTTCCCATTGCCTACATCAGTGCTTGGCACACAGTGAACAATAAATATTTTGGGCTTGTCTAACTTGAAAGCCAAAACACATTCCCTCAGTCTATTTTTGTGGCTTTTTCTGGGTGTGTATGAGACAAGAGTTGGGAGAGATACTTGGTTTATTTATGCCACCAGGGCTTAGAACGGTGCTGGGTACCAGGGATGCCATGAAACAGCTCCTGCACTTGGGAGCCCAGAGTTCAGTGAGTCAGACAAGCAGACAGTGACAGTCCGGTTGGCAAAGTGCTATGTTAAGAGTTTGTCGCTGAGGAAGGTTCTTCACTCAGCTTCAAGAAGTTCAAGGAAGGTTTCTGGGAGGAGGTGACATCTGATTCTGAAAGCCTGAGAAGGAGATGGAAGGAGGGCATTGTAGGTAGAGGGGGACAGGGTCTTGGATGTAAGTAAAGACTTCATCCTGGGAGCATCTAATGTGATGCAGGGATCTATAACCTGGAATTTTTAATTCAGTAACATAGATACACATACCTGTATTGGTCAGCTGTCACACAGATCATGCCCTTAAGAGACAGAGCTGAGGAGTCATGAGCAGGGTGAAAGGGGAGCAATGAGGGACGGTGACTTCCTACGGTCACTGTTAGCAGCCAGGCCTGAAGTTGCTGGAGGGGGAGTGGTCCTGGAACTTGGAGAGAGTTAGAGTTACAGGCTTTTGTCGAAAGATGCAGACTAAAGAGATAGGAGCCAGGGAATAGATACCTAGACCTTCCTTTCCTACATCCTTTAGATATCCTACCAGGGCCAAACTCAACTGGAAAGCAGAGGAAAAGGCAGCCACATTGATCCAGTGTGGAGATTATCAGCCCCCCTCGCCCCTCCACCCCCACTGTGAAGCAGTACAGAGCATGGTAGAGAATAGTTCTGGTGGGGAAAACACACTGCCCAGCACACACTCTTGTAATCTTGTGATTATAATTTCAGGGGAATCTCTGACCTCCAGAAGTCAGTCGGCCAACTCCCCACGGTCATAAGAACCCCTGGCTAAGATTCTGGACCAACATTACAAAGGGAAGAGAGGCCTTGTATGACGGGCTGTCTACCCAAGAGTCCCATCTCTTCTCTGGCTACTCCTCCCACCTACCCCACCTTCATCCCCCTTCTGCCCCTTGAACTCTCTCAGTGCCTTTGATGTCAGAGAACTGTTTTTTTCTGCTTTCTTCTCCCGACTACTTCAAATCTGAACTTTAATGCCACCTCCTTGGGGAAGCTCTCCCCGACTCCACCTAGGTGAAATAAGTCACCTTACCTATCCCCCTAGCATTGACTTCTGAGCACCTCTGAGGGTCTGAAATCATTTAGTGGAGCAGCACTGAGATGATAGCTCCCAAGACACTGATAGTGTCTACTCAGTACATTTTGTTGAATCCTGGGGAAGAGGGAGGATTTTACTTGAGGGAAAACAAGAATCACCCATTCACCCCAGATAACAGTGAAAAAGGTGGGGTTGGTAGCTCTATAGGCCTGTATCTCATCCAAAACATCAACAAATTGAGCAAAACTGGTAAAAATCAATTTTATCTGAACTCGGGAAAACAGCTAAACATTTATGTCAACCAAGGAAATGCAAATCAAGAAGAGGCAACTTGAACGTGGCAGGAAAGCTTTGTGGTGTTTTCCATACCCTTCCTCATCTCCTCGCCCAGCACAGTGGAGGATCTGGAGACAGCCACCTGTGTCCTCAGCATGGGGCCCCAGTTCCCAGTTTCGGAGGGAGCAGAACAGCCCTCATTCTCACAGTATTGTGTGTGTGTTTTCTAGCATGTCTGGGGGTAACCTGAGGGACTGACTCAATGTGCTTTAACTCAGAATGTATTCCTAGAAAACACTGTAAGGTAAAGGAACAACTCACAGCTCTCTGGTGTACAAGATTACAATGGATGACAGTAACATACATGGCAAAAGCTGGGAGGAAAAGCTGGGGTGTTTCTTTGGGTAATTAAGGCATTCAAAAGCACCCATATACACTGGGGAAATTAGAGAGCAAAGTGCATACCCAGAGCAGAACAGATGATCAGGAAAGACTTACTAAGACCTTACTCTTTCACCTCTGGTCAATTTCTAGGCTTGATGCAAATAGGAAGAGAAGGCTAAGGCAGAGTTATAAATACACAGATGGAGTATTGATGTGCTCCAGCAGAGTTTGGCAAAGAGCAGGAGAGGTTTTTTCCTTCCTTTTTCATTCCATAATATATGAATATTATAAGTCAACAGTAACAACATCCAAGTTTTAAATGGACAAAAGACATGAACAGGTATTTTTCCAAAGAAGATATACAAGTGACCAATAAGCACATGAAAGGATGCTCAGTATCATTAAGAAAATACAAATCAAAACCACTATGAGCTTTCAGAAGCTCCCTGGTGACCTAGTGGTTAGGATTCTGGGCTTTCCCTGTTGTGGCCATGGTTCAGTTCCTGGTCAGGGAACTGAGATCCTGCAAGCCATGTGGCATGACGAAACAAAACGAAACAAACAAACCTACCCACTGAGCTTTCAGTGACTGTAAAATTGAGCAGATCCCAGTTAGGATGTTAGATCTCATTGTCCTCCCAGTCCTAAGACCCTCCCTTGATGCCCCTCAATAAAATGGGCTCATCCTCAAAAAGGCAACAAACAAACAAGCTACTATGAGACACCACTTCATATACATTAGAAGGAATATACTAAAATTAAAATGGAATATAACAAATGTTGATGAGGATGTCGGAAAATTGGGATGAGACCCTTGTTCATGGTTGGTGGGAATGTAAAACTGTGCAACTTTACTGTGGGAAAGTTTGGCAGTTTCTCAAACAGTTAAGCACAGAATTACCATATGACCCAGCAGCTTCACTCCCAGGTATATACCCCCAAAGAACTGAAGGCAGATACTCAAACAAATACATATACAAACAGGTTCCTAGAGGTACTATGCACAATAGCCAAACTTGGAAACAACCCAAGCATCCAATAGATATCCACACAATGGAATACTACTCAGCTGTAAAAGAATTACTGATATGATGATAAACCTTAAAAACATTATGCTAAGAAAAACAAGGCAGACACTAATAGTCAAACATCCCATTTACATGAAACATTCAGAATTAGCAAATCCATGGAGGCAGACTGATCAGCAGACTGGGGTGAGGAAAGAATGAGGAATAATTGATGAATGGGTAAAGGGATTCCTTCCTGATGAAAATGTTTTGGAAGTGAGTAGTAGTAGTTTGGTTGCACAATATTGTGAATGAACTAAACGCCACTGTTGTTTACTTAAAATGATTCTTTTTAATGTGAATTTCCCCTTGTTAAAAAAGAATCCTTAACAAAAATTTATCACCCATTTTCCACAACTACTTCAAAATGTTCAACTACTAACTCTGAATGACAGGAAAACTTAGAACAGTAAGGAACACCCACATACCTTGTGGTGTACCCCTGCCCTCCTCCCACAAAAGGAATACCAAGCATGACCATACATAAACTTTGACATTACAAAGTGTTATTCCCCCAAGCTCTCCAAATGTGTAGTTGACAGCCACCAGCTGTATTCAAAGCATAATTGTCACCACCTGCCAACCTCTTTCAGGCCTATCTTGAACAACTCAACACTGTCATCTGAACATATTTTCTTATGTTTAGATGGGATCTCCACAGTTTGATTCTCCAATGACATCTTTCTTATCTGTTTGCTTAGGTTGCCTCCGAATTCTCTAAACCAGAATGAGAGATTAATTGGCGTCATGCCCAAAGTAAAGCGATAAACCTGGAATATAAATTAATATTTACTGAGGGCCTATGGACGCACCAAGCACTAAATAAACATCACTTTACTTAATCTTCACAACAGCTCAGTCAAGGACTAGTATTATCCCGTGAGGCCCAGCAGTGTGATGCCTCAAGTAACGCATGGGATATGATGGTTTGAACTAGGCAATCTGCCTTGAAAGCCCACACTCTCTGCTTTTCTCTGCTGAGGCTAAGCACCTGGGCAGTCGAGTTTGAGACCTTTCGCGTGCAGGGTTAGGTCAGGCGCCGGAGCAAACAATACGTAACAAATGCAGAGGGTTCACTATGGGCCAGGCCTCATCTCAGTTCTCATCACCTCCGATTTAGAAACAAGGAGACTGATAAGGCGACGGTTCTAAGGCGCCAAGGAATGAAGGATTAGGCATCGGACCTGGGGCCAAGCTTAAGGACCTGAGACCGGCAAGAACCCACATTAATAGAAAAGTCTCCACCCACCCTAGCTGAGCTTTTTTACACACGAGCCCTACGGGTCGCGTGCAGGCACACTCCCTGCTTCTATTTTCGACACATTACACCCAGACTGATTCGAACAACAGTCGTCGCGCGCGGGGTACTTTGGGAAAACCGCAGGACCTAGCTGCCTCCACCACAGTTGTCTTAACTTTTGCCTGAGGAGAATGTACCATCGTGGTCTTATTTTTGTAATTTTCCCCACAGTGTTTGAGGCTAGAAAGGAGGCTTTACAAAGAAAAATCTGTAGAAGATCGAGTATTTTCAGGCGCATCAGGCATTCATTCGGGCAGCTAGGCTCTCCGGGGTCCTTCACTCCTGGTTCGGCGGGCCTCGGATAACGGACAGAAGCGGCTGCCAATGAACTCCGCCGAACAGCATAGGGGCCAGGGCTATTCCTTAAAGGCACCGCAACCGGTTAGCAGACCAGAGAGTGACCCAGATGATGGCGGCCGGCGCGGCCTTAGGCTTGGCCCTGTGGCTACTATTGCCGCCAGTGGGCGTGGGAGGAGCAGGGCCCCCGCCGATCCAGGACGGCGAGTTCACGTTCCTGCTGCCTGCGGGGCGGAAGCAGTGTTTCTATCAGTCCGCGCCGGCCAACGCAAGTCTTGAGACTGAGTACCAGGTACAGGGTCCTGGGTTAGGGAGCGAGCGGAGGCAGCGAGGCGGGGCGTGGCCAAACCAGAGCATGCTTTGTATGCATTGAAGAGGGAAGGAGGAGGAGCCATAGCGTAGGCGCGTGGGGGCGGAGCCAGAGAGCGCGAGGCGGGGGGCGGGGACAGCGCGTGGGAGCGGAAGGGGTGGGAATAGGAGGCGGGGCTAGAGTGGGGCAGCGGGGAGGCGGGGCCGTCGGGAGAACGAGGGAGCCCGTCAGAGGGCAGGACCGTCGCGAGTGGGCGTGGTCAAAACGATTGGGTCGTTTGAGGGAGTTGGGAGGGAAGACCAGGATGCTGAACAAAAAAAGATGTGGTCAGCCTGATAATTTCTCGGAGGTTGGGCTAAGAAAAGAAGGCAGGGCTCCGTCATCTCATTTGGGGTATGGCCAAGTCGGGACGTGATCTCTGGGGGGGCGTGGCCAGATAAAAGAGGGCATCAAATCAGTGGGGGCGGAGCCAAGGCAAGGGGCGCGCCAGAGGGACGGGAGTGGGGCTAGACTGGCTTGAAGGTCTAGGTGTCAGAACTCAGGTAGACCTCTGGGTGGTGGTCGGTATGGGTCTATGCGGGTCGGTCTAGTCCTGACCTTCTCTGGCAGGTGCCTTTGGTTTAGCCCTAGCCCTCTCTCCTGCTCTTACCTGCCCCCCAGGTGATCGGAGGTGCTGGGCTGGACGTGGATTTCAGTCTCGAGAGCCCTCAGGGGGTGCTGCTGGTCAGCGAGTCCCGCAAGGCAGACGGTGTGCACACGTGAGTTAAGTCCCGCTGGCTGTCCGGGTTCAGTTACAGCCCTGCCCCTCGCCGGCGGCCTCGGGTTACCACCCCGCCTGCTGGTCGGCCGGCCACTCAGGGTCATGTGTGTCTGTGTGCCCAGGGTGGAGCCCACGGAGGCCGGGGACTACAAGCTGTGTTTTGACAACTCCTTCAGCACCATCTCGGAGAAGCTGGTGTTCTTTGAACTCATCTTTGACAGCCTGCAGGATGAGGAGGAGGTCGAGGGCTGGGCAGAGGCTGTGGAGCCCGAGGAGATTCTGGATGTCAAGATGGAGGACATCAAGGTGCGCCCAGGAGAGCTGAGGCCACTCCTTCCAGATCTCTGGCATTGCTCCCTGCCCTCTCACCTTGGCTGGGGTCTGCCTGGGCCTGACCCCGCCTTTCCTACATATTGGTGCCTGCATGCTAAATTGCTTCACTCCTATCATATCCAACTCTTTGTGACCCTGTGGACTGTAGCCCACCAGGCTCCTCTGTCCACGGGACTCTCCAGGCAAAAATACTGGAGTGGGTTACTGAGCCCTTCTCCAGGGGATCTTCCCAACCCAGGGACTGAACCCACTTCTCTTATGTCTTCTGCACTAGCAAGCAGGTTCTTTACCACTAGCCTTACCTGGGAAGCCCCCTACATACTGGTGCCCCTAACCTAATAACAGTAGAACATTTCTAGGTATAAACCTTGTTCTAAGGTCTAAGGGCTTAAATAACTTATGAAGTCTCCATAACCACTATATATGTAGGGAAGAATACTGGATTAGGTAGCCATTCCCTTCTCCAGGGGATCTTCCAGACCAGGGATCGAACCCAGTTCTCTCACATTGCAAGCAGATTCTTTACCATCTGAGCCACCAGGGAAACCCCCTATATATAGGGAGTGTGCTCTATCTCCCATTTTACAGTTCGGGAAACTGATGAACAGGATGGCTAAGTAATTCTCCTAAGGCCACAGAGCCAGCAACAGAGCCAGTATTTGAACCCAAGCAGTCTGGCTTCACCTACTGCTTCTTATTAATTACTAACTAATGCTCTTTATGCCTAATTGGGCATTCATTTCTTACAACCCTGAGGTTTAATTCGGAGGATGAAACTGAGGCCCAGAGAGGTTGTTTACTTATGGTAACACAGCCAGTGAATGGCAGAGGGCTTGAGGCTCAGGCAGCCTGGCCACTGAATCTGTGCTCTCAGCTCTCTCCCCCTCTCCCCAACAAATGACAGGACAAAGCCTTGCCTTTCCCCTCTCTGCCACAGGAGTCCATCGAGACCATGAGGACCCGGCTGGAGCGCAGCATCCAAGTGCTGACTCTGCTGCGAGCCTTTGAGGCCCGTGACCGTAACCTGCAGGAAGGCAACCTGGAGCGGGTCAACTTCTGGTCGGCCGTGAACGTGGCCGTGCTGCTGCTCGTGGCCGTGCTGCAAGTCTGCACGCTCAAGCGCTTCTTTCAGGACAAGCGGCCTGTGCCTACGTAGCCTGCTGCTGTGGAAGAACAGGGGAGAGGAGGGGCAGCAGGGCACATGGATGTGAGACGTAGAGGCGTCCCTTCCCCAACTCAGTTTCCTACCCAAGGGGAGGCTGTGTAGTCCCAGCCCTGAGGTGGGGCACCTGCCGTGTCTCCACCCTTTCAGGCCTGGGCGGGGAGCACCGGCTGGCTTGCAGGTGTGGGTCCCTCCAGGAGGGATGGCTCAGTGGCTGCACCTGTTTTCCTAGATACGGTGCATGGGGGGCACTGCAGGATTCAAAGGCAACCTAGGGTTTTCTGGCCCTGCCTCTGTCCCCTACTGAAATGTGCCTTAGCCAGAGTCTTCCAGTCTGCGCCAGCCCTGTGCAGTGCTGGACCGGGCCCAGGAAGCAAACTCCCTGTTCTCTTCCTGCTGGCCTTCCAAGTCAGGTCCCGATAGGAGGGGGCTGACTGCTGCGGGATCCTATGCCTGCCTGCCTTCTCCTTGTGGCTCCACCCGAGGCCTGTGCTGCTACTGTGGTGGCCTGCTGTGCCAGGGGCCAGGGGGAACAAGACGTGGATGCAGTGTTCTTGCCAGAACAGTCACTTTTATTGACAGGAAGGGGCCTGGCCCCTTGGCCCAGCGGGGAGTGAGCTGGGTGTGAGGTCTGGTTACAGAACTCGGGGAGCAGAGTCTGCAAGACCACCCAGCCCTCCTGCTCTCCCTGCAGGGGCCCCAGATGGGGCCAAGGAATGGCCCAGTTCGAGCCTGCACGGGAGCCTCCTGGAACAAAGGGTGGTCTGGGCACCAGAGTCAATAAATTATGGTCAGAAAAAAATCACAGTGCCTGGTGATTGGGGCTCAGGGACACCAGCCAGGACAGTCCTGCCCCCAAGGGCAGCCAGGCAGGCGGGAGGGGTCTCCCACGAAGCTCAGAAGAAAGGCCGGGCAGGAGCCGATGGAGGTGGTCGCCTGGGCACAAGAGAAAAAATCAGAAAGCAAAGTTTAACTGTGACCAGGGCTGGGTCAGAAGGCCTGTGCCCCCAAGAAGGTGAAGGGGGAAGCCCTCAGGACTGTGGGGGTGAGGAGGAGCCTGACCGCTGCACTGTATAAGGTGGACGGCCAGGATACCCTCTCCCTTCAGTAACTCACACACCTGTCCCAATTCCCCATCCTGGCCTGTTATCAGCACTGTGTCAGGGGCTCCAGCCAAGCGTCTATGTGTGGGGATGGGGTGTGTGTATGCATGTAAGTCGCTTCAGTCATGTCTGATTCTTTGCAACCCTATGGACGGTAGCCTGCAAGCCTCCTCTGTCCATGGGATTCTCCAGGCAAGAATACTGGAGTGGGTTGCCATGTCCTCCTCCAGGGGATCTTCCTGACCCAGGGATTGAACCGGTCTCTCTTATGTCTCTGGCATTAGCAGGCAGTCTTTACCACCAGTGCCACTTGGGAAGCACGTGGGGATGGGGGGAGGGGGGATATTTGCTTCTGCTCCTGAGGTGTTTAGGAAAGTAAAAGCTCTCCCCTCTAGAAGTGAACCCTCCCACCTGAGAGCAGCGGCCCTGTGAGTGAGGTATGGGGGCGGGGGGCCCGTGGTGGGAAGGGCAGAGAGAAGGCCAACCACCCACCCCCTCAGCCTGAATGGCAACACAAAAGGCCCACACACGAGCCACCAGAAGCGTCTTCCCTTTATTTTAGTTTATTAATAGGATACAGAGTGCAGGCACTTACAGTGGTCAAACCGAGCGAGCGAGAAGATTTGCTCACGGAGAGGCCGCCCGGAGCCTGACCCGTGGGGGAGGCCTGGGTGGGAACCCAGAGGGCCCCCCAAGCTTCCCTATCCCATTCAGCCCCGAACCCAGGCTGCCCTGGGAACCCAGGAAGAGAAGGGGGGTGCCCAGGGATGAGAGAGGTCGGCCGGGGCCGAGGGTTCCAGACCTGGCAAAGGCACCTCCGGCAGCCGAGGAAGGAATATGTACAACTTGGGCAGGCGGGCAGGTAGTGCTGGGCCCGCGGGGCGTGGCTTGCCACTGGGAGCCCCAGCTGCTGAGAAGCAGAGCGAGGCCTCGGGGGCAGGGACACCTCAGTGTCGATTCTTAGGCCTGGTCCACTCAGGCTTTCCTGGCCAGAGAACCCCTGGGTAAACCCCGCCCCCCCCCCCCCCCCCCCCCCCCCCGCCAACCTGGCTCCCTCGTTCAAGATGGCACTCAGGATGCAGCTGTCTCCTCTGGTACCTGAGACCCCATCTCCCAAAGTGCAACACCCCAGCACCCCACATCCTGGGGCTCCAGGGGCCCTCCTTTCAGTGCTGTGTCCAGCCGGGGATTGGGGCCACGGTTAGGGAAGAACCAGGGGCTGCCCGCAGGGAGCCTGGTCCCACCTGGGGACGGGAGGGCCAGGGGCGGCAGGTGGGCTTAGACCACCGAAGCTCCTGCACCAAGGGTCCTGCTCGAGGACTCCCAAGAACATGCCCCCCAGCCCTGCAGCCTAGTCGAGCAGAGATGGCTCGGCTGGGCGGATAATGGTGGGCCGGCTGGGTGCAGCAGGGGGTCTTCTGCTGCAAAGAGAATAAAGACAGGAGGGGAAGAGGGCAGTGAGGCCAGAAGCCGGGCAAGGCCGAGGACCCAGGCCCCACCTCCCCCACCCCTGGTAAACACTGCCCGTGTTCTGTAGTAAAGTTAAAGACTTTAAAGAAGAGCATGGTGAATGCTCTTCCAAGCCCGTCACAACAGCTGGCTGAGTTCTTGACTGGTGTGGTGGGAAGCCCTGTCGATGAGCACAGGTAGGCCAGCTCCCACCTGGGTGCTACGTGATGGCAGCTCTGCTGCTGGGAAGGAATGAGCCAAACCGGGGCATCAGCACCTGCGCCCACTCTGGACCACATGTTGCTCACGGGAGAAAAGGGGAAGAAAGAGCCTGGCAGGCAGGGAGGGGCAAGGCAGGGCAGGGGATGGGCAGCGCCTGATATGCATGTCCTCAGAAAGGAAACTGATCAAAACCAGAAGAAGGGGTCCCATGGGAGGGGCCCCGAGCTACAAGGGGGTTCACTTGCTCATGTAGACGGGCGAGGGAGCTTGGGAGTCACCTGGACTCTGTTGCTCTGTGAATTAGGCCTCTCGGGGCCTCAGTTTCCCTGTGAGCCCCACAAGGAGGCTGGTGACTCCTTTGCTTCCTGCAGGGTGCAGGCGGGTGGCTCTAGGTGGCGGGTGGCAAGGGGGTCTAGCCTTACCTGGGCACTCCAGGGGGAATGCCGGGTGGAATCCGAGCTGGCCGAGACGGGATCTGAGGTGGGGCCGAGAAGGGGTCGTTGTTGGCAAACACGCCAGGGTGGGGGCCGGGCCGGGACGGGATCGGGGGCGCTGAGAAGGAAGCTGCCCCCACCGGCACAGGAATCAGGGGTGGCCCCGGGGTGGGACCCCTCACTGCTGGGGGCCGGCCTGGGGGGTGCACGCTGGATACGGGCCGACGCTGCGGAGTAGGGCTGTGGAGGGAGGAGAGGTGTGAGGTGAAGCTGGTGGGCGGGTGCGCTGGCCACATGGGTGTGGGCGCAGAAGCCCAAGGAGGGGCCAGGGCACTGGCCAGGGTGGCCTCCTCTGTAACACAGGCTGGCACCAGCTACCACCCAGCCAGATGCAGTGAGTAGCTGGTCCTGGGCAGGCCAGCACAGATGCTCTGGGCCCCTCTGTCCACCCCCAGGACCTAAGCCAGGGCCCAGCACCTGTCCTTGGTCAACAAGCATTCCTGCTTCCCTCTGGTCTCACTCCTTCTGGCATCTCCATCTCACTGGCCCCACTCTAGCCTCCCCACTGACCCCAGTCCACCCTTTGAAGCCAAAAATCCTTCCAGAGCCCAGCATGCCTCCAGAGGTTGTAAGGTCCATGGGCCCCTGTCCCACATGCCCCACAGGCTCCCCTCTGGGTGCTGCATCTCAGACTGGAGGCTGGGTCTGCTCTCCAAGGAAACTCATGGCTCCCTGAGGGCTTGGAAAGCCTGGCACCTTCTGAGACTCCTCTGGGCCATCCTCTCTCCTCCCACCACCTGCCCTGTTACTGGTCAGGTGTTCCTGCTCAAGGCTCTGACGTGCCCATGTCAGGGCCTCGTTGCACCTCCACTCTAGGTGGTCAGGGCCGGGGATGCTGGTTTCGCCCTCCATGTGTCCCTCTAGGTCCTCTCCCACCAGCCGTTCTCAGCTGTGCTCTGTGCTTTAGGAGGCTCACCTGTATGGCCAGGGTTGCCCAGGCCCCTTGCCCTCTCTGGTTTCTGTTTGGCCTTAACCAACAGAAGGCATCAGGAGACGGGCAGGCCACTAACCCTTTTCTCTCCCTGCCCCTTCAGGCCTAGGCAGGGGTGGCAGAACCACACTACGGCCAGCCCTGGGTGCTGTACCATCTGTGGTCAGGGCCCCTGCACCCTGGCCACCCCTGGCTGTGCCCTGATGGACACATGGGGGTAGGGGTTGGGCAGAGCTGGGAACCCACAGGCAGCACCCTCTGCAGACGGCGGGCAATCCAGCCTCACGGACCTGTGGCTGCTGGTGTTCTGAATCCAGGTGTCGTCAACAGGTGGGGGCACGGGCGTGGACACAGTGCTGGTGCTGATGTCCCCAATGATGTTCAGCGCCTCCTTGAGCGCGTGGTACATGCGCAGCATGTCATCCCGCCGCTGGGCCTGGTCGGCCGACTCTTCCATGAGGCTGCTCTGGTCCGCCGACGAGTATAGGTAGGCCAGCAGCTCATGGTGGATGAAGGCCTTCGTCTGGGGGCAAAGGTTGGAGAGGTCAGAGGTTCCCACCACACCAGCCAGGAGCTCAGCCAGCTGCTGTGATGGGCTTGGAAGAGCATTCACCATGCTCTTCTTTAAAGTCTTTAGCTTTACTACGGAACATGGGCAATATTTACAAGGAGGTGAGCTTTCTACTCAGTTGTCTCCTGGGTCTCTCAGGGGTGCTTGCCAGTGTTCTTTCAATCATGAGGTTCTTGTGAAACTTATTCCTAGAATCTTATCTTTAATAGCTATCTTTTCTCCCATTATATCTTGAAACTGACTTTTGTTTAAAAACTGCTAGTTTCTGTTCATTAACTTTATACTTTGTTCCTTCCTGAATCCTCCTACAAGATATAGTAGTTTTTCAGTTACTTTTCTTGGAGTTTCTAGGTATACAAGTTCATGTTTACATAGGGACAATTTTTCCCATTCTTTTTCAACATTCACATCTTTAAATTATTTTTCTTGTCTAAATGCATTGGCTAGTAACTCTACAAGAAGGTTAAATAAAAATGGAAATGGCCAACTTGTTGATTTTAGAAGGGATGCTTCCAGAGCTTCCCCATTAAGGGCAAGAGTGGCTTTGAGACAGAAATATTGATTTGATGGATATATGAGATCTTGTAACCAAAGTCTCCTTCTATAACTGTCTTGTTAAGAATAGATGTCCACCACTAATTATTAGAGAACTGCAAATCAAAATTACAATGAAGTACACATCACACCAGTCAAAATGGTCACCATCAAAACATGTACAAATAATAAATGCTGGAGAGGGTGTGTAAAAAACGAATCCTCCTATATTGTTGGTGGGAATGTAAATTGGCACAGCCACTATGGAAAACAGTATGGAGGTTCTTTTAAAAACTAAAAACAGAACTACCATATGATCCAGCAATCCCACTCCTGGGCATATATCCAGAGAAAACTATAATTCAAAAAGATACATGCACCCTCAATGTCCACTGAAGCACTATTTACAATAGCTAAGACATGGAAGCAACCTAAATGTCCATCAACAGATGAATGAATAATGATGTGGTACACAGACACACACACAGAGTAGAATATTACTCAGTGATTAAAAAAAAGAATGATATAATGCCATTTGCAGCAACATGGATGGACCTAGATATCATCATATTAAGTAAGACAGAGAGTAAGACATTTATATGTGGAGTCTAAAATATGATATAAATGTACTCATTTGCAAAACAGAAACAGGCTTATGGTTACCAAACAGACACTGGTGGTTGTGGTGGTGGATAAATTAGGAGTTTGCGATTAGCCAACACAAAATACTATATATAAAATAGATAAACAACACTGCTCTACTGTATATACCACAGGGAACTATATTCAATATCCTATAATAAACTATAATGGGAAAGAACATGAAAAAGAATATATATCTAGATGGATTTTCTCAAATGAACTTTCAACACATGCAAAGTGGATGCATGCAAACCATGCAAATGCATTAGCTATTCAAACATTTAAATTTTGAAAAACGAGTAAAGGAAAAAAAGTATCACTTAAAAATACAGTGAAAAATCTCCTTTGTCCACTCTGGTCTCTCTAGGTCCCTTGAGTTCCCTCTCCAGGGTCACTAGGTTCCTGTATAAACTTCCAGATTCCTATAATATTCCATATTATATATACAGAAGATTTCCCATCTGTTTTTACACAAATAGAGCCTTCTTGATCATTCTGTTATGCTCTATACCTTTTCCACTTTAATAGTTAGTACAGACTTGGAAAAAGTTTTCATCCTTTTGCTTTTGGGTATTTTTTTGCAATAAAATGCATATTTACTTAACGAATTCTAAGAAATGGATAGAGATTTCTATTTCTTGGCTCCTATAAAACATGATGAAAAGAATAACCATGCATGTGCTCAATTTGCCTGCTGGCACATGTCTCTGTGGGGAGAAATTCCTGCAAGTGGAACTGCTGGATCAAAGCATACATGCATTTAAATTGCATAGCTGCAGCACCCTATATATGCCAATCCCATCCATATGTAAGAATGTACCAGGACACCCATGAGGAGGAGACTGGGAAGAACAGAGTGAAAAGGAAGGGACACGAGATTTTTGCTTTAGGCACTGTCCTACTATGAGCTCTTATAGTCAGAAGACAAACTGAACCTGGGCTACACACACAGCTAAGCGCCTAGTGCTGAGCCCAGGGCCTGAGCCGTCCCAGCAGGCCCGCAGCAGGAGACATTAGTGTAGCTGTATTTCACTCAAGAGACGCCGGATGCCCTGAGAGGCTCGGGAGCCCTGGGGTGGCAGGTAACGCCCTAGGCTGAAGGCCGGCAGGGCATAGGCCAGTAGAGGCCACAGTGGGGACAGACTCAGCCGGGCTTTGAATCCCGCCTCTCACTCTTCTGAGTGACTTGGAACAGGTTTCTTAACCTCTCTGGGCCTCTGTTTTCCTGTCTCTAAAATGGGGATGACCGCAGTCCCTCCTCCTAGGGTTACTATAAAGCTAAAAAACTTCAGAGAAAGTGCACACATGTGGTGGTAGCTTCAATGACCCAGCTGAGCGGGGGTGTAGGCCAGGTGGCCTGTACCTTCCCATTTCCCAAGATAGGCTAGGGGGTCCTGATTGTGATGTGTGAATCAGGTGGTGAGACTCTTAATTTTTATCTTTGCCTTTATTTTGGCCATGAAACATGCGAGATCCTAGTTCCCCAACCAGGAATCGAACCTGTGCCACTGCAGTGGAAGCACGGAATCCTGACCACTGGACTGCCAGGGAAGTCCCTGACTTTTAATTTGGTACAGAGTGTGCTCAGGCCACATCTGGCTGCAGGGTGGGGCGGGCCCCGGAGGGGCGGGCACTCACGTTGTTGATCATGAGGTGCATGATGGTCTTTGGCATGAGGTCACGGATGGACTTGTTGATTATGGCCACGTACGAATCCACCAAGTTGCGAATGGTTTCCACCTGCCGCTCCAACTGCGGGTCCATGGAGAAGGTGTTCTCCTGGGCTCCGTCCTCGTTTTCTGCCTGCAAGGAGGGAGGAGAGGTGGTGAGGTAGTGACCATGGTCTGAGGCGAGCCTGGGGAGCCCCCCACTCCTCTGGGAATTGCTTGGCCTCTCCCACCCGCAGATGACTCCCTGGAGCTGGCCCCTGATGGCTGCATTGGCACCGTGTGGCCCTGCCTGCCCCTGACCTGAGCTGCTTGGACCTGGGGTGACTGCGGCCCAAGGTGGGCTAGAGACGCTCAGCTGGGGAATGTGACACCACGTTAATGTGGGGCCATGTTCACTCTGCCTCAGGACAGGAAGAGGAGAGAGAATAAAGCAGACAGGGTCCCGGCCCCCGTGCATCCCTATCCTTGACTCCAGATGGAGAATCTTCTAGGTGCTGATGACAGGATCCCCCCCCAGCCCCTTTCTGCTTTGTTTGTTCAAGAGAGCATGGGATGTCTTCCCTGGTGGTCCAGGGGCTAAGATTCTATGCTCCTAATACAGGGGGTTCGGATTCACTCCCTGGTCAGGGAACTAGATTCCACGTGCTGCAACTAAGACTTGGCACAGCCAAATAAATAAATAAATAATTAAAAAACAGAGAGTGAGGGTGTATGGACCACATGCCTTCAGAGAGTTCTGGCAAACAGCTTGAAACGACCCAGCCCATGAGATGCTGGCTCCCCTTCTTCTCTCGGGAGGGAGGGGTCTCACCTGGTCCTTCTCCGGGTAGACCCCGGCTCGGAGGAATGAGGCCTTCCAACTGTCCACGTCCTCCTGGGAGTCACAGGCCAGCTCGATCTGCCGCAGGTCCTTGTAGACATTCCTGCGGGGTGAGGGAGGGAGGGAAAGGTCCATGGCTAACCCTGCCCAGGGCCCAGCGGGTACAAGCAGCTGGCGTGCAGGCTCTGGGGTTGGCCTGACTGACGGGGATTCACCCCTGACCCAGGCGCTCATGACCAGAGGCCCCAGGATGGCAGTGACCTCTATACCACATTGGCCTGATGGAGGTTTCATGAGTTTATGCCTGTGACGCCCAAAACCGTGATGAGAGTAGGGTGTGTGCTCCATAAGAGCCTGCATCTAGCGGCATCCATGGTGCTCTGTTTGTGAGCTCAGCTACTCCCCTCCTGTATGCTCTCCTGGGGGAGCAGTGACTAGAAGTGGGTAGTGACCCATAACACTCTCTGCCAGTTGCGGAGCTCCCAACAAAGTGTTTCTAGAGAGGTGACTCAGTGTGTGTCAGTCACTCAGTCATGTCCATGGAATTCTCTGGGCAAAAATACTGAAGTGGGTTGCCATTCTCTTCTCCAAGGGATCTTCCCAACACAGGGATTGTACCTGGGTCTCCTGCATTGCAGGTGGATTCTCTACCTTCTGAGCCACCAGGGAAGCCCTGGTAGAAAGACTACAGCATTGTCCAAAAGAAAGTTCTGTGATAGTGGAAATGTTTTCTGCCTGTGCTGCCTGACACAGTAGCCATGAGTTATAGGTAGTTGCTTTCTGAGCACAAGAAATGGGGCCAGGGTGACCAAGAGAAGGATCTTAAGATTTTTTTCCATTGATTTATATTTAAATGCAGTGGCTACTGCATTGGACACAGAAGGTCTAGCATGTGCCCAGATTCTTAGAAGGGAGGTAGAGCTGACCAAGGACAAGACCAAGACTCCCAGTGAAGGCTTGTGAATTGCTGGGCACATGTGGGTCTATGAGCAGAAGGTGCAAAGCCACAAGGTTGGGAGATAAGGGAAAACAGACGGGCACTAACCAGCATTTAAGGACAGTGTTCTCTCTATATAGGGACCAGGATCCATGCTACATGCATGTCACCCTGTCCCACATGGCAGATGTGGCTGAGATGGCCAAGTTGTCCTAAAGTCTTCCAGTGAGGTTTGGGTTTGAGATTAGGCACACATGGCCTCACGACAGTCCTTAGGCCAACGGGCAGTCAGTGAGTGGCTGTCCTGAGATTTCCAGGGCATTTCTTTGTTGCTCCTCCTCCTCCTTCCTGCTGCCTGGAGCATCATCATGATGGCTGGAGATTAGGCAGCCATCTTGGACAAAGAGGAGGAAAGCTGAGAAATAAGAAGGAGGGCCTGGGTCTGGATGCCTGTGGGCTTGTCCCACCTGCCCTTGATGGTAAAGTCTGAACTTGATTTATATTAAAAAAAAAACACCAAACTTCTATCTTGTTTCTGCTATTATCGTTGTTTCCTGAACTCACCCCTCAATAATAAATTATGCAATGTCTTCACCCTACTGCATGGAAGATCACAGGACCAGGGAAGTGTGTTGGATGCCTGGCATCTTGCAACCAGGAACAGCTTCCCAGCAGGCCTGTCCCACTGCAGAGCAACAGTTTCTCCCACATACTCTAGGGCTTCTTAGGCATGGGAGGTGGGGAGTGGGAGAAATATGCCTAAAAGGGCTATAAAACACTTTGGAGGCAGCTGATGGTCACAGACATCTCAGAGCTTTAGGCCAGCCCAGAAAGGAGCAGGACAGAGCTGTTCTTGCACAAGCCAGGTGGGCCAGGTGGAACTAGTGGGTGTGAATGGGCAGTGGGGAAGGTGGTTCAGGGGCCAGCAGAGAGGAAGCCAGTGCCTGCTGGCCAGTCATGAAGAACCACCAGGCTCTGGCTGACCCCTGGCTTGAGGGGGTCCCTGAGTGATGGTGTGAATTGGAGCAGGGGCCCTCCTGGGTCCACGCTCAGCCATTCCTCCTGTTCTCAGACCCCCTGCCAACTGGGTCTTCTCCCGAGCTGAGAGAAGTGACTTGGCTTTTGCTAAAGTCTCCCATCAGCACCCCTGGGGATGGGTTTACTGAGAGTCTCCTGGCCTGTTCTCTTCTCTGTTACACTGGCCCAGGGATCTTGCCCCCTCTAGACCTGAAACACCACCACAAAGCAGTGAATCCCCAGCTCATATTCCTGCCCAGAGCGCAGTCCTGAACACCAGTCTCTTGTACCTTCCCAGCTGCCTCCCTCACACTCCACGTGGTGTCTCACGGGCCCCCCTCCCTCAGCACTGCCCAAACCCAGCCTCTGACTGGCCCCAAGCCTTTTCTGCCTCTGCCTGCCCCATGTCAGCCAACGGCAGCCCCATCCCTGGGCAATGCCTTCTTGTTCTCACACCCACAGCTGCTAGGAGTTTGGTCCCTCTGCTGGAATCCATCCCTTCCTCCTGTACGTCCTCAGCCCCACTCGGGTCCACTGCCCACCGGGCCCACTGCTAGTGTCTCCTCCCTCCCTCACCCTCGCCTCCTCAGCCTTTTCCCCTCATGACCACGAGGGGGCGCCCGTGAGTACCAGCCCCAGGTCCAATCCCTTGTCTGCTTAGAACCCGCCATGGCCCTGCTCACTTCATTCTCACCTCTCCCCAGAAGGGCCTTCCCTGACCACCCCACAGAAGCACGTTTCTGTTTCTTGACTGACTCCCTTTCTGGACCGTTGAGACCCCAGGTAGGGACTGTTCACAGCAAGCGTTCTGCGGATGCTGCAAAAGGATTGAATGGGGGCCACTGGTCTCCCGGGACCTGGGTTCCGGGCAGGCTCACCTCTGCTCTGTGTTGAAGATGGCGAAGACGTGCTTGTTGGACATGAAGCCCTTCTCCACGTCACGGATTTTGAGGTTGTCCAGAGGCAGCATGTACTTCTTCTCCTTCTCCTGAGGGAGGAAGGGGAGGGGTCAGCCTTGGCTGGATTCTACCACAAGGTCCATGGCCAACATCCAATGCCTCTCATGTGGCTCACTCTCCCAGATAAACTTACCTGCCCATCTCCCCCTCGCTCACCCGACCCAGCCATGCTGGCCTCTGACTCTCTCTGAACATCTCAAGTGGGCTCCTACCCCAGGGCCTTTGCACGTGGAATGCTGCCCTGCACCCTCAATGTCTGCATGGTTCCCTCCTTGACACCTTTGTGCAGAGGGCAAGACCTGCTCCAACCCCACCCCAAACTCTCCCTCTAATTTTCGCCCTGATGCTTCTCCTCACATAACACAGCACACCACACATCTTGCTTATCGACCTAGGTCACTGAGACCGCTGAATCCTCAAGGGTGGGGACTCCTGTCTAGTTCACTGCTGACACACAGGGGATGCTGAAAACTGGCCAGCTCCGACTCTGCCTGGATCCCAACCACTAAGTGAACGGAACTGTTAACTTGCCTGCAGTTTCACAACAAGCCTGCAAGTGAGTTACCACTATGATCCCATTTTCAGTGAGTTACCACTATGATCCCATTTTCAAGAGAGACTGAGGCACAGAAGGGCAGGCAGTGGGGGCAGGGGTTGGGCAGAGCTGGGAAGGGAGGCCCCCTCAAGCTGAGGCCTGAGTTCCAAAGTTTGGCTGGCCTTGTTCAGAAAGTGCCCACTGACTGCCAGGCACGGCGGTCCTGCCGGCTACCGAGTAAAGAGCTCAGAGAGGGCATGTCTCCTGGCCAAAGTTCTGGGCCTGGTGAGTCTCAGGGTTGGGAGTCACACTCCGGAACCCCAGTGATGTCAGCTAGGTACCTACTATATGCCCCTGCAAAGGTATCATTATTAGTCTTCGTTCGGGGGTGGAGGTGGCAGCATATTAACTGGGTTTTCTACATCAGAAAACCAAAGCACAGTGTCGGGGTCTCCCCAGCTCTCCCCCCACTCCCAACTCACAGCAGCTCTCAAGGGCTGAGGAGACATACTGTGTCCAACAGCTCATGGAACCCTCTCACATGCCCCTGCCTGGGAACCAGCATGATCAGAGAGGGCTGTTGGTCGCCCAAGGGCACACAGCAGTGGAGTGGGCCACATGGGACTTCAGAAGCCAGGTTCTCCCCACTGCCCTCCTGGCCTTTGACCTCTTGGACATCTTTGGAGAATAGAGACCAGCTCCCTCACACCACAGCCGTCCTACCCCTGAACTCCAGAAGGTTTCAGAACAAAGCCCCACATGGCTGCTTCCGAACTCAAGCGGCCACAGTGGTGGTGGCAAGGGGAGCTGGGGGCTCCCTGGTGGGTGGAGGGCCACCTGGAGTTTCAGGACTACTGAAGGGGCAGGCTTGGTGCGGGGGCTCAGTCCTGATGGGGTGTTAGGAAACCAGATGGGCCGGGCCCCGCCCCACTCACTGTCCCTCCCCTGCCTCAGTTTCTTCAGCTGTCCAAGGTGGGTCGGAAGGGCTTCCCTGGCAGTCCAGGGGTTAAGACTCCATGCTTCCAATGCAGGGAGCATGGCATAGATCCCTAGTCAGGTAACTAAGATCCCACATGCCCTGTGGCACGGTAAAAAAAAAAAATTATTAACAAATAACTAAAATTAAAAAGGTGGATAGGAGCCTTGGCCTCCTGGTCCAGGGTGAGGGAGGACACTGAAAACTGAGCACATGCCCACCTTGGAGTCAGCACTTACAAGGCACCAGGGGTTTTCATCTGTCTGTCTGTCTGTCTGTCCCTCTATGCTCCAGGGCCAGTCAGGCCACGGGGCTCCATCAAGGAGGAAGCAGGGCAGTGCTCCTCCAGGCCGAGCCACAGTGAGAGGCAGGAAGAGGAGCCCGGCAGCCAAGGAGGTGAGCACCCCCCATCCATGACGCAAGGGGTGTGGGCAGGCCCTCTGACCTCTCGGGGAAGAGTTCTGGGGGCTTCACAAGTGGGTGGGGTCCGAGTTCCTGGCCCAGAAATTTGTGGAAGAACCTCTGCTTGCCCCCACCCTATCGAGTCATCACGAGGCAGGAAGCTTTCAGTCGGCCGGCCAGGCCAAGTCACTGAGTCACAGTCCTTTCAGGCCCTGAGCAAGACGCCACATCTGGAATTGTTTATAGTGGGATTCCACCCAGAGCAGGGCGGCTGCTTTCCTGATGCTGCGGGCACGCACGCGCACACACACACACACACACACTCACACACAACACACACACACACCACACAGACGCGGAGGCGCGTGTGCACCCCGCCCCCACCCCCAGAGACCTTCTCCTGCTGGCAGAGGCCCTGGTCCCAGACCCTCCCTCCCGGTCCCCACCCCCACCCCTGCCTCCCCCACCGCCTCCCTAGGATTTCCTGAAAACCCACAACTTTCTCCAGATGCGCGCTGGCCCCAGCCGTGCCACGTCAGAAGAGACGAGCAGACGGTCGCGGGCGGGTAGAGGGGTGGCTTCCTCGGAGGTGCCAGAGGCGCGGTGGCCCTGCCGCTGCCCAGGGGGCCCGCGGGATGGATGGACAGCCGGCCCCGCCAACCCAGTGTTCAGACTACCTGTTCAGGGGGCTCTCAATGTGTACAGTAGTCTGCACATTGGTTAGGCTGGGCTCGGGCGAGCGGCGCGTCGGGATGGGCCCCCTCCAAACTCGCTGCCACCCCCACAGTGAGGCACACCAGAGGTGAGTGTCATCGCCCACTGCCCTGTTCCCCACAGGGGCGGAGATCTGGACAGAAGATTCTGGAATAAAGAAGAAGGGCTTGGGCGGGGGTGGGGCGAGAGGTGCCAGGAAAAGGCCAAAGGCACCCCGACACTGGCTGGGGGGCTAGGGGCTCTGGCAGAATCGGTCCCCTGTGCCTACCCTCTTGGAACCACCATCTCTTGTTTATTCTTTAAATAAAGTAATCCTGCTGTCTTGCCTCTCTCTGAGGCTTCTCTACGAAGGTGGCCTGACCCTGGGAGTGGCCACTCCGGTGGGGTGGGATTCTCAGCGTCCTTGCTGGGGCTCCTAACTGCGGGGAGGGGGAGAGGGCAGGGGACAGACAGATGGAAGGGACTTCGCGCCCGCCCCGCCCCATCTCAGCCCGCTTTGTGTCTGGGGCGCACACAGGCCTCATTCACGGGACTGCTGGTTCTCATTACCGCCGGCGGGCGCACGACCCTCCTCCTAACACAGCCCTAGCCTCTGCTCTGGGGCCCCCGTGGGAGGGTCTGGGGCTCCCACTTTCAACCCCGAGATGAAGGAGGAACGAAGGGCCCCTCCTGAAGTTAAACACCGGGCTCATGACGGTGCCCTGAGGCAAACTGCCAGGCTGAGGTCTCAGCCCGGATGCCCCTCTCCAACTGCCCGAGGTCTGTCACTCCTGCCCTGGGGACCCCCCGAAGCCCAAAGGCGCAAGCCAGCTGACAGCTGATGACAGGGTTTCAGGCTCCGGGGGCGGAAAGAGAGGGAAGGAATGTGTACGCGCCGCCCCCCACCCCCACTTCACCCCGGCCATCTTGAGGAGCAGATGTGGCCGCGCAGGTTCCTTGAGGACCGCCCGGTCCCGCCCTCCCTCCACAGGGCAACCCTGGAAGGCTCCCCGGACACCGTATCTCCCCCACCCCAGGGGTGTAGAAACAGCCTCCCAGACAGGGTCCCCTCAGGGACTCGGGTCTCCCAAGGCTTCGCAACATTCCAGGAGTCTCAGGCCTCAAGGGGAGTGGGGTGATGACGTTCTTCCCTCAAACACCTGCCTCTTGTCCGAACTGCTTCCGGTCTGGGCGGTGGGGAACCGTCCAGGTGTGGGGCTGAGGGGCTGAGGGTCAGGGACCCTCCCCCACACTGTGACACGGGGCAGGTCACTGCTCAGAGCTGCAGTTTCCTTACCTGACAAAAGGAGTGTGAGTATTGACTGAGGAAGAAGGGGAGGAAGAGAATGCCTTCCCCGGGTGACCATGGTGGGCTCCCCTAGCCAGTGAACCTGGCATGGGGCAAGGGCTTTATGAACAAGAGAGGGCTCCCCACGGGCCCGGGAGAGCTCAAGTTCTACCTGCCTTCTCTCTGAGCCTGGGTGGAAATCCACCCAGTTGGGGTGGGGTCAACCGGCTGCCAGTGAGGCCCAGGCCTGGGGGGGTCATCCCAAAACCCCCAAGAGGGTAGAGCCAGGTGGGGCATCTCCAGGGCTGATCAGAGATGCCCGGCCTCTCCTCCAAGGGCACCTTGGAGGCTGTGCCATCCAACGTGAGCTAAACAAACAGCAGTTGTATGACAAGATTCACGGGCATGTGAGCAGAGCGCTATCAGGGCCGTATGGTGATGGGCATGAGGCGGCCGTCTTGGGCCACAGGGAGGAGCTATGTATCACGGTGGCAATGGGTGAGGTGGAGCCTGGGCCCCGGGCAGCCTCACAGCACGGGGATGCAGGGCTCACAAGGATGTGGAAAAGAAACACACCATCTCTGTCAGTGCCTTCATCTGGGGCCTCTGTCACAGACCCCAAACGATAGCCACCTAACATCACCTTGACAACAAGGAGCGCCTCTGCGCCTCTCCAGGGACAGGAGAGAAACACGGTGGCCCAGGCCACGGAGCCTGTGTCAACAGGGGCTGCACTCACTCACAGCCCCGTCCACAGGCCCACAGGCAGTGTGCGACCCGCTCCTGGTGCTTATTAGTCCTGCTGCTGTTCCCAGGGGCCTCCCTCATCCTCTGAGGAGGATGAGCCCATGTGGAATAATCTCAAGACAGACATGGGACCGAGCACCTCACAGATGCAAAGACCATTCTGCCCCACTTCACAGATGGGAAAACTGAGGCCCAGAGAAGCTAAGGGCCTGGTCGTGAATCTGAGCCCCTGGCCCGTTTGTGCCCCATCTGAGAGCCCCCCTTGCCGTGCTGCTGGAGGGTGGGATCAGTTTGAAGCCTGTGGGTAGCTCCCCCTCCCCCATGTCTTTTTCCCTCAGGGAGCCCAGCCCCCATCATGCCTGACCCCACAGTGGGTTGTGAGGGGCTGGAATAGGAGGCACGGAGCCTTTTGCACACCCTCCAGACCTGGCCGATACCATCCTAATCACCGGGGCACTCAAGCCGCCTTTTCTGAATCCACAGTAAGTTGAGAGAGCGCCACCCAGAGGCAGGAGGTGTGGACAGCACCCGTTGACCGCCCCACCCAGCTAGCCACTCACCTCCTCGTCCTTGTACCAGGACAGTGACTCGGCTGTTAGCACGAACCAGTACTCCTTGGAGCCGCCCTTCATCAGGCTGATGTTGTTGATGGTTAGCCAGCCCCTGCGGATCACCTGGGGAGGATGGAGGGCCAGCCAGGCTCAGCAGCAGACCACGGCCACCACCCAGCCCGGCCTGTCCCCTGCCCCCAGCAAGGCAGAAAAACCAGGCCACCACGGCAGAGAAACCTCTAGCCCAGAGCCAGGCAACCCAAGTGCTACCCACTGGAAACCAAGGTGGGGCCCTCGATGGACAGACGTGGACTGACTCACAGGCCCTGGGCTGCTGGGGAGCTGGGTCCCTGGGGAACCCCTCTGCCCTTGGGGTTAGATTAAACTAGCACAGGTGGCAAGAGGTACGCTCAGCTAGAAGGGGCCCAGGGGAGGGGGACCCCAGGCTTATGGGTGGGCTGTGTCATGCGTAGGATGAGATGTGACACTGAAGGAATCAGACTTGCCTTGGTGAGACATGGGTACTAGGGACACCGTTGGGCCCTGCCCCTCACATCCCCTGGAAGGCAGCCGTTGATGGAGAGCTGCAAGGACTGCTGGGCAATGGAACGGTTCTTTCTCTCCTTTTAGGGGCCAACTGGCAGAGGCTGGATGCTGCTGCCCGGCTCACCCAGGCACTCAGCGGGCACAGGGTCCTGCTCTGACCAGGAGGTCAGGCCAGCTCCTGCCCCAGGGCTTTCCTCCCCAGAGGCTGTTTCCAGAACACCAGGATGAAGGAATGCCTCCACCCAGAGGGCTTGAGCCCTGCCAGGGACCATGCCTTACACTCTGCTTCAAGCCATGTGGTCCCACTTTTCTCTGACTGGGACATTCAGGTCCTGGGCTGGAAGAACCCCCTGTGGGGCTTCCCTCTGGCTGCAGCTGTCACCTGAGCAGGGGGCAGAAACCAGGCCTGTGTGAGGGATTCATCTGACAGCTAAAGGCAGGCGGCTAGCCTGGGGTGTGTTGGGGGGCACACTCTCATGTTCTTTGGGCCATGGAGGCACTTGTGGGCTGAAGCCCCCCACCACTCTGGACTGGGGACCCTGTGGCAGTGAGAAGCATGAGCAGGGGTGGGCGGGGAGGCCTGAGGCCAAGGCAGCGACAAACGGCTAAGCTGCAGGAGGTGCGCTGCGAGTGGCTGGGGCTGGCTGGGACGAGTGAGCACTGGGCCCTCCAGGGTGGGGTGAGGCTGTCTCTGGGGCTCCCATGCCTCCCCAGAGGATGGATCTCAAGAGGGCCTTCATCCTGTCTACTCTGCCCTATCCCCAGGCCCACCACATTGTCACAAGGCCACCTGGAAGTGAGCTCTGAGCCTCAGGTGCCATGAAGGCAGAGGCGGCCGCAGAGCACCCAGGGACCCCTGCACCGCAGAGATATCCCTGCCTAGGCTGTGACCCATGAGATGCTACCTGGAAGCCCTTGCTAAGGCCCAGGATATAGACTATTCTCTCCCTAGGATAATGAGACAGCCTCTGGGAGGCTTGTGGCCGCCAGGGAGCAGGCAGAGACTGTCAGCCCCAACAAGGTCACGGTTTCCTTCCTGGCAACAAGCTGACAGACTCACCCTGGTCTGCCCAGGAGGCCCCTAGGCTGAGCACTAACAGTCCCGGGGACGCCCTCAGTCCCAGGCAAAGTGGGACAGCAGGTCTCCAGACTCAGGCCTCCAGACAAGGTGATCCCACATAGGACCCAGGAAGGAACCCCTGCAGCTGGCAACCACACCCAGCTCCAGAGTTACGAGGGGGTCTGTCCACGACAATCCTCTCTCCCCAGGGGGAGTGTAAGGCCTGTCTTGTCTTAGTCCAGGCCCAGAGTGGGTGCTTCTAAACTTCACCCACTGACTGATAGGTTGGGGGGAGACAAGGGCAGAGGCCGTGCTTGCTGGGTGCTCCCCAGAGGAGATACCCTCACATGGTGAGACCCCTGCACTCCCAGGCCCAGCCTTGTCCCCAAGGGGGGCAGATGGGCCCCTCTCCCTCTGTGGTCTGGCTTGCCTGTCTCCACCCTCGGTCAGCTGAGGTCAGAGTCGGCAGATGGGGCCCTTGACCAGCTCCGGGGCATGTGGCAAGGGGTGTGGCCATGTTGGGAATAGTATATCGAGAGCCTCGGGGTCTGGAGAAGCACTGCACCCCCAAGTCCCTCTGCCCTCAAGCCACCCTGAGAGCTGCTCATGCAGGAGCCCAAGAGGACTCAGAGACAAAAACTCTACCCCATGGGGAGGAGCAAGCTGCTGGTGGCAGACATAAGCGCTGAGTCTAGAGCAAGAAGGGGCGATCGGGCCTTCTCATCCAAGTGATGTGTGCTGAAGGGACTGGGCTCAGAGAAAGGAGGGCGGCAGGACTAGGGTCAGCTGGGGAGACAGAGAGGCAGGCGGGCTTCCTATGCTCCAGGGCGCAGGCATGCTAGGGGCAGGAGGAAAGGCTGCCGGGGGGGAATGGGCAGCAGGCAAGCAGGGCAGCGGAGCCCACCTCCTCCCGGGTTAGAGGTCTGGGCGGGGATGAGAATCGTGGCTGGGAGATCCAGGTGCCACAGCCAGGCACAGGGCAGAGCTGGGCTTCATGTGGGGTCCAGCGGGAAAAGAATGACTAAACCTCTCAGGGTGTGGGTGTGGGGACAAACATTGCCCTGGTCTATCTGGAGGGAGGAAATCATTCAAGTTCAAGGGGGACTAGGACGGGGGGGATGTGACACACGGGAAAAGCAGGAACCAAGAGTCCAAGGACGATCCATTCCTCCTGTGGCCGCACCAGCCATGCCAAGCTTTGGGGTCTTTCTGGATCTTCCAGACCCTGGTACAGGGTTAGCTCAGCTACTTGAAAGACCCTGGGATCACCAGCAGGGCAGTCGTAGGGCCTGCTCAGTGTCGTGGGAGAGTAGCTGGGAAAAGGAAAGCTCAGTGGGGGCTGTTGGCCCAAGCCATGATCTCCAGGGTGGAGAGCTGCCCAAAGAGCTGGCACCTTGAAAAGAGCTCAGCTCTCAGATGTGAGCAGTGCCTGCTCACTGCTGGTCGGGGCTGGGCCGCACACAGACAGGAGGTGATACCTAAAACAGGGATGGCAAACGCCACTCACCAATCCATGGGTGGCACCTTGGGAACAGGGGGAAAGGATACTAGGATCAATTAGTGATGTCTACTATCAGCAAAGAGATGGGGGCAAGAGGAACAGCCTAATCAGTTATCACATCTGCTATGGAGGTGGGAGGAGATTGGCAGCATCCAGGAGAGAGTCCCCCAACCGATTAGCCATGTCTGTCATGGGGACGGGAGGGGTGTCATGTGCAAAGCTATCACATGGAGAAAGAAAAAATTCCTTAACTAGTTCGACACATCAGTCACATGCTTTGCAAAAAAAAAAAAAAGGCCAGGATTGATTAGTGATGTCTGCCAGGGGCACATTAGAGAGGAGAGGCAGGAGGGAAAGAGTGCCGGACCGATTAGTAATGTCTGCCTTGAGTGCAGGAGGGGGACATTTCCGCAGGGTATTGTCTGGAAACAGCAGTGGCAGTGGCAAGAACAGGCTCTCTAGCAGGGCTTGAACAGAATCTTCCCTGGCCAGAGGTATGATGGGAGGAAGGCCTGGGGTGTTAGCTGAGTATCTGCCATCCCTGACCTACAGGAAATGAGGAAAATGTGTCCAGAATGGGCTGGAGGGGTGGGTGCTGGAGGCAGGCAGTGGGCAGGTTAGTGTCTGTGTGAGTCAGCTCACGCCCAGGGCAACACAAAGTCTGGCATGCAGTGGTCATGGCAGGGGATTTTTTTTTTTTTAGGTTAGCTGGATTTTTAGTGGTTCTGTTATTTGGGCGGGGCGGGGGGGCGGCGGAATATTATGGGGTGGCAGCATCTCCACCACTACCAGATTCTCTAACATTTGCTACCACACTAAGTGAGTACTTACCAAGATCTCCCCCTTTGAAAATGCAAAGTTAGGGTTGTGGGTAAATCAAAGAAGAGCAGGTGGAAGAAAAGAGACATAAGGGACGTGAGGGGATGGAGAAAAAGCAGGAAAAGCACAAAAACGAGGAGAGAGAAGAGCAAGGGGAGAGAAAACAGCAAAAGAAAAAAAAATTACATGCTATTAATTATATTCATGGTGTTAATATTTAATTCATTATCATCTCCCGAAACGAAAAAGCAACAACATATGAATTACCTACAGCAAGCGCAAAAAAAATCATGCAGTGGTTACATCCCTTCTTTCTTTCCAGGGGGCTCCGTCATCTTGTGCGATGAACAGAAGCACCCACACCCCCACCCCCACCCGGTGTGAAGGCAGGGGACACTGGCAGAAATTTTTGCAAAGATGATGTGTTTTCTTAAGCAGGGGGAAAAAAAGGGGGGGAGGCCATCTAATACTGGCATATATAAAGCTGTCCTTATTTCACAAGGCCTCTGGTTAGAGTATGACATCAAGGTAGAGAATCTCTTAAACAGTTCTGGGTTCCCCCAGATACGAGACTGAAAGCACCTCCAGGTGCTCCAGAACTGCTGATCACAGCCAGCTTCCCTGCCCACTCCTGGCCCTCTCCCATGGCCTCCAAGTCTCTGGGGCTGGGGCAGGAACCCAATTTTCCTGTGGACACCAGGGGGACTGGGTGGCCTCTCTCCTTAGTGTCAAGTTCTAGCCATGGCCTTGGATGGCAGATAGGGCCTTATGCATGTGAGCAGTTTGCCCCCAGACCCTGCCAGAGCTGCACTCAAAGATCCATTTCCCAAATTATCAAAACCTAAGTGGACTTGAGAGGCTGGGAGTGGGGTGCGGTGGGGTGGGGGGTTCTGGCGGGACAGGCTTTGAGCCAGGCGCCATCGCTGGGCTTGGTTGTCCTTTAGCGCCCTCCCGCCCTCAAGGGAGGAGCTGCAGGCCACAGTAGGGTAGGCTACCTGATTGGGGACGGCTCTCTTCTTATTCAGCTGTGTGCTCCTCTGCTGGGCGCTGAAATCAAAACAACAGAGAGGGTTTACGTGGCAGGACGACCAGAGGGATGAGGAGCAAGAGGGACAAGAGGCAAAAGGCCCTTGTGGCCCCGGTAGGGTTCTCTCCCTAAAGGAGGCCAAGGGACAAGCTCTGGACAGAGGCAGAAAGAAACCCCCTGCGTACAAAGGGCTGCCCAAGGAAAGAGTGCAGGCTTGTGGAATGAACAAGAACATGCAGCCAGTTAAACCATGACTTCTCAGCCCTGACCTTGGCCACTCTTGAGAGTGCCAACTCTTTCTAAAAGTCACTGGGTCCTGGAGCCTCCAAGAGGGGCTATGGGAGGCTGGATTCCCAGGTGGCTGGGAGGTAGCCATGCTGGCTTCAAAATACTTTCAATGTTTGGGGGTCAAACTTGAGGCTTCTTCCTGCTTTCTCCTCCTATTTCTGACCCAGCACCAGGTCATGAAAAGCTCTAGCACAGGGCCACCCAGCCTAGGAGATCAGACTATGATTCAATATATTTATTACTGATATAATGACTTTTTCTCTGGGCCCTATTTTAAGTGTTCAGAGGGCATTGAGAAAGCACCCCAGAACTTCTAAGCACAGGAAGGTTGATCAATGGTGTCTGAAGACACAAAGCTAAGCCATTCAGGGTCTGCGTGCTGCTGAGGTCCCAGATATGCTACTTCCTGAGGGATTCCTGGGTCTCACCCATGCCTGGCAGGCCCCTTGGCTGCCTTTCTCAATTGCCTTCACCCAGAGATTTGCCACTACCTCAGTGTGTGTGCATGCACGCATGTGTGCACAGGAGTGTCACGGGGCAAGTCCAAAGTCTTCCCCTTGGCCTGCAGGCCCTCCTGGCAATGAGGCCTTGGGCTCCCCATTCTTACACTTCTCAGCCATCCTTCCCCATCTTTACTGCTCTCTGCCCACCTCCATCCCCATCACCTGGCTGTCATGACTTCTTTGGGACGGTCTCCTCTCCCACAGCCCCTCCACTTGCCCTCCTTTCCACATCTCATCCTCCTATGATAACTGGCTCAACAGTATGGACTCTGAAAGGGCAGGGTCCAAGTCCGGCTTGTTCACTGTCCGAGTCCAAAGGCCCGCACAGCGCTCCATGGCTATTCCCGGAGCCCCTGAGACATCCCACCCAGGGCCGGGGCCGGGGCCGGGAGGAGCCTGGCACCCCGGGCCCCACCCCAGCCAGGCCGGCCCCGTTCACACACCAGGGAAAAGGCACACAGCAGGCAATACACACCCGGTCACCAGCTGCTCAGTATAGTAACAGCTGGGGGAGGTGGGAAGGCCCAGGAATCCAGAGGGAAGAGTGGAGTGGTCAAAGGAAAAACACGAGAGATTGTGAGAAGGAACTGCAGATGAAGTGTGAGAAGCAGAGACATCAAGGTGAGGACAGCAGCAACCCGAAGAGGGGGACCGGCGTTTTCAGCCCCGCCTGAGGGGCAGCCCCCGGCCAGGGCCCCCAGTTCTCCCCCAGCAGGGACAGTGCAGTGGGGCACCCTCAGCTCATCTGGGCTGGGAGACCACCTTCTGATAATGCCCCCAGTTCACTCATCCACTCGTTCATTCATTCATCCCACCACCGACCACGTGCCCACAAGGGAACAGCTGAGTACACTGATAAATGCCTACCCAGCAGACACCTGGACGGGAAGACCCTCGGACCCAGCCTGCTAGCCCAAGACTGGGCTCTGCAGGGCCCGACTCCCTAAGCAGCCTCCCTGTATCTCTAAGGCCAGGCCACAAGGCTACCCTCTGCATTCCCACGGGCCATGCCCAGCCACCACCCTGGCCTGACCACACCATATCTTAACTGCCTGGGTGCACGTCTATCTCTGGCATGGGACCTTCCTTTGAGGGTGGGGACCTGGGTCTGTGCTTGTTCCCTGTTGTAGCACAGGGCCTGGCATAGAGAAAGTACACCAGCAGTATTTGCTAAACAAATACAAGGAGGCTGGCTACCTGTTATTCTACTAGGCTCTGGAAAGAAGACCTTTGTAAGCCATCAGAACAACCTGTGTGACACTCCAGTTTGCTGAGGCAAGGGCCCAGAGGCCACCAGCATTTAGTCTTCCGTTCTGCAGAAATCAGAGCTCCCTGCTCTGGGCCCTTGTCTGGGTGCCCTGGAAGGTTCTGGTTTTCAATCTACAGCGTGTGGACAGAAGCCATGCAAACCTGGCAGCATTTCCTGAAGGGCAGCCTCTGGAGCCCTGAGCCCCTGAGATGCTAAGGAAAAGGACCCAGTGAGCATGGGGGAGTCTGGGAAAGCTGCATGCGAGTTGATCAAAGGCTCTGAGAAGTCCTGCAGCAAGGGAAGCACTGAACACTGGTCAGTCTTGCTCTCTTCTGAAGGGTCTGGTCATAGAGCTATCCTTTCCTCCTTAAACTAACCATGGGGGTGTTCCACCAGAGGTGCACTGGGGACAAGACTGGAGGTTGCTGTTAGCCTAGGAAAGCGTCCAGATGTTCTCCAATGGCCCCTCGCTTCACCCAAGAACCCTTGACAGAGAGACCCTTGGGCCTTGGCCCACTGGGGGAATCTCATTCAACTGCCTCTCTTAGGGCCTGACTCTGACGGGGGACACTGGTGCCGCCCCATCAGCTGCTGTCTTGAAAAATACATACTTGGCAAATCCAATGAAGTCCTCGTGGTTGGTGTTGATGTAGGACTGCTCGATGTCAATCAGAAGAAGAATCTGGGGGGAAAGGTGGTGGGGGGTTGCTGTGAGCACAGAGCCAAGCCAGAGAGGGGCCACTGTCAGAGCAATTCCCACACCCACCAGCAGGGGGAGCTGGAACTGCACCATATCCAGGCAGGGCACCCAGCCCTTCCCGTAGCCTGGGGACCACTGGGATGGAAAATGGGGCGTGGATGCTTCCAGACCCCAAGGCCTCACACTGGGCCAACAGAGCAATGTGGTGGTCATAAGGGCGGCCTCGAAGGCGTGGAGCGAGGCAATAAGGCCCCACGGCAAAGGCTTAAACAAGTCACACTATGTCGTCACATTTAGAGTAGTGCCGGTTGGGAAGATCTCCCGGAGAAGGGAATGGCAACCCACTCCAGGGTTCTTGCCTGGAGAATCCCACAGACAAAGGAGCCTGGTGGGCTACAGCCCATGGGGTCGCAAAGGGTCAGACACGACTGAGCAACTAACACTTTCACTTCTTTGGCTTAAGTGCCTCATTAAAACAGCAAAGGAGAGAACTATAGTCAAAATCCTGTGATAAACTGTCATGGGAAAGAATATGGAAAATGACCTACATGTATAACTGAATTATTTTGCTGCTTGGTAGAAATTACCACAACATTGTAAATCAACTACACTTCCTTAAAATAAAAAACAAACAGCAATGGTAATTTGGTCAGGTAAGGACATTAACATGAAACACACAGACACACACCAACCAGCTAGGATGTCATCTCAAACAAGGCACCAGCTCTCAAACAGTCCCGGCCCTTTCTATCACTCCACTGTGCCTCTGAACCCTCAGGGATAACGCGGGCCAGGCACGCAGATTTTGGGGACAAATGAGCCAGTTTCTTCTCCACCAATGTCAAGGGGAGAAGGACTGTTCTCAATAAGGTGCTCCCACAACCAGATACAACAGGTGGGTTTATTTCAGTTCCAGTTTGAGTAAACAAACAGCTGCCAAACTCCTGGGATAAATCATCGTGGGAAAGAATATATATATATGTGTGTGTGAATAAACATATATACATAAAAGAACGCAGGAAAGTTAAAGTGTTAGACGCTCACTTGTGTCTGACTCTTTGTGACCCCATGGACTGTAGCCCCTGCCAGGCTCCTGTGTCCATGGGATTCTCCAGAGAGTAATACTGGGTTGCCACTTCCTACTTCAGGGGATCTTCCCAACCCAGGGATGGGCCCCAAGTCTCCTGCGCTGCTCTTAACCACCTGAGCCAAATGATATACATATGTGCATAACTGAGTCAGTCTGCTCTACAGCAGAGACTGGCACAATGCTGTAAACCAACAACACTTCAATTTTTAAAAATGTGGCAAATCTTAAAAAAGAGAGAGACAGAGAAAGAAAGAGATAACTGCAGACTGGGAAGAGGTGGCAGGTGGGGGAAATGACCCAGATCACACGCTTGGCCACATGAAGGCAGGCTGGCAGCCCCGGGCCGAGCAGGTGACAGGTGAGACTGTGGTTGTGGGGATGTCCTACTCTCTACCTTCAGGTGTGCTTGCATGGTCTTCTCAAGACAATCTGAAAACCGATAAAACACCCAAAGGTGTTCCGCTGGGTTACTGCTGACAAGCAGGCTGTGGTCCACCCCTGCCATGAAACACCACTCGGCTGTCCAAGGAGACACTCTGGCAACACTACAAACATCAGGGATGAACCTCGAGAGCGTGGTGCCGAGTGAGGGGAGATAGAATCAAGAGGCTACGACAGCAGGAGTCTCTTCACATGATGCCCGGGAAAAGGCAACCAGAGGGAGCAGCAGCCTGGTGGTCACCAGGGCCTGGGGGCTGGGGAGGGACCGACCAAGGGGCTCAACGACGGGAACTCAGGGGGCGGTGACAGATCCATTCTGCGTGCGGAGTGAAGTGGGGGTGACCTTGCTGTATGTTTCGGCTTAGTCCATCAGTTGTGTCCGACTCTATGTGACCCCATGGACTGTAGTCCGCCAGGCTCCTCTGCCCGTGGGATTTCTCAGACAAGAATACTCCAGTGGGTTGCCATTTCCTTCTCCAGCGGATCTTCCCAACCCAGGGATCGAACCCATGTCTCCTGCATTGCCAGGTGAGTTCTTCACCACTGAGTTACCCGGGCAGACCACCTTCCTGTGTGCATTTGTCAAAACTCAGGTAACTGCACCACCAAGATCTGCTGCACATAAATTACAAATGTATCAAACAAGAGCCAGTACCTGGTCCTTGGTCCTCCCCTCCCGTTCCCGGATGTAAGTGGTGACGATTCGCTCTGTTTCCTCTCGCAATCGGGGGTAGGAGCTGAGCTGGGGGAAAGCAGAGTGGTGACGTTGGCGGGGTCCTCGTGGGGGGCACACATGTGAGCCAAATGGAGAACATGGGTGGGGGGCTGACATGGGGCGGACCCACCGAGACCCCACCCCGCTCCTATCTCAGAGCGGCTGCAGCTATGAGACAAGAAGGGGCGGTGGGGGGACGGTGGGCCAGAGAGCCCGAGTGGATGCCCACGCACAAGCAGAGATGCTTTTCAGAGAATGCGATTCTGAGGTGGCAAGTGGCAGAGAAAGCGAGAGACAGCCATACACCTGCCTCGAAGTGCTGGGTAAGAGCGAGGACACGGTGTGATCAAAGCCACTGGGTCACCAGGGCGAGGGGCAGCATCTGGGCCATCTACCTCAGAGGCACTCCCTTGGCAGAACACCATGCCCAAGCACCTTGCCTTAGGGATCCAGTCCTCTGACACCCCCACTGCCCCGGCGTCTGCAGTGGCAACCAAACCAATGCACAGAAGCCCACCGTTCACAGTTTGGGCAAAGTCCACGAGTCCGGGGAAAAACTTTTTTTGGTCACACCACATAGCTTGTGGGATTTTAGTTTCCCAATCAGGAATCAAACACGAGTCCCCTGCAACAGAATCACAGTCCTAACCACTGCACCACCAAGGAATTCTGAAAATTTCTTAAATGCCAGTGATATAAGAACATGCAGATCAGTACACCGGCAAGGTGTTTTATTGCCTCAGTGTTGGTTTGAAAACCCCCTTTCTCAAAGCAGTCCAGTGTTGAGCCCGGACTCTGATCCCTGCTGCGGGTGAGTAAGCGCATCTGGCAACACTGAAGGCCTTCCAGCCCCGGGGGAGGCCCAAACTGCAAAGGTGGATCCCACGTGTGCTTGGACCACCCCCCTGGGTCAGTCAAGGCAAAGTCGAGATGTCGCCAAGCGGCCGCTGGCCCTTGGAAGGGGGGTCCTGCCAAGGCAGTTACCTAGCTGCTTGGGTGAACGCTCAACGATGGGAAGGGGAAGATGGGGAACAGATGCATATGTGAGAAAAACGAAACCTTCTGTTACCTTCTCAGCACACTTTTTAATGACCGTGGCCAGTTCTGAGACCACGAGGTCAACACACTTCAAACTCGGCTCTTTGAGTTTTACAATCTGTTTTTTCACAATGGCTTCAAAGGCCATGTCGGGGGTGAAGAGCCCCGTCCTGGGTCATGCGGAGGGCAGGACGAGGTAGAAAGACACCCGGGGGCAGTGCAGGCCACACACGCAGGACGGGAGACAGAGAGAGAAGAAACAAGAGTCAGCTGGTTAGTGACATGCACGGAGGAGCCTGTGCCCGCATTTGCCCCGGAAGCTGCTTCGGATCAGGAGGCGTCCTGGGTCCGAGGGGTGGGCAGGGTTTGATTATATAAAAGTGCTACGGGTCAGAGCCAACATCCGAACAGCTAAGAGGGTGCAGAGGCCTTGAATTTTTGTATGTGTGAACATCTCTGAACCACTGGGGTGTCTTCCCCTCCCTGTTTCAATCGAAGAAGCTTAGGAAGCAAATGTGGGCTTTTCCAGACTGAGAACAGAAGGATCAAGCAGAAACTCCTGCCGTGGAAGGCCGACCCAGAGCTCCTCGGCCATGGTGGTCGTGCAAGCACAAATCACCCACCAGGAAGCGCTTCAGCTGTTTGGCCAAAGCGTGCGGCCCGGGGGACCAGGCTGGCGGGGGCGCCGATGTGTCCTGCTCGAGAGGGTGCAGCGGCCCGTGAACACCGGCACACAAGTGCAGGTGACCTAGGGGATCTGAGGACTGGGGGCCTGGGGGAACAGCCCCGCTCCTGGGGAGGGGTGGGGAAGCTGGCAGAAGCCAGCAGGAACCAAGCCCAAGCCTGGGCGCTCCTTATATGGGTGGTGTTTGGGCCTTTCTTGCCTGGCTTCGGGAAAGCCTGAGGGCACCCACCAGGCATTTGTCAAGGAGTGAGGGGCAGGGAGGTTCAGGGAGCCTGGCCTCCAGCAGGTGACTCAAGGTCCCTCTCTGCTCCCCAGAAGACAGCAAAGCAACAGCCCAACGGAACCCCCATCAGACACATGCTAAGCTTGGTATCAGGGTCCCACGGAGCCCTGCCCACCAGTCTGTGGAGACTGGAGGCCTGGCCCCCCCGGGCTGCACCCAGGCCGAAACACTCCCGCCCCAGCCTCTGGGAAGAGGCCACATTCTTGGAAACCGAGGCAATCTGGTAAGGGGGTGTGGGGTGGGGGAGACCAGTGGGGCAAAGGCTGAGCAGCACTGGGAGCCTGATACCAAGCACCCATAGCCCCGTTTCCACAAGGCCAGGAGTCACCCTGCCAAGGGTCCAATACCTTACTGGTACACTGCCTAACTGTATTGATTAGCTCCTGGATAACCAGGTCGACACATTTCAGACAGGGCTCTTTCAGCTTGACGACCTGCTTTTTCACAATGGCCTCGAATGCCAAGTCCGGGGTGAAGAGCCCGGTCCTGAAAGCATCCGAACCCGGGGGCAGGGGAGATAAGTCGGAGAGAAACACAGCACGGTCAGCATCTCACAGGCACGGGCCGGGTTCCTGGGACAGCCCAGGTCACAGCAGGTCAGGGGGGGCGGAGGCCTGTGTCCGCTACCCGGAACCCCCCCACCCAGGGCGATCCGAGGACCCCACGGCCATGCGAGACTGGAGCAAGGGAGCCGTGATTTTTGTTGCAAAACAGTGGGGACCCAGGAGGTTCACAGGGCCCCCGTGACAGGGACAAATAAATGCTGGATTCCTATGACCCAGTGCCGCAGCCCTAACTCCACCCCACCCCCCAGGGCAAATGTGCAGTGAGGTTTCTGCCTTGGCTGGTGACTGGGCCCTTGAACCAATGCTGAACATTGGGCAGTGGACAGCCCCGGGGCCTTCAATAGATAAACAGAACTAAGCACATCCACTTCGAGTACCCTTGGAGGCCCAGAGGGAAAGACTTACAGCTACTGCAACCCCCCCCGCCTTCAGTCCTCACATTTGGGGTACCCAGAGGTTCAGGGGGACTGACTGGCTCTAGGGTGGCACCATGGAGATGGAGGGAACATGGCGCCTCTCCCCGTGGAACTTGCCTGACTCCGTGGATATTTTTAATGGCGTAGCTGATCTCCCGTCTTAAGTCTTTCTCATCGAACTCCATCTGAGAAAAGACAAACCAAACACATGCAAGGAGGGACCTGGGGGACCCCCCAATTCAGGTCTGTATCTGGGGAATGTTACCTCCTGTGTACCATTTGTAGTCACATGGTAGGATATTTGATTGGTCAAAAATGTTTAAAAATGTTAAAACTCAGTTTCAGCAAGGATGCCCTGAAACTAACACTCTTGCTCTGTTGGACGAAAAATCGACTTATACACACACACTCTTCTGGGCTATATGGCAGGACAAATTAAAAACCTCTAAAATCATACTTCTACTACCACCAAGTAGTTTTAAGTGCTCTGGGAATTTATCTTGAGCAATGAATTAAGAATTAGCTACATTCCCAAAACAATCTGTAAGTGCTAAAAAAAATGTACAATGCACTTAAATGCCCCCAAATGGGAAACTAGTTAAAAAAGAAGATAGTGTTTTGCCATTGATGGTGCATGAAATGTATATACTAACTTGGAATGATGGCAATTATGTGAAAAAAGCATATAAAGAAGCATAATTAGTTATTTTCTCCTTTCAGTGTTTGCTCTTCTTCTGAAAATAACATGACTGGTTTTTACAAAGATGTTATGTGCTCACTATAAAACCTGTACAACTTCCAGCAATTAAAACAAAAAGAAAAACCTCTTAATCCCAGCACCCAGAGCTGACATTTTGTGAACATCCTTGCAGATCTGTCTCCACAAAGACACCCATCTCATTGGGCGTGTATGATTTCATATGAAGGATATTATTTATAACAACTGTTATGTTCTGGTGCCCCAGGCTGGCTCCATAGTCTTTTCCCCTTTCAATGGGGACATTTTCCCAGGTGAATTTACCTGTATGTTCTATGTATTTTGCAAAGAGCATGTATTCAGAGGAAAATGATGGAGCTTTTCATATGACTCTGCTGGAAACCACTAAGCTCAGAAAAGGAGGCCCGTGGGGTTTGCAGATGGGAGCTCAAGACCTCACAGCCTGGGAGGAAGCCAGGTTCAAGGTCAACTGAGCAGGTGGGTCAAGGTTGAGCAAAGGGCCCGGCCTGCACAGCGCTACCTTCACCAGCTCAAAGGGAAATCGCTCGTGGAAGATGCGATTAATCCGGGCGCCTCCTGAGAGCTCCAGTGTGTCCACCTGGTCACCAGAGCCCTCGATCCTCTTCTCAAAGTCCACCCCAAACTGCTGGACCATCCTATGAGGAAAGAGAAAATCTGAATGTCAAAGCAGAGGTACTGACACAGCTCTGGAATTATGTCCCAAGTCAAGTCATGGCTTACTTTCCTCCTTTTATTTTTTTGGGAACAAAATGCATGCGTGGGTCAAAAAAAACAGACAAAATCCAGGCGCTGTCGAGGGCAAGCACTCGCTACATGCCAGGCCCCTTCCATAGGCCTACTATGATCATTCATTCACTGAACTGGGGACGTGAGGGGCAGTTATCACTTCTTGCAAAAGAGTGAGGTGTGGGGGAGTTGGGGATCACAGCTCAGCAACCTCTGCTCTGAGGTTTGGCCTGATGCAGCAGGACTGTGATATATAAACGGAGCACCTCCGGGACGTCCCTGGAGGTCCAGTGGTTAAGAATCCGCCTTGCAATACAGGGGACCGGGTTTCAATCCCTGGTCGGGGAACTAAGATCCCACATGCTGAAGGGTAATTAAGCCTGAGTGCTGAAACTCGAGAGTCCATATGCGGCAATGAAAGATTCCACATGCCGCAACTAAGACCCGACGCAGCTAAATAAATAAAAATTAAAAAAAAACAAAACAAAAACGGAGCACCTCCACACCACTTGGGTGGCTTCCTCCAGTTCCTACCACCTCCCAGTCTGTTTGGGGCAGACTCCACCACTGATGGGCTATGAGGCCTTGGACAGGTGGGTTTGCCCTCTAAGCCTCAGTTTCTCCATCTCTGTAAGGATATTTAAGGAGTTTCAAGATTTTATCAACTCAAAAAAGGCATCAAATCTCAAAATGCACTATTAGCCTGGACACCCCACAAAAAAAGAAACATGCTGTCAATGAATAGTAATCCACCTGAAACCTGCTTTCAGAGAAGTGAAGATTTTTTTAGTGCACACATAATTCATGAAATGTGGTAAAACCACGCCTGGCCCCTTAGAATGCAGCCCAGCCCTTAAAAAGTGTCTCAAGAGTATTGCTGATTAGGGCTGTGACGAAGTGAGTGGTAAAGAACTAGGATATTTATTAGTGTTATGGTTGTCTTTAGCATTTCTAACTGTTTTCCCCCAGTTCTCTGCACTGTCCTAGGAATACGTTAAGGCTGTATATTGTCACCCTGCTTATTTAACTTATATGCAGAGTACATCATGAGAAATGCTGGGCTGGAGGAAGCACAAGCTGGAATCAAGATTGCCAGGAAAAACATCAATAACCTCGGATATGCAGATGGCACCACCCTTATGTCAGAAAGTGAAGAATTAACGAGCCTCTTGATGAAAGTTAAAGTTGACAGTGAAAAAGTTGGCTTAAAACTCAATATTCAGAAAACTAACATCATGTCATCCAGTCCCATCACTTCATGGCAAATAGATGGGGAAACAGTGAAAACAGTGGGTGACTTTATTTTTGGGGGCTCCAAAATCACTGCAGGTGATAACTGCAGCCATGAAATTAAAAGATGCTTACTCCTTGGAAGGAAAGTTATGACCAACCTAGACAGCATATTAAAAAGCAGAGACATTACTTTGCCAACAAAGGTCCGTCTAGTCAAGGCTATGGTTTTTCCAGTGGTCATGTATGGATGTGAGAGTTGGACTAAGAAGAAGTTGAGCACCAAAGAACTGATGCTCTTGGAACTGTGATGGTGGAGAAGACTCTTGAGAGTCCCTTGGACTGCAAGGAGAGCCAACCAGTCCATCCTAAAGGAGATCAGTCCTGGGTGTTCATTGGAAGGCCTGATGTTGAGGCTGAAACTCCAATACTTAGGCCACCTGATGCGAAGAGCTGACTCATTTGAAAAGACCCTGATGCTGGGAAAGATTGAAGGCGGGAGAAGAAGGGGACGACAGGATGAGATGGCTGGATGGCATCACCGACTCAATGGACATGAGTTTGAGTAAACTCCAGGAGTTGGTGATGGACAGGGAGGCGTGGTGTGCTGCAGTCCATGGGGTCACAAAGCGTCAGACACGACTGAGCAACTGAACTGAACTGAACTGAAGCAGGAGTAGCTGGCACGAGGCACGGCACCCTCCCCCCACGTCTGTTCTCCCTGCAGCCTCCAGGGGGCGCCCGTGAACACCTGACTCAGGCCAGGTCCTACCAGGGCTCAGAACACTCCTCGGCTCCCACCTTACTCAGAGCAAAAACTACGTCCTCCCCGTGGTCTAGGAGGCCCTGCAGGCCCTACCCTGTCCCCTCCTGGGCCTCATTTCTTCCTACTCTCCCCTCACTCACTCCACTCCAGTCACGTGGGCCTTATTCAACATACTGGATGCAATCCTGCCTCGGGGCCTTTGCAGTGGCCAGGCCCCTACCCCCAGGACTGCACAGCCCCTTCCTCACCTCTTCAGGTCTCTGCCTGACTCTTCACTGACCACTTGATTTTAAACAGCACCCCAAGCCTACCCTGGCACTCTCCAGCCCCTTCCCCACTTTGACATTTTGCCATTTCACAGATTATTCACATGTTCTTGTTTACTTTTCTTGTCTCATCCCTCTCCCCTCCTCTTTCTGAGCACATGGGGAGTCTGCCCCACACATTGGAGCAACCCTGGTGTTCAGAACAGAGCCCAGAACACAGGAGGCTCTGGTGAAGGGTTTGCTGAACAGATGGATGGATGGATGGGTGGGGAGCCTGTGGCTGGGAGGAGGCCCTTGAGCGCCAGGCTGGGGGAGGGGCACATACTGCAGCAGAGCTTTGGTCTTGCGTGTGGGGTCATCTGGCCGGAAGTTCTTGTACTCCTCCACCTCCTTCTCCAGGGACAGCAGCTGGCTCTGCAGCTTGCTGCGCAGAGCCGGCAGCGATTCCCGGATGTGGTTGGTCAGTTGCTGTGGGAGAGAGGTCAGAGGTCAGCATAGGCAGAATGCTGAGAAGGGGCAGCCCTGCTCCATCCCCAGCCTCAGGGGACCAAGGGAAACTCCGAGCAGCCAGATGACACAGCCTGCTCCACAGCAGTGCAAGGCTGCAGACAGCCCACGGGGACCTGGGAGAGGGCAGATCAACCGGGCCGCGCACACCATGGGTCAAGAGAGCAGGGCCCAAGTGCTGGCCGTGAACAGCCAGTGTCGCTCACTGGAAAACAAAACAAAGTCTAGGAGGGACTTCCCTGGTGGTCCAGTGGTTAAAATCTACCTTCCACTGCAGGGGTCGGGGGTTTGATCCCTGATCGGGGAACTAAGATTCCACAGGTTGTGAGGCAACAAAGCCTGCGTGCCACAATTAAGACCTGATGCAGCCAAATAAATAAATAAACGCAGTTTTAAAGGCTACGAAGCCACTGCAGGACCCAGGCACGGGAGGACTGAGAGAGAGGCCATGGTGTATGGACAGACCACAGGAATGGGCCCTACAAACTATGACAGAAACAGCTCACTGAAAAAGACTCAGGACACACGTAGGATGTGATCCCTTCTGAGAAGATGGGGAGAAAGCGAGAACACATTTTCATCTGCACAGAGTGCAGGATGGTTCATGAGGGTCATGAGGACCCTTACCGCAGACCCCCCTCTATTGTTTGGTTTTAAACCATGGGGACTTGTTCGTTATTCACAAACTTTAAAAGGAAGCAGCGGTGCAGAAAAGATTAGGTAGTGAGCCTTGATATTAGCTGTTCAAGAAAAACCTAGGCAGAGACTTCCCTGATGGTCCAGTGGTTAGAACTCCTTGCTTCCACTGCAATGGGCATGGGTTCCATCCCTGATCAGGGAACCGAAATCCGGCATGCCACATGGCATGGCCAAAACCGAAAAAAGTCAGATACAGAGCAGCGGGTAAATATATTAACTGTTCAGGTGGCAAGAAGGAAGACAGAAAGGACAGAATAGAAAAAGAGAGGAGGCGGGGCATGTGGGATGAGCAGGCAGGAGGAAGGCCAGCAGTCCAGGCACATCGGCCCCTCCATGTTTATAGTCTTGAGAAAGCAGCCCAGGAAGTGGCGACACGGGCTGCCTGGGGGTGGTAGCGGGGGGGCCTGTCACGGCATGGGAGGAAGTGGAACATTCACTGTATCCGGACTGTCTTTTTAAAAATACTCTTTCAAAAGAGAAAGAAAGAAGGAATGAAAAAAATAAATAAAAGCCATAAAATCAACTCAAACCACCCAAATGGAAATGCACCACTGTGTGGCCATCTGTCCTACAAGACAGAAAAAAAAAAAAAGACAAACTATCTATTGACGTAGGAAAAAGGTGTGAAGGAGCCTCACGCATGAATCTAACAGTCACCCCATAAACCTCTGTGACCGGGCGCCCCTTCCTGGGGGAGCTGCAGGTCCCCAAGGGTGGCAGTCCACTCTGGTCCCTGTCGCCTTTCTGGGGCATGATCCTAAACAGGGTCATGGGGCAATAGAGGGGCAGGGGGACCCCGTGCTGGGAAGCACCAGGATGTGGGCCCAGGCTCCCAGGAGGCCAGCTGGGCTCTCAGAGGCAGCCCCGGGCACATGCGGGCAGTTTCCCTTCCCTTCCCCTCCTCCCGCCCCTCTGCCCAGACAGACCCCCGCTTCCTTTCCTGCAGGGCCCCTCCCACCAGACACTCACTTCCCTGTTCGTTCTCCTGAGAGGTATGCTCTGCCTTTCCACCCTCTGCCAGGCCTTATCACTTCCTAAGGCTTGAAGTGTTTCTAGCCTTTATCTGGGGATTTGTCCTGAGTCAGTGCCCCCAATCAGAAATATGCCTTCCCCTGGCACTTCCCTGGTGGTCCAGAGGTTAAGATTCTCTGCTTCCACTGCAAGGGCACAGGTTCGATCCTTGGTCAGGTAACTAAGATCCCACATGCCATGTGGCGTGGCCAAAAAACAAAAAGAGAGAGAGAAATATGCCTTTTCCCCAGGATAGGGCCCAGCTCCACTGCTGGCACGGTGTCCCACTGCAGGCGGGAAGAACTTGTACACTGTTACCCTGAGGCCCGAGGTGCTACTGTATAGCACCAAGGGGGGATAACCCATAACCCCAAGGTCACGGAGGACCACACTGCCTGCTACACCACAGCCACATAACCCCACATCGGGGATTTTACTCTCGGAGAACCTGGTACACATGCAAAACAATTTGCTATTAAACGGCAGCCCCATAGCTTCTCGCCTTTTGGCTGAGATCAAGTGTAAACATTAGCCCTTTATTGACTGGGAGCCTCAGAAGCCAGCCACGAGGCTCTCCAAAAAGAGCCTGGCTAAACAGACAAGGGTCCATCTGTTCAGAGGCTTCTACAGGGCCACGAAAGAGTGAAGAAGGCTTCTATAGGGACAGAACTCCAGGAGATACTGTTGAGTTAAAAAAAAGAAAAGGAAATGGGGGGCATCCATGACTGTGAATAAAGGGGGAAATGTGCTTCTCAGAAGTCCTTTCTGCGCTCACGGCCAGAGAGAAACTCAGGCAGTGTTAACAGTGGTGGGTGAGAGGTAGGGGGCACACAGCGCTTCACTGTATCCTTTTGAATCCGCCTGCTAATGCAGGAGATGGAGGTTCAATCCCCGGTCCGGGAAGATACCACATGTCGCAGAGCAGCTGAGTCCGTGAGCCACAAGTATGGGCTCAGTGCTCTAGAGCCCATGGTCCGCAGCAAGAGAACTTGCTGCAATGAGACGCCCGTGCACTACAACCAGAGAGTAGACCCCTGCTCAGCACCATAAGAGAAAAGGCCGCACAGCAACAAGGACCCAGTGCAGCCAAAAATAAATTAAATAAATAACCTACTTAAAAAAAAAAAAAAAAAAGGAATACACGTATGTGTAACTGAGCTGCTTTGCTGCACAGAAGAAATCAACACAACATCGTAAACCAACTATACTTCAATAAAAATTTTAAAAAATGGTAACAATAGTAGTGATGGTAATAATAACACCAATACTGACTCTTCTCCAGGCACTGATTCAAATGTTCACTGAACCCGACTTTGCTAAAATGAGTGCTGCTCTAGACTAACGCCAGGACCACTGTGGAATGCAGCCGTTTTGCAGTGCACAGCCTAAGCAACTGCACAAAATCCTCACCGTACCTGGTTCAGAGTCTTCTGCAGGTGCGGGGTTCCCATGCGGTCAGCTATGTGCCGGTAGGCTGGGTGGGAGAGGAAAAACTTCCTCTCAGCCGCCAGCGCTGCGCGGATGTCCTTCTTGCCCTCAATATCCTTCTGGCTGCGGTTGACCACTCCAATGTAGCCTGTGAAGAGAGAGGGTCAGGTCATGGCAGTGCCTGGAAAGCCCAGGAACCCAGATGCCCACTACAGGCCAGCCATGGGGCTGGGCAACATGCAGGTGTAGACATGGATCCCGCCCTACAAGTCACTCACAGATGAGGTGACAAGCCTTATAAATTACTCAGAGGCAACACTGAGAATGCAAACACAGAGCAACATAAGTGCTCGGAGGAAGGAGAGATTACATTCAGCCTGGTGAGAGGGGCTGGAGAGAGAAAAGCTCGGGAGGAGATGAAATCCATAATCTGAGTTTTAAAGACAGAAAACAGTATAGGAAAAAGAAGGCCAATGGAAAAAGCTGATCGTTCCAGATATTAGTACTTATTCTAAAGCTATTATATCTGGGGACTTCACTGGCGGTCCAGTGGTTAAGACCCTGTGCTTCCAATGTAGAGGGCACAGGTTTGACCCCTGGTCAGGGAACTAAGGTCCACAAGGATATCAAACAGTCAATCCTAAAGGAAATCAACCCTGAATATTCATTAGAAGGACTAATGCTGAAGTTGAAGCTCCAATACTTTGGCCACCTGATGCGAGGAGCTGACTCATTAGAAAAGACCCTGATGCTGGGAAAGACTGAGGGCAGAAGAACGGGGTGACAGATGATGAGATGGTTGGATGGCATCACCGACTCGATGGACATGAATCTGAGCAAGCTCTGGGAAACAGCGGAGAACAGGAGAGCCTGGCGTGCTACAGTCCATGGGGTCCCGAAGAGTCAAATACAACTCAGTGACTGAACAACAACGGCTGGCAAAGAAACAAAGTCTGGTGGCCACCAAAGTGAACTCTCTAGGGATTCATAGATTTCCACATAAATCACAACTGGAAGTACTTGAATGGGTGGTTTTTCAACATTACTGTATTTGTATTAAAATTGTCTGAACAGAACATAAGCAACAATTAATTGTAAGTATAAGAGAAGTGGGGCTTATACAGGAGGGGGTTGGGAGCCAGGTTCCGAAATGACAGTTTAAGGTACCATTCGGGAATTTTCTTTAAACACAAAAAACCATTTTCAGCATAAGAAAACTACTTTGAAAAGAGGATCTACAATATTTGGACATAAAGGAGTTGGAAGAGGATGAGGGAAGAGGGGTTCAAACAGCCAGGGGCCCCGAGTGTGGACACAAGGCACCCCGCCACATGGGTGCACGAATGGGTGTCGTGGGAAGCAGAAAACAGCCTGGTGGCCAACACCTGGGAGGTGCTCAGTCAACAGGTGTGCTTACTGTTGTCCACATGATGAAAGGTGGAAAGGTCAACTGGGCCTAGGGCGAAAGGTCAGAAGGGATAGACACACATATCCGTACCCCCTTCTCTTAGTGAGGACCTCATCTTTGGATAGGGGGGGGCACGGCACTAGCCAACTATCCTGCCGAGTCTCGTGCAGACCTGACGGTTTTTCGTCCTCTCTGGATCTATCATCAAGTCCACCTTACAGATAAGGGAAGCGAGGTAGGCCAAGGAGGGGCCCCTTGCCCACATGGTCACATGGAGGATCAGTGGCAGCAAGATGCGAAGCCAGATTAGTGCGAAGGGCAAAGAGCAAGGGGCAGAGATGGTGTCTGGCTTGTTTTATGGTTCCTTTTGTTAACTTAAGAAAGAAGGATCCACCCTGCTGTATCCCTACTTTCAAGTGAAGTTGAGCCATTCAAGGTATTTAGTTTAAAATGTTTTAGGGATAAGCACATTTTAAAAGATGTTTTGTAGCCCTGAATTTTATGACATTGGGTACTTAAAATTTGTGGAGTATGCTGCCTATTAAGAACAAAGTTGGATTAAGGAGAGGGTTGGTTGAGGCCATTATGAGATGGGAGAATCAGCATTTTAAAAACACTGTAAACAAAAGAACACTTTCTGCCTGCTGTTTGTAAAAGCTCTTTGGGAAGATCTTTTACGAAGACCAATTTTTAATGTAATTTACCTACCTAGTATAAGTGTCCTAAGACATGTATGTAAACTTCCACAATGTTTTTTGGTTTTGTTTTTTTTTGGTCTGTGTATTTAGAAAATACACAAGAATCTTTATCAAACCTAAAAATATAAACTTGTGAGCACTGAAAAAAAAAAAAGAAAAAAAAAAAGAAAGAAGGATCCAGGGACTTCCCGGGTGGTCTAGTGGTTAAGAAGCCAGCTTGCAATGCAGGGGACACGGGTTCGACCCCTGGCCCGGGAGGATTCCACATGCCTTGGGGCCACTAGGCCATGACTCCCGAAGTCTGCGCGCCTGCAGCCTATCCTCCGTAACAAGAGAAGCCACTAAAAAGCAATGAGAAGGCTGAGCATCACAACTGGAGAGTAGGCCCCGCTCACCTCAACCAGAGAAAAGTCCATGCAGCAAAGAAGACTCAGCACAGCCCAAAATAAATAAAACAGAATGAATAAATAAAAATTCTTAAAAAAAATAAATAAATAAAAATAAAAATTCTTTAAAAATCTGAAGCTCCACTAAACACGAGACTGACCAGCCTCTGTCTACATCTAATTACTGGTTTACAAGGAACTATAATTGGCCAGATCCCGAGTGAGGCGCACAGATCAAGTGGCCGGAGGGGGATGTCATTGGAATAGAAACATAGGTGTTTATGTGTCAAATGACAGGGTGCCCGGATTTGTTTCATAATCCCCCAGGAAGGGAAGAACAACAGGAGAGAATATTCGGGATAGTGATGATTAGCTGTGTGTGATGAGCAACGAGGCTGGTCTGGGGGGAACACCTCACATTTTTCTCTCCACGTGAGAAAATGCTTAATAGCAAGTACTGAACACTAAAAGGCATAAGGACTTCTCCGGTGTCCAGTGGTTAAGATTCTGCCTCCCAACACAGGGGATGTAGGTTTGATCCCTGGTCGGGGAGCTAAGATTCCACATGCCTCGTGGCCAAAATCCCAAAACAGAAAAAAAAAGAAGAGGAAGAAGAAATATTGTTAACAAATTCAGTAAAGACTTAAAAAATGGTCCCTGTCCAAAAAAAAAAGAAATCTAAAAAAAGAAAAGTTATATTATAAATCCTCGGGAACTCTTAGGAAGGAGAGCCATAGCAGTAACTGTGGGGAGAAACTCAGTGATGAGTGATTTCGGTTCTCTTCTCCTGGACACTTATTTTTGTTCCCCAAACAAGTAGCTGTTCACCATATAACCGAAAAAAGGATGTACACACATCAGAAGAAAAAGCTAGGGCTTCCCTGGTGGTCCAGTGGTTAAGAATCCGCTGGCCAATGCAGGTAACAAGGGCTTGACCCCCTGGTCCAGAAAGACTGCACATGCGACGGAGCAACTAAGCCCATGTCACACAACTACTGAAGCCTGTGCACCCCAGAGCCTGTGCGCCAGAACAAGAAAAGCCACTGCAAGGAGAAGCCTGCGCACTGCAACAAAGAGTAGCCCCTGCTTGTCGCTACAATTAGAGAAAGCCCACATGCAGCAGTGAAGACCCAGCACGGCCAAAAAAGAAAATCTTTTTTTTTTTTTTAAAAAGAAAAAGCTACATGCGTTCACTTGGGCAGAGAAAAAGAAGGGTCTACAATGGGATTGAGAAGCAGTTTCTTCTAGGCAGTGGGGAAGTGGGGTGGTAAACGAATTTGTGAGCATTTGCTGAGGCTTCAGGCAAAACAACAACCAAACAAGTCGTTTTCCAAAAGCAGAGGTGCCCCAGCTCTCCTGTGGCTCAAGTCCACCATCTTGATCATCCCCCTGCCCCCACCTCATGACCCCTAGACCCCTTGGGCCGCACCTCTTCTCAAGGGGAGTAGCTTGTTCTCCAAGACGTCCCTGGCATCCGTGCCTTCATCCATCAGGTCGAGTTTGGTGATGACGCCGATGGTCCGCAGGCCTGAAAGAGCACAGAGGTCAGAGGGCACCATGAGGAAGGAGCTCATGGAAGCCTTGAGCTTGGCCATGGAACCCTAGGCCACCTGGAGTCCAACTGGGTCCCCACTTCCAGATCATGTGATCTGAGAAGCCATGACGTCACCTGCCTAGACACTAGTTTCCCTCTTGTTAAATGAAGGCAGTAACACACCCATCTCAGGGGTATGTCCATGACAATAAACCTGGCACAGGGCGCATGTTCAATCAATCAATGCTGGCCATCGTCAGTCATGTGTACGACCAGTCCTGCTGCTACAGAATCGGGGGGCAACCTTATCAAACATGAACCCAGGTCAGTATCTTCATGCTGTACTTTCTGAGTGGCACGCAGAGTTCCAATGTAACACGCCAACCTGAGACAACTGTTTCCAGGGTTATCGCTCATATGAATGGCCAGAATGACACTGTGGACACCATCCTGTGGAATTCTGCTCATCCCAAGTTGTCCCAAACTGCCCTGAATCGAGGGAACCCAGCCAATCAACTGTTCCCCACTGGTGCCTGAGGGCCCTCTCTGTGTTAGGGGGGTGTGTGTGTGTGTGTGTGTGTTAGGGGTGTGTGTGTGTGTGTTAGGTGTATGTGTGTGTGTGTGTGTGTGTGTGTGTGTGTGTGTGTGTGTGTTGGGGGGGGTATGTGTGTGTGTGTGTGACGCATGCAGGGGACAGAGGGAAGCCCAGGGAGATCTCTGGGGGGAGGTGCTAAAGTGGGCATTAAGCAGGTGCCAATCATGCCCTCCCCGGTGTGTGTGTGTGTGTGTGTGTGTGTGTGTGTGTGTGTGCTAAAGTGGGCATTAAGCAGGTGCCAATCGTGCCCTCCCCGGTGTGTGTGTGTGTGTGTGTGTGTGTGTGTGTGTGTGCTAAAGTGGGCATTAAGCAGGTGCCAATCATGCCCTCCCCGGTGTGTGTGTGTGTGTGTGTGTGTGTGTGTGTGTGTGTGTGTGTGTGTGTGTGTGTGTGTGCTAAAGTGGGCATTAAGCAGGTGCCAATCATGCCCTCCCCGGTGTGTGTGTGTGTGTGTGTGTGTGTGTGTGTGTGTGTGTGTGTGTGCTAAAGTGGGCATTAAGCAGGTGCCAATCGTGCCCTCCCCGGTGTGTGTGTGTGTGTGTGTGTGTGTGTGTGTGTGTGTGTGCTAAAGTGGGCATTAAGCAGGTGCCAATCATGCCCTCCCCGGTGTGTGTGTGTGTGTGTGTGTGTGTGTGTGTGTGTGTGCTAAAGTGGGCATTAAGCAGGTGCCAATCGTGCCCTCCCCGGTGTGTGTGTGTGTGTGTGTGTGTGTGTGTGTGTGTGTGTGTGTGTGCTAAAGTGGGCATTAAGCAGGTGCCAATCATGCCCTCCCCGGTGTGTGTGTGTGTGTGTGTGTGTGTGTGTGTGTGTGTGTGTGTGTGTGTGTGTGTGTGTGTGTGTGTGTGTGTGTGTGCGCGCGCGCGCGCTAAAGTGGGCATTAAGCAGGTGCCAATCGTGCCCTCCCCGGTGTGCCCACCTGCCCACATTCTGCTGTGAGATCATGAACTGGCATCACCTTTTCAGAGGTCAAAGGAACCACCACTGCAAACACCCACAAAGCTTGTGCGGGGTGGGGAGGGGAGACGCAGCCCGAGGTAGAGGGATATGATGTGATTGGGGGAGGGGAGGTCAAAGATCAGAAAGAACCCAAACGTTCAAGAACAAAAGAAAGGAAGCAGTAGGCTGTCCGATGGGATGGATGGTTACCGACCTACGTCCCCGCAGGCAACAGGAAAACACACTCACACAACAGGAAAACAAAGGAAGGTCATCCCATTTTCTTTTCATCCCATTTTTTTTTTTCAGGACTGCATGATTTATTCATATCTAGCAACAATTTTGCACATAAAGTATTTGAAAATATTCCTTGCCTTTTTTTTAATTTTTTTTTATTTTACAGTCATCCCATTTTTTAACACGTGAGCTTATGGGGCTTCCCCAGTGACTCAGATGGTAAAGAATCCGCCTGCCATGCAGGAGACCCATCTTCGATTCCTGGTTAGGGAAGATCCGCTAACCAGGAGAAGGGAATGTCAACCTAATCCAGTATTCTTGCCTGGAGAATCCCAAGGACAGAGAGGATCCTGGCGGCTACAGTCCATGGGGTGGTCAAGAGTTGGACAAGACTGAGTGACTAACACTTTGACATGGAAGAACAAACTCTGAAAGAATGTTTGCCAAGTGGGGCCACCAGCATCTGCAGGGGGAGAGGAGCTGTCAGTTTAGGGTCTGATGTGACAACGGTGACATTTCACAACAGTGACATTTAGTGGTAACCATCATGAATCCTTTCAAAGTTAGACAGCTACTTTTTTTCAGGAAGAGGGTCAGCAACTAGTTCACCAACCATGCTTAACCATTTCCATCCCTACTTCCACGCTGCCTGGTCAGCCTCTTCAGTCATAGTCACATTCATGTCCTGGTACTGGACATGGGGGACAAGGAGGGCCTGGGGGGCTATGGGCAGGGGGTGCCCTCCCAGGAAAGTGAACCTGGATGACCTTGGGGGCGGAGCTGGCAGAGCCCTGAGCTTCGAGAAGCTCGTGGTCCAAGGCAAGAAAGGAGCCACCTTCACTGACCGTCTCCCAGGCCTGTGAACCAGGGAGTGTGAGCCACAGAGCCTGTCTCCCTCAGCTCCTCACTGGTCCCTAACTGCTTCAGAATGCTGTGGGATTCAAGCAGTCAGCAGACAATTCGGAAAATGTATTTGTGTGTGTGTCAGATGCTGCTAACCCCACACCACTGTCAAAATACACCCAACTCCCCCCTGCAGCCCAAAGACCCAAGGCCCAAAGACTGGCCCAGGCGCTCCCAGCAGCCTCCCCATCTTGTCCTTTAGCTCACTCTGCTCCGGACACACCAGCCTTCCCACTGTGTCCTGGGCACCCCAGCCTCTTCAGCATCCACTGTCTGTATTCCTGGACTTTGCCTCTTTACATACTTCTGGTCCTGCCTAAAACCCCCATCTCCAGAGGCCTCAGGCCACCCCCTTCCACCCCAGGTTCTCTCAATGGGCTCCATTTTCTCCTAGTGCTTACCACTACCTGAAGTTATCCCACGTGCATATTTCCTTGTTGGAGTCTGTTGCTCCCACTAGAGGCAGGGCTCCCTGTCAACTCTGTCCCCTGCAGGGTCCCCAAGGCCGTAACAGATCCCGGCACACAGCCAGGGCTTAATTGACATTTACTGAATGAATGCCCAGAGCCAGAGATGACCCAGAGATGCCCAAGTCTCCACCACTCCCTGCTGCCCCACTGGCTTCACTACCTCATCATCCTTTCACCTTTCCGCTGGCCCCTGAGCACTGATGCAGAGACCCTCGGTCCTCATGGCAGCTCTCTAAATCAGGACTGCAGTTCTTATTTCAACAGGAGGGACAAAGCCTCAAGGGGGAAGAATGACTTCTTGAAGTGGGGTCTGGACTCCCATCTGTGCCCAAAGAGGCCTGCATTCTTCCTACACCCAACTCCCCACACTAGCTCTCTGCACAGGCAAAGTAGGGACCAGCTTGCCAAGGGGGAATGCCGTCCGCCACACACTGGCCTCCCAGTGGACACCCTCCTAGAACAGCTGACCCTCATGGGAAATGCGGTGTCCCAGGCCTTTTCTAGAGGAACCTGTGAGTCAAAGAGATCGCCAGTGATGCAGAGTTGAGAATGTGGGGCAAGTCGAGATGCTAAGAAGTGTGGTGAAGAGGGAGCTGCTGCCACTGGGCTTGGCGGGTACCTTGAGGATCGACCTCCTTGGCCAGCTTGAGGGCGTCTGAGTTGGCCAGGTCCATGTTGGCAGGGGTGACGGCAAGGATAAGGCTGCTCTCCCGGCTGATGAACTGCAAGATCATGTCCTTGATCTGGTACTCGATATCCTGGGGCTGGTCCCCCACGGGCACCTTGGTGATGCCTGGGAGGTCGATGAGGGTCAGGTTCAACACTACGGAGGAAATCAGAGAGAGAGGCCGTTAAGAGCTAGGAGCAGGGGAGGCATGCACAGCCCTGGAGAGACCTGGCCTGCTTCCCCCAGTGCTGGGCATCAGGCCTCAGGATTATTCCTGTGTTTCAACTAGATCCCACCTCTTGACTCGATAACTCCCTCCTAGGGTCCCATCCTATGGACACTCTCTCTGTACTCTAGTTCAGTGAGACAGTTTTGTTTTCTTTTTAAATATTTATTTGAGTGCATTGAGTCTTAGTTGCAGCATGTGGGATCTAGTTCCCTGACCAGGGATTGAACCTGGGACCCCTGCACTGGGAGCTCGGAATCTTAGCCACTGGACCATCAGAGAAGTTCCAGTTTGTTTTTTTTAGCGAAGTCACTCTAGTATTTTTTTCTTATTGAACTATTGCTAAAGTACAATACTGTATGAGTTTCAGGCATATAATACAGTGATTCACAATCTTTAAAGGTTATGTTCCATCTATAATTATTCTCAGTGATACCATTTTAAATCTGGATACTTGCATGTGTAGATTGGAACTGCTCTCAAAGGTTAAATAACTTTCAGCACGTTGATTCAGTCAATATCAATTAAAAGCAAAAAAGAAGATTCTCTGGTAAGAAACACATTCTGAGGGACTATCCTGGTGTCTCAGTGGTTAAGACTCTGTGCTCCCAATGAAGGGGGGTATGGGTTCAATCCCTGGTAGGTGATTCAGATGCCACATACCCACATACTATGTGGTACGGCCAAAAAAATAAAAACGCATTCTGAGATGCACTCATACAAGAAAAGAGACATCAATGACTTTTCTATCAGGCTACGATTTGAGTAAAAGTAGCAAAACACACATATGTGATGTACACACATATTCATAACTGCCTACATATGCACTGTATATCATTTGAAGAACATGAAATATATCTGTAATTTTGAAAGATAGATTTTTACTGGATATACCTTTTTTATAACTTCTGAATATGCATCATGCACAGGAATCATTTATTTGAAAATAAATATATTAAAAAACTCATCACAGGAACTTCCCTGGGGATCCAGTGGTTAAGACTCCACCCCACCAATGCAGGGGGCACGGGTTCGATCCCTGGTTGGGAAACTAAGGTCCCACACACTGTGGGGTGTGGCCAAAATTTTTTAAATAAGATAAATAAAAGTTTATATACAAAAAAAAAAAAAAACAAACACAAAGAACCCATACTGAGGTGTTAGAAGTCGGCTGGAATATTCATCAAACGCCATTTAAGTCAGAAGTCCATGCTGCTGAGTCAGAGGCTGTGTGTGGCTACAGGCTGCCTGTTCTGTTTACATGATGCAGTTTTAAAATCTGGACCTTATGCAGAAAAACCTGGCTTTCTGCCTCCTCTCGAGGAACCAGAAGACCTGGCTGCCTTGGGCTGGCATCACTGGGTGGACTAGATTTACCGGGGAGCCAAGCTGTGGTTACTCCCTTAAGATGAATATACGTGCTCCGATTAATTCACCCCACGCCCCACCACTCCCGACAGTCTCCCTGGCGTGCTGTTTTTATTGGAGCCGAGGTCGATTTCTCCATACCACGTTCCTATCAGATGTGGATCAAGAGGGCTCTGTGTATGTGTGAGGAAAACCGGGAGGAGGCGTATTCTTCATGAGAGTGAGGCCGCCCCAACCCGTGACTGACCCACTGTCAGCTTTCTCCTGGCCCAAGTGAGGGGTCTTTGCTTCCTACCGTGTGGCGAGTAGACCCGCAGGTTAATGGGCACTGGGGAGATGCCTTTGTTGGTCCCCGTGACCCTGTCAGTCTCCGCTTCGATCTCCTGTCGGACTTCCTCAAAGTCTGTAAACTTTCTGGACTTGCAGTGCAAAAACTCGGCATATTCTGAAAAGGGAAGAAAGATGCTCCAAGTGAGAAAGAGAAGCAGTCTCGCCGTGGAGGGTGGGGGGGAACCAGATGGCCTCCTGGGAAAAGAGCTTTGTCAAGTAGAGAAAGTGAAGACTCAGTCCCAGGCCCTCCAGGAAGCTGGGGAGCAATGGATTCAATCTCTTGACAGGTATTTGAGGGGGGCCCTCCTACAGATCGTGCTCCCTTCCAGACCTCGGCTACTTCACAAGGTGAAAAGTGGCAAAAATGCTGACTCTGTGGAATGCACATTCTCATGAAGCATTTTGCAGAACTACATAGTTTAAGTCATGACATATTACAAGTAAAACAAAAATAAAAAGCCCCACAAAAACCAGCATCCAACAGCTGGGTGTGACCAGCAATTACTCTTTATTCTTTATCAACCTGCATCCCTTGGAACGCTGGGATGGATGACTGATGAAGCTTTTGCTCTGGTGTTACACATGAGATAGTCCTGGATGGTGACACAGAACCTCCCTCGTGTGGGTCACAGTCTAAAGCTGCTGCCCTGGTGGGATGCTAAGCCGCCAGCGCCCTCCAGGGTAGCGAGATCCCCGGCGCATGTCCCTGGGATTCACCATTCTCCTTCCCCAAGGCACCCTCACCACGGCTGGCCTCACCAAAGCCCTTCTCGCTGTCCTTCCTTCCTTCCTGGCTGTTCATGGGGCCCTTAGACATGACCCTCTCAGAAGAAATGCTTTCTGGCCTCTTCAGGCCTTCTAAGTCTGAGGTGTCTGAAAGCCATTACTGACACTGAGATGAAGGAAAATAAAGAAGTAACTAGAGGAGTTTCTTTGGTGGTCCAGTGGTTAAGAACCCGCCTTCCAGTGCAGGGGACACGGGTACAATCCCTGGCTGGGGAACCAAGATCCCACATGCCTTGGGGCAACTGAGCCCACACACCCCAAATGAAGATCCCACGTGCTGCAGCTAAGACCTGGTGCGGCCAAATAAATAAATAAAATCAATATATATTAAAAAAAAAAAAAAAAGCAAACAAAACAGACTAATGATAGTGCTGGTCCTGTCATCAAGGTAGAGAAATCCAAAGCAGAGATGTGGGTAAAGCAGGAAGAAAAAAACACTTTTACCGCAGGACACAGGTGCTGAATTGACAGGTGTTCACTGTACAATTCCTGACTTTTCCATGTATCTGAATTTCATAGTAAATGTTGGAGTGGGGGGGGTACTTTCTAGGCCCAGAGATCATCATGGTTCCTGCAAGTGATGCTACAAAGAGGGAAGTAAGTTTGGCTGGCAAACAGCCTAAAGAGCTAGTTCATGACAGAGATGCGAAGATGTGCACTGCTTCTCAGCGTAAAAAACTGGAAATAGCCTTCATGTCCACCAGGAGGAGACCTGGCTACACAAATCTCAGCACAGACATAGCTACAGCTGCATCAGAACAAAGGATGGAGAAAGAGCCCTGCAACAGAGAAAGGCCAGGCAGGTCGGGAATTTCTGCCCAAAGGCATAACACAGCAGAAAGTCATGAGTGCAAGGAGGTCTGTCATTCCATTTGTCACCTAAAAATGCTTGCTTCTTCTGGCCAGGCCCTGTCTGCTGTCCCATTTGCTCTTCACAAATCAGCACCTTAGCAGGTAGGCATCTCCATGATGCCCCTATCACAGATGAGAAAACTGAGGCCAGAGGGAGGTGAAGCAAGCTGGCTCAAGTTCACCAGTGGAGCTGGGATTTGGAGCTCGGATAATCTGTCTTCAGGTAGTGGCTCTCAAGTCACATGGGCTTCGTGAGGCCACAGGCAGACTCTGCACCTCTCTAACCTCCATTGCAGGCGTTGGGGGACTCTGTGGGCTCAGATCAAAACAGACACAGGTCACCGGGAAGCAGGGCACTGAGGAGAGTGGTTGGAGAGTGCGGCATCAACCACCCCACCCCCATAAGCTGACCCAGTTCCCAAGGACGGTCGGGCTCCAGCCCTCCACGGGAACAGGAGGAAATCCTCGGCTACTCTCGGCTGCTCTTCCTGCAGCCACCTGCAAAAATGGAACAGTCCTCCAACCCCCACAGCAAACCTCAGTTCTCTTCCGGTTCAAGGCTGAGGGCTCAGCAATCGCAAGAGATCCCTCCCCCTTTCAGGAGTGCAGGGGGATGGAAGACGGGAACAGGGTTGGGGATCAGGACATGGGCGCTGTCCCTTGCAAAACCTCTGCCCTGCCAGGCCTGCTGCAGCTCACTTCCTCCTCCAGGGCCTGCCTGCCTGCTGCCTCTTCCAGGGAGCCTTTCCTGACTCCACATCACCAGGCACGCCATCCTGCATTTTGGACCTCCTCTCCTGTCAGAGCCAGGTTCTGTTTAGGGGACCCAGCAGGTGCTGGCAGCCTCCCCTTCTGCCAGCCCCTTTGTGCAAGTCAAAGATGAGCAGGAGATGTACTGGAAAGCTATGACATCTTCCCCACAACAGTGGACAGCAGAAATCATACACTCCGTGCCGAAGCGGAAGGTCCAGGAGTCAGCCAGGCTCATCCCTCACCACCTGCCTTCTCTCCCCGGGTTCCTCGTCATTGGAGGACCATGTGCCAGACTCCAGCATCAGACCGAGGTAAGAAAGCTCCTACAATCATGCTTTCCCACCACCCCCAAGCATTGACTCTCTTAAAGCCAGAGCCCGGCCACCTCTCCGTGAAATCTTCCAGAGCTCCCACCTCACCCCAATAAGACCCAGTCTTTACCAACACCACAGAGCCCTACTAAGTTTCCTCCCCCCACTTCTGATCTCAGCTCACGCCCCTGCCAGCCACACGGGCTTATTTGGTTTCTCACTCCAAGCCCTTGAATTCCTGCCTCAGGGCATTTGCACTGGCTCTCCTCTCTGCTTGCGGACACCCACATGGGTCCCTTCCTCTCCTCCTTCAGGTTTCTCTCCAGCGTTCATCTTCTCCAACTCCCAAGACAACAAACCTCCTCAGTTGCTTTCCCCTCTCCCTTCCTTAGGGTCCTCCAAGTACCCCCCACCTTCTAATATGGTGGAGCTTGTCAGCCTGTGTATTTTCTCTGATCCCCAGGAGAAGGTCGACCTACAGGGCAGGGATCTGAATCTGTACTGTTCTGTGTCCTGGGGCACAGGGCTCTGAGCACACAGTAGGTGCTCTGCAACTACATGCACAACCAAAATGCTGCTGGGAGGATAACATGACCCCTGCTTCAGCTTCTGGGAGGTGGCCCAGCGCCCCCACAGTCACCAAGTGGGACACCCAGGAGGCTGGACAGGAACAGGGTCTGGTGGGGTCACCTGCCGTCTTCCCAATGCACTTCTTGTCAACACAGGCCCAACCCAGAGCCAGGAGCCTGGCCTGATGGGGGAGATAGGCTTGGCATGAGCAAGTCAGAGGCAGGTGCTTGGGGAGCTCAGCCAAGAGCCCCAACATACCAGGAACCAGGAGGGGCCTCCTAGAGGGGGTGGGCAGAGAAGGTGTCCACCTCATCTCTCTGAAATGCAGACCTTCCCCCATGCCCTGAGGAGGCTCCGGACCCAGCGGGGTCTAAGGGAGATAAAGCACAGGGGTGTCCCCAGTGGCCAGGCTACCCCTCTGGGCCTCAGTTTCCCCATGAGGAAAGTTAAGATATGATGCAGGTAGGGATGTCCCTGGTAGCCCAGTAGTTAAGACGCCGCACTTCCAATGGAGGGGACACGGGTTCAATCCTTGTCCGGGGAACTGAGGTCCTACATGCAGAGTGGTGCGGCCAAACAATTTTTTTAAAAATGCCAACAAAATTAAAAAAAAAAAAAAAAAAAAAGACAAACAGGCAGAGCACTCAGCCTGCAGCTCCACAGCTCTGTAAATGCTTGGATGCTGGAGAATATTTTTGCCACCCTGGCCACCGCCAGGACTCTGCCTACATTGATCCCCGGGGCTTCCCACAGAGGTGGTTTCTCCGTCCCCATAGCGGCTGCAGCCTTTTCAAACCTTCCCTTCCTCGTGCCCAGATAACACTGCCAGTCCCTTGGGTCCCTGGCCCCTGCCATAACATTTTGACAGCCCTAACGACCACCCATCCACCGCAGCCCTGCAGCGCTTCCCTGGCAGGAGGGCCAGGTGTGTGGGATCAGGTCCCGGGCCTGGAATACAGCAGAAAGAGACCTCATCCGGCTGTCGAGCTGCGAACTCCGAGGGGCCAGCTCCTGCGTCCTGTGGGGTCTGTGAGTGCACTTGCAGTTTTTCTCCTAGGAGGAGGTCCAGCCCTCTGCCCAGGACTTGTTTGCTGTCTCCTTCAGGTCAAGCTGCTCAGGGAGGCCCACGTGGACTACCCAGCCCTTCAAGGTGCTCCTCATGTGGACACAGCACCTGCTCTGCGTCCCCGCCTAAAGCCAGAGCTGCGGGAGGGGACTGAGCTGCAAAGGGGGACTGTGAGAGACTCAGTCCCGGTCTCTGCTCTCCCTGGCACTCAGTGCATAGTAACGGCTTAAAACTTAATTACTGAGCGGCCTGCTGCAAAGCATTAGGTGCCAGAGCCTAAGAGAGCATTCCCTACTCCGTGACTCCCACGTGGGTCCCCACCGTGTTCAACAGCCAATCTCCCACCTCGGGCATCCCCCAGGCACACCCCTCAAGATGGGCCCTCGAGGGATTGGCATTGCTTAAGAATCATGAAGTAGGGACTTCCCTGGTGGTCCAGCAGTTAAGACTCAGCTTCTACTGCAGGGGGCTTGGGTTTGATCCCTGGTCTGGGAACTAAGATCCCACAACCCAGGTGGTATGGGAAGATCAAGGGTATAGAGAGAAGATGAAAAAGACAGGAGAGATGTGTGATAAAGAAAAAAGCATTTAGTGTATGTCTTTAAGACTATGGGATGCTAAAATTTGATAAAATATTTCAAAAATTAATTTAACACCGCAATTTTCCCACAGTGAAACAGGACAGGGACTTCCCTGGTGGTCCACTGGTTAAGACTCTGAGCTTCCCCTGCAGGGGACGTGGGTTTGATCCCTGGTCTGGGAACTAAGATCTCACAAGCCGAGAGGTGTAGCCAAAAAAAAAAAAAAAAAAAAAAACAATCAAGGGTATAGAAAGAAAATGAAAGGAGAAAAATTTAGGATGTATGATGTATAAGAAAAAAGAATTTACTGTGTATCTTTAAGATTTTGGTATACTAAAACTTCATAAAATATTTAAAAAACAAACAAAACAGCCAAGCCCCTCAGGCCTGGACAGGGCGAGTCAGGCATCATCACAAACTTGGGGAAGTGACAGGAAGACCAGAGCCAGGTGGAGAGCATCTCACGTTCCCCACAGTGACACAGGACAGGGTGATCCAGGAGTTAAGAATCCAAGTTTCCAATGCAGGGGGCAAGGGTTCGAGCTCTGGTCAGGGAACTATGAGCCACGTGGTACAGTCAATAAATAAACAAAGATTAAAAAAAACAAGGTTGGAATCTTTAGTCCCCATCCTTTGACCTCTGGGGAAGAAGATGGGGCCTGGAGGTTGAAGCACTAATGGGACTGATTTCATCAACTATTCTGATGTCTTCTATAAAACCCCAAAAGGATGGCATTCAGAGAGCTTCCAGGTTGGGGAGCAGGCACAGGGGGAGAGTGTGTGAGCTCAGACAGGGTGAGGAATCCCTGCCCCTTCCCCACACCTTGCCTCATGCAGCAATTCCCTCTGTCCCTTCTGGGAGTGAAATGTTTTGAGTTCTACAGGAAACTGATCAAACCCAAGAAGGGGCACGCTGGAACATCTGATCTATAGTCAGTGGGTCAGAAACACAGGTGACAGCCTGGACTTGGGGTTGCGGGGACGAGGGGACGTCTGGTGGGACTGAGCCCTTAACCTGTGGGATGTGATGCTACTTGCAGGGAGGGAGTGTCAGAACTGAGTTAAATTGCGGAATTCCCTGAAGGTCTAGTGGATAAGATTTCACCTTCCAATGCGGGGGGCAGGGGATGGGTTCAATCCCTAGTCAGGGAGCTAAGATCCTACATGCCTCCCATCAAAAAACACAAAACATAAAACAGAAGCAATGCTGTAACAAATTCAATAAAGACTTAAAAAAGAAAAGAAAAAAAGAACTGAGTTAAACTGGAGGGCACCGGTAAGAGTCTACTAAGAACTGGAGAACTGCTTGTTGATGTGGGGAAAATAAACAAACACACCTGGAGAAGCCCTTGGAGCTTCCTGGGTGGACCTAATGGGAAAGAACCTGCCTGCCAATGCAGGAGACATGGGAGACGCGAGTTCGGTCCCTCGGCTGGGAAGATCCTCTAGAGAAGGACAGGGCAACCCACTCCAGTATTTGTGCCTGGAGAATCCCATGGACAGAGGAGCCTGGCGGGCTCCCGTCCATGGGGTCACAAAGAGCTGGACACTGGAGCAGCTTAGCAGCAGCAGCAGGTGACAGCCCCAGGCTACCAACCTGACCCTCGTCAGCTCCCAGCTTGTTTTCCACGTGAAGACACAAGGTCATGCCCTGGCTGCTTCAGGGTCTACAGGCTTTACAGAGAGGGCCCTGCTGCGGCCAGGGTAGGTGGGGAAAGGTGCTGCACACACAGTTATGGCTGTGCTCCCACAGGGGCAAGGGCATGGCAGCGGCCCTTAGGGCATGGTGAGGCACCAGCCCCGGGCTGATGGAGCACCTCCTGGGCGCCAGAACCTACGCTGGGCGGGGAGAAGAGTGATGGACAGCAGGTCAGCGGCCCTGGCAGAACTGATGCTGCGGCGGAGAGACAGACCATCAACAAAATGCGAGGACTTCCCTGGTGGTCCAGGGGTTAAGAATCTGCTTGCCAATGCAGGGAACACCGGTTCGATCCCTGGTCCGGGAAGATTTCACATACCACGAGACAAGTAAGCCTGGGTGCTGCAACTACTGAGCCTGCGCTCTAGGGCCCGAGCGCCGCAACGACTGGAGCCTGCACACTCCAGAGCCCGTGCTCAGCAGCAAGAGAAAGCCTGCACACAGCACAGCCAAAAAATAACAAATAAAACAAATAAATAAACAAACCTTTTAAAACCACAACAAAAAAGAAACCGGGAGAACAGGATGCTGCCTGACAACATACGCTGCACAATAACTGAGGCAGCAGTGACTGGGGTGGGGCCTGGGGGTGAGGCTCACCCGAGGAGGAGGGGGAGGAGGCAGTGTGTTCCAGGCAGGGCTGGCAATGAGGGGGAAGGTCCAGAGGCGGAAACAATTGAGCTGGTCTGGGGGAAGAGGAGCAAGGCTGTGGAACCAGGAGGAAGTGAGGTTTCAGAGGTCAGCTGGTCCCATGGGGGCCACGAAGCCTCAAGAAGGAGGTCAAGAGCCAAGCCCTGACATCTCTCTGGCCCCGGTGAGCAGCGGCCAAGGTCAGAGCTGGGACGGAAGGTTCTGGAGGCCCTGATCGGGCACATTCCACACGAGAACAGTCCCCAGCACTCAGGGCTTACGAGGTCCAGGGGTGGTTCGCAAGAAGGAGCAGGGTTCACCTACGAGCCACTGAACTTCCTGGTGGCTGCGGTCTGAGGTAATTTTTAAACTAAGCCCATTAAAATAATGGCTCATTGAGACCGGTGTGGACCAGGAGAAGTAGGGTGCCTCTGTGCGCTCAAGAGTCAGAGAATTCGCTTTTCGTTTTATTTTTGGCCATGCTATGTGGAACCTCAGTTTCTGGACTAGGGACCAAACCTGTGCCCCCTGCAGTGGAAGCAAGGAGTCTTCATTTGATCTTAGCCAAAAGGCCCAGAAGCAATGGAAACATGGAGTCTTAACCACTGGATCACCAGGGGAGTCCCAGGAGTCAGAGGATTAGAACCTTGTAGTACCAGGAATTTAGACCCCATAAGAGGCGATGGCCACACCAGTCTCATGGGGCACCAGGGCCCCGAGGCAGTCACCACTATCACCTCCATTTTACCTTCTTACCTCAGGTAAGAAGGCTGAGACACAGAGAGGGAAGCTGCTTGACTGAGGGCCCAGACAGCAAGGGGTGGCAGCCTGGCTCTGAAGTCCTGTCTCTGAGGGCCAGCTGAGCAAAACTTTCATCTCAGGGAGTCATGCAGCCCTGTGTGGCCGCCAGGAATCTCTAAAAGCCCCAGCCACAACCACGCCCCACACTGCGCTCAGCCTGCTCCCTAGGGGTAAGGCGTCTCCCCCAGTCCAGGGGCCTGGGCTCCCCACCTCGAGGTCACTCTAGACTCTGCCCTTGCCCCCACAGCACCACCCTGGCCGGGGCCCCAACACCTCTCCCTCGGCACCAGGCTCACCGCCCCCACCCCCGGCCTCCCCACCCGCCCTCCTGCCTCTGCCTGGCCCTCCTCCGCAAGTCAGCCAGTGGGCTAAGCCAGTCTCTCCACGCCCGGAACACCACTCAGGTTCCTCGTGTCTGGGTCCCTCATCACTCCTGCCTCCCGGCCCCTCCCCAGCCTCATCTCACAGCCTCACAGCACAGCTGCTGCCCCGGCTGGAAAGTTCTCCCCAAGCCCTGGCTCAAAGCAGACCCAGTGCCTGATACGGTGGTGGTTGTTTAGTCGCTCAGTCGTGTCCGACTCTTTGTGACCCCCCCCCAGACTGTAGCCCACCAGTCTCCTGTCCACAGGATTTCTCAGCAAGAATACTGGAGTGGGTTGCCATCTCCTTCTCCAGGGGATCTTCCCAACCCAGGGATGGAACTCGCGTCTCCTGCGTTGACAAATGGATTCTGAGCCACCAAGGAAGCCCAACGCCTGATATACCCTCCCACAATCCCCTGCGCTCTCCCCTCAGCCTGGCTACAGCCACGCCATGTCTGTCGTACCCAACAGGCTGAGCCCAGGGTCGGCCAGGCCCCTCGGAGACCTCACACTGCCTCCCTGGCATCCGGCCGAGGCCGAGCTCACATCTGCATTAAGGGACTTTGAATGCCACGGTCAGATGGGGATGGCGGTGGAATATGCAAGCTGGGACACAGAAAGGAGCATGCCCGCGTGGGACACCCCGGACCTCTCTCCCCGAGTCCAACAGGATCCACCAGTGTCTTCATCCCCATGGCTCCCACCCCATCCCTTCCTGGGACCCCTGCCCGAGAGCTGGAGGTCCCTGTGGCCTCTTCTTCACCTGTGGCCACAGATCTGGTCAAACCACCCCTAAGAATGAGCTCACGACTGGGTTTTTAGGACGGCCTCCCTGCGTATCCTCAGGCAAGTGGCCTCAGCTCGCTCCTCTGTGAAGTGGGACGACAGGAATGGTGATTTCAACATCACGCCGGGTCAGGCTGTGAGCAGATGTGTGCTCTCCCGGGACTGTCACTTGTCACATGCTTCTCGTTCCTCCCCGCCTCTAGAAGGAATTTTCAGTTCCTCCAGCCGGCCACAATGGGCATCGCTGCCTTAGGGTCTTCACAAGCAACCCCTCTCTGCTGTGAAGGAGAGTTCCCATTCCCCAACACACCCCCAAGCACCTGTCAGCCTCAGCTCACACATCACTTCCTCAGAGAAGTCGTGCGAGACCCCCTTCACCACCACCACACGCACTTCCATCTGGGGAGGGCCACACCTGTGTGTCTCCCTCTTGGTCCCCACCCAAGGGTCCCCCGCATTGACCGCCAGCACTAACAGGCATCAAGAGGGAAGGTGACAGGGCTTTCCTGGTGGCTCAGTGGTGAAGGACTCGCCTGCCAATGCAGGGGACACGGGTTCGATCCCTGGTCCAGGAAGATCTCACGTGCTGTGGGGCAGCTAAGCCCGTGTACCACAACTATTGAGCCTGTGCTCCAGAAACTGCAAGTCACAACTACCGAAGCCTGAACAAGGCAACTACTGAAGCCCGCACACCCTAGAGCTCGTGCTACACAAGAGAGGCCACAATGAGAGGCTGGGGCACCCCAACTAGAGAGCAGCCCCTGCTTGCTGCAACTAGAGAAAAGCTCTCACAGCAGTGAAGACTCAGCACAGCCAAAAACAAATAATTAATTTAATTACATTAAAAAACAGGAAAGGCGACAGGTGGTGGCAGCAGCCCTGGTCCTACTCACCACTGTGCCCCAGTCTGGGACCAGCTTGTGGCAGGCAGCCCAGTGCTCCCTGGACCACTGCTGGGTGACAGTCACTGGTGAGGTGATTGGGGGAGCCCTCCTGCCATGATGAAGCCTGCGACCTTCCAGTGCAGGAAGCCAGCCAACCTGCTCTCCCAACAAGCTGTGCCGAAGCCATTGGGATGGCACCACATGGCAAGGGCCTGCAGCGTGCCAGGCACTGCTCCACGGGCTATACATGTATTGAATAACATGGTCTTCACAGCAACTGACAAACGCAGTACTATTATTATCTTCACTGTCCAGACAGGAAGCACAGCTGTGAGCAGCACTCCCTCCCCAGGGGCCAGACAGCCAGTAAGCTATAGGGCCAGGGTTTGAACCTGGACAGTATTAGCTCTCAGCCCCCACAAACCAGGGCAGAGGTTTTTCCCAGTGTAGGCAGAGGCCAAAAGCATCAGCATAACCTGGAAACTCATTGAAAATGCAGATTCTCACCACCCTCGTCCACCAACCCAGTGAATGTGCAACAGAAAACCAATGTGCCAAGCCCTATGTGACTCGGATCCCACTGGCATCTCACAATCCAGGCTCTGCCACTGGCCTTCCTGGCACAGCTGATTGGACACTTGAACCCAGAGGAGGCAGCCGATTGGCTTGTCACTGGACCAATCTGTTGCCGTCTCTCACTAGTGTCACACCCTCCTGCAGGTGGATTGGGTGAATGAAGATGAGAGGGCGGGACTATGGTCAGCTGAGCTGTGGAGTCTGAGGTCTGACCCTGCCTGGGTGCCCATCCCAGGTCTGGCGCCCACCAGAAAGGCAGGTGGTTAAACCTCAGTTTCCCCATCTGTAAAATGGGAATATGTCAGCTGCCTCCCCAGAGTGGGGGTGTTTAACACAGCCTGTGGTGACACTGACACTGGCACCCCAAGTGCTGAACCAGCTGTGGCTGACATTCTAGGTCAGCACGGAAGACTCCTGGGGGCTCTGGAGAGAAGAGAAGTCCCACCTCCAATGGCCCTTTTCACCCCTTCCAGCCTTTGACCCGAGATGCTTTTACAAGGAAGCTAGGTGGGTTTCATGCTGGGAGACATGCCCATGTCATATCAGACTTGTGTAGGAAGAACAGAGGCCACGGGGGCAGGGATAGGAAAAGAGTCTACATGTGGGCCATTCTACATGCAACAGGTCGGGTCTCTCCCTAAAGTCAATGCTGTAATTCAGAAAGAAGTAGTGGAAAAACAAGATTAAAAACAAGAAGAGGTGAGAATGCTGCTGTCATAAAGAGAGTAGATGTGACAATGAAAGGCAGCATGGTATTGATCCCAGCAGTTGTGGAACCAGCCAGGAAGATATCTGGAGTACAACTGACAACCCGAGCATGAGGACTGGGGTAAGGGAACATGCAGAAATGATGACTTTTCTTGGGTGTGGTGCTGAGTGCAAGAGGGTGTCCTTATTGCACAGGGAGTGCACCAAAGCCTTTCGGGCTGACGTTGTCAGTGTCTGCTATTGATTTTGAAAGTGTCCAGCAAGAACGTGTCATCTACGATAGAGCAAAAAGTGTGGCACCTGACAGCCTAGTCACAGCTGATGCTCGGGGCGGGTGGAGGCATTGCATGAACCGTGCTTCAACTTCCTTGCCCACCAGGAAAAAGGGAATGCAGACCCAAACGGCCCCCCAGGACCCGAGACGCCTCGGAAGCTCCCTGGCTCCCACTGGGCACAGCCGCCACGCTTGTTTCCTGTGTGGGCTGCCAGCCGCCCCAGCGTACCTGTTTTTGAGAAGATGAGCTGCAGGATGAGAGGCCGCCGAGTGACGATTCCTGAACCTCGGGGAAGGAAGTCCCTGTGGGAGGGGAAATGGACAGAAATTACTCACAAGGCCGGCTAGCAGGAGGCAGGAAGTGTGACCACATGTGGTGGAGCAATCCCCTCTTGCAATCTGGGTGAGTTCAGCAAAGACATCCACCCCAGCAGGGCACCAGGGAATGCTCTGGCCCTGGAGGGTCCTGAGGCCACGGAGGGACAGGGGAGGGACTGGATTGAAGGCTGGTGACAAAGGGAACCCTTTCCCTTCAGCTGGCTATGTGCCAGCCGCAGCACGCTCAGAGGCCCCTTGTCCTGACAAATGCCTGGACCATCTCCCCCAGACTCAAAAGAGATCAGTATTTTTTTTTTTGCAGTTTTTATATTTATAATTGAAGGATAATTACAATATTGTGTTAGTTTCTGCCATATATCAACAGAGATCAGTACATTTCTGACCTACATGTTTTAAAGTAATAAATGCCATACATACGATATAAAGACTAAAATAAAAGGAAAGTTATTTAATGACAAAATACAACGTGTTTCGGGACTTCCCTGGTGATCCAGGGGTTAAGACCTTGCATTCCAACATAGGAGGTTCAAGTCTGATCCCTGATCGGTCAGCTAAGATCTCCACCTGCCTCACAGCTAAGATCTCCACCTGCCTCACAGCCAAAAAATCGAAACAAAAAACAGAATATGGTCTTTGCTGTACATCTGAAACTAACACAACACTACAAATCAATTACACTCCAACAAAAAACTTTTTAAAACACCAGAATGTTTTAACAAATTTAAAAAAAAAAACCAGACTTAAAAAGAATTACAATGTGTTTCATGTCCCCAAAAGACAAATTGAAAGAGGTGGGAAGTGGATCACTGGTTGTCTTGGGGATGACAAGCAGAGTGGTGAGCTTTCTGGGGGATGGAAATGTTCTAAAACTGGAGTGTGGTACTGTTTACTAATACTTACTATAAGTTTCTTAAAAAATCACTGCATTTGAAGTGGGTAAATCTCCTATCATGTAAATGATCCCTCAATAAAGTAATTTATTAAAAAAATATACGCTATGGATTTACTATGGAAAAATTCAGGCATTACCTGCACTGACTTACACCTGGTTTCACATAGGGTGGGAAAACTGGAAACCACCCTGGACCATTAAGAAAGGCAACTGAGACTTCTCTGGTGGCCCAGTGGCTAAGACTCCATGCTCCCTGTGCAAGGGGCCTGGGTTTGATCCCTGGGCAGGGAACTAGATCCCGAAAGCTGCAAGCGAGACAGTGCACACCACAACTAAAGAGCCTTCGTGTTACAACTAAGACCCAGCATAGCCAAATAAATATATATATGTATTTTTAAAATAAAGGCAACGGAAAGAGCAGGGAATCCAGGTGGGCAAAGGAGCAGAATCAATATTTTCAGAGGTCACTAGGGGCATGCAAAGGATTCTATTTCGTGTAAAATGGAGAAAGGCTCTAGGCTCAGGGAATTTTAAACAAGTTTGCACCCAGGTAAACATTTGGATTATCTGAAATTTGTGCAAAACACTAGGCAAACATCCTTGGTGCCATCCGGCTCCCCAGTACTGTGACAGACGGTGTCTCAGAAGCACCCCAGCACCTCTGTCCGACTGGGAACACCGACAGAGCCCCAGAGGAGGGCATTGGTTCTCAGCACAGGCTGAGAACCTGTTCACCCAGTGGGTGGAATAAGGGAGGAAGCGTTCCCTTGCCACACGCCATGCACTGTGAGGCCTGAGCCCCATCGGACTGTGGGTGGTCCCACCACACGCAGGCAGGGCCTCCTCTGGCTGGACACAGGAGCTGCTGTGACCACACGGCAGGTGGGCCTTCGAGATGAGGGACCTTGCATAGGCAAGCTGGCTCTGGAGGGCCTACGGGGGTACTACTGGCAAGCAGCAGAGTAGGGAGCTAGAGTAGGATGAATGGACAGGCCCAGAGAGGGGTGGGTGAGGTGACGCTGGAGGTCACAATGAGAGGTCATCATTCTTAAAGCAAAGCTACCTGATGGGGTTTAGGGACAGTCAGAGGTTTTTTTTCTTTTTTTGGCCACAGCACACAGCATGCAGGATCTTAGTTCCCCAACTAGGAACTGAACCCCGCAACCCCTGCAGTGGGAGCTCGGAGTCTTAACCACTGGGCTGCCAGGGAATTCCCTACCTCATTTGCTTTTAAAGGTGTGTGACTTTAAAAGACCCCTCTGAAAAAAAATACAATAAAATAAAAGAACCCTCTGGCCATTTCTAAAAAGAAAGAATTGATGCTTCTGAACTGTGGTGCTGGAGAAGACTCTTGAGAGTCCCTTGTACAGCAAGGAGGGCAAACCAGTGAATCCTAAAGGAAATCAATCCTGAATATTCATTAGAAGGACTGATGCTGAAACTGAAGCTCCAGTACTTTGGCCACCTGATGCAAAGAGCTGACTCATTGGAAAAGACCCTGCTGCTGCTAAGTCGCTTCAGTCGTGTCCGACTCTGTGCAACCCCATAGACGGCAGCCCACTAGACTCCTCTGTCCCTGGGATTCTTGCACGCTACCCACGGAGCCACGCTCCGGAGGACAAAGAATCTGTGGGCCACCCCTGCCCTGCTCAGAGCACGTCATGCCCGCTTCATGCAGTGTATGTAACTGTCTGAATGTGACTCCCATCCTCCCATTTGGCAGATAAGGAGAATGAGGATCAGTGAGGATTTGCAACCTGGCCAAGGTCACCAGCTTGTTCACTCAAATATTACACCAACCCAACAGTGGAGGTGCTGGGGACAAAGAAGACACACCATGGGGGTAGGAGGGCTTTGGTCAGTGAGCAAACGAGTCAGGAACAACGTGTGAACGGAGTCCCCAAGTCCCACGGGTGGGCTCGCCCACGCTGCTGTGTGACTGCAGCTGGCTCCTGTTCCTCGCTGACTGATGCGCCACTGCACAGATGGACTGGTGAGTTCATCCACTAACTAAATGATGCAGATTTGTTGTTGTCGCTATAGTCACTCAGCTGTGTCCGACTCTTGGCGACCCCATGGACTGTAGCCTGTCAGGCTCCTCTGTCCATGCAATTCTCCAGACAAGAATACTGGACTGGAATGCCATTTCCTTCTCCAGGGGATCTTCCCCATCCAGGGATCGGACCCATTGTCTCCTGCTTGGCAGGCGGATTTCTTTACCACTGAGCCACCTGGGAAGCCCCTGAAGGAGTGGACCACAGTCTGATCATCCACTCACTAGCTGATGTGGCTTTTGGGGGTCTTCTTCCAGCTCGGGGCCATTACAAATAAAGCCACTCTGAATGTTCTCACCTGTGCCTTTTGTTGATAAATGCCTCATTTATCTTGCTGAGTCATAGGGCAGACCTGACCTTGAACAGGCAAAACGAGTCTCCACTGATAGAAATCAGAGCAGGGGCGGGGTGGGGAACTGACTAGAAGGGGCAGGAGGAGACTTTTGGAGATGATGATAACGTCCTCTATCTTGATCTGACCAGTGCATGCATTTATTTCAAAAAAGAAAACAATGAAGGTGCACATCTACAATTAGGACAATGTACCACATCTGAGTTCAGTCTCAGGAAGGTCATGAGTACAAGGAGGTCAAGGAAGATGTGCTCCCAAAGATTCAGACACTCAAGCACAGAGAAAGCACTCCATTAAAATCTGTCCACGGACACATTATTATCTTTTTAGTTTCCCAGAAGGGAATAGCTCAGTTCTAAAGAACTTTAAAGGGCTTTCCTGGTGGCTCAGTGGTAAAGAATCTGCTTGCAATGCAGGACAGGTGGGTTCGATCCCGGGGTTGGGAAGATCCCCTGGAGGAGGAAATGGCAACCCACTCCAGTATTCTTGCCTGGGAAATCCCACGGACAGAGGAGCCTAGAGGGCAATGGTTCATGGGGCCTCAGAGTCTTACTCAACTTAGTGAATAAACAACAGCCAGAAAGAACTTTAAAGCCCATGGAAGAGGCTAATTAAATAAATGATGACCCATTCATGTCACTTTGCAGTCACACACACATCCACAAATACATACTCCAAGAATAACAACAAAAAAGAACTTTTTATCTTCTGACATGGAACTTCCCTCTGGGTGTATCAAGTAAGGAAAACAAAAGGTGCGGAAGGAAGAGAGTCTGTGTTTTCTAAGTAAATAAAAAGCCTTAAACCAGAGCCCAGGTTGGCCAAGGGCCTGTTGGGAGGGAGAGTCACGGCAGGTTCTGAAGCATCTTTGAATTCTGCATCATCCACATGGACTACTGACTCCAAAAAGTTATTTTAGAGTAGCTCACATTTGTCGAGGGCTCCTCTGGGCTACTTAACCATGACAATGTCCAACGAGGTGGGTCTGTGAGCTCATTTTATGGAAGTCACTAGGCCCAGAGGCTGGGCACTGAGGTCACTGGGCACCCAGGAATGTGGACTGAAGTCCATGGAGTCTGAGCCTCTGACCGCCGGGCCCCCAGCCTCTGGGCCTGCACGTCTGCTGTGGAAGCTGCAGGCATCTCCCCGGCCATGATTAGGCTTTCGATCCTGCTGTTGGCACATGCTGTCCTGTGACCACTCTGGGTGCGTCCGGGGGCCCAGGCACCATGAGCACAATGATGACACCACAGACTGTGGACAATGAGCGCCTCAGAGGAACACGAGAGCCAATGTGATGGGGTGCTCCGGGCCCTCGCCGGGCAAAGACGGCTTTCTGGGGCTGGGACTTGGTGGCAAGTAGGAGGGATGCGTAGACGCCAGAGGAGGCAGAAGCTGAAGGGGAGAAGGCTGAGGGACGAGGCTGGGTAGGCGGTGAGGGGTTCGCACATCAGGCTGGGAGTTTCAGGAGCCCTGGGATCCATCTGACTGTGCATCTAGAAGCCTCAGACAACACCACTCACCCTTGGTCTCAACAGTCCCTGAAAAGCAGTCCCCAGAGAGGATGGATACATGAATATGTATGGCTGAGTCCCCTCGCTGTTCACTTGAAACTATCACAACAATGTTCGTTAGCTATACCCCAATTCAAAACAAAAACTTCATAAAAGGGACTTTCCTGTGGTCCAATGGCTAAGACTCTGAGCTCATATTGCAGGGGGCCTGGGTCTGATCCCTTGTCAGGGAACTAGATCCCATTTGCCATGCAACTGAAGTGCTGCAACTAAGACCTGGCAACAGTCAAAAAAAAAGCAGTCCCCGCCCCCCACAATCTCCGAGGGGCTCAGTGAGAGGCCTAAAGTTCAGCTGTGCCCTAAGGCCCACCCACAGGGTTTTCTGACACCCAGCAGCAGCGGCATTCTTGGGGCCTTCCCGGTCCGGGTTGGTGGAAGGAAGCCACACACACCCCCACCCCCTCAGGCCCCTCTGCCGCAACACCGACTATCCACTTCTCAACAGGCGACTTTCAAGTCTGTCTCCGGCTTCCTCCTCCCAGGCCCCGCCCACATTTCGCGTCACACCAAGTCCCTCCCCCTGATTCGGAGTGCTCCTGCCCCTCCTCCTCTTCTCTCGCTGCAAGGGCCACCGTGCCCCCAGGCTGCCCTGCGTACTGTGTGACCTTGGGCGGGCTTCCCAGCCTCTCTGATTTGGGTTTCCTAGTTAGTAATGGGGAAAGAATGTCCTGCCAATCCAGGAGACGTAAGAGATGCAGGTTCCTTCCCTGGGTCAGGAAGATTCCCTGGAGAAGGAAATGACAACCTGCTCCAGTATTCTTCCCTGGAAAATCCCATGAACAGAGGAGCCTGGTGGGCTATAGTCCGTGGGGTTGCAAAAGAGTTGGACACGACTCAGTGGCTGGGCATGCAAGCACAATGGGAAAATTCCACTTATCTCAGAGGGCAGCTGGGTACCAGACAAAGAGGCTCCTCCTCCGCCCATGACTCCGCAGCTCTGGCTCAAATGTTACCTGGGGAGATTTCTCCCATTCTTGTTCACAGGTCCAAGTCCCCCCACCACCCCCAACCTTCTTCCAAAGCACTAACACTCTACATGCCACTTATCTGCTTCCTGTCTGCTTCCCCATGTCAGCTCCCCAGAATATGATCTGGAGTTTATTCTGGTACACAGAAGGTGCTCAGTAAGTGTTGTTCAGTTGCTCAGTCATGTCCTACTCTTTGGCGACCCCATGGACAGTAACCCACCAGGCTCCTCTGTCCATGGGATCCTCCAAGTAAGAATACTGGAGTGAGTGGGTTGCCATTTCCTTCTCCAGGGGAATCTTCCTGCTTTAGAGATCAAACCTGCATCACCTGCATTGCAGGTGGATTCTTTACCACTGAGCCACCGGGGAAGCCCTCCAATAAATGTTAACTCTAATAGTTTCAGCACCATCCCTGTCCTCTAGTCCACTGGGTCCACAGCCCTGGCCCCAGGCGTCTGACCCCTACTCCTCCCAGGTTAATAGGTGGTTATCCTCCTAAAACAGAGGCCTGGGCCTCCAAGCCTTCCTCCCGCAGAGGTCATGTGACTGATCCCAGCTTTGACACGGTCCCTCACCTGCCCATCCCCCCAGGAACGCCCCCTTTCAGCTGAGCCCCTCTCCCCTCAGCCGTTGGATTCTCCCCTGTGCTTCTGGCCTCCAAGCATTTGCAAAAGCTGTTCCTCTGCCAGGAAACCCTTCCGCTCAGGCTCTGCAGGTACAGTGGATTGCACCTCTCCCTCCCAAATGCACACCCTCCCCTTCCCACTCCCACCAACAGGGCCTCCAGCCAAGGGCCAGGACTGTGTTGGGACAAGACTTCACCTACACTGGCCACCACTGGATCCACAGCACCCAGAACAGCGCCTGTCACACAGCTGTCGTCGTTCAGTCACTCGGTCGTGTCCGACTCTTCCCAACCCCATGGACTGTAGCCCCGCCAGGCTCCTCTGTCAATGGGATTCTCCAGGCAAGAATACTGGAATGGGTTGCCATTTCCTTCTCCAGGGGATCTTCCCGATGCAGGAATCAAACCAGCATCTCCTGTTTGACAGGTGGATTCTTTACCACGGAGCCACCTGGGAAGCCCTGTCATAAAGCAAGTGCTCATTCAATGCTGAATGGACTCTGGAGCCAGACAACCTGGGTTCAACGCCCAGATCCGCTCTCACCCTGGGCAAGTCTCTGTCCTCTCTGGGCACTGGTCCTGCTGTTTATGGGATGGAAGGACACCACCCATCATCAGGATGCATGACCTGGCACGAGTCACGACACCCTCTCGGAGGCTCTGAACGGGGCCGCCTCTCCCCAGAAGGTGCTGCGGGCTCTTGGAAAGGCAGTGGGGGAAGGGAGGGAAAGGCACAGCAGCAGGAGGGACTATGGGCCACTCAGAAGCCCAGGTTGTTTATTTACTTCTGAAGGGAACACAAGGCCTCTCCGGCAGCCCTTTGACTTCCACCCCTCTTCCCCACCCCCAGGAGGGTGGAGCAACAGAAACCAAGAAGACCCCCAGAGAGGGAAAACAAGAGAAGTTAGCAGCTGATGAACCAGCACGAATCCAGGGCCTGTGAGGGCCCAGACAAGGGCCCAGACTGGGATCCATCCCTCCCTCATAATCAAATCCTCACCAGGCTGGATTTCCCTGCTGGTCCAGGTGTTAAGACTCCACGCTTCCACTGCAGGGGGCGTGGGTCTGATCCCTGGTCTAAGAAGTTCTGCATGCTGCAAGGTACAGCCAAAAAAAAAAATCCTCATGGGGTCACCCTAAGCCTCAGTGTGGCTGGGAGACATCAGCCCAATGCCAGACACAGGAAGAGTTTCTGGCTAGGAGTCCCATGTGCCAGAGTAATACCAACCCCCTCTCTCAGGCTCTCACACAGGGAACCCTGGGCTGCCTGCACAGCCCAGCTCTAACCCATTCCGAGTAACATCTCAGTAAACCCTCTGGGCTTTCCTGGTGGCTCAGACAGGAAGAATCTGCCTGCAATGCAGGAGACATGGGTTCAATCCCTGGGTCGGGAAGATTCCCTGGAGGAGGAAATGGCAACCCACTACAGTATTCTTGCCTGGGAAATCCCATGGACAGAAGAGCCTGGAGGGTTACGGTCCACGGGGTGCAAAGAGTCAGACACAACTGAGCGACTAAACAACAACAAACCCTCTAGCAATGCCAAAGGAATGATGTCAGGGCCGATGCTCCCATTTCACAGGTAGGTAGACTAGGGCTCTGTTTCAGGACCTGCCCAGGCCACTCAGCAAGGAAGCAGCAGAATCAGGAGGGGAGCATGGGTGGGACACCAGTGGCTGCCCCTCACCTGCCCACCCTCACCCCTACACTCTGTTCTTCCCAGAGCATCCACAGGCCACCTGTGGACACCAAGTTAGGCATGACACCCCTCTGTTCAGAGCCCTCCCAGGACTCCTATCTCACTCAGGTTAAAAGTCTAGGTCCTGGGGACTTCCCTAATGGTCCAGTGACTAAGACTCCGTGCTTCCACTGCAGGAAGCACAGGTTTGATCCCTGGTTGGGGAATGAAGACCCCGCATGCCGCAGACCATGGCCAAGGGGGGGAAAAAGTCCAAGTCCTTCTTACAGCCCATGTGACCTTCCCGGCATCATCTTCCCGTCGCCTTGCTGCCTCACCTCCTCCTGTCATCCCCTCGCTCATGTAGTTCCTGCCACACTGTCCTCCTCCATGTCCACAGCGTGCCTCAGGGCCTTTGCACTGGCCGCTCCGTGGACCTGGAATCCTCTCCCTGGAGCCTTCACTCGGTCAGCGGGCAACTCCTGGCCTCTCTCCTCCCTGCTCCACCACCGACATGAAGCAGCTCCCCGTCCATTACCCACCATCCTGCTCAATTCTTATTTCTACTCATAACTGCCTCCTTCCAGCTTGTTGATTTGCTCACATAGCTGTGGTCTGTCCTTTCCCACCCACTGCCCTTCAGAAAAGCGGCAGCTTCGTGGGGCAAAGGTCCTCCATCTGGCACATTCCCTCGTCTCTCCCCAGTTCCCAGGCACGGAGACCGGCAGGAGGCAGGGGACCAATGTTCGCAGCATGCCATCGTACAGGTAAGAAGGCTGAGGTGCAGATGGCAATGGGACGATGGACAGGTCATGGGCACCCTCCCTGGCTTTCACAATCCCACTCCCAGGTGCCACCCTTCACAATATTCCCAGCAGGCTCCTCCCTGTTCAGGAATCCTGCAGGTTCTAGGGCCGGCCCCGCCCCTGGCACTCAGCCATCGGGTCACCTGCTCTGTGCCCTCATGGCCAAGCCAGGAGCAAAGGCAGGAAGCGGCCCACGGGTCCGAGCCGCCCTGACTCTGGGCCTCTCAGACCCCGGGTAGCATCTAGATGGGGCCACTTCCACTCCGGACAACCTGTGCAGGTCAGGTCATACCTGCGTACCTCAGTTTCTTCATCTGTCAAGTGCGATAAGGTAGATGGAAAGGTCTGCAAGAGTTCTCACTAGGAAATCAATCCTGAACATTCACTGGATGGACTGATGCTGAAGCTGAAGCTCCAATACTTTGGTCACCTGATTCGAAGAGCCTACTCACTGGAAAAGACCCTGATGCTGGGAAAGACTAAAGGCAGGAGGAGAAGACGGGCAACAGAAGACAAGATAGTTGGATGGCATCACCAACTCAATGGACATGAGTTTGAACAAACTCCAGGAGATAGGGAAGGACAGGGAAGCCTGGTGTGCTGCGATCCACAGGGTCTCAAAGAGTCGGACACAACTTAGCGACTGAACATCAAAAACAAAAAAGAAAAACTCAACACAGTATGAGTCAGATCACATCCACCTTTGCTCAAAGCACCCCGCCTCCCCTCAGTAGCCTCCAAGCCCTGAGCAATCATCCCATCACTTCCCTGCCCTCACCCCCACCTTCCCCTCGCTCACTCCTTCTGGCCACACTGGTGATAAAGGTAGAGCAAGCAGACCAAAGCAATTCCTGCCTCAGGACCTTTGCACATGCTCATTCTCCACCTGGAATGACTTTCAACTCCCCCTACCCAGTTTTTCCAGAATCCTGGCTTCCTCTGGTCACTCAGGACTCAACTCAGATGTCACCTCCCTGAGAGGCCTGACTGTCCTCTTCTGACAGCCCCTGTTCTGGCCCTCGGGTTTCCCTGAGCGGGTTTGCAAGAACGGCTACTCCCTGCGGCAGCGCTTTCTGGAGTGAAGCCCATCAACCACCTAGAGGTCCATCAGCAGGGAATTGGCTAAATCAGCCTTGGAACTGTCCCAGGGAGCAATCCAGGCCACATCACTAAAAGCAAAGTGCGATGGGCAGAACAGTTTATGCGCTCTAATTTTTTCTTTCTGCCTGTGTATGGACAGTAAGCATGAAGGTGACACCCTGAGCCCTTAATGGAGGTCGCTGATGGCGTGAGAATGGGAAACCATCTATTTTATAATCTCCAATGCCATCTGGATTTTGGTGTTTTATAACTTTTTTTTTGGCTGTGCTATAAGGCATACACGTATGAGGATCTTAGTCCCCCAACCAAGGACTGAACCTGTGCCACCTGCATTGGCAGCATGGAGTCTTAACCACTGAATCACCAGGAAATCCCATTTTATAATTTTTTGAATTGTGCTGGTGCTGGAGAAGACTCTTGAGAGTCCCTTGAACCGCAAGGAGATCCAACCAGTCAATCCTAAAGGAAATCAGTCCTGAACATTCATTGGAAGGACTGATGCTAAAGCTCCAATACTTTGGCCATCTGATGCGAAGAGCCGACTCACTGGAAAAGATCCCGATGCTGGTAAATACTGAAGGCAGGAGGAGAAGGGGGCAACAGAAGATGAGACAGTTGGATGGCATCTCCGGGAGATAGTGAAGGACAGGGGAGCCTGGCGTGCTGCGGTCCACGGGGTTGCAAAGAGTGGGACACAACTTAGTGACTGAACAGTGAACAACAACATTGTAACAAGCAAATACGAATTTGTAAGTTCTTTTTTGGCCACACCATGAGGCTTGCGGAATCTTAGTTCCCCAACCATGCACTGAACTTGGGCCACAGCAGTAAACACGCCAAGTTCTAACCGCTGGATGGCCAGAGAATTCTAATTTGTAACGTTTCAGTTGTAGAGAGGCTCCAAAGCCACTGGTCAGCCAAGCCGCATTTTTAAGGGTGATGAGGAAACCACGGGGAACTAGAAAACCGAGCTCTCAACTCCACCTCCTGGGGGGCCCTCTGACACCTCCTGGCCACTCTACACTGCAGCAGGGGCCTGACCTGTATGACCTTGGCGGCAAGGTCACTCACTTCCAAGGCCTTGGTCATCTCTAAAATGGGATGTGGTGGGGGTGGGAGGAGACAGCGCAGGTGCCACGGAGGTACTGGTGCTCGCTGTGAAACTGCAGCCCCTGGGCGGAGGTCAGCCACATGGGAATTCTAGCTCTGCAGAGGTCTACCACCCAGAGGGGCCCAACTGACCCCAGGGGCAGGGTGTTGGTAAATACATGGAATGGAAGGCAAGGCAGCGCCCCACCCTACTCCTGGCATTCCAGAACTGTCCTCCTTGCAGGCTTCCTTCAAGCAAGAAGCTGGGGCTTCCCCAGTGGCTCAGTGGTGGAGAATCCGCCTCCTGATGCAGTGGACACAGGTTCGATCCCTGGTCTGAGAAGATCCCACATGCTGCAGAGCAACTTAGCCCATGTGCCACAACTACTGAGCCCTAGAGCCTGTGCTCTGCAACAGCAGAAGCCATGAGAAGCTTCTCATCGCCATGAGAAGCCTGCACACCACAACCAGAAAGTAACCCCCCGCTGACCACTAGAGAGAAGCCCATGCAGCATCGAAGATCCAGCATAAAGAAATAAAATTTACTTTATAAATAAATATTATAGTCAATTAATACAGCCAAATAAATTAATTATAGCCAAATAAATAAATAAAAATTATTTAACAACAAAATAAAAGAGCAAGAGGGCAGACGACTGGCCTCTGGGGATGAGTATGTCTCCTCATCTCCCAGCGTGACGGGGTGCCACACGGAGGAAACGGCCCGGGCAGAGCAGGGCACAGTATCACACAAAACAGGAAGGCCTTCCCGCCCTTCCCCAGGTGGTCTCTTTCCCACTCCCTAGAGCCCATGTCTCAGCGAATCCTGACTTCAACATACACAGATGCGCCCCCTTCTCTCTGCTCAGTCCCAACATCCTTAGACTAAGTCCCCAAGATCACAGTCACACCCCCGCACCCCTGTCTCCCCGGGCCATCCCTGATGTTCTCAGGCAGCAGACAAAAAGGGTTTTTCAAACTGCAGGCCAGATCATGCTGCACATGCTTAAAAACCATCTGAAGGGACTTCCCTGGTGGTTCAGTGGCTAAGACTCCACCCTCCCAACACAGGGGGGCCCGGGTCCAATCCCTGGTCAGGGAACCAGATCCTACATGCCACAATTAAAGACCCCTCATGCTGCAACTTAATCAGCAAAGCCAGATTAAAACAAACAAAAATTTGTTTGTAGATTCCTGCACACCTGGGACACAATCAGTGTGGTCCTCCTCACAGTCCACAAGGCCCTGCCTGTACCAGCATTCTTGCCTGGAGAATCCCACGGACAGAGGAGCCTGGCAGGCTACAGTCTAAGGGATCGCGAAAGAGTTGGACATGATTTAGCAATGAAACAATAAAATGAGCCTAAAAAACAGTGCCTGCCCCATCAGGTCGGTGGCAGGCAGGACGAGAAGGACGAGTCACATGAAGCCTAGTGCCTGGCACACGTGGGGCCCTGTCCCACGGGATCATTCACAAGGGGATGCGAATGGAGGGGGATGTCACTCCCTGGCACTCCCAGAAGGTCTCTGGCAAGAAGATTCTGAGTCGGCCCCCTTCTCAGCACAGCAGCCCCCTTCCAGGGATCAGCCCTTAGCCTGGCAGACCCACAAATCTGCCGACCTCCAAGGTGGAGAAAACAAGAAACGACCTAAAAGCACGTGCAGAAACACACTCATGATTACCAAAGAGAATAGAGGGTGGGAGGGGGAAGATAATTAGGAGGTTGGGATTAACATGTCCACACTACTATATATAAAATAAACAACACGAACCTACTGTATAGAACACAGAACTATTTTCAAGATCTTATAATAACCTTTCACGGAAAAGAATCTAAAAAAGAACAACATATTCTTTTTCTATATTCTGTGTGTATAACTGAATCACTATGCCGTACACCTGAAATTAACATGTTGTAAATCAACTATATTTCAATTAAGGGAGGAAAAAAACCTTATGCAAGAGAGTGACTGGATTTAGTGAGACCGAAGAATATGACACAGCTGTAAAGACAGCACAGAGCAAGGGAAATACAGCCGAGTCAATGATAGTAGCCGGAGACGTCAACACCCCACCTTCAGTAGCAGGGACTTCCCTGGTGGCGCAGATGGTGAAGAATCTGCCTGCAAAGTGGCAGACCCGGGTTCAACCCCTGGGCCAGGAAGATCCCCCTGGAGAAGGGAGTGGCTATCCACTCCAGCATTCTTGTGTGGAGAATTCCGTGAACAGAGGTTACAGTCCATGAGGTGGCAATGAGTAGGTCATGACTAAGTGACGACCACTTTCATTTTTGCTGGTGGTCCAGTGGTTAGGACTCCAGGCTTTCACTGCGCAGGGCACGGGTTCCATCCCCAGTTGGGAAACTAAGATGCTAGGAAACTAAGAGACGAGGCCAAAACAAAAAAATAGAAAAAAAATCACTGGACAAAAGACGGCTGAGGAAATAAGAAAATGTAAACTCCACCACCATAAACCAACCACCACCACCATAAACCAACAAGACCTCAAGGCATGTATAGAGCACTCCGCCCACAAGAGCAGAATCCACATTCTTATCAAGGGCACCTGGAATAGGTCTTCCGGGATAGGCCACATTTGAGGTCATAAAACGATACTGAGTAACTGTGAAAGGCCTGAATGAAATCACACAAAGTATGTTTTGTGACCACACTGTAGCAAGTTTGAAAAAAGTAACAGCAGGAAAGTGTGGGAAATTCACAAATATGTGGAAACTAAACCATACATTCCTAAATAGCCAGTGAGTCAAAGAAGAAATCACAAAGGGAATTAGAAAATATGTTGAGATGAATGAAAATGAAAGCACAACGTCAGAAATCTTGTAGGGCACAGCTACAGCAGTACACAGAGGGAAATGTATGGATGGAAGTACTGACGTTACAGGAGAAGATTGCAATTTTGTACACGTTAATTACACCTCAATAAAGCTTTAGCAATTTTTTTCTGATTAAAAACCATTTTTAAATTTGTTTCTAGAAAGAAGAAAGATTTTTAATTTAAAACTGATCTTCCAAAAAAAAATAAAATTGATCTTCCACTGGGGCTTCCCTGGAAGGCCAGTGGTTGACTCCATGCTTCCACAGCAAGGAGCATGGTTTCAATCCCTGGTTTGCGGAACTAAGATCCCACATGCCCCACACTGCAGCCAAAAAAAAAAAAAAAAAGAAGAAAAAAGAAATCTGAATAGACCCATAACAAGTAAATCAAAAATTTACCCACAAAGAAAGGCCTGGCTTGAAGAGCTTCACTGGTCAACTCTCATAAACATGTAAAGAATTAATACCAATCTTTTACAAACTATTCCCCAAAATAGAAACACCTCCTAGCTCATTCTGTGAGGGCAACATTACCCTGATACCAAAGCTAGACAAAAATATCACAAGAAAACCACAAACCAGTATCTCTTATGAATAAAGACACCCAAGAAAATCCACAACAAAATACTAGTAAACTAAATCCGGTAACATAAAAAAATATGCCATAGTCAAGTGAGATTTAATCCAGGAATGCAATGTTGGTCCAAAGGGAAAAATGAATCAATATAATACACCATACTGGACTTCCCTGATGGCTCAGTGGTGAAGAATCCACCTGCCAATGAAGGAAACATGGGTTCAATGCCTGGTCCAGGAAGACTCCACATGCCTTGGAGCAACTCAATGCACGTGCCACAGCTACTGAGCCTGCGCTCTAGAGCCCGGGAGCTGGAACTACTGAAACCTGAGCCCCAGAGCCTGGGTTTCACAAGAGAACACACCGCCATGAAGGGCTTCCCTAGTGGTCCAGTGGTTAAGCCTCTGTGCTCCTAATTTATCCCTGGTTGGGGTGCTAGATACCACATGCTGCAACTAAGATCTAGCACAGTAAAATAAAAACAAATATAAATAAAATATTTAAAAAAAAGACACCGCAATGAAAAGCCCAAGCACCGCATCTAGAGGGTAGCCCTTCCCATGTCCCACTCGCTGCAACTAGAAAAAAGCCTGCACAGCAACGAAAACCCAGTTCAGTCAAAAATAAGTAAAGAAATATTATTCTTTTTTTAAATTACACCATATTAACAGAATAAATGACAAAACTGTATGATTATCTCAATAGATGCAGAAAAAGCATTTAGCAAAATTCAACACCCTTTCATGAAAAAGACACTCAACAAACTAGGGATAGAAGGGAACTTTCTCATATTAATGGGCTTCCCTGGTGACTCAGCTGGTCAAGAATCTGCCTGCAATGCAGGAGACCTGGGTTCGATCCCTGGGTTGGAAAGATTCCCTGGAGAAGGGAAAGGCTACCCACTCCAGTATTCCAGCCTGGAGAATTACATGGACTGTATAGTCCATGGGGTCGCAAAGAGTTGGACACGACTGAGCGACTTTCTTCTTCTTCTCATCTTAATAAACGACAGATGTATCTACACGAAACCCACAGCTAATGTCATACTTAATGGTGAAAGACTGAAAGCTTTCCCACAAAGATCAGGAACAAGGCAAAGACGCCCACTCTCACTCCTGTTCAACACTATATGGGGGGGTCCAGCCAGAGCAGTCAGGCTGAAAAAGAAGGCATCCAAAGGAAGAAGGAAAACCATTCACAGATGATATGATCATGTCTACAGAATATGTTGAGGAATCTTAAAACTTACCAAAAAAAAAAAAAAAAGGTAAATGAGTTCAGCAAGGTTGCAGAATGCAAGATCAATATACAAAAATCAGTCATATTATTACACACCAGCAGTGAACAATCTGAAAATGAAATTAAGGGGGAAATTCCATTTTAAAAGCATGAAAAAAATTAAGTACTTAGGGATAAATTTAACAAAAGAAGCATGAAACTTCTACACTGAAAAGTAAAATATACTGTTGAAAGAAATTAAAGTCCTAAATAAGTCCTAAACACAGCTTGTGTTCACAGACTGGAAGACTTTTTTTGTTTTTAATTGGAGTATAGCTGATTTACAATGTTGTGTTAGTTTCAAATGTGTAGCAAAATGCATCGGTTATACATATATTCATTCTTTTTTAGATCCTTTTTCCATATAGGTTACTACAGAATACTGAGTAGGCGTCCCTATGCTATACAGTAGGTCTTTATTAGTTATCTATTTTATCTGCCTGCAATACAGGAGACCCTAGTTCGATCCCTGGGTTGGGAAGATCCCCTGAAGAAAGAAATGACTACCCACTCCAGTATTCTTGCCTAAAGAATTCCATGGACAGAGAAGCCTGGTGGGCTGCAGTCCATGGGGTTGCAAAGAGTCGGACATGATTGAGCGAATAACCCTTTCTCCTTTCACCTTTCATTTTAAATATAGTAGTGTGTATATGCTAATCCCAGTCTCCTAATTTATCCCTCCCCAATGGAAGACTTAATATTGTTAAGATAGCAATACTCCCCAGATTGACCTAGAGATTTAACAAAATTTTCAAAATCTCAACAGCATTTTTTGCAATAATGAATACGCTGATCCTAAAATTCACACGGAAATGCAAGGGACACAAGACTAGCCAAAACAAGCTTGAAAAAAGAACAAAGCTACCAGACTCACACTTGCCAATTTCAAAGCTTACTGCAAAGGTCCAGAAATGAAGACTGTGTAGTGCTGGCAGTAGGGGAGACAGAGACATCAACAGAATAGATTTGAGAGTCCAGAAACATACTCTGGACTCTCTGCATTTATGGTCAACTGAGCTTTCTCTTTTTTTGACTGTGCACTGTGCAGCTTAGGGGATCTTAGTTCCCCGACCAGGGATTGAACCCAGGGCCACAGTGGAGAAAGCCCCAAGTCCTAACCACTAGACCACCAGGGAACTCCTAATGGCCAAATGATTTTGAACCCAAGGCGCCAAAAATATTCAATGAGTAAAGAATGTTTTTTTCAACAACTGGTGCTGGGACAACTATTAATAGCTACAAGCAAAAGAACAGCGGACTTCTACCCTACACCATATACAAAAGTTAACTCAAAATCGATCAGAAATCTAAATGGAAGGACTACAACCACAAAATATTTAAAAGAATATATGGGACTAAATCTTCATGGACTAGTCAATGGCTTCTTGGGTATGATACCAAAAGCATGAGTGACAAAAGAAAAAAAAAAAAAGATGGGGACTTCCTTGGTGGTTCAGTGGTTAGGAAGCCACCATCCAATGCAGGGGACGTAGGTTCCATCCCTGGTTGTAGAATTAAGATCCCACCTGCCACAGGGCAACCAAGCCTGAACACTCTGGAGCCCAACAGCCGCAACTGCTGAGCCCACGGGATGCGATTAAGACCCAACCTGGTCAAATAAATACATAAAAGGAAAAAAAGATAGGATTTCATCAAAATTTAAAACTTTTCTGCTTCAAAGGGCACAAGACAGTGAAAAAGCAACCCGCATAATGGGAGAAAATATCTGCAAATCATTTATGTCAGAAGGTCTCATTTTGACACCAGGTGTAAAGAATTTTTACACATCAATAATAACCCAAAGACAAATAATCCAACTTAAAAGTGTGACAAAGGATGTGAATAAAGATATCTCCAAAGAAGATATACAAATGGCCAATAAGCACATGAGAAGCTCACCAGGCAAATGAGCAAAAAACCACTTCACACCCACTAGGAAGCTGATAACACCAAGTGCTGACGATGCTGTGGAGAAACCAGAGCCCTCCTACAGTGCTGGTAAGGATGCAAAGTGAATCAGGCACCGTGGAAAACTGTCTAGCGGTTTCTCAAGATTACCATATGACTCAGCACTTCCACTCCTAGGTACAAACCAAGCAGGAAGGAACGCATATGTGCCCCCAAAAAATCTGTACAAAAATGTTTAGTAGAGCACAATTCCTATCAGCCAAAAGGTGCAAACGACCCAAATGTCCACCAACTGAGGACTGGATAAACACAAAGTGGTATAACCATAGAGTGGAATATTAAGCAGCCATTAAAAAGGAATGGAGTTCTGACAGATGCTACAGTAAGGATGAACTCTGAACATATTAATGCAAAGTAAGAGAAGCCAGCCACAAACAGCTACAGAATGCATGATTCATCGACAGAAATGTCCAAACAGGCAAATTCACAGAAAGTAGAGGAGCGGTTGCCAAGAACTGAGAGTGGAGAATGACCACTTAATAAGCACACAGTTTTTCTTCTGTTTTTTTTTTTTTTGGGTGGGGGGAGGTAAGAAAATGTTCTGAAATTAGATAATAGTGATCACTGCACAACTCTGAATCAGCTGCATGGTGCATTATTTTTTTTCTTTTTTAACAATTTTTAAAGTCTTTTATTGAGTGTTGCAAGAGTGTTTGTTTTATGTTCTGGTTTTCTGACCATGAGCCATGTGAGATTAAGCTCCCTGACCAGGGACTGAACTTGTGTCCCCTGCATCAGAAGGCGGATTCTTAACCACTGGACCACCAGGGAAGTCCCAAGGTTAACTTCTTAGTTGTGAGAAATGTTATCACATCAAAGCAGGAGGTTAACGTTAGGGAAAGATGGGTGAAGAGTATACGGAAGCTCTCTGTACTAGCCTCACAATTTCTGTAAATTTAAAGCTTACTTATTTTCTGTAAATCTTAAAATTATTCCAAAATGAAAACTTCCTTTAAAAACAAAACCAAGGCAAAAGCCTCTTGAGACACTGAGGAGCAAAGAGCTTGGGATGAGGGGGTATACATTCTGGTGAGATTTTGGACTATCAGAGACAGATCTGGGAATCCCCTGGTGGTCCAGTGGTTAGGACAGCGCTCTCTGTGCGGGGGCCTGGGTTCAATCCCTGGTCAGAAACTAAGATCCTGCAAGCCCCAGGACCAGGCACCAAAAAAAAAAACAAAGAAAGAAAGAAAGAAAACCAAGATAGACTGAATTGTGGCATTTAAGGGGGTGGGGTGGGGTGGGAATCAGGGACACTCACACATAAAAATAATGAAAAAGGATCTGGCAAGAGCCACAAGCTGATGAAGGTGGTTCCAAGCGAAGGGCAACAGGAGCCCCTGCCCCTTATTCTTCCTATAGGAGAGAATCGTATTTCACAAGTAAACAGTCCAAGAACGCTTATAACTAAAAATCAAGCCAGGACATCCTTTTGCCCGAGGGAACTCCAGGTGGGGCCTCCCCACCCAGAAAGCGGCCCGCTCTGAGCTCCCGGGTGACCTGTGCCAGGCGGTGCCACAGGACAGAGGCCGCCGCAGCCCACTTCCGTCTAAAGGACTTCCGCTGAGACGACGGGAAGTAAGTGTTGCAAGACAAGAGACGTGTCAGCCCAAACCACTGGCAGCCTCCCCCGAGCTGTCTGCGGTTCACAGCCCCCGATCTTGATTCACAGATCATGGGTCTTCACTGCCCCACCATCCAGAAAAGAACCACTCTGAGGGTATCATCCTCCAAGCCATTGGCTGCAGGGCCTGCTGGGGGCTTTCTAGGCAAGGGGGGACTGTGACCCTCCAGAAGGGTCCTGGCCATCAGCATGGAAGACAGAGGCCCCACGGCTAGGACAGAAGAGGCTTGTCACACACCAGCGTGGGGCTTCCTTCAGGGCTGGCCAGCCGTGCCAGGCCGTATCATCCGGCAGGCGGGCGTGACCCCAGCTGGGACTGTTCTTGCTGCTCTGCGGACTCGCCTGCCAGCCTGCGAGTCCCTAAAGACTCTTATCGCTGGGAAAATGTGTCATGGGGCAGAGTCTTCAGGGTGCCTCCACCTCTTCCACGGGTGTGAGGGTGTCATTGGGGCCCTGGATAGGTCTGATGGTCACTTGGCCACAAGCTCTGGGTCTGTGGTCCGAGCAGGTTCAAGCTGAGCCAGAGAAGGTCTCCAGTGACAAACAGCAACGGTTCTCCACTGTGCTCCAGCACGTGACTGGAATCCCCCTGGGAGTTTTCAGTGGGTGTCGGGAGGGGTCTGGCACTGGGCATCTGGCACAGACACTCATAGGGCTGCCAGCCTCCAGTGGCTTCTTTCCCTAGGTTCTTGATCCAAGCAGGCACTTGGATCAAGAACGGGCAGGAGGACGGAGGTGGGGGTGGGGAAAGTGTTGGGCGTTCAGTTGTGTACAACCCTTTTGGGACCCCATGGGCTGTAGCCCACAGGCTACTCTGTCCTTGGAATTCTCCAGGCAAGAATACCGGAGTGAGTAGCCATTCCCTTCTCCAGGGGATTTTCCAGACCCAAGGACTGAACTCGGGTCTCCTGCACTGCAGGCAGATTCCTTACCATCTGAGCCAGGGGAAACCTCCTTCAAAACTTGGGGCCCCGCTGTGAGAAGATGCCAGCGCCTGGACCAGGGGGGACCCACTCCTGCCTGGGCCGCCAGGCACCCGAGCAGGAAGCAAGAGTCGGAGGGGGTGGCTCACTGGAAACTGCAGGGTCTTAGCTCCCACATCCCTGGGTTGGGGACGGGGGGCAGCTTGGCCCCATCTCATAGCTAGGAAGTCAGTCCAGAGAGAGTCATGCCTGGCTGGCCCTGGGGCCTTAGCCCTGTTATTACTCTGCAAACCACAGCCCTTCTTATAAGGGGATACATGTGCTTCTGCCCCCCCTGGGGCACCCCAAACCCCTCTTCTCTTCTTGCCCACATATCATGGGCAGGCTATGTGCCCCCACAGGCAAGTCCCAGGGCTGTCCTCGGGTCCCTTCTCAGTAAACATCTGTGGAGTGAAGCCAATCCAATTCTGGTTTGGAGGGACATTCATGCAACAAATATTCGTGCTCCTACTCTATGCCAGTCAGAGATCCCTGCCCCGGGGGACCTGCCGTCTGCAGCGTGAGGAGACAAAAACACAAAACCGCTGCAGGCCCCAGTAAGAGCTCTGAAGAAACCATGTTGAGGCAGGCAGCCGAGTGACTGGGGTAGGTCAGGGCCAGCCTCTCGGAGAGCTGAGGTTTGAGCGAGGATCCACCCAAGAGGAGAGGAGCAGGACATGGAGAACATGGAGAAAGAGGAGACGTGGAGGAAGGAAGGGAAAGGCCTTGGGTAGGCATAACCCTGGGCGGGGGGTGCGGCTGAGGGGCGGCCAAGAGGCCATGTGGCTGGTAGGATGAGCTTGGGGGAGAGTGGGAGCAGTGGGGGTGGGGAGGTGTTGGGGGCAAGTGGAGGACTTGGACTTTTACCCCAAGTGAGATGGGAGCCACAGAGGGTGGTAGGAAGAAGAGGGCCATGCCCAGACTCGGGTGTTCACAGGTACCGTTTGGATGCTGTGGCGGGGGCTCAGGCGCCAGGGGACCAGAGCAGAGGCAATGCGGCAGTCCGGGCTGTGGAAGGGGGTGGGAGCGGTGAAGAGTGGTGAGGACACACCGATACGGGGGCACCAGGCAGGACTCTCTGGTCAATCCCAAGTCCACTCACGCAGCCCAGGGGAAGCAGCTGCTGGGAGGCATCCTGGCCTCCACACCCAGGCCTGGCCACCAGTCTCCCCACATGCTCCTCTCCCGTGTCCTACACAGATGCCCCAAGTCCACATGCAAATCCTGGGAGTGGGTGAAGAAAAGCAGCCTGAGCATCCATCACCAAGAGGCTGGTAAATAAACTAAAGGTGTCTTCCTACTGTGGAGTATTACGCAGCCGTGAAAAAGATAAGAGAGTGCCCTGTGGAAAACAGGCCCTGAGCTTTGAGCCGGGGCCCAAGCCAGGCAGGATGGGCACAAAGGTCTCTGTTTACCTGTCTAGGCAGAAAGACCTACTGCCTCCTCTAAGAAGTATTCCCTGACCACCATTCCAACGCCAAGGCTCCCTAAGGGGCCTCTGCCTCCACTCACTTCTCACTGAGCAGTGCCTCCCAACAGAAGGACCCCTCGGGCCTCACTCACTGTGACGCCCCATTCAAACCCAGACTCTGCCGCACACCATGGGGACACCACTCTCCAGTGAGGAAAGATATGGGCAGAGTGAACAACTGTCCTTCCTTGGCCTGCCCCATTTCCACCCCTTCAACTGCCTCATCTGTAAAATGGGGCCAAGCTGAGGTGATATGCCAACAGTACCCCGTGCCTGGCCCACGCTGAGTGCGTCAAGGGCACAGGAAGTCCACTCAGTGCAAGAGGAAAAACAGAGCCCTGCTCCGACCGCCACCAGGGGAGGGAACTCGGGCAGCTGAGCCTGGGCACTGGACACCCCAGTGGGCACTGCAGGGACCCCGCGAGGGCTCGGATTATTCCTCGAAACTTGGCTTCATACCAGAAACTTCTGAGGCCACTGTCAAGTATAAACGTCGTGCAGAAGGAGTGGAAACTGGACCTTCTACAGACCAAACCAAGGGGAAAAGGGGGCTTGGAGAGTCCAACAAAGCCAGGGGTAAGGATGCGGCTCTAGATACGGGCCAGCAGGCCTTGGGGCAAGGGGACTTGCATGAAGCTCGAGCCTCTGGGCTCTGGCCACTGGAGCAAACCTTGGTGACTCAGTTTCCCCACCAGGAAACAGAGATCAAGCCTTGGCCTTGCAGCGGGTGAGGTGACTGTGCCCAGGTCCCCCCCTGGATTGTGACAAACAGCACTCGTGACAGCGCTGTCCTCTCTCATCGGGATGGCTGCAGTGACTCCCGCTGGCCCCCTGGGTTCATCCTCACCCTTCTAGGAAGGTCAAAAAGCTCTAAGCAGAGTTACAAACATTCCAACAGGGAAGGACCTCTAGGATGCGTTGAGTGATGGAAAAACCAGCTACTGAAAGATATAAACAGGGTAGTCCCAGTTCTGGAAAGAAGATGTGCCTGAAAAAGAAGCAACCCCAAACAGTGCTGTGTATTTTGTCTAAGTACCAGCATGTCCATTGGTGTGTAAACAAGAGAGGGGTCTGGCAGGATATACGCCAAGCTGACAATGGTGTTCCCATGTGGAGCTGGAAGGGAGGGGCAGAGTGGGCAGTATTCTTCCTCCTGTGTCCGGGTTTCCCTTTTTCTGAGAATGTGGTCTTCAGTATTCTATTTTTACAATCAAAATTCAGGAAAAGTGGACATCTGACATGCAGTTTCCTGACCCTCATGTGCCCAGTTGGAGAAGGAAATGGCAACAATGGGGGAGCATGGTGAGCTGCCGTCTATGGGGTCGCACAGAGTCGGACACGACTGAAGTGACTTAGCAGCAGCAGCAGCAGTGGTCTTGCCTTCAACTCAGTTCCCTTTCCACATCTGAGGAAGGCACCTGCAGAGCCCTCTGCCTGGGACACCCTTCCCTGACGTCTTCAGGGGCTGGCTCCATGGCAGGGCCCATCCCAACCTCCTCATCTGAAGCAGCCCCCGCTCAGCCACTCTCTACTCCCCGCCATCATTTTCCTTGTATTTCTCTATCTTTAGAATGTGGCTGCTAATTTAACCATTCTGCTGGGCTCTGTCCATCTCAGTCCCCATTGGGTCCCCAGCACCCCGCAAGCTGTTGGACACATGGCTAATAGCCTACAGAGATCCCGAAAACCAGAAGTCATTCCATTCAACAACCCAGCCTGACCCTGATACAAGCATCGTAGCATCCACTAATGACCTGACTGTCAAAAGCCACGACCACACCTTGCCAACCCCACTGGGCAGTGGGCTCTGAAGGAGGCAGGCCTGCCTCAGGCCCCACTCCTGCCTCCTCCCTGTGTGACTTCAAGCCGATTCCCTTCTCAGGCCTCAGTTTCCCCACCTGTAAAGCAGGGATGCGAAGAGCAGTATCTGCCCCCCAGGACCGCTGAGACCACGCAGTCAGACTGTAGACATAAGTCCCTGGGCCCCGGCACCAAGTGATTCTTCACCAACACCAGCCCTTCCTGGGTCATGAACATCCAGCAGCAGGTGAAACCAAAAGGGCCACTCTGCTCCCTGTTCAAGGTGAGGGTGACTGCAAAAGGAAAAATCGCCAGCATCAAGCAGGCACCTCACTGCCAATACTAACAGAAACCACAAACACACCGGGAAGTAGGAGTCTTTTCTCCCTACTGCCATTTTGCTTCGGAGGCAGGGCGATTTTTTTTTTTCTTTATTCAGATCGTTGCTAATGGCCTATAAATATCTCATTATCGGCTTGGGTTTTTCCGAAGCTTTCACACAATAAGGGCTTAATTACAGCATGCGGTTGGCAACCCCAGTAAATTAAGGGTTAGCTGATGTCCCCATTTTTTTCCTGCAGTGGAGGGGCCTGTAATTTCAGGCATTTTCATTCAAATTGGGCAAAAGCTTGGCAGATGGGTCTCTGAGCCAAATGCACACACCAGCGAGTCCCAGGGTTCCATGCTGCGCCCAGCCCCTTCCACTCACCCTACCTTTGAAAACTCCAAATCTAGAACCGTCCGTGAGGCCGTCCTCTGCCCTCACTCACAATCAACCGGACTTATCACCAGGGGATTTCAATCCATGTACCTAGCGAGGGCCATTATCCCAGACAAATAACTGAAAAGCAACTGAGCAGCCCACAGCTGAGTTCTGGAGAAATCTGTCTTCCTGGTGATACACATAACCCCCAAAGAACAAAAAAGAACCAACAATCACGTGGGGAGACAACCCAGAGGTAGGGTTTGGAGCTGTATATTTTCCCAGGCTTTTTACTATGAAAATACAAGTGTCTGGAATAAGATGGGGTCACTCGTCCACTTGGTCTGGACCCTAATAGGTCTCATACACATTTTGTTGTTGTTGCTGTTGTTGAATAAGTCATGTGCAACTCTTTGCGACCCCACGGACTGTAGCATGCCAGGTTTCCCTGTCCTCCACTGTCTCCTGGAGTTTCCTCAAATTCACGTCCATTGAGTCGGTGATGCCATCCAACCATCTCATCCTCTGCCGCCCCCTTCTCCCCTCACTCTTTTCTTCTGGGTCATTAAATCTTCTAGATCGCTCTGAGTAGCTGTTTTGCAGTGGGTTGTGTCTGGACACATTGGCTAGGAGTCAACTGGCTACTGTTGGGCCTTTCTGCTCCCGACTTCCCACCATCACACACTGAACAGACGTTAAGAAACTTTCATGGCCAAGTACTTGTTCACAGTCACCATTCCACTTAGAAACAGCAGGAACAGGCTCCCACTAGCATTTCAGGACCTGGTTCGCCAGCTGGTTCTAACTCATCCCCACAGTTCAAACTACATTGATAGAGGCTTAATAAGTGGCTGTGCTAAAAAGAGGCATTACTTGTATTAACAACATAACCACAAATTCCTTTTCTTTCAGAAAAGAGAAATTAACAACTGACCTTAAAGAGTCCTGACCCAAAAAAAAAAGAGTCCTGACCCAGGACTGTACAAAATGGCACCAGTCTAATATTTTCACAAGGATTAGCTCGTTTGAAATCTCAAGCCTGCTCTCAGGAGAGAGGGACCACACGACCCCTATTTTCCAGACAATGAAACTGAGGCCAAGAAGTGAGGTCATTCAGCTGATGGACGGCCACCTTCCCACAGGCGCCTTGGGACTCTCCATGATCCGGTTGGCCTGGGTACTACTGACCACACAGGCAAAAGCACTTTGGCTTTGCCCAACAGGAAAGGCCTTGGAAACAGCAGCTGTCATTTTCAAGCATCTCTGAACCCCCAAGATCTGTTAAGGGACAAACCAGCCCAAAGAGCAAACCATGCACCCACCTCTCAGTCTGGCAGGAAAGTGAACCAACATTCATCCGACATGCATTCACCTGGCCCCCACTGTGTGCCCGGAGATGGCCTCTTGGTACAGTTATGTCTCCCTGCAGGGACCCATCACCCAAGACCGAATGGAAATGCAGCTGGAAACGGCTGCAGCACCTGTGGGCAGCTACTCCTTGTTAAACGAAAAATGGCACCAGGTCCAGATGTGCTTACAGGCACTACACTGTCAAGGTACCGCTGGAAATCAAAGGTGAGGGCCCACAGCTTGTCCAGGACCAGGTCCAGGAGTATCCGAGCAGCATGACCGGCGGCACTCCCTCTCCCCAGAGCAATCCCTGGCCCCAGGGCTCCCTGTGGTGTGCACCTCACTCCCCCCCCCCAGTATCCCACAAAACTCATCTCCTCTCCTCTCCCACTGTGCTCAGCATGCTCCCACCTCAGAGCCTTTGCAGCAGTCGTTCCCGCAGCCTGGATGCTCTTCCTGCAGATTACGTTGATGAGTCCTCCCTTACCCCCTGAAGTCTCTGCTCAAATGTCACCTTTCCATGTAGGCCTTCCCTGACCCTCCATTTAAAACTGCAAATTCAGACTTTCCTGGTGATTCAATGGTTGAGAATCTGTCTGCCATTGCAGGGGACACAGGTTCAATCCCTGGTCTGGGAGGATCCTACACAGTTGCCTAGAGGGGACAACATAGCCCACACCACAACTACTGAGCCTGTGCTCAGCAATAAGAGAAGCCACCGCAAAAAGAAGTCCGTGCACCACAATGAAGAGCAGCCCCAGCTCGCCACAACTAGAGAAAGTTCACACACAGCAATGAAGGCCCAGGACAACCAAAAATAGACAAGTAAAATTTTAAATTAGTGAAAAAAAAAATTTGTTAAGAGATTTTAAATCCTCACTCCGCCCTCAATGCCCTAAGAGGTGAAGCACACCCAGCCTGGTGACCTGCAAGGGGCCCATGAGTAGACATTGTTAACAGCCCCACTGCCCAGCTGGGAAGACTGAGGCTCAGAAGCAAAGACTCACAGAATCGAGTCCAAGCCTGGGGGACTCTGAGCTGGAGGACTAGACCTCTGTCTCCCTCTCCTGCTTGTCTCCCAAGCTGAGCTAACAGGTCTATTCTCACTCAGACCTCAATCTTAAAAAATCCACTGAGGAGGCAAGGAAACGGAGCAGACATGCTGGCCCCAGGCACAGAGAGCCTGAAGACATGCTCTTCTGTCTGTCCCTTGAAACTAGCCGGGAGATGTTCTGTGCGGGTCTAATGTACACAGGAGGAAAGGGGTCCCTGGCTGCAGCACAGTTCAGCCACAGTCACAGAAAGAAGCAGGCAGGGGGATTTAAAGCGAGGTCTGCTTGCCATCTAGCAGTGTCAGGGCTTTGTAGCCAAGAAGCCTTACCCACACCCCATAAGTAAAAAGAAGTTGGCTTCATTTGAGAACCCCCTATCCAAAGAGAGGCCTTTTCACAGCTTTGGTTCTAGAAGTTGGCTTCATTTGAGAACCCCCATCCAAAGAGAGGCCTTTTCACAGCTTTGGTTCTCGAGCCCTGAGTCAATGCCCGTAATGACCGATGCCACGCTGCAGGCTCAGGAGGAGGTTGCCACAGGAGCCAGCTCAGTAGCAGCTGGCAGTCGCCAGGTTCCAGGGTGGCTAGGAGGGAATGATGAGGGACAGAGGGATCAAGGAGAGGTGGGGATCGGAGAGAGACCCTGGGTTTCCCCAACCCAAACACCTTGATCCTTCACTGAACAACCTCTTGCAAGAATGCTCAGCTCTTTGGGCCTCAGTTTTCTGCTCTGGAAAATGGGATCGTAGCGGTGCCAGCCTCATGAGGCTTCAGTGAAGTCCAGTGTGTAACTTCAGAGCACTTTAATTCTGACTAGCTTTGGTTATTGATATGAAAGGAACTGGGGCTTCCCTGGTGGCTCAGCCAGTAAAGAATCCGCCTAAAAGGAAAAAAAAAGAATCCGCCTGCAAGGCAGGAGACCTGGGTATGATCCCTGGGTTGGGAAGATCCCCTGGAGAAGGAAATAACAACCCACTCCAGTATTCTCGCCTGGGAAATCCCATCGACAGAGAAGCCTGAGGGCTACAGTCCGTAGACTCACAAAGAGTTGACATGACTGAGCAACTAAGCATATAAACACCCATGAACGGAATCAGCCTAGTGAGCAACAGCCCCATCCAAGGAGACCCACTAGGTGCCAGACACTATGCTAAGTAAGCACTTTTAACACACTGTATCACTACATCCTTGCAAGTGCTGTTAAGGATCCATCAGCCCTTTTTTATCTGAGGCTCAGAGAGGTCAAACAACCTGTACAAGGTCACAAGGCAGATGAAATGGACAGAGCTTTGCAGACACCCACCAGAGCCTGGGGAGGCAGGAAGATGGCCAAGCAGGGGACCCAGGCTGGGCTGATCCCAAGTCCACACCTTTCCGCCACAGCAGAAAGAGGGCATTTTGCCAGAGACACAGCAGCAAAGGAGGAAACTCATGCCGCTGGGAGTAAAACCCCAGGCCACTGGGAAGGCAGGGCGGGGCTGGGCTTCACTGAGCACCAGCCTGGTGGCCTTGGGCAAACAGCAAGTCTTTTCTGAGCTGAACCAAAAGAGAAGTCAGCTTGGGAGCTGCTGGATGAACCTCTTTAACACTGATAACAACATGAACATGATGATGACTATGATGTTATCAGGGCTTCCCTGGTGGCTGAGCGGTAAAGAATCTGCCAGCAATGCAGGAGACACGCGTTCGATCCCTGGGTCGGGATGACCCCCTGGCGGAGGAAATGGCAACCCACTCCAGTATTCTTGCTTAGGAAATACCATGGACCAGGAGGTCTCGTGGACTACAGTCCATGGGGTCGCAAAGAGTCAGACACACGACTTCACAAGTAAACCACCAACCGCCATGATGTTATCATCTGGCAGCCACAGTCGCAAATGGAGTCCTTCCCAGAATGGAGAAGTGGCCCTCCATCTGGGAGGCAGAAGGAAAAGAGGTGGGGGGAGGAGAGGAGAGAGGTAACCAACCTCAGTGGCCACAGGGCCCATTCTCCTCCATTAGCTTTGTGAATCCTGGAAACAGCCCAGAGTGGAATTTGTCCACTGGACAGATGGGCAAACTGAAACTTCTCGGGGCTTCCCAGGGAAGGCTATATCCCAGCTCTTGCCACTGCAGCTTGATCAGGCCAGAAGTTCCTTCCCAGGATCCAAGGAGGACCCCCACCACGCAGGCTTTGGTTTGGGGGCTGGTCCCTATGTTCCAGGGCCCTGCAGGCACCCTGATGGGGCCAAGAAAAGACTCCTGGAGTAAGTCTGCCCCCCAGGGTCTTACTTCCAATTCAGAGAAGAGGAGTTCAAGTCTCACCCTTCAGCACCCTACTCTTCTGCAAGCTCTTCTCATCCCCTGTCCGAGGTGGGGTCAAGGAGACGAAAAGGACTAACACCAGGACACAAAGACAAAAGGATCCACTTGGAAGTGAAGAGCCAGCGATCGCCAGGCACCAAGTTGAAGAGGCAGCCCAGGAGAGCCAGACAACAGGGTCTCTGAGGGTCCGGCCAGCCAGTCAGACAGCACAAGCCAGCTGGGTAACCCAACAGAGGAAGAGCTAAGTCTGTGAGGGGCACTGATGGGCAACCAGACAGGATAGAGCCTTCTGGCTAGCTAGCCAGGCAGCAGGGGGCTGCCCTGCGGTCCTGGACAGATGGACAGCCAAATGGTGGTGGCGGAGAAGCCTATCTAGGACAGAGAGACAGCAAGCCAGACGACAGGAACTGCTCCAAATCAATGAACAGCCGGCCAGACCACGGGGATCGGCCCAGTAAATATCTAGGAGACAGGTTCAGGACAGACAGACAACCAGATGGTAGAATTCACCCACTAGAGCTGGGGGCCAGAGAGTCAGAGGTCTTGCACTGCACTTCCTGGCCCACGCCCCCCAGCGCGTGGGACGCCCCTTAGGTCTGGGCCAGCTCCCTAGCCCCTGCAGGGAGCCCTCCACCCAGGGCGTCCCACAGGGCCCGCCCCCCTGTCCCCGTCCCGGTCGCGGGCACGCAAGCGCCGCAGTTACGCCGGCGGCGCAGGGCGCGCCATTCCCAGTCTGCCCTCCGCGCCGTAGGCCGCCGCCCGCCCGCCGTCGCCACCGAGCTCGCTCACCGGCCCACGAAGTTCTCGAGCACAGAGCTCTTGCCGGCGCTCTGGCCGCCCACCACGGCGATCTGCGGCAGGTCCAGGTGGCAGCTCTGGCCGATGGAACTGAAGGCATCCTGCAGCTTGTTGACCAGCGGGATCAGCTCTTCCATCCCGCGGTTGCCCATGGCGCCGGTGGCCCCGGCCCGAGCGCCCCGCGCTCCTCGCCCGCCCCTGTCCCTCAACGACGCGGCCCCGCGGCGTCCGCGGCCGTTGCTCCCCGCCCGCCCGGGCCTCGGCGCGACGCCCGCTCCCGGCTCGGCCTCACGGTCGCCGCCTCATCCGGTTCTCAAGCGACACCCGACCCGACCGACCTCCCGCCGGAGCCCTGGGGCTGCGCCAAAAACCCTCGCGCCAACTCCGATTGGCCGGCTTGACTGTCACTCCTGCACACAAGCCAATGAAAGTGAGGCACGGGCCGATGGCCGAATGAGCCCGCCCCCTGGGGCCTATTCTCTGATTCATTGGGCGTAAGAACTGTCGCTATTGTGCAAGAGCCAATAGCAGCGGCAAGCGAGTTGTCTCGGCTGGGAGGCGGTGTTTCGGGAAAAGGCCTATTGGCCCCGCCTACTAGGGGGTGTTCCCGGATAGAAGGAACATCCGCCAGTCTTATTGGCAGGCAGACCCACCAGTCAACAAGGCTGGCCAATGATACTAAGGATCGGTTCTTCACTTGACGCTATCTAGTTCCCTAAAAATTTCCCATTGGTTTATATAAATATCACTCCTTTCCATCACCCCACAAGTCAAAGAGGGTGGGATTTAACTTCCAAATCTTGACTCTGATTGAAAGCTGTATCTGTCCATCAAAGAACCTCCTCCCGTTCTTGCTTGTGAATGCTGTATGTCAAGTACGGTCTTCTGGAGCAGAGGATAGGTCCACAGTACGCGGCAACGCGCGCCGCCTCGTGGTAGGACTCAATGCTGATAGTCACTTGTGTTCCTGGGCTCTAAAGAAAACTACAAGTCTCAGAATGCATCTCAGCCGCGAGCTTGCAAATCAGCTGCCTGCGCGGGGTCCCAACATATTTTGAAGGTCCCAATATACTTTGAAAGTCAAGCGGTTAGTGGTTCCTACGGAGAGGTAGTCTAGCGAGGCCACGGTGGCTCCCACTTTCATTCCTGTTAAGTCACGTCTTCATGCCCTTGCAAACGCCGTGCTCTCTCCTTGGAACACCTTCTGCTCAGGCCTTTCTTGATGCGGCTAATGCTCCAACGTTGTTTCCCTACCTCTTCAACCTTGGCTCACCTTGGATCTTTTTGAGTACCCAATGAAACTCAAGGGATCCTCTCCCTAGGAAAAGACACGTTATTTTGCAGGCAAAATGGAGGGTTCTGAGAACTGGGACTCTTGATCATCTGGAAGAGAGGCCAGGAATAATAGGTGGACCGAACTTTAAGACAAGTGATTTGACGATTCTGGGCATAGACAAGCCAAAGAGAAGTAGCTCAGTAAGGAGTTAGGAGCAAAGGAGGTGGGGAAGTAGTCTGACTGGGCCAGGCAGTAACAGGGGAATGGAGAAACAAGGGGTAAAAGAATGACAAGAGTGGTATTGCCTGCTTCATGATCCAAAACTGCAGGTCTCAGAGACAAGCAAAAAGACTGACAGTGTTTGGCACTGCAGCCTTGACCACAGTGGCAGAAACTTGAAATACACTAACTGCTCATCCATGGAGCTCATTAAATAAATAGTGTAGCATCCATAAACAAAATTGAGTAAATTTTCATGTACTAAAGTGTAAACAATTTGAGATACAGTATACTAAGAGAAAGGGGGGTTAAAGAAGGAAATGGCAACCCACTCCAGTACTCTTGCCTGGAGAATCCCTTGGACAGAGGAGCCTGGTCATGGGGTCGCAGAGTCAGACATGACTGAGCGACTGACACACAAAATTGAGATACTTGATGGCGCAGGGTACACTTTATCTACTCTCCCATCTCCTGCAGGAAGCAGGATGGGGCAGACAGCACCTGGGAGGCAGGATGTCTCCCCCCACCCCATCCCTTCTGGAAGTCTTGGGGCCTCAGTGCTTGTAACAGCTGACCTTGGGCAAATAAAAGACTAAGTTGTTAACTGGCAAAAAAAAAAAAAAAAAAAAAGCTAGGTACAGAACAGCATGTAAAAGATGCTGACTTTCATTTAAAAAAAAGTACACATGGAAAATTTATAGAATACACAAATTTAGAAAAAGTGTTGCATTTTTATGGTATTTGACTGTACATCCTTCTACACATGTTACTTTTCAATTTAAAAACACTGCAGCTCAGAGTACCAGCTCTATAACTGGCCATATCTGGATTAGATCCTGGGTCTGTTTCTTTGATGGGTGATAATGACCAAGTGACTTCATTTCTCAGTTTCCTTATCTGTAAAATGGGAAACCATAGGTTGCAAAAGTTAAATACATTTGACAACTGTTTAGAACAGTGCCAGGCACGGTGTAAGCACCTTTTTTGTTGTTGTTTAGTCAGCTAAGTCGTGTCCAACTCTTTCATGATCCCATGGATTGTAACCTGCCAGCCTCCTCTATCTATGGGGTTTCCCTGGCAAGAATACTGTGGTGGTGGTTTAGTGGCCAAATCGTATTTGACTCTTATGACCCTATGGACTATAGCCTGCTAGGCTCCTCTGTCCATGGCATTCTCCAGGCAAGAATACTGTAGTGGGTTTTCATTTCCCTCTCCTGGAGATCTTCCTCAGGGATCAAACCCATGTCTCCTGCATTGGCAGGCAGATTATTTACCACTGAGCCACCTGGGAAGCCCTGTAAGCACCTTCTGGATCACATGTATTATCATCGCTGTGTTTACTGACAATGAAATTAAGCCACAAGTCTAAAGAGTCAAGGCTAAGAGACAGACCTCTGGAGCCAAGCTGCTACTTCCTTAATGGTGACCTTGGGCAAGTGATTTCCCCTCTCTAGACTTGTTTCCTCATCTATAAAAAGGGGAGGATAAGAGTCCTCATGCCACCTACCCCCCAGGATGGCTTGGGGGTCTGAGTCACAGGAAAGGGATCCAGCTCCCACTCTAGGCATTACCTACAAGGTGGGTTCCCAGACACCAGTGCTGCTATGGTTACTTATTATTGTCAGAGGGGGTGGGAGTGGGAACCATGTGCCTGTCAACTACAAACTGGCCTTTGCCAAGGGCATTGATCATCTGCCTCCGCAGAGATTGAATCTTTGCTGCTGCAGCTGTTGACCTTCAATCTGCCCTGAAGGGAATTCAGGGTACAGAATGAGGCCCTTCATGCACCAGGGAAACTGGTGAAACAGGTCTTTAGGTTGTTATTGTTCAGTCGCTAAGTTATGGCTGACCCTTTGTGATCTCAGGGACTGCAGCACACCAGGTTTCCCTGTCCTTCACCATCTCCCGGAGTTTCTTCAAACCCACGTCCATTGAGTTGGTGATGCCATCCAACCATCTCATCCTCTGTCACCCTGTTCTCCTCCTGCCCTCAATCTTTCCCAGCATCAGGGTCTTTTCCAGTGAGCTGGGTCTTCGTATCAGGTGGCCAAATTATTGAAGCTTCACTTCAGCATCAGTCCTTCCAATGAATATTCAGGACTGATTTCCTTTAGGATTGACTGGTTTGATCTCCTTGCAGTCCAAGGGACTCTCAAAAGTCTTCTCCAACACCATAGTTCAAAAGCATCAATTCTTCAGCACTCAGCTTTCTCTATGGTCCAATTCTCACATCCATACATGATTACTAGAAAAAACATAACTTTGTCTAGACAGACCTTTGCAGTTAATACAAGGTATTAGCTCTCTGCTTTTTAATACACTGTCTAGGTTTGCCAGAGCTTTTCTTCCAGGGAGTAACTGTCTTTCAATTTCATGGCTGCGGTCACCATGTATAGTGATCTTGGAGCCCAAGAAAATAAAATCTGTCACTATTTCCACTTTTTCCCCATCTATTTTTCTAGTATTTTTATCAGGCTACCTGATACAAAGAACTGACGCATTGGAAAAGACCCTGATGCTGGGAAAGATTGAAGGCAGGAAGAGAAGGGAATGACAGACGATGAGATGGTTGGATGGCATCACCAACTCGATGGACATGAGTTTGAACAAGCTCTGGGAATTGGTGATGGACAGGGAAGCCTGGTGTGCTGCAGTCCATTGGGTGCCAAAGAGTTGGACATGAATAAGGGACTGAACTGACTGATTTGCCATGAAGTGATGGGACTGGATGTCATGATCTTAGATTTTTGCAAGTTGAGTTTTAAGCCAGCTTTTTCACTCTCCTCTTTTACCCTCATCAAGAGGCTCTTTAGTTCCTCTTCACTTTCTGCCATTAGAGTGGTATCATTTGTATATCTGAGGTTATTGCTATTTCTCCTGGCAATCTTGATTCCAGCTTGTGCTTCATCCAGGCCAGCATTTCTCATGATGTACTCTGCATATAAGTTAAATAAGCATGGTGACAATATACATCCTTGATGTACTCCTTTCCCAAATTTGAACCAGTCCATTGGGCTTCCCTGGTAGCTCAGACGGTAAAGCGTCTGCCTATAATGCGGGAGACCTGGATTCGATCCCTGGGTCGGGAAGATCCCCTGGAGAAGGAAATGGCAACCCACTCCAGTATTCATGCCTGGAAAATCCCATGGACCGAGGAGCCTGGGGGGCTACAGTCCATGGGGTTGCAAAGAGTCGGACATGACTGAGCGACTTCACTTTTCACTTTCACATTGTTCCATGTCTGGTTCTAACTATGGCTTCTTGACCTGCAAACAGGTTTCTCCGGAGACAACTAAGGTGGTCCGGTATGCCCATCTCTTTGTTTTCCAGTTGGTTGTGATCCACACAGTCAAAGGCTTTAGCATAGCCAATGAAGCAAAAGTAGATTTTCTGGAATTCCCTTGCTGCTTCTATGATCGAATGGATGTTTGCAATTTGATCTCTGGTTCCTCTGCTCATACAACTGAAAGATCTCAGATCATATACTTCTGAAGACTAGCTTGAAGGATTTTGAACATTACCTTGCTAGCACATGAAATGAGTGCAATTGTACAGTAGTTTGAACATTCTTTGGCATTGCCTTCTTTGGGATTGGAATGAAAACCCCTCTGCTCCACAAGAGAAGCCAACACAAGAAGCCAGTGTACTGCAGTGAAGAGTAGCCCCTACTTGCTGCAACTAGAGAAAGCCCTCACACAGCAGTGAAGACCCAGCAGAGCCAAAAGCAAATAAATAAAAGCAATGGTATTTCTCTCCCCTTTGCCTAGGCCCTCAGGGAAGAAAAAAAAAAAGTGGGGAGCAGGGGAAAAGCCTTTTGAATTCAAGAAGAAAAGACAGGCTTTTGGTTGTCTTTATGTAAAAGTTCACTTGTAAATGAACTATTTTAACTGACTTGAAAGTAAGTACTTACAAATTAAATCTACAGAAAATTGAACAAGATAAATTTTAGGATCCATGATCTGGGAAATAATCCAGTACTGAGTTAATATTTGCTACTGAAGATGGCTTAAGTTTGTTGCTTTGATTAATATAGACATGTCTAGAGTTATCAGTGTTAAGTATAATATTCCTGTTGTACCTAGGTTTACTGGAGGTCAAATACCTTATTCTACCTGTTACAAATTTGCCCACAAGAAAAGTAACTCAACGTGGAAAAAAAAACTTTAAGGAAACTAAGATATTTGTTTTCAGTAAATGAAGGTGTGAGGAATAAAAAAAGACTGAAAAGAATTATGCATGATCAGGATTTCCTAAGACTAGATTGAATTTAGTTGGGAAAATGACGCTTATTGGGAGTATACTAAAGACTTGGATTTAACTTTTTCTTTCTGTTCAGAGAAAAGTTTTCTCGAAGTGACATTTTTGATAACAGAGTTTATGAATTTCTTTGCCTTCAAGTGATTTTTATTTGCTTTCGAGATCTCTGGTTACTTTGGTTAAGGAATAAGTATTGTCTCATGTGACATTTAACCAAGAGTTTTAAAACTTTTTGACTAGCTTCCCAAATATCAAATTTTAATTAAAATTATTTTAATTTCTAGGTAACTTTGGCATGCTTCAGAGGGCCCCCTGAAACATTCCAAAGGGAGATATTAAACTAATTAGGCACATTTGGTATGTTGAAGTGCATGGGAAGTAATCAATTGAGTAATCAATCTCCTCAGGTTATATAGTATGGTAAATGCTACTATTATAGATAACCTATAAATTATATGGAGTGCATAAAATTCTGATATGTCCCGATAGAATGTTATCAGTCATGATTCTAGTTACTATCTTGAAGTGTTGGTCACAGCCATAACCAAGTTTCTTTGTCAACTGCATTGTAATCAGATTTTAAGCATGCCTTATTAAATCTTTCACCATTATAGACAGTTACGGTTTTATTCTGATGTTTTTTGCAAAACTGCGTCCTCTTTTGATTTACAGAAAGGACTTTTGGATAAATAGAAGTTTCTGACTTTCAAACCATAATGCTGAACTGGCTAAGAAATTAAAGGATTCTAATGGGAAACCTGATGGCTTCACAAAGATTAACAAAAGGACCGAATGAACTCATGAATATGCTTGTAACTTTTATAGTTTCTATCTGAAAAATGACTGGTTTGAATCTGTTTTCCAGGTGTAAGGAAAATCTCCCCCTCAAACTAATTATGACTTATAGTAATTTGGTAAAATTATACTTTTGTAAGCAAAATTGAAACATTTACCTTTCTATCTGACCCCTCCAGAGACTGGGAACTCTTAGGTTTCCAGTTAGCTTTATCAGGTAAGTGAGAATAGCTACATCACTAACAGGTATAGAAATCTCAAGGAATTTTGGAGACTTTGAGAAGGGAGGAAATCCCCTAAACCTGTTAGGTGAAATCTGTGACAAGCCTTTGGCTTGACTTTCCTAGCCTTGAGAGGTTTTTTTAAAAGTTCAGCCCAAGACTAAAAAAAAAAAAAAGTTCAGCCCAAGACTCATTTTATAAGTTTCAGCAAGGAAAAAACAAAAAAGTTTATCATTAATTATGTTTATATAAATCATCAGAAAAAGTTTATTGAAATCAGACTTTTTTCACAAACTAGTCTTAATTTAGTTATATTTGGTAAAAATGAGAGTATTTTTAGGGAGAAAAAGATGGTTCAATGAATGTTAAATCCTAGTTTTGTTACTGGAGGCCTGTATCTACTAAGACTCATCTCCTGGATAGTTCTTTGTGTTATGCTATATTAATGTAAAATAATTGAATTATTAAAGGACACTCTAAGTTTGTCTCTGAAGCTGATTTCAGTAATCTTTGGATGAAGATCAGATGCCTCATAACCTGCAACCAAGACTGGAAAAAGACATCACTTAAGGGACTGTCTCCAACCTGGGTGGAAGGACCTTTTATCAGAGGATAAAAAGGTCCTTTGGTCCACTCCACCAGGATGAGAAGACAACATCAGAAGCAGACAGCTTGCCCAAGATGCTAGACCTGATTTGTATGATCATTTATAGTGCTTTCTTGACTTCTTGGACTTTTGCATATAAATCAAATGTTTTTTCTCAACAGGATCCTATGCTAGTTTTAAAAATCAATCTAATTGTTGGGTGTGGCCAATTACCTGTGTCTAGTATTTCTGGATTACCTTGGTGGATTTCTCCCCTCCAAGCCTCTGAATAGACAGACCTTAGGAAATTTATTTCAGGAGAGTTCAGTCCTGTTCTTTCTACTCATGGTATTACTACTAGATGGGATCCTCTCATCTGGTCAATTAATAATACTTGCTCTGGCCATAGATTTAAATTTTCTTTCAGACTCTATCAGAATGAAAACCTGAGTCTCAATCAAAAACTGTAACGTCTCATCTTTACAGGAAAACTTCCATAATGGGATGGATCTATATCATTAACACCAGGCTGAGGTCATTTAAGTATTAAGTTCTCCCTTTATCTTAGGAACAAGTAAATTATATCCTTAAATTCAGACTAATCAGCCTAGCAACACTAGGAAATTGGGTTGAGAATCTTAAGGACGGTGCAAATATGTCATTTACCTAGAAATAATAAAGATGGGTACAGAACAGACTAAGTAAAATGACCTAAGAATATACTGTGCTTCGTTGCTGACTCTGTGTCTGACTCTGTGACTCCATGGATATAAACCACCAGACTCTTCTGTCCGTGGGATTTTTCAGGCAAAAATACTGAAGTGGCTTGCCATTTCCTTCTCCAGGGGATCTTCCTGACCCAGGGATCGAACCTGGGTCTCTTCTGTCTCTTGCATTGCAGGTGTATTCTTTACCCGCTGAGCCACTGGAAAAGCCCAAGAATATCTGGGTTGCACCTAACAGAAGTTCAGGGTGTGCAGGAAGTCAGGCCCTTAATTCTCTCATGACTTTGATAATACTGCTAGCTGTGCTTAGTAGCTTAGTCGTGATTCTTTGTGACCCCATGGACTGCAGCCTGCCAGGCTCCTCTGTCCATGGAATTCTCCAGCAAGAATACTGGAGTGGCTTGCCATGCCCTCCAGAAGGGGATCTTCCCAACCCAGGGATCAAACCCAGGTTTCCCACATTGCAGGCGGATTCTTTACCCACTGAGCCACCAAGGAAGCCCAATGCTGCCAGCTCTGTTATTTGTAGCTGCCAGTTTTACAAAATTGTTGTTTCTTACAATTATCAAATATGTTACTGAGCCTCCAATGAAAATAATGATGACTAGATGACTTGCAGCAGTTGATGAAACATATAGTTTTGTATACGATCAGCTATTAGAATAGTGTAACTCTAGTTATGGGAAGATGCAGTAAGAAGGAATATGTTCCTGGACCATAACTAGAAGACAGCTATACAGAGATCTTTGACTATTAGGACCTAGTCCAGTAATGGCATGCTGAGTGACTTATCAATAAAATCTTCTCCAGAGAGCATTCCTAGTAGCGTGGGATGAAATGGTCAAGAAATGCCTCCCCAAGTATGGTTGAATCTGTTACCATGATGGGGCCCTGTAACTGTCACTTGCCAAGGACATCTGCCATCTGCCTCTGTGGAGACTAATCCTGTGCTGTTGCAGCTGCTGACCTTTGACCTGCCCTGAACTCCCTTCAGGGCCGAGAACGAGGCACTCTGTGCTCCAGGGAAACACGGAACAAGTCTTTGGCTAGTCAGATATTTTCAGGAACTGATTTCATGATCCCAATCCTTGCATCTCTTCAGATCTAGAAAAGCACTAAATCCCTTCATGGTGACATCAGCTCCTCATTACTTGCAGAAAACCTTTCGTAAAATCAGTGCCTGAATACCTTGAACTCCTCCTTCACCAAAATCATACATACTGACCTCCCCCTACACTGCCTCTTCGGAGCAGTCTCTCAGCGCTGAGGTTCTGTCTCCTGGACTGCAGTCCTCATTTTGACCCAAAGAAAGGTTAACTCACAACTCTCACCTTTTGCATCTTTTTTTTTAGTTGACGGGCCCCAGTGACACTCAGACAAGAAAGGAGACTTAGACAGGCCACTTCCCCAAGAAGACACAGACATATTCTATGTTATAATTTAAAAAAAAAAGGAAAAGTCCTTCAATATATTCCATCCCCTCCTTTCCCCTCCCTACCCCCAAGCAGGGTCAATCCAGTGTGATCCCCACAGAGGCCAGGGCTTCAGTGGCCCAGGTGGGACAGAGGGTGGGGTCCCCATACATGGTGCTCATGAAGTCCCTCACGAAGTCCGGAAAGCGTTTCTCCACAATGCTGGCTCGCACGGCGCTCATCAGCCGCAGCTGCAGGGTGGGAGCAAGGCGGGAGGCAGGTAAGCCATCAGCCACCAGCCACCAGGAGACCGCCCGCCCCGACCCAATGCCCCTGGCCTTGCTCCTCCCAGCCACAGGCCCACCTGATAGGCGATGTTGTGAACAGTGAGGTGATGCAGGGCCGCGGTGTTGTCACTATGGAGCAGGGAGTGCAGGAAGGCCCGGCTGTGCCTGCGGAAAGGAGGTGGCCGGCAGGGGGCGCTCAGTGGAGCCAGTTCCTACCCACCCTGCCCCGCCCCCCGCCTGCCCCGCCCCGCCCCCACACCTGCCCTGCACCCCCCTCCCCCCCGCCCCGCCTCCATCCTCCATCCTCTCCTACTTCTGGCAGGTGGGACAGTCACACTCTGGGTCTATGGGGCGGAAGTCCTTCTCATACTGCTTCTTCTTCAGTTGAAGGTTCCCCGTGGGCACTAGGGCAGAACCGAAGCGCTGGGGGCAGGGGCGGGAGGGAGAGGGGGAGGGGGGTCAATCAGGTTTGCCTCTGCCTGGCCTCACCTCTACCTCCGCCCCGCCCCCGAATCCCTCCCCATTTCTGCCTCTGCCCCGGGCCTCACCGCTGTCCGTGTAGGGAAGACACAGTCAAACATATCGCATCCGAGAGCCACGCAGACCACCAGATCGGTGGCATAGCTGGGGGGTGGGGTGGGTAGCAGAGAACCTCAAGCCCTGATCACACATCCCGGGCCCCCCCTCCCAACATGGGCACCCTCAACCCCAGCAGAGGGCTAAGTTCCCTCCCAGACAGGGCTGTGTCCTTCCCCGGTCCCGACACCCTGGGGCAGGGGTTCCCAGGAATCCACTCCCCACAGGCGGGTAGCGGGGCGGCATCTCCCCTCTCCTCCACGTACCCGACGCCCATCAGGTAGCGGGGCTTGTCCTTAGGCAGCCGCGACGTGCTCAGCGCCACCATCCTCCAGAACTCGCCCTTGCTCTCGCCCCCGCTCAGGCCCCCGATGGCGAAGCCTGGCACATCTCGCTTGGTCATCTCTGGAGGTGGAGGAGCAGGGCAGGGGTGATCAGGCAGAAAGAAGCAGGGGTGATCAGGCCTCAGCCTCCTCCTCTTCACCCCGGGAAAGAGTGGGTGTGTGTGTCTGTGTGTCCTGGGGCTGCTGGTGATGTCAGCTACTGTCTACAGAATGCCTGCGACAATCTCAATCTCTCCTTCAGTCCTCAGGAGAGGCCCAGGGCCCACACTGCCTCAGCCAAAACCCAAGATGTAGCCAGATATGTTTCAGAATTTTCCAGATTTTACAACCGTGCACATCCTACATGAGGAATAACTGCCTGTCATCGAATGCTGTAATGTTTCGACAGCAAAATGTGTACAGACTCCTAATAACTGGGGTCAAGAGGTCTGGTCTTGCCACCAAATGAATTGCAAATCCCTGCAGGTTTTGAATATGAGAGGTGGGCAAACTGGGACTTCCCTGGAGGTCCAGTGGTTAAGACTCTGTGCTTCCTATGCAGGGAGCACAGGTCTGATCCCTGGTTGGGGAACTAAAATCCCACACACCACATGGCGCAGCCAAAAAATTAAATTAAAAAAAAAAAAACATACAATCTTCATAAGAGTACACAGTGATTGATGCCAGGTACAGGCGGGACACCTTGAACAAAATTTCCCCTTTATTCCTCACTTTGACCCCTTGCCATTGGGAATGGGTTTCCATTTTTACAGAGGAAGAAAATGAGGCTCAGAGAGGTCAAGCTAGTAGCCCAAGAGTGCATAGCCATGAGGCAACAGATCAAGGGGTTGGATCCAGTTCTGTGGACCCCAGAATGTAGAGTCCTGCCTATGACACCTCACTGCCTTTGGCCCCCATCTCTGCCTCCCCTTCGTCTCCATGGCCACAGCCTTGGTTCAAGCCCTGTCGCCCACCCCACCCCCCTGGCAACTACTCCAGCTTCCTCTTGGACCTTATGCTTCCCACCCCACTGGGGTTTTTCTCCCACTCAACAGCCCTCCACGGATCCCCAGCACCTCAGTGTGGTGGCCCAGGCCCCCTACTGTCAGCACGATGCCTCAGGCCCAACCCTCTGCTCCTGACCTACTCCCCAAGGCCAGAGCAGCACAATGTATGAGTTGATGCTGCAGGTTGCAGAGCCCCAAGTCTGGGCACAAACCCCAGCTCTGAAACGTCCAAGCTGTGTGGCTGAGAGTACGGGAACTTAACAGCTCTGTGCCTCAGTTTCTCCTTCTGTAACCTGGGGAATCTGCAAGTTCCCACATTACAGGATCTTTATGAAAACTCCACCGAACAATCCATGAAGAGCATTTGGCAGAACGCCTGGTGAACACCTGGAAACTGATGTGTTCTGTGTGCTAAGTCGCTTCGGTCGTGTCTGAATCCGTGCGACCCTATGGACTGTAGCCCACCAGGCTTCTCTGTCCATGGGATTCTCCAGGAAAGAACACTGGAGTGGGTTGCCATGGACTCCTCCAGGGGACCCTCCCAATGCAGGGATTGAATCTGTGTCTCTCATGTCTCCTGCATTAGTAGGTGAGTTCTTTACCACTGTGCCACCTGGGAGATTGATAGCTATTGAAATGATTTTTTTTTTTTTAAATGATTATTATTCTCCTAACACTCTCTATTCCATGATGTTCAAGCCTTTGCTTCAGCCATTCCTTGCACCGAGAATGCTCTTTCGCCTAGTAACAACCACTCTAGGGAATTTCCTGGCAGTCCAGTGGTTAGGACTCTGAGCTCTCAATGCCAAGGGCCAGGGTTCGATCCCTGGTCAGGGAACTAAGATCCCACAAGTCCCGGGGTGCGATCAAAATTAAAATGAAAACAAAAACAACACTCTCTAAGCATGCCAGGCCCATGTGGGGCTCTCTGTGATAGGAAAGCCCTGGTCCTGTTGGCACACAGCTTTACCTTCAAGGCAAGTGGCTCGGAGATCCGCGTCCAGCCCCCCCTGGATGATGGCAAAGAGGTTCTGCTTGTCCGGCCGCCGATGGGCTGCTATGCAACGGTCTAGCCAGCGGATTGATCTGCAAGAGGACCCTGGTCGTGAACCCTAGAGACCTGGTGAGGGGCAGGGAGAATAGGCTGCAGGACCAGGAGGCCCTCCCCCTCCACACACACACACATATACACACACACACACCTGTACACACACATACCTGTACATGGCCTCTTCCACACGAGGCCCCGTCACAGTACTGCTGACCACATCATCCAGCTGCATAATGATGTCCGAGCCTGGAGAGATAGGACCACAGTTACTGGGAAAGCCCCCATGCTGAGGACGAGCAGGTCCCACAAGTCCCTCTCCAGGTCTTGCTGACTCTCACTTAACCACCCCAATCTGTTTATATAGCAGCCAAAGAAATGCACATCTGGGGCGGGGGGTACGGGGGGTGCTTCCTTGATGGCTCAGTGGTGAAGAATCCGCCTGCCAAGCCAATGCAGGAGACATGGGTTCAATCCCTGGTCCGGGAAGACCACACATGCCACGGAGCAAGTAACCCCATGTGTCACAACTGCTGAGCCCTTGCCCTGGAGCCTAAGAACCCCAGAGCCCGTGCTCCGCAACAAGAGAAGCCACCACAGTGAAAAGCCAGCTCACGGATGAAAAACCTGCCCAGTGATGAAGACCCAGTGCAGCCAAAAATAAAATAAACAAAAATGTTAAAAAAACAAATGCATACCTGGGAACTTCCCTGGTGGTCCAGTGGTTAAGAATCGGCCTTGCAAAGCAGGGAATGAGGGTTTGATCCCTGGTCAGGGAACTAAGATCCCATATGCCTTGGGGCAACTAAGCCCATGCTCCACAGCTAGAGACTTAGTGACCACAATGCAAAGTCCCACATGATGCAACAAAGACTGTGCCTGCTAAAACTAAGACTTGACGTAGCCAAATAAATAAAATTTTAAAAACAAGATTCACATCTGATTTTGCCACCTGTCAACTAAAACCCTGCCCTGGATACAGAATAAAATCCCAACTGGGGAATTCCCTGGTGGTCCAGGGTTAGAACTCCGTGCTTTCACTGCCATGGCCTCAGGTTTGATTCCTGGTCAGGGAATTTAGATCTCACAAGCCCCACGGTGTGGCCAAAAACAAAAAACAAATTCCCACCTCTGCAAATTTATCCTTTAAGAACAAAACAAGAAGCTTCCCGGGTGGCTCAGCGGTAAAGAATCCGCCTGCCAATGCAGGAGATAGAAGTTCAATCCCTGGTCTGGGAAGATTCTACATGCTGGGGAGCAACTAAGCCCATGTACCACAACTACTGAGCCTGTGCTTCTGGCTTTCAGAGCCAGAAAGTCGCAACTGCTGCTCCCATGTGCTGCAACTACTGAAGCCTGCACTCTGGAGGCCACTGTCCGCAACAAAAGAAGCCACTGCATAAAAAAAAAATTAAAAAAAAAAAAACATATTAAAAAAAAAAAGAAGCCACTGCAATGAGAAGCTAGCGAACCGCAATTAGGGAGGGCCCTTTGCTCCCAATAACTAGAGAAAAGCCTTTGCAGCAACGAAGACCCAACGTAGCCAAAAATAAAGAAAATAAATTACAGAAAAAAAAAAAAAGAATAAAACGATGTGTGTACCAAGTAATTCCTCCTAGTGTGTTGGGAGTCTAAGCGTCCTTCAATAGGGGTCAAATTAAGGTTCTTTCCCACAATTCCAAAATCCAGAAACTTCTCAAAAATCAAAGGATTTTTCTTGTGCTAATGGGATACCCATGTGGTAGCAAAACTTGATACAGTTGTCATCTTTTTTTGTGTGTAATTTTTTTTTTTTAGTTGTCATCTTTTAAACAATCCAATTTACCATGAAGATTTGTAAGCGTTAATGCAATAAATGTAAAGCGTATATACCATATGATCCAGCAATTCCACTCCTGGGTATATACCCAAAAGGACTGAAAGCAGGGTCTCAGAAATATTTGCACAGCCAGGTTCACAATAGCAATATTCACCAGAGTTAAAAGCTGAAAGCAACCCAAGTGTCCATCAACAGTTGAACAGATGAACAAAATGGCACAGAGACACTCCCATGGAATATTACGGAGCCCTAAAAGGGAAATTCTGCCACACGATGTAATATGGATGAACCTTGAGGACATCATGCCAAATGAAATAAGCCAATCACAAAAAGACAAATACTGTATATTTCCATTTATACAAGGCTCCTAGAGGAGTCAAATTCATATAGTGGAATGGAGGTACCAGGGACTGGAGGAAGGAGAATGGGGAGTGAGTATTCCATGGGGACAAGAGTTTCACTGTGGGAAGATGAAAAAGTTCTGAAGATGGATGGTGGGGATGGTTACACAACAAGGTGAATGTACTTAACACCAATGAACTGGACACTGGAGGGTAAAGACGGTAAATTTATGTTATGTGCATTTTATTACAATTTTTTAATTAGAAAAAAAAAATGAAGTGTAATACCACAGGGTACTGCCCCAGGCCTCACTGAGGTACTATGTAATGAATGGTATATACCCTCTATTATCTCTCTAAAATGTAGGAATTCTGAAACCTATCTGGCCCCAAGAATTTCAGATTAGAAACTGTGGATTTATAGATCAGAAAAGCTCAAAGAAATACTGCTACAATGTGTCACTACAGGAAAAAAGCACAGTGAACCATGTTAGCCAAAGATGGGGCAATGAGAGAAGCAACAAGGATTTTAACTGCAGTGCAGTGAGATGTATCAAATACATTTAAACCCATGAGTTCAGGGCAATCCTTAAAAACTAAACATTAGTTTGTCATCAATAGAGGATGCTAAGTAATCAACCCATGAAAACTAGTAAGAGGGAAAAGAATGAATCCTACTCTTCCTACATGGCTGAAATTATTCATACATGGTCTCCCAGGAGTAGGTGAGAAACTTTTCTCTTTACAGAAGTAATCTGGCTAATAAATGAAGAAAGAGGGACTTCCCTTGGTGGCCCAGTGGCTAGGACACCATGCTCCTAATACAGGGGGCCAGAGTTTCATCCCTGGTCAGGGAACTAGATCCCACATGCTGCAACTAAGAGTTCACCCGCCGTAACTAAATATTACGGATGTCACGACTGAAAAAAAAAAAAAAAGATTGCATATGCCCAAACAAAGATTGAAAGGCCCTCTGTCTTTCTAATTAAGACATTAAAAAAAAAAAAAAGACATTTTCATCATTCCTTGTCTCCTTTTTGGACTGCAAGTTCCATAGATAGTATGGTACCAGAACCCAGGCCCATAGCTATGAGCAGAAACCACGGAATATCTGGATAGAGAGGGGTCTAAAAGCATCAATCTGCTTGGAAGATGGAATGTTTTGAACCTGTTTTCATAGTACTTTAGATTGAGAAATGCTAATTGTCTATATCAAAAAATGTAGGTTATTGATGGCAATGGAAGGGGTCTAAAGCCTCCCAGATACCCTCCTTGTCACCCCCATTATTTCAACATATCTTTGCCCAGATAATTTACTATCTGAGAGAAACAACCGACAAAGGCCCACATAGTCAAAGCTATGGTTTTTCCAGTAGTCATGTATGGATGTTGAGAGTTGGATCATAAAGAAGGCTGAGTGCCGAAGAATTGATGCCTTCAAACTGTGGTGCTGAAGAAGACTCTTGAGAGTCCCTCAGACTGCAAGGAGATCAAACCAGTCAATCCTAAAGGAAATCAACCCTGAATGTTGTTCACTGGAAGGACCAATGCTGAAGCTGAAGCTCCAATACTTTGGCCACCTGATGGGAAGAGTTGACTCACTGGAAAAAACCCTTATGCTGGGAAAGGTGGAGGGCAGGAGGAGAAGGGGTGACAGAGGATGAGACTGTTGGATGGCATCAACTCAATGGACTTGAGTTTGAGCAAACTCTGGGAGATAGTAAAGGAGAGGGAAGCCTGGTGTGTTGCAGTCCATGAGGTTACACAGTTGCAAAGGACTGAGCAAGTGAACAACAATAACAAAGAGAAACAACCGCAGTAAAAGTAACACTAAAAGCTACTATAAGTCAGGCACTGTGATAAGAGATTTACCGAAATTACATCATTATCTTTGTAAACGATCCCCATTCAGGATGATTAAACTGAGGGTGAGGGACTTGCCCAAAGCCAGCATCACCAAAGGGGCAGGCCCATTTCACCTCCACCAGGGGAAGGAGAGACTCCCCAAGATCCACTCACCTAGCGCGTTCTGGATCTCCACGGACCTCTCTGGGCTCAAAAGAGTCTCATCGCCGTCATAAGGGGAACGGAAGCGGACGCCCTCCTCCGTCACTTCGGACAGGGACACCAGGGACACCATCTGGAAGCCGCCGCTGTCCTGAGGGAGATCCCACCGCAGGGCTGTCAGGTACTGGATGGGGAATATCTACCCTCAAGGAATGCCGTCGAACTCCAGCCTCGACCCCACCTTACCGTCAGCAGATTGTGGGGCCAATTCATAAAGCCGTGGAGACCTTGGGCCTTCTGGATCAGCTCTGGGCCCTGGTTTGGCGGAAGAAAGGGTCAGATTAGGGGTGAGTGCAACCCTGGGTTCAAATGTTAGGGGCGACAAGGTTGGCCAGCTTCCATCCTCGCTGGTCCCTCACGCCCAGCACAAGGCCTGGGCCACCCGGGACCCTCGATACGCGTTTGTCGACAGACTTTGGGAGGCGTGCTCAGGTCTAGGGAATCTCCTGGACTCCTCCACGCTCTGCCGCCGCCGCCCCGCTGGGGCGTAGCCCACCCACCGGCCTCAGACCCAGATGGTAGGTGTTGCCCAGGCAGATGCGGCAGCCCAGCGCGTCCAGTTGCTCGGCCGTGATGCCCTTCATAGTGGCCTGCGTGCCCACTGGCATGAACACCGGAGTAGCCACCGGTCCGTGTGGCAGCCGCAGCTCCCCGGCTCGGGCCCTGGAGCGGCTACACTCGGCCACCAATCGCATGATCCGCGGGGCCGACTCCAGGGAAGTCTGGCTGGCGGCTGCCGCCATCTTGCCTGCCTTAACCACGTGAGCAGTGGAACATCCTGGGCGGCGCCATGTTGGCTGAGGTCACGTGACGCGCGATGAGGGCGGAAGCTTGGGGACAGCGTCAGATGAACCATGGAAACGGACGCCGTCCCGGTTCTCTCCGCTGGATACCCAGTTTGTTCCCACAGGCAGCGCACTGCCGCAAAGTGTTAAAATTTTCTTGGTTTGGAGGCCCATTCCTGCCACTTCCTCTCTGTCAGAGCCTCTCTACGGTCTGATTGTATCCTTCATCAAACGGCACGAATTCTATTACCTAGACATAAGGATGTCTTGAATGTTGAATGACAAGATCTAAGTATATAGATTTTTACACCGTGCCTCACGTAGTCTTGTCTTTTTCTGGTCGCGCCTCACAGTTTGCGGGATCCTAGTTCCCCAACCAGGACTCAATCCTGGGCAGAGTCCTAACCACTGAACAACCAGGGGATTCTCTGTTTTGTCTATCTTGATTATTGCCTTGCTCCAAGGGCTTAGAACAGGACATAGCACATAGTACATACTCAATAAGCATCAGTTTATGCAATGAAAGAACGACAGATTTACAGAAGGGGAGACTGGTCGGCCATTCATTCAGCTCATATCTATAGATACATCCCCACTAGTGCCAGCCTCAGTGTTGCAGAGGGGTGAGAGAGGATGGGTCACGAATTTATTAAGCACTGGCTGTGTTTCACTAATAATAACAGCAATGTGAAAGTGAAAGTGTTAGTCGTTCAGTGCTGTCCAACTCTGCGATCTCCCGTGAACTGTGGCCCACCAGGTTCCTCTGTCCATGGAATTCACCAGGCAAGGATACTGGAGTGGGCAGCCATTCCTTTTTCCAGTGAATCTGTCCAACCCAGGAATTAAACCTGGGTCTCCTGCGTTGCAAGCAGGTTGTTTACTGGCTGAGCCAGGGAAGTCCAATAAGTGTTTGTGGCTCAGTCCTATCCAACTCTCATATATATTTTATTAATCTTAGGATTGGAAATGCAGCTGATATCTCTTCTTGCCAGCAGAGGGCGCGTTTGCCCTAGAAGCCTTCCTTTCAGGACCACTGGCCTAAACTGGACTCACCTCAGCAAGACGCTGATCTAGAAGCCTTGGGTTAATGCTACGGGTTTCGCAGTGTGGTGGAGTCCTCACTTAGGCTACGTCTGGAAAACATCCACCAATAAAGCCCACCTTAGGGCCTTTGCATTTGCTATCGCCATTGTCAGCAACATTCATCTGATATACCCATGACTGGGTTATATTCTCACTGCCCCATTCCTCTTGACCTTCCCAATCTTTTTTGAATAATTCTTTTCTAATTTTTATTTGTGGCTGCACCGGGTTTTCGTTGCTGTGCTCGGGCTTTCTCTAGTTTCAACAAGCAGGGGCTGCCCTTCATTCTGGTGCTCAGGCTTCTCATTTGGTGACTTTTCTTGCAGAGCATGGGGCTCTAGGTGCTTGGGCTTCAGTAATTGTGGCACATGGGCATAGTTGTTCCGCGGCATATGGAATCTTCCTGGACTTCGGATTGAGCCCGTGTCCCCTGCATTGGCAGGTTCTTATCCAGTGTACCACCAGTGAAATCCCCCAATCTTTTTAAAAAATAATTTTGTTTATTTATTTATTTATTTATGGCTGCCCTGGGTTTTCACTGCTGCTCAGGCTACTCTCTAGTTGTGGTGCCAGCTTCTCATGGGGGTGGCTTCTCTTGCTGCGGAACACAGGCTCTAGGGTGCACAAACTTTAGTAGTTGCAGCTTTAGTGCTCTAGAGCACAGGCTCAATAGTTGTGGCCCATGGGCTGTTTTGCTCCATGGCATGTGGGATCCTCCTGGATCAGGGATCAAACCTGTATCTCCTGCATTAACAGGTAGATTCTTTACCACTGAGCCTCCAGGGATGACTTCCCCAATCTTAAGAACCTTCCAGGGACTTCTGCGGTGGTTCAGTGGTTAAGACTTCCAGGCTCCCAATGCAGGAGGCTTGGGTTCCATCCCTGGTCAGGGAACTAGAACCAGCAAGCCTCAATTAAAAAGATCCCACATGCTGCTACTAAGAACCCACAGCTAGATAAGCAAAAAAAAATTTTAACAAGAACCTTCCATCACCCATGAGTGTATATCACATAGCCTGTAAGTCATATAATGCTTTTAAAGACTTCTGTACCAATGGCAACCCACTCCAGTACTCTCGCCTGGAAAATCCCATGGATGGAGGAGCCTGGTAGGCTGCAGTCTGTGGGATCGCTAAGAGTCGGACAGGACTGAGCGACTTCACTTTCACTTTTCCTTTCACGCATTGGAGAAGGAAATGGCAACCCACTCCAGTGCTCTTGCCTGGAGAATCCCAGGGATGGGGGAGCCTGGAGAATCCCAGGGATGGGGGAGCCTGGTGGACTGCCCTCTCTGGGGTCGCACAGAGTCGGACACGACTGAAGCGACTTAGCAGTAACAGCAGCAGCAGCAATACATTGACAATGCCCAGTTTGTTGTTTTTTTTTTTCCAAACATTGATCTATTTATTTGGCTACACTGGGACTTAGTTGCAGTATGCAGGGTCTTCAGTCTTTGTTGCATCATGCAGGAGCCTAAGTTATGGCATGCAAATTCTTAGTTGTGTTACATGGAATCTACTTCCTTCCCCATCCAACCATCTCATCCTTTGTTCTCCCCTTCTCCTGTTCTCAATCTTTCCCAGCATCAGGGTCTTTTCCAATGAGTCGAGAATTTAATAAACTTGACTTATGATTCTATTTCATTTAAAGTAGATTTATTTAAGTTTTTTTTATTTAAGTTTTTAAAATAGATAATACATAATTCAAAAAATATGGATAAAATGTATACTGTGAATTATCTTTCCCATGCCTGTCCCATGTAATAGTGCTAACCTTTTAATGTTTTTTAACTTCTTAATATTAAGTGATGTTTAGTATTCATTCTTATGTATATGTACAGACATATTTTACAGCATGATAAAAGAAAATATGTACTTTATTTCTGCAGTTGTTTTGTTTGGAGTTGATTTCATCTCAGTATACTAATAAGTTTTTTTTAATCTTCTGGAATCTTTCATACTAGACTGATGATGTTTCTGAATTATCCTTTTCCACTAGTCATGGATCACTGACCCATGGAATTGTCTAACATTTCAAAATTCTTTAACAACTCACTCCAGTATAAGTTTCATAATAGTTTTTCAAGAACTCAGTAGCACCAAGGAGGTATGGGAGAAATTGCTGTCTATTCCACTAATAAAATCATATTATACTACATCTGTTGTCCCCTTCTCCTCCTGCCTTCAATCTTTCCCAGCATCAGGATCTTTTCAAATGAGTCAGCTCTTCACATCAGGTGGCCAAAGTATTGGATTTTCAGCTTCAGCATCAGGCCTTCCAATGAAGACCCAGGACTGATCTCCTTTAGGATGGACTAGTTGGATCTCCTTGCAGTCCAAGGGACTCTCAAGAGTCTTCAACAACAACACAGTTCAAAAGCATCAATTCTTCGGCACTCAGCTTTCTTTATAGTCCAACTCTCACATCCATACATGACCACTGGAAAAACCATAGCCTTGACTAGATGGACCTTTGCTGGCAAAGTAATGTCTCTGCTTTTCAATATGTTATATAGGTTGGTCATAACTTTCCTTCCAAGGAGTAAGCGTCTTTTAATTTCATGGCTGCAGTCACCATCTGCAGTGATTTTGGAGCCCAAAAAAATAAAATCTGCCACTGTTTCCCTATCTATTTGCCATGAACTGATGGGACCAGATGCCAGGATCTTAGTTTTCTGAATGTTGAGTTTTAAGCCAACTTTTTCACTCTCCTCTTTCACTTTCATCAAGAGGCTCTTTAGTTCCTCTTCACTCTCTGCCATAAGGGTGGTGTCATCTGCATATCTGAGGTTATTGATATTTCTTCTGGCAATCTTGATTCCCACTTGTGCTTCATCCAGCCCAGCGTTTCTCATGATGTACTCTGCATATAAGTTAAATAAGCAGGGTGACAATATACAGCCTTCACGTACTCCTTTCCCTATTTAGAACCAGTCTGTTGTTCCATGTCCAGTTCTAACTGTTGCTTCCTGACCTGCATACGGGTTTCTCAAGAGGCAGGTCAGGTGGTCTGGTATTCCCATGTTTTTCAGAATTTTCCACAGTTTATTGTGATCCACACAGCCGAAGGCTTTGGCATAGTCAGTAAAGCAGAAATAGATGTTTTTCTGGAACTCTCTTTTTCGATGATCCAGCAGATGTTGGCAATTTGATCTCTGGTTCCTCTGCTTTTTCTCAAACCAGCTTGAACATCTGGAAGTTCAAATCCCTTACAATTATACAGTGGAAGTGAGAAATAGATTTAAGGGACTAAAACTGATAGAATGCCTGATGAACTATGGACGGAGGTTCATGACATTGTACAGGGGACAGGAATCAAGACCATCACAAAGAAAAAGAAATGCAAAATAGCAAAATGGCTGCCTGAGAAGGCTTTACAAATAGCTGTGAAAAGAAGAGAAGTGAAAAGCAAAGGAGAAAAGGAAAGATATACTCATTTGAATGCAGAGTTCCAAAGAATACCCAGAAGAGATAAGAAAGCCTTCCTCAGTGATCAGTGCAAAGAAATAGAGGAAAACAATAGAATGGGAAAGACTAGAGATCTCTTCAAGAAAACTAGAGATACCAAGGGAACATTTCATGCAAAGATGGGCTCAATAAAGGACAGAAATTGTTTGGACGTGACAGAAGCAGAAGATATTAAGAAGAGGTGGCAAGAATACACAGAAGAACTGTAGAAAAAATATCTTCATGACTCAGATAATCACGATGGTTTGATCACTCATCTAGAGCCAGACATCCTGGAATGTGAAGTCAGGTGGGCCTTAGGAAGCATAACTATGAACAAAACTAGTGGAGGTGATGGAATTCCAGTTGGGCTATTTCAAATCCTAAAAGATGATGTTGTGAAAGTGCTGCACTCAATATTGCAGCAAATTTGGAAAATTCAGCAGTGGCCACAGGGCCGGAAAAGGTCAGTTTTCATTCCAGTCCCAAAGAAATGCCATCCCAAAGAATGCTCTAACTACCACACAATTGCACTTATCTCACATGCTAGTAAAGTAATGCTCAAAATTCTCCAAGCCAGGCTTCAACAATACATGAACCGTGAACTTCCAGATGTTCAAGATGGTTTTAGAAAAGACGAAGGAACCAGAGATCAAATTGCCAACCATGTTTATAGAACTGTTCAATTTTGCGATAAGGTGCCTGTGAAATGGTCTCTCCATTGGCTTTTATTTACATTCCATGATTGCTACTGAGGTTGAATGCCTTTTCAGATGTTTGAGACATTTACTGACATCTTTCTTTTTTTATTATTATTTTTTTCCCATTTATTTTTATTAATTAGAGGCTAATTACTTTACAATATTGTAGTGGTTTTTGCCATACATTGACATGAATCAGCCATGGATTTACATGTATTCCCCATCCCAATCCCCCCTCCCACCTCCCTCTCTACCCGATCCCTCTGGATCTTCCCAGTGCACCAGCCCCGAGCACTTGTCTCATGCATCCAACCTGGGCTGGTGATCTGTTTCACCCTTGATAATATACATGTTTAGATGTTGTTCTCTCAAAACATGCCACCCTCTCCTTCTCCCACAGAGTCCAAAAGTCTATTCTGTACATCTGTGTCTCTTTTTCTGTTTTACATATAGGGTTATCGTTACCATCTTTCTAAATTCCATATATATACGTTAGTATACTGTATTGGTCTTGACATCTTTCATTACTCAGATAATTTGGTAGCAGATTTAACATAGCTGAGCTGAGCACTTATATATAAAATCTCCATATGGAACAAAAATACAAAATAGTGATCTTTGGAGATTGTAAATACAAGAGTATTCATTGAACTGCACTTTTGTATTTTATACACTTCTGCATTTTTAATATTCCACATATCCAAGTGTATTAAAAAACTCAAAAAACAAAAGGTGAAGAAACTCAGTCCCACCTCACCCCCCACAGACTTTCCAACACATCCACCCACTTTCCAGTTCAGCCTTTCCTAGTAAGATGTTTTATCAGATTCTTATGTCCTTCTAGTGTTTTTTTTTTCCCATGCAAAGAGAAGCAAATATTATTACATACTTATTTACATATATCCCTTTGTTCACAAAAGCAGGCTTGCTAGTTACTGTAGGGAGTGCACTTCACTTTTTGTGTACACCTTGGAGGCTATTTCATGTCAGTACATAGTCTCCTTGTTCTTTTTAAAATTTATTCATTGAAAAAAACTCTGATACTTTGGCCACCTGATGCGAAGAGCTGATTCATTTGAAAAGACCCTGATGCTGGGAAAGACTGAAGGCAGGAGGAGAAGGGGATGACAGAGGATGAGATGGTTGGATGGCATCACCGACTCAATGGGCATGAGTTTGAGTAAACTCCAGGAGTTGGTGATGGACAGCGAGGCCTGGCGTGCTCCAGTCCGTGGGGTCACAAAGAGTTGGACACGACTGAGCGACTGAACTGAACTGAACAAAAATTTGGAGGGGACCTTAGTTTCCTGGCCAGAGATTGAACCCGGGCCCTCAGAGTGAAAGCATGGAGTCCTAACCATTGGACTGACTGGGAATTTCCACTCTTACATTTTTTTAAAAAGTTGCCCAGTATCCCAGAGTATGGATAGTCCACCTCTTGCTTATTAGGTTGTTTTTCACTTGGGTTGTGAGTAAAATCTTTTGCTTCTACAAACAAGGCTGCAATGAATAATCTTGTATTTAAACCATTTCACAGGGCAACAAGTATATCTTTAGGAAAATTTTCTAGCAGCTGGATGACTAGGTCAAAGACTATAATGAGATCCTAGCAAATGCCTTCTATAGGGTTTGTGGCAACTATACTGACAGAACAGAAGTACAACCTCTCCAACCTCTCTCCTCACCTGCTGCATTAAAAAGAGAATTCTGATAACTCCGTGCCATTTTTAATGTGCATTTGTCTTATTCCCAGTGAGGTTTGGCATCTATTCTTCACTCCCACCTTCTTGAAACATTCTTCCTATAGACTTTCTAGCCTCAGTCTCCTAGTTTTTAGTATTTATTTTTAATTCTGCCAGATAATAATATGATGGTGATGTTTAAGAACCAACATTGCCAACACTAACAGAGCAAGTGCCAGTGTGTATCAGGTGTCTGCTAAGCCATCTGCTGTCATTGCCTCATTTGACTCTCACAGTATAACAAAGCGGGTACAATTATCCCCATTTTATGAATAAAGTCACTGAGGCAGAAATATTTTCTAACTCACTCCTGGTCACATGAGCAGTAATCAAGGAACAGGAATTGAAATCTAGTTTGGGGGCTACCCTGGTGGCAAGGAATCCACCTGCCAATACGGGAGACGTGGGTTTGATCCCTGATCTGGGAAGATCCCACGTGCTGCGGAGCAACTAAGCCCATGTGCCACAACTACTGAGCCTGTGTTCTAGAGCCCAGGAACCGCAACTACTGAAGCTGTGTGTCCAAGAATCCAAGCTCTGCAACAAATAGAAGCCATTGTAGTGAGAAGCCCAAACACCACAACTAGAGAGTAGCCCCAGAGAAAAGCCCAAGCAGCAGTAAAGACCCAGCACAGTCAAATAAAGTTTTTTTAAAAAAGAAGGAAATCTAGTTGTCTGAGCCCCATGAAGCCACCCTCTTATACATCTTCTTTTCCTGAATAAGGCAGTATTAGGGATTGTAGCACAGGGCAGAGACAAAAGGGTTACAGCCAGAAGAACCAGAAAAGGGGATTCAGGCTCTGCCCCTCAGAAACCAGGTGACTTTGGTCAAATCATGGGCACTCTACCTCAGTTTCTTCATCTTTAAAATGGGGCAGAGCATCATGATGAAGGTAAACAGTAAACGCCAAAACACACACATGAATATACATGCAGTGGATATTAGGGAGCACCAACTCTGTGTCAGGCACTGTTCTCACTGCTGGAAACATAGCAGCAAACAAGCAGACAAAAATCCATGCCCTGGAAGTATGAACAAGAAAAAATTGTAGAATATATCAGTCTCAGCTAGTGAAGAGTGTTTGGGGAATAATGAGGGCAGGAGAGGAGCTGGGAGGTGACTGTTTTAAGTAGAGTGGTCTAGATCAGCCTCAATAAGGTGAACTTTGAGTCAAGGCCTGAAGGAAATGAAGAGGGACTCAAATGAGATCTGAGAGGTCATTTTAGGCAGTGAGAACCATGAGAGCAAATTCTCTGCTGAGGTAGGAATGTACCTGGATCACTTGCGGTGCAGCGGGGAGAGCAATGTGACTGCAGGGAGTGAGGGAAGGCGCAGAAGGGGGAGATCGCGCGAGACCCCTGGTTAGCAGCGGGGACTTTGGGATTCCTCTGAGCTAGATAGGAGCGTGGCGGTTTCTTAACGGAGCGTTTAGAGAGGTTTTCCTATCCCCAGAGGTAAAATCGGGGGCTGGAGGTACGTTGCAGCCGAGGGTCAGTGGCACCTGCTTTAAGATTTCAGCGCTGTTCAGCAGGGAGGCCTGGGGGGGCGCCACAAGGCCGTCCGGCGCAGGGTGCGCGACTTCAGCACTCTGGACAGCGCCACGCACTCCCCCCACCTCCACCCCCCGGAGGCCCCGGAAGCTGCAGACCTGGGGGCGGAGCCTGAAGAAGCGGCCTATTAAAAGCCGCGCGCCACGCACAAAGGGCTCACCCAATAGGTAGGAGCTTGAGGAACTGTCCAATTGGGAGCTTTGGAGAGATGACGCACCAAACGACGTTGAGAAGCAGAGCCTGTGGAAAGCCTCTAGGAGGGGCGGGGATTGTTGATTGGCCCTGTTAAACTTGCTCAAGAGTCGGTCCTAGGAGCTTGAAAGAGGTCATTTTCGAAAGGGTAATTTGGAAAAACCGATCCTTGGATGGTTTCTGCACCCAAGTGGAAGCCGGTGTACTCTCCGAGGTTGAAAGTCTCAGTGAATCCCCCAACCCTTCCCTCCATGGGGTCGACGCAACTGTGCAGAAGAGCCCCCAAAACTGAAGTAGGGGGTTCTCCTTACGGCAGGAGTTGGGTTTGCTCTGGAGCTGAGTTAGGGGTACCTCTGACGTTGAAATAGAAGTCCTTGCAGCCTTGGGATCGGGTTAATTGTCCCAGGAGCCCGGACGATGTTTTCTCTGATTCATTCGACAGGGTTGGGAGCAGTCCTTGTGTGCTAGTCTCAGCCCCCACAGCCTGGGTGCCAGGCCAGCTTTTTGGGAGACACCAGAAAGGCCATGGACTAGGACTTCTGACCTGTGTGGAATGACCTCTATGGCCACTGCCTAAACATTCCAGCCTGTCTCCCCCACAGTAGAACAGAGTAGTGAGCCTGGACCCCTCTCCTTATCTTGGCCCAAGATAATGCATCACTCTTTGTCCCAGTCAGCGGTTTAGGATATGCAGTTTTAACCCCTCTTGGGTCTGGAAGGTGGTCTCTCGCAAAGTCCAGCTGACTTTTGCCACAGCATCACTCTGAACCTCAGCTCAGTTGTTGCAGAACGGACCTTTTTGTCGGTCTCTCAGTCTCTATTTTCATCTCTACCACAGGTTCTTTGCCCAATATCACAAAGAATTGCTCTGGAGCACATTCTTTCTAGCTCAGAATCTTTCCACGGCTCTCCGTTGTCCTCAGGATGAAGTTGAGAACTCCTCTGCTTGCCAGTCAAGCCCCTGCACTGGATGGCTCCAGGCTTACATCAAGCCACACTTCTCCCTTTTCACGAACACAATGCACACTCACCCAAGTATAGCTCCTTGAATTACATTCACACCTCCCAGAATTTTCTGAGCATGTCAGTCCCTTGGCTAATCCTCAACACACCTTTTGGTCCCACTCAACCATATTGTCTCACTCGAGGCATAAAATGCCTTCCCCTAACACTCCACCCAAGCTGGAAGGGGCCCTCTTGGTGCCTGGAAGCTCCTTGAGGGCTAGGACCAGGTTCACTGCCATATTCCCAGTGCTGAGTACACGGCTGAAACATATACAACACCCAATAAATACGTTATGTGAATGAAACAAATGAGCACAGTAAATTTTCATTTATTCTGGAGTGGGTTAGAATGAGCACTTCAGCCAAAAATGCGTGCTGCACTGCTGCCCAAAATTGTGTCCAGAGGTTTTAGAACAGGCCTGTGAAGGGAAGGAAGAGCCCCATAAGGCTCACACCTGGACATTGAATCCTGAGGCTGGACAGCCCAGCTGACTACACCAGAACAGGCTAATGGTCAGAGAACAAAAGAATGTTTTCCCTGTTAGGGTAGAGGGTAGTCGGGCAGCTCAGACTGCACCGAGGCACAACCAGGGCCCCGGTGACTGCAAATCTAGAGAGGTGTATGTCCCTGACTTTTGTCTCCACCATTGCTACCAAAGGCCCTCTTTCGTCGGAGGTCACTAGTCCCCAGTACTTACACCCTGTGACTAGTTCAAATTCCTGGCAAGGCCATGTCCTTCCCTGTGACATCATCTCTTACCACCATGAGGCGTTAAGTCAGAATACTTTCTCCCTTCCTACCTTCCCTCCAAAAGCAGCCTTCAGGGTGGTGTCTGGTCCCAGGTCATTGACCCCCATGGCCTATCCACCAAGTACCGTCCTGACCAACTTGCTAAGGGTGTGGGCCACCAACCGATCCCTGTGCTGAGGCTCCTGGGGCTGCCTGCTGGTGACTCAAGGACACGACACCGTCCTCCAGCAACACGTGGGCCAACGCGTCTCTCCGTAGCCAGCTGTTGCCGACCATGGACATGGCTGAGGAGGAGCTGGAGACCACCTCCTCCACACTGGCCTCCAAGGCTGAGAGGGCAACAGGCCTGGGAAAGCCTGGATCAGCTCTGAAGAGGTGAGGTGTGAGCAGCAAGGCCTTCTCCATGCTAAGGTGTAGCCACATCTTGCTGAATCCAGCTTCCTGCAGTGGTAGGTCCCAAGGGCTGGGATACTGTCCATGGTCAGCTGCATCACCCCCACCAAGGTCCTTGAGCAGAGTCAGGGTGATGAGGGACCTGTGATCACAAGTGGGCTCCTCAGACAGGTACTCACCTTGCTGAAAAGATGCTGTTGGCTCTGTGCTACCCACACCTGACTACAGTAATCCTAACTGTGGTTAACGAGCTTCCAGGGCTGTGGCACCAATGGAGGGTAGAACCTTTACCCAGCCTTGTACTGGGTTGAAGTGTTTCCCCAAACAGGTCTGTCCAATTCCTAACCACCAACACCTGTGAACCTAACTTTACCTGGGAACACATCTTTTTAGATTTTTTTTCAAAAAGGATCATGGCAAGAATGCATCCTAGACCAAGGTGCGCCCAAATCCAATGACTGGTGTCCTTACACAAAGACTCACAGGAAAAGTTCATGTGAAGACACAGGCGGAGACTGGCATGATGCTGTCACAAGCCAAGGGATGCCTGGAGCCACCAGGAGCTGGAGGTGGCAAGACGGCAATCCTGCTTCTTCCCAATAAACTTGTCCTGACTGTGGGAGGGACTCGGTCAGGCCTCCATCAAAGAAAAGCCACCCGGGCCCCAGCCTTCCCCTGAGAGGGCCATGGCAGCAAGTCCCAAGTTCCTGAAGACATGTCACCACAGGGACATCTTCCTCCGCTGCCTTCTTTGATCTTGAGATGGTGTCCCTTGTGGTGTCAGCATCCAGAAACGTGAATGGTGGGGGCGGATGCTGTTGGGAAACCCATGGTGAAACCTGTGTGGAGAATGCATGTCCAGAGCTAAAGTCATGTGGCAGACGGTACAGGAGTGTTCCTCACCACGGACTTCTGAGTGACACAGCTTCTGCCCACATCTTTATCATCTCAAGCACAGAATCCCAGGGATCTCGTGTGGGTCTCTCTTGGTGGAGCCCCTGAATCGATCCCCACTAGCACATATGCTGAAGGGATACCAGGGCACTTCAGGCCCCATTCCCCAAGCTGGACCATTTGATATCCAGAGGCTCCTCTGCTCTGGCAGTTGACAAAATTCTTATGATGTTTTTTTATTTAGTGCAATCACCATTCCTTCACCTCCCCAAGGAGGCAAATCTTTATCCTCTGAAGCCATGCTGGATGGTTTCTGCCTCAGTTGAGTGACTCTGCATCAAGAATGGCTCACACTTCTTCCAATGGCCAAGGTTAACCAAGCGTGGGAGGCCAGGCTGCCACCTGGGGCTCAGAACTTGAACAGTACACGGTCTAAGAGTGGAGAGGCAAGACTAGATGGGTTTCTGCAGACAGGCAGTCCCAGGCCTCACCGAGGGGCTCCTTCCAGACAGGCAGGTACCACCACTCTCCCTGGGGCAGGGCCAGAGTTGAGAAGGGCTGCTTGGGGAGGGGGGTGGCCGCTCCTCCATCTGCACATTGATAATCCCTAGGTGACAAATGTCTCCCAAACACTGTGCAAATGCCCAAGATGGAGAGGCATCCCAAAAGTGTACTCAGTGGAACAGGCCCCAGGCAGGGGCTGCTGGAGACACGAAGTGCCCTGCTTGCAGGGATGGTTCCGGGGCTGCATTCCCCAGATCTTGGCAACCTTCAGCCAGATTCAGCTGGGCTTCTTCAAAGTCAGCTATGTGTACCGAAGTACGGGAATCACCTTACTCCACAGTGATTTGAAATTGCACTTAAAAACTCTATTAGAATTCATGGAGTAGAAAATAAACCCTGCCCAATTATGTGTGAACAAAACCCAAACAGCAGTGTGGGCCTCCAGAAGCTGCCCGGCAGGCCGTCGGGAGAACGGAGGTTACAGAGCCGCTGCAGCAGCGGGTCTCCAAGCTCCCAGGACACTGGGTCGCTGGCCCTGGACCTCTCTGGTGACCAGGAGCTGCCCTGCCCCCACACCCTGCCTTCCTGCGCTGGGAACAGGGTGGCGGCACCCTGCCCATCCTGTTGCGGGTGGCCCAGACACCCAGGGCTACGACGGGCGCAGAGTTTTGTTTTTTCTTTATTTGTCTACATTCAGCTCAATTCAGATGTACTGCCTGAATGATGCAGACATACCAAAAAAAAAAAAAACCCCACTCTTTCCCACTGGTTTTTAAAATAAAATCTTCACTTATAAAACTGAAACACTAAAGCATTAAAATACAGAAAGCTCGTTTAACTCACTTCACAAAAGCATTAACAGATGACGTATCCCTTCCGTGACTATTTAAAGACAAACTGAGTTAACACTAACACCAATCGTAAATAGACAGAGGGATACTTAACTGCAAGAACTCAAAAAACTCTACTCAGACAAAGTTGTAATGGCAACTAACAAACCATTGAAGACACGGAGTCCCAAACACGGCTAAATATGGGTCACAGGACGGGTCACGGGGGTGACCAGCTGCACCTCACGACACGGCAACGTGGACAGGGGAGGGCGGAGGGGCCTGGAGAGGCCGGCTGACATGTTAACTGTGATGCATAAAACTGAATCTTACAATGGGAGGGTAAGTGCAGAAGGTACAAATCTTCACCCCTTCGGGGGCTTTATCTGTATTGATAGTTCATGCTGTGGTCTGCGTTTCTGCCATAGCCCCCTTGTGATGACTGGTAGGAGCTGGGAGGACCGCTGTAATTCTGGCCGGACCCTGGGGAGTTGTAGTTCGACTGTGATGAGTAGCCTCCTAAAGGAGAGAGGAATGGGTCAGAAGTGAGGGGCATGAGGCCCACCCCACGGTCAGTGCTCAGACGTCAGCCAACACTAGACAGAGCTGTGTCTCTCCATGAGATACAGCAGCAGAGCAGCCCTGGAAGCGTCACTTTGTTAAGTGACTTTCCAGGGTCAATGGGTCTGGTTCTCACATGAGCCCTGAGAGGTGGGGCCATCAAGCCGGGCTTACAAGTGGTAGGGGTCTGCCGTCACACATGCATCAGCCATGGGAGCTGTAATGGGGGGCTGTCTGAGCCAAGGCTGAACTCACCACCCCCAACCAGAGTTCACACAGCAGGCTGTTTGGCCCTCACTGTTCTCAGCATTTTCCCCTGCTGGTGCCAACATTTACAAGTAGGGCAATTTCTGGACTTCTCTAGCGGGGGGCAGGGGGCTCAGGTTTGATCGCTGGTAGGGGAGCTAAGATCCCACATGCTATGTGGCCAAAAAGTTTTAGGAAGTAAAATAAAACTGGGTCTCAAAAATGTCTGAGGTGTGCCCAAGCCTAGGTTCTCAGGAGTCCCGTGTGAGAGCCGGTGACCCCCATGCCTGGTGTTTACCCCACACGGAAGCCACGTGGCAGCTGCCACCACAGCCCCGTCTGTGCTGCTCCCCGCACACACCAGGCCACACCACTCCTCATGGGGCCCCCGTGGGCCCCGTTGGCTCTGAGTTTAAGCCTCCCCTCACCCCACCGCACCACCTGCTTCCCCAGGCCCACCTTGTTTGCCTTGGTATGAGGAGCCACCCCCAGAACCTCCGTAGCCCCCGTGTGACCCTGGATTGTAGGACGATCCGCCTGAGCCGTAGCTGTTCCCGCCACTTCTGCCTCCACTACCACTGTAATCTGGGGGAGAGAAGACAGTGTGGTTAAGAGGCTGTGGCCACGACATGGCTGGGGCACTCTAGGTTCTTTGTGCTGTAGCCCTGGCAGTGGCAGACCCTTGGTTGAGACCCTAGGTCTTCTCAGGAATCCCTGTCTTAACTGTTTAAACCTGGCAACCAGTCCAACCATGAAGTGCCAAGGGTCACTGGAGTCCTGAAATGTCACCACATTCTGAAGCCCAATTCCATCCTGCCTGCTCCAAGCCTCCTCCCTTCTCCCACTCGGCACCCAGCGACCCCTGCCGGGCCCACTCACAGACAGCACGGCTTCCTGAAGGATAGCCCAAGGATGCCCCGAGTCTTGTGCTGTCTGCACAGGAGGTGAAGAAGGGGGCAATAACTGAGGATCTGCTGGCGGCTGTCTCCAGAGCCTAGCCTTGGAGGCGAGCTTATAGCAGCTGGCCTGGCCTCACAGGCTTTATCTATTCTGGTGACCCAGCCTCTGGAACGGTGGAGAAGGCAACAGGGAGGGGACAGCAAAGACTGAGACTGGGAAATTCGTTTCCAGGGTTTTCCTAATGCCTGCCCTGTAGCCAGCATCGTTCGGCTCTCCACCATGCCTGGGGATGTGCTCTGCCAGCCAACTCACTGAATTTGCTCTCATAGCTGTAGTCAGATCCGCCTCCGCCTCCAGGGGAGCCGTAGGAGTTGGAGTATGAGGAATAGTTGCCTTGTCCATGATTGTAGCCTTTCTGCTTGCCCTGCGGGGGCCCGTAGTTGCTGTACTGGCTCTGACTGTAGGACTGCTGCTGGCCTTGGTGGGGCTGGTAGCCTGAGCCATATGAGGGCTTCTGTTGGCCCCCGTGCGGCTGCTTCTTCCCGGCGTGTTTTGGGGGCACTGGGGAGTTGTAGTTGTCACCTTGGTAGTAGGAACCGTAGCCAGAAGAGCCACCACCGCCCCCGCCGCCGCCACCACCGGCATTCCCTGAATGCCCTCCGTTGCTGTAGAACTGACCTAAACAGGAAGGCAGCAGGTCAGGCAGAGGAGGGGGAAACGGGGAAGGGCAGCAGGGGGGCGGTCGCAGCTGTGGGCCCTGAAGGCTGACCCACAAGCCCATGGCCCAGGCCGGGACAGAGGGACGGAGGCAGGACAGCGAGGAGTGGTGGCTCCGGTCCATCAGGCAGCCTGGTTGGGGCTGGCCCCAGCCTTCAGCTCCACTCACCCATCAGCTGATGACAACAATGGATCTTTGCCAAGCAGCGGCACGACAGCAGGCCGACAGCAGCTTTTGCGGCAGATGTCAACATTATAGTGGGATGGGCTCCAAGCGCGGGATGACATTCACGACTAGCTTGCTGCTACCCAGATGTCCCCAACAGTGACAGGAAAAGCAAAGCCCCACAGAAGCAGCCAGCTCCCACCTTGTCCTCCTCCCCTCGCCCCCCAACTCCCCGCTGTGCTGGGAAGAGGCTCTGCAGTCCAAGCCCTGGGTGACCTCAGGAAATATTGTGTAATGACGCCCCTAAAGCCAAAGCCATTCATGGAAGACTAGCTGGTCTGAACAATGACCTGGGATGTCTCCCGGGTGTGACTTCCACAGCCTCGAGGGGAAATGAAACACCAGAGTTGGGTTCCTGACGCCCACGTGAGGCCTCCCACAGGGCACCCCCCTCATTCCCAGCACAGCTGCTGGGCACAGGCGGGACCCAGTGTCAGGACTAACAAGTGTGCAGCGAGGCCACCACATTCTCAAGCCCTGAAGCAGAGAATGTCACGATGGATACCCGCCTCCCCAAGCTGGTCGCTCGGTATAGACCCTGGTTTGTTAACAGACCCCAACACTCAGATGGACTCATGGGGGATGGGCCTGATAAGGCAGGGAGATGGAAGGCGGAGGTCAGGTCATGGGGGTGGCTCCCCGACCCAGCAGGGCAATCCCCGACATTCACGCAGGGGCAGCGGAGTCCCTGGGGCAGGCAGACCCGGGCACACTACTTCTGGTTGGCTGCTGCCCCTGACACAGCCATCCATTGTGTGTGCCCGGGATAGGGGAGGTGGAGGAGGGAATGTTCCCACACACCCAGTCCTTCCTTCCCATATTTAGCAGCAATGGTCTTCAGTCTTTTGAATGAGGTTAATCTGGGAGTTCTCAAGGACCTTCCACCCACTGCAGATATACACCTCGTACCACTGTGTCTTGGGTGGTTCGGACAAAAATTTGGATAGAGCTAATCTGCCACGTAAGTTAATTTCCTTAAGACCCCTCCACTCAGCCCACCAGAAGGCAGAAACATCAGGGAGAAGGCTGTATCCCTTATGCAAGAGAGAAACACGCGAAGGTTCCTGGAGGAGGGGCAGTACCCCTTGAGACGCCCCCCTCCTCTCAGAAGCCCACCACCTCAGCTGCCCACAGTCTGCACTGAGCGCCTCCTCACCCCTCCGCCAGCGTGGGGATGAATGAAGACGCCAAGGACTGAGGGCTTGTTACTTTAACATGTATTGATTAAAAAAAAATAATAAAGGGGAGGGAAAGTTTTCAACGTCATTTCAGGATAACTATTTCCTGGTATAAAAAGACATTATTCTCAAACAATAACGTTCTAAAAAAAAAAAATACATCATGCAATCAAAGTTTCACTGAATGTTTCAAACCCCTGGGAACAAACTATGGAGTAACCGTTTTGACCAGTTTTTTGCCTGAATAAACGCAAAATCTTGCAAGTCAATGTGGAGGCGGGCTTTGCTGCAAGAACTGTTGATCAGAGCCAAAACTACACTCGTTCCCAAGAAGGACTCCCGCCAGGAAACGAGGGTCTCATTCAAGAGCCAGAACGCCTCGATGCACCTCTACTTGCAGGGAGATGCCCCCAGCTCAAGACTGCAGCTTTGGGGGAGAGGGCAGTAGCTTTCCAGGCCTTCTGGAACCTGTCGTGGGAGCAGGCTGGCAGCACAGGGCCTGCTGGGGGCTTGGCTCCTCACAGGAGAATTAGGCGCTATGTATTAGGCTCTTTCTACTTGGATATTTTTAAAGCCCCATTTAAAAGAAAAAGGGAAAAAAAGAAAAATCCTTAAGAATCCCGTGCATTTGCAGCAATGATTAGGACTTGCAAAATTCTACGTTCTCATTTCCTTAAAGCCTGTCTGTTTCTTGCACTAAGAGTGGAAGCACAGTTTTGATACCTTTGAGAGTTCACCTCTAGCTAAAGCAGCCACAGAATATCGCACTCCGGAACAAGAACCCACCAGAGCAGTTACAAAATATCGAAGAGGTTAACTTAGCACAATGTACAATTCCCCAATGTTCTCAATGTTTCACATGCTTATGGAAAAAAAAAGCAGATTGCTCTGGATTCGGATATGGTGAAACTGTTACTGTCAAAGGCATCAAAGAGATTTGGGGATTTGTTAAAAGGTTAAAAATTCATACAAAACCTGCTGTAAATTAAGACAAAGGTAGATTAAAATGCATTATTATCTGTCTCTTAAATAAAGTAATGCTTTCCATAAAAAGCAAAGGTGGGCTTTTGCCTTGATGCTGACCAACGCTGGCTCTAGAATTCTGTGCAGTTCTGCACAAAAACGCATTCTCTGAAAAATTGTTTTCCACTTATTGTGAACTTCAATAGGACCAAGTTCAAAGGCAAATCACGATAAAAACTGCCATTGTCTTAAATTCTGCAGGCTAAGAGTTTCAGACAAGCTGCGGTGACAAGCCACGGTTGAGAAACCCAGTGAAGCACAGGGCACAGCACGGACACTTTGGGTTTTGGAGTTCGAGAAAATTGGAGTAAAAAGTTGATTTTGTGTGCAATACTTTTAGATGCTCTAGGAAGACCCAAAATCATGATAGCCGTAGCAGTCTGTGAAAAAGTCACCTACAAAAGGGGGAGACAGAGCAGAGAAAAAAAATTAGAATTCTTTTGAAAAAGGGCACAGAGCGCCACATTTGAAATTCATGTTTTAGATTTCTCTGCTCCTGTAACCCCCCAATGAAGGCTCCTTCTCAAGACAAGAGCTGTGCACTGTCAGGAAAAGCGTATTCACAGGTTTGGTGCTTCGCATGGCTTAAAGCAGAGAAATTTAAAATTTTGACTTTTAACGAATTTGCCAGTTATACAAATGTGATCCTTAACACTTAGAGAGTAAATTATGCTTCTGCAGCATGGGGGCGCTGGAGGACCACTTGCCCTAACACCAAACACAGGTGCCAGCCGCCCATGAATCTCAGGGAGACTGCTGCTGCTAATGCTGTTGGGCCACCCTGCTCTAACTCAGGGCATGGGAGCTAAACTGCAGCTTCTTCCCAAGCTCAGACAAAGAGAAACACGCACTTACTGTAGCCAGCAGTCGCTGAGTTGCCTCCATACCCGTAGCTGCCATACCCGGCACCTGGAAGGGAACGGACAGGGTCACCAGGATGGGAAATGGGTCTGCCCCACCCCTGCCTCTTTCTGCATCTCAGTGAGTCCCCGGGGTGGGGTGGGGGTGGGGGGTCCCCACCCACTGCAGGAAGCAGGCCAGGCCTCTGGGAACAGTGCAGGACAGGGTCCTCACCAGCATTCATGTAGCCTCCATGGTTGGCACCACCGAATCCTCTCCCTCTCCCTCGACCACGGATGTTCCCTCCTCTTCCCCGTCCTCGGATGTTGGGGGGTGGGGGCACTTCATTGTGCATGGGGCCCCCCATGCCGAACCCAGGGTTATGTGGCTGGATGGGAGAGTAGACAGACAACTTACATTTATCTCCCACTCAAATGATCAGAGAACACCCACCAAGGAGACAGCACCCGGAGAGTTCAGGGCTGAACACTCACCTTAGCAGCAAATTTTGGGCCACCTCTCACAGGCACAGGGGCTCTCTTCTTCTTGTTGGCCTCCAGGGAGAGAGGGGCGTCAGGGAACAGCTTTTCTAGCGCAGCCAGGGCGGCATATGCTTTGGCCACCTTTTTGTTTGAGCCAGCACCCTGAAACTTCTGGCCATCCACCTCGACCTGGGGAGAACAGATGTGTGTCAGGGGTGACCAAACACTGCCTTCGGGGTGGGGGCGTCTCCTAAGACCCCAGGCCCCCACAGGAAGCAGCCCGGGACCACTCGCCTCCATGACGAAGCGTTTGTCGTGGCTGCCGCCCGTCTCTGAGATGAGCTCGTACTTGAGGCCGCGCCTCTTCTCGTTGAGCTCCATGACGGGGTTCTTGCCATGTTTGGTCAGGATCGGCCCCTGCTGTTTTACGTTCTCAGGGAAAACAGAAAAGAGCACCAACAAACTCAGCTGAGGTCTCTCCCACAGGCGGCAGCCACCCCTGCGTTAACGGTCTGAGGCCCTCCGCTCCACTCACTCTGCTGCCCGCCCCGCTGGAAATCACCTGTGGGCTTGCCAGCAATGGGACCACCTCCACCCACACCGTCTCTCTCAGGGAAACAGCCTAGCCTCGACTACAGGCCTCCCAGGCGCCGCCCCCGACGTTGGGTCAACACCAGCACAGGACTCGACAGCGCACACTTCCACTCCCTCCACAGGGCCCTGGACTGGAAGGCTGTTACGCTTCTAGAGGAAGAGAACGAGGACCAGTGCCTGTCCTTGTTCAGGGGACCCAGAGTCACTCCTGCGGGGCCTCACAGCACCCACCCTGTGCTCACCTCGGTGGTGGGGTCCGAGGGGAAGGCGGCACTGGGGGTCGAGACGGCCTCAACCACAGGTGGAGGGGCCACCACGGCGGGCTTCGCCTCTGCCTCCTCAGCTGAGTCCTCCCCCTTGCTGGAGTCTCTGCCTTCAGCACCCGTGGGCAAGCCCATGTCCTGTAACACCTGCGGGGCGGGGGGGGGAGACCCCGTGTCCCCAGTGAGCAAGGCCTCACCCAGACAAGCACTCTCCCACATCCAGCATCCTGAATCAGCAGCTCTTAGGGAGCATCCAGCCAATTGGAGGCACTTTCCTGAAGCTCCCAAAACCACCAAATGCCCACCCACATTTGGAGGCCCTGCACCCATCAATGACGGCATTCTGGCCGTGTGTGACTTGGCCACTGGTCAGGCCTCTAACTGTTTCAGTGTTCCCATTCCCTCCCTCAGCCTTGTACTTAAACAGGGGGCAGTGGCTCTTAATGGGCACAAAGCAGAGGGAGGCATGTCACCATTCCACCACACTGCTGGCCACACTCACCTTCACAGCCACGTGCAGCTTGGCAGTCTTTTTGGAGGGCCCAGAGGCCTCGAAGGAGCTGCCGTCCACCTCCACTGACATGGTGAAAATGGGGGCGTGCACTGGACCGGTCTGGGAAATCAGTTTGTACTGCAGTCCCGGTTTGAGCTGGTTCAGTCTCATCAGGGCGTTCATCGCTTGTGGAGGCTCTGCCTTCTCCTCTAGAGAGAACACAGCAATGCTGCTCTACAATGCCAGTCAATTCTGACCCCGACAGGGACACTCTCCTGACTGCCCGCCCACAACACACCACGTGGTGGACTGGGCAGGAGACCAGGTGGCCCCATGTGCTGCGGGCCTGCCTGCCCGGCTAGCCTGCCCGGCTAGCCAGACACATACTCTGACTGTGGTCACCAGCTGAGGTGCATCCATCTTAATTGTGTTCCATGCCCATGCTAAGTTTAATCAATCCCCTTCATGGATCACAGCCTTGTCGTGGTGAAGGAGCTTGCACAGCTCAATGAAGCTATGAGCCATGCCAAGCAGGGCCACCCAAGATTGATGGGTCATACTGGAGTTCTGACAAAATGTGTTCCACTGGTGGAGAGACTGGCAAACCCCTCCAGTACTCCTGCTGTGAGAACCCCTCCAGTATTCCTGCTGTGAGAACCCCATAACCAATCATCCTTAAAAGGACTTCCACATCACATCCGAGAAAAATAGAACAAAAGCAGGTATGTCACCACTTTGGGCTAAATCTTCAATGAAGCCAGATGGCAGCTTAAGACAAGGACTATGTGTGAATGCTTGTACCTTTTTTCTGAATCTTCTTCTTCTTTTTGCTAGGAGACTTTTCCTCTCCATCTTCCTCCATCGGGCGTTTCATGGGCGTAATGGCGTAGGTGGTGCTGGGGGGTATTTGAACTGAAACAAGACGAGGATGGCAGCAGCTGAGACTCTAGCCTGTCCTCTGCCAGGAGCCCATGATGACATCGCCGCCTGAGCCCAGGCCCCACGGCCTCCTTACCCGTATAGTCCACTGGGTTTTCATTCTTTGGTTTCTTGGGCATCTTAGATGGCAGAGGGTCCATACCAAGTACTTTATGGAGCTGGCCAAACGCAGCTAGTCGCAGCGCGTGCTGGAGAAGGGGAAGAGGAATCTGACTGAGCCGCCCTGCACTCCCAGCCCTCATGTGTGCGCTCACTAATACCTCCTGGAAGGGGTGGGAGCTGAGGGGGTTGCTAACGGTCTCCCCTATGACAGCAAGGGGTCCTCCGCCAGCCAGGGGACGGCCTGATTGCCAGGGCCCAGCCTTGCTGTGGGGGAAGGCCAGCCTGTGACCACCCCCCTCAAAAGAATACAGGAGACCCCAACCTGGGGACTGGTTGCCACACGGAGCCACGGGGTGGGCCTGCAAGGGAAGGACCCCTGGAGCAGTCCACATAGCAAATACGTCTCCCCGCTGAACTCGGGTGTCTGAAAACGGCACTCGAGCAGGCCAAAAGGGGGCAGGTGACAACCTCGCGTGGCGCCAGGGGAAAGAAGCAGCCCAGGTTGGGGCGCCCTGTATCAGGCCCGAGCCCCTGACCTTCGGGCCCCAAGCTGAGCCTACCCTGAGAATACCCAGTAACGGAACTGGAAGCCAGTGATTACAGACTGGGTAAGGGCTCACGTGGCAATGGCGACGACTATACCTGCGCACTCTGTGTGATATCTTCCCGTTGCTGTCTGTCTAGATGCCCAATAGCATCAGTGGCTTCTTTTTCACAAGGGTCATAAATGCCAGAACCATCTGAAGGCAGGAAACAAGGAAGATATGCAGAGGATTATCTTTTAGCATCTCGGAAGCGTGGTGCTGGGCTGAGGGAACCAAGTGCGTTACCCCCCGCGCCCCATCCACACCCAGCTCTGGAAAACACGCCGGGCTCAGTGACCCACTCGGCGACCAGCCCGTGAGAGAAATAAGCCACTTGTGTCTCAGAGCAAGGAGCTCGCGTGGGAGTGGGTCACTACTGCCCCGGATCCGCCCGGAGTCACAGCTGCGGAGCCGGCACAGGGCTGGATATGATGGTGCAAGAGGGTAGTCACATGCTTCACCCCTAGGGGGACACGGGGCTGCTGCTACCCTAACCCACTCAGGGGACCCGCCGGGAAGTGGCCTCGGGGCCTCGGTCCCTGTCCTTTCCTTTCCCTGCCACCTGCAAAGCACAAGGCCCCAACCTGGCATGACGATGCCCGAAGCCAGGCACTCCAGCACCCTCCGCAGGGCCTCGCCGGCACCCATGGGTCTGTTGGCTGTGCCGATGGACTTCTCACAGAGAAGCTCGAGGGGCTGAAAGGGAAGAGGGACAGTTAGTCACCAAGTCCAGGAGGGAGCAGGCTGACTCTGAGGCAGTGTCACCCTGTGTGTGTATCAGAGTCAATGCCCTCCAAGTTCACAAGCCAAAGACAGCGCACCAAGAGTGGGGCTCCACCAGCTCTTCCGGACAGGGCCTGGCCTCTTAAGCTGTAGGGGCCAAGAATGGAAGCTGTGTGCTTAGGGACTTAAAGTGAAGCATTGAGAAAGCTAAAAACCAGGAGGGGGTGTGTGTATACTTAGAGCTGATTCATGCTACGTACAGAAGCTCACGCAACACTGTAAAGCAAGTATCCTCCAGTTAAAAAATACTTAAAAAAAAAAGCCATTCTTCACAACAGACTATACAAAGAGGCAACTGGCCAAAACAAGCCTGTGGGCCTCAGTCTGCTGACCCTTGTCTCAGAGCAGCTACAAAAGCTTCTACACAGAGAAGCTGTCCCAGTAAGTGCGCCGTTGGTCCCCACTCGGCTGAGCTGTGCACCCTCCTCTGGGTCCGTGGTCTGGCTCTCAGCCCCACCCAGGGTGTGGCACTCAGCAGGAGCTCAACAAGCAGCTGTGACGGGATGCATCGGCCACACCCCAATGGGCCACTTCAGCCCACTGATCAGCAACACAGTCCCGGGATCTGGGAAGTCTCTGCACACATGACCCAAGGTGCCTTACCCATCCTCTGAGGGGACCCCAGGTGGGCACTCGGGTGCACAGGTCCCTCAGGACCCGGATGACAATGACACACGACTTCAGCCCGTTGGCTCTGGCCTAGAGGAATAAAGCACAGGCTCTTTACACTGTGGCAGCTCCCTGCACACAAGGCAGACATGAAACACACAAGTCTCAGGGCGCTGCTTTGTCAAGGGTAAATGAAGGTGAGCGTGCATGACCACCAAGTGTGTGGTCTGCAGCGATTCCACCGAGTGGATGGTAATAATGTTATTACTCTTGACACAAAGCAGCAGCTCCCCACCTACTCAGTCACAAGCCTCCTTGGGGGGGGGATGGTGTCAAATTTGTCTATGCGTGCTCCTTTAGCATCCGCACGCCAGCAGGTGCTAAGTTCAGCACGACGCTCTTCAATGTTACCACAACTTTATGGTGAAAGTTAGCCAAGTTAAAACTTAGGAATTCTCTACCGAAAGACAAATAGAAGAACAAAATGCAAACCTGGAACCACTTGGCGTGTCGGAGGGACGCCAAGGCAGCAAGGCATTTCTGCCTGTCCAGAACGTCCGGGGGGTCGTTGACTGATAGCGTTTCTATTCATGGATGGAATAAGAAGACAAGGTACAGTTTGACCAAGGGGTTTCTGTCAGGTGGAAAGGGGATGTGGCAGCTTCCTAAAGGGCAGCCGAGGCTCCCAGAATCTCAAGTCCTCTCCACCCTTGACCAGGGAGGGAGATGCTCGAGCACATTGAACTCAGCCCCGAGAGGAGATTGTAAAAATCAGAGGCCCCCTCCAAAAAAAAAAAGAAAAAGAAAAAAAGAAAACAAAAAGAAAAACAAAAACAAAGTGGGAAGATACTCTAAAAGGAACAATCCCATGGGGAGGGGGACAGATAGGTGGACCCTATCTTCTAGTAGATGGTTACCTTGCTTCCTCTCCCCAGGATCTCCCAATAAATGAGCTATGCTAAAAAATTCATTAGCAAAAAGAAAAAACAAAACCAAAACCGGGGGGGGGGGAAAAAAAAGAAGGTGGGGGGAGTAGAAATGCACTCCCTCTCTGCCTCCCACAGGTCATCCCCTGAGGCAACTACGGCAAAGGGGACCACCTCCGCCCACCAGGCGGGACTGCCCCAGCCCCAGCCCTTGACAGAGTCAGTCCTGTTGGTCAAAGGTCCAGCGTCCCTGAATTGATAAACTAGAAGGGCTCTGGTGGTGAACCAGGTATCGGAACCAAAGGGCACTGAGGAACCTCAACAAGGGCGTGCGTAAGCCTGTGCTGCAGCAAAACCGGGGCGTTTGTCGTTGCCACCATCTGTGCGTCAGGGGTTTGGATAAGGCCGGTCACCCTGACTTTCAGTCATGACTGAAAACCAACCACCCAGAGATGCATAAGGGGCCCTGGGCGGACTCAAAATCGTGAGAGCATTAGCACTGTCCAAGGTTCCAGGACTTGGTCTGAAAATCGCTCCACTGTTAAAAAAAACTTTATCCAAAACTCTGCCCCAGCTCTCTGCATCTCGATCACGGCCACAGGTAACAGCAGCCAGTGGACGAAGACAAACAAAGAGGCCCTGGTTCTACTGCAACACAAGCTGTCTGCACAAGTCCAATGTGATACTCATGCAGAAATCATCTGGTTGTCTTCCGTACTTTAAAGCCTACAGTCACTGGGGACACGCTTTTCCAAGGCCAGAGACTGGCTCAACCGAAAAAACACCTTTAATACCGATGAGAACATTCAAGGATTAAGACAGACAAAGACGGTGCAATCCTCTCGGAAAAGTACTACTCACTTTTAGTGCAACTGTTTTGTCAACCTCCCAGGATGGAAACCCAATGGGAGATGTGAGCTCAAGTAAAGATGGTCAAAGCTATACCGCTAGCCTTTTATCAGAGCAATCTAAAACTTCATAGCACATTTTAACCGTGAGGGGATACCACAGTGCCAACGCCCTGCTGGCCTTTCTCAGCCTCCCTACCTCCAGCTAATACTTTCTCCATTTCTTCTCTGACAACAGGGGAGGTCAGGTGGATGGTCAGGGACAATGGAGGCTCTTTTGTGTTTTTTATCACAATCGCAGCGTCATCAACAGACTGGAGTATTTCATACTTGTCATCTGTGACCGCCTATAAAAGAAAACGCAACCGTCAAACACGTGCTTCCCAAGACCAGCAACAGTTCTCTTGAGCTCCTGATTACGACTGCAGGCCAACTTCTTGGGTTGTGACTGACAGCAGCGCCTTCCACTAGGGGTCAGAATGCCCTCTTACTGGACAGGTCTTTGGCCATCTTCCAGGTACTCCAGGGAGGAGATGACTACTTAGCAGAGAGAGGAAGTTTTGTAATACAACGTTAAAGAGTTTAGGGTCTGAGAGGAGATGGTGGTGTGAAATCCTCACTGTGTCACTTGGGAATCACATAACTTTCGACAGGTCACTCTATTTCATCAAGATTATGATTTCTGATTTGTAAAATGGACTTAGGGACATGACCGACACCCAAGGCAGCAAAGGAACTGAACCGGACACGGCACGGAAAGCACAGGACCCAGCGCGGTGTGGGCAGCCGCCACCGCCGCTTCCACACAGGGACGAGCCGCTGTCACAGGGCACGGAACGAGAACTGCGTGGTGAAACAGCTTCACGAGGCGACTATGGAAGCACGTACTCGCTGCAAACGCATGCTACACGCGTCTATAAAATGACATTCATGACTGTAACTTCTGCTTTCTTCTTTATGCCTGTTTATACGCCCTGATCAAGAAAACTTGAGTATTTATGATTTTTGTCAAAGAAATAAAAAGTTTTGGGGAGAACAAAGGCACTGTAGAGGAGCCAAGCTGACTTTTCTCCACCTCAGCATTATTAGATGCGTCAGCCAGATCACTCACAGTGGCGGGGACGTCCTATGCGCTGGAGGACTTCGGGAAGCCTCTCCAGACTCTACCTACAGATGCCAATAGCGCCGTACCTACTCTGCTAAGATAACTTAAACTACCTCTAAACTCACTCCATGTCCCCCCCCAGTCAAAAACCACTCATCTACATGATAAAAATATACTTTCTTGAGACTTCCCTGGTAGTAGAGACTCCACACTTTCAATGCAGGGGGCACAGGCTCGATCCTTGGTAGGGGAACTAAGATCCTGCATGCCGTGTGGTGTGGCCAAAAGAGAAAAACGGGGTAAAAAAAACAAACACCTTTCTTTATGTCTCTTTATAAACACTCTATGAAAATGGTCTTTCCTTTAGAAACATTTACGTCAACTTAATTCCCTACACTTAATATACTTTTTAATAGACAGAGATGGAAATCAACTTAAAAAATTACCACTAAAACAAAAGTTCAGGGCTGCCTTCCCTTTCAACAGTCCCCCGAAGCCTTTCCACACTGCATTAGCTGCTCATTTCAATTCTGACCTCTGTCCTGAATCCTGAGGGATCAGTCACACGTGACAGAACAAGATTTACATGGGAAAATGAACAGTGTATCTACAGGATGAGAATTTCTACTTTCTTCTTTTCTTATCCTGTGGCTGAATCCAGGGTAGTGTCCCCAAGAGGCACCGAGGGGCAGCGACACACAGACATTCCGAAGACCAGACACCTCACCAGCCGGGGACATGGGGTCACTTACTGAGCTCCCCACACCACAGTCAAATCTACTAGAGTACTTAAGATGATCAAGCCCCACCTCAGTCATGATGAAATGATATGTGTGCAGAGCTCGTCTGGCCTAGGGCCTGGTTCAGTCAATGCTCAAGAAATGTCAGAAGTTACTATTTATATAGTACTTCTGTAGTAAGGCAAATAAATCAGTTGAAAACAACTTTTTTGAAGTCCAGGTTTGCATTAAGGAGGAATATCCTTTGCAGCCACCCGCCCATCCATCCATTGCTGGAGTCTGGATGTGACGGTCATGCCCAATGCCACCTGGTATACAGCGCGCCCCCAGCCTGGCCTGGCTGCCGGGCAGCTATAGAAATGTGGGAACAGCAGGGGCCAGGCAGGGAGTGGAACACGCCTCCCGGCGCACAGCGCAGTTGGCCACGTCTGCCCCCGACCACCCTGCGTCCCCAGTGGAAGCGGGCACACTCACAGTGAGCTGGATGGCCAGGTTGTCAGCCACCTTGTCCAGGAGGGCGGTTGTGGGCTTCTCCTTACAGAGCAGCACCAGCTCCAAGTCCAAGTCCCCCTTGAGCAGAAGGCCCTTTGCCACGAGGCCAACACGCATCACTCCCCTCAGGGTTCTGGTCATGTGCTCTGTCTTCTGCTCCCTGAGAACAGCCCAACACAGGCCCAGTGAGGTGCAGGCTGGTCAGAACCCAGGGGCCCCGGAAAGGCTGGAGTTTCTTAGAAAAAGGAGAGGCTCAACCCTGCACTGGCCAGTCTCCCTAGAAATAAGAAAAACACCCTACAAAGCAAACCTACCCAGCCCCTTCTTTTCCCTCGTCTTCCGCGGGCACATCCACATTCTCAGACTCGGCATGGTCGCTGCTGCCTTTCTCCTGCTCATCGATCCAGTCCGACACAGCTTTGAGAGCCCGCTCTGTGTGGGACACCATGTTCTGGACTGCCTCCAGCTCCTCTTGTGTTGGGTAAACGGAAGAGTGCTTTGCCATCACATGGCGATCATCATTCACAAAAATTCGCACTGGACGCTGGAAATGTGAAAACTTAGTTAAAAACTATGTAAGGAGACCAAGCAGCTTGACACTTATCTGTTCAGCTGTACAGCTCACAATTACGCACATGAAAGTAAGACTATATGAACACATCTGAAGATCTGAGGAGGACAACCAAACATGACAGTCGTGCTTTCTCTAGGCCACGGGAAGAAGGGGGCACATTATACATTTCTCTATTACTAGAACTGTTACACTACTTCAAAGAGTCTAATGAAAAATGATTATAAAACCAAATGCTTTGGGGAGGCAAGACAGGTGAAGGCGATTGAGAGGTACAAATTACCACATATAAAATAAATTAAAAGGACACAAGGGAATGTAGCCAATATTTTATGATAACTTTATGGAGAATATAACATACACAAATATGAAATGACTGTTGTACACCTGAAACTGATATACTGTAAGTCAGCTATACTTCAGAAAAAAAAAAAAAGAATCAAATGCTTTGGGGCAACACCACAAATATTTTTGTACGTGAATGAAGAAACAGTATCTATGATTAACAAAATAAATTTCTTACCATTTTTACTTCTCTTTATCTGTAGTGTCTGGAAATCAAATTTTTGCTTATCTTTTCAAATTGTGACAGATTTCCTTGGTGTTATCAATACTTCAACTATCTATAAGATCAGAAAATTTTTTTTAGTTTCATGTATTTCATCGGCGGAGGAGTCTGAGTGTCAGATAATCCCGCAGGAGGAAAGCGGTGCTGCCTCAGGAAGAAGTCTGTTAACACAGCAGGACATATCTCTATTTCCAGGTAATCACTAACCCAAGGTACAAACAACTAACTATAAAACTTCCCCCAAATGAAAACAGCTGGCTTCTAGAAGCCATGTTTGACTTCAGGCCCACATTCAAGATGATTTTTACTTTTTAAAAAATCTCCTTTCAACATTTCTCCATATGAAGTATGTCAAGTTTTACAAATAAACCTATTACCAAGCCTCCCCCAAATGGTATGGGTTAAAATGTTCAGCAAAATCTTGCTGTTTGGAGAAGGAAAAGAGAAGGAAGGAAGGAGTGAGCTCTGACCCTTGAGGGTCATGAAGACATGGAACAAGAGCAGGAAACAGAGAACCCCAGATGGCTGCTGTGAACTGGCGCGGCAAGAACCTTCTGAAGCACCAGGGGGACGTGGCCACCCCCAGCGTGTAGCTCTGGAGTGGTTGAGACAACTGAAAAGGACAACACAAGTCTCCAAGACAAACGTAGCTATAATTACAATTTTCGACTCTAAATAACATGCTGACTACAACCTACTCAATTCCCACTCTGTGCAAACAGTCTGGTCCACACTGAAATCTTCCAAATGAGTAAACAACCCAAAAGCCCCATCAGCAGAGTAGGTAACAGATTGACTCCACCCAATCCCTCCAACCACAAAACAGCTAGCCCCTTCCATCCACACAGGTTGTTACCAGCCAGTGCAGCAGGTTCATCTCAGAAAGGCATTCACTTCAAGGATAAACTCTGACAGGACTAGCCCCAAAGAGAATTTCCCATAATGCTTTAGGACTAGCTAACTATCTCATTGAAAACCTAGGGGCTGCCAACTAAAACCTGAAAATCTAAGGGTGGAATGAGAAGTGATACTCCTGCAAAGTCAGGCAAAAGGACTTATGGGGTCCAATGCTTCCTGACAGGGGAGGGAGGGAAGGAAGAGGACCACAAGTCCCTGGGCTCAGCCCTGGCTGTGCCTGAGCCCTTGGTAAGCCACTCAGTAGTCACCAAGTGGGAGCTTTTGCCACTACCTGTGTGGCCTTCAAGTTCCTTGGAGCTTCCTTCAACCTGCAACATGGAATCTACCCCTCTACCTCTTCAAGTGGAATGTGAAAATTAGATGAGTTGGCCTGTGGAAAGCATGGAGCACAAATCCCACAAACCCTCAAAAAAAAAAAGCACTGACTTCTACTACAGACAAGAAGTACATCATCAGGTTGTTGTAGGGGCTAATAATAAGCACATGCAAAAGCACATCCTGCATAAGGAATGAATGACACTATGGTTGTGTTTGAAAAGAACGTCTTTACCTCACATACACATTAAAGATAAATTTATGGCTTAAACTACACGCCTAGTTTTTGCTTGTTTTAAAATACTTCAGTGAGAGACTTCCCTGGTGGTGATCCAGAAGGTAAAACCCTGCACTCCCAATGCAGGGGGCCTGGGTTCAATCGCTGGTCAGGGATCTAGATCCTGATGCCTGGGATCTAGATCCTTGCCAGGGATCTAGATCTAGATCCACATGCCACAACTAAGAGTTCACATGCTGTAACTAAGACCCGGAACAGTCAAATAAAAATAAATATTAAAAAAATAATAATAAAATTTAGGGGTGAGGTGGGGAGTGGAGAAGGGAACAGGACAAACCAACACTGGAAAACGTTAATACCTTTTGAAGATGGAGATGGGTACAATGGGGATCACTGTGCGTGTCTGAAAATTTCCATAATAGTTCTTTTTTAAGTGCATAGCAAACTGAAGAATTCTTACAAAAGTGCAGCCATGGCAGGTAATCTAAAATGTAAACCAAATCTCAGAAAATAATTATAAACCGACAAGAAGCAGGCCGTCGGAAATGACAGCTGACTGGTGAGGAGCCCACAGTAAACAGTCACCAGTCCAGGCCAAATCTACACTGAAACTTCATCAACTTGATAAAGAAGGATGATGTTTACAACTGCACTGACCTAGTCAGAAGTATTCTGTGTGCACCTCCCATGGACCAGGCCCTGAGCCAGAGGCTGGGACAGTGATGAACACAGCAGGCAAGTCCCCCGTTCCTGTGGACCTGGCCACTCTAAAGGACAAATGCCTTCCCTCCAAATCCAACATGGTGCCAGAAGCCAACGCATCACCTCTCTATACTTACCACTTCTTCATCTTAGTCTTCCTCCACCACAGATATCAGATACAGAGGCTTAAAAGTAACAGAGGGTTTAAACCAAGAGTCCGGGGGCCAAAGACCTTTTTTATTAAGGGCTTTGTAGGACTGATATTGTCTAAGATCTTCTAAAAGGAGCTCCCAGAAGTAGTTGATTCAGCACCTGATGCAGAACCATGGTGGGTGAGCCTGGGTCAAAATGCAGTATCAGAAAGCCAGGAGAGACTTTCCTGGTGGTCCAGTGGTTAAGACTGTGCTTTCAAAGCAGGAGGCGCAGGTTTGATCCCTGGTAGGGGAACTAACATCCCACATGCTGTGTCGCATGGTCAAAAAATAAGAGTTGGGAAAAAAAATAATAAATAAAGGGAAGAAAGTGCTCAGTGATTACTGCTGGCACGTCCAAAGGACAAAGGAGCTGACTTGTGAGGGCTCCCACTAGCTATATTTGAGGCAACCGAGTATCAAAAACAAAAAAAGGCCTGTATGAAGTTCTCCAACACAGCAGAAAAATCAAACTAATCTGCAATCACCTCCATGGGATGGTGGCAGGGACACCTGGAAAGGGTGCCAGGAGCTTTCTGGGGTGGTGGTCACAGTCTGCACCTTGGTAATATTGTGGGGGATATGCACTGACCAAAATCACTGAATGGTATATGCAAGATCTGTGCATTTACCTCAAAAGAAAAAAAAACCAAAAAACTGTAAATAAATACTGGACTCCAGTCAACATCTAGAGGAAAGACTACAACTTTCTGCTACCTTGAAAAGTATCATAAAAATAGATACTGTTAACTCTAGAGCTTCCCAAGTGGTGCAGTAGTAAAGCATCCATCCACCTGCCAGTGCAGAAGACACAGAGTTGATCCCTCAGTTGGGAAGATGGCAACCCACTCCAGTATCTTTGCCTGGAAATCCCACGGACAGAGGAGTCTGGCGGGCTATAGTCCACAGGGTCGCAAAGAGTTGGGCAGGACTGAGCAAATGTGCTCACACACATCAGCTCTATTTCAATGAAAATAAAGTGGCTGAAAGACGAGAACAGAGGAGAGAAGCGTGAAACACAGCTGAAGTCAAAGGAGAACAAACAGGCAAGCGCTGACTGTAAAATAGTGTCACTTTTTCTGTATGTTTGAATCTTCTAAGAAAATGTTACAAGTATATGACTAAAACAGATTCGGCATGGGAACAGTACCCATGAGTCCACAATGATACTTATTTGACACCACTGGAGACATCCACAGCCCAACTCCCTCATCTGAAAGGACCAAGGTTCACCCGAGTTGATTCAGGGGATCTCTTCGAAAAATGCTATCTGATGAATCGAGACAGTCCAGAGAGAAAACCACCCTTGGACCACTGGAGAACAAGACAGTCACTGTGTAGAACATCAGCCCCCAAGGACATGTGGCCAACTCCGAATGCTCCTGTATTCAGCAAACGTACTGCAGCGAGGTTTCCATCCACTGTCTTCACCGCTCAAACTCAGAGCATGTCTGTGCCTCTGCTCCAGTAGCTGCCTCCCGTGAGAGGTAGGCCCAAGAAGGGACCCATAAAGAGACTCACTGGGTTGAGGCCGGCTGTGACCGCCACTCTTGGACCATCTGTGAACCTTTCATCCCCGGGCCTCCCCCTTTATGCCAGAGCTTAGTGGCAATACCTCCTGATTCAGGGGGACAAAGCGACTAAGACTACCTATTCTGGACTACATTTAAAAACTGGAGGCAGGAATTCCCTGGTGGTCCAGTGATGAGGACTCTGTGCTTTTACCACTGAGGGCCTGGGTTCAAGGCCTGGTTGGGGAACCAAGATCCCATAAACCACAAGGCGTAGGCAAAAATATTTAAATAAATAAAAATTGAAAAAAAAAAAAAAAAACTGGAGTCAATGCTTTTTTGCTGAACAACAACAACGGGCCTCACTTGTCTCTGTGTGAACCCAGATCTGTCATCCAAATCAGCCTATCGGAAGCCAGCTGCTCTGGTCCTGAATACCAGAGAATCCATTTCTCCTTTTCAAAACTGTGCTGTCAAGAAGACCACAACACCCACCCATAAGCAACACTCCACTGCCCCCTGACAATCTAAATTTCAAGACAGGCTTTGAACTGCTCTTGCCACCTCAGTCAGAATTCAAACCGGGTCCTAGTGAAGCCTGATTTTTACCAGCCCCCAGGTTCTCTGAAAAGAAATCCAAGAAAGGAATGAGCAAACAGCGAAGAATCAGGATCTTAAACTACCTGTGTGGTTTGGGATGTTCTAACACACAGCGATCAGGTTTCTTTCTTTTGTTCTCAAAAGCAGCCCACCCACAGCATGCAGAGTTACAGAAGTTTAAACCACAACCTGCAGTGACATGACCATCTTTCTGCCCTCTCACTAGCTGGGATATCCCAATCATGACGCTGGCAGTTGGGAAAGAAATGTGCCCAAGTCAGCATGTGTGGATCAACAAACGTTTGTAGAACTGAATGAACAGGTGTGGTGACAACACCCTAACAGGTATGGCCCCCACCTATCTTGCAGAGTAAACCGCACCCCCTCACCGCCATCCAGGGTATTTCACAAAGCTAGAGTCCTGGTCACTCTGGCGAGTGGTCTGGAACTAGACACTCCTCTTGAAAGTTAAGTTAGTTGCACAGTTGTGTCCTACTCTTTGTGATTCCATGAACTACAGTCTGTCCCGCTCCTCTGTCCATGGAATTCTCCAGGCAAGAGTACTGGATTGGGTTGCCATTTCCTTCTCTAGATACTCCTCTTAAAGAGACCTAATTAGGTTTTGAAAGACACAGGACCCAACTCAGCTGCTGGTTCCCGGACCTCTGGAGATACAATCCTACACTGGAAGTGAAATAATACACACATGCAACTCTTCAGTGACTCCTTAAAAAACTATTACAGATTCACATCATCAAGGACATATGGAAAATAACTTATTGAACAAAGCAACCCGGCCAGAAGAGGCCAATCTAAAATCTGATTACAGATGCCACTCTGAGAATTTTTAAATTCAAGACAAATCTTAAATCCAGTGCAATGGTTCCAGCTCTGTCTGCAACCGTGTTTTTGCTGGTCCATAGGGAGGTATAATGGAGTAGGAAATAACAATCCACTCCAGGATTCTTGCCTGGAAAATTCCATGGACAGAGAAGCCTAGCAGGCAGGCTACAGTCCATGGGGTGGCAGAGCTGGCCATGACTGAGCACAGCGCAGCAGGAAGGTATGAAGTTAGGATTAAAGATTTTTCTCAAACATTTTCTTTCTTTGGCAGTGTAACATGGCATTCAGGATTTTAGTTCCCCAACCAGGGACTGAACCCATGCCCCTTGCAATGGAAACTGGGAGTCTTAACCACTGGACTGGCAAAGAAATCTCACAAATATTTTCCATTTAAAGGCATGTCCTTTAATCTTATTTTCTTTCTATATGTTCAGTGTTAAAACATCCCTTTTGCTTGTAAAATGGTGGTGATGGCAATGCGTAACTGATTAAAAAAGGTTTAAACTGGCAGATGCAGGTTGTTTCCCAAAATGTTTCTGGAACCCTTAACTGGTCTGTAAGACCTAGGCCTCCAGGCCCAGTGACACTGTGGAACACCCAAAGGTCTTAGAAACACAAGTCCAGGTTTGTGCCCACTTGGGTTTTCCAATCTGGCCACTGTGGAATCTTCAACAAATCACGTTATCTTCTCAGAATTGGGTCAAAAATGAGATTGAAACACCACCTACACCTCCCAGTCTCAAACAAGGATTACAGGAGGCAAGGTGGGAAAATGCCCTACCAGTTGTTGTCAATTCTGTCAGTTGCTTAGTCAATTCTGACTGCCACCCCATGGACTGTAGTGGGTATCCATTTCCTCCTCCAGGGGATCTTTCCAACCCAGTGATCTAACTCTTCTCTCCTGTATTGACAGGTGGATTCTTTACCACCAGTGCCACCTGGGAAGCCCTTCAGCTCTAAAACTACAAATGCAAGATGCTGAAGGAGTTATTTCAGCTACTCCTGGATGAACCAATAGAAATATTTTTTAAAATCTGCCTGTGAGAAGACATAATGTCACAGCAAAAAGGTTTAACAGGATTCTAAGTGGGGATTATCAAACTTTCTTTGCAACATGCCCTTCAGGCAGCAAAGTCAGTCATGTTAGAAATCTGAGGGGGAGAACAGAGACAACTTTCCCACATGTCCCCATGGGGAAAGTCTCAGATTTTTTAAAATTAGTTTCTAATAGAGGAAAAATTAAAAAATGACTGCGTCTCAAAGGATATTAAATATCAACATAACATGCAGACTGTGAATTATTTTAATGGGTAAGGGTTTCTTTTTAAAAATATTTTATTTGGCTGCCCCGGGGTCTTAGCTGTGGCATGTGAGAGCTAGTTCTCTGAACAGGGATCGAATCTGTGCCCCCTGCAGTGGAAGCACAAAGTCCCAACCACTGAACCATCAAGGAAGTCCCAAGAGTTTCTTTTTTAAATGAAACTTTTCATCTTGTAGCTTCTTATGCAGCTGTAAGAACAGAACCATCTCCCATGTTCTCCACTGAGTTTCCCCCGATGGCAGCATCTTGCCAGAGCTGGAGCACTACTCACAACCATAACACTGATACTGACATAAGTCACAGACTGCCACTGTCACAAGGACCACTCCTGTTGACCATGTACAGTCACACTCACTGTGTAACAGTGAACACACTGTGTATGGCCAACCGCCCCCCAGCCATGCTTAACCCCTAGCAACCACTAATCCACTGAAGGTTTCTGTAATCTTGGCATTCCAAGAATGTTATATAAATGGAATTGTAGAGCTTACGGCCTTGTAGGATGGGCTTATCTCATGCAATGACTGCCTCAAGATTCATCCAAGTTGTGTGTGTACTGACAGCTTGTTCTTTTTTACTGCCACGTAGTATTCCATGATAAGGAACCATTCACCCACAAAAGGACAACTGGGGTGGGTTCCAATTCTTGGTTATTATAAACATTAAGTGCCACTATAAGCCATGGAGCCAGGCTGGCCATTTCCGTTATTAGGGAAATTTAAAGTTTTTTTTGGAATTATGAATACATAGTAACAATCATTAACCTGCAACAACTCTACATGTATCATGGAAAAGCAAGCCCAACTTGCAACATTCATCTTTTAGACATACACATACCTCATGTACACTCTGGTAAGAGGAAGAGATCAGTTCAAAAGAAAGCAGCAAAAAAGCCAAGTGGCCTGGAATATTATTCCAATAAGACCTTATCCTTGAGCATGAACTACAATCCTAATGGAAATAATATGAATGGCTGTTTCAAGGAAAATTACCCTGACCCTCAAACTGCCAATAACACCATTTCTCATGAATCATCTAAGATTACTAAAAAAAAAAAAAAAAATCTGGAGCAAATTTACACACTCAACTAAGGGACACACATTCAACTTTGTAACTAAATGATCCCTTGTGATCATATACAGACAAAAAAATAGTCATTGGTCAGTAAACTCATTTCCGCATTAAAACTAGTAGCTACATTTTCAATTTCTTCACTACAGACATTCAGTGAGGTAAGAAAAAAAATTAAATTTCAACTAGACACTATTTCACAAAACATCTGAAAACAGCTAATGAAATGTCTGGCTGAATTCCCCATTGTAATTTATAACAGGATCACCTATCAAATGATGTCTAGGAAAAATCTCACAGGGATTTAGCAGAACATAAGGTGGCAAGAACCAATTCATTTAAAAAAGTCAGCACACTCACAAGGCTCCACAACAAACACAAGCCTACCCTCCATTCACTATTATTTCTGTGGTGCTAGCACTATGGAGGGAGCACCAAACTGCCCCAAGTGACAAAGAGGGGAGTTGGTTGTTTCAGCCAAAACTGTCAAATGCTGGGCAAGACACTAAAGCCAGCCTTGTCTCTTTTAGGACCCTGAGCCCATTTCACTAACCAACAGTGTGTAGACTCCTGTAGAGTCACTTGTTATTTTGTTGCTAAGTCCTGACTCTTTGTGACCCCATGGACTGTAACCTGCCATGATCCTTTGTTCATGGGATTCTCCAGGCAAGAATACCAGAGTGGGCTGCCATTTCCTCCTCCAGAGGATCTTTCCCACCCAGGGATCCGACCCTCGTCTCCTGCACTGCAGGTGGATTCTTTACTGCTGAGACATCAGTAAAACTCCGTCATATCACCAACTGTCTCTAATTCTAAATTCTTCCACTGGAAGCAGAAATCAAATCTTTCTTGCCCAGGTCTTTGCTAAAATAAAAAGATGCCAATATACAAAGCTTAGAAAATCTAATTCTTCAGAAGATTCAATGAAAGCAATATTCAAATAAAATTATCACCATTTTGTGGGCCACATCTGCTAATACTAGATAGGTGAAATTTTACACATCTTTCAGAACTGTACACAGTTAAAAGCAACTTGATGACAAAATGTAGCACGTGGGCAAGTCCAAGGACATAAAAACCCACGTTTCTGGGTTAAAAGAATCATTCTTCTAAGATGTAAAAGGTGAAATCTGGAGGAACTGGGGAGAAAGATGAGAAAAGTTAAAAGGGAGCTGCCTCTACCCAAACTTCTAAAGCCTTTCTCAAAAGCAAGAACATTTCCAACTCTCACATCCTGCTAAAGTCCAAAGACAGACAAGATACTGCCTATATTTACTCAAAGAGAAGAGGCTTATATGACTTGGAGACGGCTCTTTCTTCATCAGTGACTCACCCTACTTGTCCCTACGTGGTGAACTTACCCAAGGGAGCATGACACCATATTTGTGACATCAAAATATTAATATTACCAGCCACTCTTGCCAATGTTAGTTTTTTTAATAAGAAAAATTTAAGAAAAACAAAAGACAGTCTTAGATTTCTCACTCCCAATAATATGGGCATCTCCTCAAGTACCCTGTGAGAAGATAAAGGAATTTTCCCCTACAGGCACTAGACAAGTCCAATCAGGAAAAGGAAACAAAAACTGCAAAGAGTTAGGTACCACTCCACTCGAGAGAGAGGGCGATTCCCAGGCTGGCCCAAGCTCTAGCAGGGTAGGGAGCCTCTGATAAATCAGTGTTCAGTGTTGGCAAGGCCACCTCTGGCACTAACTGCCAGCCTCCAATCAACTCAGACAGCGCTAAGGTCTGCAGAGATTCTATTCACAAAGCCGGGGACCAAGTGCTGTCCACATGGCCAAGAAACAACTCAGGACTACTGTCTGGAACAGCAGCACTTGCCTGTGCCCTGGGGCCTTTCCACCGCTATTCCAGCTGTGAATGAGCTGCTGGTTCCCACAGTTCATTCACAGCCTGAGAGGCTGCTGTAGCCACATCCCACGAGACCACACACAAAGCGTAGTGGCAGCTGCTGGAAGCAACCTGAGGAGATTCCCAACCACAGATACTTGAGGGAAAGAGTAAGTCCTAAATTTTGAGAACCAACTTCGGTAGCACCTTGTGTTCTCCCACGGATTCCAAATATGCCACCAAACCACTCATTTTAAAGAGATCACAATCCTAAGCAATAACAAAGACTCAGAATCCCTGGAATACCTGAGTCCACTAAAAGTTAATTGATGCTTCTTCCTTGCTGATCAATCAAGTCCCCTAGGCAGAATCCCAAGCAACTTTTAACCAGTTCTGCAAATGTTAAGAAGAGATGGCTTACTCTTTTAGACAGTGACTGGGGGAGAGCATGCAGATGACTGCACACCCCGAATAATCCCCCCCAGGTGCAGTATTACAGGACAGAAACTCAAGAGCAACCCCAGGAGTCTGTCCCTCAACTACTTCAGAAAATAAGACAGAAACGGGTTTCAAGCTCTCATGCTTCGGTCCCAATTTTACAGATCACAGGACACTCAAATTTCGCACCAGATCAGTTTTGGGAGAGAATGCAAGTCCTAAACAGTCTGGGGAAAAAAGGCCAACATCAACGAATCGCCTAGAGAGAGAAAGCGTTAAATCCTCCGCTAGATTTGGTTCCTAATCTAGGGGAGGGCTGGCTAGCCAGAGATTTGAGGACCCCAAGCAGCTTTCCCTGCAATCCACCTAAGTATGGGGTTCCAGGGAAGGGGTTTGCCTCTCTGCCCCACTTAAGGACAAAGGAGGACATGTTTCCCGCCTCGGGAACCTGGGACCCTCCTGGAACTCGGGGCGGGACTGGGACAAAGAGAAGGAGAGGTGGAAGGGGGGTCGTCCCTGCATCGCGGGTCAGGATGCTCCGGGCCGGAGGGGGTGTGTGCTCCAGGCACGTGCGCGCGTGCGCCGCAACAGACAAAGCCCGGCCCGGGGGAGGCGGCGGCCGGGGGCCCGGTGCGCGCGCACCCCCCGCGAGAGGCGCCGCCGACGGCCGAGGGGCCGCGAGGGGGGGCGGATGCGCGCGCACCGGGCCCTCGCCGCCGCCGCCGCCATTTTGTTTCCTCGGCACAATGGGGGAGAGTAACGGCCGAACGCGGGAGCGAGGCTGACAAGGGAGGAATGAGCCAGACGCCGGGACGAAAGGACCCGGCGGAGGCGGGGAGTGCGGGGCGCCTCAGGCCATGTCACGGCTACTCCTTAGCGGAGCCCGCGCTGAGTGAGAGGACTGACGGGGGGGAGGAGGAGAGGCGGGAGCGAGCCCGGCCGCCGCCACATTGACGCTTACCTCGTCCGCGTCCCGTTCTCCGACCGCGGCCGCCGCCCTCCTGCCAGAGCCCACCGGGGTCTCCCCCCAAAAGCCACGCGGTGCGCACCGGGCTGCTGAGTCCAACTGCAATGGCGAGAAGAGGAGGAGGAGGAGCCGGGGCCGGGGGCGAGCGGGCGGGCGCGCGCCGGGGAGGTGCGGGAGCACGTGACCGGCCGGAGCCCCGCCCCTTCGCCGCTGCGTTGCCGCTCGACGCAGGCCCAGCCGGAAAGGGAAGGAGGGACAAAAAGAGATATGGAGGCGGGCCCTAGTCACGTGTCAGAAACGCAGCTGTTACGTGCAGCCGGAACGGTTCCCCGCCCCTTTCCACGCCTCTGCTTGATCATGTGACAGTGGCAAATTCTGAGTTCTCCTTGGCCACGTGACAAGAACTTTTGGGCCTTTCCCTTGTCTTATTGGTAGACCTGAGTCATGTGACAATATCGGCGCTCTTTTTTTCAATGGCGGTTTTTGATAAGCCATTACCAGGTGATGCAGGTTGAGGGGCGGAGCCTCCTGCCGCTGCTAGTTTACGCGCCTGCGCGGACGCCATCTTACACTCGAAGTACGTTGGCGGAAACCACCCTTAGAGGCAGGCGCGTCAGCATCCTCGTAGTGGGTGTCTCGGTAGCAGTTTCATCGTTTCCAACCGAGGCGGTCCGGCGAAACTTTCTCCACACTGTCCGCATATTCACGAGAGGCCGAGCAGACTCGAGGTGCGTGTGCGAGCAACGGCCGGCCCGAGCTCCTCGTTGCTGTCCCTAGACTGGTCCCAGCGAACACCTCGGGTCTTTGGTGTCAAAACTTTAACTGTGTAGCGCCCAGCCTGATTGTCGAGCCTCCGAAGAGCAAAGCCGAGTCGGTCGGGATCTTCCAGTCCCCTGTTCGCAGATGGACAAACTGACGCCCGATCAAGAAAAAGACCGGACTGGAGGCTTCCCGGTCTTTCGTGGGAGAGCGGGGGCTGCAACGGTTGCTCGGCCAACCACATCTTGGGCCTCATAAGTAAAGTTATTCGGGACTCAGCGCCTTTTCTTTACAAGCCTGGTGTCGTTGACTCCTCCCGAGCGCTTTGCGAGATCGCTGTTGTACAATGTACCAAAGCTAAACTCCGCTTCACTTCAGTGTCGGGGTCAATCTAGCGCTCAACAGGCGTCTTTAATTAGGTTGATTTGTGCGAGGCCGTGCTTCAGACGCTGCTGATATTTGGAACAAGGAGTGGTTCAAAAAATTTCCTGGAGAAGGCGAGAAGTCGTTTAAGACTTAATGCCCTAATTTTGGATCGTCCTTACAAAAACGTAAGGATGGAGCAGCTAGTTTATTCAGAATGCAAGATCCAGGGTCGTCCGAAGTTCGAGACTCCGGGTGTGACCAAGAATAGTACACGTCCCTGGACCTTCGTATGGTTATCTTCAAAATGGTGATGATTTTTCTTAGAAGCACCTAGTACAATTATTTGCGCAGAACAAATGCCCCAAAATGATAGTTATTGTTAAAAAGGTAAGGTGTAAAAATATGATTACAGAATGAGTGCATGCTGTACCCATTACTTTTCATTTTTATTTACACTTAGGGTCTTAAACCAATGATTATTCACATGATACAAAATGTCAAATGTGAAAAAGAATGTAAGAAAACGGAGTCAGTTTACCTCTTCCTGACACACTCCTTGGCAACCACTGTAAAGTTTTTTGGTGTATTTAACAGAGATGTTTTATTTATTTTTATTAGCGTTTTCTACGTAAATGATAGGCATTCAGCATTTTGCCTTCCCCACCTCACCCCAACTTGGAGATCTTTTTTACATAAAGCTTGAGGTTGAAGAACGTTTTGGTTAAATTAATGGGACATGTATTCAGACATAATTAGCTAAAATAAGCTTAGATTGTTCCTGAGCACCATAACAATAGAGCTGATAACTTGGCTTTAGCCAGAAGTTAGAGGTCAGCTATGCCTCTGTATGACACTTGAAAGATACACAGAAGTAGGGCAACTTGACCAAGCTAACAGCGCTACCAAGTGGCAGAACGAGGAAGAGTTCTAGTTTTCTGACTCTCAAGTCCTTAGACCTCTCTTGGAAGGATCCGTAGGTTACATTTTCTTTTTTGGCCAAGTCACTCAACTTGCAGGGTTTTAGTTCCCTGATTAGGGATCGAACCCGGACCCCTATCAATGAAAGCACTGAATCCTAACTACTCATGCGAGGCAGGGTATTCCCAAGATACATTTCTGAAAAACTGGCTTTTGAGTATTTCATTCTTCTAAAGCAGCCCCTATTAAATCTCTTTGATATAGGGGCAGATCAGATCATGACTAGGCTTCCCTGCTGGCTTAGTGGTGAAAAATCCACCTGTCAGTGCAGGAGACTTAGATTCGGTATCTGGGTTGGGAAGATCTGCCAGAAGAAATGGCAGAAGATCTGGAGAAGGAAAATGGCAACCCACTCCAGTATTCTTGCCTGGGAAGTCCCGTGGACAGAAGAGTCAGACACAACTTAGAGACTAAGCAGCGGCAGTTGCTTTCCAGTGTTGTGTTACTTTCTGCTGTACAGTAGGGTGATATGTACATACATATGTGTTGTTCAGTCACTTGGTCGTGTCCGACTCTCTGCAACGCCATCAACTGCATCATACCAGGCTTCCCAGTCCTTCACTGTCTCCCAGAGTTTGCTCAAACTCATGCTCATCGAATTGGTGATCCCATCCAACCATCTCATCCTCTGTCATCCCTTTCTCCCGCCTTCAATCTTTCCCAACGTTAGGGTCTTTTCCAATGAGTCAGCTGCTTCAGCGTCAATACCTCCAATGAATCTTCAGGGTTGGTTTCCTTTAGGATTGACTGGTTTGATCTTGCAGACCAAGTGGCTTTCAAGAATCTCTATAACCACAGTTTGAGAGCATCAATTCTTGAGCACTCAACTTTTATGGTCCAACTCTCAGGTACACGACTACTGGAAAAACCATAGCTTTGACTCTACAGACCTTTGTCGGCAAAGTGATGACTCTGCTTTTTAACGTGATGTCTGGGTTTGTCATAGCTTTTCTTCCAGGGAGCAAGCATCTTTTAATTTCATGGCTAAAGTCACCATCTACAGTGATTTTGGAGCCCAAAAAAATAAAGTTTGTACCTGTTTCCATTTTTTCCCACTATTTGCCATCAAGTAATGGGACCAGACGCCATGATCTTAGTTTTTTGAATGTTGAGTTTTAAGCCAGCTTTTTCACTCTCCTCTTTCACCTTCATCAAGAGTCTCTTTAGTTCCTCTTGATTTCTGCCACTAGGGCAGTGTTATCTGTGTATATGAGGTTATGTACATATATAAGTATATATATATATATATATATTTTTTGTTTAGATTTCCTTCCCATTTAAATCACCACAGAGCATAGAGCAGAGTTCCCTGTGCTAAACAGGGATCATCAAAAAACCACGAGAGTGTCAGAAAAGCATTTACTGCTTTATTGACTACGCCAAAGCCTTTGGCTATGTGGGTCACAACAAACTGGAAAATTCTTCAAGAGATGGAAATACCAGACCACCTGACCTGCCTCCTGAGGAATCTGTATGCAGGTCAAGAACCAACAGTTAGAACCAGACATGGAACAACAGACTGGTTCCAAATTGGAAAAGGAGTATGTCAAGGCTGTATATTGTCACCCTGCTTATTTAACTTGTATGGACAGTACATCATGTGAAATGCAGTGCTGGATGAATCACAAGCTGGAATCAAGATTGCTGGGAGAAATATCAATAACCTCATAAGCAGATGACACCACCCTTATGGCAGAAAGTGAAGAAGAGTCATCAAGAGACTAAAAAGTCTTGATGAAAGTGAAAGAGGAGAGTGAAAAAGTTGGCTTTAAACTCAGCATTCAGAAAACTAAGATCATGGCATCTGGTCCTATCACTTCATGGCACATAGATAGGGAAAAAATGGAAACAGTGACAGACTTTATTTCTCTGGGCTCCAAAATCACTGCAGATGGTGACTGCAACCATGAAATTTAAAGATGCTTGCTCCTTGAAAGAAAAGCTATGACCAACCTAGACAGCATATTAAAAAGCAGAGACATCACTTTGCTGACAAAGGTCTGTATAGTCAAAGCTATGGTTTTCCCAGTAGTCATGTATGGATGTGTGAGTTGGACCATACAGAAAGCTGAGTGCTGAAGAATTGATGCTTTTGAACTGTGGTGTTGGAGGACTCTTGAGAGTCCCTTGGACTGCAAGATCAAACCTGTCAATCCTAAAGGAAATAATCCTGAATATTCATTGGAAGGACTGAAACTGAAGCTCCAATACTTTGACCACCTGATGCAAAGAACTGACTCATTGGAAAAGACCCTGATGCTGGGAAGGATTGAAGGCAGGAGAAGGGGACGACAGAGGATGAGATGGTTGGATGGCATCACCGACTCGATGGGCATGAGTTTGAGCAAGCTCTGGGAGTTGGTGATGGACAAGGAAGCCCGGTGTGCAGCAGACCTTGGGGTCACAGAGTCGAACACGACTGAGGGACTGGACTGAACTAAACTGAATAAAGTGTAACACTGTCAGTCCCAATCTCCCAATTCATCCTAGCCCACTTCCCTCCTTGGTATCCACAAGTTTGCTAAGACAGCTTTCAGTGAGCAGGGAAACTTCCTGGAGGCGACCCCTGAGCTGAAAGCAGGAGGATAAGGAGCTAGCTGTGAAAAGAGCCAGGTGGTGTGTGTTTCTGGCATAAGCCCTGGGGCCAGGGCAGCTGGATGAGGGCAGCCTGAGCGCATTAAGGGGGCAGATGCAGCAGGGCCCTGTGGGTTGCTTTGGCTTTCACTCAGTAAAAGGGATCCGTGGAGGGTTCTTGAGCAGAGAAAGGGTGTGAACTCAGATGTGTGCCCCTTCTGGGCCTGTGGGAGAAACTGAAGGAATGGGGGCAGATGAGTTGATAATGAGGGCTGGGAACTGAAAATATGGAGAGATGTACGGTGGTTTGGGCTTTCCAGGTGGCACTAGGGATAAGGAACCTGCCTGCCAATGCAGGAGACATAAGACTCAGGTTCAATCCCTGGGTTGGGAAGATCCCCTGGAGAAGGGCATGACAATCCACTCCAGTATTGTTGCTTGGAGAATTCCATGGACTGAGCAATCCGGCAGGCATGGGATCTCAAAGAATCAAACACGACCGAAGCAAGTTAACACACAAGCAGGTTTAGGAGCTATTTTGGAGGCGGGGTTAACAAGAGATGGCGGTAAGAAAGGAATAAATCCAAAAGATTGAGGTGAACAAGCAAACCTAGAGAGTGTGTGTACAGGATAGAAGCTGAGGGCTTTGAGGCAGTGAGACAAACTTCTCAGCCCCTTTCCTGCTGGGCAACCTTCAGAGACATTGCCCAACTTCCCTGCCTTAATGAGTGGGGACTGTATGTGTGCAGATAAAGCGAGTACTCCGAAAATGGTAGCTATTTACAAAAAAGGCAGCGCTGGGGTGAGAAAATTAGCAAGGTGGAGCGGTTGGCCCAGAGGTGATAGTAACAGCTGGCACCAGGGGGCAGTAGCAAGCAGGGTGGGGCGGCTTGGCAGGTCTGAAGCCACTTAAACTAGATGGTGGTGCCCAAGTGCTGGGCCCAGGACAAAGCCTGCCTAGGGGCACGTGTTCGGGCAGTGTGCCGAGGAGTGGGCAGGTCACTGCTGCCTCCTGGAGTCTGGGGATCAGAGCCTAGTAAAGGGCGTTTGTTCAGGAGAAACCTGAACGGCCGCATGGTAGAATTCAGTCAGAGGCCAGCAGACAGCGGGCTTTCTGCCCTCCGTCCCCCCTGGAGAGTCGCCCCAGCTCAGAGGATTTCAGGGCGGCTGAAGCTGGGGTTTCCCCCCACCAGCCTCCCACTCTCCCCCACAAACACTCCAGGCCCAGGCGCTGTACAATAGGCACTTTATTAGTGGTTGGAATGCAGTTACACATAGGGGTGTGCGGACAGAATGGGGGAAGGGGGCAGGCAGGCACAGGAGACAGAAACCCCAGGCTGGGGTTTCTCCAGATCCCGGATCAGGGGGGGGCTTGAGATATGGCAAAGGGAGACCGGGCACACCAGTTCCCCTGAATTCAACACATTTGGCAAAAGGATCCTCAAAGCGAGGAGACTGGGGGTGGGGGGGTGCCTATTTGCCCAAGGCATCTACCCCCCATCCCCCCTTTCTTCGAAATCATCCCTTGAGTGGATTCAGTTTCTTTTCTCTCTTACAAAGAGAGGTGTGTCAATAAGTGGCAGAGAAAAGGGGAAATTCAGCCCGACTCAGCCAGCCAGCCGGTTTCCATTAAGCCACTATTACCAACCTCCTCCCTGCCCCCACAACCTACCTCCCTCTTCTCCACCCCCATCAACACCCCAGCTACTGCCTCCCTGGCCAGGAGACACCCCTACTTGGGCACACACAGCAACACCTGAGGAGGGGACATCAGAAAGCATTCTTTAGCAGCCCCATCTCAGCCGTGAAGACAGAGAAAAAGCTAACAGACCCTTTAATGCATGTCCAGGTTTAAAAAAAAAAAGTGCCTGCAGTGGCCAGTAGCCAGTTGTTCAACTTGGAGAAAGGGTTCTGGCATCCTGGCCAGAGCAGACGCAGGTTACAGTGGCCTTGTTGCAGCCACCGCTGTTGCAGACACAAATACTGTCCTGTCATAAGAGGGGGACAGGAACCGCAAGGCAGCCCACAGAGGCCGCTCACATGTCGGATACTAAGAAGCCCCACCTGGCCTCTCGTGCCGGCTGGTAGGGGGCGAAGTAGTGAGGGGGGAGGCGCCGAGAAAACTCCCGACTGGCCCTTGGCATAGGGAGGCGATGCCCCAAATCCTGCAGGTTCCCTGGTGCTAACTGGATGATGGGTGGGGCAGGAAGGGTGCGGCAGTGACAGGACTTCAGGTCAGCCCGATGGGCTGGGGGTTCTGACCCAGCTGCCCAGCACCCATCACGAAACTTCCAGGGAGGGTGGGGGCGGGGACTCTAGGCCTCCTCCTGCCTCTTGTTGGTCTTGTTCAAGATCTTCTTGAGGGTGAGAGACATGAAGTAAGGCCTCTCAGGCGTCCCATCATTCCTCTCCAGGTCCTCCACTGCGGAGAGAGGCCCCAGAGCAGGCGGCATGAGGGGAGCCCCCGGGCGGGGCCCCGGGGGATTGGGTGGGTGGATGGGGAGGGGGTGGGTCACAGAGAAGCCTCAGAGGGTTAAGAAGCAAGAGGTGCTGGGACTGGAGGGAGGGGGACTGGAGCGGGGTGGGAACGGGGCGGGGGGCACACACACACGCTGATCCCCACTCCCAGGCCCAGAAGCCCCGCATGCACCCGCCCTGATCTACAAGCCAGCCTCCCTCTCTACTCCTCGACTTCCGCCCGCTTCCCCTCCTCCGCACTCCCCTTCAACAGGATGTCTCTCAGCTCGGGCGACATGAAGTACGGTCGCTCCTGAGAGCCGTCATTTCTTTCCAGGTCCTCACCTGGGCTCCCCCAGGAACCAGCAAGGGGGAAAACGGGGTGGTCAGGCAGGGAGGGGATGAGGGAGGCGGGGGGTTCAGGGAAGCCAGCAGGCATGGAGGAGAGGAAGAGAAAAGAGAAAACAAAAAACCAAAAAATAGACGGAGAGACCAGAGTTAGTGGCAGCCACAGATGTCCCCCAAAAAGCCAGAAACTCTAAAGCCGAGGGCTCAAGGGACAGTGTCCCAGCTGCAGCCTGACCAAGGGACAAGAGGGTGCAGCAGCTCTGAACGCTGGGGAGAAGCTGTGGGGGGTGGGAGGTGGGGTAGCCTGGGGCCCCAAGGATAGCCAGGCTCTGGGGAGGCCGCGGGCAGATATGTAGCCCCATCACAGGGAGATGTTCTGCCCAGAGGGGAGAAGGGAGTCAGGGCCCAGCAAGGGTCGGGGGTGAGGGGTTACTCACAGAAACAGAGGAAAAGTGTGTCCACACACATGCCATAGACACTGAAGAAGCCATGGGCAATCAGGTAGGAGCCGATGACCACCGTCTGGGCAAAGGACAGACAAGCTGTTTCCACCCTTCTGCCCAGGGCAACCTCTACCCACCACCTCATCCCTTCCCAGCTAGCAGCATGCCATTTCCCTGCTGATAAGCTAGCCCCTCACTTAAGGCCTTTGGCTGCAATTTTATGCATTTTTTAGGGAATGATAGGTTTTGCCAGTATTCTTTTTTCTTTTTAATTTTTTTGGCCGCACTACAAGGGGTGTGGGATCTTAGTTCCTGAGCAAGGATCGAACTCATGCCCCCTAAATTGGAAGCACAGAGTCTTAACCTCTGGACCTCCAGGGAAGTCCCTAGTGCATGACAGCTTTAATGCCCACACTCCTACTAGACCGTGTCTGTCCCATTTATATCTCCCAGCAACCTGGAAACTCAGAGGGCCTTGGTAGGTACTTGATAAACACTGATTGACCAAAGTGAGCAGATTAAATAACTTGCCCAGAGTCACTCAGAATTAGCAAACAAAGAACTAAGATAAAAATCGAGGTCACTGGGCTCCAAGTCCTGCACTCAGATACTGTACTGCTCTTAGGGCGTTGACCTAAATCCCTAACCACGGCCCATGGTCTGCCTGCCCGATCTCCACCTCCTCATCACTTCACTCCCTCCACACCAACCACACTCATTTGCTCATTGTTCCTGGCACAGACCTGCCTCAGGGCCTCAGGTGTTTGTCCCCTCTGCCACAACATTGCCTGCATCTCTTTCAGATCTTAGACATGACATCACTTCCACAGGGAAGCCCTCTAGACTCCCACACCTGCCCACATCCTCTACTGCAAGCTCTGAAATTTGGTTCCCTGTAATTCTTCTGGCACGTACAACTTTGCAAGCATACATCCAGTTTGCATAATCATGGGCATGTGGAATATGTGGGATCTTACTTCCCTGAGCAGGGATCGAACCCACACCTCCTGCATTGGCAGCATGGAGTCTTAACCACTCCGCAGACCACCAGGGAGGTCCCATGTCTGTTTACTCCTAAACTGTAAGGCCTTTGAAGGGAAGCCCTCCCAGGTCATGCCTGGAACATGGTTGTGCTAAGCCATTTCAGTCATGTCTGACTCTTTTTGTGACCCCATGGACTGTAGCCCACCAGACTCCTCTGTCCATGGGATTCTCCAGGCAAGAAGACTGGAGTGGGCTGCCATGCCCTCCTCCAGGGTGGGGCCTCCATGCTGGCTCAGTTGGTAAACAATCTGCCTGCAGTGCAAGAGACCTGAGTTCAATCCCTGTGTTGGAAAGGTCCCCTGGAGAAGGAAATGGCAAACCACTCCAGTATCGTTGCCTGGAAAATGCCATGGACAGAGGAGCCTGGTGGACTGTAGTCCATGGGACCCCAGAGTTGGGTACGACTGAGCGGCCAACACTTTCCATCAGGGTATCTTCCTGACCCAGGTGTCGAAACTGCATCTCCTTTGACTCCTGTGCAGCAGGCGGATTCTTTACCGCTGAGTCACCAGGGAAGCCCCGGACCATGGCTAGGACTTAATAAACGTTTGTGGCCTGAGTTAATCAATCATTCCCCCCCTCTGCTTCCATTCTGTCCAGTCAGAGGAGGCCAGGTGAGTCCCGACATCTCCTTCTCCCCAACCCCTGCCCACCCCCCAAAGGTTCATACCACTATAGGGACCCAGTAATAATTGAGGGGTGGTGCTGTGTCCTGCACGATCCTGATTCGGTGAGTGAAGAAGAAGAAAGCCAGGATCCCTGGAAAGCAGAAGGAAATGGAGATGGTTGAGGGTTCTGGATAAAGGAAATGCCCCCCCCCCCCATCAAGAAGACCCCAGAGAAGACAGTTATCATAGAAGGCATGGGGGCCGACAGCAGCTCACAAAGGGCCTCCAACAGTCTCTCTGCAGCCAAACAGCACTCACCCACGCTACCGACTATCAGAAGTTTGCCCAACAGGAAGAGGAAGTCGGTGACTTTATCCAGGACAGCCACCCTACAGGGGACATAAGAAGCAGGCGTGAATGCTGGCTCAGGGCCTGGGGGAGGAGGGAGGTGGCCAGAGAAGGGTGTTTTTCCCTGACCTGATGATGTTTCTCATGAGCAGGAAGAAGGCATTTCTGGCTGAGGTGCAGAAGTTGGTGCCGTAGATGGCAATCTGGAGGGAGGTGGGAGCGATGGATCAGCCCCACCGCGCCAGGGAATGAGGGCTCCTCCAGCTAGCAGCAGCTGGTGGGTTAGTTCTTGGTCCCGGGCCTACTCACCATGATGTAGGCATTTCTGTTGAGGAATTTGATGAACTTCTCCAGACACCAGAAGCAGCATTTGAGACAGCTCATGAGGAACTTGGCAAACTTGTTCTCTGCCGCTAGTAGACGAGAGATGCAGAGGTGAGAGGAAACCCCACCCGGCCTGGTAGGAGCCCCTACTTCCTTGTTTCACACACTTGCCAGCGTCCAGGACTCTTAGAGCCCCCTTCTCGAATAGACAAGGAGAGGGAGACTTGATTCAGGACCCTCGGGGTCCTGCCCCGCACGCTGGTAGGAACCAACAGTGACTCTCAGCCCAGTCCCCCCAAAACAGGAATTCAGCCCAGCCTCCAAGATAGGAATAAACGACAACCCACACGGCTACCCGGGCCCTGCCTCCCAGGCAGAAGCCAATCCTTGAGCCCTCCTTGGCTACACCCCAAAGTACAGCCAATCCCAGGCTGACCGTCTCTTCAGGAACCAATGGCGGCCCCACCTCTTGTTCCCGCCCCTCCAATGGAAAGAACGCCATTCAATGGGCTCTTTCAGTCATTCCTCATCACAGTAACGAATCACGAAAGCCCCACAGGCAGCAACCAATCCCTGCCCCAGCAATTTAGCCCCACCTCCCTCCAAGAATCAATCCCAATCTACACCCTTAGCCCCGCCCCCCCAGGGAATCATGTCAACCACCTGTGGGCCATACCTTTCAAGCGCTGATCCAAGTACTCCAGCATCACTCGGATGACCTGCACGATGGCCAGAATGAGGGAGCCAAAGGCCAAGGAGCCTGTGTGATACCTTTGAGCCGAGGGTGTGGTCAGTAGCCGGGCCAGGCTTCTTCCACTCCATCTCACCCCCCACCCCCAGCCCACCTGGGTCCCCACCTGAGCGCCCGGCCAAAGGCAGAGAAGAGCGGGAAGGCAGGCAGATCATCCGGCTTGTTCATGGCCCAGTAGTAGGAGGCGAATGCCCCGGCTAGTGTGACCTGGCCCAGTGCCAGCACGAAGTTGGCCAGCCAGAAGAACATGAAGACGTTGAAGATCTGCAGGCCCAGCAGGGCCCGGTGGTAGGTCGATTCACCACCATAGAAGGCGAACTGGCAGTGGGCTCCAGGACACAGGCGGGATTCATTGGAGGAGGGGAAGGTCTGTGGGAGGGATGCAGAGCCTGGTCATATCATAGGGCCTTGGGGTTCAGAGTGGGCTCTGGGCATCAGGTCCAGGTCAGGTGGACCGTGGGGTGGGACAGGAGTCATGAGGAACTGAGTTAAGTCAAGAAACTGGGAATTTACAAGAAGGGTTTGCAAAAGGGGTTCTAAAAGCAGGCTCAGAGATGGTTGTCTCAATGGACATCAGGGAGACAGGAGAAACTATCATGAGGATCAGTGGAGTGGCCATGTGGACAGATCACAAGCAGCAGAGATCATTAAGAAGACCACAGAGGGCAGGTGAGGGGCTTGTGAAAAGCAAGGACAGGATTCTGGAAGCAAGAACTGACCACCACTGGGTGAAGAGAGGTGTGTAGTAGCAGGAGACGAAGTCAAGGGTGGGGGGAAGTTGAGTGGATCAGCATTTAGGGAGTAGGGGGTAGTGGGGGCCAGGCTGGATCTCCCCCCCCAATCCCCCCTGCATCTGGCACAGGACCTACAGCAGGCGTCAAATGTTTGCTCAATGGTCCCCAAGTGGGAACAAGAGATTTCAGATCATCTGTGGGCTATCAGAGAAACAGCCACACCCCTCTATTTGGGGACACTCACCTCAGGGTTGCAGGTTTTCCCAGCAACTGGGCAGCTGGTGTCATTGAAGATCTTATAGACAGCTTCGTTGGAAGTGGACAGGAAGCTAGAAGCTTGTTAAGGAACCTAAGTTCAGGGTTTAGGGACCACAGGGGCACATGGAAAAAGAATCCATTCCCACACCAAGTTCTGGCCTTGCCCCCAGGCTGCGGGTCACCTCCAGGCAAGTTGGGCACTTTGAGCCATCCCCGGGGCCAGAGACCAGGGTCTGACGGTGGATACATAGCAGTGCTAGCCCAGTAGGCGATGCAAAGGCACAGCAGGAAGAAGGTGACCAGTGGGTACAGCAAGGAGCACATCACGTATCCCACAGCCCTGGAAGGAGCAGAGACACAGACATCAAAGCCCGAGCAGCCCCTGCAACTGCCCCAGCCTGACCCTCTGGCACCCCAGCACCCACCTGCTGGCTTCTTTGATGAGTGCAATGGCGATGAGAATTCTCTTCCGTAGAAAGATGAGTAGCAAGATGATAATAACCTCGATGATGCTCAGAATGATCACTGCGGGGGGCAGAGGGTGAATTCAAGTCTGCCACCTGCCTGGGCTCCCCACTCCCACCCAGGCCTCACCGAGTGGGGAGCTGGGACTCACTGAAGGCCACCCAGGTCTGCCGCAAGTGCAGGTACACACGGAAGTCCGTCTGGAAGCCAAGGTCCACCAGGGAGATGTCAGAGCCAGCCTCACCACGCAGCCGGGCATATTCCATGTAGCAATGCAGTATTCCTGCATGGGGGAACCACTGTGCTACCACTGACCTCAGCCCAACCACCGCTCCCCCAATGCCACAAAGCAGGTGCAATCATGCTCATTTAACAGAAAACAAAAACCAAGGCTGAGAGGGCTGCTGTTGCCTCAGGGCCTTTGCACTGACTGTTCCTGCTGCCTGGTTCAGTCTCTCCCCAACTGGATCCCTTACATCCTCTAGTCTCTGCTCTAAAGTCACCTTCTTGTGCAACCTTCTAAGATCCCTTCCTCCCTTTAGAATAATACCCTCTTACACTCCAAATTCTTATCCACCTTCACTGTTTTGACATCCCAGAGGTTATCTAGTTTGTTTCTTATCCATCTTGCCCATACGACCCTGGAATGTAAGCTCCACAAGAGTAAGATCTGTCCTGGTGTATTCATTGCTGTAAGCCCAGGACCTAGAAGACTGCCCAGGACATAGTCATTCAATACAAGATGGATGAATGAATGAGCGAGCAGGTATCAGGGTGCTGTGTGACCTGCAGCTTTCCTGACCCCTCTGCATGCTCAGTTGCTTCAGTCGTGTCCAATTCTTTGAGACTCTAGGGACTGGAGCCCCTGAGGTTCCTCTATCCATGGGATTCTCCAGGCAAGAATACTGGAGTAGGTTGCCATTTCCTTCTCCAGCCTGACCCCTGTGTCACCCTGTAATGATGATTCGTGGGTGGGGAGGGAGGACATGGGTGCTAACATCCCGTGGGGTAGCATTAGGGATTTTCAGCATTCTCTTTAGTTCTCTGTAGAAGAAAATTGTGAAGTACAGATAACGTACAAGAAGCTCGTCACCAGGGATTTCCCTGGTGGTCCAATGGTTAAGACTCCAAGCTCCCAGTACAGGGGGATCAGGTTCAGTTCCTGGTCAGGAAACTAGATCCCACATGCCACAACTAAAACATCCCTTGTGCCACAACTAAGACCCAACACAGCCAAGGGTAGTAACAAAATGGTAATGGTGGTGATTTAGTCACTAAGTTGTGTCCAACTCTTGCAACCACCAGGCTCCTCCGTCCATGGGATTTCGCAGACAAGAATGCTGGAATGGGTAGCCATTTCCTTCTCCAGGGGAATCTTCCCAACCCAGGGATGGAATTCAGGTCTCCTGCATTGCAGGCAATCTCCTGCATTGCAAGTGGATTCTTTACCGTGTTCTTTACCATGGAGTCACCAAGTAACAAAGGAAATAAAAATAACTATTTAAAAAACAAAAAGCTAACCACCTAAACTGCCAGCACCCAGCTAGAAACCATTCATTAACATGAATATTTTGGAAATTCCCTGGCAGCCCAGTGGTTAAGACTTTGAGCTTCCACTTCAGGGGGCATGGGTTTGATCTCTGGTTGGGGAACTAAGATCCTGCATGCTGCGCTGTGCAGCCAAAATTAAAAAAAGAAGAAGAAGAACATTTTAATATATGTGTCCCCAGTTTAGGTTGCATATCCGGCAAAGTTTAAATGAATAAACAGAACATGAAGCACTGTATTCAGAGTTCCACAGGTCACAGAGTCACAGGACCCTTCCCCATCTCATTCACACCCTATCTTCTTCTCAGCAAATCTCTGAACCGGTAAATACTAATTATCCCCATTTTATGGAGGAGGACATTGAGGCATGGGGAGGTTGAGTCACTTGCCCAAGGTCATAGAGCAAGGAACTGGAAGAGGCTGAATTCAGACCCTGGGCTTTCTGGTGCCAGAGCATCTGGCCTTAACCACTGTGCTAGATGGTCTACTTGATGATGACTTTGCTGTCAACAAAATACAGATCCAGCCCTGTTTAGGAACATTATGATCAAATTCATCAGACATAAATGAGCACGGAGGTTGTTTCCAAGTGTCTGCTCTCATAAACAATGTCGAGATGAACATCTTTACAAATATTCCCAATGAAAGACATAGAGAATGTCTGATGGCTCAGGAGAATTGTTTTTTTTTTTTCAGTCACATCTTGCAGCCTTCAGAATCTTAGTTCTCTGATCAGGGATTGAACCAGGGCCAGCAGTGAAAGCATCAAGTCCTAGCCACTGGACCACCAGGGAATTTCCTCAAGAGAAGATTCTCTCTTTTTTTTTTTTGGCTGTGGGATATGTGGGATCTTGGGCTTCCCAAGTAGCACTAGTGGTAAAGAACCCACCTGCCAATGCAGGAGACATAAGAGATGTGGGTTCAATCCCTGGGTCGGGAAGATCCCTTGAAGGAGGGCCCAGCAACCCACTCTAGTATTCTTGCTTGGAGAATCCCATGGACAGAGGAGCCTGGTGGGCTATGGTCCATAGGGTCACAAAGAGTTGGACACGACAGAAGCAACTTAGCACTGCATGTGGGATCTTAGTTCCCCAACCAGGGATTGAACCCACGCCCCCTGCATTGGATGCATGAGGTCTTAACCACTGGACCACCAGGGAAGTCCCAAGAGAAGATTCTTGATGGGTCAATGAGAGCTCCAAGGGCACAGGCACTTTGCAGACAGTGGGGAGGGGAGGACACAGGGAAGGAGTGACTTACCGTAGCCTAGGACCAGGATCACCATGACGATCATCACCCAGACCATAATGCCAGCCAAGAATCGGAGCAGGATGATGAACAGGAGGCTCAACACCATGGCGATAATCAGGCCTCTGTGGGAGAAAATGGGGACATGGTGGATCCTGATCCCCTCACCAGTCTCAGACAGGGTAGCCTACCTTCCCTCTCAACTTACATGATAATCCAGTACCAGGAGACTGTGTAATCTTCAAATATCCTCATGGCCAGCTGCCGGGCCTCCAGGACTCCATTGGCCTTCCTGGGGGAGGGCAGACAAGGCTTAGGTAGGACCCCAATCCATGATTGGGCCAGCCCCAGGGGATGCCCTGTTCCCTACCCCACCCCCACCCCACCCCAGAAAAGCACAGTGCTGGCGTGGTGGGTCGAGGTCCTCACTTGGCGCCTTCCACCAGCTCCGTGACATTTTTCCGAGAGCCAAGCCCATCCTCGTAGGTCGTCTCGTTGCCCACCATGAGGACCCCCTTGTGGGCGTGGACAGCAGGGAAACATCGCTGGGCAACTACACAGAGTTGGAGATGGGATCAGTCAGGTGGACCCCTGAAACCTCCTCAGGCCCCTCCGGAGCTCAAGGGACCCCAGACTCACAGGGTTTGCTGGGAATGAGGACAGCGGGGCAGTCTCCATCTCGAAGGACTTCAGCCACACCCTGCCAGGAGAGAGCAAGCGTTCGATCCTGCAGGCCAGTACCGTGGACCTGCCCTCGCCCAGGCTCCCAGGGCAGTTATCCACTCACCTTGTTTTTCTGGAAGCCAGGTAAACAGTACTGCTTGTAGTACTCGAAGTCCTCAGACGCATGAGCATTCAGGTAGGTGAGGTAACGGCTGGGACATTTCTCCACACAAATCTTGGGAAGGACCGGAGGCAGGGGTTGGGTGGGGTCAGAACAGACGCCTGATGCCCTCTTAGGACAGAGGTCCCACCCTCCTCCCGCTTATTCATCAAGAGGAGAAAGAGGGCTGGGAGAGAAGCTACTACTAGAGGAGGAAAAAGGGCCTGATTGATGTAAGTGGGGGACAGGAAACAGGAGGGGAGGGGAGAAGTTACCTGGGGGGTGGGACACTGGAATTCCAGCAGGACCAGGGGGCTAGCACACTTCACAATGTTGAAATAAAACAGGAAGGGTTTGTTCCTGGGGTTGGGGAAGGGAGACGGAAACTGTCAAGACTTCTCCAGCAGCCTATATAGAATATCTTAATGAAAATAGAAACAACAACCATAATAACTTCGTGCCAGGTGCTGTGCAAGCACTGGACATGTACTGGCTCATCTAACCATCAGAAGAGTCCCATGAGAGTGGGAATGTCAGGATCCCCATTTCAGAGATGAGGCCCAGAGAGGCTGAGACACTTGCCATAGGTCACACAGCCAGGTCACACAGTTCATTTTGAACCTGCCCATTTACCTCACCTGACATCAGATCCAGGACTGTCTCTTCTGTCTCCCCCCTAACATGTGGGCCACCAGAGGATAAGACTTTGAATGTCTCAATTAGAGCCCTGTCCCCGAGGCCTAGAACAGAGGTTGGGGATGGCGGGAGTTTTATAAATACTTGTTGACTGGACTGGTGGATGGATGGAGGTGAGGGAAGCCTAGAACCTTCTCCCCAGTACTGAGGAAGCTCTCTCCAGACCCAGTAGGCCCCAAGGAGCCACACTCACTCATTTTTCGTGCCCTTCTGCCCGCAGAATTGGCCTCGGCTGTCAGTGGGGTAGATCACCTTTCGAGGGTCTCCATGGGTCCAAGCTGTGGAGGGATCCAGGAATGTTGAGGTGATGGGGCTCCACCACCAGCTCCACTTCTGCCCCAGAGGCTGTGGCCTGCCCGCCCACCCGGGAACCGCCATCCCATCCCCTCCTTCGCTTACCTATGATGCCCACAGCTACGTAACCAACAATAGCCAGGAAGAGGAAGACACAGCAAATGATATCTGTGCAGCCTCTGTGGAGGAAGAGACCGATCAGCGTGGGAGTACTGGTGCCCTGGATATCATGGACCCAGCCTGCCTCGTGCCTGCATCCATGCTCAGGCATCAGTCGTGTCTGACCCTTCGGGACCCTGTGGACTGTAGCCCGCCAGGCTCCTCTGTCCATGGGATTTTTTAGGCAAAAATACTGGTATAGTTTGCTATTTCTTCCTCCAGGGGATCTTCCCGACCCAGGGACTGAACCCGAGTCTCCTGCATTGGCAGGTAGATTCTTTACCTCTGAGCCACCTGGGAAGCGCTGTCTGCCTTGTAAATGTATCACATCCATGTGTTATTGGGACACACGTTCCTGAGTGGTACCAATGCTGTGAATTTTAACTATTAATGCCTTTCACTGCAGCACTATTGACAATAGCCAAGATATGGAAGCAACCTAAGTGCCCATCCGTAGCTGAGTGGATAAAGATGTGGCATATACATATACAATGGAATATTACTCCTGTGTGCGTGTCTGTGTGCGTGCTCATTCAGTCGCTCAGTTGTGTCCAACGCTTGGCGACCCTGTGGACCCTAGCCCGCCAGGGTCCTCTGTCCATGAAATTTTCCAGGCGAGAATACTGGAGACGCTTGCCAGTCCCTTCTCTAGGGGATCTTCTCAACCCAGGGATTGAACCCACATCTCCTACATTATAGGTGGATACTTTCTCTCTTCTTTAAAATTTTATCTTTTTTTTTTTTTTAATATCTGTTATTTTTGTAGGTGCATTCTTTACTGCTGAGCCACCTGGTAGCCCTGGAATATTACTCAGCCCTCCATAAAGAAAGAAATCTTGCCACTTGCACAACATGCAACAGACCTGGAGGATATTCTGCTAAGTGAAATAAGTCAGACAGAGAAAAACAAATAATGTATGCTTTCACTTATATGTAAAATCTACAAAACAAAACAAATGAAGAAACAAAACAGAAACAGACTCACAGATGCAGAGCACAAACCGGGGGTTTTCGAGAGTGGAGGTGGGTGGGGGAAATGGACAAAACAGGTAAAGGGGATTAAAAGTTACAAACTTCTGAAGAGGTACAAACTTCCAACCACAAAATAAATGTCATGGGAATGTAATACACATAGGGAATGAAGTCAAAAACATTCTAACAACACTGTATGGTAAAGGGTGGTAACTGGTCTTACTGCAGTGATCATTTCATAACATATAAAAATATCAAATTACTACATTGTTCACCTGAAATTAATATAATATTGTCTATTAATTATAACTCAATTTTAAAAAACAAAAAATAAAAAATAATTTTAATACCTAATGCTACACTATCCTCAAAGCAGGTTGCATCATTGTTTAGCTCCCTTTTGATTAAATGTCCATTTTGCTACATCCTTACCAGCATTATGGACTAATGTTTTTTAAAATTTAAGCTATTTTGTGGTGATCAGTTTGCAATTACAGAAATACTGAATCACTATGTTATGCACCCAGAATTAATTAAGTGATGTAGGTCACTTATACTTCAAAAATAAAGAAACTAATTCATAGAAAGAGAGATCAGACATGTGGTTACCAGAAGTAGGGTTTGGGAAGTGGAAGGGGGCATTGGATGAAGGTATTCAAAAGGTACAAGCTTCCATTTGTAAGATAAATAACTACTAGTGGTATAATGTACAACATGGTAAATATAATGTTGCATGATAAATTACGAAAATTGTTAAGAGAGTAGACCTTAAACTATTTTTTAATATCATAAGATTAAATATGAACGTGATAAAATGTAAACCATACAGGGATGTAGTTAATTAAGAACTACCTCCCACATAATCCCCTTCTCCATGAGAAACCTCTGTTAATGATTTCTTGTGAGTTTTTTTATTTACTGGTACAAATGTTTTCCAAAAAAAGTTTTTTTGGTTAATCCAGGCATGATTATGATACACCCACAGTTTGTGTATTGCTTTTTTCACTATTATATTGAGAGGGATCCATGTGAGGACTCAGAAAGGCTCTTGTACATTTTAGAAGCTGTGTAACAAAATAACCTAAGGATGCACTGTAATGTATCTAACTAGTTCCCAGAGATGCAACTCAGATTGTTGGTTTTTGCCCATCTAGGCAAGGTTTGTGGAGAAGGGAATGGCAACTCACTCCAGGATTCTTACCTGGAGAATCCCATGAACAGAAGAGCCTGGTGAGACCCAGTCCAGGGGGTCGCAAAAAGTCAGACACTGCTGAGCAACTAACACACACAGGTAAGGTTTGGGCTTCCCTGGTAGCTCAGCTGGTAAAGAATCTGCCTGCAATTCGGAAGACCTGGGTTTGATCCCTGGGTTCTAAAGATCCCCTTGAGGAGGGCATGGCAACCCACTCCAGTCTTCCCGCCTGGAGAATCCCCATGGATAGAGGAGCCGGGCGGGCTATAGTCCATGGGGTGGAAAAGAGTCAGACACGACTGAGCGACTAAGCACAGTACAGGCAAGGTTTACGGAGAGAAATTTTTTCACATCATTTTAATTTCCGGAATGAAGAGCTGTACATGTTTTTTAAATGTCATATTTCCTAATTCCCTCCAAAAAAGACTGTATCAATTAGTTTCAGAGCAGAATATGTGTCAATCTTTTTTTTTAAATTGAAGTAACAGTGCTTTAAAACACTATGTAATTTTCATGTGTACAATATTATATTCCTACTTGTGCATACCCTAGTGTGTCTATTTTTAACCTCTGCTAACCTGTGAGGGGGAAACTCTATTTGGTTCCTGTTTTACATTACATTCCTTTACTTTCCAGTGAGTTTGAGCATTTCTCCATAACTCCACTGTCTATAGTGTTTCTGGTTCTATTAAATGGTCTGTTCCAGTCTTTTGCCTGAATTGGAAAAAATGCATTTGTAAAGACTCTCTATAGGTGAAGAAAATTCCTTTATCATTCTTTTACCACTCTTTTATCTCTAAGTTGCAAATACGTATCACCACTTTGTTGGAGAACAGATGTGGGTGTGGGTGTAAAGAAACAGGGGCGGAAACAATGTTAGCTGACACCCCTCCCCTCCCAGGAACCCAGACCCCTTACCTGTTGTAAATGGGTCCTTTGAAGGCGGGGTCATACTTCTGCGGTGTTCCTGAAAATCAGAAAGATTGAGCCGAGTAGTCCAAGATGAAGCTAGCAGACCACCCTTCCCCAAGATGTCCTCAGAGATGTCTCTAGCCACGGAGGAGTAAGATTCAGAGATAACTGTGGATTTTCCGTGAACTGCCCGATTTATCACCTGGCGACCACTCACTGGGAGGACTGGGAGGGGGGCTAAAAAGGGGCCGCCCGGGAGTCCGGTGGAAGGGGGAGGATCCAAAAATGGGATCTGGAGAAGCAGGCTACGAGGACAGACCTCTGGGATGCGGGAGTTCTGGAGGGACCTCCGGGTGGGCCTCGGGGGTGAGGGGTGCTGGCAGGTGATGCGGAGGCGGGGCGGGTACAGGCTGAGATCTGCCCTTCCGCGCTCCCCTCATCCCCTCTACCCTGGGTCTTCCCGCTGCCCCTCCAAGTTGCCAGGCTGGCGCGGAGGGGGGCGCTGCCTACCGTGCTTCCCGTAATAAAGCTGCTGCTCCTTCCCCATCCCTGCGGGCGCCCGGCCCGACGGCGCCCGCCTGCTCCCGCTGCCGCTCCCCCTCTGCCCTCCGGTCCGGACGCGCGGGCGTCCCCAGGGGAGGCACCGAGGGACCGACTGGCGGCGGCTCCTCCCAGCAAAGAGCAAGGCGGGACGGCCCAAACCGGTCAGACCGGCCCTAGCTGAGCGGCTGCCTCGGACCGACTGGACCCAGAAACGGAGGGAGGGAGGGAGAGAGGGAGGAGAGAGCGGGGCGGGGCGGCAGCTGCTCCTGCCACTCACCGCCACCCGATTTAGCCCTCTCCGGCCCGCCCCCCAGGGAACTCTGGCTTCACCCAGTAGCCTGGGCTAGCGTCCGCCCCCCCCAACGAGGCGACACAGCTTTAAAACATCTCTCAACCCTGGAAGGCACCTAATAATTGTCCCATTCTGCAGATACGGAAACTGAGGCATCCGTGTCTGGCCAAGCACCCCAAAACAGGCAGACGGCTGAATCCAAGCAACCAATTATAGAGTATTTGGGCTGAATGCTCTCCAACCTGTGGGTGCATTTTTTTTAAAGAGTAAGTGCCAACAGTTAAATATTGAGACAGTCCATATAGAAATCCACACCCATGTCTCCTGAGAACTCCCAAATTAGAAATGACAGCCCCTTCGCCTTCTGCATGCCACATCCCTGTCTGGTACTGCTCCCTGCTGGTTCCTTTGTGGCCCCCAAGGCTACAGACATCAGCTCGCCATCCCTGCACCCTCTTACAGCTGATAATCCTGAAGCATTTGCTTTGAAGAACATGCATTTATTGAGCGCCTCCTGGGTACAGTGGCATTTGTGTAACCCAGTCTTGGGGAGCTGACATATACAGGGTAACCCTGGACTCAAATGATCCTGCCCCATCTGAGCCAGAGAATACTCAGGTCAGTGCCTTGTGTTCTCTGAGCCTCAACTTCCTCATCTGTGAAATGGGACTAAAGTATAAAACCAAAACCAGCCACAATGGGGACTTCCCTGGTGGTCCAGATGTTAAGAATCTGCCTTGCAATGCAAGGGACATGGGTTTGATCCCTGGTCAGAGAACTAAGATCTCACATCCCTCGGGGCAACTAAGCCCACTGGCTGCAACTACTGAACTCTTGAGCCACAGCTAGAGTCTGTGTGCCTCGATGAAAGATCCTGAGTGCTGAAACTAAAACTCTATACAGCCAAATAAATAAATAAAACAAAAACCAGGCAAAGACCAGGCATGGGATAGATACCAAGTATACAGTTGGCATAGATGTACTGTATTGCCAGTGTAGGGGTATCCAAATGATGCGGAGGTATACAGTAGGTATGGGGTACTGGTGGTACGGAGTATATAGCCCATCAAGAGCTATACAATCAGGGTATCTAATCATTGTGGGGTATAGGGCCAGGGTGGAGTTGTAAAGCTGGTAGGGTACACCCCCCTGCCCCAACCATCCACCCCCACATCCGCAGTATGCTCCTTTGATCATGTTCCTGTTCAAACTGCTTCTCCCAACAGCCCTTAAGGCCAGCTGCAAACGTCACACTACAATCAACTCTACAAGTGACATGGCCTGGTACAATTGGCATGGGAGTGTAGGCAACAGGAAGAGATATCCAGTGTGGGGCACACAATCAGCATGGGGTTATCAATGTGGTCATATACAGTTGGTGTTCAATAATTGTTGCTCCAAGTCAGGTACTCCCTGGTGGGAGTCTGGTCACCAACTCAGCTTGTCCCTAGAGAAACATAATCCACCTGCCAATGAGGGAGATGCAGGTTTGATTCCTGGTCTGGGAAGATCACCCCTCGAAGCAAGTAAGCTGAGCACCACAACTTCTGCACCTGTGCTCCAGAGCCCAGGAGCCGCAACTACCGAAGTCCGTGCACCCTAGAGCCCATGCTCTAGAACAAGAGAAGTCACCACAATGAGAAGCCGGCACACTGCTGTTAGAGAGGAGCCCCTGCCTGCCACAACTAGAGAAAAGCCTACACAGTAACAAAGACCCAGCGGAGCCAAAAATAAACAAATGAAAAAAAAAAAAGAAGAAATGTCACCTCCTCCCCAGTGGCTTCTAGCTGTCAAGGCCCCACTTGCCCCCTGGCCCACAAGCTTCAGCAAACAGGCGAGGCCCAAGGCTCCAAGCCATGCCCTTGGGTGACCAGGCCTCTCAAAGGAGCCCTGTGGTTCCCGTGGTCCCTGCCAAATCAAAGGCAAACTGGTCCCACCCTGCCCAGGGCAAGCGGTGCCCAGGCTGAAGCTTCTTCTCTTTCAGATGTGCTAGGTCCCCTGGGGACACTCCTGCAGACTCCAGCTCCACTCTGATGATGCTCAAATGTGGGCACAGCCCTGTGACAGGTGCCCCCCTCAGCACCCCACACAGGGGCCTCATGGCATACCTCCCATTGAGCACAGCTATATTAAACCACCATGGTCCCCCAGGCTGCCCTGCCCTCCTGGTGCTCAGGCCGGAAACCTTGCACTTCTCTTCCAGGATCCAAAAGCTTCTCACCCACTCCTCGGCCCCCCACCCTGTCACATGGCTGTCATTTCCTGCCTGAAGAGTGCAGGTGTCTCCACCCTGGTTTCTGAGCTCTCACACTTGTCCCCCCCCCCATTCCCTGGTAGGGCCCAGTGGAAGCAGTGATCACCCGATTCAGGGTATGTCCCTCCTCTGCCCTGAACCCTCTGTGGCTCCCACCTCACTCTGAGCCAAAGCCCAAGTCCTCCCCATGGCCCACGAGGCTGTGCCCACTCTGCGCTGTCCCCTCCCTGCCCTTAGCCCCTCCCACTCTCCCCTTTCCTTCTCCATTCCATTCATTGGCCTCCTGGTTATACTGTGGGTTATACTGTTTACAGCGTCCCAGGTGGCTCAGCAGTAAAGAAGCCGCCTGCCAATGCAGGAGACCCAGGTTCGATTCCTGGGTCAGGAAGATCCCCTGGAGGAGGAAATGGCAAATGGCAATCCACTCCAATATTCTTGCCTGGAAAATCCCATGGACAGAGGAGCCTGGTGGTCTATAGTCCACAGGATCGCAAGTTGGACGTGACTGAGCGACTAAGCCTGACATTATACTATACACTTTTTTTTAAACTTTTTCACTTTTATCAAAGGTTGTGACCACGAGGGATTCATAAAATGTCACAAAACTCTATTTGCTATTGAACTGTCTATTTCTAAATAGGAGACAGACACTAGTACAGCAATTCCTTTTACGTGGAAAGTTAAATTTTTTTTGAGAAGAGATTGACATGTATAGATATTTGTTTCCTTTTTGAACTTCAACCCCCAAAATATTCCAGCAAAACAACAACAACAACAAGAAAAACCAAGGGAAGTTGGGCTGGGTATCTGCTGCCAAGGATGGTGGACTTGCCCATACCAGGCCACCATGAGCCCTCGTCCCCCTGTTATATTATAAACACACCGGGCATGGTTCTTACATCAGGGCCTTTGCACAGGCTGTTCCTTCTCCCTGGAGATCTCCTCCCTGAGAAAGCCACTTGGCCCCACATTTCTTTTTTTATATTTATTTACTTGGCTGTGCCAGGTCGTGGTTGAGGCATGTGAACTCTTAGTTGCAGCATATGGGATCTAGTTCCTTGACCAGGGCTCAAACCCAGGACCCCCACATTGGGAGTGTGGAGTCTTAGCCACTGGACCACAGGGAAAGTCCTGCTCCACCTCTTTCAACCTCAAACATCACCTCCTTAGAGAGGCTTTCTCTGATGATCCTATCTAAGACAGCATCCTTTCCCCTGCTCCTGTTACCCTATTTTATTTTGTGTCTTACCGCCTGCCACATCACGTATTTACACATTGACAGTTTCCTGTCTCTCTCCATGTCTGCTGGCTGCACAAGGGCGAGGATTTCTGTTTTCTTCATAACACTGTCCTCAGGACTCAGCATTGCACCTGGCATGGAACACGCACTCAGGATTTGTTCAATGAATAACCGCAATATATTATTCACATACATATAGCTAAGACTGAGAATAAAAAATACAGCTTAGAGTTTTCCAGATGCATGCATTTTAAAAAATTAATTTGCACTAAGTTTACACATAGAAGAACTGAATACATGATAAATATCCAGTGGGCAGGGAAAGGATGAATCAGTCAGTTGCCTTGACTAGGCGTTAGGGAGAAAATAAATTCCACTCCCACCACACAGCAAAACAAATTCCACATAGATTAATCATGCATACAAATATATAAAACTCAAAACTTCAACAAGTGTGATGGGAAGATGAAAGAGCATATTTCTATCATCTGAGAGCAGGTGAAACTGGTAAGGTGGGTGGGGGAGAGAGGAAGGAGCACTGGAGTTTTCTCATGTCAGCCAAATGGCAGCCTGATCGGCAGAGTGGAAACAGTCAGATGAGAACAGCTGGTGCTGGGACTTCCCTGGCAGTCCAGTGGCTAAGATTGCATACTTCCACTGCAGGGGGCACAGGTTCAATTCCTGGTCAGGGAACCAAGATGCCACAAGCCACCTGACGCAGCCAAAAAAAAATTTATATATATATGACTTCCCTGGTGGTCCAGTGGTTAAGAATCTGCCTTGCAATGCAAAGGACGTGGGTTCCATCCCTGGTCAGGGAACCAAGATCCCACATGCTCTACAGCAACTAAGTCAGAGAGCCATAACTAGAGAGTCCATGAGTTACAAGGAATATATCCAGCATGATACAAAGAAGATCCTGCATGCTGCAACTAAGACCTGAAGCAACATATATATATGTTGCTGTTCAGTCGCTCAGTCATGTCCGACTGTCTGTGGCCCCATGGACGGTAGCCTGCCAGGTTCCTCTGTCCATAAAATTTTCCAAGCAAAAATACTAGATTAGGTTGCCATTTCCTACTCCATGGGATCTTCCTGACTTAGGGATGGAACCCACATTTCTTGCATCTCTTTCATTGACAGGTTGATTCTTTACCACTAGTACCACCCATATATATATATATAAAACCCACTTTACGCGGGGGAAGCAAGTGGTCAGTTCCTACTCCAGTTTTGAAGGGCGAGTGGGAGCCACTGAGGGTGTTTGAGCAGGAGCATTATGAGGCCAAGCTAGGGAGGGGAAGGTGCACAGGCGGGCAAGTCTCAGCTCTCAGGGAAATCAGTAGCCATGGATGGGACAGGTGGGCTATGGCCTTGCAGTGTCAACTTGAGTTATCCTTCCATAAGATGAAATTAAAGATGCAGAGAGAGGCACCTGGTTTGGCCTTGGCTCAGGGCCTTGCCTTGTGGGCAGCTCAGGAAATAAAAGAGGGAACATGGGTACTGTGGGGCTTCCCCAATGGCTCAGCAGTAAAGAAGCCACCTACAAGGCAGGAAATGGAGGAGACATGGGTTCAGTCTTTGGATCAGGAAGATCCTCTGGAGAAGGAAATGGCAACCCACTCCAGTATTCTCGCCTGAAAAATTCCATGGACAGAGGAGCCTGGTGGGCCACAGACCACGAGGTCACAAAGAGTCAGACATAACTAAGCAACTGAGCACGCACAATTGGTATTGTCGTCAGATCTGTTCCATTAGCTCTTGTTTTAACATTAGCCAAGTGGGGTGGAGGGAGGGGCAAGGCGAATACTAATGGTTTGATAATTGAGCCTGATTCAAACACTGCAGGACAGAAACTTGCTGAATCTTTGCAAGGATGATGCAAGATAATAAGAACAGTAGAACGCCCCAGTGCCTCCATATTACTGTGTGCCAGGCAGTCTTCTAAAATGTTACACGGTTTACCTGAGTTCACCCTTATAGCAATTCTGTGAGGTTGATTCCATCACTACTCCCATTTGACAGATGCAGAAACTGAGGCCCAGAGAAAAACATGTCAGTGGCCACAAAAACGATGAGCAACAGAGCTGGGCCACCCAGCTACTGAGTTAGTGTTTCCTTTGGATGCTGTAAGCAATTACCACCAACTTGGTGGCTCAAGACACAAATTTATGGGACTTTCCTGGTGGTCTATTGGTTAAGACTTCACCTTCCAGAGCAGCGAGTGTAGGTTTGATCCCTGGTTGGGGAGCTAGGACCCAGCAGGCTTCACAGCCAAAAAAACCAAAACATAAAACAGAAGCAATATTGTAACAAATTTAATAAAGACTTTAAAAATGATCCACATTTTTTGGATCATTTGTTTGTTTCTTCATTATTTGGATCGTTTGGATCATTTGTTTGATTTGTTTTGGAAACAAAACACACACAAATTTATTATCACAGTTCTAGAGATAAGATTCAAAGTGCATCTCACTAAGCTAAAATCAGGGTGTTGGCCAGGCTATGTTCCTTCTGCAGTTTCTCAGAATCTGTTTCCTCGCCTCTTTCCAGCTTTTTGGCTCATGTCCTCCTCCTCCATCCTCAAAGCCAGTATTCCCATCAAGCCTACATCTATTTCCATTGCTGCAGCTCCTCCCCTGCCTCCCCTGCCTCCATCTTTTCTTTATGAGGACTGTTGTCCTTGGGCCCATTTGGATAACTGAGAATAATCTCCCCATCTCAAGATTCTAAACTTAATCCCATCCGCAAAGTCCCTTTTGCTGTGAAAGGTAACACATTCATGTTGTTTAGTTGCTCAGTCATGTCAGATTCTTTGTGACCCTACGTACTGTAGCCTGTCCAGACTGCTTTGGGCATGGAATTCTTCAGGTTGCCATTCCCTTCTCAAGGGGGTTCTTCCTGGCCCAGAGATCAAATCCGAGTCTCCTGCATTGGCAAGCAGATTCTTTACCACTGAGCCACCAGGCAAGCCCACAGGGTTCCAGGAATCAGAACATGGACATCTTTGCATGTGTGCTAGGTTGCTTCAGACATGTCCAACCCTTTGTGACCCCATGGACTATAGCCCACCAGACTCCACTGTTCATGGGATCCTCCAGGCAAGAATACTAGAGAGGGTTGTCATTTCGTTTTTTCAGGGGATCTTCCCCACCTGGGGATCTTCCCAACCTAGGGATCTTGTCAATTCAGGGTTCTGGCATTGGCGGGCAGGCTCTTTACCACTAGCGCCACCTAGGAAGTCCATGGACATCTTCGGGGTGGGGGGTAGCTATTATTCTGTCTACTATGGCATCTTAACCATTTTTTTCACACTTTTTTTTTTTTCCCACACTTTAAAAAGAATAATATTTACTATCTTTTTGTCACACCATGCTGCATGCGGGATCTGCGTTCCCCAACCAGCGATGGAACCCAAACCCCCTGTAGTGGAAGCGTGGAGTCTTAACCACTGGACTGCCAGGGAAGTCCTCATGTCTTAACCATTTAGGGCAGGAGTTGTCAAACCATCCGTCCCTCATTGGGCAAATCAGTTCACCATGTTTTCATATGGTTCAGGGCTAAGAATGGTCTTTTTGTTTTCAAGTGGCTGACAAACATCACAAGGAGACTACTTTGTCACATTAAATTTGAATATCAGCAGATTTTCCTGGTGGTACGGTGGAGAAGAATCCATCTGCCAATGCAGGGGACACAAGTGCAATCCCTGATCAGGGAAGATCTCACATGCCTCAGAGCACCTAAGCCTGAGCTCCACAACTACTGAGCCTGTGCTCTAGAGTCTGGGAGCCACAACTGCTGAAGCCCCCCAGCTCTAAAGCCCTGACTCCGAAACAAGAGGAGCTATCACAATGAGAAGCCCAAACACCACACAGAAGAGTGGCCCCCAGTGGCCACAATTAGAGAAAGCCCGAGGGCAGCTACAAAGACCCAGCACAACCAAAAGTAAAGAAAGAAAGAAAATTTTTAAAAATTAAAATGTCACCAACTACAACTCAAGTTTGCTTGGCACACGGCCATTCTCTTTCATTTTCATATGGCCAGTGGCTGCTTGCTTTGTGTTGTCTGCTATCTATGGCAGATTAGAGTAGCAGTCATAGACTGTATGTGAAAACATTCACTCTCTGGACCTTTACAGAAGTTCACTGCCCCCTGATCTCTAGGCCCAACATGTGTTGTGTGTGCTCTGCTTATAATGGTAGACAGTGGTCAAGGCACGTCTTTCATTCCCCGGCAATACAGGTGGGGAAATTGACAAGCCCTTTCCCTTTGCAGTCTGCTGTTTTCCTGTGTAGAGAATGGGGCTCACACGTGCATTTGCTGGTAGGTGTGGCCCGGGCATGATGGTCAAAAAGCACTTAGCAGGGGCTTCCCTGGTGGCTCAGTGGTAAAGAATCTACGTGCCAATGCAGGAGACATGGGTTCGATCTCTGATCCAGGAGGATCCCACATGTTGCAGAGCAACTAAGCCCGTGCACCGCAGCTACTGAAGTCCTCCTGCCTACAGGTCTGTGTTCTGCAGCAAGAAAAGTCACTGCAAAAGAAGTCGCAGCACCACAGCACAGTGGCCCCTGCTCACCGCAACTAGAGAAGGCCCACTCCGCAACGAGGACCCAGGACAGCCAAAAATAACTTTAAAAATTTATATTAAAAAAAAGAAAAGAACAGCTAACTAGGGACTTGCCTGGTGGCCCAGTGGTTAAGATTCTGAGCTTCCACTGCAGGGGGGCACAGATTCGATCTCTGGTCAGGGAACTAAGATCCCACATGCCACATGGCACCAAAAAAGTTGCTAGCCAGGAACGTGGTACTATTTGACAGAGGGGGCAAACAGAGGCCATGTGCTCAGACTGCATAGCTGATGAGGAATGGGACTCGGAATCAAACCAAGGCTCCTCTGGCTCCAACCCAGGCCTTTTGGGGGCAGGTACTGGGAGAGGCAGAGCTAAAAATGCGACTGTGGTAGGGGAGAAGGCATGGGAAAGTCAAACCGTTAGATCAGGCTCCAGGAGGAGAAGCGGCTGTTGGGTCCCTCCCTTGCTGGGCATAAGGGCCAACCCACCCAGTTCAGTGGGTGTAGGAGATAAGGGAACAGACTGCCCAGCCACAATTCTAGTGCCAGGACATCAAGTGCCACCCAGCCCTTGTAGCTTCTGGAGACAAGCCAAGTCCCCAAGGCCTCACCCACACAGCCAGGCCTGCCCTCCCCTGCCTTCCCGGAAACCTCTGCCTGGGTAATGGACATCCCAGCTGCCCAGACAAGTCCCCATGACAAATATTTCAAGACAGCAGCTGGGTAGGAAAACTAGAAGTGAGTCTACTGACCACAATGCTAGGAGCAAAAGACTGAGCACCTACTGTGTGCTAGGCATCAAAACAGAAATTTCCTTCTAGGAACTCACTTTAATATTTTATTTATTTATTTTTAGCTATGCTGGGTCTTCGTTGCTGCACAAGCTTTTCTCTAGTTGCAGTGAGCGAGAGCTACTCTCTAGGTGCTGTGCTATGGGCTTCTCATTGCAGCGGCTTCTCTGGTGGAGCACAGGCTTCAGGATAGCTGTGGCTACCGGGGACGAGAGCACAGGCTCAACAGTTGTGACACATGGGTTGAGGTGCTCCTCAGTACATGGGGTCTTCCCGGATCAGGGATTGAACCTGTGTCTCCTGCATTGGCAGGTGAATTCTTTACCAATGAGCCAGCAGCGAAGCTTTAGGAACTCATTTAATCCTTATGATGAAGGACTTTCCTGGTGGCTCATTGGTTAAGACTCTGTGCTTCCACTGCAGGGGGTGTGCGTTTGATCCCTGGTAGGGAAACTAGGATCCCACATGCCTTGTGGTCAAAAAAAAAAAAAAAAATCCTTATAGCAAGGCTCTGAGGGTATGTGCAATGCTGTTCTTAGTGGCTCAATTGTCTCTGACTGTTTTGCGATCCCATGGACTGTAGCCGGTCAGGCTCCTCTGATCATGGGATTCTCCAGGCAAGACTACTGGAATGGGTCACCGTGCCTTCCTCCAGGGGATCTTCCTGACCTGAGGGTATATTGTACAATGAAGTAGACACAATGATGCTTCCTGACTTGTCCGACGGACACGGAGCCAGCAAGAACTGAAATTTTGAGCTCTGCTCCTGATACCATGCTCTTCTTTCTTTTCCTTTAAACCTATTTCTTTTTTTTTGTTGCACCTTAAGGCTGGTGGGATCTTAGTTCCCTGACCAGGGAATGGAAACCAGGCCCTTGGCAATGAAAATGTGGAGTCCTAACTATTGAGCCTATGTGCTGTAACTACTGGAGCCTGTGCGCTTAGAGCCTGTGCTCCATTCACAACAATAGTACCAAGCAATTCCCTCAATTTTTATTTTATATTGGAGTATAGTTGATTTACAGTGCTGTGTTATTTTTAGGTGTACAGCAGAGTGATTCAGTTGTACATATATGGTTTAGTTGGCTAAGTCATGTCTGACTCTGTGACCCCGTGGACTGTAGCCTGCCAGGCGCCTCTGTCCATGGGATTTCCCAGGCAAGAATACTGGAGTGGGCTGCCATTTCCTTCTCCAGGGGATCTTCCCAACCCAGGGATTGAACCTGAAAGACCTTGAAAGAAGGTCTTTTTGCAGTGGCAGGTGGATTCTTCACCACTGAGCTACCGGGGAAGCCCTCAAGCTACACTGTGCAGCCAAAAACAACAGTAACAGCAGAAGCAAACAGGGCTTCCCTGGCGGCTGGGTTCGATCCCTGATTCAGGAGGATCCCACATGTCACAGAGCAGCTGAGCCTGAGAGCCGCAACTACTGAGCCTGTGCTTTACAGCCCAGAAACAACAACTAGTGAGTCCGTATGCCACAACTACTGAAATCTGAGCCCTAGAGCCCGTGTTCTGCAACAAGAGAAGCCGTTGCAGCGAGAAGCCCCTGTCCTGCAACGACAGCAAGTAGAGAAAAGCCCGCACAGCAACAAAGACCCAGCACAGCCAAAAATAAATAAATAAATACAAACAAGTGGAAACAGAGGCCCAACTCCTCCCATGGTCCACAAAGCCCTATACACTCGGCCCACTCCCTCTCTTCCTTCACCTCTTCCTAAGCTACCCTTTTATCTATTCACTCCAGCCACAGGCCCTCTTGATTGCTCCTTCTAGAAACATGAGACCAGCCCCGGGGCCTTTGCATAAGCCTTGCCTATGGCCTGAGATGGCCTGAGAAGTTCTACAGGGCTCCCTTTCTTTTGCCTCTGGTGACCTCTGAAGAATGACCTGTTTCTATTTGAAATTTTAAACCCTGCCTCCAGGCCCAATAGATCACTGCCCTCCCTCCTTCCTGATAAACTTTTCTCCAGAGCCCTTCTCTGAATGGAGAATTTTCTCCATTGTCTTAGTATTGTATCTGCGGGTCCCTTGACAAGGTCAGCTGGACAAGGGCTGGGTCTCCAGAGTCTAGGACAAAACCTGGTCCATGGTCCCTGCACAATAAATGTTTGCTGAAGGAAGTTTCGAACCTGTTAAAAAAAAAAAAAAACTTCAGGGAGCCTTGAGACTAAGAAAAATCACTCTTGGACTTCCCGGGTGGTACAGTGGATTAGAACCCGCCTCTCAATGCAGGAGACACAGGTTCGATCCTTGGTCCGGGAAGATCCCACACGCCTCGGAGCAACTAAGCCCGGCTCCACGACTACCGAGCCCACGTGCTGCAACTCCTGAAGCCTCTACACTCAGCCTGAGCCCCGCAGCACGAGAAGCCGCCGCACTGAGAAGGCCATGCACCACAACAGAGAATAGTGCCCATTTGCTGCAACTCGAGAAAGCCAGTGGGCAGCGATAAAGACCCAGCACAATTTTTTTTTAATAAATAAATCATTTAAAAAAAAAAAAAAGGGAAAACCACTCTCCCTCTTATCCCTGGCCTAGAGCCATTACTTCCTCTCTGGGGGGCAGAGGGCAGTTCCTCTCACTGGCTTCCCTTCTGGACACTGTCCACAGGCCACATACCCAAGCAGATTTCTAGCTATATTTATCCCTTATTCTTCACTCCCCTTGTTTCCTTACACACCCCATTCCCCACTTTGCTGTTTCACAACCTAACATATTTAGACATTGTAACCCCATCAGCAAGGTTAGACCTACTTCATCTTACAAGGCAACATAGTAGCCCATCCTAGGAAGGGTGCCTTTTCTCATGAAACCAGCCTGAGGAGCTTTAAAAAGATACAGATGCCACACATACACACAGAAATAAACAGTCTAAGCTCTGGAAAGTCTTTCTGGCTGCCTTGCCTCCCGGGCAAGGACAGTGAGCTGAGAGCATATGAAGAGTTCTTTCACTTAGAAACCTAAAATATTCTGTGCGGTTAAGGGCTTATTTTTAATTTTCAGCCCTCCCCACCCCAGTAGACAGAATACATTAATTTTGTTATATGAGTTTTAAATCCTATTTTAAAATAATCCTCCTTGGGAGTTTCCTGGTGGTCCAGTGGTTAGGACTTGGCATTTTCACTGCAGGGCCCTAGGTTCTATTCCCTGGTCAGGGAACTAAGATCCCGCAGGCCACCTGGTGTGGTCAAAATAATGAAAATTCTCCCATTGGGGACTGACTGGGGAGGGGCAGGAGAGAACTTCCTTCTCAGGAAAGAAGGTTCTTTTTTTTTTTTTTTTTTTTTGACAGAAGGTTCTTATCAGAGATATGCACATTTTTTCCTAAGGCAAGGTGTTAAAGATTTTAGTCTTTTTGGTCCGTATATCACCTCTCTAACATATTCTTCTTCTTTGAAGAACCATTTAAAAATGTAAGAGCCATTCTTAGTCCTTGGGCTTCCCTTGTAGCTCAGTTGGTAAAGAATCTGCCAGCAAGGCAAGGTTTGATTCCTGGGTTGGGAAGATACCCTGGAGAAGGAAATGGCAATCCACTCCAGTATTCTTTTATTATTATTATTTTTAATATTTATTTATTTGGTTGTGCTGGCTCTTAGTTGCAAGATCTTTGATCTTCATTGCTTGTGGCAGGCAGGATCTTTAGTTGGGGCTTATGAACTCTTAGTTGCGGCATGTGGGATCTAGTTCCCTGACCAGGGATTGAACCCAGGCCTCCTAAACTGGGAACATGGAGTCTGAGCCTCTGGACCACCAGGAAGGTCCCCACTCCAGTATTCTTGCCTGGAGAATCCCATGGACAGAAGAGCCTGGCTGGCTACAGTCTATGGGGTTGCAAGCACTGGACACGACTTAGAGACTAAACCAGCACCACTCTTAGTCCATTCGCTTTACAAAAACAGGTCGCAGTCAACAATATAAATAGCAATACTTGACACTACTGAGCTGAACCCTTAAAAATGGTTTTGATTGTAAATTTCATGCTATGTATTTTACCAAAAAAATTTTGTTAATTAATGATGATAAGCCTTCCTTGGGCATGAGGAGATTCTGGGAGATGATCATATTTTTCACCTGATCTGGGTGCTGGTTACCTATGAAGACTCCTGGAGCCTCATACATTTAGGATCTGTACCCTATTAGGTATGGATTTTCAACCTCAATGAAATTTTAGGGAGTTCCCGATGTCCTAGGGGTTAGGATTCAGTGCAGTCAATGCCATGGCCCGAGTTCAGTCCATGGTCCGGGAACTGAGATCCTGCAAGCTGTAAACATGGCCCAAATATAAATAAATAAAAATAAAATTTCATCTTAAAAAAAAAAAGTTTAAAATAGTCCCCTTGATTTGTTCAATATAAGGGGTCCACCCACAAATACACAACTTGTTGCCACCATCAACAACAATTAAGCAGGATTTCTAGGAATACAATGTAGAACAGGAACACAATATAAAACACCTTTCATTCAACAAATATTTGTTGAGCACCTAGTATGTGCTATGTGCCAGACACCGTGGATGCTTTCAAATCAGACATGTCTTCCTGACTCATGAAGCTAGCTGACATTTCTGTAAAAAGGGATTTAAAAAACCACTAATTAAAGAATTTGTATATAACTGCATGTGAAGTCCTAAGCCTAGACTCTGTCTGGAAGAAAACACAAGATTTTGTAACACGGATGCATGAAGGAAGTGTGATGTGGGGGTAATGGAGAAGAGGAATATTTTTCTTAATAAAGCTTGCATCTTTTGTCTCTTGAACCATGTGAATGTATTATCACTTCCTCCAAAAAAGTTGTAATTAACAATAACCTCTCCCAACCATATTTTTTAAAAGCTCAGATGCCAGAGCCCTCCTACTGGCTGAGTTGAACTCTCTAGCGAAAGGGGCCTTGGAACCTGCTTTTAAAACAAATGCCATGGGCACCCTTCCTTGGCAGTCCGGTGGTCAAAACTCTGTGCTTCCAATGCAGGGGGTATAGGTTCAATCCTTGGTCGGGGAACTAAAATCCCACCTGCCTTGCAGCTCGGCCAAACAAAACAAACAAACAAAAAAACAAGCCCTGTGACTTCTTTCTCAGTCCCGCACCCCCATCAGAGTATATTGTTTTAGGTTCTAGAATATTTTTCCAGGCTGCTCATGCCAAGGGTGAGTTGGAAAGGACAGCAGTGAGCCTTGCTGACATCCGTCAGGGCCAGGAGCCATTTCCTGGCTTCCTCAGAGATGCTGCCTTCCTCTAGATATGATGTGTAATAGAGAGGAAGCTTTCTGTCCTGCCCAGTGTTATCCAAGTATATACCCTGACAAAGAGGGTTGCTTCCACATCAGCTCGTAGAAAAACCCATGTCCTCAGGATCACCGGTCCCAGAGGCATCCTGAGTTTCTCCAGATAACCAGCCACTGTGCAAAGCACTTTTCACCTGCCGGTACAGTCTTCCCAGCCCTACTGATGAAAATACCGAGTCTCAGAGAGGTCACCAACTCACCTACAGCCCCACAGCTTGTATGTATCAGAACCAACCAGGATTGGAGCCTCCGTTGGTCTGACATCACCCCCTAAATTCACAGTGACTAATAGGAAGACGTCAGAGTACAAGGGAAGTATAGGGGACCCGCTCTTTCCAAAGAACACTTTCCCAAGGGAAATCTCCCTGTTTTCTGGCAGGGACTTCACAGGGCAGTGCGAGGACCCTAGATTTTTGGTTCTGATGAGAATGAACTACTTACAAACTAAGCAAGATATCCCCATCATCACCCCCACCCTGCGCAGCCACTTCAAGGAGTCAAAGCCTGTGGCCCCTCTGGAGGAGGTGCAGGCCTGGCTGCAAGACCTGTCTCTCATTCTGAAGTCTCCATCTCATACTTTCCTAGACCTCATAGAGAGAAATCATGGAGCAACTGTGTGGTTAGTTTGCTGTTCCCTCTGCCTGGACCACACTTTGCTTAAATCTTCCCATGGCTGGCTCAATCCCCAGCCATTGGTCACCTGAAATAATCCCAGATGATTCTGCCCCCAATACACACAGACACACACAGACAGACAGACAGACACACACAATATCCAGTTCATTGCCTCACAACGCATACAACAACCTAAAATTACTTATTTATGTAAGAATTTTTCCACTCTGTTCACTGCTGTATTCTGTGTCTAGACACTGCCTGAAAAAAGGATGCTCAATACATACTTGTCGATGGAATGTGCTTCTAATGCCCAGCACAAGGTCTGTTGGACACATAAGTCCCCTGTCTCCAGTGTGGTCCTGGCAGGTCTATGGCTGGCTCCCTTTGGCCAAATACCGAGTGAATCACATTATTGTCCCCTCTGTCCCCAGGCTCGCCTCCCAGAGACCAAAGATACCAAAGGCACTGCCCACAGACAGGCAGGACCCCAGGTGGAGAATTCCAGATCAGAAAACGCCAGCCACACCCAAGGGACACACAGCACTGGGCAGCCATGGGGTCTGGGGCTTGGGCCAAAACCAAGAGTGAGGGGGCCCCTCAGGAGGTCGGGGCTGCCAGCTTCAAGCAGGGGAGGGAGGGGCTGGGCAGCTGCCAGGCTCTTGGCTGGGCTGGGCAGGGAGAGCCTCCTCTATTTGTCAGTCTTTGCAGCCTCTGGAGGCCACAGTCCCTGAGGGGAGGGAGGCACAGCTCTACTCGGCTTGTTTTTCTTGATTATTTTTGAGTGGTTTCCGGCCCCCTCCCCAAGGCCCTTGGGTCTCACAGTTTCCAGGAAGTTTCAGTCACACGAGAGGTGGCAGGGCCCCTTTACCCCAGGGCAGTGCCACGTGGGGCGTGTGACCAGCTGGGCCCTGGGGACCCAAAAATGGAGAAGAGAAAAGAGAAACTGAGGACTACCCACCCCTCCCTGGGAAACCGGGGAAGGGAAGCACCACAGGGCGTGGGTGGGGAGGAAGCCTCATCATTGCCCCATCCCACGGACCCAGAGGCTAAGGCCGCTCTCAGAGGGTGACGGGAGCGGGTACCTGTCTCGGGGACCCCCTCCAAAGGCAAGCAAGCCCCCCGGCCGCTGGCACAGGGCGGGGAAAGTTTCTCAATTGTTTCCTGCTTCCTTCCTGCCCCTTCGCCGGCGGCGCCCCTGTTTCCGCCCTTCCCAGACGGCGGGCGAGACCCTATGTGTTCCCATCCCAGGATTGAGTCCACCGAGCCCTGCCTCAGTTTCCCCATCTGACCGAAAGCCCAAGACGGCTACTTCTAAGGGCGTGTGAGCCGGAGGAAGAAGTGGAGGAAGGGAATTGGAAGAGGAGGAGGATCTGGGGGGAGGCTGGGGGCCTGGTCATTTTCTGAGCCCCGATCGCAGTGCCTCCCCTCCCCCGCCCTGCATCCGAGCCGCCCAGATAACGGGACCTCCCCGGACGGAGCATGCGCCATGCCTCCCCGCCGATCACCCGGAGGGGTAGCAGGGGCTCCCGAGAGGGGACGCGGGGCGACCAGGCGGGAGCAGGGGGTGTGGGCTCGGCGCAGAGCTGGATGCAAGGCCGGGAAGCAGGAGGAGGCCCTTAGCTGCAGCGCGGGTGTTTAAGATCTCGGATGTCCCTTTCCCAAGGCCCCCCAACTCATCAGAAGCGGACGCGGGCCAGAGGCAACTCCTACCATAGGATCCGTCCTTCCGCTCGTCCACCATGGCCGCGGCGGGCGGGGAGGGGTGTCCGGGCCAGCGCGACCCCAGCCCGGCCCGGCGGGAGGCTCCGCGGGCTGCAGCTCCCCGCCCCGGGCCCGGCCCCGCCCCTCCCGTCGGTCAGCCCCTCTCACTCCCACCAATGGGAGCACCGAGCGGGAGGGGGCGGGGCCCGGGGCGGGGCGGGGGCGGGCTCGAGAAGGGGTGGGGCCCCAACCTTTGTTTTCCATCTGGGATCCTGCGAGACCCTCTTGGTCCCTTTAGTGGGCCAGGGGTAGACGTCATTCATGCAATCACCTATCCAACCATTCAGTCGCCAAATAGATACCGAGCATCAGCAGCTGTGTGCCAGTGAACAGACGAAAAGATGCATGTTTTTCATCCACCAGATTGGCAAGAACTTTAGAGTTTGATAACATCAGGTGAATAGTCAAAGCTATGCTTTTTCCAGTAGTCATGTATGGATGTGAGAGTTGGACCATCAAGAAGGCCGAGCGCCGAAGAATTGATGCTTTTGAACTCTGGTGTTGGAGAAGGCTCTTGAGAGTCCCTTGGACTGCAAGGTGATTCAACCAGTCCATCCTAAAGGAAATCAACACTGACTATTCATCGGAAGGACTGATGCTGAAGCTGAAGCTCCAATACGTTGGCCACCTGATGCGAAGAGCCGACTCGTTGGAAAAGACACTGATGCTGGGAAAGATTGAGGGCAGGAGGAGAAGAGGACAAGGTGGTTGGACAGCATCACGGACTCAATGGACATGAGTTTGAGCAAGCTCCCAGGGATCGTGAAGGACAGGGAAGCCTGGCGTCCATGGGGTTGAAAAGAGTCGGACACGACTGAGAGACAGCATCAAGGGAGGTGATCTGATGCTGTGGGTCTGAATGTTCTCTAGCAAAAAGACTAAATCCAGACTGTGCTCACCCTGTACAATTCCTCTCTGTCACTGACCCTAGACAAACCATAGCATGTATGTGCACAGGCAGTTAGTGCCAGAAGGTATCACCTGCAGTTTTGAAAGTTCTTGTATAAAATGGGGGAGAATGTGTATGTCCACCAGTAGAGCAGAGCATGCAACCCAATGGTGCACTCACAGAAGTGGACAGCATTAAACGGATAAAAACAATGCAGTCGCGCCTCCCCGGTGGCTCAAGTGGTTAAGAATCCACCTTGCAATGCAAGGGACACCCAGTTCAATCCCTGGTCCTGGAAGGTCCCCACAGGTTGTGGAGCAGCTAATCCCATGCACAACTACTGAGCCAGTGCTCTAGAGCCCTGGAACCACAACTATACTGAGCCCACACGCTGCAACTGCTGAAGCCTGAGCATCTAGAGCCCGTGCTCTGCAACAAGAGAATCCACCTCATGTGAAGCCTGTGTGGGGCAACTAGAGAAAGGCTACATGCAGCAGCAATGAACCAGCACAGTCAAAAATAAATAAATAGATCTAAAAAAAAAAAGCAGCAAAAAAAAAAAAAAAGGAAAGAGGTCATCAGGGAAATGCAAATTAAAACTTGATAATACACAACTACACACCCACCAGAATAGCTAAAACTCAAAAGACAGACGGTAGGTACCAAGTGTTGGTGAGTATCTGAAGCAAATGGTGGCTCTCCTTCACTACTGGTGGGGGAGTAAAATGGCACAACCACTTGGGAAGAGACCTGGTGGTTCCTTATAAATGAGCACCTACAGTATGACCCACATATTCTACTCCTAAGTATTTACCCAAGAAAAATAAAACTGAAACCACTAACAAAAGAAAGACTAGACCTGCAAAACTGTGTATGCAAATGTTCACCGCAGCTCTGCGACAGCTTTATTCATAATGGCCCCTAGCTTAAAGCAATCCAATGGTCCATACCACAGAAGACTCCTCAGCAAGAAAAAGGAATGAATTATTATTGGAAAGTGCAGCAGCAAGAATGAATTTTTTAAAAAGGGCAGGGGAGAGGGGCTTTCCTGGTGGTTCAGTGGTAAAGAAATTGCCTGCCAATGCAAGAGACACAGGTTCAATCTCTGGCCAGGGAATATCCCACAAGCTGTGAAGCAACAAAGCCTGTGCGTCTCAACTACTGAGCCTGTGTTCTAGAGCTGGGGAGCCACATGAGCCCATGTGCCCCAACTACTGCAGCCTGTGCCGCTAGAGCCCGTGCTCCACAACAAGAGAAGCCACCACAGTGAGAAGCCCATGCACCGCAACTGGGGAGTGGCTCCTGCTTGCCACAACTAGAGAAAAGGCCGTGCAGCAAAGAAGACCCAGAACAACCAAAAATAAATAGATGAATAAAAATTGTATGTATACATAATACACGCACACACATATATATAACCATTATGCCCCAGTGAAAAAGGCCAGAGACTTTGCTATGAAGTCCTAGAACAGGCACAGCTAATCGACCTATGGCTACAGAACATGGACCAGAGGTGGCCTTCGTGGTTGTTAGCGACTAGCAGAAAGGGTCAAAGGGTGACTTCCTGGGGAGTCAGAAACAGGACTGTGGTTTACCAGATGGGTTCAGTTCTTCACAGTTACTTGACATTTGCCCTTTCTTAATAGATGTCACATTTTAAAAGTGGAAAATATCTCAGCAGTTTAAGAAAGAAGGAGGTGGCCCTGCAGATTAGTACAAGAGTGGCACTTAGTATCAGGCATGGTATTATGTGCATGAAATCTTTATCACCTTTTTCCAGTTGGGGAAAGTGACCATGTGAAGTTGCTCAGTCAGGTCTGACTCTTTGCGATCCCATGGACTATAACCTACCAGGTTCCTCTGTCCATGGGATTTTACAGGCAAGAGTACTGGAGTGGGTTGCCATTTCCTTCTGCAGGGGATCTTCCCGACTCAGGGGTCGAACCCGGGTCTCCCACGTGGCAGGAGGACGCCTTACCATCTAAGCCATCAGGGAAGCCTGGTGGAACAGTGACAGGGGAAAATGACAGAGAGAAGTTAATCTGTTTATGAAGTGTTGTGTTACTCCTTGCAATCATTTTCCAGTTGCAGAAAATGACACAGAGAGGGTAAGCGATTTACCCACAGACACAAAGTTAGTGAGCCCTGAGCTGAACAAGAATTTCAGTCCACACACTCCACACCCCTCAGTTGTAACCCTGCAGAGTATTGGGGAGGGTTTCAGGTCCTATCAGAGAGCATAAATACCAAGTTGTTTTTAGTATGGTATGTGGATTTTAGTACGGTATGTGAGTTTTAGTATGGTATATGGTATATGGAGAAAGAGATAGAGATACCTCTAACAGATACACGTGCAGGTAATAACAGAAAGAAATTTCAACAAGATAGAGGCTATCAGAAGGATCAGGATGGGAAAGAGGAGGCAAAAGGGATTTTTTTCCTGATCTATCATTTGAAGTGTCCTGTCCAGTGGGATTAAGTATATTCACATGTTGCAACAACATCACCGCCATCCATTTCCTGAACTCTTTTTTTCCTTTTTTGAAATGGAAACTCTACTCACCCCCAACCGGAGCCCATAAGCAATAATTCCCCACCCCCTTCAGCCGTCCCTGGCACTCACCATTCTACTTTCTGTCTCTAGGAATTTGGCTCCTCTTGGAACAGCCTGTAGGTGGAATCAGAAGGTATGAGATTTTATGTGAGATATATATATATATAAAACCACCATAGAAGTTTTTTTTTTTAATAATTTCATTTATTTACTTATTTATTTTGGCTGCGTGGGCTTGTGGTGAGTGGGGGTTTGCTCTTGTTTCGCACGTGGGGCTTCTCATTGTGTGGGTTCTTACAGCTCCGGACTCTGGAGCACAGTATCAATAGCCCTGGCACGCTGGCTTAGTTGCTCTTCGCATGTGGGGTCTTCCTGAATCAGGGATGGAACCCACGTCTCCTGCATTGGGAGGTGGATTCTTTACCACCGAGCCACCAGGAAGCCCCACAATTAAAGTTTTTAAACAGATTTTTAAGAATACAGTGTGACACGGCTATGCTGGGAGAGACATGGGAGACTTGGAAAAGTGCAAGGGAGGAGCCTGACCTAGATGAGGCTGGGGGAGAAGGTCAGGAAGGGCTTCTGAAGAGAAGACCTAAGAGCCGAGTGAGAACCAAGTGGAGAAAGCGAGATGGGTAGGCATCATGCATTAAGCTGTCATGGGCTAGAGGAAGAGAAAGAGGGGAAATGAAATTAAGGACGTCAGTGTGTCTGAGACTGTGAGTTCAAGCATGCTTTGTGGGAGAGGTCAACAGGGGTCAAATCTTGCCACGCAGGCCAGCTTGAGGGCAATGGGGAGCCATGGCTGATGCGAGGGTGAGGGAGGGCCAAAGAAGCTGTGAGTATCAGGGAGATCCCTTTAGTGCTGTGGATAAGGAGTTAAGGGGGTGACTGGATAATGCTACGACAGACCTAAAAATGAGAGACGTCACTATGCTGACAAAGATCCGCGTAGCTAAAGCTATGGTTTTTCCAGTAGTCATTTATGGATGTGAGAGTTGGACCATAAAGAAAGTAGAGCACCGAAAAATTGATGCTTTTAAACTGCGGTGCTGGAAAAGACTCTAGAAAGTCCCTTGGACAGCAAGAAGATTAGACCAGTCAATCCTAAAGGAAATCAACCCTGAATATTCATTGGAAGGAATGATCATGAAGCTGAAGCTCCAATACTTTGGCCACCTGATGTGAAAAGCCGATCATTGGAAAGATCCTGATGCTGGGAAAGATTGAGGGCAGGAGGAGAAGGGGGTGACAGAGGATGAGATGGATGAATGGCATCACAGACTCAATGGACATGAGACTGAGCAAACTCCAGGAGATAGTGGAGGACAGAGGAGCCTAGCGTGCTGCCATCCATGGGGTCACAAAGAGTCAGACACAAATTAGTGACTGAACAACAGAGGCAGGATCCCTGTAGGCTTTTAGAAGGAACTGGGGAAGGGCCCCAGGCTCTGGGGACAGCGGAGGTTGCAGCTGCTGCAGACTGGTTCGGGAAACAGAGCTGCTCTGTTCTCTGACTCCACTGAGGCTTTTGGGCTCATGAATTTTTCAGCCAAACAGACCTTGAGTTTCAGATTCCAGGGCACTGGGCTCAGGCTTCTGGGTTCTGTTTATTGCTTGAAAACATCTGAGGGCCCTAGGAGAAGGGCCCTGCAAGGTTTAATGATGCCTGGGCTGGGGTGAGGGCCTGACAAGTCCTCAACCTACCAAGGTCACCTTCTGAGCAAGGGGCTGTGTGCTCTGTCGTATCAGTCGTGTCCGACTCTTTGTGTCCCCATGGACTGTATCTCTCCAGGCTCCTCTGTCCATGGGATTTTCCTGGCAAGAATACTGGAGCAAACGGCTGGTACGAGTGAAACCGATTGGTGTCATTTTGGGGTAGGGGGGACTCCGAAGAGCTCTGGTACCAAGGTCCTTTATGTCTCAGCACAGAAAGAATTCAGCGAGCGGCAAAGTGATAGATTAGGGATTTATTAGAATAGGATACTTGTGAGGTTTACAAGCAGGTGGGTGAGGGAGTGCCATGCCCTGAGAACTTACTGGGCTACCGTTTTATAATCAAAGGAAAAGTGGGGACATGAAGAAGAATTTCTTTGTCTTTCTTGAGTAAATGTCATGCTTCTATCATCAGTTCCTCCTTCAGGTTGAGCAGGGGAGTTTTTTTTGTCCCTACTCGGTCAAGTCGGGCTTCCCAGGTGGCTCAGTGGTAAAGAATCCTCCTGCCAGTGCAGGAGATGTAAGAGGTTCAACCCCTGGGTTGGGAAGATCCCCTGGAGGAGGAATGGCTACCCATCCCAGTATTGTTGACTGGAGAATCCCATGGACAGAGGATCCTGGCTGGCTACAGTCCATGGGTCCCGAAGAGTTGGACATGACTGATGACTGAGCATGCACACAAAGACAGGGTCAAGCTAGGTCCACAAATTATTGTTTATTTGTGCAGAGAGCATGTTCTAGGGATCACCAACTTACTGAGCTCACTGGGCAGGATGTGGGGCTCATGCCACCATTGTTTTATTGTTTGTGGACATGTCTCGTCCTTCTGTTGCATAAGCGAGTTTTGTCGCTAAGCAAGCCCACTTGACTTGGTGGTTAAGCAAACCTGATTTTTTGAGTAATCATTAATTTACAGGAGTCTCCCATATTTTTCTGTTTATAATCCTCCAGTGGGATTAACTATTTAATCATCTACTTTGTCCCTTTGGCTTCCCAGGTGGTGCTAGTGGTAGAGAACCTGCCCGCCAATGTAGGAGACTCAAGAGTTCAAGCCCTAGGTCGGGAAGACTGAGTGACAAAGCATGCATGCACTGTGTCTCTTTTTTCTGGCCCTGTCAGGTACAGAAAGGACACCGTTCTTTTGAGCAGAGGTGACATAAAACCTTGGGCCTTTGCAAGGGCAGAATTTCCAGTTCTATCTCTGCTGGCTGGGGTGACTTTTGTACAAGTCATTCACTCTTCCTGAGCCTCGGGTTTCTTATCTGTCAAATGGCGACACCATGTTCCTGAACTGAAAACATTACCTCCCACTTGGGAGACTTTTAGGGGAGCCCCTGGCTGTGCATGCCCGTGTGCTTAGCCTCTCATTGCGACCCCATGGGCTGTAGCCCACCAGGCTCCTCTGTCCCTGTGATTTCCCAGGCATGAATACTGGAATGAGTTGCTATTTCCTCCTCCAGGGGAATCTTCCGCACCCAGGGATCAACCTGCACTCCCATGCCTCCTGCATTGCAGGCAGGTTCTTTACTGACTGAGTCAGAGAGGAAATCAGCCCCTGGGTAAAGTGAGCGCCACATAGGGGTTAGCTATTGCTAGTAACAGTAATGCTTGTGTCTGTCACACATCACAGAGCCATTGGATGAGGACTGGGATTCAGCTCTCCAGCTCCACAACTCAGGTTCAAATTCTGGCTCAACTCTTGTGTGGCCTTGGGCAAGTGGCTTCAACTCTCTGTGCCTCTGCTTCTTTCTCTGTGCGGGGACATGAAGATCGGTGCTCCGCGAATGACGCCAGAAGCAGTGGATGGCTCTGACGGCGGCTGTCCTCTCTCCACCCTTCCTCGAGGCCACTGTGGGGACGCTCATCCCACCCTCAGGGGCTCATAAAGCCCAGGGGCTGGGTTTGGCGAAGGAAGCACTACGCCTGGGAGAGCTGAATGTCGCCCCCTTGTGGCCTTGCAGGACTCTCCTTCCCTCTGTGGTTGTTCAGCTGCTCAGCCGCGTCCTACTCTTTGCCACCCCCTGGACGGCAGCACACCAGGCTTCCCTGTCCTTCACTATCTCCCAGAGTTTGCTCAGTCTCATGTCCGTTGAGCCGGTGATGCCATCCAACCACCTCATCATCTGTTGCCCTCTTCTCCTCCTGCCCTCAATCTTTCCCAGCATCAGGGTTTTTCTCATGAGTCAGCTCTTCACATCAGGTGGCCAAAGTATTGGAGCTTCAGCTTCAGGATCAGTCCTTCCAAAGAATATTCAGGTTGATTTCCTTTAGGATGGACTGGTTTGATCTCCTTGGTGTCCAAGGGACTCTCTGTAGAGCAAGATCACTCCAGCCAGCCTGAGATTTATTTTTCTTCTCCTCCTCACCCCCAGCCTCACCTTCCCTACCAACCATGTTGGGGTGGAAGCCAGGGTCTGCAACAGCTGATGAGCGGGGGGAGCATAGGTGGTGTGCCAGGCATGGAGTTATGCCCTGAAACTCCGTCCTGTGCCGTCTGAGGAAGCCGCACTATGGCTTTTATACCCATTTAAAAGAAGGGGAGACTGAGACAGAAGAGGTGCCATGACTAGCCCAATGCCTTACAGCCAACGGCAGAGTCAGGATTCAAACTCAGCGCCTGTACCCTTACCTGTCATACAGTAAACAGTAATAACAGCAAATAATAGATAATAATAGCATGATTGAGTGTTGGCTGTATCCTAGGCACAGTTCCAAGCATCAAGTTGCATGCCATCACTCAGTCGAGTCTAACTCTAATCTTATTAGTAAAAAGCACTTTTTTTTACTGTGGTTTTTTTTTTTTCATTTTCTTTTTTTTTTTTTACTGTGGTTTTTTTTATTGTGTTTTATTTTTTCTTTTGGTCCTCTTCTTTTCAAGACTTTTAGAAATTTTATTGGTGTATAGTTGATTTACAATATTGTGTTCATTTCAGGTATACAACAAAGTGATTCAGTTGTTCACATACATATATTCAATTTTTTTTTCAGATTTATTTCTCATGTAGGTTATCACAGAATATTGAGTAAAGTTTCCTGTGTTAATCAGTAGAGCTGATTGTTGGTTTTCTATTTTATATATAGTAGCGTGTATATGTTAATCCCAAGTTTCTGATTTATCCCTCCCTATTTTTTTCTCTTTTTTTATGTATTTGTGTGTGTGTTGATAGAAGTATAGTTGATTTCCAATATCATGTTAGTTTCAGGTGTATAGCACAGTGATTCAGTCATTTTATATATATATATGCATATATATATAATTTCAGATTCTTTCCCCTTGTCGATTACTACAAAATATTGAATAAAGTTCCCTGTGTTATCCAGTAGGTTCCTGTGGAAAGTACAGCTTTAACCACATTTCACAGATGTGTAAACCAAGATCCAGGGAGGGGAAGCCAGGTGCCTGAGGCCACCCAGCTGGCTGCTTGCATACCCAGCAGGAGAGCCCAAGTGGCAGGCTCCAGAGCCCACGCCCTCACATGCACACACAGCACCACCACCAACAGAAACAATATTAGCACTAGCTTTGTGCCAGGCTCTTCAAATGGGACTTTCTCTTGGGTTCCCCCTGATCTTAAGATCATTCTGGAAATTTAGGGATGGGGAGCCCATGAAACCCTTAACACACTTAAGCGCTTGGCAAATAGTTGCTGCCAGTAATGTGATCTTTTCATGTCACCATTTACCCTCAGACCTTTCTCAAATGTCAGCTCCTTCTCTGATCTCCCCACCACAGTCCCCCATCCATTCTCCAACACACACACACACATGCCAACTCCTTGTTTTAAGGGTACCCATTCTCATCAGGAATCACTTTTTTTTGGCTGCATCATGCAGCTTGTGGGATCCTAGTTCCCTGACCAGGGATCAAACCTAGGCCTTTGGCAATAAAGCACAAAGTCTTAACCAGTGAACCACCATGGAAGTCCCAGGGATCACCTGTTTTGTTTTGTTTTCAAGTTGTGTAGCTCTTGCTTTTCCTAGAGAGCAGTGGAGAGGCTTTGTCTGCTCACCTAGTGCCACAGGTGAAGTGAAAGTCACTCAGTTGTGTCTGACTCTTTGCAGCCCATGGCCAGTCCATGGAATTCTCCACTCCATAAATATTCATTCACTGAGTGAACCATTATCACCATAATGAAAGCAGCTTCCATATGTCCAGTCCAGCACATAGTAAGTGCTCAATAAATGTTGGTTGAGTGAATAATATAACAATTATAGTCATACTAATGATGACCATTTATCTTTTCAACATTTTGCTGTTGTTACAGGCGCTTAGTCAAGTCTGACGCTTTGTGACCCTATGGACTGCAGCATGCTATCAGTATCTTAATGTCACATAGTAGGAGCTTATAAATATTTTGGAATGAATAAGAGTAACAATAGGGGATAGAAAAGATGTGGTCCATATGTAAAGTGGAATACTGCTGCAGCTAAGTCGCTTCAGTCGTGTCCGACTCTGTGCGACCCCACAGACGGCAGCCCACCAGGCTCCCCTGTCCCTGGGATTCTCCAGGCAGGAATACTGGAGTGGGTTGCCATTTCCTTCTCCAATGCATGAAAGTGAAAAGTGAAAGTGAAGTCGCTCAGTCAGGCCGGACTCTTAGCGACCCCATGGACTGCAGCCTACCAGGCTCCTCCGTCCATGGGATTTTCCAGGTAAGAGGACTGGAGCGGGGTGCCATTGCCTTCTCCGCAATGGAATACTACTCACCCATAAAAAAGTATGAAATAATGCCATTTGTGGCAACATGGATTGACCTAGAGATTATCATATTAAATGAAGTAAGTCAGATAGTGAAAGACAAATGGCATACGATATCACTTATATGTGGAAGCTAAAATATGACATAAATAAACATGAAACAGAAACAGACTCACATAGAGAATGGTGTTGCGGTTGCCAAGGGGAAGAAGGGGAGGGAGAGGAAGTAGTGGGAGTTAGGGATTACCAGAAGCAAACTGTTATATTTAGAATGGATAAACAACTAACTCCTACTGTGTAGCACAGAGGGCTATATTCAATATCCTATGATAAACCATCATAGAAAGTATATGAAAAAGAATATATATAGTCTGAATATATATATCTATAACATGTAAAACTGAATCACTTTGCTCTACAGCGTAAATTAACACAAAGTTGTAATCAACTATATTTCAATAAAATAAAAATTTTTAGAAGGAAAAACCTTAGGGACTTCCCTGGCAGTCCAGTGGTTATGACTCTGCACTTCCAATGCAGGGGCTGAGAGTTCAATCCTTGATCAGGAAACTAAGATCCCCCATGCTTTGCAACACAGCCAAAATAAATAAATAAAAAATTTTTTAAAATAATATTAGAGGGACTTCCCTGGTGGTCCAGTGGCTAAAGCTCCATGCTCCCAATGCAGGGGGCCCGGGGTTCGATCCCTGGTCAGGGAAGTAGATCCCACACGCTGCAACTAAGACCCAACACAGTCAAAGAAATAAATAAAATAAAATATTAAAAAAAGATAATATTAGAGTGTCCATCAACAGATGAATGAATACTGAGGATGTGATATATACAAAATGGAATACTATTTAGCAGTAAAAAAAAGAATGAAATGCTGCCATTTGCAGCAACATGTATGGACTTGGGGGGCATTATGCTAAGTGAAAGAAGTCAGACAAAGATAAATACTGTATAATATCACTTATATGTAGAATCTGAAAAATACAACAAACTAATGAATACAACAAAAAAAGAAGCAGACTCACAGATATAGAGAATGAACTAGTGGTTACCAGTGGGGAGAGGAGGGGCAACATAGGGTGAAAGGGGAGCCACAAACCATTAGGTGTAAGATAAGTCACAAGGATGTATTGTACAACACAGGAAATATAGCCAATATTTTGCAATAACTGTAAATGGAGTGAAAGTGTTAGTTGCTCAGTCCTGTCTGACTCTTTGCAACCCTATGGACTGTAGCCCACCAGGTTCCCCTGTCCATGGGATCCTCCAGGCAAGATACTGGAGTGGGTTGTCACTCCCTTCTCCAGGGGATCTTCCCAACCCAGGGATTGAACCCGGGTCTCACACACTGCAGGCAGATTCTTTACCGTCTCAGCAACCAGGGAGTGTGACCTTTAGAAACTGTATAAAAATTTTAAAGTTTAAAAAAAGTTTTGAAAGAATAACATTAGGAATAACAACAAAAACTACTTGGGAAAAAACAAAAAACAAACAAAAAAAACTACTTGGGGAATTCCCTGGCGGCCCAGTGGTTAAACTTCTGTGCTTCCACTGCAGGGGGAATGGGTTCGATTCCTGGTCAGGGAACTAAGACCCCACTTGGCCCACCAAAAAAAAAAAAAAAAAAGGCAGCTACGTTTTTCCTGCTGAGAGTGTAACTCATAGTTCTTGTCACTGAACGAAAGAGTAAATTAATTAGCAAATATTTATGGCATGTATTAATTAATAAATTACACACACATTGGGCACCCAGCACTGGGCCCTGGGGACACAGACATGAAATAAGTCCCTGCTCTATTGGGGCGGACGTGAGTGTCAGAGAGACAGGAGAAACAAGATGAGTGGGTGGGTGGATGAATGAATGGTTGGGTGGTTGGATGGATGAATGGAATGGATGGATAGATACTCGGTTCCTTGGAGGGAGAACAGGTTGGTCTGGGGTCTCCGCCCATCCTCACTCCAGAGCGCAAAGGGAAAGTGAGGCGGGGCATTTTGTCACATCTTAAGCCCCGCCCCTCGCGCCCCGCCCCCGCAGCGTCTTCCCGTCGGCCGACGGCGCCGCTCACCTGGTGGCCCTCCCCTTTAAGACGCGTTCACCTGGTGCTCACCTGCGCGCGGGTGCTTCCGCAGGAAGAAGGAAGCGGCGCCACCGTCGCCTCCCGGCGCTCCCTCCCCACCCCCCAGGCCCGCCAGCCGCCACCATGTCCGCTTCGGCTGTCTTCATCCTCGACGTCAAGGGCAAGGTGAGGCTGGGTGCAGGGAATAGGAGACAGACAGCTGGAGGTTGCTCCCTCTCGGACCCAGCGCGCTGCCCCTCCTTGCGGGCAGCAAGAGTCCGGAAAGCCCTGGGGGCGTGGGAACACCCCTCCCCCAACGCCTGGGACTCCGGCGTCGGACCCCACCTCCACTGTTTACTAGCGGCGTGTCTGAGGGAAGGGGCTTCGCCTCTCTCAGCCTCAGTCTCCCTGTCTGTCAGATGGGAATAACAGAGGTCCCCACCCAAGAAGAATTAATACAGCCGTATGCAGTGTATACTACTTAGTACAGTGGTCCTACTACAAACATTAGGCGTTCAATCAATTGAAATTGTTATTTCTATCACCGATATCATCCACTGTACTGATATTTGGGGAAGAAAGCCGGGGCAGAAGACCGTATTTCCCCTGTGGGGCTGCCTTGTCTCTTTCTGGCGCCCCCTCCCATTCATCTTGTTCTGTCTGGGGTGGGTTGCCTTGCTGTCCGCCAGGAGATCTTCCGGGCCCAGGGGTTGAACCTGCATCTCTTTGGTCTCCTGCATTGCCTGCCAAGTGGGTTCTTTACCTGGGAAACCCAGCAATAGTAACGGTGGTGATGAGAATAATATTCCTGATAATAATCATAGTGAGGGCTAAGATGTGTGAGGACGTGCTGGGTACCCTCTTCGTTCCAAACACTGGACTAAACAATCTCAAGTAAATATTATTAAAATTAATCACTGCCTGCCAGGCAGAGCTATATGAGTTATGAGTGATAAATGGATATAATCGTATTTCTTTTCTTTTTTTCCCTCTCTCTTTCTTTTCTTTCATCACCCCTACCTCGCTGATTTGGTGCCTGTGAAACCTTGCTCAAGAGCAGGAATTCTGGAGCCAGGGCGTCTTGGCTCAATTCCCAGCTTCCTCGCGGGCTATGGACCGGGTCCATACCTCAGTTTCTCCATGTGTAAAATGGAGATGGTGAGACCACCTACCTCACAGGGTTGTGGTGACAACGACCTAAGTAAGCAAACATCCAGGCTTTAGCAGAGCATGGCTGAGGTGTCAGTGAGGGCTCCAGACGCTCTGGCTGTCGCTATCATGAGCCCATTTTACAGAGGAGGAAACCGACATGCTGAGAGGCAGAGCCTTGTCTGTGTCCCCTCAACCAGAAAGTACCGTCAGAACCTGGCACTCTGATGCCCCCGGGGGGGAGGTCCCTGGATCCCAGCAATGACCAGACCTTCTCTGCTCATCCTCAGCCCCTGATCAGCCGAAACTACAAGGGTGATGTGGCCATGAGTGAGATCGATCACTTCATGCCTCTGCTTATGCAGCGGGAGGAGGAAGGCGCGCTGACCCCACTACTGAGTCACGGACGGGTCCACTTCCTGTGGATCAAATACAGCAACCTCTACTGTATCCGGCCACGGGTGGGTCCCTGGGGGCCTGGGGTGGTGACATCTCAGGCCTGGAGATGATGGGCTGGGACGAGAGGTGCATGACACAGCCGTGGCTCAGGTTGGAGAGTGGGAGCGGACAGGCGGCGTTTCCGGGTCTACGCTCCATTGGAACGCTCCAAAAGGCTGCCTTTCCTTAACCTCGCTGCTGCAGTGGTGGCCACCACACTGAAGAATGCCAACGCCTCCCTGGTGTATTCCTTCCTCTACAAGATAGTGGAGGTAGGTTCTGGCCTTCTATTGGCCGCCTCGTCTGTCCGTCCACCTGTCTTGCCCGCCTCTTTCGAGATCCATCCCACCTAGGAAGCCTTCCCTGACTTCCCAGGTGGTGCCACCATCAAAGCCCCATCACTCTGTTCTCATCAGCTGTTGTGGGATCAACTCTCTCTATGGGGCAGGAAGCAGAGAAGTCTCCAAGAGGGTGTACTGCTCAAATCTGAACCCAAGGATACTGGGTTCCAAGCCCAGCTCCGCTGCTTACTGGCTGTGTGACCTTGGACAAGTTACTTCTCTCTGTGCCTTTCAGTTCAATTCAGTTCAATCGCTCACTTGTGTCCGACTCTTTGCGATCCCGTGAATCGCAGCACACCAGGCCTCCCTGTCCATTACCAACTCCCAGAGTTTACTCGAACTCATGCCCATCGAGTCAGTGATGCCATCCAGCCATCTCATCCTCTGTCGTCCCCTCCTCCTTCTGCCCCCAATCCCTCCCAGCATCAGGGTCTTTTCCAATGAGTCAAGTCTTTGCATGAGGTGGCCAAAGTATTGGAGTTTCAGCTTTAGCATCAGTCCTTCCAATGAACACCCAGGACTGATCTCCTTTAGGATGGACTGGTTGGATATTCTTGCAGTCCAAGGGATTCTCAAGAGTCTTCTCCAACACCATAGTTCAAAAGCATCAATTTTTCAGTGTTCAGCTTTCCTCACAGTCCAATTCTCACATCCATACATGACCACTGGAAAATCCATAGCCTTGACCAGACGGACCTTTGTTGGCAAAGTAATGTCTCTGCTTTTTAATATGCTAGCTAGGTTGATCATAACTTCCCTTCCAAGGAGTAAGCGTCTTTTAATTTCATGGCTGCAGTCACCATCTGCAGTGATTTTGAAGCCCAAAAAATAAAGTCTGGCATTGTTTCCACTTTCTCCCCATCTGTTTCCCATGAAGTGATGGGACCAGATGCCGTGATTTTAGTTTTCTGAATGTTGAGCTTTAAGCCAACTTTTTCACTCTCCTCTTTCACTTTCATCAAGAGACTTTTTAGTTCCTCTTCACTTTCTGCCATAAGGGTGGTGTCATCTGCATATCTGAGGTTATTGATATTTCTCCCAGGAGTCTTGATTCCAGCTTGTGCTTCTTCCAGCCCAGCGTTTCTCGTGATGTACTCTGCATATAAGTTAAATAAGCAGGGTGACAATATACAGCCTTGACTTACTCCTTTTCCTATTTGGAACCAGTCTGTTGTTCCATGTCCAGTTCTAACTGTTGCCTCCTGACCTGCATACAAGTTTCTCAAGCAGGTCAGGTGGTCTGGTATTCCCATCTCTTTCAGAATTTTCCACAGTTTATTGTGATCCACATAGTCGAAGGCTTTGGCATAGTCAATAAAGCAGAAATAGATGTTTTTCTGGAAATCTCTTGCTTTTTTGATGATCCAGCAGATGTTGGCAATTTGATCTCTGGTTCTTCTGCCTTTTCTAAAACCAGCTTGAACATCTGGAAGTTCACAGTTCACGTATTTCTGAAGCCTGGCTGGGTTTAATCCAGATGGTCCAGTGGTTAAGACCCTATGCTTCTACTGCAAGGGGCGTAAATTCCCTGATCAGGAAACTAGGATCCCACCTGCTTCAAGGTACAACCGAAAAAAAAAAAAAAAAAAAAAAAAAATTACCATAAACCGGGTTTAGTCCTGCCTCAGGGTTGTTGTACAAAATAATTCAATCCAATTCATACCTCTAGAGCGCTGAAAACAGTACCTAGTATACAGTAAGTGGTTAATAAAGGTTTGGTATTGTTAGCATTACTACTAATGTCATATCATATGATCACATAGTAATCTTTTGAGCTCTTACTATATGCCATTCTCAATGATTGAGAAAGTACTTTTTTTAACCGCTCAGAATTTTATTTGGTAAACAAAGGATAGTACACCCCCAAGGGGTGAGGGCAGGCTGACCCTGAAGAAGTGGCTGAGAAAGTACTTTTTTTTTTTTCTTTTTTGGTCACCTCCTGGCTTACAGGATCTTAGTTCCCTGACCAGGGATTGAACTCACAGTCTTAGCAATGAAAGGGTTGAGTCCTAACCACTGGACCGTTGGGGAATTCCCAGAGGGATTTTTGGGATACTTTTCAGCAAATAAGAGATCTGTATTGATTTGTTTCTTCTCTGCCAGGCAGAGGAGGGACACAGAGCTGTGTATAAGGCAGGCATAGTCCTGGCCTGTGCTCAGGAGTTAAAGGGCATGAAGGATATTCAAGGGGACATTGTGATAACCAGTGGCTGGGTGGGTGCTAGTCTCGCCCTGATACTCACAGGGGTCAAGGGACAGTGGTGGCTTCACCAAGGAGTTAGGGCCCGTCTCAAGGAGCCTGTGTGAGGAGAGTATCCTAAGCAGTGAACATAGCATGTGCAAAGGTCCTGAGGTAGGCACAGAAAAGAGGCCAGAGAAGCTGGAGCAGGGTAAGGGATGGGGTTTCCAGTGTTGGGTGCATGGTAGAGTCTCTGCTAAGGAGATACTTACTAATTCCCAGGGGCTCCCATTTGGGGGGTCCCCCAAGTCCCAAGGGCCCCTGGAAGGAATTCAAGGGATCCATGAACTTAGATGTATTTCTGTGTAGTGTACCAGTTTTCCTTTGCCATCTTATGGGGTTATTTTGGTTGGTTTTTGTTTTGCTCTTACTGCATGGCTTGGCTTGTGGGATCTTAGTTCCTCAACCAGGGATTGAACCTGGGCCCTCAGCAGTGGAAGCACAGAGTCCTACCCATTGGAGTGCCAGAGAATTCCCATATTCTGTCTTTTGTGTTGTGTGTGTGTTTCTTTTATTTCATGCATTTACAAACCTTATTCTGAGGTGGGTCCATTAACATCACCAGATACACGGCAATCCATGATTCACAAAAAAACAGACATTCTGAGTCCTTCCAGTCCCTCCTCCAGGAAGTCTTCTTGGACCTCCCTGCCTCTGAGTTCCTACTTCACTTGTTTTCCTCATTATTGCACTCTACATGTTGGATAATGTTAGTCCCACTTCCTGTCCATTCCCCCTCATGACTGTTCCAGGAGGGCAGAGACCTTGTTGGCTTTGTTCACCATTAATGTACCGATATTGGTACACAGTAGGTACTCAATAGTTGCTTATTGGGTGGCTGGCTGGATGAGTGGGATCCCAGCCCAAGAGCAACACCAGCCACATCTCTGTGGGTGTTGGTCTCCTCGCGCCCCCAGGTATTCTCCGAGTACTTCAAGGAGCTGGAGGAGGAGAGTATCCGAGACAACTTTGTCATCGTCTACGAACTGCTGGATGAGCTCATGGACTTCGGCTTCCCACAGACCACAGACAGCAAGATCCTGCAGGAGTGAGTGGGCCGTGGGTGGAAGAAACCCGGGGAGGGTCGGGGAAGTATCCTTGGGCCTATCTGCTCATCTCCCTGCCCGCCGTGCCAGGTACATCACGCAGCAGGGCAACAAGCTGGAGACGGGCAAGTCACGAGTGCCACCCACTGTCACCAATGCTGTGTCCTGGCGCTCAGAGGGCATTAAGTACAAGAAGAATGAGGTCTTCATCGATGTCATAGAGTCCGTTAACCTGCTGGTGAGCCTCCACACCTCTGCCCCACCCCCGCTACGGCCAAGGCCCGGGAGAGGGAGCCCCAAGCTTGTTAACCGCCTCCCACATCGCCAGTGTTTGCATCCTCAGGTCAATGCCAACGGCAGTGTCCTGCTGAGTGAGATCGTGGGCACCATCAAGCTCAAGGTGTTTCTGTCGGGAATGCCAGAGCTGCGGCTGGGCCTCAATGACCGTGTACTCTTCGAGCTCACTGGCCGTAAGTTTCTGGAAGCGGGGCGCAAGGGGGAGCCTGAGACCTCGCCTCATCTGGGGTGGGTGGTACCGAGAGACCTGCAGTCAATTCTGAAACAGTGCTCGTCTGCCCTCTACTGGTCTTGACCAGTACTGCAGCTGCTCGTGCCTTAATGCAAACAACTCTGCTTCATTATTGAGGGCCAGGTACAAGGACATGGCAGAAAAGAAAAAATAATCCCTGCCCTCACGGAGCTGACATTCTAGTGGGAGTAGGAGACAGAATAGCATTACATTTCTTCCCTGGTGACTCAGACAATAAAGACTCTGCCTGCAATGCAGGAGACTCGAGTTCAATCCTTGGGTCGGGAAGATCCCCTGGAGAAGGGAATGGCTACCCACTCCAGTATTCTTGCCTGGAGAATTCATGGAGAGAGGAGCCTGGCGGGCTACAGTCTATGGGATCACAAAGATTCGGACACAACTGAGCGACTAATACTCACAGGATAACATCCTGATAGCAAGGGCCTGATTCCCTGGGGATCCCAGCTCTGTTCCTGGCCAGTTGGGTGACCGCGAGCAAGTTACTCATCCTCTCTGGGCCTCAGTTTCTTCATCTGTAATATGGGGGTGATTGTAGCAATAGACAGGGAAGGTAAGGATGAGGACCCTGCCCTGGGTTCCAGTGTTATCCACTAACTCGGCTCTGAGTTTCAGGGAGCAAGAACAAGTCTGTGGAGCTGGAGGATGTGAAATTCCACCAGTGTGTGCGGCTCTCTCGCTTTGACAATGACCGCACCATCTCCTTCATCCCGCCTGACGGTGACTTTGAGCTCATGTCCTACCGCCTTAGCACCCAGGTGAGGCAGGGTTGAGCCCCTGGCCGGGGGCGAGGGTTGACCCCAGAGCCTTGGAGAACTCCCTCTTCCTCTGTCTGCAGGTCAAGCCGCTGATCTGGATTGAATCTGTCATTGAGAAATTCTCACACAGCCGCGTGGAGATCATGGTCAAGGTGGGCCCCCAGGGTAATAATTACAGTGCTTAGATCGCCCCTTCTACCCCGTCAGCAGTCTAACCATATCTCCCACCTCCCTCCCCAGTCATCACTTCCTTCCAGCCACGCACGCAGGTCTTCTGGCTGGTTCTCAAACATGCCAGGCATGGTCCCTGACTATCCCCTCTCCCTGGAGCACTCTGCCCCCAGCCACCCAGATATTCCCCTGAGCACTCTGCCCCCAGCCACCCAGATATTCCCCTGGCGCTTTCCCTCACCTCCTTCAGTTCTTTGCTCCAGTGTCACCTCCTCAGAGGAGCCTTCCCTGATTTCTCCACCTCCCTTCTTTGCTCTGTCTTTTTCCCTTATTATTGAACCACCACCGTGTGACACATGATCTGTTTTACTTACTTAATTTACTTTAAAAATATACATTTATACTACTTTATAAATTTAAATTTACATTTAAATTTACTTTATGAATTTACATTTAGTCATATTCATATGAATTCATATATATACATATTCATATATGTATATAAACCATTGAGTGTGTTAAAGATCAATGTTATTATTGTCATACCATATCATCATATCATACCACCAGCTTAATTGAGTGTGCCTGGCTCAACCAGCACCTCTGAACCCCCACCTGCCCCTTGCCCAATCATGGCTCCCCTCACCCTTGCCCACAGGTGATCACAATTTTGAATTTCATGTAAATTGTTTGTTTGCTTTTGTTTGTAATTTTTGCCTCCCTCATCTGTAACCGCAAATAGTTCATTCTGCCAGTCTCTGACCTTTATATCCGTGAACTCTTGCTGTATGACTTTTTTGTATAATTTGCCTTCTTCATGTAATGTTGGCTTTTAAGAGGAATCCCAGGATCTGTAGCATAGGGCATCCATCTCAGTGACTGTAGAATGAGAATCTTCTGTCCTGCGTCTTGCATGGGTTGTCTTCAGTTCTTGGCTTCTCCGGTTCACATTGCCACAGATAGCCCTGGGCATGTCCCCAGTCCCCCAAACAAGAGCTTCTCCAGAACATATATTTAGTCCCTCCCCTCCCTTAAAAAAAATTTTTTTTTCCCCCAGTCTCTTTTTTTTTTTTTTTTCCCCAGTCTCTTTTTTAATTAAAAAAGTTGGGGGAGGCGGTCACAGGAGGGCACGCCATACTGCATGCTGAATTTTAGTTCCCTGACCAGGGATTTAACTTGTGCCCTGTGCATTGGGAGTGCAGAGTCTTAACCACTGGACCACCAGGGAAGTCCTTAGCCCCATTTACAGATGGGGAAAGAGGCCCAGAAGAACTAAGATGTCATTCATCTAGGAAGGGAGGGGGCATGTTGAACTTGGGTCTGCCTGGCTCAAGAGTCTGTATTCTCAGATTTAACTTTGCTCCCCAGTCTTAGAGTCTCAGGGGAACTCTTTCGTGATGTGGACAGTCACGGTGCAGGGGGATTATGTTGGTGCTCCCTAATGTCGCTGTCTCTATAGGCAGGGAAAGGAGAAGGGGCCACTAAAGCTGGTGCCTTCCTGGGGCTTCCCTGGTGGTCCAGTGAAGACTCTGAAATTCCAGTGTAGAAGGGTTTGATCCCTGCTCAGAGAGCTAGATCCCACATGCTGCAACTAAGCCCTGGCACAGCCAAATAAAAATAAATATTAAAAAGTTGGTGCCTTTCAGAAAGAACATCCCCTGCCCTGTTTTACCGCCAGGTCCTCTGCGTCAATCCTACCTCTCATTTATCCCCACCCCTTGGCACCAGATGATTAAGTAAGAGCAGTTATCATAGTGCTAGCTACTGCACATGGACACTTAGAGTCCTTGTGTTAAAAACTTGCCCGTGTCAAAATGGATCTGGATCTAGCTATAATGTAATAACTTATTATCTGTGAGGAGAGCATGTGAGGATTGAGAACACAGGCTCAAGTCAAATCTCTGTGCTGTGCTGGCTGCCAGCTACACAACTCAGGCCAAGTGCTCTCTCTCTCTGGGCCTCAGTTTCTTCATCTGTAAAATGGACCTTTGGAATTTCCTACTTTGAGAATTAGTGGGAGGGTTAAGTGCTGGGCACAGGGCCCTGCACATGGTAGGGGCTCTGTAGATGCCAGCTTTCAAATGAAAACTCCGAAAGTCCCTGGTGGTCTATTGGTTAGGACTCTGAGCTTCCACTACTGGGGACATAGGTTTAATCCCAGACTGGGGAACTAAGATCTGCAGGTTGCAGCACTGCCAAAAAAAAAAAAAAAAAGGAAAATTCTGATAGACTGAGGGTCCCATCCTGACTTTGCGGTGTGAGTGTGTGAGTCTTGACCAGGAGCCTTTATTATCTTGTCTGTGAAATGGGCTGAGAGGTGAGCCTGCCCTAGGAGCTGCTCAAATGAGGGATTACATTTTGAAGCAAGAAAAGGTATATGATACTTTCCAAACGGAAGGCACCAAAAGCAGAACTGCTGGAGCCTCTTGTGGGTGTGACTCTGCCCCTTGTTGGCTGTGTATGTCCAGAGAAATGCCTTAATTTCTCTGTGCCTCTGTTCCCTCATCTGGAAAATGGACAGGATCGTGGTCCCCACTTCTGGGCTCTTGAAATGGCACGTGGAAAGGGCGTGGTCCCCATTTGCATGAATGCACTCTTCACATCCCACATTCTCTTCACCGACAGGCCAAGGGGCAATTTAAAAAGCAGTCGGTGGCTAACGGTGTAGAGATATCTGTGCCCGTACCCAGCGATGCTGACTCCCCTCGCTTCAAGACCAGTGTGGGCAGCGCCAAGTATGTGCCAGAGAAGAACATGGTTATTTGGAGCATCAAGTCTTTCCCGGTGAGCCCCTGGGACGGGACGGGGAACTGGAGGACCAGCCCTTGATGAGTGAGGGCAAAGCAGAGAATAAATCAGAGCCACATACATATGCACGTGGCTGTCCTTTGCAAATGATAAAACTGGATGATGGTTAAACTCTCCGTGTCCTAGGTCTTGAGGAAACCAGCCCTGGGTTCAGTTTCCTCACCGTTGCTTCTCTGAACTACCCAGCCTTGGGGATCCCACTTCCCCTCATGAAACCTCAGTGTATCCATCTGTGAAATAGATAGAATCATGCTACCCATATCCTTGGGCTGCTGGAGGATTTGGTTTCATTTTGGGATCTTGGTTGGGTGATGTTCCATCAGCCCCTGGAAAATGGGAGATGATCACCAGAAGGCACCCAACTAGGCTTTGCTGTCAGAAGCTTCATCTGCAAGTTTGGGCCAGGAGCCTTTACTTTCTGGTCTGTCAAATGGGCTGAGAGCAAAGCCTGCCCCCAGGGGGCTGCCATGAGGAGTGGTCTGGGGTATAGGGGCCCTCAATGTGTCTGATACCCCCATGTTCCCTCAGGGGGGCAAGGAGTACCTGATGCGTGCCCACTTTGGCCTCCCCAGCGTGGAGAAGGAGGAAGTAGAGGGCCGGCCCCCCATTGGGGTGAAGTTTGAGATCCCCTATTTCACTGTCTCTGGGATCCAGGTGAGGGAAGGGGGCAGGGTGGTTCCTCTCCTTGACCTTGGTGGGTCCCCCTTTCTCATATCTCTTGGCTCGGACCACCTCCGTTCCCTGGCTTGGCTTATCTCTTCCTATACAATCATTCTTGTCTTTTCTTGGAACAGTTTTACTTTTTCTTTAAACAAACACTTTCCTTTCAACTTTTGGGTGCGCTGGGTCTTCATTGTTGTGCACGAACTTTATCTACTTGCAGTGACTAGGGGCTATTTTTTCAATTGCGGTGGCTTCTCTTGTCGCAGAGCATGGGCTCTAGAGCCCGAGGGTTTTAATAGTTGCAGAATGCAGCCTCAGTAGTTGCAGAACACAGGCTTAGTTGTTCCTTGGCATGTGGGATCTTCCTGGACCAAGGATCAAACCCATGTCCCCTGCACTGGCAGGCAGATTCTTTTTTTCAAAAGTGATTTTATTTATTTAGTTTTGGCTGTGCTGGGTCTTCATTGCTGAACAGACTTTTCTCTAGTTGTGTGTGGGCTTTTCTTTAGTTGTGGTGTGTGGGCTTCTCACTGGTGGCTGCTCTTGTGGAGCATGGGCTCTAGGGCACACAGGCTCAGTAGTTGTGGCGCATGGGTTTCGTTGCTCCAGGGCATGTGGGATCTTCCCAGATCAGGGATTGAACCCGTGTCTCCTGTGTTGGCAGGCAGATTCTTAACCACTGAACCATCAGGGAAGTCTCATGGTGTTGCCTTTTCTGCTCTCAGCCTGGGTCCCCTTCCCCTCCCTGCTAACTTTGCCCTGTGCCTAAACTGTACTTTGTCAGTTCTCTTAGAATGTGCCGTCTTTCCCACTGTCCTGGACCACCTGACCTCCCCTGCACACATACGCTGCCTGGTCACGTCTTTGCCCTGAGCCTCGTTACTCCATTCCTCCCAGGCTGTGCGTGCTTATTCCCGGAGGTTGTGTTATTTATGTTCCCCTGGCCCCAGACTGCTCTCTCCCCCTACCCTTCACCTCCTTTCATCCCTTTCCAGGTCCGATACATGAAGATCATTGAGAAGAGCGGTTACCAGGCCCTGCCCTGGGTCCGCTATATCACCCAGAGTGGCGGTAAGGCAGCCCGGCTCCCTGAAATGGCAGGGACAAGGAGATGAATGGGGACGGTCCTGGGGCTTTGAAACATCTTGTCTCAGAGGGCTCCAAAACCGACAGGCGTGGCCCCCAGGTCTATCCTGTCTTTGTCAGTGTGCCCTCCCGAGTCTCAGTTTCCCTATCTTTAAAATGGGCACAGTTGCCAATTCCAGGGTAGTGGAGGTGGGGTTTGGATAAGCAACTGAACACACAGCAGCCCCATCTCTTGCCTGGAAACAGGCGCGTTGCTGAGGTTACAGTTGCCATGTTTAAGCCCATCCTTAGCCCTGTTACCTACCTGTGGGGTTGATCATGAGCTCTGGGGAAGGGGATGGGTTGTGGGTGGCGGTGCTGTCCTTCTGTCTCCTTCCCCCAATTCTGAGATGGTCCCTGCTCATTGTTTCCCTGCAGATTATCAACTTCGTACCAGCTAGAAGGGAGAAGTGGGGGCTTGAACCTGGGCTGTCTTCTCCCCAGGCCCCAACTGCAGACTCCACCAGAGAAGGAGGGAAGATGAGAGGTGTGTGTGTGTGTGTGTGTGTGTGTGTGTGTGTGTGTGTGTGTGCGCGCGCAGCCCTTGAATTATTGGTTTGTTACTCCCAGCACCTGACTTGCTCCTTCCTTTTTCCCTTACTGGTAGGCTGGGAGTGATAGTCTCCAGCTCTCAGACTCTCACCCCTCCCTCTCCTCCCATTTTATATGAAGAAATAGGAGAGGGGCTTGAAGTCCCCCTCATGAGTGCCTTCTTGCAGTGACCTGCCTTAGGAGGTGTGGGGAGTCCCTCCTCCACAGCTGCTGAGCCCAGAGGCTCCGCTGGCCCATTTCTGAGTTTTAGGATGACATTAAAAAGATGAATCTAGCTGCTGTTACGTACTTCTTGGCTGGGGGATGGGGATGCCGGGGTGTCCCTGGAGTGCTGGGATAAGAGTGGGCAACATATATCCATTTCTCAGACCTGGTCATCTCTCATCTGAGCCCTCGCGATTGCCTCCACCTTGGTCTCCCAGGCTCTGGGCTTCCCTCTCCCATGACAGTCACGTTCCCCTTCTCATGACAGCCAGTTCCCATCACAGCCACCAGAGGGCGCCTATAACTCCTAAACCAGATCGTGGCTCCTCAATACAGAAGCTTCCCAGGGTTTTCCGCTCTGATTTTTGTCGTTCTGGGCAGCATCCGGGACTGTAGTTCCCGACCAGGGACTGAACTGGACCCCCCTGCAGCGGATGCGTGGAGTCTTAACCACTGGACCGCCAGGGAAATTCCCCATTCTTTTTCAAAAGTAAAAGTGCTCACCGCAGCCCACAAGCCTGTTCAGCTCTCACCTCCTCCCCCTTCTCTCCCTTTATACCTCACTCTTCCTGGACTTACTAGACATGTTTCCACCTCGGCCTTTGAATCTGTAGCACCTCCATCTGGTATGTTTTTCCCGAGAGCCACATGGCTCCTTCCCTCACCTTCAGTTCTCAAATCAAATGTCACCTTCTCAGGGCGGCCATCCCCGACCTCTCTATTTCAAAGCCTTCTTTTCCCAAGACACTATTATTTATCTCGTTTTGTCAGCTCCACAGTGTTTACCACTCTGAAAATATTTATTGTCGTCTCCAACTCTAAAAGGTAAGCATCCAGCAGCCAGGAGGCACCCGGCTTGCTCTCCAATGGAATGCCTAGTACACAGTAGGGGGTCAGTAAATGTGTGAAGGCCCCGCTGTTGAAGGCCTCTGTTAAGGGCCTCCGACGTGACTCTCGCCTCTCAGGCTCACCCACGTGGCAGCTGGAGAATAAACTTTCTTCCACGCCCTTGCATTTGCTGTGCCAGGGCTGGCGCAATCCGAGCCAAACGTGATTCCTTTCTCACTCACCCCATATCCATGCTTTATTTTGCTCACGGTGCTTAACACTAAAATTACTTAGTAGCTCGAATGCAGGCCCCCCAGCGCCAGGAACGGCTTCGGCACCCAGTGAATGAATGAAATAAAGCGCTCTGCACAGTAAGAACTAACAAATATCGCACCGCATAACTCCAAGCTGGACGGTCCCAGCCCTGCCTCCCTTTCCCTCGGAGGTGCCGAGGTCCCGGAGCAGCCCGCGCTACCCTGCTCCTGACCTTTCTCCCCTGGGTCAGTTAAACGGGCCCTCTTTCCCGCCCGCCGGTCGCTTTTGAAAAACCGAAAACCCCGCCATTGTCCGCGGTCCACCGGTCGCCGCAGTTCGTCCAATCAGGAGCGGGCCCGCCCACGCCGGCGCCCAAAGCCTCCCTGGCGACGCGTGGCCATTGGCTGCGCTGGCCAGGAGGGCGGAGCACTACAGGGTCGGGAGCCGGGCAACTCGGCTGGGCTACAACGTAGCAAGTTCATAAGAAAACAAATCAGCGGCGTTTGGGGGCGGGGCCGCGAGAGCTCTGGCTCCGCCCCCTAGCGGCCTGCTCCACAGCGGCGGAGACGCTGGCTCAGAACAGACCCCGCCCGTCGAGGAGGAGGGAGGGTGAGTTGGGGGGAGACCCGGCCCCCAAGGGGCGGGCGCCGGGCAGGGCCCTGCGGGCTAGCGGAGGGTTGGGCCCGGGCTCTCAGTCCCTCTCTACCCACCGGGTGACAGGGGGAGGAGCCGGCCGGGAGGGCGGGGGTCGCGCCGGAGACCCGTACAGGAGAATCCGACCCGGAGCCTCGTTGCAGGCCGGGGACGCTGCGGGGGGGCTGTCTGGGCCAGCGCCGTGTGCTCCCCCGCACTGACCGCCGCGGGGTGGGGCGGGGGGCTTCACAGGCCGCCAGGGTCGACATGCTGCTGGAAGAGGTCCACGCCGGCGACCGGCTGAGCGGGGCGGCGGCCCGAGGAGACGTGCAGGAGGTGCGCCGCCTTCTGCACCGCGAGCTGGTGCACCCAGACGTTCTGAATCGCTTTGGCAAGACGGCGCTGCAGGTGAGCCCGGGCCGGCCCGCAGACCCCTTCCCTCTTCTCTCCTTGTTCCCGTTGGTAGCCGACTGAGGTCTGTTCCTGCATCTCTGGGCTGACTTGGCTCCCTGATGTCCCCTTTCTTAGGTGGGTGGTGGATGGGGTTAGGTTGGGGGAGGGGAGAGCTTTCCATCTTTGGAGGATTCCTTGTTCTCTGATTGCGATGGATTCAGTTTCCCTGGAGAAGTTCTTATTCCCTGAGTGAGAGTTCAGCTTCTTTGGATCCTAGTTTCATGAGGGCGGCTCCAATGTCTTGGAGCATCTATGGACGATCCGACCGTAGGAAGGAAGGATTCCTGTTTCCAAGGTGTACCCATTTTCTGGGGGTTCTCTGAGAGGTATCCAGTTTCTTGTGGGGGAGAATCTATTCCTGCGGGGTTTTCATATTGGCCTATGGGAGGGGGGATACCAATAAGGGAATAGTCACAGATTACATGGGAGCCCCTGTTCCCTTGGGGACATTTACAAAAGAGGAATCCCATTTCATCAGAGAAGATCCCTACTATGGAGGGGGAAATTCCTTGGAGAAGGGGTTTTAAATTCCCTGGCCATCTCCTTTTCCTGGAGGGGACTGTTCTCTGAGGTCTGTTTCCTGGTGGGGTTCATATTTCCTGATGATTTCCCATCTGTGGGGAGAAGTGTCTCTGGTTCCTTGGGGGATGGTCTTAGGTTCCTTGAAATTTTCCATGGGGGCTATAGCCAAGCGGGGGGTGACCACTTTTTTGAAGGTCCTTATTCCCAGGAGATCTTGTTCTCTGGGGTCTCAACAGCTGCCTGGAAGTTGATGTTCCCTCGAGTTTCTCCTTCTCTTGAGAACCTTATATCTGGCATTGTCAACTCCTGAATGACCTCTCTCTCCAGTCACCCGTTTCCCTGGACTTCCTCCTTTGGAGACTCCCTGACCCTTCTCTACCCCCCCATCCCCCCACCAGGTCATGATGTTTGGCAGTCCCACCATTGCCCTGGAACTCCTGAAGCAAGGCGCCAGCCCCAATGTCCAGGACGCCTCAGGCACCACTCCGGCCCACGATGCAGCCCGCACTGGATTCCTCGACACCCTAAAAGTTCTGGTGGAGCACGGTGCTGATGTCAACGCACCCGATGGCACAGGGGCGCTCCCCATCCACCTGGCAGTGAGCGAGGGCCACACCCCTGTGGTCAGCTTCCTGGCTGCCGAGTCTGATCTCCATCACAGGGACGCCAGGGGGCTCACACCCCTAGAGCTGGCACGGGGGCGAGGGGCCCAAGAGCTCATGGACATACTGCAGCGGCACACGGTGGCACCTCTGTGACCTGGGGCCACCCACTCCGGCAGCAGGACCCAACTGAGTTCTGTGTCAGAAGAGGGAAGAAACACTTTCTCCCTTGGCTCCTCCTGCCCGCTGCCGAGGGGCACCGGTTTGTGGCTTGTTGGTGTTGATTTCTGGGGTGTGTGTGTTTGACGTGCATTTCTCGTTTTTTTTTTTTTCTCACCCCTTTCGGTGTGTTGGGCAGAGAAGGGCTCCTACAGGCAACAGCCACCTAAACGGTTCAGTTTCCTACACGCCTAGAGTCCCAAGGGCAGAGCGTTTAAAACCCCAACCCTCGAGTGAGGTCATCTCTTCCATGGCTCTTGGAACCTGTCGACCTTGGCCGGCTTACAGAGAGAGACCTCAAGTGTGCACACTGCTTTCCGGCATGGGGGAGGGGGGAGTGTTCCAAATCGATAAAAGGGGAGTATGAGTTCATTCATATTTTGTTGAAAGCTTCATTTCCAGTCCCTTGTACAGCGTTTAAAAAAGAAGTCTATTTATTAAGCTTTATGGAAAATATTGTTGTGTGTGTAATTTAATGTTTTTACCCATTAAATTAAGACTTGTGCATGACCACAGCGCGGGTGGCTTGTCATTTTTGAGGCCGCGATGGAGAGTCGCGTGTCCAGGATGTTTATGGGGATGGGCCCCGGGGGTCGCGGATCGTGGATGCTTTGGAGGAGGGGAGAGAGTGGTAATTCCCAGGGCGCCAGGGGTGAGTGAGCTGGGTGGGGCAGCGGTTTACGCTGTCGGAACGGAAGGGAGGCAGGAAACCGCGAGTGGAGAAAGGGCCCCCAGATGTCAGCTGGGTGCCGGGAGCCCCGAGGGTGGGGGAGTGGGATGGGCGGTGGCTGCAGCCTTGCCCGCAGAGGCGCGGCTCGTGGGCGGGGACTGCAGTCCCAGGGCAAGGGATCCCGGAAGGGCCCAGGGAGCTCCGCCCCTATTTAAAGGAAACTCTGCGTAGCCCCGCCCGCTGGGAGGCGGTGCTTTCCTGACGCGTGCGCAGTGGGTCGGAGAGCAGCCATGCCGGAACCGCGCGGGTCGTCGCCCCTGCGGGTGAACGCGGCGTTCGCGGCGCGGTACGGCCGCTACCGTGAGCGAGAGGAGCTGCAGCGGCGTGAGTGCGGGACGCATGCGCGTGGGGCGCCGGCGCGTGTTGGGCGGTCCGCAGGTGGGGCTTGATCTGGTCCCCCAGGCTCACTTGGGTGGGGGGCTCGCATCTTTGTCCCACAGTGAAAGATCGTTACGGGGACCAGCACAGCGGCAGCGACTCCAGCTCCGAGTCTGATTCCAGCGACGAGCGCGTGGTGAGCTTCTCCGCCTCCGTCCCGGAGTTGCGGGAGGTGTCCAAGGGCCCTGTCGCATCCTGGCCCGGACTTACAGGGGGCAGCTAACGTCCAACCCCATCGCGCCTTCATCCCTGACAGTCTAACCATTTCTCCCTGTCTGCCTCTGTCCCCCAAATGGGGCATCCCTCTGCCACGTGGAGCATCCAGCTTTTCCCCACACCAGCCCTGATCTTCCTAGACTCACTGAGCCATCCAGCTTTCCCACTCTGTTCTTCATATGCCTTCTCTGCCCACCTGTCCCTGTATCATCTGTCCCTTATTGATTCCGGGAAGTACCACCACCCCCTTGCCTGCTACCTTTTTTTGCTTCCTATTCTCTGCTCATGTGTGGTCCACCCCCACGGGGTCCCCTCTCCCACCCATTTGACCCCCTCCCACTCATATCCAGCCCTCCAGCCCTCCCCCCACCTGCCTCTACCCAGCTGGATTCTCCCTTCTTCTAACCTGTACCCCTCCCTGCACCCTAATTCCCACACCTTCTCAGCCTTCCTGCCCCTGTTGCTTACTGCCCCCATCACAGCCCCCTTCTGAAGTCTGTCCCCACCCCCTTTTTCTGCTCTAGGAATTTGACCCCCAGCAAGAGCGTGACTTTTACAGAACTCTCTCCTTGTTGAAGAAGAAGGACCCCCGCATTTATCAGAAAGATGCCACCTTCTATCAGCAAACAGGTCTGGGGCTGCTTCTCATGAAACCCTGGGTCCTCATTGCCTTAGAAGCTGTTGTGGCTATTTAATGGATCTTTCCGTGGTCGCTCAGACTCTTTACTAGAGTCTGCCTGCAATGCAGAAGACCTGGGTTCAGTCCTTGGGTCAGGAAAATCTCCCGGAGAAGGGAACGGCTACCCACTCCAGTATTCTTGCCTGGGAAATCCCATGGACAGAGGAGCCTGGCAAGCTATAGTCCATAGGGTGCAAAGAGTGAGACATAACTGAGCGACCAGCACTTTCACTTTTATTTTACCTACAAGTCAGACTTGATTAGCAGAGGGACTTCCTTAGTCGTCCAGAGGTTAAGACTCTGCACGTCCATCCCTGGTGGGGCAGCTAAGATCCCACATGCCACGCAGCCCAGCCAAAAAAAAAAAAAAAACTGATTACTAATCAGCTAAGAGTGTCCAGGGTTATGACCTGTTGTCACTAATAATGGCTGTGTGTCTGGCACTGTTCTGAGTGTGAATTACTCACTGAGTGATCACCACCAGCTATTACCAGGTAGTAGCAAGTGTGATGCCTGTTTGATAGCTGGGAACTGGTGGCTCGGGGATTTGAAACCTCCATCTGACTCTGGCCCAGCACAGTTATTCTCTGCCTGGGGGAGGAAGGGGGTTGTGGGTGTGGGTGATGACAGGTGTCTTGTGGTGGCCCTGCAGCATCGTCCTCAGACAGCGAAGAGGAGCCGGCAGCTGAGAAGAGAAAGAAGGTGCAGCCCATGTACCTGAAGGACTACGAGAGGAAGGTTATCCTGGAGAAAGGAGGGTGAGGAGACAGCCTGACTCCTCTGTTTCTACCTTCCCAGGGCAGGTGGACACGTGGGGGACTTAGGGGCAGGCGTGGGAAGAAGCCAGTGACTCACCAGAGTTGGGAGAACCTCAGAGAGCAGGTGGCTTGGTGACCTGCCTGCATCCCAGTGCCCCCGCCCCCCCAGCTGTTGCTCTCTTTTTGAATTTTTGTCTCTTTTAATAATTTTTATTTATTTATTTATCTTTGGCTGTGCTGGATCTTCATTGCTGCGAGGGATTTTCTTTAGTTACAGCAAGCAGGGGCTACTCTCTAGTTGTGGTGTGGGGGCTTATTGCAGTGGCTTCTCTTCTTGTGGAGCACAGGCTCTAGGGCATCTGGGCTTCAATAGTTTCAACATGTGGTTGTGGCTCCTGGGCTCTAGAGCATGTGCTCAATAATTGTGGCATAAGGGCTCAGTTGCTCCAAGGCATGTGGGATCTTCCTGGATCAGGGATCGAACCTGTGTCTCCTGCTGCATTGGAAGGCGGATTCTTTACCACTGAGCCACCAGGGAGGCCCCAGCTGTTGCTCTTAAGAGCCTCCCACCCCACGGTGACAGACAGGCCAGGGGAAGTCTGTTCTGAAACCTTCATCCTTCTTTGCCCAGCAAATATGTCGATGAGGAGAATTCAGATGGGGAAACCTCCGATCAGAGACTCCAGGTGTGTGGGATGGAGGCTGGGTGGGAGGAATGGGGGGCTGAGGGGCCCATGGCTGGGTCTGAGGCCCCTGTCACTCTCTCTGCAGCAGACCTCGTCAAAGAGTTATGTGGAAGAACAGAAGCAGCTGAAGGAAAGGTGAGACCTGGAGCCGGTTGAGCAGCCAAATAGAAAAGAGTTGAGGCTCTGAGGTTGGCAGGCCTGGTTCAAATCCAGCTCTGTCACTTAATGTGCCCACTTAATGGGCACTTGTGTGCCCTTGGGCCTGTCATTTGCTGTCTCTGGGCCTCAGTTTCTGTATCTGTGAAATGGGGTTGATCATGGGCTGTATGTCACAGCACCGCTCTGGGCTGGTCAGGAGGAGCTCAGGGCTTATTAGTAGATAGGGCTTATCTTTGGGGCAGCGGGCAGGGCCAGCGCACCCATCCTGAAGCTTGTTTTCTTGCTTGGGCAGCTTCCGGGCATTTGTGGAGGACAGTGAGGATGAAGACAGTGCCGAGGAAGGTGGCTCCGGGTTGCTGCAGAAACGTGCTAAAAGCAAAGAGGAGAAGGTGGGTGCTGGGTCCCGGGGGATGGGGGGGGGTGGCAGAGAGGGGGCACCGGGGTGTCCTGCAGATGCTCATCGCTGGCCACCCCTCAGGCCCGGGAGGATGCCGACTACATTGAGTGGCTGAAGGGGCAGAAGGAGATTCAGAACCCCGACACCCTGAAAGAACTGGTGAGTCCCATCCCTTGGTACTGACTCCTTAACTTCCCGGTCTGCCTGCATCCAGCCTTTTCCTGGAAACTGACCCTTAAGTGGCCAGCCGGGAGCACATAATCTGTTCCTTTTCTTTTTTCCCCTTGCACCATGTGGCCTTTGGGATCTTAAGTTCCCCAACCAGGGATTGAACCCGTGCCCCCTTCAGTGGAAGTGCGGAGTCTTAACCACTGAACCCCCAGAGGAGTCCCCAGGAGCACATCCTCTGAGGATGGGGCCCCACATCTCTGGGCCTCAGCTTCTATAACACAGGCATTATCCCACTTACTTCATAGACTGGCTGTGAAGCTGCAGTCACTTACACCCACTGGGTGCCCACCATCCACGCCCCTACCCCGCTGCTTCGCTGACCCTGAGTCCCTGACCTGGGTCTTATCACACACCCTTCACCTCTAGACTCATCTCAGGGAATTCTGGAACAACCCGGAGCTGGACGAGGGGGAGCGCTTCCTGCGAGATTACATCCTCAACAAACGCTATGAGGAAGAAGGGGAGGAGGAAGAGGAGGAGGAGGAGGAAAGGTGAGTGCCTCTGTCCCCCAGGGGCCTAGAGACTGCACTGGCCAGAAAGGAAAAGGCACTGGGTGTTTACTTTATCACACGGTTAGTAACGGAGTTAGGGGCTTCCCTGGTGGCTCAGTGGTAAAGAATCCGCCTGCCAATGTAGGAGACATGGGTTTGATCCTTGGGTCGGGAAGATCCCCTGGGGTGCTGGAGAAGACTTGAGAGTCTCTTGGACTGCAAGGAGATCAAACCAATCAATCCTAAAGGAAATTAACCCTGAACCGTTGGAAGGACTGATGCTAAAGGTGAAGCTCCAATACTTTGGCCACCTGATTGAAGAGCCGACTCATTGGAAAAGACCCTGATGCTGGGAAAGATTGAAGGCAGGAGGAGAAAGGAACAGCAGAGGATGAGATGGTTGAATGACATTACTAACTCAATGGACATGAGTTTGAGCAAATTCCAGGAGATAGTGGATGACAGAGGAGCCTGGCTTTGTGACCGTGAGGTCGCAAAGAATCAGACACAACTTAGTGATTGAACAACAGCAGCTGAGTTAGCCTTTTTTTTTGGCTACACCACATGGTATGGAGGATCTTAGTTCCCCAACCAGGGGTTGAACCTGGGCCCCCTGTACTGGAAGCGCAGGTCTTAACCACTGGACCACCAGAAGTCCCCAGAATTGGCCTTTCTTGAGGAAGAGACCCAGAATGTGGGCTCTGGAGCCAGCGGGCCCTGCTCCTGGATTTCCATGCCTCGGTTTCCCCATCGGTAAAATGGGGTAACAGTGGCTCCCTAGGAGAGGGTTCTTGTGAGGATTAAACACGTGAACACGCTGGTACCTAGGCTTGCAGGAGCTCTGCTGACCCCCTAGCCCCGCCCCATCTCATCCCTCAGGGTCCCTGGTCCCCCGGTCCAGCTAGCTGTGGACGACTCCTCAGACGAGGGGGAACTGTTTCTGAAGAAGCAGGAGGACTTTGAGCTCAAGTACAACTTCCGCTTTGAGGAGCCAGACTCGGCCTCGGTGGGTGGCCGGGCTGGGAGTCGGGGGCCGGGCTGGGAGTCGGGGGCCGGGGGCCGGGGAGACCCTGGCCGGAGGGTCCCAGGCCAGGGAAGGAACCCAGAATCATCTCTGGTGCCCACAGGTCAAGACCTACCCTCGGAGCATCGCCTCCTCCGTGCGCCGGAAGGACGAGCGCAGGAAGGAGAAGAGGGAGGAGACACGGGAGCGGAAGAAGAGGGTGAGTGGCTTTCAGGGCGGCCTTTGGGGGGATGTCCACCTGCAGGGTTTAGGAGGGTTGCTGACACCCGGCCTCTCCCCCTGACGTGCCGCCTGCAGGAGAAAGCGAGGAAGCGGGAGGAGCTCAAGCAGCTGAAGAACCTGAAGAGGAAGGAGATCCTGGCCAAGCTGGAGAGGCTGCGCCAGGTCACAGGCAACGCGACGCTGGGCTTTGAAGAGCAAGACCTAGAGGATGACTTCGACCCTGCCCGGCACGACCAGCTCATGCAGGTGTGACCCCAGAGCCCCAGCCCGAGTGCAGCTGAGTGTGGCTCGGGAGTGAGCAGTCCCTTTCTGGCTCAGAGAAGTGACTTGACCTCTCTAATCCTGTGTCTCTTGTCTGTAAAGTGGGTCCAAACTGCAGCATTTACCTCAGGCCCATGAGAAATACTAAATGCTAATTAACTTGGTAAATGCTCAGGGAAATGTGGGTCGCTGAATTTTCTTTAAATTCATTTACTGAGCCATTAGTGTTGATTGTTGTATTGGGAGGGGGAACACGTTCAGACCATGGAAGCAGGCAATGAGACCTGGATGGGAGCCGCAGTGGGGACCCCGGGCACCACGGAGTGGACCCAGACTCAGCCTGGGGGTTCATGGAAGGGAAAGTAAGGATGAGTAGACGGGCCAGGTGAAAAGTGGAGTGGGTAGGTACTGTGTAGTTGAAGGTAAGCCTTCACTTTCTAGGAGCTTCTTAATCCTGAGCTTCAGGTTCTGTGTTAGTAGTTTCTGTTTTTTGGGGTGCTTGTGAGAATGCAGTGAGACACAGCCCAGTGTTGGGCATGTAGTAGGTGTTTGTAGGTGGCACAGTTAGCAATATTTGCCTTTACTAGCCAGTGGAACAGGGGCAGAGAGCGGGAGGGTCGATGGGGCAAGATGAGCTAAGAAGGGGGTGTGGAGGGACATAGACACACAGGTTCTATGAGTGGTTCTCCCCACATCAGGAGCTGGGTCCTGGGGGGCGGTGCTGGGGAGCCACAGAAGGTGCAGGAGCACCAGTGTCTGGCGGGGAATAGGCCCTGCTGACCCTCCCGGCCCCGACCCTGTAGAAGTGCTTCGGGGACGAGTACTATGGCGCCATGGAGGAGGAGAAGCCGCAGTTTGAGGAAGAAGAAGGGCTGGAAGGTGAGGTCACTTGGGGTACCGGGCTGGGGGTGGGGTGCTTGGCCTACTGATCCCCTTTTCACCCCTGCCTGTCTGGCCTGAACCAGACGACTGGAACTGGGACACGTGGGCTGGGCCGGAGCAAGGTGGAACTTGGAGCCACCAGGAGCCGCACTGCGAGGACCCTGACTTCAATGTAGGTGCCCTGGGCATGGGAACCGGGGGGGCGCCTCAGAGGGTCCCCCGGCAGGCCTGACCTGTGTGTCCCGGCAGATGGACGCCGACTATGACCCCAGCCAGCCCCGGAAGAAGCAGCGAGAGGCCCCTCCGTTGGGCAAGAAGAAGCGAAAGTCGCCCTTCGCTGCGGCCGTGGGACAGGAGAAACCTGTGTTTGACCCCGGTGAGGCCCAGGCAGGTGCCCGTGGGTGGGCAGGGGCTCCCTAGGGCCCCGCATGTCCCAACAGCCTGGCTCTGTCCCCACTCAGGGGACAAGACATTCGAGGAGTACCTGGACGAGTATTACCGGCTGGACTACGAGGACATCATTGATGACCTGCCCTGTCGCTTCAAGTACCGCACGGTGGTACCCTGCGACTTTGGACTTAGCACTGAGGAGGTGGGACCCCAGGGTACCCCAGAAGCAAGCGGGGACGCCCAGAACTGGCCATGTTGTGAATCTCCAAAACAATAGAACCAACAGTGCTAATAACAATACTAGTAATATTGCCTGCCACAAAGGTTTTCTGTGAGGCAGGGGCTCAAACAGTGCTCTGCCCACAGGAAGCCCCAGTAAATATCAGTTTTAATTCTGTATATTGGCAGCAGCGTGGCCATTAAGCCTTGGCACCTGTTGAAATCTTGACCGGGCCACTCAACAGCTGTATAACCTTGGACGCGTGACTTAAGGCTCTGTAACTTGGTTTCCCCATCTGTAAAATGGGCCTTATAACAGCCCCACCTTATGACTGTGGATGTGAAACAAATGTGCTTTGAATGTTATTGTGCCCTAGCCATGATGGCTATGGATGCTTGACTGTAAAGATAGCCAATGATGATTGAGTTTAGACCATTTGTATTCGCTTCATCATCCTGACAACCTTCTAGTAGGTTCTGAGGTGGGGTGCCCAACTCATAAGTGAGGAGACTAAGGTCGTAAGGTTGGGAACCTGGGTCTCATCTGTATTAACAAAGCTGGTCATTGGCATGGAGACCCCTCCCCTGGTTTGAGTCTGCTGGGACCACAGTGTACCAGTCAGGGCCCAGATTGTAATCTGACATTAGCCATTTCCTGGCCATGTGACTTGGGGTAAGGATCCCCTTCTCTGGGCCTCAGTTTTTCCATCTGATGCCCTCAACAAAAAATCTTCCATTGGCCTCTGCAGAAATCAGCTCTTTCTCACCATCATGACACTGCTGCTTGGTGGAACTAGCATTACCTTGCTTTGACCCATGAGGTGACTAAGGCTGAGAGTCAGGGCCCCCCGGGGCTCCAAGCAGGACCCCACCCTCCCTTCCCTTGCAGATCCTCGCTGCCGACGACAAGGAGCTGAATCGGTGGTGCTCCCTGAAGAAGACCTGCATGTACAGGTGAGGGAGTGGGGCTGGGCCGGGTACCCCAGGAGGAGGGGCAAGCAGGCTGGCAGGCAAGCACGAACCCCACCCAGGTCACCCAGTGACAGATGTGTCCACTTGGGGCCTGCAGGTCGGAGCAGGAGGAACTGCAGGACAAGAGGGCGTACAGCCAGAAGGCCCGGAACATATGGAAAAAGCAGCAGATCTTCAAGTCACTCTGCCCAGAGGAGTGAGTATGGCTGGTGGAGGGATGGGCTTCTGAGCCCTACCAGGCCCAGGGTTTGAGTCATGCTTTGTCAGCTGTTTGTCACATGACCTTGGGGGTAGGGTTTCCCTTCCAATACCTGGGCATCAGGTCTTGGCTGGGCCATAGCTGTATGACATTGGGCAAGTCATTTTCCCTCTCTGGGCCTGTTTCCTCATTTGCAAAATGGAGATACAGATGGCTCACTTCTTGCTGGGTTTTTCTTTTTTTTGAAGATTAAGTAAATCAATTCAGGTAAAGTGCTTAAAACAATAAATGCTGGATAGCTGTTAGCTCTTGTTACTGTTACTGTGCCTGTTATTTCCTGATCTGTAAATCAGGAGTGCTCACAGAGTTGATATAAAGCTAAAATGAGTTAGTTTGTGTGAAGAGCTTAGTGTAGGCACAGGCTCAGTGATCAAGAGCATCAATCACTCACTCCGGTTTCAGAGTAGAAAAATCCCAGTGTGGTATCAGACCCATGTTTGAGTGCAGGCAGGCCCCCAAATTGTTCTGGCCACTTCTCTGAGCTGCCCCTTTCCTCATCTATAAAAACGGGGCAGGCTCGGGGAGGAACCTAATCGTGACCGGCCTGGGCTGATCCATGACTTTTCTTCCTCCAGGGCAGAGATGCCCACGGAAGCCACAGGGAAGCCACAGAGAGACAGAGCTGGCCCATCGGGACAGCTGGTGGCACTTGATGGGGCCTGTGGCAAGCAGTCCCAGCCCGAGAGCACCCCAGCACAGGAAGAGGCAGACCCTGTGACACCCACGGAGAAGCTGGCCTCCCAGAGGCGGAAGAGGGGCAAGAAGGCACGTCTCCTGGGCCCCACAGTGACACTCGGGGGACGTGAGTTCAGCCGCCAGAGACTGCAGGCCTTTGGCCTCAACCCCAAACGGCTGCACTTCCGGCAGCTGGGCCGACAACGGAGGAAGCAGCAGGGGCCCAAGGGCAGTCACTGAGCTCGAGGGAGCCTGCAGGGGCCCTTTCCCCTTCTTATTGACTGTATGGCCCCCCACATCTACCTGTAGGCCAGGGAGTCTTCCCATCTTAGAGATGTGGAAGCTGAGGCCTACTCAACAAGCTTCCCCAGATGACGGGGAACCTCCCCTCAAGACACACTCAAATGCTGGGCCCAACAGTAGCCACAGTCAAGTCAAACGGCTTTATTAGCCCCCAGCAGCCACGGCCCCTCCTCCCTCCCACCAGCTCTTGGCAGGATAGGGGCTTTGTGACCGGTGAGGGGCATGGACGGTCCAGTGCAAACTACAGTACGGAGTCAGGCCCTGAGTGGGTGCCCGGGGGCCTCCCTCCCTGCCCCATGAGGAGGGCCCAGTTGGTGGGAGGCAGGTGTGCGGGCTCTGTTCCTGGCTGAACGGCCCCAGCCCGGAGGCTTCCTGGACTGGTCTCTCTCAGCTGCACTTGTCAGGGGGGAGTTGAAGCTCCCACACCTAACATGACATAAATTAAAAAATAAATAGGGTTGTGTCTTCTCCCTTATCCCCTCCCTTTATAAAAACACAAAGTCCTCAGAGCTTGGGCGCTTAGCCTTGAGGAGCCGGCCACTGCGAGGGAGCCGCAGTGTCTGCTGGGAGGGTGGGGAGTAGAGGTCATCCAGGCTGTGGTCCTGAGCGTGGCCGTCGACCAGGGTGAACATGGGGTATCGTTCTGTGGCTGAGGAGGAGCTGAGGACCTGTGGGGAGGAGAGAGAGCAGCTCAGTCCCAAAGCCATGATAATTACCCAAGTAGATAAAATTATTTTAGCAGCCATATTTATCAGGTACTTCCTGAACTCAACTCCCATCCCTCCAGGGTAGTGATGCAGACCAGCCAATCAGCACCTTCTGTGCTCTGGCTACAGTGATTGGCTCAGTAATGAGCATATGACCTTGTGCAACCAATGAACCACAGCCCTGGGATCTTCCTTCTCTGCTAAGAACATGGGGCTCTTTCCACTGAACTGGATAGTGGGGGTAGGGTGAGGGGCAGCTCCCCTGGTGGCTCAGCAATAAAGAATCCCAGGTTCCCTGGGTTGGGAAGATCCCCTGGAGAAGGAAATTGCAATCCTCTCCAGTATTCTTGCCTGGGAAATCTCATACAGAGGAGCCTGGCGGGCTACAGTCCACAGGATTGCAAAGAGTCCGATGACTGAGGATGTGTGCACACCCAGAGAAGCTGGTGGTCATTCCTTACCACCGTAAGGGTAAATCCCTGAGAACAACAGAACCAAAGGACAAGGCAGGTCCTACGACCTCAGCCTCTGGGGACCAGGTGTTCCCTTAAATTTTTCATTTCATGACGCTTTTTGCTCTCATCAGAGCTGGGCTTTCTAATCAGACCTAACCCAAGCTGAAAAACCCTGTAGGGCTCCTGCAGGATAATCATCCTGACAACATGGTCAGGTCTGCTGGCCTCATGGCCTCTGTTGTCTTCAGCTGTAGCCCTGCCCTTGCCCCCCACCCCCTAACACACCCGGCTCACCCTGGTCAGCTCTGAGCAGAGTGTTTCAAACTCCTTTCTGTCTCCAGCATAGAAGCCCACGGTACAGCTCGGGTCCATCTTGGCAAAGGCCATCTTGCGGGGTGAGGTGCAGTGGAAGGACTGGGGTGGATAGATGAGGGAGGCTGAGGGGGTTCCCTCCACACACCTCCAACCCCCCCCCCCCGGGGATCCCATCTCACTCACCTCCAGGGGGAAGTCGGCCTGGCTGACATCTACAGTGGGCTGGCAGTAGTGTGGGTCCAGGTAGAGCAGGAAGTCATCTGCAGGGAGGACGTGTGAGGGAGGGGGTGGAGGTGGAAAGGGCGTGTGGGGGGATGTGGAGCAGTGTGGTGTGGGCCTACCCTGGTAGCCGATGAAGTACAGCGAGTGGCGGGGCTTGCCCCCCATGATGCCCAGGCACAGCTCTGAACGGAGGAGCTCCTGCCGGAAGGAAAGGGGGTGGAGTGAGGACCCAGGACAGGTGCTGTCAGGCACCCTGATGCCTCATAAAGCCCCAGGGCTTCTTCCCTGGTGGCTCAGTGGTAAAGAGCCCGCCTGCCAATGCAGGAGACAGGCTGGATCCCTGCTCGAGGAAGACACCCCCTCTCCCCCATGCCACGGAGCAACTAAGCCCACACGCCACAACTACTGAGCCTGTGCTCTAGAGCCTGGGAGCTGCACCTGCTGAAGCCCATGCCCTGGAGCCTGTGCTCCCCAACGAAAAGCCATTGCAATAACAAACCTGCACACCCCAACAAAGAGTAGCCCTGGCTCGCCGCAACTAGAGAAAAGCCTGTTCAGCGACAAAGACCCAGCACAGCCAAAAATAGATAAATAAAATCATTCCAAAAAAAAAAACCGACAGAGGCCCAATGTGTGCAAACCCAAGCCTGTGCTGGGCCCTGGGGGGTGGCAGTGACCAAGATAGACAAATCCCTGTCCCCATGGAGCTTATGTTCTAGTGTGGGAGAACGAAGAACAAGAGGAGTAAGTTCTGTCATGTGTCAGAAGGTGGTAGCTCTCTGGAGAAGAATAAAAGGAGGGAAGAAGGCTTTGCAGTGTTAAGCAGGGAGAGTCAGGAAAGACTTCACTGAGAGATGATGTATCAGCAAACAGTTAAGGGAATTCAGAATTCGTCTTGGGAAAGAGCACTCCAAGTGGTGGGAATGGCAGGTGCAAAGACCCCGAGGCAGGTGTCTTCTGAGAGCAGAAAAGAGGCCTGTGCGGCTGAAGCAGAGTGAAGTGAGGTGGAGAGTGAGTGTGGGCAGATAGTAGAGGGCCTTGTGGGCTGTGGGGAGATCGCTGGCCTTTGCTCTGGGTGTAAACACACCGGGGTCTTTCCAGCCTTGCTGTTCCTTTTGCCTGGACGACTACTCCCCTGGCTTCTCATTTGCTTCTGGCTAGAGAGGGGCTTTCCGAGGCTGGCCAGCCACCCCCACCTGCCCTTCATCATGTTAGTTTTGGTTCCTTTACAGTACGAGTTGCAACGCCACAGCCGTCAACTTGCTTCCACACCTACTGCCTGCTACTCCCCCACTAGAATGTCAGCTCCCAGACGGCATCAACTGTTGCCTGTTCACCTGAGTCCCCAGCAGCTGAGAGGGGTTTTGGCACATAATAGGTGCTTCATAACTACTAGATGATCCAATGAAGAGACAAGGGAAGCATAAACCCCTAACCCAAGCTGAAAATGTCTGCAGGGCTCCAGTGAGGGGGGCGGTGGGGGAGGCACGGGGGAGCCTGGCAGAACCTACCTTCACGCAGGGCACGTACACGGGGTTGAGAGTTTCTCCACCAAGCCGCACTGGAACCAGGATGACCACGGACTTCCATTCAGCCGTAGGGTCTGGCCGGGCCACCAGGCGTGCCACGTCCGCCTTGTATACTGCAAAGACAAGGCAGCAGGTCACGTTCTCGCCCGCCCTTCAAGTCTCACTGTACAAACCTCCATCCTTAGGGGCCCAACCTCGCAACCTCCCCGGATGACACTCCTGTTCCTGGCAGAAAAGCTTTTCAGCATTTGCCACCCCCCGCCCCAAACTCCCTCAGACAATCCCAGGCACGCCAGGCAGGTATGGACACTTCCATTTCACAGAGAGGGCGACTAAGATCCTGAGATTATGACAAAGAGTGTAAAGCCAGGAGGGAGGTGAAGAGCCTTCCCCACAGTCCAGAGTGCCTGCCCAATCCCGGGCCTGACTAGTCTTCCCCGACTCGGCACCCGGGTTTGCTGAGATGGAAATGGGAGCACCAGTCAGTCAGCGGAAAGGCCCTGTGTGTCCCTCAAGTTCCATCCGCTGGTCTCTGCTTTCCTGTCATCTCCTCGTGGCTATGTAACCCCCTCCTGACTCCCAGAAAAGGACATTCAGTCTTTCCTGGAGACAAGAGCTGCAACGGTCTGAATGCCTCAGTCATGTCCAACTCTGTGCAAACCCATGGACTGCGGCCTGCCAGGCTCCTCTGTTCATGGGATTCTCCAGGCAAGAATACTGGAATGGGTTGCCATGTCCTCCTCCAGGGGATCTTCCTGATACAGGGATGGAACCCGCGTCTGTTAAACATCTCCTGCACTGGCAGGCGGGTTCTTTACCATTAGCGCCACCTGGGAAGCCCCCCCTCCCCCATTTCAGATGTTGAAATTCTAACCCCCTCCCCCAAGTGATGGAATGAGGAAATGGGAGGTGATGAGGTCATGAGTGACATCACTGCCCCGGTAAAAGCGACCCCAGAGAGCATGCTTGCCCATTTTGCTGCCTGAAGATACAGTGAAACAAACCAGGAAGTAGGCCTCCAACAGACACCAAAACAGCCAGTGCCTTGATCCTGGACTTCACAGCCTCCAGAATTATGAGAAATAAACACCTTGTTTACAAGCCACCCAGCCTGTGGGTGCTTGTTTTGTTTTGTTGGCTATGCTGTGTAGCTTGTGGGGTCGGAGTTCCCTAACCAGGGATCAAAACCAGGTCCCAGCAGTGAAAGCACCGAGTCCTAACCACTGGACCACCAGGGAATTCCCTGGCCTACAGTACTTTCATTATACCAGCTCTAACAGACTAAGAGGCTCTCTGTGAAAAATTACACCTTGCCCTAAATGCCTGTATTTTTTCATAAACTGTATAGGGTCTGTAGATTCCTTGATACCAATCCATGAAGCTAAACTGATTGCGAGGGCATAATAACAATGAGGGGGCGCTTCCCTGATAGCTCAGTTGGTAAAGAATCCACCTGCAATGCAGGAGACCCCAGTTCAATTCCTGGGTTGGGAAGATCCGCTGGAGAGGGGACAGGCTACCCACTCCAGTATTCTTAGGCTTCTCTTGTGGCTCAGCTGGTAAAGAATCCACCCGCAATGCAGGAGACCTGGATTTGATCCCTGGGTTGGGAAGATCCCTTGGAGAAGGGAAAGGCTACCCACTCCAGTATTCTGGTCTGGGGAATTCCATGGACTGTATAGTCTATGGGGTCACATCACAAAGAGTCAGACACAACTGAGAGACTTTCACTCACTCAATAACAAAGAAAGGTAACATTCAGTGAATACTTACCATAGGAGAAGCTCTGCTCTAAAAGTTACTATTTTTAATTTAAAAATCTTACATATTTTTGGTTGTGCTGGGTCTTTGTTGCTGCTCTGGCTTTTCTCTACCTGCAGAGAGCAGCGGCTACTCTCTAGTTGTGGTGCACCGGTTTCTCACAGCCAGCGGCTTCTTTGTGGAGCACAGGCTCTAGAGTGAGGGCTTCAGTAGCTGTGACCCTTAGGCTCAATAGTTATGGCTCTTGAGCACAGGCTCAGTAGTTGTGGCGCATGGGCTTAGGTGCTCTGTGGCATGTGGGATCTTCCTGGATCAGGGATCAAACCCATCTCTCCTGCATTGGCAGGTGGGTTCTTTAGCACACTGAGCCAGCAGGGAAGCCCCTAAGAGTTATGTTTATCACTGACTCACTTAATCCTCAGGAAAACCCCGTGAAGTAGAGGAGACCTGACTTTTGTATGCATTAGCACTGTTTACAAAGCATAAGTGAGTTGGGAACTTCCCTGGCGGTCCTGTGGTTAAGAATCTGCCTGCCAATGCAGGGGACATGGGTTTGATCCCTGGCCTGGGCAGATTCCACATGCCGAGGGGTAACTAAGCTCTTGCGTCACAGCTATGGAATCTTGAGTGCCTGGAGCCTGTGCTCCGCAACAAGAGAAGCAACAGCAATGGGAAGCCCATGTGCAACTAGAGAGTCAAAGAGAGTAGCCCCTGCTCACCCCAAGGAGAGAAAAGCCCACCGCAGCAACAATGACCCAGTGCAGCCAAAAATAAACAATCATTCTTTTTTAAAAAGAGTGAGTTGGACCCGAGAGAGGAATTCCTTCTGTCCTTTATTCTATTACTCAAAGAAGCCCCTGAGGTCTCCTCTCCTGATTCCACAGAGAATGAAGGGATTCTGAGCAGCGCCCTCACCGCCCAATGTGGGCCTCCAGTCCTTTCCAAGGGTCCCTCTGCTGCATAACTTGTCTCAGCCTCTGAGGAAAGTGGGTGATAAGAGGTGACTGAGGCAGTGACTGGCGCAGGGCGAGAACCCCGTGACCTCAGCCCTCAGCCCCTTACCTGTGCAGTCCTGGGAGACGTATACCACCAGGCGGGTGACCTCTGAGCAGCTCTCCACAGCTTTCCTGGGGATGGAGGAGAGGCCTGAGTTCCCCGGAGGGGACCCAGAGGCTCCCGCGTCCCCTGCCACGGCCCTCACCTGAGTATGTGTGCCACCAGAGATGGCCCATACCAGTCGCCTGCCTTCTTGCCTGAGCCCTGCCCCAGCTCCACCAGCCGGTGTAGGCCGAAGGGGGCCCGGGGATGGTCAGCGAACCAGGACACAATCTGCCGGTGCCGGCGCTCCTGCTCCAGCTCAGGGGCCTGGGCCCAGCGCGGAGGGATCCACCGGGCAGGCCCGCGGTACCGGTTGGGAGAGCCCAACCCCGAAGGCTCAGGGGGGCCCAGGCCTGCGCCCTGGGACCACGTCCAGTCTGGTAGGGATGCAGCAAATTGTCAAATGGCAGTGGTATGGGGGGTTGGGGCAGTTCCCATGATTCACACACAACACTAATGCTCCATTAGAAACCTCATGTTTAACTACACTTTTCACATTCCTTAAACTTGCTATTAATTTTTACATTTTGGATGTACTGACGCCATGCGGGAGCTTAGTTCCCTGACCAGGGATTGAACCTAGCCCCCTGCAACGGAAGCACAGAGTCTTAACCACTGGGCCACCAGGAGTGAGTGAAAGTCGCTAAGTCATCTCCAGCTCTTTGCGACCCCATAGACTGGGGCCTGCCAGGCTCCTCTTGCCAGAATTCTCCAGGCAAGAATACTGGAGTGGATAGCCATTCCCTTCTCCAGGGGATCTTCCCAACCCAGGATAGAATCCACATCTCCCACATTGCAGGTGGATTCTTTACCGTCTGAGCCACCAGAGAAGACCCCCCTTAAACTTATTTTATAAACAACTCTCACTCCACCCCCAAACTTAACTTTACACACAATTCTAACAGGACTTGAAATTCTTGGTTTACAAACCATTCTAACACTTTTGACCTGGGGTTGGCGCTCTACTCCTTCTGTGCCCTTCCCCCTCCACCACCGCTCACCTCTGGGCAGGAAATGAAGCAGAAGGCCCTGAGCCAGCATCATCTGCCCACTTCGTAACATGCACCCCCAGCCACAGTCTGAGGTCAGGCTGCCTCCCGCGAGGGGTGGGAAGTCGCGGCGGTATGTGAGCCATAGGCGGGATACAAAGTCCCGCTGGAAACGCTGGATGTCACCTGCAAGAGCAGGCTTCTTAGCTACCACCAGAAACACCCCTTTGGGGCCTCCTCCAACCCTAGTCAGGGGCCACCAGCTCACCCTCGCCCTCGAAGCGGTAGCGGCGGCCACAGAGATGGACGTTGGAGATCTTGCTAAAGCTGGTCCGGCTTTTGACTGCCCAACCTGGGGAGGCACAGGGCAGCCCCCAGCAAGATGAAGAACTTGCTTGGCAGACAGGTACCCTAACAGACAGCAACAGCGCTTGCATGCCCCCATGTGTGAGACGGGGACTCTCCTAGTTCTTATCTCAGGGGAGGCTCTTGGGGAATCTGTGCTACATTCCTCTCAGATGGAGGCGGGGCCCCTATAACAGCCACATGTGCTGCTTGTGCATGCTCAGTCATGTACAACTCTATACCACCCCTTGGACTGTAAGCCGCCAGGGTCCTCTGTCCGTGGGATTCTCCAGGCAAGAACACTTAAGTGGATTGTCCAGTTCCTCCTCCAGGGGATCTTCCCCACCGAGGGAGCAAACCAAAGTCCCTTAAGTCTCCTGCACTGGCAGGCAGATTCTTTACCAACTGTGGCATCTGGGAAGCCACATGCATGTCTATCATTAATTTCAGGACGAATCAAAGCGGGTCTGATTATTGTACCCATTTTACAGAGGAGGAAAATGGAGGCACAGGGAAACAAAAAAAAAGGTTGTCCTAGGTCACACTGAGGAGTCGACTGAAACTTGAAAACACATTCCCCTTTGGACCTGCCAGCCAGCGGCCCGCCCTGGGCTGGGCAGGGCGGGAGACGACCCACAGGTGACTCACAGGAGGGGAACAAAGGGTGGAATACTTGGCAAGGGCAGGGTCCTGGCTCTCCTTGACTCCCACCGAGATCCTAGCCCTGCCCGCCAGAACTTCAGCTCGCTCCCACGTCAGAATCGAAGCCCCGGGCCCCGCCCCCTCCTCACCGTACTTGACGTTGTTCCAAGCGGTCAGGAACTTCGCCTTAAACTTGTCCACTTCGTCCGGCTCTCCGGGGCCGGTCCCAGCCGATGCAAGAGCGGGGCTGCTAGCTCCGGAGGGCCCCAGGCCGTTGGGGTCCGGGGCTCGGGGTCCCCGCGGCCTGCGGCCCTCCGGGCGGCGCGCGTCCTCCGGACTCCCGCTCCGGTACTGAGCGGCGGCCGGCGACACGGAGTTCATGGGCGCGCCGGGCGGGCGGACCGAGGGCCCCGGGGGCCGCGCGCGAGCGCCCCAGGGGCCAGGACGCGGCCGGGACGCGGACGCCCAGGAAACTGCTAGTGCGGCCCCGGTGCGGCGACCAGGCCCCCGGGCCCGGCGCGGGACGCTGTCACCGCCGCCGCCGTCGCCATTTTAGCGGCCCTGGCTCCGGGAGGGAGGCGGGCGTGACACGGCCGGACGCCCCGCCCCGGCCCGGCCCCCAGCCTGGGTCCCCGGCCCCGGTCCCCGGTGGCGGCTCTGGGGACTCCTGACGCGGAGCCTCCCGGCAGCGCCACGCGACCCCCACCGCCGCCCGCCTTATCGCAGCGCCCAGGCGCGACCGAGCCCCTGCAGGTACTTATCGGAGGCCCCAGAGCCGGGTCGCCCCGCCCCGGTCCCGCCCCGCCCCCGGCTTCGACCCCGCCCCTGCCGGGCCCCGGCCCCGCCCCCTCCAGGCGCTGAGGGACTGACCACCCCCCGCCCCCGAGGCGGGGTCCCTTATGCCGTCGGCACCTGCCTGCGTCCCCCGAGGGATCAGAGCGCTCCTCCGAGAGCTGCTCACCCAGGACCCGCCTCCACCAGGGGCCCAATCTGTGTGTGATACCCACTCACCCAAAATCCCCCTTCAAGCCAGATCTCTAAGTGCTTCAGTTTCCCCAGGAGCAAAAAGGGGCTCGAAAATACAACACAAATGAGTCTTCCTAATTTTACTGAGGGAAAGACGCCAGACCAAAAAATTTAAAAGTATGTACTTTATGTTTCTATTTAAACTCTAGAAAATGCAACCTCATCTATAGTGGTTGCCTGGGGGTTGGGTGGGGAGACGTGGGAGGGAGGGATTAAGAAAAAGAACTAGGATTTGTTTAGTCTTAATATCTTGATTATGGTGATTGCTTCCAGCTCAACGGATTGTACACGTGAAAAGTGTGTGGTTTGCTGTGTGTCACTTATACTCAATAAAACTGCAGTAAATGTTTTCAATGTATCTAACTCAGGAACGTTTGGAAGACAGCTGAATTCATCTCTCTAAAGCGCTTAGCTTGGCATTTGAGGCACAGTTAGGGCTCAGCGAAAGCCAATCGTGATCTCACAGGCAGAATGAGTATAGTGACCCTGGAAACCACAGAGAGAGTGGCCTCTAGTGGCCAGCTCAAGGGCTGTGTCCCCAGCTGGCTGAAGGAAGTTGGATGAAGGATCTGGACAAGGGTGTGTGATGTGAAGACATGCCTCCTTTCTCAAATTCAATAGGTACCATCCCACCTCAGGACCTTTGCACCTGCTGTTGCCTCTGCCTAGACGTCTCTTCCCTGAGATATTTGCATGGTCTCCCTCAGCTCCTGCAGGATTTTATTCATATGTCATACCTGTAGTGTGACCATCTTCAAAATTCCACCCCATCCCTACCCTTAGGACCTTTTCCCTTCCCTGCTACATTTTTTTTTCCCCCCAGAGTAGTTATTATAACCTGATTGAATAATCTGGGGCTGCTATAATAAATAGGGCAGACTGGGCAGATTATGTAACAGACATTTCTTTCTTTTTAAAAAATTTTAGACATTTCTTTCTTTATTAGTGGCTGCACTGGGTCTTCATTGCTGCTTCTCAACGCAGTAGCTTCTCTTGTTGCAGAGCACAGACTTTAGGCCCGAGGGCTTAATGGGCTTCAGTAGTTGCAGCATGCAGGCTCTCAGTAGTTGTGGCCCATGGGCTTAGTTGCTCCATGGCATGTGGGCTCTCCCTGGACCAGGGATGAACTACTGCATTGGCAGGCAGATTCTTCTCCACTGGACCACCAGGGAATTCCCAGACATTTATTTCACATACTTCTGGATGGTGGAAGTCCAAGATCAGGGTGCCAGCGCTGCAGGGGTCTTGGTGAAGGCCCTGTTCCCAGTTATATCCTCACATGGCCTTTCCGTGGTGCATTGCATACAGAAAGAAATACCTTGTTTCTCTTCCTCTTCATAAGGTCATTAATCTAATTATGGGGGGGGCTCTACCCTCATATCCTCATCTAACCCCAATCAATTCCCAAAGGCCCCACCTCCTAATAACTTCACATAAGGGGGTTGGATTTCAAAATATGAATTTGGGAGGGGGGTGGACACAAGCTTTCAGACCATAGCACTGACCTTCTATTTATATATAATTCTTATTATGTTATATCCACTGTCCCCACCACACCATGAGGGCAGACATCTCTGTCCATCTTGGTCACCGCTGACTCCTCAACACTCAACATGGGCCTGGCATACATAGGTGCTCAAGCAACTTGTGGAATGAAAGGAGAGTTTATAGCCTCTCAGAGGCAGACTGACTGACGTGGCCACAGGTGATCCCCTTCTGTTTGATTTCCTGCCTGGACCCCCTCCCACCACGGCCACCACTGTTGATGGAAACTGCCCACCTTGGCCAGGCAGGATGATAACCACTCGCATGCGTTGTCTCACAACAGGAGATTCCAATAAAGAATACAGTGCTGCCGCCAAAACCAACCAGGAGAATTCCGGAGAGGCCAAAAGGAGGGAGGAGATGCCAGTCCATCATATGTCCTACCAACCTCCCAGGATCCTTTGCACTGAAGTCCCTCTTGGCTGAGAGATTCGAACCATCAGGAAGGACCCTGAGTCAGACCAAATACGGGCCAAGCAAGATGACTGGCCAGAGACAACTCAGAAACTAACCCCATCACCATAAAAACATGAGACTTCGAGCCATGTGGTAGAGCAGTTCCCCTGGGTTTCTTATCCTGCTGCTCTCTGCCTGGGCGTGCCTTGCCAATAAAGTCTTCTGCTTTGTCAGCACGTGTGTCTCCTCAGACAATTCATTTCCAAGTGTTAGACAAGAGCCCATTCTTGGGCCCTGGAAGGGGTCCCTCTTCCTGTAACAGTTCCTTCCTGGAGGAGGGCAGTGATTTACTGTGACCCTCAATTACTTCCCGTTACCCCCATTTCATGCAAGCATAGCCACAACCTCAGCTCTCCACCTGGGTGTCTGTCCGCACCCAGCATCCAGTTGCCACTTGTATCCCCTCTTGGAGTCCTCCAGGCTCCCCAGATTTGGTGCACCCTTAATTGATCCTGTCTTTCACCACCACTGACTTTTCCTCCCATCCCTTGGCTCCCCCATACCCAGGCTTCATTGTCTCCCTTCCCGGGGTCTGTCAGTCCACCTATTAACCTGTCCCTAATTGTCCTCATGTCCCCAAAGGGGCAGAGACTGCAACCAGGTGTCTTAAACAGATGACCTTGCTTCTCTATACCTCAGTTTCTTCATCTGCCAAATGGGATAGTAATTGTTCCTACTTCCTAGGGTTTCAGAGAAGAATGAAATGAACATGCAAAATGCTTAAAACACAGCATGCTTAAAACTACCACTTTACTGTGAATTGTTATTGCTATTGTCATTTTTATTCCCATCATTGCCCTCTGAAGTCTGGCCCCCTCCATCACAGTTGCATCCTTCTTGGCCTCCTGCATGCCATCGTTGACCCTTCAGATCCACACAACAGTTGGAAAAAATGATTTTTAAATATTTATTTATTTGGCTGCACTGGGTCTCAGTTGTGGCACGCAGGATCTTTGATCTTTGTTGTGTCAAGTGGGAGTTTTAGTCATGACAAGCAGGTTTGTTTTGTTTATTATTATTGATAGTTGTGGCATATGAAGTCTTTAGTTGCAGCATGTGGAATCTAGTTCCCCGATCAGGTATCAGAACCTGGGTCCCCTGCATAGGGAGCTCAGAGTCTTAGCCACTGGACTACCAGGGAAGTTATAGGAACATACCTATATATAAAATTATTTTCCTGAACAATTTCCACCACACACACACAAATCCAGAACAGCATTGTTCAACAGAAACATAATATGAAGTACATTTTTCAATATTCTAGTGGCCATGTAAAAAAAAATACGGATAATTGGACTAAAATGTGGGCATGCGGGACTTCCCTGGTGATCTAGTGGTTAAGAATGGCCATTCAGGGGACACGGGTTTGATCCTGGTTGAGGAATTAAGTAGAGAAAGAAAGGACAACCTTCTCCAGTATTCTTGCCTGGAGAATCCCATGGACAGAGGAGCCCGGCAGGCTATAGTCCATAGGGTTGCAAAGAGTCTGGCAGGACTGAAGTGACATAGCAAGCATGCATGTATGAGGAACTAAGATCCCACATGCTGGGGCAACTAAGCCCAAGTGCTCCAGTGAAAGATACTGTGTGAAGGAATGAAGATCCTGCACGCTGCAAGACCCACTGCTGCTGACAAGTGCTCAGTCGTGTCCAATTCTTGCGACCCCATGGACTATAGCCCACCAGGCTCCTCTGTTCACAGGATTTCCCCAGCAAGAATACTGGAGTGGGTTGCCATTTCCTTCTCCAGGAAGACTCGCTACTGCTAAATTAAAAAAAAAAAAAATTAAGTGGGTTTTAAGCAGAGTAGAGATCCCTGGAGGAAAAGAACCAGATACACCTTTTTGACATAAGAAAAGTGAAACTGAAAGTCATTCAGTCATGTCCTACTCTTTGCAACCCCAGGGACTGTAGCTCACCAGGCTCCTCTGTCCATGGGCTTTCCCAAGGTAGGTCATGGGAATGGATAGCCATTCCCTTCTCCAGGGGACCTTTCCAACCTGGAATCAAACCCAGGTCTCCTGAAATACAGGTGGATTCTTTACAGTCTGACCCACCAGGGAAGCCCTTTGACATAAGAGAAGCCATATTTTTTTCCCTAAGGCATTTTGTGATCTAAGCCTGGCTACAAGCTTGCCCTTGATCAAGTCTCGGTAATTAATGATCATAAGGGAAGGAAAGACAGAGAAACAACTATTATCAGGCAAGAGAAGTAACAACAGTGCAGGTAATAAATTAGTTATAAAGACTTCCAGTTCTGTTTCAGTGGTAAAGATTAGCCTGAAGCACTTTCTGGAGCAAAATTCAAACCTCCCTCAAGCACTCAACCACCAGATTAACTAGACCCTAAGGAATAATGATGTTGACCTTTTCTAATCCTCCTGATTTCAATGAACTAAAGCTTGGACTAGGGCTTCCCTGATACTGCAATTGGTAAAGAACCCACCTGCAATGCAGGAGACCCCAGTTTGACTCCTGGGTCGGGAAGATCCACTGGAGAAGGGATAGGCCACCCACTCCAGTATTCTGGCCTGGAGAATTCCATGGACTGTATAGTCCATGGGGTCTTAAAGAATCAGACACGACTGAGCGACTTTCACTTTCAAACCTTGGACTCTGTTAAACTTTGTCCAAATTCTATGCTGAATTCTCCTTTGCTCAAGCCCCTTCATGCATATGCACATAATCTTAGCATAAAAGGTCCCCAAGTTTGCTGCTTTGAGAAAGATCCCTGGTTGTGCCTTTGGGCTCGACACTCACCAAGAGGCAGGATTTCCAGTAATAGGCAGAGGTTCTGAGTAGATAGTCTTCCGATGAAAATATACAGATGGCTAACTGGTAGGTGAAAAGGTGCTTGGCATCACTAATCATCAGAGAAATGCTTACCAAAACCACAATGAGAAAGCACCTTATACCTGTTAGAATGATGACTATCAAGAAGGCAAGAGATAACAAGTGTCAGTCAGAATGTGGAGAAAAGGGAACCCTTCAGCCCTGTTGGTAGGGATGCAAATTGGTGGAGCCATTATGGAAAACTCTATGTTGGTTCCTCGAAAAAGTAAAAATAGGACTATCATATGATCCAACTACTTCTGGATATTTATCTGAAAAAAATGATATCACTATCTCAAAAAGATATGCACACCCTCATGTTTATTACAGTATTACTTTCAGTAGCCAATATGTGGAAGCAGGCAACATTAATTTCCACCAATGGATGAATGGATAAAGAAAATGTGATATAGGCGAATTCCCTGGTAGTCCAGTGATTGGAGCTCAGCACTTCTATGCTGGGGCATGGGTTTGATCCCTGGTCATAGAACTAAGATCCCACAAGCCATGAAGCATGGGGGAAAAGTTATATATATGTATATATTAATATATATAAATTTGACTGTGTGGATCACAACAAACTGTGGAAAATTCTTAAAGAGATGGGAATACCAGACCACCTTACCTGCCTCCTAAGGAATCTGTATGCAGGTCAAGAAGCAACAGTTAGAACTGGACATGGAACAATGGACTGGTTCAGAATTGGGAAAGGAGTACGTCAAGGCTGTATATTGTCACCCTGCTTATTTAACTAATATGCAGAGAACATCATTTGAAATGCTGGACTAGATGAATCACAAGTTAGGAGAAACAATGCCAGGAGAAATATCAATAACCTCAGATATGTAGATGACACTACCCTTATGGCAGAAAGCAAAGAGGAACTAAAGAGCCTCTTGATGAAGGTGAAAGAGGAGAGTGAAAAAACTGTCTTTAAACTCAACATTCAAAAAATGAAGATCTTGGCATCCGATCCCATCATTTCATGGCAATTGATGGGGAAACAACAGAAACAGTGACAGACTTTATTTTCTTGGGCTCCAAAATCACTACAGGTGGTGACTGCAGCCATGAAATTAAAAGATGCTTGCTCCTTGGAAGAAAATCTAAACAGCATATTAAAAAGCAGAGACATTACCAACAAAGGTCCATATAGTTGAAGCTATGGTTTTTCCGGTAGTCATATATGGATGTGAGAGTTGGACCATAAAGAAAGCTGAGTGCTGAAGAATTGCTTTTGAACTGTGGTGTTGGAGAAGACATTGAGAGTCCCTTGGACAACAAGGAGATTAAACAAGTCAATCTTAAATGAAATCAACCTTTCGTATACACTGGAGCGACTCATGCTAAAGCTGAGGCTCCAACACTTTGGCCATCTGATGCGAAGAGCTGACTCATTGGAAAAGACCCTGATGCTGGCAAGGATTGAAAGCAGGAGAAGGGGATGACAGAGGATGAGATGGTTGGATGGTACCACCGACTCAATGGACATGAGTTTGAGCAAACTCCAGGAGACAGTGAAGGACAAGAAAGCCTGGAATGCTGCAGTCCATGGGATCACAAAGAGTTGGACACAATGGAGCGACTGAACAACAACAATATAAATATGTTTATTTATATTTTGTAAATATACAGAGAAAGACACTGCAGGATCTCACTTATATATGGACTCGTAACAAAAAACAAACAACTCATAGATATAGAGAACAGATAAGTGGTTGCCAGAGACAATGAGTGATGGATGAAAACAGTGAATAGGACCCTATCCCTTCTCCAGGGTATCTTCCCGACCCAGGAATCGAACCTGGGTCTCCTGCACTGCGGGTGGATTCTTTGCCAGCTGAGCTACCAGGGAAGTCTGAATATGTGGTAGTGGATGTTAGTTAAACTTACTGTGAACACTCCAGATTAAATACATATAGCAAATCATACTGTTGCATACTTAAATACTTTAAAAATGAATACAGTGTTATATGTCAATTCTAACTTCATAAAAAAATTAAAAGACATTAAATTAATTTTAATAATACTATTTTAAAAAATACTATTTTTCTGGGGTGGAGAAGAGCACATGGCTTGTGGAATCTTAGTTCCCAATCAGGGATTGCAGGCTTCCCTTGCAGCTCAGTCGGTAAAGAATCTGCCTGCAATACAGGAGAACGGGGTCAGGAAGATCCCCTGGAGAAGGAAATGGCAACCCACTCCAATATTCTTACCTGGAGAATCCCATGGACAGAGGAGCCTGGCAGGCTACAACCCATGGGGACACAAGAGTTGAACATGACTTAGCAATTAAACCACCACCAGGGATTGAACCCAGGCCGTTGGCAGTGAGAGCACGGAGTCCTGACCAAGGGGCCACCAGGAAATTCCCAATAATACTTTTTACTTAACCCAATATACACAAAATATGATCATTTCAGCATGTAACAAGTATAAAAAATTATTGTGGAGCTGTTTTATCTTTTTTTGGGTAGTGTTCTCTAAGTATGATAACATTTCATGTGTGTTTTACAACCACGGAACATCTCAATTCGGACTGGCCATATTTCAAGTTCTCCATGGCCACATGCAGCTAGTGGCTACTGTATTCGTGCAGAAAATGTAACTACAGCCCAGGTAATGACAAGAGACATGCCAGATACAGTTGGAACCCTGGGTTCTTCCCTCAATGTCCCCAGACAACCTCTCCCTGTGTCAGGGTGGACCACCTGGTGTAGGATTGGCACCTAGGCTGTATCTTCAAAGGTGCTGACTGCTCTTTTTTTTTTTTTATTTTATTAATTTTTTTGGCTGTGCTGGGCCTTTGTTGCTGTGTGTGGGCTTTCTCTAGTTGCAGCAAGTGGGGGCTACTCTCTAGTTGCAGTGAGCGGTCTTCTCATGACAGTGGCTTCTCTTGGTGTAGAGCTCAGGCTCTAGGATGCATGAGCTTCAGTATTTGTGGCGCTCAGGCTCAGTAGTTGGAGCACTCGGGCTTAGTTGCCCGCAACATGTGGGATCTTCCCAGACCAGGGATCGAATCCGTGTCCCCTGCATTGGCAAGCGGATTCTTAACCACTGGACCACCAGGGAAATGTCTCCGTCTGTACCTTCAAAGGGGCTGACTCTGCTCTTTGAACCTCTTCTCCTCTTTTCCCTCCTCCTCCTGCAAGGTCCCACTGCCTTAAGCAAACCAGATGCCAGGCACCCCTACTAGGACACCCCAGGCTTGTCTGGATCCACCTGGGGGCCACCACCTCAGATTCCAAATAACAATGACTGTCACAGACCAGCCTGTCTTGTGGGCTGTACTGTTTCTCCAAAAAAGATGTGTTGAAATTCAAATCCCAGGTACTTGTGGTTGGGATCTTATTTGGAAATAAAGTCTTTGCAGATTTAATTAATTAAGATGAGATCATACTGAACTAGAGTGGGTCCTGAGTCCAATATGACTGGTGTCTTTATAAGAAGAGAAGACAGAGATGCAGACAGACGGAGGAAGGAGGTCATGTGAACGGAAGCCAAGATTCGGGTGATGCAGTTGCATGTAAACCAAAGAAGGCCAGTAAGCACCAGAAGCTAGGACAGGATAAGGAATGATTCTCCCCGTGAGCCTTCAGAGAGAGCTTAGCCCTGCTGATAACTTTGACTTTGCACCTCCAACTCCCAGCCCTGTGGGAGAATCTACTTCTGTCCCAAGACACACGGCTCGTGGGAATAGCATCTTTAGGAAACCAATGCAGCCTGTTTATCCCTTCTTTTCATCAGGTCTTGGCTTGCCCATCACCTGCTCTTAGAGATCTGCCCTGACCTCCAGCTTGGGCCAGGCTCTCTTTATTCTCAGGCTCCTCCTGAACACAAATGAATTATCGTGGTGATGGTTTCAGTCGCTAAGTCATGTCTGACTCTTTGCGACCCCATGGACTGTAGCCCTACAGGTTCCTCTGTCCATGAGATTTCCCAGCAAGAATACTGGAGTGGGTTGCCATTTCCTTCTCCAGGGGATCTTCCCGACCCAGAAATTGAACTTGTGTCTCTTGTATTGCAGGCGGCTGCATTGCAGGCAGATTCTTTCACCACTGAGCCACCTTATATCATTACAACTAATTGTGTCATTGCTTGTTAATCCTAGCATCCCCCGTGAGAGCAGAAGCTCCATGAAGACAAGCGTCACAGTGGTCCTAACTCCATTACTCTTTCAAGAACATTCCTGGCAAAGAACGACATTCTGCTATTTGCAACTACATGGATAGACCTGAAGGGTATCATGCTTTAGTGAAATAAATCAGACAAAGACAAAAACCTATAGGTGGAATCTAAAAAAGCAATGCAAATGAATGAATATAGCAAAACAGAAACACACTCACAGATATAGAGAACAAACTAGCGCTTGCCAGTGGACTGGGGAAGGAGGGAGTGGCAGTATAGGCATAGGGGACTAAGAGGTATAAACTACCCTTATAAAATAAATAAGCACAAGGATATATTGTACAATGCAGGGAAGATAGCCAATATTTTAAAAGAAATGTTTTAGCTGCACCACGTGGCTTGTGTAGTCATTCCCCAACGAATCATTGAACCCATGTCTGCTGCAGTGGAAGCATGGAATCTTAACCACTGGACCATCAGGGAATTCCCTACAATGACTTTGTATACTTATTTATTTTTGTTTGCACTGGGTCTTCATTGCTGCGTGGGCTTGTCTATAATTGCAGCAAGTGGCGGCTACTCTCTAGTTGCAGTGTGTGGGCTTCTCATTGCAGTGGCTTCTCCTGTTGTGGAGCACAAGCTCTAGGGCGCATGGGCTTCAGTAGTCCTGGCGCATGGGCTTCGTTGCTCCAAGGCATGTGGAATCTTCCTTGACCAGGGATTGAACTCCTGTCCCCTGCATTGGCAGATGGATTCTTAACCACTGGACCACCCGGGAAGTCCCCCTATAATGACTTTAAATGGAGTATTTTACAAAAATACTGAATCACTATGTTGTACATCTGAAAGTAATATTTTAAATCAACTGCATTTCAATTAAGAAAAAGAAAGAAGAGGATTTCCCTGGTGGTCCAGTGGATAAGAATCCGCCTGTCAATGCAGGGGACACGGGTTCAATCCTCGGTCTGAGAAGACCGCTCGGAGCTTCTAAAACCGGTGCACCACAGCTGCTGAGCCTGCTCTCTAGAGCCTGGGCGGCGATCCATAGCTACTAAAGCCCGCCCGCCCCAGAGCCTGTGCTCTGCAACGAGAAGCCACTGAAATGAGAAGCCCACACTACTAGAGAAAGGCGATTTGCAGCAATGAAGACCCAATGCAGACAAAAAATGAAATAAATTTTTTAAAAAACTGGGGTAGTTTTTTGTATGTCAGTGACACTCCAATAAAGCTGAAGGAACAAATCACTATGATAATGTTAGGACACAGGTACAAAATTGCATTTGAGTGGAATCCAGTGAGGCAGGCTTGTCTTCTGGTGACTGGATTTTGGCATCAGCACATGAATTTCATCCTGGGTTCCTCAGCAATTCCAGGAATGTTTCCGGAATGTTTCTGTGTCTCTCCACCCAGTTCCCATGCCCTTTTGCGCAATAACTGCCCCCAGGCTGAGTTGACTAAACTACACACTCTTGAAAGAAACACAAATACGTGCAAAGATGCTTTCTCAGGAGAGATCGTTTTCCTCATCAAACTTCCTTGCCTTGTTGGAGCCACCTTGTCTTGTCTTTCATGCTTCTGTTACACCGAGAGTTGCATGAGAGAATGCTTTAGAAATGAACTCTGCTTGTATATGTGTTAGTCATGTCCGACTCTGCAACCCCCATGGACTGTAGCCCGACTGGCTCCTCTGTCCATGGAATTTTCAAGGCAAGAAAACTGGAGTGGGTTGACATTTTCTTCTCCAGGGGATCTTCCCAACCCAGGGATCGAACCTGCATCTCCTGCACTAGAGGCAGATTCTTTATCATCTGAGCCACCAGGGAAGCTCTCTGTTTACAGCTGCCTTTTTGGCTGCTGCCGCTACTGCTAAGTCGCTTCAGTCGTGTCCGACTCTGTGCGACCCCATAGACGGCAGCCCACCAGGCTCCACCGTCCCTGGGATTCTCAAGGCAAGAACACTGGAGTGGGTTGCCATTTCCTTCTCCAATGCATGAAAGGGAAAAGTGAAAGTGAAGTCGCTCAGTCATGTCTGACTCTTAGTGACCCCATTGACTGCAGCCCACCAGGCTCCTCCGTCCATGGGATTTTCCAGGCAAGAGTACTGGAGTGGGGTGCCATTGCCTTCTCCCCTTTTTGGCTGAAAAAATCCAAGCTCTTCTTTCATTCAACAAATGTATCCTGGGGGGAGGGACAGATTAGGAGTCTGGGATTAAAATATACACACTACTATAGATAAAATGGGGCTTCCCAGGTGGCGCTAGTGGTCAAGAGTTCGCCTGCCAATGCAGGAGACACAGGAGACCTGGGTTCAATCTCTGAGTTGGGAAGATCCCATGGACAGATGCTTGGTGGGCTTACAGTCCATGGGGTCACAAAGAGTCAGACATGACTGAGCTACTGAGCACAACCAACAAAGACCTGCTGAAGAGGACAGGGAACTATATGCAATGTCTTGTAATAACCTGTGATGAAAAAAAATCTAAAAAAGCATACATATTCACATGACTGCTCGTCTGAGCCCATACATATATAGACATATAACTGAATCATTTTGCTGTACTTCTGAAACTAACACAACATTGTAAATCAATGCTACATCAATAAAAATTTTAATTAAAATAAAAATTAAAACAAAGCTACTAAAGAAAACCCTGAAAACAAAAACCAAAAAAATCACAAGTGTGTCTTGAGCATTTATTGTGTGTCAAGCTCTGTGCTGGGTATTAACAAGAACAAAAACATCTTTGTCTCCTCTTGGCTTTCTGGAGGTGAGATAAAGGAGATAGATGTTTTCTTTATTTTCTTTAGCTTTTTTCTATACTGAGATGTAGTTGCAGCATGTGGGATCTAATTTCCTGACCAGGGACTGAATCCCAGCCCCCTGCATTGGGAATGGACAGTCTTAGCCACTGGACTACAAGGGAAGTCCCAGGAGATAGATGTTGAATTCATTACACAAATAATTACATAGTTAATGATTGCAATACGGGTCACGTAGGAAAATGAAAGCTTGCAATGGTGGGAAATGGTATAGTTCGGGGGCTGTGATTCAGGAGGACTTCTGAGGAAGCCTATTAGTCAGAAGAGGATGACGTTAGTCAGAAAAGGTCAAGTTTTCCTGCAGTAACAAACAAGTCCAAAGTTCAGTGGTTCAACTCAACCAAAGTTTACTTTTCCCTCATGTTATTCATCCTACTTGAGCTGCAGGGGCTTAGCTCCACACAGTCATGCTGGGGTCCAGGTAGACCAGATATCTACCATCTTGCAGCTGTACCATCAGGAGGAAATCACTGTCTCAGTTGCCATGGAGGGACAAGAGAGAGGCTGGGGAAGCTTGTATGGGCTTTTTCATGCCTTCTCAGAAGTGACTGACATACAGAAGTGATGTGTCATTTCCACTTACATTTTAATAGCCAGAAATAGTCAAGAGAGTCACCGAATTGAAGTTGTTTTTCAAGCAACTTTTGATTACTATCAAAAGATAGTAATCTCTAAAAATGTTTATCATAGGAGCTAAAAGATGGTGGGAATTAGAAAAAGAGAGGAGGGCTGCTCTGGTGGTCTAGGGGCTAAGAATCCGCCTGCCAATGATGGGGACATGGGGTCAATCCCTGGTCCGGGAATTAAGATCCCACGATGCTGCAGAGCAACTAAGGCCATGCACAACTGCTGAGCCCACTCACTAGAGCCCGAGTGCTGCAACTACTGAAGCCCACAGCCCCGAGAGCTGGTGCTCAGCAACAAGAGAAGCCCCACAACTAGAGAGTAGCTTCCACTTGCCACAACTAGAGAAAGCCCACGTGCAGCAATGAAGACTCAGCACAGCCGAATAAGTAAATAAGAAAAGAGAGGAAGGAAGTGCATTCCTGGTAGAACAAACAACACATTCAAAGACACCAGAAACACAGACAATGGGTTGTTGCTGTCCAGTCGCTGTCGTGTCTGATTCTTAGCAATCCCATAAACTGCAGCACACCAGGCTTTCTTGTCCTTCACTATCTCCCAGAGTTTGCTCAAACTCACGTCTATTACGTCGGTGATGCCATCCAACCATTTCATCCTCTGTCCTCCCCTTCTCCTCTTGCCCTCAATCTTTCCCAGCATCAGGGTCTTTTCCAATGAGTCGGCTCTTTGTATCAGGTGGCCAAAATATTGGAGCTTCAGCATCAGTCCTTCCAATGAATATTCAGGGCTGATTTCCTTTAGGATTGACTGGTTTGCTCTCCTTGCTGTCCAAGAGACTAAGAGTCTTCTCCAACACCACAATTCAAAAACATCAATTCTTTGGCACTCAGCCTTCTTTATGGTCCAACTCTCACATCCATACACGACTACTGGAAAAACCCCAGTTTTGACTATACAGACTTTGACAATGAGGACATGGATTTAAAATTCTGACAGTAAACCATATTTCATCCAGACCACTATCTAGAGTCAAAATGTCAATCAAATGTGAGGCGCAAGTAAAGACATTCCAAAACATGGAAGGGCTCAAAAATGCTCTGTCTCATGCCCTTATGTTTTCAGAAATTTACTGTGGGATGAACTCTACAGAGGGCTTCCCAGGTGGCTCTGTGGTAGAGTCCGCTTGCCAATGCAGGAGATTCAGGAGAGTCGGGCTCGATCCCTGGGTGGGGGAGGAGGAAATGGCAACCCACTCCAGTATTCTTGCCTAGAGAGTCCCCATGGAGAGAGGAGCCTGGAGGGCTACAGTCCATGGGGTCACAGAGTCAGACACGACTCAGCACACGCAGCAGGAGTGGTCCACAACAATGGAAGGGTAAACAAAGAGAAAGAGAAGACAGGAGAGGGAGGAGAGAATTCTGACTTAGGAAAGGGGTACAGAGAATTCCTGTGGGGGTTTCCTGGTGATCCAGTGGTTAAGAATCTACCTTCTGATGCAGGGGACTCAGGTTCTATCCCTTGTGGGGGAACTAAGATCCCACCTGCCTTGGGGCAACTAAGTAAAAGCACCTACTACTCAGTCCAAGCACTCTGGAGTCCATACTGGGAAACAAACATCCTTCAAGGAGCAACTAAGACCCAACACAACCAAAAATAAATTAACTAATTGGGAAAAAAACCCAGTTAAACGAAAAAGAGAATTCCTAGGATTGTGACAGGAAGAAATCCCCAACAAAAAGAACCCAGGAGAAAAACAGAATGCTACATCTATATTAGGCTTCCCAGGTGGCACTAAAGGTAAAGAACCTGCCTGCTAATGCAGGTGACATAAGAGACGGATTCAATCCCTGGGTCAGGAAGATCCCCTGGAGAAGGGTATGGCAAACCACTCCAGTGTTTTTGCCTGGAGAATCCCATGGGCAGAGAAGCCTGGGGGTGGGGGAGCTACAGTCCATAGGGTCACAAAGAGTTGGACACCACTGAAGCAACTTAGCATGCACACATTCACCTCTAAATTATTGGATGAATTTTATCATTTGGAAAGTTGAATTGAGATAAATTGCTAGAACTTCTAAGAAAGAGAACCAAAAAAAAAAAAAAAAAGAAAGAAAGAAAATTAACTCCAGTGGAGAAATTATGTATCATAATAATTACACTTAATGGTATCCTTCAAAAGGAAATTAAATTATATTTCCATAAAATTAGTCAAAACAACTTGAGCCACCAAGACAGAAGGTGAATGCATATCTCATATTCAACTGATGACTCAGTGATACCACCTGATGGCTGGGAGGCATCTCAAACTCAACTGGCCCTAAACTGAACTCTCAGAATTTAACTTTTGCCTTTTCTGTTGTTCCATGACCTTCCCATCTGAGATTCCTGAAAAGCAACCTAGTAAGATTTGGGGACTCCTAATGGCCCACATGAACAGACTCAGATCAACTTTGGGTTGACCTCGCCCACATTTTCCAGCATGACCAATCAGAGTAGTCCATCTCCACCACCGCCCCTCCACCCAGGGCCAGGAGATTGGTTAAGTTATGACATGTGATCCTAGAAAGGTCCATGACATTCAGTATTGGGACTTCTGGTGGAACCCTAGAGCAATTGGATATCTCTTTCCAAGTTGCTTCTGAGTGAGAATAATGAATCTGTAGCACCAGGAAGAATCTCTACCACCCAAAGGGGAGCTTGATGAGATGAAAGCTCAGCTGAGTCAAGAGAGTTGGATTCCTGGTGCTATAGGAGCTTCTTGATCCAGCCATGCCTGAAGTTAACCCAGCTCCCAGATCCCCAGATTTTCAGCTACAGGAGTCAGTTCATTCCTAACCACAGCCTCCATGCTTGTTTGAGTTGTTTTTGAGTTGGGCTTATTTTTTTTTTCTGGAACTTTCGGCTAAACAAATCCTGATAAATACAGCCCCTACTCAATGCCAGGAATTGCACTAAAGAGTTGACATGAGGGACTTCCCTGGTGGTCCAGTGGCTAAGACTCAGAGCTCCTAATGCAGGGAGCCCAGGTTTGATTCCCTGGCCAGGGAACTAGAAGGAGGAGAGTGAAAAAGCTGGCTTAAAACTCAACATTCAAAAAACTAAGATCATGGCATCTGGTCCCATCACTTCATGGCAAATAGATGGGGAAAAGTGGAAACAGTGACAGATTTTATTTTCTTGGGCTCCAGAATCACTATGTACAGTGACTGCAGCCATGAAATTAAAAGATGCTTGCTCCTTGGAAGAAGGACAAACCTATGACAAACCTAGACAGCATATTAAAAAACAGAGACATAATTTTGCCGACAAAGATCCATATAGCCCAAGCTATGGTTTTTTCCATTAGTCAGGAATGGATGGATATGAGAGTTGGACTGTAAGGAAGGCTAGGTGCCGAAAGATTGATTCTTTCAAATTGTGGTGCTAGAGAAGACTCTTGAGAGTTCCTTAAATTGCAAAGAGATCAAACCAGTCAAATGAAATTAACCTTGCATATTCACTGGAGGGATTGATGCGGAAGCTGAAGCTCCAATACTTGGGCCACCTGATGGGAAGAGTCAACTCACTGGAAAAGACCCTGATGCTGGGAAAGACTGAAGGCAAGAGGAGAAGGGGGCGACAGAGGATGAGATGTTTGGAAGGGATCATTGACTCAATGAACGTGAGTTTGAGCAAACTCTGGGAGTCTGCAGTTCATGGGGTCTCAAAGAGTCGGACACAACTTAGTGATTGAACAATAACAGGGAACTAGATCCCACAAACCACAACTAAAGATCCCACTTGCTGCAACTAAGACATGGTGTAGCCAAGTTAAAAAAAAAAAGTTGACATGACCTATCTCACTGAATCCTGTGAGAGAGGGAATAATTAGGATTTCTATTTAACTGACAAGGAAACTGAGGCTCACAGAAATGAATCCATCTGCTGATCATTGGAGACAGAATTCCAACCCATGTCTGTCTGATTCCAAGTCCTGCTTCTCTGATCATGAGGAACAGTTGTCAGATTTGAAGATTCAGAAATAGACCATGGTATGATGAGGGGTGGGGAGGAGGGCAAGGGCCAGTTGCCAATGATCTGGTTTGCTTGAGCTTTCTTTTTTTCTTTTTTAATTGAAGTATAGTTTATTTACAATGTTGGGTTAGTTTCAGATGTACAGAAAAGTGATTCAGTTATACGTACATATATATCTTTTGTTTTCCCCAGATGCTTCTTTTTTTAAAACTACTTATTTATATGGCTGCATGGACTTCCCTGGTGGCTCAGAGGGTAAAGACTCTGCCTCCAATGCAGGAGACCCCTGGGTTAGATCTCTGGGTTGGGAAGATCCCCTGGAGGAGGGAAACGTCAACTCACTCCAGTATTCTTGCCTGGAGAATCCCATGGACAGAGGAGCCTGGAGGGCTACAATCCATGGGGTTGCAAAGAGTCGGACACGACTGAGTGACTAACACACAAACACACACACACACATGCACACACGAAGTGACTAACACACACACATACTGGGTCTTAGTTGAGGCATCCAGGATCTTTAGTTGCAGTATGTGGCATCTAGTTCCCTGACCAGGGATAGAACCCAGGCCCCCTGCCGTGAAAGCACTGAGTCTTAACTGTTGGACCACCAGAGAACTCCTTAGAATTGCATACTTTACATGGGTGAATTGTGTGGTATGTGAATTATAGCTCAATAAAGTTGTTAAAAATAAATAATGTCTGACATTTATCAAGTGGTTAAGCTCTGGGTTTGGGCAATGTGTTAGCTCTTTACACCAATGAGGGTGCTCGTGTCACAAGATCACTGTGAGAACAAAAAAGGCTTTCATGGCTATTTTACAGATGAGACTGAGGTCAGAAAGGTTAAGCAAGTCACATAGCAAAATGATGGTCAGACAGCAGAGGCCTGATATTTGAGGTCCACAGATCCTCCCTTGCCCAGCCCCCAGCTTCACCCCCACCACCCCTGCTCTTTCCTTCCCTTTTGCCACAATTCTGTCCTACTGACCTGATTTCTATTTCTTTTATGCACACATTCTTTCCAGCCTCCAGATTTTTGCATATGCTGACTCAATCCTTCTGCCCAGCTGTTCTTTCCCTTCTCCTCCACAACCTAGTTTGTGAAATGAATGTCTAAGTGTGAAGCGGAAAAGAGACAGAAGATTCTGATTCCAAGTTTCAAGGCTCATTTGAAGTGAGGGATGCATGGAGGGGTGCCCCTGCCCCCTCTGCCTCCAGGGGACTCAGTTCCCCCATCCACACCTGCAGCTTTTGGAGACCGTGTTGTTTAGTCAGTCAGTCATATCCAACTCTTTAAGACCCCATGGACTCCAGCCAGCAGGCGCCTCTGTCCAGGGGATTTCCCAGGCAAGAATACTAGAGTGGGTTGCCATTTCCTCCTCCAGGGGATCTTCCCTTCCCTTGGCCTGGGTTTAATCCTAGCAGTAACTGGGGACACATGTGCGGGAGGGTGAGGTCGGGTTTCCCCATGGGCAGCTCACAAGGTCTGAAGTGAGCAGGTTAGAAAAGCATGGCTCTGCTCAATTTGCGCCCAGCACCTGGGGACAAGGTGATTTCCCCCCTACCCCTGTCCCTGCGAAGCTGCCTTCTCCTCCCCTCCTCCTCCCAACTCAAAGCCTCTTCTCAGAGCCTGTAAAAATCTTTAGTACTTTCGATGGCAGAGTCTGGGGAAGGGGCAGCAGACACCATATTGGGCCATAAAGGTGGCAAGAAGCAGCCCTGGAAGCAGCCCAGGAAGCAAGCCAAGGAGATGGACGAGGAAGATACCACATTCAAGCAGAAACAGAAGGAGAAGCAGAAGAAACTGGAGGAGCTAAAAGCAAAGGCCTCGGGGAAAGGCCCTCTGACCAGAGGTGAAATTCAGAAATTTGGCAGACAGTAAGCTCTTCCTTGTGTCTGAGGCAATGAAGACCCTTATTTCCATTCCTGTTTAAACATCTGGATTCCCTACCATAATATCTGTTGCCACCTATAGTTAGAATGAAGTGTTGTCTTAGAACCTATTGTACATTTAAGAATAAACTTTGGTAAAAAAATAAAAAAAAAAACTTTAATAAGGCCATTCATCCAATAGTACTATTCAGTCAGAAAACGAAACGAAAGAAAAAATAGTGAAACGAAGGGACTTCCCTGGTGGTTCAGTGGCTCCAGGCTCAGAGTGCAGGGGACCTGGGTTGGATCCCTAGTCAGGGAACTAGATCCTACATGCCTCAGCTAAGACTTGGCCCAGCAAATAAATAAGAATATAAACATCAAAAAAAAAAAAAAAAATCGTGCTCCCGACAGCACAGTCAGCCATTTCAAGTTCAAATAGCTTCAATGGCCAGCCTGGCAATAGAAATATCCAAAGCCACCCAGCAGCGTGACCTGGGAACATATATCCACCCAAGGACTTCTCAGGCAAATGCTTTTTACGTTTTTTTGTTTTTTGTTTTTTAATTGAAGTATAGCTGATTTGGGCTTCCCTGGTGGTTCGGACTGTGAAGGATCTGCCTGCAATGGGGGAGATCTGGGTTCAGTCCCTGGGTGAGGAAGATTCCCTTGGAGAAAGGAATGGCTACGAACTCCAGTATTCTTGCCTGGAGAATTCCATGGACAGAGGATCCTGGGGGGCTACAGTCCATGGGGTCGCAAAGAATCACAGACAACTGAGCAACTAACATTTCACTTTCATAGCTGATTTATAATGTTGTGTTAGTTTCAGGCGTATAGCAAAGTGATTTAGTTATATCCATTCTTTTTCAGATTCTCTTCTCATACAAGTGATTACAGAATATTGAATAGAATTCCCTGTGCTATGCAGTAGGTCCTTGTTGATTATCTATTTTATCTATAGTAGTGTGTATATATTAATCCCAAACTCTAATTTATCGCCCCTCTTTTTTCTGATTAATAAATTTTATTTTATTTTATTCCCATTTATTTTTATTAGTTGGAGGCTAATTACTTTACAATATTGTAGTGGGTTTTGCCATACATTGACATGAATCAGCCATGGATTTCCATGTATTTCCCATCCCGATCCCCCCTCCCACCTAAATTTTATTTTTTATAGCAGTATTAGTTTCACAGCAAAATTGAACAGAAAGTACAGAGATTTCCCCTACACACCCAGCTCTCCCACCCCAAACCTCTCCCTCTATGGACACTCCACACGACAGTAGTGTATTTTAACCACTGGTGAATCTACATGACCCATAAACACATCATTATCACCCAAAGTGCATAGTGATATATATATATATTTTTTTTTCTGCATCCCACGGCTTGTGGGATTTTACTTTCCCGACTAAGGATTAAACCTATGACCTCTGCAATGGAAGTTCTTTGTTCTAACCACTGGACCACCAAGGAAGCCCCTCATTATACTTTTCTTTTTTTTTTAAACATAGCATGATTATATTTTAATACACAACCAAAATACAAAACAACACAGAAAATTGACAGCAATAAAATATGGTATTTCATTTGCACTACACTAAGACATTGATATAGCAAGGAAAATGAAAGAAAAAAAAAAAACCAGAGCAAAATGAAATAACACAAGAGATTGGTAAGGACTAAGCAAATATGAGATGACAGAACTGAACAGTTAACAGAAGAAAAGGCCAATTTCTTTGTAACATCATCTTGCCAAAGAATAAAAATGTAACATTTATAGTTTTAGGAAATATATCCACATAAACACTTGTAGATAAAATTGATGAAATCCTGTCTACATAATAGAGGAAAATCTATTTTACTTTGGACTCGAAACTATAAATGTTGGGTATCCTTAGTCTTCACAGTTTCACTGGAATTATTTCAAAAAATTAGTTGGATAAATAATTACAATTTATATATAAACAATGTTTACTGCATAGAAAAATCTATGGCTAGTATATACAGATCCCCTAAAATGCTGTGTTAACTGATCAATAAACCCACAGGATGTGCACAAAATTTCAACAATAATTAGGTAACATAGACAGAGGTGGCAGAATCAGAGGAGGAAAATCAGCATTTAAAAAGTAAAATGTTTAAAAAAAAAAAAAAGGTAAAATGTTACACTTAAAATTTTCCATATCCTTTGAAATCTTGAAAATTGTGATTTTTTATGAATCAATTTTAAATTTCCCTGTGATAAATGAAAATTTTAAATATACTGCACTAATACTTTTGGGAGCATTGAAATGAAGCTTTGACATTACAAGGTCCTGGGTATACTTTTCTTAATTGGAATTTTTCTGAAGAGTTGTTCCTTCTCCCTCATCTTAAAATAGATTCACTCATGTGTTTAGTTTGGACTTGTGGTTATTTATTCTTTGAGTTATAATTCAATTCTATTGCTGTCTAGTTTGTTCAAATTGTTCCAGCTTTGGTCAGCAGGAGTTCTTTTTCAGGTTGGTTCCTGTCTTTTTGGCTTTTTTATTTTTCCACTTCTGGCTCTAGAAGATGCTCCAGTGTCTTTGTGCATTTTCTCTGCCCTCATCCTGGAAGCAGTCATTTCTCCAAGGAGACCTGGCTCCTCCTACTGGAAAATGGTATTTAGAAACCAGATCTGGATGCTGAGTGTACTCATTGCTTCTAGGGTGTCATTGCTTCTGGACACACGGCAGACAGAGCTAGGAAATCTGTATACACTCAAACCTATATTTATTTTAAAAAATTTTTATTGGAGTATAGCTGCATTACAGTGTTGTGTTAGTTTATGCTAACAGCAAAGTGAATCAGCTCTATGGATACATATATCTACTTCTTTTTGGATTTCCTTCCTATTTAGGTCACCGCAGAGCATTAAGTAGAGTTCCCTGTGCTATACTGTAGGTTCTCATTAGTTATCTATTTTATACACAGTATCAATAGTGTATATATGTCAATTTCAACCTCCCAATTCATCCCGCCCACCCTTCCCCTGCCTTGGCATCCATATGTTTGTTCTCCACCTCCTTGTTTCTATTTCCACTTTGCAAATAGGTTCATCTCTAACTATTAAAGTAAACATTTCCTAATGATAACCCCATCTAGCACCACACTGCTTATTTGCAACTTCCTCTCCAACAGTATGAAAACTGGTTGTCAGTATCTACGATCTATGTGCTTATTTGTTCAACGCTAGTACATAGCTATTCCCAAATTAAGCTCTACCCCTGTGAGACACAAACTCGCTCATCCGAGTCCAGTGTTTCTATACAGTTCAGACAGACATTTGAATGGGAAATCTTGAAGCCAAGCAAACAAATCGTATAGTTGTCAGGCAGAGTTGGCCCTCTGACCTACAGTTTGAGACACCACCCCCTCCTCCTTGCAGAAACATGACTGCTCTGGTCTTTGGTCGTGGGAAAGTTGTCAGCTTGCAGCTCCCTGCAGCCACATTCAAGCCTCAGAATTGGTAGGTGGGAGATAGAGATGGGGGAATGGGAGGTCTTGCTGCAGCCCTCTGCCTCTCTGGATGGGTGAAGGTGTGAGGGGGCTGTGGGAGGCATTTTGCTCTTTTAGAGCCGAGGCTACAGCTCAGGGAGAACGGGTACAGATTGGGTGGAGCAGCCCCTGTGGGTGACGGCCCTGGCAGCGGAACTGGCCGGGCAGGTGTGCCAGCCCAGGCATGCATCAGGCGGGCAGGCTGTGGCAGGGGTGCCCTTCCCTGGGAAGAGACCAGGCATGGGTGGGGTGCAGGGCGTGGGGCGGGCTGGGTTGGTGGTGGTACGTGGGGAGGGTGGGCCCTGAGCTGAACCCCTTCTAATTCCTCCTCGGGGATACAGTGGTGCCCAGAAGCACCTGTGCGTGCATGCTGAGTCGCTTCAGTTGTGTCCGACTCTGTCGACTGTAGCCCGACCCTATGGACTGTAGCCCGCCAGGCTCTTCTGTCCATGGGATTCTCCAGGCAAAGAATACTGGAGTGGGTTGCCATGACCTCCTCCAGGGGATTTTCCTGACCCAGAGATCGAACTCACATCGCTTAAGTCTACCTGCATTGACAGATAGGTTCTTTCCCACTAGTGCCCCAGCCAACATTTATTGAACACTCACCTGTGTCTCAAAGCTCCGTTCCATCCCTTCCTCCTCAAGGGCATCTCTCCAAGAGGAAACTGTCATTATCCATTTCACAAAAGAGCCCACCAAGGCTCACTGGTCTGAAGTCCTAGATGACAAAGGAACTGAGCCTGGCTCCAGACTCCAAGCTCTTAATCTTTACTCAATGACTGGGCAGAAAGACAGACAGGGCCCCTGCCTTCCTGGAGCTGGGAGTCCAGGGCAGAGATATACGATGTACCAGATGAATCAGTAAATAATGAAGGTCATTTCAGACGGTACCAACTGCAGTGTGAGATTGGGGAGGAGGGGGACACAGACCGGAAGACCTCTCTGAGGAAGTGACCGCCTGGGAAGGGCTGGGGGCAGGGTGTTTCAGGCACGCTGATCCCCAAGTGCCAAGATCTTAAAGAGTGTGAGGAACTGGTGTGGGTGGCGGGGAGACAGTGGGGCTGGAATAGGAAGAACGGAGATAAAAGGCGGGGAGACTGTGCCAGGCCTCGTGCACCTTGAAGGCCTGGTATTTTTCGAATTTGGACTTTTACTCTGAGCCACATAGGGAGCCATGGGACCCTCTGGAGCAGAAGAAGGCTGTGATCTTGTGGGATCTCATGCATGAGGTGGCACAAATTGGGGGTGCTAGGCCGGGGACCGGGGCCGGAAGCCCCCCTCCACTGTATATAGGGCCCGTGGGAGGTGAGATTGCCACTTGGGAGGTGAGAAGCAGCCACATTCCCACCCTAGGGTGTGGCTTCCCCTTTGCAGAAGGGGGTCATTTATCAAGCACATGGCCCTGACACTTTGGGGAATCTTCAGGGCTCATCCTCAAGGGCTTGGCAGGGGAGGCTGGGGGCTCCAGCACTCAAATCTTACCACAGCCACCCCATCCAACAACCATCTCCGCGCCCCCCCAACTCTGGCTTCCCTGGCTGTGTTGCCCCAGTGCCTGATCTGTTGGAGCAGGCAAAGAGAAGAGAAGTCACTCAGTTCTGCTGACTCTTTGCAACCCCAATGGACTGCAGCCTACCAGGCTCCTCCATCCATGAGATTTTCCAGGCAAGAGTACTGGAGTGGGTTGCCATTTCCTTCTCCAGGGGCTCTTCCCAACCCAGGTCTCCGGCTTGCAAGCAGACGCTTTACCGTCTGACCCACCAGGGAAGGAGCAGGGAAGAGTGGTTCTATTTGGAGGCACTGGGATCCCTAAGAAGCGACAGCAGGGTGCGACCTAGCCTGGGTGCCCCAAGGGGTCTCTCTCCCGGGGAGGCGCCCTCTGACCCATCTGACCCATCCTGGTCATCTCTGAACCGCCCTCACTCCACCGGATGCCAAGACCAACAGAACCTGAGGCGGCTGGTGCAAAGGGCACAGTCCCAGCGAAGGTCGTAGCAGCCAGGCCCAGCCCCCCTCTTCCCGGCTGTGGCCTCTGATCGGAGGGAGCTTCTCAGCCTGGAAGCTCCTGGAAAGTGGGGGTGGCGGGTGCAGGGCCAGCTGGGACTGGCCCATTGGAGGAGCTGAGGCCTGGGAGAGGCGTGGGAGAGACACAGACGGCGAAAGACTAAGAAGCGACTGAGAGAGAGAGACACAGAAGACGGGGAGAAACAGAGACGGAGAGACCCCGAGAAATCAGAAGGCAGACACACGCGGAGAAAGTGAGGGAGACAGTCATTCATTCACTCACTCACTTCGCGGCTGCTTACTGGGCACGGACTTGGGTCCAGGCAGTGCCCGGAGCAGTCGCAAATCTCTGCCCCTGTGGGGCTGACTGTCTGGTGGGGACACAGCCCAGAAACCTGATAACCGAGTAAATCACGTTGTCGAGAGTGATAAAGGCGAGAGATACGGGGTGGCGGAAGCGGGACGACCAGGGGGACTTACGAGCCAGATTCTTTTTATCTGGGGAGGAGAAGCTTCCCACCAGCATCTGGACTGCGCCTGACCCTCCCCCACCCGCCCCAAACTGGGGATGGGAGAGGGGAAAGCGGGTGGGGCCTGCGCCCGGAAGCCGATGGCTCTATCTGTTGGGGGCGGGGGGAGGGAAATTGAGGCTGCTAAAGACCCCTCTTAACTCGGGTTGCCGGGGTTCCTCCGCCGACTGGACGTCCTTGGGGTGCAGCCCAGGAGGTTCAATCAGAAGGAAGGTGGTAAAAGGGGAGGGTCAGTGCCCAGGGCACAGAGGGGACCCCTCTATTAGGGGGGAAAGAAGCTCAGGCTGTGGCCGCCGGGGCTGAAGAACCCTCCCCCTGTTCGTGTCTTCGGATCCTCCCACCGCGACGGAGCGTCCCTGGGAGGGCCGCCCGGGCCCCGAGGGGGGAGCCGAGGGCTGGCTAGTGCCAGTCGGCGCCGAGGGCGCGTTCCATTGCCGCGGCGGGTGGTACAGGCTGGCAGACACGCGCTGGCAGCCGCGGGCTGGCAGCCCGTACCCCAAGAGGAGGAGGGGGCAACTGCTGGCGATCGCCAGCGCTCTGCCTTGGAAGCCGCCCCCTCGCCTGCCCCCAGCCCCGCCTCCCGAACAGGGGCCGCTCTCTCCGCTCCCGGCCGCGCGGATGTCGAGCGCGCACTACCTGGGCGCAGGGGTGAGTGTCCACCACTGGGTCTTTTCGCGCGCGGGGCTTGTCCCGGCCCGGGGGTGGGAGTTTCCCTGGCCACCGCCCTTGTCCGCTTGGCTTGGATTTCTCGGGCCTTTCCCGAAGGCTCTTGGAAGGGGAAAACCTGAGATTTCGGGACTAGATGCGGGGACGCGGGATGGGGGTGGGAGGCACCCGAAATTCCCCAGCTTCGTTCTCTCCCAGCCACACCACTGCAGGTTTCGCTACCCTACCCTTGTCTCCAGGCAAAAGGAGGAGAGGTGGGAGGTACACAGACTGCGAGCCACTGCGCAGTGTCCCCAGCTCAGCGAGTGTGACCCTGGGGTGACCCTCATCTGCGTGTATTTGGTGTCCCCTTCCCCCCAGCATGGCTGAGTCCGTGACTCGCTGAGTCTGTATTTGCGCCTGGTTCCCTGTGTGCAACTCAAGCCGTCTGGAAGGCATTTGTTTCTGCCCTGTCCAATTAAATCCGTTCCCCTCCCTAGGCCCTGGTTTTCTCGTCTGTTCAGTGGGGCTTCCGTGACTGAGTCTCAGTTTCTGCGTGGATGTGTTTGTGTGGAGCATGAAAATCTTTGTGTCTGCTTCTCTGAGAGGTACTTCGTCTGAGCCTCAGTTTCCTCGTCTGTAAATTGGAGTTAAGGGGAGAGCTGCCCAGGGTATGTTAGCGCGAAGTCACAGTTGGGAGGTATTATTATACTCTAACGACGTGTATGTCCCTCTGCAAGAGTCTATGAGAGGTGAATTCCGTCTGCTGCCCTCAGGCTCTGGCCCTGCAAAATGGGTGGAGTTTTCTCTGCTTTCTCACTGGGGTTTTGCAGCGAATGAAGCGGGGAGTTCGCAGGGAAAAAACCTCTATGCAGCGAGGCGTAGATTGTGGGGTTCTGGGTCCCAGGGGGTGGGTGGAGGTTGTGAAATTGTGGCCTGTGAGACTAGGCATAAGATCCTGTCTGTGTGTGGGGGAATTTGTATGTCTCTTTCAGTGTCCCCTTGTCCATGTGTGAATGTACTTCCTTTTTTTAAAATTTATTTTTTGTGCTTTCTTTTAAAAAAATATTTTTATGTATTCTTGGCTGTGCTGGGTCTTTGTTGTTGCCTGAGCTTTTCTCTAGTTGCACCCACTGGGGATTACTCTCTAGTTGCCCGGCGCGGACTTCTCCTTACCTGGGTTCTTTTGTTGCAGAACACCGGCTCTAGGGCGCTGGGTTTTCAGTAGTTGCGGTGCGTGGGCTCAATAGTTGTGAGGCACAGGCTCAGTTGCTCTGCGGCCTGTGGGATCCTCCCGGACTAGGGATTGAACCCTTTTCTCCTGCACTGGCAGGCGGTGGATTCTTATCCACTGGACCACCAGGGAAGACCTGAACGTACTTTCATGGTTCCGTGAGAGGGTGTAACTGCGCGTTTTGCCCTAGTTTGTGACTATCTGTGCACATGTCCTTGTCGATGGGTCACTGTATTCGTCCCTTTCTCTGTGTGGGTGTTTCTGTCTGTTTTTGACTAAGATGCCTTTGGATATCCGTGCCTGTGGGTGAATTATTAATGTCCCTTTCACGTGGGACTCTGTTAACCCTGTCCCCTCGTGATATGATTTGTCTCTTTGTGTCGGCCTGTCTCCATGGACACCCCCCTTCTATCCCAAATTCCCTTTGGGCCCCGGCGTGCGTGTAGGGTAGGGAGTAAGGGGTTAGAACCCCTTTCCCAGGTCAGGCGCCGCCTATGCCTGCCTTCGGAGGCCGCCGGGAATGGTGCGCATCAGGCCTGACATTGCTCCCAACCTCTCCGCAGCCTTGGGGCGGGCGGCCCATGGAGCCGAGGCTGCTGCGGGTCGCGCAGGAGAGCGAGGTCATCGTCCAGCATTACAACTACACCGGCAAGCTCCGCGGTGCGCGCTACCAGCCTGGCGCGGGACTGCGTGCAGACGCCGTCGTGTGCCTGGTCGTGTGCGCGCTCATCGTGTTGGAGAACTTAGCCGTGCTGGTCGTGCTCGGACGCCACCCGCGCTTCCATGCGCCCATGTTCCTGCTTCTGGGCAGCCTCACGCTGTCCGACCTGCTGGCCGGCGCCGCCTATGCCGCCAACATCCTGCTGTCGGGACCGCTCACGCTGCGTTTGTCGCCCGCGCTCTGGTTCGCTCGTGAGGGCGGCGTCTTCGTGGCGCTCTCCGCGTCCGTGCTGAGCCTCTTGGCCATTGCACTCGAGCGCCTCCTCACCATGGAGCGTCGGGGACCCGCGCCCGCCGCCCGTCGGGGGCGCACGTTGGCGCTGGCGGCCGCCGCCTGGGGCTTGTCGCTGCTCCTCGGACTACTGCCGGCGCTCGGCTGGAATTGTCTGGGCCGTCTGGAGGCCTGCTCCACGGTCCTGCCGCTCTACGCCAAGGCCTACGTGCTCTTCTGCGTGCTCGCCTTTCTTGGCATCCTGGCTACCATCTGTGCGCTCTACGCGCGGATCTACTGCCAGGTGCGTTCCAAAGCGCGGCGTCTACGGGCGCACCCCAGGACTGGCGAGGGCGCCTCGATGCGCGCGCGCCACACGCCGCGCTCCTTGGCGCTGTTGCGCACGCTCAGCGTGGTGCTCGTGGCCTTCGTGGCTTGTTGGGGCCCGCTCTTCCTGCTGCTCTTGCTGGATGTGGCGTGCCGGGCGCGCGCCTGCCCTGTGCTCCTGCAAGCGGACCCCTTTCTGGGCCTGGCCATGGCCAACTCGCTCCTGAACCCGCTCATCTACACGTTCACCAACCGCGACCTGCGTCACGCGCTCCTACGCCTCGTCTGCTGCAGCCGGGGCCCCTGCTGCCGAGACCCAGGTGCCTCCCGGCGATCCGGGAGCGCCCCTGGGGCTTCGGGCGACCTGCACCGCTGGCTGCCTCCCGGCCTGGACGGGAGCTCCAGCCGCTCCGAGCGCTTCTCGCCCCAGCGGGATGGGTTAGAGACCAGCGGTTCCACCGGCTGCCCTGCTGCACCCACGGTCGCTGGGACCCTGGTATCCCCACCAGCTACAGACTGAGGCCCTTTGACTGCCATTGCACTCCCTAAGAGCTCTTTTGCAGACTTTCTTTTTAAATAAAGGAATTTATAGGCAAAAGCAGCCAAAGATGAAGATGGTGGAGGCAGAAAAGACCTAGGAAAATATATTTTATTGACGCTAAACTCCACAGCAATGAACAAAACAGACAAAAATCCCTGCTTTTGTCGAACTAATGTTCTTGTGTCGGACTCAGAGATGATACCGGAGTGAAGAAGCGTGGAGATGATTCCGGTGACAATACAGTGATGCGATGGTGGTCAGGTGATGCCTTTTTGAAGAGGTGGTAAGATGTGATGGGAGCTGAGGTGGTTATTATCCTGGGAACTTTAATTTTTGGCATGTGGGATCTTAGTTCCTTAATCTGGAATGAACCCACAACCCCTGCAGTGGAAGCAGGGAGTCCTAACTATGAACTGCTAGGGAATTCCTTGTCCTGGGAACTTCTGAAGGAAGAGCATTTCAGGATGGGGGAACAGCAGGTGCAAAGGTCCTAAGGCTAGGATACGCCTGTGTGTTCTCTCAAAAGCAAAGATCTTAGTGCCACTGGAGCAAGGATGGAGAGGCAGAGAAGAAACAAAGATAGGAAAATAATGGGGCAGGTGGGGCAAAGCCTTACGGACCCAGGGGAGAAACTTTTTTGCTCTGAATGAAGTAGTACTCCTGGAAGGTTCTAGGCAGAGGAAGGACTTAATTAGGCTCAGGTATTTACACATGCCTCTGCGCTCTGTAGAGGGTGAAGCCAGGAGAACTGGGTGATGGTAACTGCCTAGGGGAGTGATGACAAAGACTGGGACGGTATGGATTCTCCACAGACTTCGGAGGAATTGGACAGAATTATTGAGGAATTGGGTGTGGGGGAGAAAGGAGTCAAGGACAGGTGTTCACTTTTAGAGGAGAGGCCAAAGACGGAGCACCCCAAAACTTGACTCTAGGAGACTCAGCCTGTTCCTCTGTGAAACAAGATTTTTTTGAAAGTGGTATCAGATCCTTCATAAAAGAATAAAAATATAATTGAATAATAAGAGTAATTACAGTTGATTTTACCCTTGGTGGCTCAGATGGCAAAGAATCTGCCTGCAATGTGGGAGACCTGGGTTCGATCCCTGGGTTGGGAAGATCCCCTGGAGGAGGGCATGGCAACCCACTCCAGTATTCTTCTTGCCTGGAGAATCCCCATGGACAGAGGAAACTAGTGGGCTGCAGTCCATGGGGTCACAAAGAGTTGGACACAACTGACCAGCTAAGCATAGCACAGTTACTCCCATAGTGTTCTAGGCCTGCGGCGTGCCTTTTTCTCACCTTTCCTGCAGTCTTGTAAGGTAGGTTTTCTCACTCCCATTTGACGGATGAGGAGACTCCAAGAACTGAGTATTTTGTCCTATTTTCTGAGCCAGGATATTAGCCGAGGAGGTTAGGCTCCAAGGCTCCAAGGTTCCAGGAGGCGCAGTCTGTTAAGCCCAGACCGACACTCACTTTGTTCAAGGGTCTGCATTTTCGGCCAGGGGCGATATTAGAGCCCCAGCTGTGCCCATGAAAGGTTCCAGGCGTCCTGAACACAGTTCCCAGCTGTCTTGGGCTCCCAGCTGTCTCCAGGCACATTCCTAACCTCAGTGTGGAGAGGCAGGCTGGAGAGGGGGCAGGGTGGGTTTGGGGAAAGGGCCTGTGGCTTCGGGTTCAGACTGTGACACACCACTTGCTGGGACACAGCGGAGCTGCAGGCAGCCGAAAGTACGCGGTGTGCCGGGGTGGGGGTGGGGGGGCACTGACCACCCAGGGGACCTGAGTTCCTGTGGGCCACGTTCACACTGTGCCTGGATGCTGTAAGCACTGGGAAAACCAACCTATTTCCTCGAACACAAACACTCAAGCCTGGGGTCACATGCCAGTTCGCTTTGAGAACGGATTCTAATTTCCTATCTGGTTTGGTTCCAGTAACCCCCGGCTCCTGTAATCTTCCAGGGCAACCTGAGCCACCCCACCCCATCGCTCAGTTGTTTGATGATGGTGTGATAGCAGAAGAGTTGTTTACTTGTTCACATTCTACAAGATTCAAAAAGCACCAGTTCCCAACTCCTGGATATATACACTTGGCAAACTTGCAGAGCCATTCTGTAGGCAAATGATCTGAAATGTAAATATATCTCTCTTTTTACACAACTTTAGCATTGCTCTCCACCTTGTTTTGATCGTTTAATAGTATCATCTTGGAAATTGTTGCATGTCTAGATTTTGTACTGTGTTAATTGGACCAGCCTAGGTGCCTTAAACAACCAAAATTTATTTCTCATAGTTCTGAAGGCTGCAAGTCCAAGATCAAGGTGTCAGCATGGTAAGATTCTGGTGAGAACTCTCTTCCTAGCATATAGAAAGCTACCTTCTGGCTGTGTCCTCACATGGTGGAGAAAGAGATCAAGTTCTCTGGTGTTTCTTCTGATAAAGGCACTAATGCCTTCATGAAGGCCCCACCCTCATGACCTCCTCTAAATCTAATTACCTCCCCAAGCCCCCATCTCCAAATAACATCACTTATTTTTTTTATTAGTTGGAGGCTAATTACTTCACAACATTTCAGTGGGTTTTGTCATACATTGATATGAATCAGCCATAGAGGGTTTTTTTTGTTTTTTTTTTTGTTTTTTTTTTTTTAGTTGGAGATCACTTATTTTTATATGTGGGCTCAGTCACTCAGTTGTGTCTGACTCTGTGACCCCATGGACTGTAGCCTGCCAGGCTCCTCTGTCCATGGGATTTTCCCAGGAAGAATACTGGAGTGGGTTGCCATTTCTTCCTTCAGATCATCTTCCTGACCCAGGGATGAAACCCTAGTCTCCTGCATTGGTAGGCAGATTCTTTACCACTGTGCCACCTTGGAAGCCCAAATACCATCATCTTATGTTAGGGCTACAATATATGACGGTGGGGAGGGGGCACAGACCATAACATTTTTTATGTCACTTTATTTTTTAATTGAAGGATAATTGCTTTACAGAACATTTTTTTCACATTTAAAAATATTGAGGTAAAACATTCACACAGCTAATGGGTTCTTTTTACTGGCTGCATAGTATTTCACAGCATAGATTACACCAGGGCTCTAGGGATGCACACAAGTGTTGAGTCCAACACTTGGCATCTAAACAGTATTGCAGTAAACATCTGTGTACATACATCCTCCTAACCGTGTGCAAGGGTACCTTGGATAAATTACTGCACATGTCACTGCTGGGTCTCAGGGCTTGTAGATGTTAATTTTGAGATATACCAGAGGTTTCCTTTGGCATGTGGAGAAGGGTGTGGGTTTGCTCACAGCGTCAGCCACTCCCCGTACAGTATTTGGCGGCTATGCTATGGCGCCACCTCCGGAGCCACTCAGAACCACAGCTTCACCACCGCCACTGGTTTGGGAGGAGAAGCAAGAAACCCCACCCCAGCCTTCTCCTGCGTGGGATTAATCCCAGACCCGGCGCAGGGAGGCAGAATCTTCCAAATTCACTCCGGAGGGCAGGTGGAATCCTTCCTTAGACCAGTATCTGTTTAGTCTAGCGTCTCATACAGACGGACTCTTAAAAAAGAAAAAGAAGAAGAAGAAAAAAAAAAAACCCACATACATTTAAAAGTTAACTTTATATAACAAAGAGCATAAATGGAAAATCAGTATCACTTTCCATGAAAATTAACAATCCTTCATATTTATTGAGCGCTAGCATTCTCAATTAGTTCTCCCAATAATCTACCAGGTAGGTGCCTTTGTTATTAACAAGGACTGTAGCCCACCAGACTCTTCTGTCCATGGGATTTCCCAGGAAAAAATACTGGCGTGGGTTGCGATTTCCTTCTCTAGGGGATCTTTTTGACCCAAGGATCGATCCTGTGTCCCCTGCATTGCAGAAGCATTCTTTACCACTGAGCCACCACGGAAGCCCTATGAACATTTTACGAGGAAGGAAATTGAAGCATGCAGTGGTTAAATTATGGGTCCACCCGCGCAGAGCTAGAGAGTGGCAGAGCCGGAGTTCAAATTCCCAACTGCGAGCTCCTTGAGCCTCCAGACTGGAGATAAAAAACAAAAACAATAAAAACCCCAGTAGGTAGGTAGACAGCTCTGCCTGGATCCTTCGGCCACCTGAACGTGAGGCCTGCACTGTGTGGAGTTAAAAGAGCAGGTCGTGGAAAGCAGACCCGCGCTGAGACGACGAAACCCGGCGGATGGAAGGGACTGCGAAGGGGTTGGGGGACGGGCCTGGTGCGCTTAGCCGTGCGCCCTTGCCCGCTGCCCTATTCCTCGCCCATGGGCGCCGGGCACCTGAGGGAAGGGCGGGGAATCCCGACTCCTTCCCCGCCGCGCCCTCTCCGCCCTCTCCCCGCCTCCTTCTCGGGCGTCCCGAGGCTAACCCCCCACTCGACGGCCGCGACCCCACAGGCCCCGCCGCCCCGGAGCCCAGCTACAACCCCCTCCCCCGCCGCCCCGGACGGTGGAAGCGCTCTCGGGTCTTCAACAACGAAAGTCAGGCGGGAGCCGCCCCCGGGCCAGGCCACGGCCCCTCGGGCTTCCCGGAAGCTCGGTGCGCGGGTGGCACCAACGTGCCCGGAGCCACCGCCGCGCCCCCAGGCATCCCCACCCCGCGGTGAAGAGTATCGGAGGCTACGCAGGTGAACGCGCAGGCGGCGGCGGGGAGGTGTATCCGGTGATCCAGGATGCAGGGAAGCGCTGGGCCTCGAACCCGGGGCTTTGATTCTAGGCGGCTCCGACCACGCGGGCTGGGTGCGGCCCAGGGCTGGGTCCTTGGCCTCGCCGCGATTACCGGCGCTGCGGACGCCGCTGTGGGGCTGCGCAACTGGGCAACAGCGAGCGTGGGCGGGGAAGGGGGTGGGGGAGCGGCCCGCGGCCGTCTCCGCCGCCCGAGGCCCGGGCCCGCGGGGACTTTTATTCTGACACGGCCGGCTCCCGGCTCTGCTTAGTCATGGTGACCTGCGCGCGCTCCGCGCCTCCCCCCTGCGAGCTGCGATGGAGGCGCCCGGGCCTGGGCGACGGAGGCGGAGCCCGAGCGCGGCCATGGCGGGGTGAGTGAAGCGGCCTGCGCCAGGGCTGAGGGCACCGAGGGTCTAGAGTGCTTTGCGACCGTGTCCGGCGGCCGGAGCACTGGGCGATGCGGGGCCTGGTCGCCTCGGGGTTTCCCGCGGCTCCGCGGAGCGCCAGGAGGGCGCGGCTCGAGTCCGGACCTTTTGTTGGACGGCGCGACCGGCGGGTGATTCCGGGAGCGAGAGGCCCAGGAAGCGTCGCGCGGACGGAAGCCCTGGGATTCCGGGGCCTTTGTGGCGGGGGGACCTTGGTCTGCGCCCCGGGGCTTGCGATGGAAAGGCCGCGGCGGGGTCACTTCCTCCCTTCTCTAGGCCTTGGCTGCGCCGGCGGGACATGCGCAGTCCCCCACTTACCGCTTCTTGGGGGTGGGGGGAGTGTCCAGTGCCCAGGGGGCACCGTTGACCGTTTGGCTAAAGACCAAGAGGCAGGCCCGGGCCTCGGCTGGGGAGAGGCGGCCAAGCAGTGTCCAGGGCACGGTGGAAGAGCAGGGTGCTCTGGCAGGCACAGTGGAGTGGGCAGTCAGCCAGCCACAGCTTACTGACCCCTGCGTCGTGCCAGGCCCCAGGCGGACTGCAGGGGAGGCAGGAGAGGGTGGGCAGGACCCTGACCTACGCAGGGCTACCTGCCCTCTGAATCCTGGGGCTCAGGGCCAGAGAGACCCTTCATCCATCAGCAAGCAAGCAAAGGAGCTGATTTCCATTCCTGACAAGTGGTGTGATGGAAATAAAACAGAGAGGAGGTAACTCTGAGTGGAGCCCAGGGAACAATAAGATGAAGAACCTCTTGTAGATCCCCTGCCTCCTCTTTGCTTGACTTTTCCAAACCCAGCTCGTGCCCTGACCCTCCAGACTCCACAGGATTCACAGGCACCCTCCCTTCATTAGTCTTTCTATCTCATCACACTCTTCCCTGATTCTCCAGGTCGGCTCTCATTCTGCCTCTGAGTCTTTGCACTCACTGTTCCCTCTGCCTAGAAAGCTAACACCCCTCCCCAGCCTCCCATCCCCACCCCTTCATAAGTTCATCCTTCTACTCTCAGCTCCAAAACAGGCCTGGACCACCTGATTTTAAAACAACACCAGCACGCCACACTGTCACAATGCTGTTGTCAGTATCTTCATGGCCCTAAAGCCTTGCTTACTTCACTTATAGTCCTTTCCTCCCCAGTGTTGGCTTCAGGGGGGGCTCGGTGCATGTCTCTGGCTCCTTGCTGTGTCCCTGGTGCCTAGAACAGTGCTGGTACACAGGACATGTCCGAGAAGTGTTGATGGGGTGAGTGAAGGAATGAGTTGGACATGCTATGAGCAGGGATGGGCCCCAGAGAGCTGGAACAGAATGGGCAAAGGGAACAGGTGGACGGGAGCTGACTCTGAAGGTCTTTGCAGGCCGTTGAAGAGTTTGGTTTTATTCTTCATGCCTCAGGGAGTGGGGCGGGGGGGCGGATTCTGAGCAGGGGAGGGTCACCATGTGACCTACAATTTAAGGTGGGCCCTTGGACTGGTGAGGCCATGGGCAGTTAGGGAGCACAAATGAACACTGCTTTACCTGGGCCTGGGAAGGAAAACTGGTCTAGGAGTCACTTTATCTTAGAAAAGAAGGCCTAGCCCCCAGCCCTGTACTCTCCCCCTCCAGGCCCCTGAGTGCCAGTGGTGGTGTCCCTTGTCACCTGGAACCCCATGCAGCCGGAACCCAGGCCTAGCGGGCCCGGGGCCCATACCCAATTCCTGCCCCTGAGATCACAGCGCCCCAAGGGGGCAGGGGACACGGTGATGTACGCCTCCACCGAGTGCAAGGCCGAGGTGACGCCCTCCCAGCATGGCAACCGCACCTTCAGCTACACCCTGGAGGACCACACCAAGCAGGCCTTTGGCATCATGAACGAACTGCGGCTCAGCCAGCAGCTATGCGACGTGACGCTGCAGGTCAAGTACCAGGATGCGCCCGCCGCCCAGTTCATGGCCCACAAGGTGGTACTGGCCTCATCCAGCCCCGTCTTCAAGGCCATGTTCACCAACGGGCTGCGGGAGCAGGGCATGGAAGTGGTGTCCATCGAGGGCATCCACCCAAAGGTCATGGAGCGGCTCATTGAGTTCGCCTACACCGCGTCCATTTCCATGGGGGAGAAGTGCGTGCTGCATGTCATGAACGGTGCTGTCATGTACCAGATCGACAGCGTGGTCCGCGCCTGCAGCGACTTCCTGGTGCAGCAGCTGGATCCCAGCAACGCCATCGGCATCGCCAACTTTGCCGAGCAGATTGGCTGTACGGAGCTGCACCAGCGTGCCCGGGAATACATCTACATGCACTTCGGGGAGGTGAGTGAGGGACGGGGACAGGGCACCAGGGCTTCAGAGCAGCCTTGGGAGGACCAGGGAACAGACAGGTGGTCATCACCGTCTCCCCTTGAGAGGTGAAGGGTCAAGGCAAGGAGGTGGAGAAAAATAGGGTTGAGCTCCCAGTCTACATATCTGCCACAAATCTGGGAAACAGCTGAAGAAAGTGAGAACTTCATGGGTCTCTGGGCTTCCTGGGGTCAAAGGTGGAGACAGAGGGCAGTGACTATGGCAGCAGTTCCACCCTAGGGTGCCCTGAGCAGGGCCTGACGTTCCAGGCAGTCAGTAAATATTTATTGAACACCCGTGACATGCTGTCAACTGCCAGTGTGACCCTTACACAGGTTTTCTTTAGTCCACAAAGTATTGTGCTCATACTAATCTTTGTTTCATTTTCATTTTTAAGTGGAGGAAGTTGTGAGTAGAGAAAATGAGTGCTTGTTGAGCACTTGGTGTGGGCCAGCCTCTGTTCTAAGTGATTTCCAGCCTTTAAATCTCTGAGTCTTCCCAGCTATCCTAGGAGGAGCTATGCTTTGCAGTGCCTTCCTGGAATTTTTTTTTTTTTTTTTGACCACACCACACAGCTTGCAGGATCTTAGTTCCCCGACCAGAGATTGAACCCTGGCCCTGGCAATGAAAGCTCTGAGTCCCAGCCACTGGACCACCAGGGAACTCCCCCTTCCTGGAAATTTTTAAAATCACCCTCTCGTGGCTGGGACCAGCTAGGTGGACACTACCCCTGGTCTCCATGACTTTCCTTCTCTGCCATCTTGGGGGTTGACCAGATGCCCCAAGAAGCTCTGACATTAGTCTTAGGACTTATGGCTTCCAGGATGGTGGCCCAAGAGCAGGGTTGTCCCGCTGACCTGCACAACACCGGTATCAGGGGGTTGCCTTGGCTTGGGGTAGCAGGAAGCTGGGAACCCGCTGATGTGGGGTGACTGAAATTATTTATATAGACCAGTGCCAGACAAGAAATATTTCCCTTAGCAATAACCCTGCTAATGAGTTAGCAACTAATATAATCCCCCTTTTATAGAGGAAGAAAACCAAAGCACAGAGTGTTTCAGGTTTTTGCCCAAGGTGGCACAATTAGAAGGTAGTGGGCCAACACTGCAACTCAGGCTGCTTTCTTCAAGCCTGAATTTTTTTGTCTTTCTAACATATTCTGTTGCTATTTCCTTTGTAGTCAGTCTTTTGAAAAAAATAATTTCATTAAAAAAAGAAAAGGGTAACATTCTTACAGTTCAGATACAAAATGATACAAAACCTAAGAGGTACGTTGTTTCTTTTTCCCATTTATGTACTTACCTGCCCTATGCCTGGCATGTAGTGTTAACTCATTGAATCCTCACACACTGAGAGTTTCATACTATTCAAATACCTGTTTCTCTTCTTTAAATTTTTATTTATTTGTGGCTGTGCTGGGTCTTCGTTGCTGCTCACAGGCTTTCTCTAGTTGCAGTGAGCAGGACCTCTTCTCTGATTGCGCTGAGCAGGCTTCTCAGTGCAGTGGCTTCGCTTGTTGTGGAGCACGGGCTCTAGAGCAAGAGCTCAAGATGATGGCACACGGGCTTAGCTGCCCCAAGGCATGTGGTATCTTCCCAGTCTAGGGATCAAACCTATGTCCCCTGCATTGGCAGGTGGGCTCTTAATCACTGGACCACCAGGGAAGTCCTCGAATGCCTTATTTCACACCTGAGGCAGCTGAGATTAGCAGAGGCAGATTGAGTGTCTTGTCCAAGGTCCTAGCAGGGGCTTGGCGAGGGGCTGGGGGGTGGGAGTGGAGAGAGACCTGTAAGTCAGCCCATGACACTGTCGCCCTCTGCAGGTGGCCAAGCAAGAGGAGTTCTTCAACCTGTCCCACTGCCAGCTGGCGACCCTCATCAGCCGAGATGACCTGAATGTGCGTTGCGAGTCCGAGGTCTTCCACGCCTGCATCAACTGGGTCAAATATGACTGCGAGCAGCGGCGCTTCTACGTGCAGGCGCTGCTGCGGGCTGTGCGCTGCCACTCGCTCACGCCCCACTTCCTGCAGATGCAGCTGCAGAAGTGTGAAATCCTGCAGTCGGACTCCCGCTGCAAGGACTACCTGGTCAAGATCTTCCAGGAGCTCACCCTGCACAAGCCCACGCAGGTGATGCCCTGCCGGGCACCCAAGGTGGGCCGCCTCATCTACACGGCCGGCGGCTACTTCCGCCAGTCGCTCAGCTACCTGGAGGCCTACAACCCCAGCGATGGCACCTGGCTCCGGCTGGCGGATCTTCAGGTGCCCCGGAGCGGCCTGGCGGGCTGTGTGGTGGGCGGGCTGCTGTACGCCGTGGGCGGCCGCAACAACTCGCCTGATGGTAACACCGACTCCAGCGCCCTGGACTGCTACAACCCCATGACCAACCAGTGGTCGCCCTGCGCCTCCATGAGCGTACCCCGCAACCGAATCGGGGTGGGCGTCATTGACGGGCACATCTATGCTGTTGGCGGCTCCCACGGCTGTATCCACCACAACAGTGTGGAGAGGTGAGTGGTGGGGGCCGGAGGCGTGGGATCCGGGGGTTCCGCTGCTAACATGCCCCATGCCGTTGGGATCTCGGGTTTTAAAATATTTGTTTATTTATTTTTTGGAGAAGGAAATGGCAACCCACTCCAGTATTCTTGCCTGGAAAAGTCCATGGACAGAGGAGTCTGGCGGGCTGAAGTCCATGGGATTACATGACTGAACATGTGTGCACGAGGGTGGAGGGAAATGGGTTGGTAGCAATAAAGTGGTAGAACTAAAAAAAAAAAAAATTTTATTTACTTATTTTTGTTTGTGCTGGGTCTTCATTGCTGCACGCAGGCTTTCTCTAGTTGCTGTGAGCCGGGGCCACTTTTTGTTGTGGTTCACAGGCTTCTTATCACAGTGGCTTCTCTTGTTGTGAAGCGCAGGCTCTGAGTCTGCCAGCTTCAGTAGTTGCAGCATGTGGGCTCAGTACTTGTGGCACAGGCTTAGTTGCTCCACGGCACATGAATCTTCCTGATCGAAGACACAGGGATCGAACCCACGGCCCCTGCCTTGGTAGGTGGATTCTTATCCACTGCACCTCCAGGGAAGTCTTCCTTTCACTGTGGAGTGCTTTTCTCTGTGCCTTCCCTTCCGGGAGTGGCAGCCTCAAGGTGAAGCTAAACTCCTGGGAGATGTATGGTCATGACCCTGGATGATGTGTCTTGGCCTGGGAACTGTTTACAGGGCCATCACACACCCATACAGCGACTTATTAGCAGATTTGGAAAAAGTTCCATCAGTTTGAAACTGTTGGGATGTTAATATGCTAATTTTGTTAAAACACGACACCTCCCTGCCATCTATCCATATGGCTGTAAGAAACACACATACGAGGTCTGTTACCGGGAAAGGTGCCCCTTGATGTGGCGCCCTTGCGCTGTACGCAGTCTGTACAGAACAACTGTGCAGGGTGACCCTGTGTTTGCGTGCGTGCTCACGCAGTTGTGTCTGCTCTGTGACCCCATGGACTATATAGCCTGCCAGGCTCCTCTGTCCACGGAATTTTCCAGGCAAGAATACTGGAGTGGGTTGCCACTTCCTCCTCCAGGGGATCTTCCCGAACCAGGAATTGAACTGGTGTCTCCTGTGTCTCCTGCATTCATACAACACTTAGCTTAGGCAGTGGTCTGATGGGACCATTTGAGTCCAGCAGAGGTGCAAGTGACCTTGAGCAGAGGGGGGCCGGCCGTGAACCTCAGTTTCCTCATCTAGAAAATGGACCTACTGATAACTTGCATTGTAGGGAATCCTTGTGAGAATTGAAGAGTTCAGGTGAGGGACTTCACAGGTGTTGCAGTGGTAAAGAATCCACCTGCCAATGCAGGAGACCTGGGTTCTATCCCTGGTCCAGGAAGATCCCATATACCTCAGAGCAACTATAAGCCGGTGCACCACAACTATTCAGCCAGCACTCTAGGAGCCCTGGAGCCGAAACTACTAAAGCCTGCCTGCTCTAGAGCCCAGGCTCCACAGCTAGAGAAAAGCCTGTGTAGCCAGGAAGGCCCAGCATAGCCAAATAAAATTATTTTTAAAATTAAAAAACCCAAATAAAATAAAATAAAATTTGAAAAACCAACACAGGGGAATATCAGTGGGGGCCAGTGTCCCGGGTTGGCTGGGGCTGCTGTTGTCATCGCTGCTTTCTGTGGCAGGTATGAGCCGGAGGGGGACGAGTGGCACTTGGTGGCCCCAATGCTGACACGAAGGATCGGGGTGGGAGTGGCAGTCCTCAACCGTCTGCTCTACGCGGTCGGGGGCTTCGACGGAACAAACCGCCTCAACTCAGCCGAGTGTTACTACCCAGAGAGAAACGAGTGGCGGATGATCACACCCATGAACACCATCCGGAGCGGAGCAGGTGGGAGGGGGCCATGGGGAGGGGAGCCAGGAGGAGCACCCGCCTGACCCTGGGAGTGAAACTCATAGAGCTCCTGCTGCTTGCTCTTGGCTTTATTTCTGCAGGGTCGCTCAGGAGAGGGGAGGAAGGGAGAGGGGAGGGTGTCCCCCCCAAGAAGGTGATGGCTGGGGCCCCCAAGGCCAGGCCCCGGAGTCACCTTCTCTGTGTCTTCCGGTTTAGGAGTCTGCGTCCTGCACAACTGTATCTATGCTGCGGGGGGCTACGATGGTCAGGACCAGCTCAACAGCGTGGAGCGCTACGACGTGGAGACAGAAACGTGGACGTTCGTAGCCCCCATGAAGCATCGGCGAAGCGCCCTGGGCATCACCGTACACCAGGGAAGGATCTACGTTCTTGGTGAGGCCTGGGCGGAGAAGCCCACCTAGCCCCTTTCAGTAGGAGGGCTTCACATGCTTCTTTCCTTCCTACCCCTCCCCAACCCCCACCCCCTTGGAGTAGTGACCGACCATCCCTCCTGCCCTCCCTGCAGGGGGCTACGACGGTCACACATTCTTGGACAGCGTGGAGTGCTATGACCCAGACACGGACGCCTGGAGCGAGGTGACCCGGATGACCTCTGGCCGGAGTGGGGTGGGCGTGGCCGTCACCATGGAGCCCTGCCGGAAGCAGATTGACCAGCAGAACTGTACCTGTTGAGCCACTTCTGTTTCCTGAGTGGAAAAGAAAAAAAGGTCCGATCCAGAGTATTGTTTCTGTACAAAAAAAAAAAAACCCAGGGACAAATGAAGAGGCTCCACAGCACAAATCGTGGTCTCCAGAATGGGAGGCTGGGACACTGCGGTGTTCCAATCACGATGTGAAAGAAAAGAAGGCTAGAGTGGGAACTCGTGAGCCTGCCAGAGCAGTCCCAGGAATGTCCAACGAGAGCCTGCCCAGGAGGTGGGCGCGGGAAGGATGGGCTTCCCAGAGAGAGGCCCCCCACACCCGCTACCCCAAGACTAGGCCTGGGTCCCCCACCAGCAGCTGCCACCTCCCTGTGGGATGAAAGCAGGTTCCAAGGACAGGTTGGTTTTCATCCCCTGCGTCTTTGTGACTGTTTCCTAGAGGCCTGGGAAGAAGCCCACTGAGGCCTTGGGGGCGGAGGCCCCTCCAGAGATGAGGACCCCAGGGATGGGCCTGTACATAGAAACCACTGGATTTTGCTGCTCGGACAGTCATTTTGTTGATAAGTAAGCCTGTAACTTTCAGATGAAAATAAAGAACAAACTAACTAGTGTCTTCCACCTGGGCTCTCAGCCAGAGATCTCAAACCTGTGGGAACAGAAAGGACTCTTCTCTTGACACGCACTCAAGTCTTTTGATTTAAGGCTTGGATTTGAAACCAGTTTGTTATCTCGGCTCCGCTGAATTTTGATATGTAGGGCATCTTTCTCCCCTCGAGCAAGCCACACAGGGCTCACTTTGTGTATCACTTTCAACTGCTTTGAAGACAATGACCTAACTCCTTGACACCTCTCCTAGGGCTCCCCGAGATTAATTGCACACATGCGCAGTTTATATTTTCACAGTATATATTATTACATTTTCACAGTTTATATTAAGACAGAAGATCCCCAACATGGGCTTCTCGAATGGCTCTGTGGTAAAGAAGCCGCCTGCCATGCAGGAGAAGTGGGTCCCATCCCTGGGTCGGGAAGATCCCCTGGAGAAGGAAATGGCAACCCACTCCAGTATTCTTGCCTGGAAAATTCCGTGGACAGAGGAGCCTGGCAGGCTACGGTCCATGGGGTTGCAATTGAGCGACTAAACAATAAGAACTATCCCCAGCATGCCTTCCAAATTCAGTGAAAGTCCATCAGGTCATATTTATGCACTTCAGTAACATAGACCGAGGCTTTTGTTTTATTTAGGTGCCTGAGTATTCAAAAGGCAAAGGCCTCGATAGCTTGGCTCCTTCTAAACAGCCTGTGTGAATTATGTGGCCTGGATCTTTTCTTCTGCCGGTCAACTCTCTTCGTGCTGGGGAGTGGAGAAAAGAATGGTCTCAACTGTTGGGGATTCCACAGGTTCTTCCAAACAGCTTAGCGAGGGAACATTTTATTCTTTCCTTGCCAGCGAAAACATCCTACCTCCCATCTCTGGCTTCACTCAATCCACCTAAAGGCTGTCTTAGTTGTTGTCTTTAGTTGTCCATTTCTCTGGTCCTTGTCCTAAGATTTTTATGGAACTAGAAAATTAATCTGGCAATTCCCTGGCAGTCCAGTGGTTAAGGACTCACATCTTTCACTGCTGGGGCCCAGCCTCCACCCCTGGTCCAGGAACTAAGAGTCTACAAGTCATGTGGTGAGGCCAAAAAAAAAAAAAATGTTGGTTGCATTGAGTGGATGGGGAAAACTAGAAATTATAAACACATCTAGATAGTCTTCTAGCATTTGCAATGTATTTCTACATATTATTTGATCCTCAGTGATGCTATGAGCTAAGAAGGGCAAGCCTGGGTTCTATTTTGAAAACCTTTATGCATTTGGCCATATCGGATCTTGGTTGTGGAAGATCTTTGATCTTCGTTGAGGCATGTGAACTCTTAATTGTGGCGTGTGGGATTTAGATCCCTGACCAGGGATCCAACCTGGGGTCCCCTGCATTAGGAGCATGGAGTCTTAGACACTGGACCACCAGGGAAGTCTACAGATGAGAAGAGGAGGTTCAGAGAAGTGACCTGCCCAAGTGGTGGCGTGCAGACTTGACCTGTGCGGTACCCCAAAGCAGTCCCTTTCAGGCACAACTTGCTCCACCTGTGTGTTGAAGGGGATGTTACAGAGGTCCCATGGCAGCCCCTCCCTTGAGGTCCAGTGGTTGAGACTCACTCTGCACTTCCACTGCAGGGGGCACAGGTTCAAGGTTCAATCTCTAGGAGGGGAACTAATATCCTGCATGCTACGCAACTCGGTCAAAATAAGTAAGTAAATAAACGCACACATGTGCTCAGTCACGTCCAATTCTTTGCGACCTTATGGAGGCATATGTAGCCTGCCAGGCTCTTTTGTCAATGGGATTTCCCAGACAAGAATACTGGAGTGGGGTGCCATTTTCTTCTCAAGGGGATCTCCCCTGACCCAGGGATTGAACCCATGTCTGTTATGTCTCCTGTATTGCAGACAGATTCTTTACCACTTGAGCCATCAGGGAAGCCCAAGTAAATAAATAAATAGATATGTAAGTAGGTCCTGTGGGATCAGTGTGCATAGCCAGAAACAACGACCTAATCTAGAATAGGGATTTACATGTAATGTGGTTGCCAAAAGCCCCGCAACCTACCCCAGAGTGCTGTTTCCTTTCAGAGACATTAGAGCCGTGGTCTTGATGTCAGGTCAAGCTGGTTGAGTAAGGCAGTTTGGGTAAACAGTTTAGGAGTCAGGTAAACGGAAGTCAGGTAAACAGTTTTCTATCTGGAAAAACTACCTGGACGTCCACTTGGTGCTAGACCCTATGTGAGCTGCTAGACCAACAAAGGTGAGTATTTTTTAAAAACATTTTTAATTGGAGAATAATTGCTTTAGACTATTGTGTTGGCTTCTGCCATACAACAGCATGAATCAGGCAGCCATAAGCACACGTAGGTCCCCTCCTTGAGCCTCTCCCCCACCCCACTTGAGGTTGTCACAGAGTACCGCTTTGAGCTCCCTGCAAATTTCCCATTAACTCTACCTGTTTTATATATGGTAATGTGTATGTTTTAATGCTTTTCTCTCAATTCATCCCACCCTCTCCTTCCCCTGCTGTCCAAAGTCTCTTCTTTATGTCTGCATCTCTATTTCTGCCCTGCAGATAGTTTCATCAGTACCATTTTTCTAGATGCCATATATATATGTTAATATATGACAGTTGTTTTTATCTTTCTGACTTGACTTCAGTTTGTATAACATGCTTTAGGTTCATCCACCTCACTAGAACTGACTCAAATGTGTTCCTTTTCATGGCTGAGTAATATTCTATTGTGTATGTGTACCAAAACCTTTTTATCCATTCATCAGTTGATGAACAAGTAGATTGCTTCCATGTCCTGGCTACTGTAAACAGTGTTGCAGTGAACACTGGGACACGTGTCTTTTTCACTTATGGTTTTCTCAAGGTATATGCCCAGCAGTGAGATTGTTGGGTCATATAGTGGTTTTATTCCTAGTTTATAAAGGAATCTCCATACTGTTCTTCATAGTGGCTCTATCAATTTACATTCCCACCAACAGTGCAAGAGGGTTCCCTTTTCTCCACACTCTCTCCACCATTCATTATTTGTAGGTTTTTTGATGATGATCATTCTGATCGGTTTGAGGGGGTACTTCCGAAGGTGAGTATTTATGTTCACTTTGTATCTCTGCTAAAAACAACTTGATTTTATGCCTTACTCTGCCAGGCATTGGGACTGTGACAGTGAACAAGCCCCAAAAGATCCCTGCCCTCATGGAAACTACAGCCTAGTAGGGGAGTAGGGTGAACTTGTCCTAGTTTGCCTGGGACTTTTCTAGTTGGAATGCTGAAAGGCTGGCATCCCAGGGAGCATTTAGTCCCAGTAAACCAGGTTCGTTGGTTACTCTCCAGGTAAACCAGATGCTGAAGCAATATTAACAACTGTGTTGAGTGACAGACATGATTAAATTTGCATTTGGTAGCTCTGGAAGCTAAGTGGAAATGGCTGGGGATAGAGGTACCCTGGGAAAGGTCAAGCAGCTGGCACAGTGGCCAGGTGAGAGGCTGGTGGTATGGGTCAGGCAGGTGGGTGTGGGAACAAAGGAGAGTCTATAGGTGAATAGACTGGCTAGATAGGATGGATGAATAATCAGGAATGCTCCGGGGTGGTTTTGAAGCTTAAGAAGACAAGTGGAGGGGCCCTTGGAGGAATCTGCTGTTACAGAAGGAAGTGACGATGGTTCAGAGTGTGTTAGGCTTGTGGCCTCAAGATAACAATTGTTTTTGGAAAGTACTCAATCAGATTTTTCAAACCCGCAATCTTTGATGCTTCCAACAAATAGCTCTTGAATGGCTGCTCTGTGCTAGACATGAAGTGAGGTATTCAGACACAATGAGGAGCAAGCAGTTGACACTGGCCCTTTTTCATAGAGCTAATAAAATAATCCAACTTCCCTGGTACCTCAGCAGTAAAGAATCCTCCTGCCATGCAGGAGACTCGGGTTTGATCTCTGGGTCGGGAAGATCCCCTGGAGAAGCAAATGCAACCCACTCCAGTATTCTTGCCTGGGAAATCCCATGCACAGAGAAGCCTGGCGGGTTACAGTCCATGGGGTTGGAAAAGAGTCGGACATGACTTAGTTACTAAACAACAATAAAATAATCACACTGAGTATATGTAATTAATTTCTTAGGTAAGTTTCTGAAGGACTGGAGCTCAACCTAGGTCAGATGCCTTGAGAAAGCATTCTTGAGGAAGTGGTTTTCTCACAGAAATTCAGACTGTAAATTAGGTGAGGGAAAAGAGGGGTGAGATTCTGGACAGAGTAACCATCTGTCCTGTGGCACTGAGGAGCAAGTCTCGGTGAAGCTCTGAGAGGGGGGAGGAACATGGTGTCAGAAGAAGCTTAACGGAGGTGAGGGAGCCAGACCGCGCAAGCCCAGAGCGCCACATTATTCTCATTTAGTAAATACCTAAATACTGCCTTTTTTAAAAAGTTAAAACATTACAGGACTTCCCTGGTTAAGAATCCGCCTGTCAGCACGGGAGACAAGGGTTCGATCCTTGATCTGGGAAAATCCCGCAAGCCATGGAGCAGCAAAGCCGGTGCGCCACTCTATTGAGCCTGTGCTCCAGAGCCCGGAGCCCACAGCTACTGAAGCCTGTGTGCCCTGGAGCTGGTGCTCTGCAGCAAGAGAAGCCCCTGCAATGAGAAGCCTGAGCACTGCAACTGGAGAAAAGCATGCATGGCCACGAAGACCCAGCACAGCCAAAAATAAATACTTTTTTAAAAAGGTAAAACTTTACAGATAAAGCTGAAGTCTTACTTCCTCTCCATTCCAGCCCCTCTAAATCTTTTTAAAGAAAAATTAACAATCTTCCGTATTGTATGTTTTATGTAGCTCCTTACAGAAATGGCATAATGTTGCCTGTATTACTCTGCAATACAGAATATTGCTTTTCCTCTCGGTAAGCTCTATCTGTGATGTCACGTTCCTTTCACCAGCTACCGGATGTTCTGTTTTATCTCTTTCACCATTGACAGATGTTTAGGTTGTTCCTAGTTTCTCAGAATTACAGATAAGGCAGCAACACCCTTTCTTAATCATGCCTCCTTTCTCCAGATGGGTGCTAGGAGGTGGAACTTACTAGGTCATGGAGTAAGCACAGCTTTCCTAGATGCTGTCAGATGACCCTCCAAAGTCCTTTTTATTCTTGCTGTTTCTGCAAGTTCTTTTTTAAACTTAAGTTTTACATATTTTTAAAAAATTGAGGTATGTTAGATTTATAGCATCATGTTAATTTCAGTGTGCAGCACAGTGATTCATAGAAGCTCTTTGTAAATCTACACACAGAGGGTTCCCCGGTGGTCCAGTGGTTAAGAATCTGCATTGCAAATGCAGGTGACACCAGTTGGATCCCTGATCTGGGAAGATCCCACCTGCCGTGGGGCAGCTAAGCCGGTGGGCCACAAGTGCTGAGCCTGTGCTCTGAAGCCCGGGAGCCACAACTACTGAAGCCTGTACACCCTAGAGCCTCTGCTCTACAACAGAGAAACCACTGCAATGAGAATCCCACACAACAAAACTAGAGAGTAGCCCCTGCTCGTTGCAACTAGAGGAAGGCTACCCACAGCAGAAAAGAACTAGCACAGCCAAAAATAAAAATTAATTTAAAAAAATCTACACACAATCGAATGTATCACTCTTTTTCTTGATGCTTCTTTTTGTGGCATAAAAAAAGTTTGTTTTTATCTTGACCTTTTCTGCAGCTTCCTACTCACTTGTTAATTTATTGTCCCTTGCCCATAAATTCATTGCTTCTGTCTAACTTAACCAAAGTTAGTTTTCTGTTGGTTCTGTTAGAACCAAGAATCCTGACTAATAGAGATAAAATTATTTTCAATAAATATATTGAAAAATATATTTTAAAATATAAGCTTTGTTTATGCACTGCTTTTTTGTTTGCTTGTTTTTTAAAAAAAGCACATTAGTCTGCTTTGGGTCTTAGTGGCCGCACTGGGATCTTTACTTGCAGTGCGCGGACGCTCTAGTTGTGACATGCAGGTTCTGGAGTGCGCGGGCTTCATAGCTGCAGCCATCAGGCTTAGTTGCTCACTGGTATGTGGGATCTTAGTCCCCAACCAGGGATGGAACCCTACCCCCCTGCATTACACAGGGGATTCCTAACCACTGGACCACCAGGAAGTCCCAGGTAAGACTTTCTGTACACTGTTGATGAGTAAGGGCAGTCATGTGCATTGTTGTCTTATTTCTGACTGTAACGTTACTGTTTCTAATGTTCCGCCATTCAGTCTGATTTTCTGTAATCCATGCTTTAAGTTTTGCCGGAAACTTTTAAAGTTCAGGAAGCTCCCCCTTGCTTTGTGCATGCCAAGTCGCTTTGGTCGTGCCTGACTCTTTTCGACCCCATGGACTGCAGCCCTCCAGGCTCCTCTGCCCATGGGATTCTCCAGGCAAGAATACTAGAGTGGGTTGCCGTGCCCTCCTCCAAGGGATCTTCCCCACCCGGGGATCGAACCTGCATCTCCTACATCTCCGGCGTTGGCAGGTGGGCTGATTACCACTAGTGCCACCTGGGAGGCCCCATATCTAGTTTTTTTTTTTTTTTTTAAATCATAAATGGGTGTTGGATTTCCTAGACATCTCTCGGTAGTTGGATGTCAAGAAACTACATTTCTAACAAGTTCCCAGTTGATGCTGACACGGCTTGTGCAGGAACCGTATTTGGAGACACTGGTGTAGAACAAGAGCAATGGGTTAAAGGCAAATTCTGAGAAATGACATTTAAGGAGTAGAGGGAAGTAAGAGAAATCCGATAGAAACTCAACAGGAGCACACAATGATGAGAAACATCAAGAAAAGTACAGTGTCACAGAAGCCAAGTGGTGAAAAATTTGAGCACAAAAGTTTAAAAGAATCACACTGTTAAATACAGAGAGGCTTCCCTGGTAAAGAATCCGCCTGCAGTGTGGGAGATCTGGGTTGGATCCCTGGGTGGGGAAGATCCCCTGGAGGAGGACATGGCAAGCCACTGCAGTATTCCTGCCTGGCGAGTCCCATGGACAGAGGAGCCCGGCGAGTCGTTACAGTCCACAGGGTCACAGAGAGTTGAACACAGCTGACGACTAAGCACAGCACAGCACATTGCAGACGAAGAGGCTGGACTTCCCTCGTGGTCCAGTGGGTAAGAACGCACCTGCCAAGACAGGTGACGCAGATGGGTTCCATCTCTGGTCCTCGAAGACTCCACGTGCTTCGGAGCAACTAAGCTGGTGCATCACAACTACATCCCATGTCTAGAGCGCCTGCTTGGCAACAAGAGGTCACTGCAATGAGAGCCCTGCACAACGCAGCTAGAGAATAGCCCCTGCTTGCCACAACTAGAGAAAGCCCATGAACAGCAATGAAGCCCCAGTGCAGCCAAAAATAAACAAATAAAATCTCTTAAAAAATAATACAAAGAGGTTCAAATGCTCACTGGATTTGGCATTCGGACAGTAACTTTACTAAGAGCCTTTTTGGTAGAATTGTGAAGGTAAAGCAATAAATTTGGTAAACATTTACTGAGTGCCACCTGAGCAATCCCATGGACAGAGGAGCCTGGTGGGCTACAGTCCAGGGGGGTCACAAAAGAGTTGGACATGACTGAGGATGTACAGCAGAGAAAGAAAAATGAGAACAGGCACTGTTGCCAAGGAGACAATACTGAAGCAGTGAAGGATGCTGAAAAAAGGAATGTCTCTTTTGAGACATTTGGGTGAGAAGAGGCCAAAAAAAAAAAAAAAAAGTGTGCCTGAGTATGCATGACAGCTAGAAAGGAATGAGGGTTCAGGGAGAGCTTGGGGTTTTGTTTTAAGATTCAGAAAATAGAGTGTATTTATAACTGAGGGGAAGTCCCAGGACAGAAAGAGAAAATGAAGATGATGGTGAAAGACAGAATGCACCCATAGTGATGACAAGCAAGTAACTTCCCACTCTTAATTAACTGGACAATGTCTAAGATACCATTCGGCTCTGTGAAGGCCACTATACTTCTGGATGCTAAAGTATCTTGCTTTGTGCAGTACAATGTGCCTTCAATTCAAAGACTAATCTCCTTTAGGGGTGTGTTCTGGTGTTTGGGGTTTGTGTTTTTTTTTTTTTTTTTTTGGTTGCTGTTTTTTAATCAGGCAAAGGAGGGATTTATAGCTTGCCACAAGGAAGAATATTAGGGACCCCGGTTTTAAAATATAAATGTTAGGGACTTGCCTAGTGGTCTAGTGATTAAGAATCTACCTGCCAGTGCAGGGGGCATGGGTTCAATTCCTGGTCTGGGAACTAAGATCCCACATGCTGCAGAGCAACTAAACCCATGGGCCACAACTACTGAGCCTGCATGCTGCCACACCTGAAGCCTGTGAGCCCTAGAGTCTGTGCTCCCTAACAGGAGAAGCCACCACAATGAGAAGCTCTTGCACTACAACTAGAGAGTGGCTCCCACTTGGTGCAACTAGAGAAAGCCCCCATGCAGCAACAACGATCCAGCACATCAAAAAATAAATAAAAATGTTAGTGAGGATACATAGTATTGCAGAAAGTAGAATTTAAGAAAAATTAAAAAAGAACACTGTAGAGAAAAGAGGCTAGGTTTAAGACCCATAAATGTCACTTACTAGGTGCTAATCATCTTTGGGCCTCATCTTCCCCCTCTGTAAGATGGGAAATAGTAACAGAATTAGCACCTGGAACAGTGAAAGTGTTAGTCGCTCAGTCGTGTCCGACTCTTTGTGACCCCATGGACTGTAGGCTCCTCTGTCTGTTGAATGCTCCAGGCAAGAATACTGGAGTGGGTTGCCATTGCCTCCTCTAGGGGGATCTTCTCGACCCAGGGAGTGAACCTAGGTCTCCTACAGAACCACCAGGGAAGCACACAGTAAGAAAACAATAAATATCAGTTCAGTTCACTTCAGTCGCTCAGTCGTCTCCAACTGTGCAACCCTATGGACTGCAGCACGCCAGGCTTCCCTGTCCATCACCAACTCCCAGAGCCAACTCAAACTCATGTCAGTTGAGTCGGTGATGCCATCCAACCATCTCATCCTTTGTCATCCCCATCTCTTCCTGCCTTCAATCTTTCCCAGCATCAGGGTCTTTCCCAATGAGTCAGTTCTTCACATCAAGTGGCCAAAGTATTGGAGTTTCAGCTTTAGCATCAGCCCTTCCAATGAACACCCAGGACTGATTTCCTTTAGGATGGACTGGGTAGATCTCCTTACTGTCCAAGGGGCTTTCAAGAGTCTTCTCCAATACTGCAGTTCAAAAGCATCAATTCTTTGATGCTCAGCTTTCTTTATAGTCCAACTCTCACATCCATACATGGCTACTGGAAAAATCATAGCTTTGACTAGATGGACCTTTGTCGGCAAAGTAATGTCTGCTTTTCAATATGCTGTCTAGGTTGGTCATAACTTTTCTTCCAAGGAGCAAGCATCTTTTAATTTCATGGCTGCAGTCACCATCTGCAGTGATTTGGAAGCCCAGAAAAATGAAGTCTGTCACTGTTTCCGTTGTTTCCCCATCTATTTGCCATGAAGTGATGGGACCAGATGCCATGATCTTAGTTTTCTGAATGTTGAACTTTAAGCCAACTTTTTCACTCTCCTCTTTCACTTTCACCAAGAGGCTCTTTAGTTCTTCTTCACTTTCTGCTATAAGTGTGGTGTCATCTGAGGTTATTGATATTTCTCCCAGCAATATATAACAATAAATATAATTGTACTGAATAGGAATGAAGTGGAGTAGAAACCTGAAATGCTAACATTAACCTGACTTATTGGAAAAGACCCTGATGCTGGGAAAGACTGAAGGCAAGACAAGGGGATGACAGAGGATGAGATGGCTGAATGGCATCACCGACTTGATGGGCCTGAGTTTGAACAAGTTCTGGAAGTTGGTGATGGACAGAGAAGCCTGATGTGCTGCAGTCCATGGGATCGCAAAGAGACATGACTGAGCAACTGAACTGAACTGAAAGTTAGATTGCAGAGGTGGGAGAAAGGTCCAAGAGGGAGGGGACATATATTTACCTGTGGCTGATTCATGTTGCACCGCCGCACTTCTGCACTGCTGCAGAATTTCTTCAAGAAAATTAAGAGATACCAAGGGAACATTTCATGCAAAGATGGGCTTAATAAAGGACTCAAATGGTAGGGACCTAACAGAAGCAGAAGATATTAAGAAGAAGTGGCAAGAATACACAGAAGAATTGTACAAAAAAGATCTTCATGACTCAGATAATCACAAAGATGTGATCACTCACCTAGAGCCAGACATCCTGGAATGTGAAGTCAAATGGGCCTTAGGAAGCATTACTACGAACAAAGCTAGTGGAGGTAATGGAATTCCAGTTGAGCTATTTCCAATCCTGAAAGATGATGCTGTTAAAGTGCTGCACTCAATATCCCAGCAAATTTGGAAAACTCGGCAGTGGCCACAGGACTGGAAAAGGTCAGTTTTCATTCCAAACCCAAAGAAAGGCAGTGCCAAAGAATGCTCAAACTATGGCACAATTGTACTTATCTCACACACTAGTAAAGTAATGCTTAAAATTCTCTAAGCCAGGCTTCAGCAATACGTGAATTGTGAACTTCCAGATGTTCGAGCTGGTTTTAGAAAAGGCAGAGGGACCAGAGATCAAATTGCCAACATCCGATGGATCATTGAAAAGTTCCAGAAAAACATCTACTTCTGCTTTATTGACTATGCCAAAGCCTTTGACTGTTTGGATCACATTAAACTGTGGAAAATTCTGAAAGAGATGGGAATACCAGACCACCTGACCTGCCTCCTGAGAAACCTGTATGCAAGTTAGGAAGCGACAGTTAGAACTGGACATGGAACAATGGACTGGTTCCAAATAGGAAAAGGAGTATGTCAAGGCTGTATATTGTCACCCTGCTTATTTAACTTATATGCAGAGTACATCATGAGAAATGCTGGGCTGGAGGAAGCACAGGCTGGAATCAAGATTGACGGGAGAAATATCAATAACCTCAGATATACAGATGACACCACCCTTATGGCAGAAAGTGAAGGAGAACTAAAGAGCCTCTTGATGAAAGTGAAAGAGGAGAGTGAAAAAATTGACTTAAAGCTCAACATTCAGAAAACTAAAGATTATGGCATCCTGTCCCATCACTTCATGGCAAATAGATGGGGAAACAGTGGAAACAATAGCTGACTTTATTTTTCTGGGCTTCCAAATCACTGCAGATGGTGACTGCAGCCATGAAATTAAAAGATGTCCACTCTTTGGAAGGAAGTTATGACCTACCTAGACAGCATATTGAAAACCAGAGACATAAAAAAAAAAAAAAAAAGCAGAGACATTATTTTGCCAACAAAGATCCGTCTAGTCAAGGCTGTGGTTTTTCCAGTGGTCATGTATGGATGTGAGAGTTAGACTATAAAGAAAGCTGAGCGCCGAAGAATTGATGCTTTTGAACTGTGGTGTTGGAGAAGACTCCTGAGAGTCCCTTGGACTGCAAGGAGATTCACCCAGTCCATCCTAAAGGAAATCAGTTCTGAATGTTCATTGGAAGGACTGATGCTGAAGCTGAAACTCCAATACTTTGGCCACCTGATGCGAACAGCTGACTCATTTGAAAAGACCCTGATGCTAGGAAAGATTGAGGGCAGGAGGAGAAGAGGAGGACGAGATGGTTGGATGGCATCACCGACTCAGTGGACATGGGTTTGGGTGAACTTCAGGAGTTGGTGATGGACAGGGAGGCCTGAGGTGCTGCAGTTCATGGGGTTGCAAATAGTAGGACACGACTGAGCGACTGAACTGATTCATGTTGATGTATGGCAGAAACCAACACAATGTCATAAAACAATCATTCTCCAATTTAAAACAAATACTTTTTTAAAAAGAATGATAATGATAACATGTAACGACCTTAGTGCACTATACCTGCACTACTTAAAACTCCTCACTGTCTCTCATAACCTGTGAAAAATCAGTGCTTCCACCAACCTACCCATCTTATTTTGGTTTTGTAGCTCCCCAAGACCCTCAGCTCAGTTGGTAGAGTTTGCCTGCAATGCAGGAGGCCCGGGTTTGATCCCTTGGTTGGGAAGATCCCCTGGAGAAGGAAATCGCAACCCACTCCAGTATTCTTGCCTGGAGAATCCCATGGACAGAGGAGCCTGGCGGGCCACAGTCCATGGGGTCACAAGAGTTGGACATGATTTAGCAGCTAAACTACCACCACCAAGACCCTCAAGGCTGATATAGAAATGTGGTCTAAAAGAGTACAGCTCCCTCTTGTGGGCTGTTAGGTGAGAAGAGAAACTACTTACAAAGAAAAAAGGAAGCAAGATTGGATGATCCCCAGAGTGTAGAATGCCCTGACCTTGTCTTGGTCCTATTTTTTTTTTTTTCAAATTAGGATTCTCCAAAACCTCTGGGAAAATTACAGTTTTATAAATGAAAAACAACTTCAAATATGTCCAGGAAGTTACCTATTTAAAGGACTCTCCTAGATGAGTGAGTAGCATCAAAACACATATATTACCATATGTACAACAGATAGAGAGTGGGAATTTGGAGCTCAACCCAGTGCTCTGTGACCACCTAGAGGGGCGGGGGATGGGGTGGGGTGGGAGGGAGCTTCAAGAGGGAGGCGACTTATGTATATCGACAGCTGATTGAAATTGCTGTATGGCAGAAACCAACACAACATTGTAAAGCAATTATCCTCTAATTAAAAATCAGTAAAAGCAAAGGAGCTAGGCAAGTAAAAGACATTAAATAAATAAATAAAGGACTCTCCTACATTTGTATGTATGACTGAGTCCTTTTGCTGTCCACCTGAAACTATCAGAACACCACTGATTGGCTCTACTCCAATAGAAAATAAAAAGCTTTGTAAAAGAGTGAAGGGCTCTCCTTCCTGTGAGCCCCAGCACCAAATCCACACCTCAGGGTTGTAACTTTGATTTTGCTGTGCATGCATGCTCAGTTGTGTCTGACTCTGCGACTCTATGGATAATAGCTGGCCAGGCTCCTCTGCCCATGGAATTCTCTAGGCGAGAATACTGGAGTGGGTTGCCATTTCTTCTTCCAGGGGATCTTCTCTACCCTGGGATCAAATCCCCATCTCCTGCATCTCCCACACTGACTGGCGGATTCTGAGCCACTGGGAAGCCCACCAAATTTTAAGCAGGACGCCCAGGGACACTTTTCAGACTATACCTCCCAGAATCCTCTGGGATTTCACCAGCTGATTTAGACAACATTGTGGGAAATTTGAAACTGCAGCCCAGTGCTGATGTCAGTTACCTCTTTGCCTTCACTAGCTCTCAGGTTCAGGATCAGGAAAGATTAATAGTATCAGGCAAGGAGTTGGTGTCTCTTAAGTCTCAACTATTGCAGGTGCTTTTGAACTGTGGTGTTGGGGAAGACTCTTGAGAGTCCCTTGAACTGCAAGGAGGTCCAACCAGTCCATCCTAAAGGAAATCAGTTCTGAATGATTCATTGGAAGGGCTGATGCTGAAGCTGAAACTCCAATACTTTGGTCACCTGATGTGAAGAACTGACTCTTGGAAAAGACCCTGATGCTGGGAAAGATTGAAGACAGGAGGAGAAAGGGATGACAGAGGATGAGATGGTTGGATGACATCACTGATGCGATGGACATGAGTTTGAGTTGGCTCTGGGAGTTGGTGATGGACAGGGAAGCCTGGCGTGCTGCAGTCCATGGGGTCACAAAGAGTCAGACAGACTGGGCGATTGCAGGTGGAGTCTCTTTCATTTCTAGTCCATGTCTTCCGCTTACTGATCATATTTCACCTTTTATCATCTTCTAGTTCTTCTAAGGATTCACCTGGTGAAGAGATGAGGCAGGAGCAACAAATATTTCAGTACTAACTACGTTCCAGACACTGTAGACACAACTGGGAGCAGAAGACATGGTTTGTGCCCTCCAGTAGCCTGTGGTCAACCCGAGTTCCATCCCTGGGTTGGGAAGATTCCCTGGAGAAGGGAATAGCAACCCACTCCAGTATTCTTGCCTGCGAAATATCATGGAGAGAGGAGCCTGGCGGGCTGCTGTCCATGGGGTTGCAGAGTTGGACACAACTGAACAACTAAAACACACAGCCTGTGGTCAATGTGACTGGGTGGTGGACAGTTATTTGCATTTCATTGATGTACAACCAGAAACTTTCCTAGAGGAGTGAGCTAGGAAAAAGTAGTCATAAGCAAGGTATTTTTGGCCTTGTATTCATGGTTATTCTTCTACTCTTCATCTTGTTCACCATTTTATTTACTGGCACACAATAGGAGCTTCACCCGTATTTGAACGCTGAGTAAATTCTTTTAAAAATACCTATATCTATTTAATTTATCTATTTGGCTGTATCTTAGGTCTTAGTTGCCACCCATGGGACCTTTAGTTGTAGGAAGAGAACTCTTAGCTGTAGCATGTGGGCTCAAGTTCCCTGATCAGGTACTGAACTTGGGCTCCCTGCACTGAGCATTGAGCCTAAGCTGCTAGACCACCAGGGAAGTCCCAAGTAGATGAATTCTTGGTCACAATGGACGTAGAAGAAACATTTGTGAATGGAATTGGTGAGGTCTTCCAGATGCTTTTCCAAGAGGGTAAATCTCACCAACTTTGTGCCAGAGTAGAATTACTTAGCCTATTGTGATTTTAGTTCAACCCAAGAAGTCCTTTTGACCTTTCTTTCATTACCATCAGATTCCTTGGAACTTCATGGAACAGAGGAATTGCTCTTTCAGGTAGCACCCAGCACATATCCAGCTCAGAAAATACCTGCTGATAATGTCAGGAACCATGAGAAGCTCTTGATGAATATTTTAAGGCAACTTTAGATCCTTCCTCCAGCGGCCATTTGAAGAGAAACAGCCTCAGTTCCTTAAAAATTTTCTCAGGGGACATGGTGAGTTCCTTTATCTAATTTCACTCCCCCTTCTCCATATGTTTTGAGGGTGATTTGAGTCTTGCCTTCCCTCTCTCCCCAAGCGCAGGAGGGAACTTTGGAATTTTTTATGTATGGGGGCCACGGAAGCCCTTGAAAGGGCCCTTCTCAAATTGCAAGGGAGGATGAGAGTGCCCTCAGAGAGAAGGGGGTTATGGGTCCCTTCAGGGTGTGGGGATGGCTATGACGACAAACCATCAGAACGGGAGGGGCAGTCCCAGACCCTTTCTCAGGAAGACGCAATGAGGACCCTTAGGAAGGGGGTGGATGACTCTGAGGGGTCCCATTAGGAAAGGATGACATGGGAGGGGACCCCCTCAAAAAGAGGAGTTCCGCCAGGGTTGTCTCCCTCAGGAAGGATAATACTGGGGGCCCCATCAGGGACGGGACTGACACCATGATTTCCCAAGGAAGTTGGAAAGACCCTGGCGGCGCTCTCGGGAAAAAGAGATGTTAGGGTTCACACTTCAGGAGGGCGAGGGGATGCTGTGGCCCCCCCAGGAAGGGGGGAATGATGCCAGGGTCCCCCTAAGAAAGTGGGAACGGCGCAGGGGTCAGTCCCAGGAAGGTAGGCAGGGAGTGACGCCAGGTTCCCTCAGGGTTCCTCACACCTGCCGCGGTCCCAGCTCCTCAGCTCCGCTCAGTCCTCAGGTGCGAAAAGCTAAGCGGTCGTGCCACTCATTGGCTGATTTCTTGACTAATGAGAAGTAGATAGTCAATCGTAGGGCGGGGGAGGAAAGCCTCCGGCGCGCGCGTCCTAGCTACACCGCCTAACCAGTCGGCGCGTGCGCCTTTCTGCCTGCTGTAGTTCCTCAGACCCACTCTGGGGGGCGCACGGGGGTTCTATCGCCCAGTCCTACCTCCGTCCTCGCCTGTGACCCATTTTATAACAGCACACACTTGGAAGGGCTGCTGCCAGTATTAAGTGCAATGATTTATGCAAAATAAACAGCGCCTGGCACAAAGTAATCGCCTGGCAAACCAATTATTATTTGCATTTTACAGCGAGGGAAACTGAGGCACAGAAAGAGTAAGTAATATACTCAAAACTAAGTTATTACCTGGCAGTGGCAACCAGAATCCAGTCTGTGTGCTTATCTACCATGCTTTCGTGGCTCCCCGATAACAAATACTGGCAATTTCTTTCCTCTGATTATGAAATAACTTCCTCTTGATTATAAAAGTAATACATGCCCATTGCAAAAATTCAGAAAATATCGAGGACTACACAACAGAAGACACTCCACTGGAGACACTTAATATTTTGATGAACAAACTGTCTTTTCTATGCACATACGTTAAGATGGTATGATGCAGAACATTTTGAAGCCTGCTCTTCTCACTGTGAACATCTTGTCATTTCAATAAATATAGACCCAACTCATTGTTTTTAATAAGTGCATATTACTCCATCATACAGGAAAAACAATTTAATGACTTCCTAAGTTTGGATATCTGGGTTTTTAATTCTTCACTCTTCTGATCAAAACAATAGAATGGGCATTTGGTACCTGCAATTTTAGGTACCAGTTGGTTCTTTAGGATAAGTATTTTTTAAAGTGCAACATCTGTGTTGAATGCATGCAGCTACGTTTTTGATAAATATTGTCAGACCACTCCCAGAAAGTTATATGTGCCAATTTCTACCAGCACTAATGAGCTATGAAAGTGCTTCACCCACCCCCTGGATGGTCCATTTTTTCATTATTTGCCAATAAGTGAAAAAAGAAAACTGTCTTCATTTTACTTCCTCATATTTTCTGTGCTGGATAAGGGGGAAATATTACCCACACCTCAGGATTTTGTGCATGTGAACTAAAATAGCAATAATAAAAGTACAATGCAGCTGGGGTTTCCTGGGTGGCACTAATGGTAATGAACCTGTCTGCCAGTACAGGAGATGAAGAGACACAGGTTCAATCCCCGGGTCAGGAAGATCCCCTGAAGGAGGGCAAGGCAACCCACTCCAGTATTCTTGCCTGGAGAATCCTATGGACAGAGAAGCCTGGTGGGCTACAGTCAATGGGGTCTCAAAGAGTTGGACATGACTGCACACACCAGGCAGCTATCATTGTCAAACAGGCATTGGGTGAAGTAAGATCCCCACCTTATTTCCCCGAATTTTCTCAACACTGTGAGATCACGTCTCAGCCTCAGTTTCCTCATCAGCAAAATGACAGTGCGTATCTCAAGGACAGCTGGAAAGCTGATAAAATAGTCTGAGTGACGAGTTGAGCACAAGGCAGGGCCCTCTAAAGGTTGGGCAAGGCGGAGCCATTTGCCCCAGAACCCTGTAGCCTGCAAGTGGCTGATGTCAACTTCAGAGAATGAAGTGACTCCACCCCTTGCCAGGGCCCCTGTCCTGTTCAGATTACAGAGCTTCTCTGACCTTGCTCATCTTTCCCCAAGGAAAGATGAACTCCCCAACAGGAGAATTTTAAAGAGGCAGCTGACGGTCACATGCTACCTCTGTCCTTTAACCCACATTCTCACACTGTCACCAAGTCCCAACTCAGGAGGCATATGGAACATCACACCTACCCTTTTACACTTGGGAAAACTGAGGCCCGGTGCAAGGAGGCCCAGCCAATTGCTAATTGTTGCAGGCTGGGATTGATACTGTCGCCTCCTGACCCCCAGCCTGACACCCTTTCCCCGACTCTGCTTGCCTTAGGAACACCCTCGGGAAAACATCCGTGTCTCCTCAATGCTTCTTGCGCAAAATCCAGATTTCCTGGCAACTTCTGCCTAGTTTTCCAGCTTTGTTCCTCCCCTCTGGGTCCAGGTTGGTTCCTGCTCCTCTGGGCCACAATATCGACACGAACCTTTAAGCCAAAGTCAAGCAGGCAAAGCTTTGTGTGCATTCCATCTTCTACATTAACTCTCTTGCTTAAGTGCCAATAAGGAACATTCAGATATAGTAGCCAGTAGCTGCATGTGGCTACTTAACGTAAAAGAAAATTAAAACTCCAATTTGATTGCACTAGCCTCATTTCAAGTCCTTAAGAGCCACCTGGGGCTTAGTGTCTGCCCTGTTAGATACCGCAGACACAGAACATTTCCACCATCATGAAGTTTCACTGGATAGCTCTCTCTAGTCTGGAACTTTTGTCCTTCTCATTTTACAAATGAAGCAATTGAAGGTCAGAGAGTTCACACCCAAGGTCACACAGCTAGAGCTGATATTCAGGTTAATCCTTGGCCACTAGAGACAACTAGCAGAGTAGGTGGTCACGTGTGCATGCTCAGTCGTTGAGTTGTGTCCGCCTCTTTGTGAACCCATGGACTATAGCCCTCCAAGGCTCCTCTGTCCATGGGATTTTCCAGGCAAGAATAATGGAGCGGGTTGCCATTTCCTACTCCAAGGGATCTTCCCAACCCAGGAATTGAACCCAGTCTCTTACATCTCCTGCACTGGCAGGCGGATTCTTTACCACTGAGCCGCCAGGGACGCTGGTCGATCTTTCCTCAAATCCAGGGAAGCTGCCATCATTTTGTTTCAGAAGACTCATGCTGTGAATATATACTGATCCCACGGTGCTTAACGGCTTAAGCAGTATGTGTGTACGTGTGTTTATTACACACCAGAGGCAGCCAGTGTTCTAACCTGAAAGCCTGCATCACAAACACTTCCTCTATCTTTATCCACAAGGGAAGTTTTACTTGTTAGCATAATGAATGGTAGAAACTCTTGGTTTTACTTGTGAAATCGGGGCTTCTTAATTACCCTGATAAAGGTTGGAAAAATGGGCTCCCATGGGTGGGATTAACAGTATTCAAACGTGCATTGTTTAAAATATATCTGAGACTCACTCACTCCCAACCTTGTATGAAGACACTAGAAAAACAAGAGCTAAAATGTGGCAGCCTGGATGGGAGGGGAGTTTGGGGGAGGATGGATACATGTGTTATATATGGCTGAGCCCCTGTGCTGTCCGCCTGAAACTATCACAACATTGGTAATAGGCTATACTCCAAAGCAAAATAAAAAGTTAAAAAAACAAAAAAAAGAGCTAAAATGCTGAGCCGGTCCTGTGTGAACTTGGGAGGATTCAGCTTGCCTGATACACAGCATAAGGTTCACAGGCTTTAGGGTATTAATCTTTGTTTTGTTTTAATGCAGCATTGAGGGGGGCTTCCTAGGTGGCACTAGTGGTAAAGAATCCACCTGTCAATGCAGAAGACATGAGAGACTCAGGTTCGATCCCTGGGTTGGGAAGATCCCCTGGAGAAGAGCATGGCAACCCACTCTAGTATTCTTGCCTGGAGAATCCCCATGGACAGAGCAGCCTGGCAGGCTACAGTCCATGGGGTCACAGAGAGTCAGGCAAGACTGAAGTGACTTACCATAGCATTGATGGTTGCAACACCATAATGGCTAGAATTCATGAAACTTTCAGATGTCAATTCTCTTGTGCTGGTGCATCAAGTTGACTGTCTTCACAGCAGAATTTAACCCAAGATCTTTAATCATGACCTGGCCACCAGATGTTGGAGGCGTGGTCAATCAGATCCTCTCGGTTTCCAGGAATGACTTTGTGGTACCAGAAGAACCCGAGTTGCGTCAGATACGCTGCACGTTCAGAGAAACAAGGCTCACCTGGGTCTGTGTGCTCAGTCACATCCGACTCTTCTGTGACCCTATGGACAGCAGCCCGCCAGACTCCTCTGTCCATGTAACTCTCCAGGCAAGAATACTGGAGTGGGTTGCCATGCCCTCCTCCAGGGTATCTTCCTGACCCAGGGATCAAACACTTGTCTCTTATACTGGCAGGTGGATTCTTTACCTGGGTTTCCTAGCCTCCAAAAACTGTGTGGTCTGAACCCACGCTTTAAAACCCGCAGCAGTCCCTGTGTCTGGACCTGGCCCAGGCCTGGGGGCTGCCTCTTGCCAAGCTCTCAGAACCCCCTCAAGTTCCATCTGCCCAGGAAAGGGCAGGGACTGAGTCCATTCCTTACCCCTACCTGGCCCCAGACAGACAACTCACAAGACACACCTTGAGAAATAGGATGGGAAAAAGAAGCCACATCAGCCATGAAGATCGGTGAAAGCCTTGGTTTAATTGGAGACAAGATCGAAGGGTTGAGTATCGATCAGTGGACCGACTGACTGATCGTTAAACTGGACAACACTTGAGCAGCTCCCGGGGGGGCGGGGGTCGTCCTGGGCTCCCCTCCCCTGGGTCCCTGGGGACAGGGAGAGGGGCAGGTACTGCCCAGCCCTCACCTCCCCCTCTGATCACATGACTCCCTGTTAGACAGCACTGACTCCACACTTCTGGGGGTCTATGGTACAGTTTGTATAATACAGCAGGAATGGAGACTCCCCCTGGGAGACCCCCACCCCTCTTTCCCCTGACTGAGTCAGTGGAGGAAGGGCAAGTTTATTTTCCCTTTTTGCCTCTGTAGAATAATTTACAAACCAACCTTACAGTATGTACAAAAAACAAAACAAAACAAAAACAAAAGAGAAAGAAAGAGAACCAAAAGAAAAGGCCCCCTCCGGTCGCCGGCTGGGACTGAAACTACTTTCGCTACAAAAATGAACCCTGTACAGCATCTTGGGGGTGGGAATGGCCGGTACTCCCCACAGGGAAGGACAGACAGATGGAAGGCTGGGGGGAGCTGGGGGCTACAGTACCGTGTGCTCAGAATCGGAGGGGAGGAAGATGAGAGAGGGCGGTCCTGCCCAGCTGCAGAACCAAGCTGAGGGGCAGAGCGGATGGGGGAAGTGGGGGTCTTTCCTTCCAAATAGTCCCCCCATGGCTTGAAGAAAAATGGCCTTGCATCTGTCCGTCGTATTGCTCCAGGGAATAGCAAGGGGAAGACAGGGAGGCTTGGCAAGGTGGGGGATGAAAGGAGAAATGACTTTGAGGCCAGGGTGGGGTGGGCTGCCCAGAAAGGGGATGTGGGTGTACACCGTTATTGCTTCCTCCTAGGGCAAAGAGTTGGGGGTGGGCAGGAGGATGCTGGGGAGGGGGCATACCCAGGACAGGAACTCTGGGCCTGGCCCCGCCCCACTCGAGGTGCAAGTGGGAGCCACTGCAACCCCCTCCCCTATGGCCGTGGGAATCATTAAGGCAGAAACAAGAGGAGAAGCAGCTGGAAGGAAGGGGGGTGGCTCCAAATCATCCCCCCTCTCCAAACGGAGAAAATTCAAACCAAAACCCGGAGTGGAAGAGGAAAGGGGTGATGGGTGGAGGGGAAAGTGGGATCAGGCCCTCCTCAAACCTCAGACCCCAGGTTGGTGGTGTGAATGTCCCTCTGACACCCTCCCCTTGCCTCCTGAAGCCCCATGGCTCCCTCGAGTCAGTATTGCCAGGTTTGTGCAAAATGAGGCGGAAGACTTCTGGGGAGGGGAGGGCAGAAAGCCAGAGTAGGACTGGAGCTGGGGCCCCCCCTACACTGGGTGACCCCTCCCCACCCCCAGGGGCCCCACCCAGAATGGCTATTCCTGGCTGGGTTCTAGAGATCCTCCCAAAATTCAGAAGAAGTCTGGAGGGAGATTCTACACCAGGGAAAGGGCCCCAAGAGGCCGGAAGACTAAGCCTGGAACCTGGGCGACGGTGGTGAGGATTGGGGGCTGACGAGGTAGGATCGGGGGGTGGTTGGAACTGGACAAGGGGAGCCGGGAACAGGAGCGTCTACAGTTGCTGTGTTTCATCCTGTTTTTTTTTTTTTCTTTTTTTTCTTTTTCTAAAAATGTAACAATTAAAATTCCAAAAATAAAATCACTTCCGGGACCTCAGCCCCTGGTTCCCCAGCCCCCACCTCCAAAAAGAGGCCCCTGGGTGGGGGTGGGGGGGAAAGAGGAAAAAAAGAAAAGAGAAAAAAAACCCACTTTTCTGTTTTCTTTTTTCTCAGGAGGCCCAAGAGTCTTTGAGGCAGTGGAGGAGGTCAGGGGGTGATGGTGGTGGCGGTGGCGGGTGGCACGGAGGCCCACCGGGTGCAGGGACTGACGCTCAGGTCGGGCCACCAGCTGACCCCCAGCCTCCGGGAGCTGGAAGTGCTCCAGGAGCGGGATCCTCGCCGGATGTCCCCGTGCAGGCACAGCATGCCCTCTTGGCAGCCTGATGCTCTTTTTGGGCCCCCACCTCGGCTGCCATGGAGGGGAGGCCCAGAAGGCCCGGGTCGTCCTCTGGAGGGGGCGGTGTCCTCAAGGCAAGCAGAGCAAGGCTGTTAGGAGACAGGGCAGGGATGCTGCGGCGGCAGCCCACGTAGACATCCACGGATGCGCCTCGGGGCATGGACACATCCTGGCCAGCTGCCACACTACCTGTGGCGTCCACTCGCCGGGTCAAGTACATTTCCTCTATCTCCACCTCCGCAGACGGATCCTGGCCATCAAGCTCCAAAGGGCCTTCAGGCGGGGAGGCGTCCTGGGCCGTGTACAATTCCTGAACTGCAACTGCGCCCGGGACACTGCACACCTCCTCCTCCTCTTCCTCATCCAGCGTCAGCTCGAACTGGAACTTGTCTGGTGGTGGGGGGTGGCCCGGTCCCCCAGGCTCCTCCTCAGGGGGTGGCGAGGGGCTTTGCCGAATGGCGCTATAGTACCAGTCCCGGTTGTCCTCCAGAGTGTCCAGGATCTCTTGGGCGTCTGGGTGGACCAAGTCAGCCCACGTCTCCCACAGCGGGTGTACGATATAGTCGATGAAACCCACCTGAGGGAGCGGGAGGGAAGCAGAAACCAAAGATGGCACCATCATGCTGTGGGATCTGATCAAATTTAAAAGATGCTGACGCAGGGAACTTCCCCGGTCATCCAGGTAAGGTTAGGGCTCTGCACTTCCATGGCAGGTGGACAGGGTTCGATCCCTGATCCGGGAACTGAGATCCTGCATGCCACGCAGTGCAGCAAAAACTAAATAAAAATAAGAGATACTGATACCATTTGACCTAGCAAGTTTGCTTCTCCAGATCCACCCTGGAAAAACTCTTGTGTAAGTAAGGGGGAAAACAATCACATATGAGATGTAAACAAAAACTGGAAACACCTCTATATACACCTCAGATGGGAATTAGTTTTTAAAAATGGTGGTAAGTCACAGATATTCATGAAAGCCCCCACCCCCCCTTTTTTTTTTTGCCTCGCTGTGTGGCTTGCAGGATTTTAGTTCCAAGAATGCAAGTGTTCTCAGTTGCTAAGTTGTGTTCAACTCTTTGAGACCCCATGGACTGTAGCCAGCCACGCTCCTCTGTTCATGGGATTTTCCCAGCAAGAATGAAAAAAAACAAAAAAAGAATACTGGAGTGGGTTGCCATTTCCTTCTCCAAGGGATCTTCCCAACTCAGGGATCAAATCCTTGTCTCCTGCATTGGCAGGCAGATTCTTTACCACTGAGCCACCTGGGAAGCCCATGGGAATACTACACAGCAGTGAAAAAGGATGAGCTTAATTTTTGTGTAATAAGGTGGATAGATCTCCAAGTCACTGTTGGGAAGAAAAGGTAAGCTATATAAAAATAAGAATATACTGACACAATTTATATTTTTAACAAAGCTAAGACTACAAACTATTCCTATTAAGTTACCTGTGAATATAAATGCGTAACAAAACAAATAAATCTGGTTTTCATCAAGGATTAGGGGGCTATGTGGATGACCAGGGGACATTTGAAAGTGCCTGGACACAGTTTCGGCTATTACCACAGGAAAGGGAGGGTGTTCCTCGCATCCCGTGGGCGGAGGCCAAGGATACTGCTCAACACCTTACAATGTAGAGGGTGTGCCCACCACAGAGAATGAGCCATCCCCAAACTCCAGTAGTGCTGAGGCTGGGTAACCCTGCATGGGAAACATACACACACCAAGACAGGAAGAGGCGATCTCACCAGGGAAGAGGCTAGGAGCAGGGATAGTGAGAAACTCTCATGCTCAGAAGCTTTATCCTTTTTATTTTTTTAGGCCAGCTGCACGGCATGTGGGTTTAATCCTCTGACCAGGGATGGAACCCATCCCCCCTGCACTGGGAGAATGGAATCTTAACCACTAGACCTCCAGGGAAGTCCCCGAAGTGTTGTCCTTTACAAGACCATCTTTCTGTCCCTTTTGTTAAACAGGCAGATGACAAAGCTGAGTCATTTCAGTTCCTTTCAAAATCCATCAGTACTTCCCCGGTGGCACAGTGGATAACAATCTGCCTGCCAATGCAGGGGATATGGGTTCAATCCCTAGTCTGGGAAGACTCCATATGCCATGGAGCAAATAAGCTGGTGCACCATAGCTTCTGAATCCATGGCTCTAGGGCCCATGAGCAGCAACTACTGAGCCTGTGTGCTGCAATTACTGAAGCCCACATGCCTAGAACCTGTGCTCCGCAACAAGAAAAGCCACCATAATGAGAAGCCCAGACACCTCAATGAAGAATAGCCTCTGCTCACTGCGACTAGAGAAAGTCCGCAGGCAGCAACGAAGACCCGTGCGACAAGAAAAAAAAAAAATCCACTAAAACTCAGGCCCAAAATGAGTGGACAGATCATAGGGGAACCAAGAGGTTGAATAGACAGGAGGTCTGTAACTAATGGTCAGATGAATATTATTACTGATGTTATGGCAGTCGCAACAAATGAGTTAGAACTGTCTGGGCGGAAATCTACAAATTAAGGAGGTGGAGGTTGAGTTCAGTTGTTCTGTGGAGCAGAAAGTGTTACCTATTTCTCATCATGATAGAGAAGGAAAAAACAAAAAAAAACTTGACACTGTGGATGGGCAGCTTAGGGCCTCCTGGGGGCCTTGGAGCTCCAGGCCAGGATGTGAGGTAGGGGGGCTTTCCCTGCTCCCTCCCAGCACCCTGAGACTCTACCTGAGACTTCTCCACTGAGGCTGTGTGCTTGTCGCACATGGGACTGATCTCCATGCCTCGCTCACGTTCGCGGTCGCCCTGCTGGAAGAACTCGGCCATGATGCGGTCGGTCCACTGGCGGTAAAGCTCCAGCGGCTTGGTGGGGTTGCTAAGGTCTGCGCAGTGCACCATGTTCCGCAGAACCTGCGTGGGGTGGGGGGACCTTTAGAGGCCATAGCCCCGACCCAGTTTCAGGCCCCAGGCTTTCTTACTTTCCATTTGGAAAGAGAGTTAGGGGGTGGGGGGGGGAGGTGGGTAAAGGGGGAAGATGGATGGAGGAAGAGGAGGTGAGGGAAAAGGGAGATGAGTGGAGGAGAGAAGGGGAGAGATGAGAGGTGAGAGGTGGCTGATGAGCAAAGGGCAGAAGGAGGGAAGGGAAAAGAGGCAGTGGGGGAGACAGAGGTGTGTGAGGAATGGAGACAGGGCTTGATGAAGAAAGGGAAAAGGGGGGCTTCCCTGGTGGTTCAGTGGTCAAGAATTCACCTGTCAGTACACAAGACAGAGGTCTGATCCCTGGTCCGGGGAGACCCCACAAGCTGAAGGGCAACTGGGACTGCATGTCACAACCATTAAGCCTGTGCTAGAGCTCGGGAGCCTCAACTACTGAGCCCACATGCCGCAGGAACTACTGAAGCCCGTGCACCCTAGAGCCTGTACTCTGCAACAAGAGAAGCCACCACAATGAGAAGTCTGTGCACTGCAACTAGAGAGTAGTTCCGGCTTGCCCCAACTAGAGAAAAACCTGCACAGCAATGAAGACCCAGCATGGCCATAAACAAAAAACAAAAACAAAAACAAAAACACACATTATGTTAAAAAAAGAAAGGGAAGAGGGAATTGGGTGAGACGGGGGAGATGGGAGTTGGAAAGAGTTAGATGGCAGAGGAGAGAAAAGACAAGGAAGATGGGCAACCTGGGAGCTGAGGGCAGAGTGAGGGGCAGCAACCCAGACCTAAGGGAGGACAGGAGGGAGAGAGTCCTTATATGGTGTGGGGGAGGGGGGGGGCACCTGGATGCGGTCGGAATAGTTATCCAGCAAGAGAACCCCCGAGCTGGTCACTTTCTTAGTCTCCACCATGGTCTTCAGGTCAGCCAGGAGGGTCATGTGCTTGGACATATCCGTGGCCAGCACCTGTGGACAAGAAGTTGTCCTGGGGGCCCTCGAAGCCTGGCCACCCTCTGCACCCACCCAACCCAAAGTTTACACGGCGCACAATCAGCCCGTGGAATTCCCTGGCAGACCAGCTTCCACTGAAGGGGGCACAGGTTTGATTCCCGGTCAAGGAACTAAGATCCCACCTTATGCAGGGGGTGGGGAAAAAAAATCCAGCCCCCACAACCCCCTCCCAAAGGACGGCTCTCCTACTCGCGGCCTGTCTATCCCAGACTCAGACCAGACCCTCCCCAAATTCCCCTCGGCGCAAAGGCACCCCTTCGCACTGTCCCCGCCCCTCGCCCCGCCCACCATGTCGATGACCATCTTGCGCAGGCTCTGCCGCTGGCGCTTGCCGAGGTTCTGGAAGATGTCACAGTTGTCTTCCTGCAGCAGCTTGAAGCCCACGGCCAGGTGGTGATTCTCCAGCACCGACTCGTCGTTGTACATGAGCGCCAGTTCCGAATCTGGGGCCCAGGTGAGGTTGGGGCAGTCAGAGGAAGAGACGACCCACCCAGGACGCCCCCCGCGGGGAGGGGCCAGCGTAGGCCCCGCCCCCAGCCCAGCGGGCCCCACCTCCATCCCAGCAGGCCCCGCCCTCACAGAGGGCCGCTCACTGGTGTTGATGAGGAACTGATTGGAGACTCCAGGGTGGTCCACGTCGTGGATGGCGGCCGCGAAGAGGGCAGCGAGAATCTCCAGGTCCGTGAACACGGCCTGGGGACGGAGCAAGGGGGTCAGAGAAAGACAGGGGTTAGAAAGATGGCCAGTCAGAGAGACAGGGTAAAAGAAAAATGGAAGCGTCAAGAAAGATGGGGGTCAGGAGAGAGAGGAACAGGGTCAAAGAGAGATGAAGGTCAGGGACTCAGGGTCAGAGAGAGAAACAGGAGATTCAAGATGGGCAGTGGGGGAGGGGAGGCTGGAGAGACGGGGTGCCCAGGTGGTGCTCACATCCAACGCCGGTGTGGCCAGCAGCACATGGGTGGACTGCAGCACGTCGGCTGCATGCAGGCTGTTGTGGTAAGCCACATCCGGGTGGTAGTGGTCCTCTAGGGTCAGCATGTATGTCACCATAGTGTCCACCGGGATGCGGAACTTCTTCAGCAGGTCCCGCTCCTGCGGGCAGATGTCAGGGGACAGTGACCCTCCCTGGCCCTCAGCTCCTCACCCCTCCCCCTCCCTCAGAGTTGGCCCCACTCAGACCACCCTACCAGGAATCTCACCCTACCTGGAATATCGTGTACATGATGCAGCTGAGGGAACGGCCCCCAGCGTAATCTGACACGCGAAAGATGTTCAGGCCCCACTTGTTCAGGTTTTCCAGTTCCTGGTGGAGACGGAGGCCACAGGTCAGGAACCCCTGAGGCCAGGACCCTCTAGACTCTTTTCTAGGAGTTCAGAGGTGTTAGGTGCTCTGTCGTGGCCAACTCTTTGCGACTGTATGTAGCCAGCCAGGCTCCTCTATCCATGGAATTCTCCAGGCAAGCATACTGGAGTGGGTAGCCCTTCCCTCCTCCAGTGATCTTTCCCACCCAGGGATTGAACCCGGTTTCCTGTATCGTAGGCAGATGCTTTACCATCTGAGCCAAGTGTTCAGAACCCTGGTCTGAATAGTGGGACCATTATCACTCAACCAGTGGGTAGGTGTGCTCAGCAGTATAGAATTTACCACTCAGGTCCTACTGGGCCAGAAAATAACAAAGCAGCCCCAGTGTCTACTGAGTGCCTATAAGCTACCCAGCATTGCACGAAGCGCTTGATTTCACATGGCAGGTGAAGGAACCCAAACTCCAAGCAGTGACAAGACTTACCCAAAACCTTACATCTCACAAGCGGCAAGGCTGGGATGTGAACCCAGTGTGACTGGCCCAAAAGCACGGTTCAGCCTCAGCTGAACTGCTCTTGGGCACCGGGAGGAAAGGAAAATGGGCTAGTTTTTCATGTCTTCCCAGAATTCAGAACAGTGCCAGGGACCTCCCTGGTGGTCCAGTGGATTCTGCACTTCCACTGCAAGGAGCGTGGGTTCGATCCTTGGTCAGGAAACTAAGATCCCTCAGGCCCTACTGCATGGCCCCCCAAAAAAGTGCCAGTACACAGTAAGTGCTTAATACTGGGTAACTGCATATAGCACTGGCCAGTGCTGGCACACGGAGGGTTACAAGAAAAGCCAGCTGAGGGAGCCCCTGAGCTTGTGTCAAGTCCATTGTACAAGTCAATGTGGGAGTCCTTTGGCCTAAGACTTCACAGAAAAGCTAGGAGGCAAATGCGGGTTTGATCTGTAGTGGATGCTGTTGGATTCTATACAGATTCCTTCCACTGGTAAGCATGTCCACCCCCCAGCTGCTGTAGCTGTCACACATTCTCACAGCTGTCCCTTCTCAGCAACCTGCTCTGGGGGGAACACGAAGATCCCACATGCTGTGTGGTGTGGGCCCCCCCCAAAAAAACCTCCACAAAACTGCTCTTTCTGCGCTACAGCTATGTAGAAGGGGTGAGGGCATTCACCCTGGGGACAGCCTCCAGTCTATGACAAAAGGCCAGTGCAGCCAGCACAAGAGTACAGTGGATAGGAGTCTGCTGCCAATCCTGGGTCGATCCCTGGTCTGGGAAGATCCCATCTGCCACGGAGCAATGAAGCCTGTGAGCCACAGCTGTGGAGACGGTGCTCTGGAGTCCAAGAGCTGCAACTACTGAACCCCCGTGTCACAACTACTGAAGCCCGTGTGCCTAGAGCCTGTGCTCTGCAACAAGAGAAGCCACTGCTATGAGAAGCCCACGCACGGCAACAAAGAGTAGCCCCCACTCGCTGCAACTAGAGAAAGCCAGTGCACAGCAACGAAGACTCAGTGCCACCAAAAATTAACTAATTAATTAAAAAAAAAAAAAGGCCAGTAGGTTTGCCTCAAGGTGGTTCAACTCAGTGGTGCTGTTCATACACCAGAGCCTCGTTGATTCCAGCTGAGACTACCCACCTTTTTGCTCATTAGCTCCTTCCTATATTGCTTCCTGAACTTCCCAGATAGCACTAGTGGTAAAGATCCCGCTTATCAATGCAGGAGATTCAGATTTGATCCCTGGGTGAGGAAGATCCCCTGGAGGAGGGCATGGCAACCCACTCCAGTATTCTTGCCTGGAGAATCCCATGGACAGGCACACAGCGCATGCTGCTTCCTTCACTTCTCTCCTGAGAGTCTCAAAAGGCAGGTATACTGGAATCCTCATCTCAGTCTGACCCAAAGCCCAGTCCTTCCCTGCCCCCGCCCCCAGAACCCAGCCCCGCCCTCTCCAGCCCCGCCCCCGCTGAGGCCCCACCCACTTGGGCCAGGAGCTCCTCTTGATCAGTCTTCACGCCAAAGCGGGGGATGCTGGAATCACTGAGGCTGCTGCTGTGCATCAGCTTCTTCACCCCGGTGATCTGAGACATGGGCTGGAGCTGTGGCCCAGGGGCCGGGGGCTGCTGGCAAGGTCTCTGCCGTGGCGCTTCCTGTTTTTCCCGATCTTTGATCGTGGGTGATGGGATCTCCACTTCATTCCGCTTGTCTGCGGAAGATAGAGGAGAGGCAAGCATGATTACCCCACAGAAGCTCCCTCATCTGGTTCTCAGACTGTGCCTGCCTTACCCCTCAAGCCCTGAAAATTCTCACCCAGGAGGGCAGATCTAGTCCTGGTGTCATGCTGTTGGTTGCTTATAGACTGGAAACCAGAGCGGAGGTAGGAATTCTTCTGGGAGGTGGTGGGCTGGAGTGGGGACCTCAGTGCCAGACGAGAGCTGTGGGGTAGTCCCAGTCCAAGCACCAAGTTTGGCGAGGGGGTGGCATGGGAAGTCAGGAGGCAGGGTGGGGATGCTAGAGAGGGCCTCTGCCTGCCTCGGATAGGCAAAGACCCTTCTCGGGCTGGGAAGAGAGCCCCGTGGTGACCCAGAGGGCTGGTGGGGGTGGAGAGCGCTGGGAGGTGGGAAGGAAGGGTGGTGTCTGGCTCCATGGGCCCACCCCTACCCTCTGGACATCAGCCTGTCTGGGGGCCAGCCCCAGAAGTCTCTTTTCCTGAGCTCTTTAGGCCTTCCAGAGTCCAGCCAGGGCCACCCATTGTGACCTGGGTCCCACCAGTCAATGACAGGGCCTAAGAGGGCTCATTTGCATGCTGTGCTCCTATTGGCTGGGTCTTTGGCATTCAGGCACGTCACACCTTCACTGGCGGGAATGTTTGAAACTCTGAAACCTTCTTTCCAGCTTGGTTGGGGGGGACAGGTAGCCTGAATTTGGGGAACTTTGGTGATCAATTCTGAAGGTGAAGTTACCCTGACTTTGTCAGGGATAGTCTCAGTAAAGGCTCTTGGCTTCAGGATGAGGGGGAGGTGGACCTTGAAGGTCCTTGTAGGCCGAAGGGTTCCAGTGAATCTGGGGTATTCTACCTTTAAGTTTCTGAGTTAAGGAATTCTCCAGAGTTTGGGGAATCACTGTATAGGTTTAAGCTAAGCAAGAGAATCCTATTGAATTTGGATATCTAAAGTTTGGGGGTCTACTGAATTTGTGGGGATTGTACCAAGTTTGAGCATTCTATTGAATTGGGAAGATTTCAGCTTGGAGGTTTTTTAAATCTTTGGGGGTCTTTATTGGCTTTTAAGGGCAGGAATCCCCTAAAATTTGAGAATCCCACTGAGTCCGGGCATCTCTCTTGAGTTTGAGGGGTCTTTTGAATTTGGGGCAAGGAAATTCCAGGTTGGAGATTCTACTGAATTTTGGGAGACTTTGAGTTCTATTTGAGTTTGGGGGTTTCTTGGGGTCCTTGAGTTTGATAGTTCCAATGGGGTCCCACTGAGTTTGGAGGGACTTTTCAGCTTTCAATGTAGGGGTTCTATAGGAGTTGGGGTCTCATTAAATTGGAGGGTATTGGAGTGTAGGAACTTTTTTGAGTGTGGTGACTTTGACCTTTGGGGAGGTGAGTCAGGGTCCCTTGGACAAAAGTGTGCAACAAGACCCAGGGTCTGGGGTGCCCCCCAACAGTCCAGTTATGCATCCCCCACATACACACACAATGCTGCCCTTCACTCACCCAGGAATGTGGTGGAGATGTACTCAGAGACCTGGTTTCCTGACCTGCTCATCTCTGACAGGTGTGTGAGTTCACGGTTTAGCATCCTTTTGAACTAAGGTGAAGGAGGCAAGAAGGAAGGCATGATAGGGTCACAGCAGGGGTTTGGGGGGATAAGGTCAAGCCTTCCCAAGAAACCCCTTAAGAACCCATAAGCCCCTCTCACTTCTCTGCTCAGCCAACACAGCCCTCAGCAGGCTGTGAGGGGGAGGGGTCAGTCCTTCCTCTCCTCCCAACTCTCGATGGAGGTCCCCAGGCTTGGGGAGTGTAGCCCTCCCTCTCTGAGAAAGGGGGTTTCCTCTCACCATACGCCCTCTTTCTGCCCCCAAGGAGGAGCCAGAGGGGCACCTGTGGAAGGGAGGGGCTCCTGCTTAACAGGGAGCCAATGGGGTGTCAGGAGAATCCCGTCACCATGGTGATGGGAGTCTCCTTAGCAACTCCCCCTCCAACCAGCTGCTGAGCTGGGGAAAAGGGGGCAGGCCGTGGGTCCCTTAACCCCTGCCTTCCCAGAGCTACCCCTGGCCCAGGTCTTCCCAGACAGGGACCCCATACCCCAGGGTCCTGCCCCCGCCCCCCAGCCCTCAGCCTAGTTTGGAAGGAAGGAATGCAGTCCTGAAATTCTGGGTGAAGATGTTTGGCCGGGGCAGGGAGAAGGGTGAGCAGAGGAAACCCTAGTTCAGTCACCAGGGGAGGGGGGGTTCCCATCATAGCCCCCTCTCCCCCAACCTCAGAGGGGTGGACAGATGCACAGATAGACAGGGGACGCCTAGAACCAGGCCTGGGGGCTCCTCTGGGTCTCCCCATCTCTCTTCACACAAGTGGCCGCTGTGACATTGTGCATGAGGAGAAAGGGCACCGGCTCCCCACCCCCAAGCTCCACCAAAGCGCCCCCTGAGCTGGAGCCGACTGTCCAGAGAGGCAGGAGGGACTCTTGGCAGGAAGGGTGAGCCTGCCTGGCCCACATTGGGAGGGGCACTCACTCCTCCCAGGGCTGCCAGGGCACCCATAGAGAGACACACATCCACACACAAGATGGACCCACAAAGTCACACAACCACACACAGAGTCACAGACCTCCCACTTACACAGTGCTACACAGCCCCCAAACACACACATCAAGGAGCACACACAATAAAGCAGTCACTGAACTCGGGGTCACATGCCCCAGAAAAATCATGCAGCTCTGGGCTCATAAACATGGCCCAAAACACACCACCACAATCAGAACCGTGTGATCTCGGCCAGGGCCATCCCCCGGTCCATGACCCAGGCACACAAGCCCATGGGCCTCAGGCAGCACCCCACCACTCCAGACACACACACACACACACGCGCGCTGACGGTCACACCCAGAGAGAGACCCACACCCCCAGCCACCCACTTTCCACGCCCAGCCCCGGGCCACACACAGAGACACAGTCACCAGGCTTCATCTCCAGGCCACACACGTGCACAGATGCACACACAAGCCCAGACCGGGGGCTGGAGGGTGCGAGGTGGGAGGGCCAGAGCTGGGTCTCTTGCCCATCCTCCACCCTGAGTTCCCCTACCTGGTCCCACCAGCCCACCAGCCACGGCTTGGAGCAGGTCTCGCAGAAGAAATCCACCAAGGGCATCGTGGAGTCTTGGCCCCGCTCAGGGCTGCCGCACACAGAGGCTGGGCTTGGGGAGTCCCGGGGTTAGCAGCTATTGTGGCAGGGGGGCGGGGTGCTGGGCAGTGGAAGGGGGAGCCGCGGAGGGGCCCAGGCCGGCCCAGCAGGGCTGGGGGGCTCCCTTCCCCTCCGCGCTCCCGGCAGCAACCCTGGTTACATGGTCCGCCTGCCGTGGGCCCCGCTGGGGCCCCCTGCGGCAGCAGCAGTGGCTGGAGGTGGCCGGGGACCCCTGCCCATGGGGGCAAGGTGCAGGGCGAGGGTCCCGGGAGGAGGCTTCGGAGGCTCTGGGCTCCGTGTGTTCGCCCGTATGTGTGCGTGTGCGTGCTCACTGCAGCACTGGCAGGCTGCATGCGATGTCAGGTGGTGCTGGGGGTGGGGGGGGCGTTAAAGGGGCACCGGGGCCCATGAGCCTCAGGCAGGACCCAGGTGAGGTTGCCAGGGATAGGCGGGGAGGCACACGCACCCAGCAGAGGGCATGCCCCCTCCCCCGTGGGCACACCCAGCGACAGACACACACACCCACATGCTCCACACACCGACACACAATCAGACACAAATTCCACCCCACACCACTACAGCCAGACACTTGGCACACCTGACCACACTCTGACACCCAAATGCTTTCAGTCCTATGCTAACCACACAAACACGCACACACAGTCACAACTCTGTTGTTCAACACATTTCTAGGTATAAAATTGGGCACACAGAGGTACAAATGCCTCCAGACACCCCTTCCCAGGATATGGACTCACAACCAGAAGTGCAGGCGCACACTAAGGGATAAACACCCAGATACTGGACACACTTGCAGACACACTCAACACACCCACAGACACACTCGTAAACAAACATGAATACCCGCATGGCCTCAGACACAAATGTGGCCTGACTAATCTATAAGGGAATACGCACACTCACACCCATGGCTCCACATGCACACACCCCATCGCAGAAATACACCCGCAGACCTACATTCAGACACACAGTCACATTCTCAGATGCTCCACACATACCCTCAGGGACACAACTGCCCTCAGACTCACATGTTCCCAGACAAACCTCCACCCACGGGTGTGCGCACCCCCCAACACAGACGCCCCCACCTGCACATTCATTTCCTGACAGGCATCCTCCCACCAAGCTGTACCACTCCAGGTGGCATCATTCACATTGCCTGCTTTCTGAATGGCGCCCCCTGGAGTTGTGCAGTGCACAGTCAGCACGACTGTACATCGATGCCTTGCACCCACTCCTGTGGCCTTGCAAGCACACACGCACACACACACACAGAGTCACAGACACATGGAGATACACACTCAGATTCACATCTGGACTGACTCACACCTCTAGAGATACACATCCGCCCGGCACAGCCCCCCACACTGACAGCCCCGCATTGTCAGCTGTGCATACTCTTACGTCCTCCATATATACGCTTGTGCATGCCACTCCTGACCGATCTTATTGGGATACCCCCACTCCCCTCCCCTCCTCCCTGCCCAGCACTGCAATCGGGTAGCCAACAGACAGTCATATAGCCACAGATACACACTCATAGACCATACAAACATACAAACTGCTCCCCCCAGGAGAGAAGGTCGCCTAGGGACACACACACACACACACACACACACATACACACCTCCCTCCACACACACCCAGGTCTATAGGAGATACCAAGTCAGATAACACACACACACACACACACACACACACACCCAGGTCTACAGGAGATACCAAGTCAGATCACACACACACACACACACCCAGGTCTACAGGAGATACCAAGTCAGATACCACACACACACACACACACACACACACACCCAGGTCTACAGGAGATACCAAGTCAGATAACACACAAACACACACACCCCACACACATACCCAGGTCTATAGGAGATACCAAGTCAGATAACACACACACACACACACACACACACACACACACACATCCCAGGTCTACAGGAGATACCAAGTCAGATAACACACACACACACACACCCCACACACACCCCCAGGTCTACAGGAGTTACCAAGTCAGATAACACACACACACACACACACACACACACACATCCCAGGTCTACAGGAGATACCAAGTCAGATCACACACACACACACACACACACACCCAGGTCTACAGGAGATACCAAGTCAGATAACACACACACACACACACACACACACACACCCCACACACACCCAGGTCTACAGGAGTTACCAAGTCAGATAACACACACACACACACACACACACACACACACACACATCCCAGGTCTACAGGAGATACCAAGTCAGATAACACACACACACACACACCCAGGTCTATAGGAGATACCAAGTCAGATAACACACACACACACACACCCCACACACACACCCAGGTCTACAGGAGTTACCAAGTCAGATAACACACACACACACACACACACACACACACACTCACACCCACACCCAGGTTTACAGGAGATACCACACACACACACACACACACACACACACACACACACACACACACACTCACACCCACACCCAGGTTTACAGGAGATACCACACACACACACACACACACACACACACACACACACACACACACACACACACACACACACCCAGGTTTACAGGAGATACAAAGTCAAAGAGCTGACACCCAGAGTCTGACCCCACCCCACAGGCTCTAATCCCAGGTCGACCACGCCCACTGACCACGCCCCATAGCTAGCCCCGCCCCCAGCCGATGGCTCCACCCCGCTGCTCTACTCACCTTGTGGGAAGCCATCTCGCTGACGGAGCGGTAGGTCTGCATGGTTTCCAGCTGCTCCAGACACCAGTCCAGCTCCTCCAGTGTCTCCCGGGCCAACTGCTGACACGTCTCCTCTGGGGAAGGGGCAGCCGGGGCGGTGACTGCGAGGGTTCGCACGGAGACCCCCAGAGGTGATGGGGGCCCGTCAGGTGAGTAGGGTGCCGGGAAAGGGGGTGAGGGAGCCCGCACTGGGGCACCACGAGGGGCCTTTCTCGTGCCCCGGGCTGAGTTACCTGATAGCGTGGCCTTGCAGACGGGGGTTGGGCCGCCCAGTGGGGACCGCCTGCAAAAAATCGGGCCCCAACCTCAGCCTGGCCCTCCCTGCGTCTCTGCCTCCCTCTCTCCATGAAGAGCACTGACTTTCCTCTTTATGAGCCCTCTCTGTGTGTCCCGGGCATGCTGCATTTACTTTGCCCACTGCCTCTCACAGAGCCCCACAAAAACCCATTTTACAGATGAGGAAACTGAGGTTCACAAAGGTGGAGCCAGCTTCCCTAAGACTATCTGGCTGGTTAGGTCAGACCCCGTGTCTCCTGCTTCCCTGACCATCCCTTCCCCGAGTTCCTTGAACTCCAGGATAACTCTGCCCCGCCCCTGGGCTCCCAGAGGAACCAGCGGCTCTCAGCCTCACCCCTGCCTCCAAATAAGAACTACTTCTATGCAGTGAGCACTTACTATGTGCTGGGCAATATTCTAGCACTTTCTGTACATCACCTTCTCAACTTCCTACAGCGGTTATCCAGTTGACAGAGGCAACACAGGAGGCTAAATGCCTGGCAAGCTGGCATCACGGCCAGGAGTGGCCCAGAGGCTGGGGTGGCTGACCACTCATGACCTCAGCCTTGAGTGTCCATACCCCTGCATCTTTGTTTATAAAAGTTTCCCCAACTTAAGAATTTGAATCACAATGGTTTACTGGCTCAGTGGCAGCTGTTGCCTAAACAGGCTCAGAGAGGTCAAGTGCCTGCCTGAGGTCATACAGCAGCTGTGAGAGTTGGACCCAGGTGTGTTGAGCCTCATGATCACAGACCCTGGGGCCCAGCCTCCACTTACTTGTTGCTGGGAATGGGCACATTGGTCAGGAGGGAGAAGTTGCTGCGAACGCTCCGGAGACTGGCCAGCACCTGGGTGGTGGAGCCAGGGTGAGGAGAGGGGTCCACCCAGAGTGGGGAGCTGGGGCTGGGCCCGTCCCCACGTGTGAGGGAGAATCAGAGCCCCGTCCCTTCTTAGGGGAGGGGGTCTTACCTGGGCAAACGGCGTGACGATGAGGTCCTCTGCATGCCTGCAAGGACAGGGGCAGGTCAGGGGTCCTCACAGTGGGGGCCCCAAGGGTCTGGGGTGGACAGGGGCTGGGGCTACCAGAAAAGCAAGTCCCTAGGGTGTCACTCTGTGGGGGGCTGGGCCCCGGGAGGCTGGTGGACAGGAAGGAGCTCTGTGGGGTAGGGGAGGGGTGCTTATACCTTACAAGGATGGTCACACTGCAGGGGCTGGTTCTGAAGGAAACAGTCAGGGAGAAGGGTTCAGGTGGGGCAAGGAGGGAGGGGCGCGCAGAGACGAAAGGACAGTGAACACACCTCAGAGGCTGAGCTTGGAGAAACCAGTAGTGGGGAGGGGCGGAGGGCAGGAGCTGGGGGGAAGGGGTGACATGAATGCCTCACTGGATAGGGACAGGGCTGGAGGGTTCAGTGAGAAGGAAGAGGGCTGAGGAGATGGGGGTGCTCACAACTCTATGCTGTTGCTGTTTCGTTGCTTCAGTCGTGTCCGACTCTTTGCGACCCCAAGGACTGTAGCCCACTGGGCTCCTCTGTCCATGGGATTTCCCAGGCAAGAATACTGGAGTGGGTTGCCATTTCCTTCTCCACACACCTCTACAGGTGGTCATGATAAGGGGGGCTGGTTTAGGGAAGCCTAGACATGGGGAGGAAGAAGAGGGTCAGCCGAGGTGGACCCTCTGGAAGTGGTGGCCAGGAGGGGCTCAAGTGGGGTTCCCTTCTTGCTGGAGAGATGGGATAAGGTGGGGCCAGGCCCCTGAAACCAAGGGGTAGGAGTGGGCATGGGCAGGCTGGGTGGGTGGGCACTGTAGGGACATGGGTGGGGCTGGGCCTGGGCTCAGAGTGGCCGGGTGGCAGGGCAGAGACGGGGTGGGCACTCATACCTCACTTGGTGGGTATGCTATAAAGGGGTTGAGTCCTCGATAGGGAATAAGGGTGCTGTTTAGTTTTTGCCGAGGACCATGGGGTGGGGTGGGGGTTGGACAGCCCCCGCCCCCCCCTGCTGGGGCCAGGAGGCCTGGAAGAGCCAGCCGGGGGGGGGGGGAGTGGCAGGTGCTCACGCCTCGCTGGTGACCGACGAGTTCCGGGACATGGTCTTGGGTGACATGTCATAGTCGCTGTCCGAGCGGTAGAGGAAGGACTCCCGGCGCTGGCTGGTCGCCGCCCCGGCATGCAGCACGAGGCCCGGGCTCGCCTGCGAGTCCAGCGGGCTGCGGCCTGGCGATGGTGTCGGTCCATTCTCCGCCTCCAAGCTGCAAGGGGTGGGCGGGAAGAGGGGTCAGGGGGCTGAGATGACATTGAAGGGGGGAGGTCGGGAGAAATGAGGGGACCCAGGAAGTTCCTGACAAGAGAGACAGACACCTCAGAAAAGATGGGAGACAGGAAATGAGAGAGACCACCTTTGTATGCCTGGTCCTGCTGCCAGAGCTAAGGGACACAGCCATGACCAAGACAGACTGTGATCTGTGCCCTTCACAGACATGACACCGGGAGGGCTGGTCTAGAAAAAGGCTAACTGGGCAGCACTGCACACCCCCAGAAGTTGTGGGGTCCTCCTTGCTCTGTTCTTTCCTTTGCACCTCAAAGCAATCAAATCTATTCAAGGATAATCTGTCTGCTTCATACCCCTTCCTTGGCCAGCCTCCCCATCATCACTTGCCTGGGCCAGGATGTTTGTCTTTGCTCTGGCCCCTAGCTTCTGTCTATACCCCTGTCTGCTTCCCTCAGCAGTCAGAGGGAGCCTGTGAATACCTGAGTTGGGTCACATCCCTCCTCTGTTTAGAACCTTCTATGGCTCCCAGTTCACTCAGAGTCAAAGCCAAAGTCCTCGCTGTGGCCTACAAGGCCCTACCCCCATACCCACTCTGCCCTTCATGGACTCTGCTGCAGCCATAATTGCTATCTGGCTGTTCCCTAAATATTCCAGAAACATTCCTGCCTCAGGGCCTTTGCACAGGCTGTTTCCCTGGCCCAGATCTCCAGTGGCTCTCCCTTCACCTCCTTCAGGCCTCCTCTCAAATGTCACCTCTTCAGGAAGGCCTCCCCCAACCAACCCATCTGAAATGTCATCCTCTGCCCTTATATTTCATATTTCCTTTCCTTAAAATAAATACTACTTACCCGACACATTCTATGTTTTACTTCTCCACTGTTTGCCTTCCTTCTAGAACTCTGCAGAGCAAGGATTTTTGCCTGCTTTGTTCACTGCTGAATCTCTGGCTAAGAACATGGCCTGGACGCCCAATAAATGTTTACTATATGAATCAATCTATGAATGAATGAATGGCTGAATATATGGGCTGGATGGTGCCATCCAGGGAATTAAAACTAGGTGGGTGGCTGAAAAGGTGATTTTTAGCTGCTGTGGTGGAGGCAGGTCTCTCTGAGGAGGTGGTATCTGAGTAGGGCCTGAAGGATGAGAAGGAGCAGGCCATGGGTCAGGAGGTGGGAGAAAGCACTCCAGGGTGAGGGAACAGTAAGTAAAAAGGCCCTGTGGCAGAATATGGTTTTTGTTGGAGGACCAGCAAGGAAATTGGTGTCACTTGGGTGGAGATACAGATAGATAATAGAGACACAACTACAAAGAGGATACAGCAGGACTCCATTCTGCTGGCACTGGCCAAGACAGAGCCTCTAGATGAGGCAGGGAAAAGCTGGCCATACCACTTCCCAGTGTACAACTTGGGGGAAAGACCGAATTTCAGTTTCCTCTTCTGCAGTATGGGGGCAACCACCGCCTGCCTCAGGTCATCCAGGTAACCGGCGTTAACACAGGTAACATGCTCAGGATGGTGCCTAGCACGCAGCTCAAGAAACACTGGCAGCTATAAATCTATCAGCCCCCTAACTGTAAATCTATCAGCCCCCCAACTGTAAATCTGTCAGTATCCCTGGGGAGGGAACTCAGCTAGGCAATTGATATGAAGGTCTGAGGATGAGCGTGGGGAGCTGTGTGCCTGTGACACGCTGTGTGACCTCAACAAGGTCACTGGCCTCTCTGGTCTGTGACTCCGTTAAAATGAGGCTGTTAGACTGGTCAGCAGATTTCAGGCTGTGGTCTGGTGAGTACAACCGGGTAGGGAGAGAGGAAATAGAATCCTCCCTGCACTTTCTGGTCCTACTGTTGAATGTCGGTCTAAGATTTTATTTGAATGTTCCCTCTGCTAAGAAATAAATCTGAGGGAATTCTCTTGCGGTCCAGTGGTAAGGACCCTGCATTTCCACCGCAGGGGGCCCAGGGTCCATGCCTGGCCAAGGAACTAAGATCCCACATGCCATGTAGCCTGGTCAAAAAAAAAAATCTGAAATCTCCTAGACCAGGAAGGACAATACCAGCTTCTATAAATGGACTCTTTTTCCTGGGCCAGCCCTGGGATGGGGGGGTGGGGGGTACTTCACTGCCTCCATTTTACACATGAAGAAACTAAGGTTCAGAGGGGATGACTGGTTCCAGGTCACACAGGAAGGTCATAGTGCAGTCAGAATTCCACCCCAAGTCTCAGATCAAAATGTTTTAACTGCTGCCCTCTGTTGACGACCCCCATCAGAGCACATTTCTCTCAGAGCAAATTTTTCCAGGGGCCAGGCAGCCGACACAAAAAGCAGAGTGGGGCTGGGGGCCCTGGGTTCCAATTTTAGGAAAGAAACCAGAAATTTTTAATAGTTGAAAACTCAGACATCTTTTGAAAACAAACTTCAGAAAACATTTTAAAAACACTGAACATGGCTCTGCAAAAGACACTGTCAAGAGAATAAAAAGACAAGCCACAGACTGGGAGAAAATTTCTGACAAAAGACTGGTATCCAGAATACACAACGAACTCTGAATATTCGATAATAAGAAGACAGACAACTTGGACTTCCCCGGTGGTGCAGTGGTTAAGACTCTGCCTGCCAATGCAGGGGACACAGGTTCGAACCCTGATCCAGGAAGATGCCACAAACCGCAGAGCAACTAAGCCCACAGGCTACAGCTACCAAGCCCCGGCGCCTAGAGCCCGTCCGTGCTCCACAAGAGAAGCCACTGCAATGAGAAGCCCGCGCACTGCAACTAGAAAGAGCCCTTGTGCAGCAATGAAGACTCAGTGGAGCAAAAAATAGATAAATGAAAATTTAAACTCAATGAAAAAATTAGCAGAGTATGGACAGTTCACCAAAGAAGATACACAGATGGCACTTCAGCATAGGAAACATCATCCCTCCTTAGGGACATGCAAATTAAAACCATGAACTATCCCTTCACACCCACTAGGATGCTAAGCAAACAAAAACTGACAAGGATACCAAGTGCCGATGACAAGGATTCAGAGAAACTGGAACTCCCATTCACTGCTGATGGGAATGTCAAGTGGTACAGCCACTCTGGAAGACAGTTGGTTAGTTTCTTATGAAATTGAGCATACCCTAATTGTACAATCTGACAACTGCACTCCTATATATTTACCCAAGATAAATGAAAACATGTCTGCTCAAAAACTTGCTGACTAGGGACTTCCCTGGTGGTCCAGCAGCTAGGACTCCACATTCCCAAGGCAGGGGGCCCCGGTTTGATCCCTGGTCAGGGAACTAGATCCCACAAGCTGCAACTAAGAGTTCACATGCCATAACTTAAGATCCTGGATGCCACAACTAAGACCTGCCCAGCACAGCCAAAATGAATATATATGTATATATATAGGCCTGCTGACTAGTGTTTATAGCAGTTCTCTTCATAATCACCAAAAACTAGAAACAACCAAACCAAACGTACATCAACAGACGAGTGGGTAAATGGTAACAGATCCATGCCATGGAATGTGTTTATGCTTAGTTGCTCAGTTGTGTCCAACTCTTGCGACCCCATAGACTGTAACCTGCTAGGCTCCTCTGTCCATGGGATTCTCCAGGCAAGAATACTGGAGTGGGTTGCCATTTCCTTCTCCAGGGGACCTTCCTGACCTAGGAATTGACCCCAGGTCTTATGCGTTGCAGGCAGACTCTTTACTGATTGAGCTACAAGGGTATTCAGCAATTTAAAAAAAACACAAAAATAAACTGCAGATCTTCTTTGACTTTTTTAAATGAGGTGTTTTATTAGTGGCTTGGGCTAAGATGGTTGTGGTGAGTTACTGAGAAATGGTTGTATTTGGAACATATATTTAAAATAAAACCTAAGGGATTTATTTATGAATTATTTGTATAGGATGAAGGAGAGGAATCAGTGATTTCCTTGACTTATGATAAAGTCCTGATAAACCCATCGTAAATTGAAAATATCAAGATAGTTGAAGGCTTCCCTGGTTGTCCAGTGGTTGAGAGTCTGCCTTGCAATGCAGGGGATCCCTGGTCTGGGAAGATCTCACATGCCACAGGACAACTGCACCCAACCACTACAACTACTGAGCCTGTATTCTTAAGCCCACAAGATTCAACTGTTGAGCTTCTCTGATGTGATTGCTGAAGCCCATGCACCCGAGAGCATGTGCTCTGCAACAAGAGAAGCCACCACAAGGAGAAGCCTGGTGCACTGCAATTAGAGAGTAGTCGCTGATTGCTGCAACAGGAGAAAGCCCTTGAGCAGCAATGAAGACCCAGTGCAGTCAAAAATAAATACATAAATTTGAAAAGGATAGAGAGCCTAGAAATAAACCCTCACATCAGTTCAGTTTAGTTGCTCAGTCATGTCCAACTCTTTGCAACCCCATGAATCGAAGCATGCCAGGCCTCCCTGTCCATCACCAAATCCCGGAGTTTACTCAAACTCATGCCCATTGATTCGGCGATGCCATCCAGCCATCTCATCCTCTGTCGTCCCCTTCTCCTCTTGCCCCCAATCCCTCCCAGAAGCAGGGTCTTTTCCAATGAGTCAACGCTTCGCATGAGGTGGCCAAAGTATTGGAGTGTCAGCTTCAGCATTAGGCCTTCCAATGAACACCCAGGACTGATCTCCTTTAGGATGGACTGGTTGGATCTCCTTGCAGTCCAAGGGACTCTCAAGACTCTTCTCCAACACCATAGTTTGAAAGCATCAATTTTTTCGGCGCTCAGCTTTCCTCACAGTCCGACTCTCACATCCATACATGACCACTGGAAAAACCATAGCCTTGACTAGACGGACCTTTGTTGGCAAAGTAATGTCTCTGCTTTTTAATATGCTATCTAGGTTGGTCATAACTTCCCTTCCAAGGAGTAAGCGTCTTTTAATTTCATGGCTGCAATCACCATCTGCAGTGATTTTGGAGCCCAAAAAATAAAGTCTGACACTGTTTCCACTGTCTCCCCATCTATTTCCCATGAGGTGATAGGACCAGATGCCATGATCTTAGTTTTCTGAATGTTGAGCTTTAAGCCAACTTTTCCACTCTCCTCTTTCACTTTCATCAAGAGGCTTTTTAGTTCCTCTTCACTTTCTGCCATAAGGGTGGTGTCATCTGCATATCTGAGATTATTGATGTTTCTCCCAGCAATCTTGATTCCAGCTTGTGCTTCTTCCAGCCCAGCGTTTCTCATGATGTACTCTGCATATAAGTTAAATAATAAGCAGGGTGACAATATACAGCCTTGACATACTCCTTTTCCTATTTGGAACCAGTCCATTGTTCCATGTCCAGTTCTAACTGTTGCTTCCTGACCTGCATACAGGTTTCTCAAGAGGCAGGTCAGGTGGTCTGGTATTCCCATCTCTTTCAGAATTTTCCACAGTTTATTGTGATCCACACAGTCGAAGGCTTTGGCATAGTCAATAAAGCAGAAGTAGATGTTTTTCTGGAACTCTTGCTTTTTCGATGATCCATCGGATGTTGGCAATTTGATCTCTGGTTCCTCTGCCTTTTCTAAAACCAGCTCGAACATCTGGAAGTTCACGGTTCATGTATTGCTGAAGCCTGGCTTGGAGAATTTTGAGCATTACTTTACTAGCGTGTGAGATGAGTGCAATTGTGTGGTAGTTTGAGCATTCTTTGGCATTGCCTTTCTTTGGGATTGGAATGAAAACTGACCTTTTCCAGTCCTGTGGCCACTGCTGAGTTTTCCAAATTTGCTGGGATATTGAGTGCAGCACTTTAACAGCATCATCTTTCAGGATTTGAAATAGCTCAACTGGAATTCCATCACCTCCACTAGCTTTGTTCATAGTGATGCTTTCTAAGGCCCACTTGACTTCACATTCCAGGATGTCTGGCTCTAGGTGAGTGATCACACCATCGTGATTATCTGGGCCGTGAAGATCTTTTTTGTACAGTGTTTCTGTGTATTCTTGCCACCTCTTCTTAATATCTTCAGTTTCTGTTGGGTCCATACCATTTCTGTCCTTTATCGAACACATCTTTGCGTGAAATGTTCCCTTGGTATCTCTAATTTTCTTGAAGAGATCTCTAGTCTTTCCCATTCTGTTGTTTTCCTCTATTTCTTTGCATTGATCCCTGAGGAAGGCTTTCTTATCTCTCCTGGCTATTCTTTGGAACTCTGCATTCAAATGGGAATATCTTTCCTTTTCTCCTTTGCTTTTCGCTTCTCTTCTTTTCACAGCTATTTGTAAGGCCTCCTCAGACAGCCATTTTGCCTTTTTGCATTTCTTTTCCATGGGGATGGTCTTGATCCCTGTCTCCTGTACAATGTCACGAACCTCTGTCCATAGTTCATCAGGCTCTCTGTCTATCAGATCTAGTCCCTTAAATCTATTTCTCACTTCCACTGTATAGTCATAAGGGATTTGATTTAGGTCATACCTGAATGGTCTAGTGATTTTCCCTACTTTCTTCAGTTTAAGTCTGAATTTGGCAATAAGGAGTTCATGATCTGAGCCACAGTCAGCTCCCGGTCTTGTTTTTGCTAACTGTATAGAGCTTCTCCATCTTTGGCTGCAAAGAATATAATCAATCTGATTTCGGTGTTGACCATCTGGTCATGTCCATGTGTAGAGTCTTCTGTTGTGTTGTTGGAAGAGGGTGTTTGCTATGACCAGTGCGTTCTCTTGGCAGAATTCTATTAGCCTTTGCCCTGCTTCATTCCATACTCCAAGGCCAAATTTGCCTGTTACTCCAGGTGTTTCTTGACTTCCTACTTTTGCATTCCAGTCCCCTATAATGAGAAGGACATCTTTTTTGGGTGTTAGTTCTAAAAGGTCTTGTAGGTCTTCATAGAACCATTCAACTTAAGCTTCTTCAGCATTACTGGTTGGGGCATAGGCTTGGATTATCATGATATTGAATGGTTTGCCTTGGAAATGAACAGAGATCATTCTGTTGTTTTTGAGACTGCATCCAAGCACTGCATTTCGGACTCTTTTGTTGACCATGATGGCTACTCCATTTCTTCTAAGGGATTCCTGCCCACAGTAGTAGATATAATGGTCATCTGAGTTAAATTCACCCATTCCAGTCCATTTTAGTTCGCTGATTCCTAGAATGTCGACATTCACTCTTGCCATCTCCTGTTTGACCACTTCCAATTTGCCTTGATTCATGGACCTAACATTCCAGGTTCCTAAGCAATATTGCTCTTTACAGCATCGGACCTTGCTTCTATCACCAGTCACATCCACAACTGGGTATTGTTTTTGCTTTGGCTCCATCCCTTCATTCTTTCTGGAGTTATTTCTCTACTGATCTCCAGTAGCATATTGGGCACCTACTAACCTGGGGAATTCCTCTTTCAGTATCCTATCAATTTGCCTTTTCCTACTGTTTGCTGGAGTAGCCATGAAGAGATACTCCACGTCCAAGGTAAGAGAAACCCAAGTAAGACGGTAGGTGTTGCAAGAGGGCATCAGAGGGCAGACACACCAAAACCATAATCACAGAAAACTAGCCAATCTGATCACAGGACCACAGTCGTGTCTAACTCAATGAAACTAAGCCATGCCGTGTGGGGCCACCCAAGACGGCCGGATCATGGTGGAGGGGTCTGACAGAATGTGGTCCACTGGAGAAGGGAATGGCAAACCACTTCAGAATTCTTGCCTTGAGAACCCCATGAACAGTAGGGAAAAAACCCTCACATAAATGTGGTCAAATGATTGTCAACAAGGAAGCCAGGACCATTCAATGGAGAAAGGACAGTCTTTTTAAAAGATGGTGCTGGGAAAACTAGTTTACCCACTTACAGAAGAATGAAGTGGGATCCTTATTTTATACCATATACAGAAATTAACCCCCAGTAGATCAAAGATCTAAATATAAGGGCTAAAACTATAAAACTCTTAGAAGCTTCATGACATTGGATTTGGCAGTGATTTCTTGGACATGACATCAAAAGCACGGGCAACAAAAGAAAAAATAAATTAGGGAGTTCATCAAAGTTAAAAACGTTTGTGCATCAAAAGACTATTCAGCAAGTACAAAGGCAATCTATAGAATGGGAGAATATTTTTTTAATAGTTCCTTTTTTCTTTTTTTCGGCTGCACCATGGGGCACATGAGATCTTAGTTCCCTGACCAGGGATTGAACCTGTACCCCCTGCAGTGGAAACTTGGAGTCCTAACCACTGGACTGCAAGGGAATTTCTGGCAGAACATTTTTGCAAATAACATATTTGATAAGGGATTCATGTCTAGACTGGGCTTCCCTGATGATCCAGACTGTCAAGAATGCAATGCAACTCCTGCAATGCAGAGTTCGATCCCTGCGTCGGGAAGATCCCCTGGAGAAGGAAATGGCAAGCTACTCCAGTATTCTTGCCTGGAGAATTCTATGGACAGAGGAGCCTGGTGGGCTACAGTCCATAGCATCACAGTTGGACACGACTGAGCAACTAAGCATACACGCAATGTCCAGGCTATATAAAGGACTCCTAAAACTCAACAACAAAACAAGCAACCTAATTAAAAAGTGGGAGGGAGTTCCCTGGTGGTTCAGTGGTTAGGATTTGGAGCTCTAACTTCTGATATCCTGGATTCATTCCCTGGTTGAGGAAATAAGATCCCACAACTCATGGGCATGGCAAAAAAAAAATTGGTATAATCCTTAAACATTTCTTCAAAGAAGACATACATATGGACAATAAACACACGAGAAGGTGCTCAACATCACTGGTCATTAGTGAAAGTGAAGTGAAGTCGCTCAGTCATGTCTGACTCTTTGCAACCCCGTGGACTGTGGCCCACCAGGCTTCTCTGTCCATGGGATTCTCCAGGCAAGAATACTGGAGTGGGTTGCCAGTTCCTTCTCCAGGGGATCTTCCCGACCCAGGGATCGAACCCAGGTCTTTCACATTGCAGGCAGACGCTTTAACCTCTGAGCCACCAGGGAAGCCCCTAACATCACTGGTCATTAGGAAAATGCAATTAAGAACCCCAATGAGATACCACCCATCAGGATGGCTATTATTTAAAAAAAAAAAAAAAAAAGGCAAATAACAAGTGTTGGCGTGCATGTGGAGAAACTAGAATACTTATACACTGCTGGTGAGAATATAAAAAGGTGCAGCCACAGTAGAAAAGAGTTTGATAGCTCTGCAAAACTTTTTTTTCCAACACTGATACATTTAAAAAAAAATTTTTTTTCCATTTATTTTTATTAGTTGGAGGCTAATTACTTTACAATATTGTAGTGGTTTTTGCCATACATTGACATGAATCAGCCATGGGATAGCTCTGCAAAAACTTTTAAGTCCAGAACTACCATGTGATCCAGCTATACTCCTCCCAAGTACATATACCCAAAAGAATTGAAAGCTGGGGACTTTCCTGGTGGTCCAGTGGCTATGACTCCACACTTCCAATGCAGGGGTCCTGGGTTTGATCCCTGTCAGGGAACTAAATCCCACATGTGGCAACTGAAAGACTCAGCATGTGGCAACTGAGAGCCAGCGCAGTCAAATAAATACTTTTTTAAAAAAGAAAGGAAATTCTGACACAGGCTACAACGTGCACGAACCTTGAAAACATCACACTAAATGAAATGTCAGACACAAAAGGACAATATTGTACAATTCCACTTACATGAGGTCCCTGGAGGAGTCAAATTCATAGAAAAAAGAAAGTAGTATGGTAGGGGCGGGAGACTGGGGGAGGGGAATAGGAGTGAGTGTTCCATGGGGACAGACTTTTGGTTTAGGAAGATGAAAGTGTCCTGGCAATGGATGGCGGGGGAACAGTTGCACAACAATGTGTGTGTACTTAATGACACTAAATTGTACAGTCAAGTTAAACTGGTAAATTTCATTACATATATTTTACCACAATTAAAAAAAAAAACCTTTCATGCAACATATACTAAAAAGGTTGAATTTTGGAAATTCCCTGGTGGTCCAGGGGTTAGGACTCTGCTTTCACTGCCGGGGGCCTGGGTTCAATCCCTGGTCAGGGAACTAAAGATTCCACAAGCAGCAGGGCATGGCCAAAGGGAAAAAAAAGAAAAGTTGAATTTTAGTATATGTTAATTTTTTAAGTCAATTAAAAAAAAAAAAAAACAGGAGTAAAAATACTCTTAGATCATGACCTTGGGCCTTTGATGATAATGCCCATTTATTGAGCACCTGCTGTGTACTGAGTGCTAGGTTAGATCCTTTTAGATTTATAGGAATAATAAGGTGGTTGTTTAGTTGCTCAGTTGGTATCCGACTCTTTTTGCAACCCCCTGGACTACAACCTGCCAAGCTCCTCTGTCCATGGGATTTCCCAGGCAAGAATATTGGAGGGGGTGGCCACACCCTCCTCCAGGGGATCTTCCCCACCCAGAGATCGAACCAGCAGCGCTTGGATTCTTTATCCCTGAGCCAACAGGGAAGCCCCAATAATAAGATACTCAGTATTCGCCTTGTGTCTGGTACTGTCTGTAATTTTGTATGTTTGTCATTGTTTTGCTTTTTATCTTCTGGCCACACCACATGGCATGTGGGACCTTAGTTCCCTGACCAGTTCTCGAACCCATGTCTCCTGCCTTGGAAGCACGGGAACTAATCTCTAGACAATCAGGGAAGTCCCCTCCTAGTACCATCGAAGTGCTTTGTACACATGAACCCAATCAGGTCTCCCACCAGTCCTGTGAGTCGGGTTCTATTAATGTCCTGGGTCAATATGGAGGCTGAGGTGCAGAGAGGGAGCGAGGGGCTGGTGGCCTTCCCTCCTGTGAACAAGATCCTGTCTCCAAAGGCCCCGGGTGGATTTGGGGGCTCTGCTGAGTGCCACTGGGGAGGGGAGGAGACGGACACATACCTCCATCCTGAGGACCTCAGCCCCACCCCAGGAACTGAAGCTGCAGTTGGGGGAACTTGAGACCCAAGCCCAGAGGACACCCAGCTAGACTTGTGGGCAGATCCCACAGCCCCAGGGGGACTCAGCTCACGTAAGCAGGAGCCCAGAGGCCCAGATGGGAAGAAGAGGTTCTCTGGGGCCCTGCTGTTTGTGCTTCCAGGAGCAAATGTCCCCTGGGCTGTGGAAAGACAGAGGAGAGAAGATCAGGTGTGTTGAACAGCAGCCGGAGGGGGACAGAAAGAGTGTGTGTTTTGGGGGGCGGGCAGGTGTCTCAGCTACCCCTCAGAATCAGACCCAGAGCTGTCAGCACTCACTCCTCCCTGACCCACCACTGCTCACGGTAGCCAGTCAGGCTGGAGGTGGCTGCAGCAGTGTCCCAATGGGACCCAAAGCCGCAAACCAGAGTCAAGGGCAGCCAACAGGCCCTGACCTCACAGGCACATACCCAGACACTTCATCAGAAAGCAAACTGAAAGACTTCAGGGACTTCCCTGTTGGTCTGGTGGTTAAGACTTCCGATGCAGGGGGCGCAGGTTTGATCCCTGCTTGGGGAACTAACAGCCTACAAGCTGCACGGTGCGGCCAAAAAAAAAAAAAAAAGGAAATGATTTGCCGAAAACTCTCCTTTGGACAGGCTGACCACTTGATGGCATTCAGATGGAGTTGCTACTTGCCTCTGCCTCTCTGAGGGCCCTGGGCCCGCCCACCTGGGCTCCTGGAGCATCAAATTGGGTCCCTGGAGGACTGGGCAGCCCAGGGACAGATCCAGGCTTCGGAGCTCTGCTGCACAGGCCGATACGAAACAAACAAGTGGTGGAGGTGGAGGGGGCAGGAGAGGGGACACATCCCTGTTGGTCAGACTCATAGCAATCACAGTAGCCAACTGCTATCAAATGTCACATGCTAGGCACTCTGGTATGCCCAGACGGGTCCTCATCCCCCATTTTCCACAGATAGAAACTGAGGCACAAATAGGATAAGTAACTTGGCTCATGGTAAAGCACAATTTGAACCAGGGCCGCAGGGCTACAAGGCTGCTGCTCAGTAAATCACTGGGTGTCCATCTCCCCCAGGCAGGCCTGGCGTCTCCCCGGGCTCCCTGCCCCACTCCACCTGACTCCCTCGCAAGAGGTGCCAGGCAGCCTTCATGGAAAGGCCTGGCATTTGCTTTGTGAAGGTCACACGGAGGTTGGGGGCGGGCGGCGGTGTGTGTCCGCCAGCCCGGCGCACGGTGCCAGGTGACATCGCAGTTTGTGGGGCTGGTTTGCAAAGAGGGTCTGTATATGTGGGAGTCCAGGGGTGTGTGTGCGTGCTCTGGAGCCCCCATGTGCATACACTTGTCTGTGTGGATCTCTGTGTATGTGCGGGGTCTCTGTGTTGGAGTCTGCGTGGATCTGTGTGTCTAAGTGTGTGTGACCTTGGGAGAGGGTACTTGTCTGCTGCATGTGTGTTGTGATTGTCCCCGGCTCCTCAGGGGGTATGAGGCATGAATGCTCCTGTGTGTAACAGAGGGCAGGTGGAAATCGGTCCTGAGTGTGTGCTGCAGTGCGAGTGTGCTCCTGCAGTCAGTGTAGCGAGTGCAAGGGGGTGTGAGACCTGGGTTTCTGTGGTGTGTTTGTCACCACGGCCACGGCTCACTTGTGCTCCATCAGCCAGAAGACAGACCTTGCACAGACCACACCAGGTGACCTCAATTACCCTGTGTGGGGGTGTGTCTGTGTTTGTGTCTTATGTGGCTGCGTTTGTGGACTGTGTGCATCCATGTGGGAGAGCCTGTGTGTGTGTCTGGGTGTCTGAAGGGGTCGATGCAGTGGAGCCAGAACAAGACTGGAGTACTCTGAGAATTCTGAGAACCTAGAGACCACGTCTCTGCCCCAGTGCTGTCCAGCAGAGTCTAAACGCCCCCCTACCCCAGGAGTTCCAGCAGGAACCTCCTCCCCACCCCCATCCAACTTGGTTTTCAAGCCTGGCAGCCCAGCAAGGAAGGAGAGAGGGTAAGGCTGGAGGCACTGAGCAGACGGGGCCAGAGGGACCTGGCTTGAAGCCAGTGGCCTGGGAGTGGAGCCCAGGTGACGCGGGACACCCATATTTGCTGCCAGGGTGAATGCCAGAAGCCGAGGTTTAGGGGCACAAGGAGCGTGGAGGAATCCTGGGTAGGTGGGAAGCGGGCAGGACCCAGCACCCATTCTGGAGGCCACCACCTGCAGGAAGCCCTAGGCAGCACCCAGACAGTTTAGGGCCAGAGAAAGAGGATGAGGCTCCAGGCAGAAACTAAGAACCACTTTGGGGACTCCCCCAAGGCAGACTGCTCCCTGCACCCCCCACACACAAAACAGAGCCCTCCGGCGGCAAAGAAGGGGCCTGGCCGCGGGCCACCCACCTGACAGATCTGCCTGGAGGGTACCAACAGGTGTCCTCTTCGCTGAAGGAGAAGTGGACCAGTGACTCGGGGCCCGCGGGAGGCAGTGCCAAGGCAGGGGGCCGGGGCCGGACCCGGGGTGCCGCACTGGAGCGCATGAGTGCCAAGCGCCGTCGGCATGCGCATGGGGACGACCGCGCGGGGTGGCACGCACTGCTCGCCAGGCTCGAGGTGTTTGCGGCGGCTACTGCCGGCGCCGCCTCCACACCCGCCCTCCCGGTGACCCCCCCAGGGACGGCCCCGGGAGTTCGGGCGTCCCCTCGTCCGCTGCTCCGGGGAGGGCTCCGCGCCTGCCTCCTCCCGCGGGGGGCCCTGCGGAACTCTGCGCATACTTCCCGCTTGTCTCCCTTCCCCCGGGCCTCGGAGAGTGTCCCAGGCTCCGGTTTCCCGGGCTCCGAGCCCGCCTCTGACCCCGCCTTCTCTCCCGCTTCCCTGACGTCGAGCTGGGCCCGCCGGAGGTGTCTGAACGCCGCGTGTCCCCGGGGGGGAAACGACTTGCTCGCGGGTGCAGGACGGGGTCCGGTGACCAAACCCGGGAGAGGGGCGATGGACGCGGGGGAGGAAAAGTTGGGGGCTTGGGGGCGGCGCAGAGGTGAAGATAGAGACACAGAGAGAAACCGGGAGACAGGCACTGATTGCCCCCACCACACCCTTTCCGACCCCAAGCCGGGCTGCCAGGGACCTCGACCCCCTCCTCCTAATCGTTCCCCGCCCCATCTCTTCCCCAAGTTCAGACGCCAGGCCGCCTCCTGTCCCTGCGGTGTCCTCAGCCTGCGTCCCCGGACTCGGGTTCTAAACAAGTTGCAGGCCCGAGAGTAGAGAGGAGGATGGGGGCTCAGGAGAAGCCCCCCAGAGTCAGCCCCGCGCCTACCTCCGCTGCCAATCTGCAGTTGCCAAGACAAAGGGGACACCGGAGAGTCACACCGGATGTGGCCTCCCGGCTCCGCACCCCGCAGGCTTCCCGCCCCCGCGGCCCACCCTGGGTCTGGGTACGAAGGGAACTTTCATTTGCTCTCTTTGTGCCTCTTGGCAAGACAGCTCCTACAGGGCGGCGCTGGCCCCATTTCACAGGCCGTTCCACTAAGGATAACACAACCCAACGCATGCTCCCAGATCATCCTGGGTGGCAGGTGGGCTCCACTCGGCCCCAAAGCCCGACCGCAACGTCAGGTCTGCACAGGAAGTGGGAGGCACGTGGCGTTTATTGAGCGCCTACTGCATGCCTTATCAGATGTCTCCACGGCAACCCTGACGGGCAGAGATGATTTTTATCGCTGCCCTGTGACGGAAGAGGAAAAAGTGAGGCTGAGCGAGCTAGTTGCGAACCCCAGAACCCGCGGCTCGCGCCTTGATGGCCAGGGTGGGGACTCGAACCCACAGCCACCGGCGCGCACTTACCCTGCCCACGCCTGGCGGCCCAAATCCTGAAAGCCACGGAGAAGTCGAAGGCGCCTGCGGAAAGTTGGGGACGGGCTGGCAAAGAAGACCGGCGAGGCAGGCGGAGAACGTGGGCGGCGGGGCACGCGCGGGGCGAGGGGCTCGGGCAGGAACGCCTCGTCCTCGGTGGCCGCCGCTGCCGCCGCTGGGAAGGCCTCCAGCTGTCGTTCAGGGATGCGGCCCAGGCCGCGCGGCCGCGCCATGGCCTCGGGGGCCGCGGGGCGGCCCCGCCTCGGCGGGCGCTGGAGAGCAGCGCCGCCAGCCCCGCGCGGCCCACGCAGGCCGGCCGCCCTACCCCGGGGCCCACGGGCCCCTCCCCTCCCGGCCGCCTCGGCCCTTCCGGCTATGCGCTGGGGCCGCCCCTGGGGCGGGGCGGGCCAGGGGCCCCCACGCGGCCGCGACGGGGACACCCCACACACCCCGGGGGCCCCCGCAGTTCCCCTGACGTTCTTACAATCTCCGGAAGTGTCTATACAAACTCTGGGGATGCCTCCTAGATTTCTGGGGTGCGCTCGCACACCTCCCACGATGTTGGGAGGCCCCACAGACCTCAGGGGCCTGAGACTGAGAGCCCCACTATCCCAGGGAGTGCCCCTACTATCCCTGAGATGTCCCCACACAACCCAGAGATACCCCCCAAATTCCTGGGTTCCCCCACAAAATCCAGAGATGACTCCCATAGGCCCACATACACATTCATAGCCCCCCTGATGTCTGTTCTTTGTTCCTGAGACATCCCCACAACGCCCAGGGCACCCCTAGAATCCCAGGATGCACCCACAAATATCAGAGGTGCTTTGAGAACCCAGGAGAAACCCCTTCAGATCCCAGGACAATCTCTATGGTTCCTCAAATGCCCACCAAACTCCCTAGAGCATTCCCACCAACCCTGCGTCACGCCAAGACCCTCCAAACACCCCCAAGAAACCCCCACAGCTAGAGCATTCCCACAGATCCCCATGAAGGCCTCCCAAATCCCAGGGTCCCTCACAGACCCCAGGAATGCTTCCACAGTCCCTCAGATTTCCCACCCCCATAGCTCCACATCACCCTTGAGATGCCTCTAGTGCCAAGACCCCAACATAAACTCAGGGATGCCTTAGGATTCAGGGGATGTTTCCGTAACCATGGGGATGCCACCAAAATCCTGGGGTTCCCCATGGACCCCAGGGGAACAACTAGATTCCTCCATAGCTCCTAAGACATTCCTGCAACCCTGTGCTACCCCTGGAATCCAAGATGTACCCACAATCCTTGGGGCAGCCCCAGAATACCCCCCACAGCCTCTGAGACATGCCTCATAACTTGTTATACACCCCTCAGAAGCTCTGAGTGTGCTCACAGCCCCCAGACACTCCTAAGGCTCCCCCAGTCCTGCCACTCCTTAGACTCCCTGAGGTACTCTTTAGAATCAGGGCCCCCTCAGCTCATGAGGTGGCTCCAAGAACCTGACCTCCCCTCAGCAGTGACTTCCGTGGGGCCCAGTGGTGGTGGCTTTGCATGTGCAGTCACTGTGACTCTGTTGTGGTGGCATATTATCCCCTTTCACAGATGAGGAAACTGAGAGGTGAAGATTCTTGAATAAAGTCAGCTCTGCCTCTGCTCAGTCGCTTCAGCCATGTCTGACTGCAACTCCATGGACTATAGCCGCCAGGCTTGTCTGTCCATGGGATTCTCCAGGCAAGAATACTGGAGTGGGTTGCCATTTCCTTCTCCAGGAGATCTTCCCGGCCCAGGGGATCAAACTCAGGTCTCCTGCATCTTCTGCATTGGCAGGTAGATTCTTTATATACTGAGCCATCTGGGAAGCTTGAAAATCAGCTAACTAGTTATAATTCCAATGCCTACCCCACCTGTCTATGACTCTTTGGGGTTAGGGAAGGGGGAGAAGTTTGTTTAAAATAAGAAAATGGACATGAAAAGATGCTCAACATCACTCATTATCAGAGAAATACAAATCAAAACCACAATGAGGTACCATTACATGCCAGTCAGGATGGCTGCTATCCAGAAGTCTACAAGCAATAAATGCTGGAGAGGGTGTGGAGAAAAGGGAACCCTCTTACACTGTTGGTGGGAATGCAAACTAGTACAGCCACTATGGAGAACAGTGTGGAGATTTCTTAAAAAACTGGAAATAGAACTGCCATATGACCCAGCAATCCCACTCCTGGGCATACACACCGAGGAAACCAGATCTGAAAGAGACCCGTGCACCCCAATGTTCATCACAGCACTGTTTATAATAGCCAGGATATGGAAGCAACCTAGATGCCCATCAGCAGACTAATGGATAAGGAAGCTGTGGTACATATACATCATGGAATATTACTCAGCCATTAAAAAGAATTCATTTGAATCAGTTCTAATGAGATGGATGAAACTGGAGCCCATTATACAGAGTGAAGTAAGCCAGAAAGATAAAGACCATTACAGTATACTAACACATATATATGGAATTTAGAAAGATGGTAATGATAACCCTATATGCAAAACAGAAAAAGAGACACAGATGTACAGAACAGACTTTTGGACTCTGTGGGAGAAGGCGAGGGCGGGATGTTTTGAGAGAACAGCCCCGAAACATGTATATTATCTATGGTGAAACAGATTACCAGCCCAGGTTGGATGCATGAGGCAAGTGCTTGGGCCTGGTGCACTGGGAAGACCCAGAGGAATCGGGTGGAGAGGGACGTGGGAGGGGGGATCAAGATGGGGAATACATGTAAATCCATGACTGATTCATGTCAATGTATGACAAAAACCACTACAATATTGTAAAGTAATTAGCCTCCAGCTAATAAAAATAAATGAAAAAGAAAGAAAGAAAGAAAGAAAATGGGGCAAATCTTTATTTTAAATCTAAATCATCTCTGTGAATCTCTCCCCTTTCAACCTGTTGGGTCCCAAGTCAAGGGGCCCAAAGCTGGACTACCTAGGCTTGAGTCTGGCCTCCAGTATTTCTTAATCACCTGATCTTGAGCCAGTCACTTCATTTCACTGAGCCTCAGTTTCCCCACCTGTAAAATGGGTTCAATAGCATGACACACCTCATGGATGGACATGTAAAAGGCTCAGAGAAGTGTCTGGACATAATAAACACTAACTGAATGTTAGTTACTTTTTCTTTTTTAAAGTTTGCTCCAACTACCAAGCACTGGGGCAACTGGTGACACTTCAGGGAATTCTGAAGGGCTGATCCACAGAACAAGCAGTCCTGGCAGCTGGTAGGGCCTTACCCGAAAATTCCTCCACCAGGGCAGCAAGGCTCATGACTGCCCACACCAAAATTTGTTCCTGAGTCCAAGCTTGGACTCCTCATCACACAACAGGCCAGTAAATCAAGAGATGAGTTGTTGGGGCGAGAAATATTGACATTATTTGGAAAGTCAGCAGGCCAAGAGGATGGTGCTCTTGCCCCAAGACCATCTAGCAATGATTATTATTATTGGAGAAACATTTATGGAGAGCTTATAATGTGTAAGCCGTGCATTAACCAGAGGATATAGACAATGGTTATGATGATAATGATGATATAGCAGCTAACCTTCAGAATGCTTCATGTACATTCACCGCCTCTAGCTACGATCTCATTTAATTTTCACAAAACGCCCATGAAGTGACACTAGTGTCCCATTTTATAGATGGGAAATCTCAATCTTGGAGAAAAACAACCTGCTCAAAGTCACACACCCAATAAGTGGCTGAGCCAGGCTCTAGGTCAGTGGCTGTCTCTATTTCATGACTGCCCCCTGAGTGCCTTTTTAATTATTTATTTCTTTTTTTTTTTTTGGCCATACTGCATAGCATGTGGGATCTTAGTTCCACAACCAGGAATTGAACCCATGCCACCTGTACTGGAAGCGTGGAGTCTTTTTTGCTGTTGTTGTTGTTGCAGTGCTGAGGCTTCGTTGCCATGTACTGGCTTTCTTTACTTGCTGTCAGTGGGAGCTACTCTCTACTTGTGGTCACAGGTTTCTCCTTGCGGCGGCTTCTCTTGCTGGGGAGAGTGGGCTCTAGATCGCAGGCTCAGTAGTCATGGCACACGGACTTAGCTGCTCTGCGGCATGTGGAATCTTCCTGGACCAAGGATCAAACTTGTGTCCTCTGGATTGGCAGGCGGATTCTTCACCCCTGGTGCCGTGGGTGCTCAGTCTCCTGAGTCATGTCCGACCGCTTGCAACGCCATGGACTGTGGCCCGCCAGGCTCCTGTGCCCCTGGGGATCCTCCAGGCAAGAATACTGGAGTGGGTTGCTGCCATCGAAGTCCTCCTGGGTGTCTTTTTAGATGCTCCCCTCCCCCACAGTTGCCTCCTCCATGTAATCATGTTAATGGCATAGATATGCTATATATCTATTTATATACTGGGTGTATATCCAGGCTTTATACATAGAGCCTTTTTTCACAGATCTGCTCCAAGAACCAAATTTCACCCCCGTGGAGGTGATGTCGCCTTGTTGGGAATGCAGGGTTTCCCTATCTTGACACAATTGACATTTAGCACCTCTGATTCTTTGTCCCGGGGGGCAGTCCTATGAGACAGTAGCAGCAGCATAAAGTCCAGTGCCTCCCCACGAGATGCCAGGAGCAGCCCCCACACCCAGTCAGGAAGACTGAAATGTCCCCAGCCATGGCAAATTGCCCCTGCTTTGGAACTGTTGCTCTAAACCCACTAAGACCGGGGCCCTGGCCACCAGGATCCTTCAGTCCAGGTACAACCAAAACGGAAGGGCCTTCATACTTACCTGCCCTCAGGGTTCCCTGCACTGTTTTGCTGATTCTTCAAACCAGACTTTGAGAAAATAGGGTTCACACTAGGCCCATTTCAGAGATGGGGAAGTCAAGCCCACCAATTCCCTGGTGATCCAGTGGCTAAGACTCTGCACTGCCAATGCAGGGGGATCAGGTTTGATTCCTGGTCAGGGAACTAGATCCCCCATGCCGCAACTAAAAAGATCCTGTGTGCCTCAGCTAAGACCTGGTGAAACCAAATAAAAATAAGTGTTAAAAAAAAAGAGAGAGAGAGATGGGGAAGCTCATGCCCCCAGAAAGGGAAGTGACTTGGCAGCAGTCACTCAGCCTGGAAGGAGCACAGCTTGATTATGATTTTTTTTTTTTAATCACACCACACAGCTTGTAGGATCTCCCACCAGGGATCGAACCCTGGTCCCTAGCAGTGAATGCACCAAATCCTAATCACTGGACCACCAAGGAATTCCCTCAATTATGTGCTGAGTTGTCTGATTCGTTGACTGGAATTCTGCCCAACAGGGCCTTCATGCTTCAGTTTCCTTCCAGCCCTTTGATCTTTGATCCTTCGTAGGAAGCCAGATATACACTGAGGTCTAGGGACTTCCCTGGTGGTCTAGTGGCTAAAAGTCCCTGCTCCCAATGCAGGGTTCCTGGCTTCAATCCCTGGTCAGGGAACTAGATCCCACATGTTGCAACTAAGACCCAGCACAGCCAAAGAAATTAATAATATTCAAAATAAATAAACAGGTCTAAAGCCAACCCTGACCCTGACCTACAAGGCCCTACATGAGCTGCTCCATCACCTCTCGCCTCATTTCCTTCCAGCACCCCTTGCTCTGTGCCAGTCACACCTGCCCTCCATGCTTTTCCTCCAGCATGTAAAACAGGTTCCTACCTCAGAACCTTTGCTGTTCCCTCTGCTTGTTACCCTCATAGCATCTTCTCTCACTTCATTTAGGTCTCTGCTCAAAAGTCACCTCCTCAAAGAGACCTTCCCTGACTTCAGGGTCCCTCTTCTCTTCATGTCCCATTGTCACCATCTGAAATTACTGAATGCCTTTCTGTGCTATTTCCTCCTCACTGACTACTCTGAGAACTCCAGGATGGCAGGACTGGGTCCATTGCATTCTTCACCACAGCCTGAAGATGCTCAATCAGTGTTTGTGGAATGAATGACCCTGTTGCAGATGAGGAAACTGAGGCTCAGATAAGGGAAATCCTTTACTGAGGTCACACAGCGAGTCAAGGGCAAAGGCTGGATTTGGGTTCTTAGGAGTAAGAAAACAGCAGGCTCTGATGTACCCCCCAAACTCTCTCCTCACCCTGAAATCTGCAGTTCCCCAAGGCCCTAGTTTCTTCCAACTGAGAAGAGCTAGCTGGTCAGCGAGGTGGCACCCTGGCAGCCAGGATGTGAGGTTTGGGGGATGCCCCCTTTCTCTCTCTCTACTGAGGAAGTGCGTTTTGAGGAAGTGCAAGTTCTCAAAACACCAGCTCCAGACTGCATGGCCCCACTGTCAGCCAGCTCAGCCTTACCACAGCCCTACCCAGATCAGATCTTTTTCAGCCCCCGTTTACTGAACAGGAAACTGAGGCACAGAGAGCTGTGATGCTGGTCCCAGGTCACACAGCGAGCCGCCTACTGGTCTGGAGTCTCGGAGACCTGGTTTTTAACCTCAGTTTTGCCTTGCCCGTGACCTTGGGCAAATCACTTATCTCTCGGTTTCCTCGGCAGGAATGCAAAGCCAAAGATGCCGGGAGTTAAAACGCAGGTTGGTGTTGGGAGGCCGTCGCATAGGCATCGGGCTTGGGCCAGGGCGCGCGGGGGCGAGCCGGGAACTCCGCGTCCTCAACTTCGCCGCCAAATTCCTCTGCATCCGCCAGGCGGCTGTCTCCACCACGCTCGGCCCCGGGTGGAGGATGGAGGTGGGAGCCTGGTCTCAACCTTGGGTGGGCGAGGACCTCACTCGCGAGCCTGCGGTCAGCCGGCCTGGCGCCCGCTCTCCGGGGCGCTCAATATACATGCAATAATAATCCGGGGGCTCCGCAGCAGTGGCGGCGGCGGTGGCGACTTTGCTCGACTCGCGGGAACGAAGTCCCGGGGGCAGGTCCGGACTCGGAGCTCGTACTCAGCCTGTGCCTCCCTTGTCACCCAGCAGAGGGCGCGCGGAGGGCGGGGCGCGAGGAGAAACCTGCTCTCAAAACACACACGCAGGGATGTGGGGGAGCCAGGGACTGGGGGAGGCGAAGCCCCCAGTGGAAACCACTGGCCAGAGAGAGACCCCAATCCGGCTTCGTCCAACCCCTCCTGGGACCAGGCAGGGCCCTCTCGGCGGGGAGCGTCTGGAGGTAGCCAAAAGGGGTCTCTACGCTGGCCTCGCACCCATTTCCGACAAGTCCCCCCACCTCACCACCAGAGTCCTCTTCTTCCCGCTCCATCTGCTTCTTGACAGATCGTGGTGGTACCATGACTCAGCCCCACAGGGCGCCGGGAGCGCAGGCTCTTACATTCCCAGGTCTGGAGGGGGGTTGCGCATGCCATCGCAGATGGAGGATGGAGTGCCCTCTCTTTGGAGGTGCCTGTGATTCAAGTCTAAAGGACTCTCCGGATCCCTTTTTCAGTGGCTGCATGAACTCTAATGTGGGTAGCACTGGAATCCCGCCTGTGTGCACCATTTCTGGGGAACTGAGCTGGCTGAATGCCCATTTCTAAGGAGCGCAGTTCCCACTGGCGGCCTCTCAGTTTCCCCTTCTTCCTTCTGCCTGGGGGTGGGGGAGGATGCTGGCACCGGTGCCCTCCCTCCAGTCACTGGAGGCTGCACAGGCCCACAGTGAAACAGAAACCTGAGGCCCTGCCGGGATGTGGTTGAGGTTCCTGTTTTTCCCTCCCATACTAGAGGGGCAAGCTTCCCTGGTGGCTCAGATGCTAAAGAATCTGCCTGCAAGGCAGAAGATCCAGGTTTGATCCCTAGGTTGGGAAGATCCCGTGGAGAAGGGAATGGCAACCAACTCCAGTATTCTTGCCTGGAGAATTCCATGGACAGAAGATCCTGGTCAGCTAGTCCATGGGGTCCCAAAGAGTCGGACATGACTGAGCGACTAACACATACTAGAGGAGCAGGGTCTACCTAGGTCCCAGCTCCTCTCCCAAATTCCGGTCCCTGAGTGACTACCTACCAAGCACTTGCTGTATTAAGTCCCTTACACACATCCCCAGTCTCACAGAACTCTCAAAATGAGCCCTACAGGGGACCTTCCTGGTGGGCCAGTGGCTAAGACTCTGCACGTCCAATGCAGGGGGCCTGGATTTAATCCCTGGTCAGGGAACTGGATCCCAAATGCTGCAACTAAGATCCAGCACAATCAAATTAATTAATTAAATATTTTTTTAAAATGACCCCAGGTGGTCCAGAGGTTAAGAATCCACCTTCCGATGCAGGTGACACAGGTTTGGTCCCTGGTCGGGGAACTGGGATCCCACATGCTGTATGGGCAACTAAGCCCAAGAGCCACAACTAGAGAGACGTCCTTGCACCGCAAGGACTTGAAGCAGCCAAAAATAAATAAATGTAGTTTTTTTCAAATGACCCCCACAAGGCAGTTCCAGGAACAGCCTTGCTGTGCACATGGGGAAACGGGCTCAGAGAGGGCAAGACACTTGTGCCAGGATGCACAGGAATCAGAGGGGACCTGCATTGGAATGAATTTCAGCTCTGCCTTTTCCTGGTTGTGTGAACCTGGGTAAGAAGAACTGGCTTTGTCCCTCTGGGCATCTGCTTCCCATGTGTCCAACAGGAATACCTCATGGGTCACTGGAGATGAAGTGTGGAAAAGTTCCCGGCATGGAGCCCAAGAGCAAGCCATTATGAGTTGGATGCCACTAAGATAATGATGGTTATTATCACTCAGCCATTGTCCCAAGAGAGTCAGCACCCTAGAGACGAGGGTAGGAGGAATCTCTGGGGCCTAAAAAGGGAATAACGCTCTGTTCCTACTGTACCCCACCCCCTTGTGGGTGTCTCAGGACAGTGACCTGAGCCAGTTTGGCAAGTTGCCCCTGGTCTTTGGCATTTCCTGTTGATTCCAGCTTTGTTTTCCTTCAATTCCCTCTGGGAAATAGCAGGCTGTGAGTACTGGATCCATGACACTTGCTTCCTGGGATGGGGTCAGGGATGCTGAGGCTGGGGTGTGCCCTGAATGAAGGTGGGTGGGTGATCTAGAGGCTGAGGTGCCAGCTGGAGGTCCCCAGAGACGGCCAGAATAGGAGGGTCCCAGCCTAGAGGGGCCTCCCTCAGGAACGCTGGGAGAGGCCCGAACCTGACTGTCCCAGGGATGTTCCAAACTCCCGTGGGACTCAGACAAAGCACACAGCCAAAGCCATGAGTCACACACGTCACCAGGGCACAAGGTCAGATGCTAGAGCATCATAGGAACACCAGGCGATTAGAGCTCGGCACGCCAGGCAGTCGGAAGCACACCCCAAAAGTCAGAGCGCCAACACCCACACACGGGGCACACAAGCAGCCTAGAGCAATGTCTCAGTCACAGTGTCCCAGGGAGCACAGACGTCCTGTTGATACGATGACATGGCCCCCAGGAGTATACACATCACAGGGCAGCCATCACTGCATCCCAGAGACACTCCGTCACCATCACTGCCCTACAGTCACTCTGTCTTAATGACGGTCCCAGGAGTCTGTCCCGGGTCTGTCACCACCCCTGCCCCAGAGACACACCATCACCTTGTCGTAATCACTGTCCCAGAAGCAGACAGTCACTCTGTGACAGTCACCATGTCTTATGGGCACACACAGTCAGTGACACAATCGCAGTGTCCTATGAGCACATACAGCCATGCTGTGACAATGACAGTGTTCCAGTAACACGCACAACCCTGCTGCCATAATCCCAGCATCCCAGGGGCACACACAGTCACCCTGCAAAGTCACTGTGCCCCAGGGCTACATGAAGTCACCGTCACAGTCACTGTACCAGAAGCACATAGCCACATAAGCACAGACCCGGAAGCACACACAGTCATAGGGTCCCCCATCACCACGTCCCTGAAGCACACAAGTCACAGAGCCAACAATCACTGTCCTGGGAGCACGTAGTCAGCATGTCACAAACTACACTATCCTGGAAACATGCACAGTTATGCTGTGGCAGACAGTCACAGGACCCCAGAAACCCAGGCAGAGCATGCAGCCACGGCTGGCCATTCCCAACAGCTGGACGACCAATTCAGGTCAATGAGAGGGTACCCAACACACCTCATCGCTGTCACCAGAGGAGGCAGGGACTCCCTCACCCTGTGTTGGGACTATGCACCCCCTGAATACTGCTCCTTCCCTCTAGGCAGCTACTGAACCCTAACATTCCTGCCCTGAGAGGGGGCTCCCACATAGCGCACAGCCCCCCAACACAGGGCTCCCTCAGAGGGCTCCTTTAGATTACTGACCCCCGCTGCAGTGCAAGTCCAGGAATCCCGCTCCCAATAGGCTCCTGCCGGCTCTAGAAGGACTCTGAGAGCTCTCCAGTCTGCAGGAAGCACTGTGGTCCTAGCAGGCACCCCCTGCTACGGAGTTCCCCAAACATAATGAATCTAGCCCTTAAAACAGCATCCCCAGGAAAGCCCGGTCAAGCAGTTCCCAGCCTAGCCATTGTCCTGCTCTGTCACCCTAGACAGCTAAAGTTGCAGCCTTCAACTAAAATCCCCGTTAACAACACACACAGCATGGCGCCTCCTAAGTTGACCCCAGGGTCAGCTTCAGTTGGACGCCTCCCTTGCGGAGCATGATCAGGGGGCCCAGGTCCTGGACGCCCCCGCAGAACTCCCCTTCGGTCCCCGTCAGTCACACTGACCCCACCCGCAGCACAGCGCCCCCTGCGGTCAGTGGGGAGAGTTGCGTCCTCTCTGCGCGCCTATCCGCTCCGCGCGCGTCCGCAGCTCGTAGTCTTACCGCCTGCAGCTGCCTCCGCCCGCGCTGCCGCTGCCGCTGCCGTGAAACGAAGAGGGCCAGGACATGCGGGATGTGCGCAGGCCGGGCCGGTCGCCGGTGTCCACGGCGTCGGCGCGCTCTATGGGCCGGTGTGGCGGCCGCTCGGGCTCAGCGCGCTCCGCGCTGTCCGAGTAGCCGCGCTGCTGGATACGGATGGGGGTCCGCGGCTGCCGCCACAGGTGCTGGGGGGGCGGCTTCAGGGTGGCCTGGCCCTCCCGGGGCCCAGGCAGAGACAGAGACAGGCTCCTCTCCGAGGGGACGGCCGGGGGCTCCATGGTCCCGGCCCCCACCTGCACCCCAGGGGACCCTGGCCTCTCCAAAATGCACCCTGTTCAGCTGCGCGCGAGCTGATGCGCCCGGGGTCCCGCAGGTGCGCCTGGCCTCGGTGGGGCCATGGCGTCCCGGGGAGAGACCCGGGGGCGCTGCGGGCCGATCGCCCCCGGGCCGGTCGCGGAGGCTTCCTGTCAGCGCCTTGGCTCTCCGCTCGATGCTCGGCAGCGCTCTCGGCGTTCAGCGTCCCGCTCGGAACCAGCCCAGGCTCCCCCGCCCCGTCCCGCCTCTCCCCGCCCCGCGCCCGCCGCGGCTGTCAGCACCGCCCCCCTCCTCCTCCGTCCGGGCCAGTGGGGGGCAGCCACCCAAGGAGGGGGCCCTTCCCGCCCACGCAAAGCCCCGCTCCCCGCGGGGAGGGGGAGCCGGAACTCGGCTCTCTCCAGAGCGCCCTGCCTTAGCCGCGGTGCACACGGGTACCAAGGAGTTAAACGGTTAATCCGATCATGAAGGAGACACCCGACTGGTTGCCGGTGTGTCAGTCAGTCTGTCCATCATGGTGGGGGCGGAGCCCAGTGCGGACTTGTCCTCGCCGCTACCCCTGGCCAGGGGGAGCTGATGAGGAGTGGTCCCGGTAACACGGACGCGGTCCCTGCAGCGGGCTGCGACGGTGTTCGGGGAGTCTCCTGTTGGTGGGTCGCGGGATGGCGACGGTGTGTGCCCGGGGCGGGATGTGCGCGCACGTGGCCTCTTCCGAGGGTTTGTCTGTGTTTTCGTTGTCTGCTCGAAGTGTGCGCGCGCACGTGGTTGGCTGCTGCGATCTGCCTGTTTATCTGGATTTCGCTGTGCGTGTATCTGCGTGTCTGTGGCTGAAGGAAGTGTGTGCACGTGTGCTGCCTGTTTGGAGGGTGTGCGCCTCTATAGGGTCTGTTCTGGTGGCCTGGGAGCTGTGCCTGTGTTCCCACGCGATTGGGTGTGTGTGTAATGTGGTCGGTCCGCGCTTGCGGAGTTTTGCACTCGACTCTGCCTCCGTTGTTTGACTGGTGTCTGAGAGAGTCAACCTGTGTTGGTGTGTGTGTGGTCGACCTGGGGCCGCTTTGAGGTGTTTCCCTTTGGTTTCTGTGTGGCTCCGGGAGGATACTCGGTGGCTGATACCCCGACTGCCCGCCCACCGCTCTGGGCGTCGCTGCCTCTCCTAAAGAGCTTCTGCAGGAGGTAACCTGAGGCAGGCCCCGGGCAGCCGCGGGACGCGCTCCCGTGCCCTTTTCAGGCGAGTAAACAGCCGCGCCTCCTCCCCGCTGCCCCCGCCGGCAGAGCCCCCCTTCCGGAACCTAAATCGGGAGTCGCCGTGACTCACGCTCCCGCCTCCCCCAGCGCCGCGCCGAGCGCGAGCGAGCAAAGAGCTAGCGGGATCCGAGAGCCCTCCCTTCCCCCTGCCCCGGCCCGGGGCCGAACCCTGGTGGAGGAGGCTGCGGGGCAGAGAGCCGTGCACACACCGCTGTGCCCCATCCCCCGCCCGGGCCCCGGGCCGATGCGCGCTCGGATTAAGGAGCTCGGAAGCCAGTCCACGAAATCAGGCCCCGCCCCCGTGCGCCCCCCTCAAGGGCTCCCCCGGGCAGGCCGTGCCGTCTGCCACCGCCCTCCCTCCGCACTGTTCTTATTTAAAAAAAAGAGAGAGAGAGAGAGAGAAAGCTCCAACCCCCACAGCCGCTTTTCTCCCTGCCAGAGGGGGCTCCAGGCGTGGGCGAACGCGGAGCTAGAACCGCCCTGCCATTAGCAGCCGCTGAATGTCCCAGAGGCCAGAACTGTGTCCCCCACTTCTCTCGGGGACCCTCCCCACAAGTGCATACCCAAAAAAGGTTTCTAGGGAATCCATAAGGGCTGTGGGTCCTCCCCAGATCACTTGAGCGTCTTGGGTTGGACCAAATTCTTGGGGCAGGGATGCTGTTGGGTTGGTCAAAGCTCAGAGTGGGGTAAATGGGGGGAGGGGTCAGGTTACAGCGGGGGTGGCAGAACAAGGAAGGCCCAAGGCAGTGAGTGGGCCAGAGCAGGTCACTGGATCTGTGGCTCGAAGGAGGCTAGAGGAATTTGGGGGGGGGGGGTCATTAAGCCATTTGGAGAGGAGAATGACAGTCACTTCTTCCCTCATCTGTAAATGAATCACTGTAGCAAGACCCAAGCAGAGACCCTAGAGCCCTCTGACTGCGTAGGCAAAGGGATGGGCGGGGAGATTGAGGCTGCAGAGAACAGTGGCCCGAGGAGAGCAGTGGGGCCCGCCAGCAGCCAGGACTAGCTCAGTCATCTGGCTTTCAAATTCATCCTTGGGCCGAGAGGAGGGTTGAAGTACCCTCTGAGGACCTCAGATGAGAAAAAACAAGGAAATTCAGTGTGAAACTAGACTCAGAAGAAAGAAAAATGCCAGTCCAGACCACTTCCAGTGTCCCACCATCCCCTTTTAAGGCCTTGAAGAAACGACATCCTCCTAGAAAGGGAAATAGAGGTGCACACACATTGGTGGGACGTGTACTCCCTAACCTGTCCCAGCTTTCTGATTATGGGAGCATTCTTGCAGACTGGAGGGTCCAAACCCTTTCTGAAACCCTGCCCCTTGCTGGTGGAGGCAGCTGCAAAATGGAAGAAGGGGTTCCTCTAAAGGCTGCAAGAGGTGCCACTTGGGGGTGGTGGGATGTCACAATCTGATCCACCAGGCTCCAGGAGAAGTTTCAGCTGGTTTTTGCAAAACTCAGGAAGCCAGGCTGCTGCTGCTGCTGCTGCTAAATCACTTCAGTCGTATCGGACTCTGTGTGACCCCACAGACGGCAGCCCACCAGGCTCCTGGGATTCTCCAGGCAAGAACACTGGAGTGGGTTGCCATTTCCTTCTCCAATGCATGAAAGGGAAAAGTGAAGTCGCTTAGCTGTGTCTGATTCTTAGCGACCCCATGGACTGCAGCTCACCAGGTTCCTCCGTCCATGGGATTTTCCAGGCAAAAGTACTGGAGTGGGTTGCCATTGCCTTCTCCGCAGAAGTCAGGAGCCTGGAGCAAAGGAAAGGACTGGTGGCTGGAGTTAGTCCAGCTGGCCCTGTTCCTCCATTCCCACCTCCCAGCCTGGTCCACCACCCACCTACCTGTCAGCTTTGGTGATGGAAATTCGCGGAGGGATCAGCAGCGGCAGAGTGGTGGGCCGGGGCGGCAGAGGGACTCCAGGGTCCAAGGGCTCAGGTTCAGCCCAGCCTAGACCTGGACCCGTGGAGAGTCGTCGGCGAGGGCGTCGGAGGTCAGCCCCCAGCATGTTGGCCCGGCCCGGCTCGGAGGTCTCTCGAGGCCTCTGAGGTGAGACAAGGGCGGGACAGGAGTACAGCCTGGTCAGGCAGCTCTGAGTTCCTCCCCGCAGTAACGCGCCTCCCTGGCCATCTGAGAGAGTCGCCTATGGGGACTAAGGCTTCTGTGCCCCGCTCCCATCTTAACATCCCTCTCACAGAGAGGGCGTTCCCAGCTCTTATATCTGAAAGGTGCCCTTTCTCGGCCATAATTTTTGTGGGGTTCCCTTTTGATATCTCCATCCTGGGGCTTCTGGGCCCTCATGCCTGTAGTCCGTCCTCACCACGAAACCCTTCTAACACATCACCACCCTCCACGTCTTCTTGGTCTGAATGTATGTGGCCTCCTCCCTTCCTTACACCTGAGACCCTCAAGACCTCACCCCCAGCAACTACCCGCACCCTCTCTACAATCCTCTCCCTATTGGGAAAACCCCTCGAAGGCCCTGCCTTCTACCCCTGGGCTAAGAGCCTCTTAATCCGGGCAGCAGCAGAATAATGAAGTCAAGGGAGTAAACTGAGGCACGAAGGGACAAGACTCGCTGCCTCGAGGAAGTGGAGCCAGGCTTAGGGAGCAGCTGCAGTCACTAGGGGGCTCCGGACCCCCAACCCAAACCTCGTTCCCAGCCCGGGCCCCGCCCCTCGCACCTCGTCCCCGGTTCCAGCCACCGACAGGACACTGCGACTCCTCTTCATCTCGCCAAACTAGCGCGCCTCGGGTGCTTCACGCGCCATGTCAGCCCCGGCTAGTGCCTCCTACAGGACCAGGCCAAAGGCGTCTGCCATTAGAGCCCTGGGGCTCCCCCTGCGGGCTGAGCATGGAATCCACCCCCGCCCCTCGCCAATTGCCTCTCCCGGGGCGTGACGTCAGCGGGTGACTGACGCACTGCCTGCTGGTGACGTCGCACGCATGTTGCCAGAGCAACAGCTGACGCATGGCCGGGCTCTGAACAGTGTCAATGCCTAGATTGGCCACTGGGGGGCCGGGAGCCTCGGGCCCGGGTCGCCCCAGCCCCCACCGGTCCTCCTGCGGGGGCTTCCCCAGCCTGGGGATCCCTCAGAGAAGACCGGGAGCTCCCAGAGCCGGCCACGTGTGGCGCGTGGTCTGAGCTGGGGGCCGGAGGAAGCGTCTCCTCCGAGCTGTTGGGCTTTTATGCCTAAACCCGAAATAGCTCCGATGTGCGGGGGCCGGGCGCAGCGAGACGGCGGTTTGGGCACAGATGGGGGACGCGCAGGCAGAGGCGCGCGGAGACAGACAGGGACGCGTGGAAATAGAAACAGACAGACAGGGACACAGACGCAACTCCCGGTGATGAGTGCGCTCTGCTGCCGGCAATCCCTATCTAAAAGCTTGGGGGAGGGGAAGCCTGGCTCGCTGAACCTTTGCACCCAGGCGCTGCAAATTATGGCTGTGTGGCCGTAGGTCAGTGCATTAAACTCTCTGAGCCTGTTTCACCTCTGTGAAATGGAATGATAATTCTAACAGGTTCTATATGAGAATGAAATGAGATCAGACCATGTTGAATTCTTGAAGAACTGTTTGGCACTCAGTAATTGCTTAATAAATGCTACTGACATCTGAGCCTGTTGCTGTTCAGTCGCTAAGTCCTGTCTGATTCTTTGCGATGCCATGGACTGCAGCTCACCAGGCTTCCCTGTCCTTCACCATTTCCCAGAGCTTGCTCAAATTCATGTCCACTGAGTCGGTGATGCCATCCAACCAAATCTCATCCTCTGTCGTCCCCTTCTTCTCCTGCCCTCAGTCTTTCCCAGCATCAGGTCATTTCCAGTGTGTCGGCTCTTTGCATCAGGTGGCCAAAGTATCTGAGCCTGTGGGAGCCCGTTAGAACCCACATCAGATCATGACCTTCCTCTGCTCAGAGCCCTCCATGGCTTTCACCTTCTTCAGAGGAAACATCAAAGTCCTCAACGAGAGGCTCACAGAGTCCTGCATAATGTCTCTGTCCTCATTCCTCCCACTCTCCCCTAGGCTCACTCTGCTCCATCTACACTGGCCCCTTGACTGTTTCTGGACACACTCAGCATTCTCTAGCCTCAGAGCCTTTGCACTTTCTGTTCCCTCTGCCTTAAATATCCACAGGTCCCCCACATCCTTCAGGTCTTTGTTAACATCTCACCTTTTCAGTATTTCTCACCTCCCCACTGCTGTTTAAAGTTGCTAGCCCCTCAGGATTCCTGAATTTTCTTATCCTGTTGTATTTTCTTCATAGAATTTATCACCTAAATACATACTATGTAATTTACTTATTACGTGTATTGTTGGTCTTGTTCTACACTAGAATACCAGCTGCAGGAGGGCAAAAATATTTTATGTTTTATTAATTGCTATATGCGCAAGTGCCTAGAACTGAATCTGGAACATAGTAGTCTCTTCATAAGTTTTTGTTCAAAGTTTTTGTTCAATATTATTTTGAGGACTCAAGAGCATATTTATTAAGTTCCTAGCAAGTCTACTATGGACTGGCCACATTACTCCCTACCTTGGCTCTTATTACTTTTTCTTGCCTTATAGCTCTAGCTACAGCACTTCAGTTCAGTGTGAACTAGTAGAAATGAATATAAACATCATCTCACCCACATAGTGCTTAGCTCCAGGCAAGCTCATGACAGACAGCTGTTGAACAAATGGATGTGTGTATGAATATTGTTCAATGGTCACCTTCACTTCTCTACCAGACTCAATCTGTCAGTGTTCTGGGCTCCCACTGCTGCTTATTCTACCCCTATTAAAGCACTCATCATTTGAGGTTATATTTTTATTTCCCACTACAGCTCTGTGCGGGCAAGAAATGGTACCCATTCATCATGGTCCCCTGCACATAGTCTCAATGAATGCTGAAAGAATAAATGAGGGAACAAATTAGCATAAAGAGAAAGAGGTACCTTCTCCTCTGTATGTAGACAGACCAGACACATATGCTCAGACAGGCAGAAAAGGGGTCACGTAGTAAGGGCCATTCTTAGGCTCCAGTGTTAACATTGACCTGTATTCAGATCGTGACTATACCTCTCCTCATTAGCTGTTTATCTGGGGGCAAGTTTCCCAGCCTCTTTGAGCTTCAGTTTCCTGATCTTCAGTTTCCATTGTAAACCGGGGATAGCATTCCTACCTACCTGAGAAGGTTGTTGTGAAGATGAAGTGAAGTAAAGCATGTAAGGCTCTGAGCACAGTGCCTGGTTCGTACTATGTGCTCATGGGTCAGTAGCCACTATCATAATAATATGATCACTGTTGTTGATTCAGTGGAGCTATAGACATAGTCCCAGGTGACGCTAGTGATAAAGAACCCTCCTGCCAGTGCAGGAGACATAAGAGAAGCAGGTTCGATCACTGGGTCAGGAAGATCCCCTGGAGGAGGCCATGGCAGCTTACTCCAGTATTCTTGCCTGGAGAATCCCATGGACAGAGGAGCCTGGAGGGTCACAGACTATAGGGTCCCAAAGAACTGGACACGAATGAAGCGACTTAGCAGCACATTAACAGAGATTCCTCCCATCCTCCCCCTCATCCCACTGGCCTCCTCTCTCTTCCTCAAACACTTTGAGCATATTTTGATCTTAGGGCCTTTATGCTTGATCTTCCCTCCCCTGGAAAACCACCCTCAGAAATTCTGTGCTCTTCCCACCCCCAATCTCCCTGACTCTGCCTTAATTTTGTGTTACAATGATGACATTCTAACAAGATATATAATTTACTTATTCTTTTATTAGCTATTGCCTGTCCTTTGATTAAGACATGAGGTCAATATGTTGGTCTTTTTTGTCCCCTGCTAAATCTCCAGGATCCTGGACAATGCTGGTAAACAGCAGGTGCTCAACAAATGTCTCTTGAGTGGATAAATAAAACTCCTTGACTCCCTTACCTCCTTCATCTCTCTGCTCAAAGTTACCTCTTTTCAGAGGCCTTCCTGACATGGATGCCTACCCCTACCCCATCTCCTTTTGCCTCTCAGTCAGCTTTGTTTCTCTCCTCAGCATTCATCGCCCCTAGGGTATTATATATTTATGTTTTTGCTTGCCCTACCCCTTAATTCCATTAGGTCAGGGGACTTTTCTGTCTTGTAGGTCCAGCATTATGGACACATGACCTGAGCAGTCACACGGGGCCCCACCCATGCTTAGAAGGTTTAATGTGCTACTGTCGTGGTCTTGTCGTGGTCTAAATTCTTACATTTAAAAAAAACTTTTTTAATGAAAAAATAATTTTTGGCCACTCAGCATGTGGGGTCTTAGTTCCCCGACCAGGGATCGAACTCACTCTCCTGCACTGGAAGTTCAGAGTCTTAGACACTGGACTGCCAGAGAAATCCCTTGATAATGATAATTTTAAACAGGGGTCTTGCATTTTCATCTGGCCCTGGGCTCTGCAAAATTCTGTAGCTGATTTTGGCTGTATCCTCAGTGCCCAGAACAGCCCATGGTAGGTGCTCAAGGATTTGTGGAATGAAGGAAGGAGTGGAGGAGGTCAGGGGGTGGAGGTGGAGACACACACATGCCACCACTGCCTGGACACTTGTGCATCTTTGTAGAAATCAGCCCTGGCAGAAACCTGGGCATGGGAGGCAAGTCCTCAGAAACTGGCCTGAGTGCCCAGGTGGAGGGGGAGCCGCTAAACCTGCCTTCCCCCAACCCTGGGCAGCAGCCCACTGGAGAGGGGGTTCAGATGGCCAAGCAGGCTCAGGCTGAGGAGGGGCCTCCTGACTCACCCAGCTGCTCCGTGCTCCTGGCCTGGCCTGACAGAGCACTGGCTTCACCCAGCCCCCACCGCCTTCAGGAGGACACGGCGATGGGTGGCCAGAGAGGGATGGAAATGAGGATAAATGCCCTTGTCTGCAGCTTGCCCAGATAATTCAGGTCTAAGGAGGGACAGTGACTACCCAAGCTCCATGCCTTGGAGCTGGGAAGGACTCTCAGCTCCACCCCCTCCCCACGGGGCATATGTGTGTGTGCATGTGCATGTATGTGAACATGAGATTTTGTACATGGCTGTCCATTTGCAACGGGATGGGGAGAACTCTCTGGGAGTCTGAGTATTGTGTAGATGAGATCAGACTATACTTGCAGGAGTGCGTGTATGTGACAAAGTGCTACCACATCAGTCTATGTGGGCATGAGGCTGGCTCTGTGTGTGTGTGTGCATGCACACAGGTGAGGAGGGTGCATGCATATGGATGCAGCAGGAAGCAGCGTTTTACACTGGTCAGAAATGTGGATTCTGGGTTCAGATCTTTGTACAGTCACCCAGGAGCTATGCAGCCTTAGGTACTTTTGGTTCTCCAGCCTGTATATGGTGTTTGCGTGACTACGTTTGTCTGGATCAAAGTATGTGTGTGTGTGTTTGAGGAGTAATACAACTCTTCTGGGAGGTCTTCCTGGATATGCATCCCAAAGTGAACTCCTCAACTTTTCTCTTTTTTGTGAATTGAATTGTTCAGTCACTCAATCGGGTTTCATTCTTTGTGACCCCTGGACTGCAGCCTGTCAGGCTTTTCTGTCCGTGGAATTCTCCAAGCAAGAATATTGGAGTGGGTTGCCATTTCCTCCTCCAGGGGATCTTCCTGACCCAGGGATGGAAACTGTCTCCTGTACCTCCTGCGTTGCAGGCAGATTCTTTACCGCTGAACCACCGGGGAAGCACAGTTTGTTGTTATGTATTTATTTATGTTGTTTCTTCACTGATTCCTCTACTAAATGTCACCTCCAGGGGGGTAGGGGGTTTTGTTCTATTCACTGCTATGTCCTGAGCACTGGGTACATAGTAGACGCTGAGTAAGTACTCTTTGAATGGATGAACATAGGGCTGTGTCTGTGTGGTATGAGGAGAGAGATAGGGGCTGATAGATGTCATGGGTTCCTGGAGGGACCTGTGCTCAAGTCTGGTCTCTATTCTCTTCTATTCCTGGCTGTTCACAACCATTTCTTCAGCCATCCTCACTTGTATGGGAATGACAACATCCCATCAACTTCCTGTACTGCCTTTGATGACATCTTTCCCCTTTTCTGGGTCTAAGGAACTCACTTGCCTCATCTGTAACATGGGAGAGAGGATGGGTTGGTTCATGACTAGCCTCCTAACTGACCTAAAGCACTATGAAAATAGTTTCAATCAAATTCCCTCTAATTAATTCAATATTTATTATGCACCTATTGTGTACCAGGCACTCTTCTAGACTGGCCCTGCCCCAGTGGAGCAGAAAGTGAATGACGAAGGCAGATACAAACCATAAAATTTCATTGAATCTTGAACATCCTCCCCTGAAATCACTCTCCATGCCTCATGGAATTTTAGTCTTCACAGTCTAAAATCACTGAGGGGATTTCTCTGTTCACATACTGATCTTGCTCCCTCAGCAGTCTCCAGGGTCAGCCAAGCCGGGCCCCAGCTGGTCTCTTTGGTTGCTGTAGTCTGACCACCCCACCACAGGGCCCTGGCATACAGTAGGCACTTGGGAAATACGTGTGGAAAGAGCTTGAAAATAAATGATGGACTAATGCAGACTCGAAAACAAGACCTCCCCCAATCCTGGGTGAGTCATAACCCACTCTGCAGATGAGGAAATTGAGGCTCAGGAAGGCAAAGCCGTTTGCCCAGTCCCACAACCGCAGCTAAGCAGTGTGTGGCTGTGGGATGCAGCAGAGGAAGTTTGGGAGGCCAGAGGAGCATTCCCAGCCCCCCACCCCCAGCCCACAGATAACACACATCCAGCTGGAGATGCGCTGATGGGGGTTGGTGGTTGGGAGGGCGAGGGACAGTGCGAAGCAACTCAGGGGTCTCTGTCTCAGTCCCCAGGAGTGGAGACGCTGCGTTGGCAGGAGATTAGTAAAAGCCTGGCGCTGATGAGGGAGCTTCCGGCGCCCTGTCCCCAGTTCTGGGAGCTGGGGCTCCTGGGACCCTGATTCATTGAGGCCAGGAAGCTCCAGTCTCCGAAGCTAGGTAGAGACACCCCTGCCCCCAACCTTCCCCCCACCCCCCGCCCCCGCTCGCCTACCCGGGAATCCCGATTCGGGGTCTTGCCTACACACCCTCAGCCTGGAGGCCAGCCTGAAGCCCTCAACCGGCTACGTGGGGGGCCCTGACTTTCTTGAGGGGCGATGGAAGTCCCCCCTCCCCGCCCAGAGCCCCTCCCTCCTGGGCGCCAGGTCCCCCTCCCGGCCGCAGTCGTAGTCCAAAGCTTACCTTGCACGGGGGCTGGGGAGGGGATGCCCCGCCCTCTCCGACCTGGGGGCGGGAGGGGACCGGGGTGTCCAGACCCTTTGTTTGCCGGTTGTGTGTGTGTGTGTGTGTGTGTGTGTGTGTGTGTATGTGTGAGATCGGGAGCCCCGCTGGGATGTAGGTCCGTGCGCGCGCGTACCCGGGCCTTGACGGCCGCTGTGATGTTGAACTGCCAGGGTTGGAGGAGGAGGAGGAAAGGGGGACTCCCCCGCCCCCGCCCGCCTACTCGCGGGTTTGAATGGACCGTGAGGGGGAGGGGCGGCAGCGGGCGGGCGCTTTTGTCCGGATGGCCCCACCCCTTCTCGGGGCCGGGGAATCCCCCACACCCCATCCATTTAAAGACCTTTACTCCTTTCTCTCCAGCGGCCCCCCAAACGCCTGCTTGGTTGGGGGGGTCTGGAAGAGCCGCCCTTCACACAAGTGGCTGAATCTCCTCCCATTCTCCCTGTCCCCCGCCCTTTAATCTGAGATAATCCTGGCCCTAGGCTGCAACGCAGCCTTTTATCCCGGTATCAAAGCGTGGGTAGGGATATATGAAAGTGTGTGGCTGCGGTCGCCCAAGCTCAGTGTAATGGAGTTCTTAGAGTCCGGGACGAGGAAGGGGATCCCAGACGAAAGGGGGAGGGACTGTGAGGAGTCCCAGAGTACCTCGACGGAGAAAGACCCCCTGCAAGCGCACTTCCAAGCTCTCCCATCCCTCCCCCACCTGGCGCTGGGCCACCAGCACTGGCCGCTAGTTATACACTAGCGACACCCAGCGGACGCAGGGGACAGGCTCCCGAGGCCCGTTAAGTGCGCTCCGGGTGATTCCAGAGGGGGCGTGTATGCGCGAATCCCCGCTAAGGAAGTGGCAGAAGATGGGGAAGGCGAGAGGGCAGGGCCACATCACCCCAGTCTCGACTCCTCGTGGGCAGGGCCATAACCTTCCTTCACTTAGACCCTCCCAGAGCAGGGCCTGTACCCCTTGGACTGCCCAGGTCCTTTCCTATCAGGCACCATCTCCAGCACAAAGTCAAGTCCTTCTTCACAAGAGACGGGAGCGAGGTCTTTTCGCCGAAGCCGAGCCCCAGCAGTGGGCTCAGGGTGACGTCACTGTGGCGTGGCTAAGAGGACAATCCTCTTTCTCAGTCTCTCCAACTGCCCCCTCCCCCAAGGCTGCCGTAAACGCCCACCGTGGAGTTAGCGGGGGATGAGGGGGGCTCGAGGTTGGCGAACCCAACCGTAAATCCCCAGGAGAGGCCTAGCGGACCTCGGAAACCCGATGGGATGAGGTCTCGGCGGACTCCCGAGAGCCGGAACACGTGCTCAGGGCTCTTTAAGAACTCGGTAGCCAGTGCCGCTGCAGCGGTTACTAGGGATGTGACGTCACGCGCGGGCGGGGCGTGCGCGCCCGGGCGGAAGCGGAAGGGGCGGGGCTGCGCGGGCTGAGTCTCAGTGCTGCCGCCGCCTTCGCCGCCGCTGCTGCCACCAGAGCCCGGGAGGGCTGGGCCCCGAGGCAAGATGGTGGACTACAGCGTGTGGGACCACATCGAGGTGTCTGACGATGAAGACGAGACGCACCCCAACATCGACACCGCTAGCCTCTTCCGCTGGCGGCACCAGGTAGAGCGCGCGCGCCCAACCCCTTCCCCCACTCCCGGGACTCCACTTTAGAGTTCTGACCCCTGATACTGCCGGGGGGCCCAGCCATTGATATCTGGGGTTGCCCCCTGCAGCCTGGGCTTTCCGAATAGCCCAGGGTTCCTCGATTCAATTCCGGGGCCATAGAATTGCCGGGACCCCTGAGTTCTTTGCCCGGGATGCCGGCGCCCCCACCCCCACCCCCTTCCAATTTCTTGAAACTCCAGGTTGACGTGTACGTCATCTTTTTAGAGTTTAGACTGCCAAGGCAAGCTTTTGACGTGCCTCCTAATCCTGCTTGGGATCTTCCATTTACACCCAGATTTCTACCTCAGAATCTGGATCCTGAACCTACTCGGGTACCCAGTTGAGATCTTGGCTATTCCATGGCCCTACCTAACCCCTGTGCGCAGTCGCTCAGTCGTGTCCAACTCTTTGTGACCCCGTGGACTGTAGCCCACCAGGCTTCTCTGTCCTTGGGATTCTCCAGGCAAGAATACTGGAGTCGGTTACCATTTTCTTCTCCGGGGGATCTTCTCGATCCAGGGATCGAACCCGCTTCTTTTATGTCTCCTGCATTGGCAGGCAGGTTCTTTACCACTGGCCCCATCTGGAAGCCCTCCAAAACCCTAGAGTTCCCAATAATTTAAGGCTATTCTGCGACCTGCTTCTCTGGATCCTTATGGTTCAAATCCAGAAGTGTTACTCCTCTGAATAAAACAACTCTGTCTTCCCCTGAGATTTCTATTCCTGGCTTGGGACTCCAACCCACATCCAGGACCCCTCCCATAGAACAAAGATTGGTATCCCCCCCCCCCAACCCCCTCCCCCCAGGGCCCTCAGTCTCATCTAGGCCTGGAATTTTGAAACCTGGGTCCTATTCAGAATGAACTACCACCTCCACCCTGATGGAGCCTCCAATTCCGGAGGCTCTCCTTCAACCTCTGGTATGGTTAGACCCAATTTCCCATTACATCAGGAAACCGTACCCACGTGGCTTCCTGCCCAGCCAGAACCCCTGCCCCTCCTTGGTACTGCATACCCAGTCCCCGCCCACCCCCAAGACAGACTTCCAGTGGGAACTTTTGCCAGCTTCAGAATGCCTCATTCAAACCCAAGTCCAGAACCCAAACCCACCCCATCTCCCTTCTGACCCAAACTTGGTCTGCTGTTCTCAGACACCCACAATGACACTGCTGTTACAAGGAACCCTCCCATCCTGAATCCAGATTCACTGCCCCTTCTTTTATCTATTTCCCCCCAAATACAGACCCCCAGAATCCCAAGTCTGTGTGTTCTTTCTACCCGCCCCCCCTGCCGCCCAGCTGTGCTTACCGGCCAACAGAATGACTCTCCTGAGACCTTGTGTGCTAACCTCTTGCTCCACCAACGCAGAGCTCCTGCACCCACATCCCAGGGCCTGCTCTCACACTTAAGGCATATACCTCCTAGAACCTTCCAGTTAGGAAGGCCTCATAGATAGATAGAATAGAAGATAGAATGCTGTCTTCCCATGTATCCGCTTGAAGTCTATGTTTATCCAGAAACTCCTAGAAGCACCCTTCCTCATCCTGCTGAGACACAGTATCAGTGCCTACATCTGGTCCCGGTTCTGGGTCCAACCCATTTCTTAAAGCAGCAACCTTTTGGCTAGGGCTTCCCTGATGGCTCAGATGGTAAAGAATCTGCCTGCAGTGCTGGAGACCCAGATTCGATCCCCAAGTGGGGAAGATCCCCTGGAGAAGGGAATAGTGATCCACTCCAGTATTCTTGCCTGGAGAATCTCATGGACAGAGAATCCTGGTGGATTACAGTTCATGGGGTTGCAAAGAGTCGGATATGATTGAGTGACTAACCCTTTCCACCTGGCTAGTGTACCTGGTGGGCAAGCCACTGGAGTGGAAAAAGAAAGTTCTAGCATTTCTCTCTTGCCACATGTGACATTTTATGGTGAAATATTGAAGCTCTCCGCAAAGCTCTAAAGCCCATTCTCGGGAACACCTGTTCTCCTAACGTAGTTGATCTGTATCACCAGGTTTGGTCCTGCTGGTTTGGGAGGCCATGCCCGCTCTCATACAGCGTCCTCCTCCCACCACGCCCTGCTCCCTCCTGGCGCAAAACCTTTTCCTGTCCAACCACTGAGGGCCCAGGGCTGTCGTGGATACGAGTGGAGGCAAGGAGCCTGGAGTCTATAGCATGAGGTTCAGCTGCCAGTGACCGGCAGCCTGGGCTGCAGCCCTGCCGTAGGACCATCACTGCTTTGGGGGAGCGAGCCCCCTGCCTCCATGAGACCATCATGAAAACGAAATGAGATTAGATATGGAAAGAACTTGGCTTGGGGCCTGGGAGGAAAGAGTAAGCAATACCAAGAGTGGAAGAGGGGATTAGCCGAAAGGTAGCCTGGTACCCTTGTGAGCACAGGCCTGCCTGACTGGGTTCATATCCTGCTCCTTCTGAATATCACTGACTTGCTGCACGGTCCCCAGTGAGGTTTGTTTTGTTTTGTTTTGTTTTTTTAATTAATTTGACCGCACAGGGTCTTAGTTACAGTGTGCTGGATCTTTAGTTGCAGCATGTGGAATCTATTAATAGTTCCCTGACCAGAGATCGAACTGGGGCCCCCTGCATCGAGAGCACAGAGTCTTAGCCATTGGACTACCAGGGAAGTTCCCTGAAGTGAGTTTTGATCGCTGTGTGCCTTAGTTTCCCCAGCTGGCGGTCTTAATAGTACCACCCAATAGGCTTGCTGTGAGAACCACCTTATGAATTTAACGTGGAACGTAATAAGCTTTGTGGAAACTTTAGCTCCTGTCATCATCATTGCTTGGATAATTCATGCTCATGGTGAAAAATAAAAAATAATCCCAAGGTTCCAGAAGGGGACAAGTGAGTCTTCCCAGTTCCAGCTCCCTGGCTCCCTTGCCCAGAAACAGCTGCCAATCCTGGTTTCTCGTGGCTCCTTCCAGTAAGCTGGGCGGCATCCAGGTTCTGTGAGCCTCGGGTCCCCCCTCTCTGTGTAAGGCAGGAAACAGGGACACCTGTGGCCCCTTGCCACTGAGGTTTCTGCCCTGCCCAGCCTGACACAGCCCCTCCTGGAGGTGTAAAGCCCAAGTCGGGCAGGCCGCCACCCCCAGCAGCTCCAGGAGGCCTTTATTTAGCTTTGGCCTCCCTGGCGGCTGCTCAGAGGATGCCAGAGGATTTTGATGGCTGCCCAGCAGACACCAGCAGTGTGGTAGGTTCCTGCTGCCCCCCTGAGGCCAGCGGTGATGCCGACCACCAGTAGCCCCTCTCAAGGCAGGGGGGAGGTTCCAGAAGGACACAGGCCTATCGTGAAAAAAGGGAGGCAGCAGCGGCTGCAAGGCCTTAAGGGTCTTGTCCACCCCTTAACCAAATGGGAAAAGTGAGGCTCGTGATTGGCCATGCCAGTCCAGTGGGGTGTGAGAGAACGGCCCGAGTCTCTCGGTTCTCACCCATGTGTGCCTGGCCGTGTGCTGGAGCCTGGAGATACAGCCTCAGGTAAAGCACAGAAGTAAGTTAGCAAACCATTCTGGTGACCTTGGCCATGACAATGGTGAGGAGAGTAGGACACATATACCGAGTACCATGTTGCAAGCGGTTTCCTTGGGGTAACTCATTTAATTCTCACAACAGCCCTGTGAGGCCCCATTTCATAGGGCTTCCCAGGTGGCGCTGGTGGTAGAGAACCTGCCTGCCAATGCAAGAGACATCACAGTTGCAGGTTCAATCCCTGGTTCTGGAAGATCCCCTGGAGAAGGAAATGGCAATCCGGAGGAGCCTGGCGGCCTGCGGTCCATAGGGTCGCAAGAAGTCGGACACGACTGAAGCGATTTAACACACCCATTTCGTAGAGGGGGACACCAAGGCAGGGAGAGGTGTAAGCGACTTTGCTAAGGTCACATTGCCAGTAGGTATGGATCTGGATGCTCTGATGCAGTAGCAGCTGCTCCCAGTTACCAGGCATGTACTGGCTATCGAGCTAAGCACTTGAAGTGCATTTTCTTGTTTGAGCCCCAGTACCATCCTCAGAGAGGGAGACTGTCCTGTTGGACAGACAGTGATGACAGTAGCCAGTAAGGTAATGGAGCTGACCGAGCGTCCAGCACAGCTCTGGACTGTACAACCTCTTTCGTGTCTTCCAGTGCAAGCTCGTGAGGTTGGCACTGTTGTCCACCTCTGACAGATGAGGAAACTGAGGTTTGGGAATTGGCCCAGAGACACCTGGCCATTATGTGGTGGCCATGGGATATGACCCCAGGTCTGGGGTCTCAAGGCTTTCCACCAGCATCTCATCTCGTCACCTGATGATCACCGAGGGGCCTTTGGGGCTCAATGACTCTAGGGGTCTCGCACTTGGGGAAGGCTTTGTTGAAGCTAAGACTTGCAGACAAAGCAGATGGAGCGAGGGGAGTGCCAGCAGGGAGGAACAGCATGTGCAGAGGCTAAGACGCAGGAGAGAGCCGGTGCATTCGGGGAGCCACAAGGGCCAGCATTGATCTGACACCCAGCCCCCCAAGGAACATTGGTGCCATCTGGGCAACTTGGGGCAGGAATTTGGGGTCCCCTCTGAACAGGAAGGGCTGTGGTCAGATGGGTGCGTTTCCAGGACTCCTCTGGCAACTTCTGAGCCTGGACTGAGGGGATGGTCATGGCATGTTTCGGGGTCCAGTGTGTGACTCCGGGTTGAGCAGACACTGCAGGGCGCCAGGGGCAGGTGGTGGAAAGCAGTGGCACCCCTCAGTGTTCAGTCTGTGGCTCTGGGTTGAGCAGACACTGCAGGGAGCTGGGGGAGATGATGGGGAACTGGGGCAGGGGTGGACAGTGACACAGCCCCCTGATCCAGCGAGGGGTCTGGATGAGGAAGCTGAGATGACGTGCCGTCACTGAGCTTGGGGTGCAGCAGAAGAGTTCTGAGGAGCAGTGTCTAGGATAGGAGGTATACAGGAGTCTGGTGGGTACCACGCTGGACTCCGGAGGCATGCTGGCCTGGAGACAGAGCTGAGTGGGCCCTGCAGATCCAGGTGCAGCCCGTGGGGTGGAGCACATTAGAGGAACGACTGGAAAGGGAAATCATGGTGATTTGGTGGCAGAGAGGGAGGGAATGACTCACAGCAGGCCTCTGCTGGGGGCAGGAGGCGGGGGCAAGGGTCTTCCCTGAGGGAGGACACAGCAGAAAAATAGGTTTGGGGGAGCTCAGATGGGGAGTTCAGTCTTGGGCACAAAGCTGGCGGTGCCAGGCCATGTGGCCAGGGTAGGGTGCCTGAGTGTTACTGAGGGTGCTCCAGGCAGGAGGAGGAGCCTGAGATCCTGGGGAGCGGGGAGGCCTCCTTCCAGCGTGTGATTATTAGATCCAACAAGTCTTTCTTAAGTCCCTGCTGTGCACCAGGTTCCTGACTCTGGAGTCACAAGAGTGATCAGATCCCCACCTTTGTGGAGCCAGTCTCCTTGGAGGTAGACAGCACCCAAAGCGGGAGAGAGAACTGTCACAGAATGTTGTCAGGTGACAAGTGCTGAGAATGTTGTCAGGTGACAAGTGCTGAGGAAGATCAAGCAGAGCAGAAGAGGGGGAGATATCAGCAGTATCAAGGAAGGCCTCATCTGGAAGGGACCTTTTTTTTTAATTACACTGCATGACTTGCAGGATCTCAGTTCCCCATCCAGGGATCGAAGCCTGGTTCCTAGCAGTGGAGCCTCAGAGCCGTAACCACTGGACCACCAGGGAATTCCCTGTAAAAGGCATTTGAAGATGATGAGGATGCAGGGTTTGGGGAGGTGGGGTGGATCTGAAGAGAGAGCATTCCAGACCAAGGGAACACAGAGGCAGTGCAAAGGCCCTGAGGCTTGAAGTGAGTTCCGGAAAAGGTGAGGCAGCCAGTGTGGCTGGAGGGAGAGGGCGAGCAGGAGGAGATGAGGCCGTGGAGGGGACCTGACAGGTTGTGCTTGGCTTTATGGGCTCCGGGGAGGACTTAGGCTTTTGCTCCGAGTGAGGCAGGAGTCATAGAAGGTTCTTATTTTAAAAAATAATTATTTGTATACTTGACTGTGTTGAGTCTTAGTTGTGGCATGCAAGATCTTTGTTCCACACTATCTTTGATCCGGTGTATTGCAGTACACAGGCTCTTTAGTGACCTGCGGGCTTAGTTGCCCCAAGGCATGTGGGATCTTAGTTCTCCAACCAGGGATCAAACCACTTTCCCCAACATTAGAAGGCGAATTCTTATCCACTGGACTGCTGGGGCCGTAGAAGCTTCTGCGCAGAGGAGGAACCCCCCTAGCTCAGGCCTACCTTAGAGGTGAGAGCAGGAGCCGGGAATCCAGTGCGCGGAAGTTGGTGTGGACCTTCTCTGGGGTCATCCCAGGTGCGACTATGGAGAGCCCGAGGCCGGGGTCAGGGCCAGGCTGTTCCCCAGAATGACGGGCCATGCCGAACCCGCAGGCCCGGGTGGAGCGCATGGAGCAGTTCCAGAAAGAGAAGGAGGAGCTGGACAGGGGCTGCCGCGAGTGCAAGCGCAAGGTGGCCGAGTGCCAGCGGAAGCTGAAGGAGCTGGAGGTGGCCGAGGGCGAAGGCGGCAAGGCCGAGCTGGAGCGGCTGCAGGCTGAGGCGCAGCAGCTGCGCAAGGAGGAGCGGAGCTGGGAGCAAAAACTGGAGGAGATGCGCAAGAAGGAGAAGAGCATGCCCTGGAACGTGGACACGCTCAGCAAGGATGGCTTCAGCAAGGTGGGCGGGGCCTGGGCGTGACGGGCAGCAGGTGGGGGTGGGGAGCATTGCGCGGGTCCAGGAGTGGGCGGGTGCTGGCGGGGGGTGGGGCGGGGGCCGCAGGTGGGGGGCGCCGGCAGTGAGGCACCCCACCAGTACCCCTCCCTCTGATCTGCCCGAAGGCCCCAGTCCGAGGCCACACCTGCCACGCCCACGATCCCGCCACACTGATGTGCACGGCGTCGTCACCGCCTCCGCTGTGGATGGGATGGGCGTTGCGGCCGCGGCCCGCCCGGCCAAGTTCGAGGCGCCCCGCGGCCACAGCCTCGCCCCAGCCCACTCCCCTTCTCGCCTCACCACAGAGCATGGTCAACACCAAGCCTGAGCAGGCGGAGGAGGAGTCCGAGGAGGTGAGGGAGCAGAAACACAAAACCTTCGTGGAAAAGTATGAGAAACAGATCAAACACTTTGGTGAGTTGGGCCAGGGGTGGGCTCTAGGTGGGTGGTGCGCGTGAGAGAGGGCTGCCCCTCTGTCTCCTGGGGGCCCTTGGAGCACTTCGCCATCGTCTTCTGGCAGGCATGCTGCGCCGCTGGGATGACAGCCAGAAGTACCTGTCGGACAACGTCCACCTAGTGTGCGAGGAGACAGCCAACTACCTGGTCATCTGGTGCATTGACCTAGAGGTGGAGGAGGTGCGTGCAGACCCTGCGGGGTGGGGGGTTGGGAGGGCCCAAAAGGTTCTGCCTTTTTTTTTTCTTATTTTTTTATTCTCATTTTATCATTCATGTTTGTTCAGAACATTACAGTAGGCATGAAGGGAAAAAGAACTACATTTTAAAACACTGTCTGGAGTCTAATATAGGAAGCTGTACCATTGTCTCTTGGGGGGAAAGGCATTAATTTTACATTGAAGTTAAATATTAAGACCAGCGTCCAAGTAAGCCACGGTTAAGGTTGAAGTGCAAGTTGTGTTCTCACACAACGAGGGCTGGGGAAAGGAGCCCGCCACTCAGTGACGCCGTGCAACGTCCTCCCTTGGCAGAAATGCGCCCTCATGGAGCAGGTGGCTCACCAGACCATCGTCATGCAGTTCATCCTGGAGCTGGCCAAGAGCCTCAAGGTGGACCCCCGTGCCTGCTTCCGGCAGTTCTTCACCAAGATCAAGGTAGGGAGGTGGTCCTCAGGGATCCAGCCTGTGGTCCACTGGGGGAGGCAGACATGGGTCCACTCAGACTCAAGCCCCTGTGATCAGCATCTCATCCATTAGCAGTGGGTTAGTCCGCAGAGGAGCTGGGTATTGGGCGGCTCCCGTGGAGATTTGGAAAGCTGAGCTGGCAGGACGTGCTGAAAGTACCAACCTGAGTGAGGGCCAGAGTCATGGGCACTTATGGGTTTCGTACCTGAGCACCTGAAGAGCAGAGCTAGGGGAGATTGAGGGCAGACCAGAGGATGATCGAGGGCAGCTGTATTGAGTTTGAGGTGCCTTCGAGACTCCACAGGAAGACCTGGAGGAGGTGGGTGTCAGGAGTTTGCAGTATAAGGGGACATTCAGTCAGATGATTGTAAGCACAGGGGTATAAGGTTGAGCTCAGGGAAGACGGAGGAGGCTAGACAGAGCAGGGGAGCGGCCTGAGCCCCAGAGTACCTGTCCTTTAGTTCAGGACCAGCTGTGGGGAGCCCTGGGGCGTCCCTGAGGATCTGCATTGGAAGGGTCCTGGGCTCCCCCGTCTCCCCTGGTGAACATACTCCCTCTCCTGCAGACTGCTGACCGCCAGTACATGGAGGGCTTCAATGATGAGCTAGAGGCTTTCAAAGACCGCGTGCGGGGCCGCGCCAAGCTGCGCATTGAGAAGGCCATGAAGGAATACGAGGAAGAGGAGCGCAAGAAGCGGCTTGGCCCTGGCGGCCTGGACCCCGTCGAGGTCTACGAGTCCCTCCCTGAGGTGAGGCTCCCCAGGCCCTGGCAGGTGGCACGTGGGCTGTCAGCGGATCCCTGGGACCCAGGCCCTGACCCCGCCCCCTGCACCCACAGGAACTTCAGAAGTGCTTCGACGCGAAGGACGTGCAGATGCTCCAGGACGCCATCAGCAAGATGGACCCCACCGTGAGTAACCACACACCCAAGCCCACCGGGACAGGCAGTGTGTCTCCCCCACCTCCAGCCCCGCTGACCACGTTGCTGCTGGCAGTGCCCCTCCTGGGCTTCTCAAAAGAGCCGGGGAGGTTCTGTCATCGAGTGGCTGGCACACAAGACAGCCCGGCCTCATGCCCCATGCTGTCTCACGTTTATTGGGCAGCTGCTATGTGCCCAGCATCTAGATTGAGCGTCCCTGTCCCTGTGGCTGTTTATGAGCACACCCAACTGACTCCACCTTTGCCAGCAACTCAGAGTGGCCTGCTCCACAGTCTCAGTTACCCCATCAAACCAGTATCTCTCAAAAAACATATTAACTCACAAAATCCGTGAGGAGGGCCAAGTATGTGGTTGACGCTGGTTGAACCTCAGCTCTTTGGAGTGGTAACGGCGCTGGTGGATAAGAACCCTGTGTCTTAATAAACCTCTGTCTTAGCCCCTTCCTGCTACGTGGCTCACTGGTTGGCCGCACTGGTTCCCTCGTCTGTAAAATGGATTTAGTCTCTAGACCACCTCAGGGTTTCTAGAAGCTTCTATGGGGATAAGTATGTAGACCAAGGGTCTTCAGAGAATCTGGCTCGAAGGTTCACTGCCTGTCTGTAAATAAAATTTTGCTGGAACCGCAGCAGCCAGGCTGGTTTATTTTCATCTTGTCTATAGTTGATTTTGTGCCGCAGCCATAAAATTGAGGTGTGATGGAATGAGAGGTTTTGACAGGGACCACAGGGCCTGCAAGCCAAAAATACTTGCTGTCTGGCTTTTTATTTTTTAAAAAAAGTTTGCTGACCTTTGTTCCAGGCCTACACTTTTAAAATTTGAATTGTTCGTGCTAAGTCGCTTCAGTCATGTCTGACTCTTTGTGACCCATGGACTGTAGCCCGCCAGGCTCCTCTGTTCATGGGATTCTCCAGGGAAGAATACTGGAGTGGGTTGCCATTTCCTCCTCCAGGGAGTTTTTCTGACCTGTGAATTGAAGCGGTGTCTCATGTCTTCTGCATTGGCAGGCAGGTTCTTTACCACTCAGACAGTAAAAATCCACCTGCAGTGCAGGAGACCTGGGTTCCATCCCTGGGTTGGGAAGTTCCCCTGGAGAAGGGAATGGCTACCCACTCCACCTGTGGTCTGGAGAATTCCATGGACTGTATAGTCCATGGGGTCGCAAAGAGTCGCACATGACTGAGCAGCTTTCACTTCACTTCTTTACCACTAGTTCCACCTGGGAAGTTAAATTTGAATTTTAAAGTTAAGTAAAATTCAGGGGCTTCCCTGGTGGTCCAATGGCTAAGACTCCACGCTCCCAGTGCAGGGGGCCCAGGTTTGATCCCTGGTGAGGGAACTGGATCCCACATGCCACAACTAAGACCCAGCTCAGCCACATAAATGTATCAAAAAAAATAAAAGTAAAATTTCAAGCTCTGTCCTTCCCTTGCACCAACCGCATTCGAACTACTCAGTAGACACCCATGTCTGCTGGCTGCCATGTTGGATAGCACAGATTACAGACCCGTTTTCCCTCATCCCAGACAGCTCTGATGTACAAAGAGCAGAAAGCGGGCTTGGGGATGTGCAGGGGATGGGGCCTGCCCCAAGCAGGCGGCAGCCCAGCCTCACCCACCCACCCTTTTCCCCACAGGACGCGAAGTACCACATGCAGCGCTGCATCGACTCAGGCCTCTGGGTCCCCAACTCCAAGTCCAGCGAGGCCAAGGAGGGGGAGGAGGCGGGTCCCGGGGACCCCTTGCTGGAAGCCACCCCCAAGTCAGGCGACGAGAAGGATGTCAGCGCGTGACCTGTCCCGGCTGCCGCAGGCCCCTGTGCACCCCTTTTCAGGAAACAAAAATAGATGCCATCTCCCCAGGTCCTGGCTTCCTCCGCTTTTGCTGCTCCCCAACCTAGCCCGGAGGGGCCCTGCCACCCCCCTTCCACCGCCCCCCTCCCCCCCAGCCCTCATCCAAGTCTTTGCTTTGAGTCAAAGGGGCTTCACTGCCTGCAGCCCCCCATCAGCATTAAGCCAAAGGCCCGGGGATCCAGGGAGGGGCAGAGGTTGCCAGGTTGGTCCATGGGGTGGGGGTGGGTCCCCAGCCAAGGGGCCTGCTCCAGTCACTGTGGGCTCTGTTCTCGCTGTTCGCCCGCGTCAAGTCTTCTATATAGTAAACAGCAGTTATCTTCCAATAAAGGATTTCAGATGCTCTGTGGGGCGTCAAGAGGGCTGTGGGCACAGCTCTTCTCTGGGGGGTGGGAAGGGACCTGTGAGTGTTGGCGGTTGGGCCTGTGACACCCTGGCTTTGCCCTCCAGCAAATGGGCTGTGTCCCCCATCCACACTCCAGGCTCTTCCATCACCTGGAACCCTTCCTCAGGTCACCTTTGGATCAGAGTTCTCACCACACCCCTATGAAGTCTCTGGCTCATCCCATTCCTCTAAGCCCCTCCTACCATCCATTCGGGAGCATCACCCTCCACTGTGTCTCACCTTCCTTGGGGTCACTTCTGGCTCCAGGACCGATCTTGAGTCTGTCCACGGCCCTTCATTCTCCACCCTGGTCCAGGTCCCGTCACCTCTGGCCTGGACCCCTGCTCGCAGCCTCCTCCCTGTCTCCTCCACCCTCACTGGACCCCAACAAGCAGGGAGTGCCTATGAACAAGAGAGTCCTGGCCCATCCTGCCCCAGAGCAGAAGCCTAAGTTCTTGCAGCTAACTGGGCCCTGTACCATCTGCCTGGTCCCCTCCCTGCGCTCATCACCTCGTGGCCTCCCACTGCCCTCTCACCAACTCCCTCCTCTGCACCTTGAACACTTTAAGCTTCTCTATCAGTGTGACCTTGGGCAGCTTAATCAGCCTCAGCATTCATCTCTGTATAGTGATAGAAGTGTTCGTGCCTTCTTCCCAGGGTTGTGATGAGTGAATGAGATAATGAGCAGGTGCACATAGCACCTGGGCCCCGGCATGTCCCTGTCCCTCACCCTGAACACCCTTCCCTGCAGTCTTCCTCTACGAAGTAATATTTGGGCCCCAGGAAAGAGGTAAAGAGTAGTATCATAAACAGGGACACAGTTTTTAAGACATGAAGTAACAGAATCCAATTGAAGCCCACTGCCCGCCTCTTCTGGGGGATACCACCATCTGGCAGGTGCCTCTCAGTCTGACCAGAGCTCTGGTACCTCCTCCTGGAAGCCTGCCCTGATCCGCCTTCTGAGTCATCCCTCACATCCAGCCATATTCCTGCCTGGCTGTGCCAACCTGTGTATTGCTGTCTCCTTTATGCTGTGAGCACCACCTGGACACAAACAGTCTTGGCCCTAGAATGATCCCGGCGACCCTCACAGATTCTGGTGCTCAGTGAATGCCTTTGTGCCCAAGCTGATTGCCACCAGAGGGCAATAGTGAACTGCAAACAAGTGGTGTTGCTCGATGCTTCTCAAAAAGATTAAAATGGCTGGGACTTCCCCAGAGGTCTAATGGTTGGGACTCTGTGCTTCCAGTTGAGGAGGGGTTGGGAGGGGATGGATTCAATCCGTGGTCCGGGAACTAAAATCCCATACACCACATACATGGCTGAAAAATAAAGGTTTTAAAAGTATTTAAAAATGGCAGGTGGGGGATCTGGGGAGGATTGGGGAGACCCTCCTAAACCTTGTTCATCCGAGATCAATTCAAAATTGTGAACTTGTTAATTCTTTACCATGAAAACTTTCAGAGGTAGAATCTGTATTTCTGGTATTTCCTTTCACCTCGGCCTCCAGTACAACTCAGCATTGCTGTTACTGATCCTTGACTTAAAATTTCAATATTTTGTTCACCATGGATTTTTTTTTTCACATTAATGGTGTTTTTGGAAAATATTACATTAAAATATTTATCTTGATTACTGAGTCGGTGACTTTGCTTTCATGCCACACGTACCTCACCCTAGCACTGTTTAACATTTAAAACATCAAATGATAGTGAGATACAGAATGAAGGGTCTTCCCTGGCAGTCCAGTGGTTAAGACTCTGGGCCTACACCGCAGGGGGTGTAGGTCGCGTCTCTGGTTGGGGAACCAAGATCCCACATGCCCCGTTTTCTTTGTGGCTCAGCGGTAAAGAATGCCTGCTAATGCAGGAGACAAGGGTTCAATCCCTGATCCAGGAAGAGTGACTGGGCGTGACGTGGAACAACTAAGCCCATGTACCACAACGATTGAGCCTGCGTTCTAGAACCTGGGAGCCGCACCTACTAAGCCCATCTGCTGAAACTACTGAAGCCAGTACCGCCAGAGCCTGTGCTCTGCGGCAAAAGCGGCCACTGCAGCGAGAAGCCTGGGCAGTGCAGCTAGAGAGTAGCCCCTTGCTTGCTGCAACTAGAGAAAAGCCCACACAGCAACAAAGACCCAGCACAGCCACACACACACACACAAAATATCCCACATGCTGCAAGTCAAGGCAAAAAAAAAAAAAAAATCTGGTTCCCTGCCCCCAACCACGGGAACCCACTGTCTCTGGTGTCTTGTGACTCCTTCCAGGGTTTCTCTTTGTAAGATCAAATGTAATCTTATCCCTTCCGTTCCTTTTTACACAAAGCATACCACACTGCAGTCAGTGACGTATCTTGCTTTTTTCATTGAACTCTGTGACCCCGCAGATCTTTTCTTAACTGTCCATCAGCACTTCCTCATTCTTTCTACTCTGGTAGTATGTGCTCATCTCAGCATTTATTTCACCAACGGGTTTTTTTGAATTAACACTTGCAGGTTTGTGAGTCTTAGTGGCAAACAGAATCCCACCCAAAATGTTTCACCAAACAAAATGTAATAATGGAGACTTCCCTGGGGGTACAGCAGATAAGAAGTCTTCCCAGGTGGCTCAGTGGTAAAGAATTCGCCTGCCAAGCAGAAGACCTGGGTTCAATCCCTGGGTCAGAAAGATCCCCTGGAGAAAGAAATGGCAACCCACTCCAGTATTCTTGCCTGGGAAATCACATGGACAGAGGAGCCTGGCAGGCTACATTCCATGGAGTCACAAAGAATCGGGCATGACTTAGTGACTAAACAACAACAGTGGATAAGAATCTGCTTGCCAAAGCAGGGGTCACCAGTTCAATCCCTGATGCAGGAATATCCCACAAGCCGAGGAGCAACTAACCCTGTGTGCCACAACTACTGAGCCCTTGCACCTAGAGCCCGTGCTCTGCAACAGGAGAAGCCACTGCAATGAGAAGCTCCCCCGCTGCAATGGAAGAGTAGCCCTGGATCGCCACAGATAGGGAAAGACCACACGCAGCAACAAAAACCCAATGCAACCAAAAATAAATATATATATATTTTAAAGTGTAATGATGTGAGTGGGATAGGAGGACCAACAGAGTGGATTCATTTTCTGGAGCTGCTGTAACAAATCACCACATTTAGTGGCTTCAACACAAACAGATTACCTTACACTTGCACAGGTCAGAAGTTTGACATGGGTCTCTTTGTGCTGAAATCTAGGCACTGGCAAGGCTGTGATCCTTCTGGATGTTCTGGGTAGGATCCATTTCCTCTGTTTCCAACTTCTCGGGGCTGCCTCCGTTCCTTGGCTCGTGGCCACCTCCTTCCATCTTCAAAGATGGCAAAGATGGGGACTTCCCTGGCTGTCCAGTGGCTAAGGCTCCGAGCTGCCAATGCAGAGGGACTCAGGTTCGATTCCTGGTCAGGGAACTAGATCCCACATGCCACAAGTAAAGATCTCATAGGCTGCAACAAAGACCCAGTGCAACCAAGTAAACAAATTCCTAACCTCCCCCCCCCCCCAAAAATGACAAAGACGACATCAATCATGTCACTCTGACTTCTTTTTCTGCTTTCCTCTTTCACTTGTAAGACCTTTTTTTAAAAAAAAAAAAAAAAAGTATGTACGCTTTTTATTTTTATTTACTGATTTATTTCTGGTTGTGCTGGGTCTTCATTGCTGTGAGACTTTTTTCTAGTTGTGGCAAGTGGGGGCTACCCTCTAGTTGTGGTGCCTGGGCATCTTTGTGGAGCACAGGCTCTAGCTGCACAGGTTTCAGTAGCTGCAGCACATAGGGTCAGTAGTTGTGGCTCTGGGCTCTAGAGTACAAGCTCAGTAATTGTCGTGCATGGGCATAGTTGCTCCATGGTATGTGGGAATCACCCTGGATCAGGGATTGAACCCATGTCTCCAGCATTGGCAGGCAGGTTATTTGCCACTAAGCCACAGGCAGTCCCTAAAGACTTCTGTGATTACCTTGAATCCACTAGGATCATCTCCCTATCTTTCTTTTTTTTTTTTTTTTTTAACATGGAATGATTCAGGCATTTGCATATCATCTTGGTGCAGGGGCCAGGCTAATCTTCTCTCTATCTTTCCAATTTTAGTATACATGCTGCTGAAGCGAGCTTGCTAATCTTTTTTTTTGGCCACACCACACGGCATGCAATATCTTAGTTTCCCAGTCAGGGATGGAACCCACAGCCCCTGCAGTGGGAGCAAAGAGTCTCAACCACTGGACCACCAGGGAAATCTTCATTTTAACTACTTTGAGGGGGTACAGTTCAGTGGTGTTAAGTATGAGAAATTCCATACCCATTAAACATTTAACTCCCCGTCCCTGAAATTTCTGTAATTTCGTGCGTGGCTCATTTCACTCAGCATAGAGTTATCAAGATTCATCCATGGAAGAGTGTGTGTCACAAGGTCTCTTTTTCTCTCTCTCTCTTTTTAAAGGCTTTCTAATATTCCATTGTAGAATACATCACAGTATGTCCATCCATTCATCCACTGATGAACACTTGGGTTGCTTCCACCTCTTGGCTACTGTGAATAATGCTGCTGTGAACTCTGGACATGCAGGGACTTCCCTGGTGGTCCAGGGACTGAGACTCTGAGTTCCCAATACAGGGGACCTGGGTTCAAGGCCTGGTCAGGGAACTAGGTCCCCCATGCCACAACTGAGACCCCGACACAGTCAAACAAATATTTTTTTTTAATATTTTTTTTAAAAAACATGGATGTTCAAATGTCTCTCTGAGTTCCTGCTTTCTTGGAATATACACCCAGAAGTGCAATTGCTGAGTCACATGTTAATCATTTTGAGGAACCACTAAACCATAAGCAAGTTTTGAATTCAGTAATGAGTTAGATGTCAGGAGCCTAGAAGCAGAGTGGGGACTTGTCCTCAAAATCATTTTGTGCCTTTTTGATTGAGAATCTTGTGAATGAATTATTTATTTAAAAATAAGTAATTATCTAAAATAATTTTTAAAAAACATTGAAAGGAAAAGAAGAGCAGGATAAGCTTGTTTCCTGGAGCCATTGAAAACACAAAATTGGAACTCACACAACTATCCATGGCATATTAAAGTGTATAATGGGGCTTCCCTGGTGGCTCAGTGGTAAAGAATCCCCCTGCCAATGTAGGGGGGATTGTAGGTTGGATCCCTGGGTCGGGAACATCCCCTGGAGGAGGAAATGGCAACCCACTCCAGTATTCTGGCCTGGAAAATTCCATGGACAAAGGAGCCTAGTGGGCTACAGTTCATGGGGTTGCAAAAGAGCTGGACATGACCGAGGGCATGCACACACACACACACAATGTATACAACGTTGAACGAAAGAGCAGTGAAACCAGAGAGTGAGTCACACCTAGGTAGATGAAATTCATGAACAGGAACTCCAATGAACAAGCAAGTTAGGGGGCCCAACAGATAGATAGGAATTACATCAAGTTCAAGGACAGCATCTCCTCCAGACCTTGGCCTCAGCTCTTTCCCCTGTCTAGTACACCCTGCCCTGACATCCATGTGGCTCCACTTCAGCTCCCACAGATCAGAAAGATGGTTCTAGGACCCCCAGATCTCCAATGACACCATCTCCTTCCTTGCTTTGCTTTTTCTATACCATGCCATCACCTGCTACACTATATATTTTTTACTTGTTTATCCTCATTCTTGGCTGTTGTCCCACCTAAAAGTGCAGGGAATTTTATCTACTCTCTACTCTGTTCCCAGGACCTAGAGCTGGGCAGAGCATACAATAGGTGCTCAAGAGATATGTGCTGATGAAATGAAAAGCAACCCTTCCTCATTGCTTTATAGAGGGTGGAAGGGGAAACATCCACTTCCCTCCAGGAATGAAAGTGGAGAGTGGAACTCTGAGATCCCCCATGGTCTTTATGCTGTTTTGTTTTTTGACCTGAGTGTATGGAATACAATTTTTTTTAAGTTTTAGAAAACTGAGATATAAGTGATACAGAACATTGTGTTAGTTTCAGGAACAACATAAGGATTTGATGTCTGTATACCTTGTGAAGTGATCACCACTATAAATCCAGTTCACATCCGTCACCATACAGAGATACACATTTTTTTTCTTGTGATGAGATCCTTTAAGCTATTCCATCTTCTTCTTGTTGCTGTTCGGTAGCTCAGTCCTGTCTGATTCTTTTCGACCCCATGGATTGCAGTACACCAGGCTTCCCTGTCTTTCACCATCTCTCGGAGTTTGCTCAGATTCATGTCCATTGAGTCAGTGATGCCATCCAACCATCTCATTCTCTGTTGCCCCCTTCTCCTCTTGCCCTCAATCTTTCCCAGCATCAGGGTCTTTTCCAGTGAGTCAGCTGTTCACATCAGGTGACCAAAGTATTGGAGTTTCAGCTTCAGCATTAGTCCTTCCAATGAATATTCAGGGTAGCAACTTTCAAATATATAATACAGTGTTATTAATCAACATGCTGTACAGTCCATCCTCAGGACTTATTTATTTTATAACTAGAAGCTTTTACCTTTTGACCACCTTTGTCCATTTCACCAACACCATTTCTTGCTGATTTAAAAAAAATATTTATTTCTTTATTTGTCTGTGTCTGGTCTTGGTTGTGGCATGTGGGATTTGTAATGGCAGCATGGGAGACCTAGTTCCCTGACCCGGATTGAACGAGGGCCCCCCGCATTAGGAGTGTGGAGTCTTAGCCACTAGACCACTAGGGAAGTCCCAGGAATTTCCTTTCCTTTTCTTTTTTTAAACTTGAAAAACATTTCACCTACTTCTTTTTTATTTAATTTTGGTTGTGCCGAGTCTTCATTGCTGTTTGGGCTTTTCTCTAGTTGTGGTGCACTTACTTCTCATTGTGGTGGCTTCTCCTGTTGGAAAGAACGGGCTTTAGGCACGAGATCTTCGATAATTGCAGCACATGGGCCAGTGGTTGAGGTTCCCAGGCTCTAGGGCATAGGCTCAATAGATGTGGCACATGGGCTTTGTTGCTCAGTAGCATGTGGGATCTTCCTGGACAGGAGTTCTAGCCTGAATCTCTTGCATTGGCAGGTGGATTCTTTACCACTGAACCCCCTGGGAAGCCCTTTCCTTTTCTTTTGATTATTCTCCATCTATGGTTGGTTGAATCTGGGATTCAGAGCCAGGAGATACAAAGGGTCGCATGTATTCCCTTATATGGCTGTATTACATTTTGTTTGTTCATTCATCTGTTGATGGATGCTGGGTTTGTTTCTATCTGGTGCCTAGATGATGTTTTTATTTATCTCCACATCTTTTGGATGCCTGAAATATTTAATACTAAAATAATTTTGGGAAATTCCATGGTGGTCCAAAGTTTAGGAAGTGCCTTCACTGCCATGGGCCAGGTGTGATTCCTGATCAATGGGAACGCACTCCAGTATTCTTGCCTGGGAAATTCCATGGACAGAGGAGCCTGGTGTGCTATAGTCCATGGGGTCGAAAAAAAAGTCAGACATGACTCAGTGACTAAGTGACAACAATGATGCACAACTAAGATCCCACAAGCTAATGGCACGGAGGTAAAAATCCATCAAATAGATCTACACATAGTACAAAAGAAAGATCTCTAAGAAATATTGTGCAATAAAGAAGATACTAGCACTTGTTCTGCACCTGGCTCTGTTTTAAATTCTTTGCTTGTTTGGGTGCATGCTCAGTCCTGTCTGACTCTTTGTGACCCCATGGACAGTAGCCCACCAGGCTCCTTTGCCCCTGGGATTTTCCCAGGCAAGAAAACTGGAGTGGATTGCCATTTCCCCCTCCAGGGGATCTTCCCGACCCATGGTTCCCACATCTCCTGCATTGGCAGGTGGATTCTTTATCACTGAGCCCCCAGGGAAGCCCCCAGGGAAGTCCCCATTTCCTCCACAAACCAGCACAAAACGAACCTGCCTGTGGCTCCTCATGAGAAAGTTTAAGAGGCCATGTATTCACACACAAACAGAGAAGGGTGTGGAATTTCCTTAGAGGGATTCTAAACCCATCTCAAGGCTATTTGGGGGAGAGGGCTGACCTGCTCCCTGAACCTCCTGTTCAAAAAGATACAAAGGGATTTTTGTTTTTAATTTATCAGCCCTTGACTTTTCCCAGGCTTGGTGGGAGCTCTAGGAAGGTCCCAGAAGACCGCTGAGTCTAGGGAATCCCCTCACTCTAGCTTCCTCCTGAAAAAAAAACCCACTAGGGCAGGGTGACTAGTTGTCTCAAGTTTAGCCTGGAAAGTCCCTGGTCTGGGAACTCCCCCTCACTTCTAGGCAAACCCCCATAGTTGGTGGGGTAACCCAGAGCTTCTGTGCTGGGGCTGGACCCCCACTGTGATGTAGGAGTTCAGCAGAGAGGTCACAGGCGTGACGGGCTGCCCGTGAGCTTTGCCAGTGGCGTCTGAGCCTCTCTTCTCTGCAGCTCTGAAGTGGTGTACTGGTCCCACTTCAAAAGAAACGAGGGACTTCCCTGGCAGCCCAGTGGCTAAGACTGCAAACTCCCAATGCAGGGGGCCTGTGTTTGGTCCCTGGTCACAGAGTTTCCCTAGTGGCTCAGACTAAAGAGTCTGCCTGCCTGGGATGATCCCCTGGAGAAGGTAATGGCAACCCACTCCGGTATTCTTGCCTGGGAAACCCATGGACAGTGTAGCCTGGCAGGCTACCATCCACAGCGTCGCAAAGAGTGGGACACAATTGAGTAACTAACACTTTCAAGAACTAGGTACCACATGAGGCACCTAAGACTGGGTACAGCCAAATAAATTAATTAAATTAAATAAATAAACATTTAAAAAATCTGAGAGAGCTCAAAGGATTCTTAGCACCCAGGTCTGGGCCCAACTGGCATCCAGGCTGGGGAAATGCAAACTATTATTAGAGGTTATTGTTATGACTGGCTTTATTACTATTATTGTTATTGGGCTTCCCTGGCGGCTCAGATAGTAAAGAGTCTGCTTGCAATGCAGGAGATCCAGGTTCAACCCTTGGGTCAGGAAGATCCCCTGGAAAAGGAAATGGCAACCCACACCAGCATTCTTGCCTGGGAAATCCCAGGGACAGTGGAGCCTGGCGGGCTACAGTCCATGGGGTCGCTAAGTCAGACAGGACTGGAGAGCCAACACTTTCACTTTCACTTTGATTGATGTTATTAATCACCCCACCTGACAATTCCTGTTGGTCTGGCCTCTGGGTCCAGCAGAGGCCGCCCCATCTCATCTCACCAGGGCTGGCTGTTGAAGAATCTGGGGCACTCCATTTCCTGCTATAGCGCGGTGCTAGTGGCAAAGAGGAAGCCGAGGCTGAAAGGCCATGGCCAGCTCTTCCCGAGCAGGGCAGGACAGTTGCCCGGAGCATAGATGTTTCTGGAGATCATTCACTCCACCAGCTTCTTGGTACCTAAGGTTGCCAGGCACCCTGAGGACACCGTGGGGAACCCCGCAGCTCTTTTGGGGAGCTGACATTCTAGAATGGAAGTCAGGCCTTAAAAATCAGGGCTCAGAGAAAGTTCCAGTAGATGATCACAAAGGCTGCTAAGCAAAATGTAGCTGGTGAAGGGACTAGGAAAACAGACTTGCAGATTCAGAATGAGGAGCTTCTGGGAGGGTTGAGGGTTCATTTCTGGGCCTGGGTATTTGGTTTGTTTTATTGTTGTTCTCATTTAAACACTGGGCCTACAGTGTGTGATAGTCACTCAGTCGTGTCTGACTCTTTGCGACCCCGTGGACTGTAGCCACCAAGCTCCTCTGTCCATGGGATTTCCCAGGCAAGAATACTGGAGTGGGTTGCCATTTCCTTCCCCAGGGCCTATACTGAAGCTCAAGAAAATTTTCTTTCTTCTTCTTCTTTTGTAAAATATTTATTTTCTTGGTTGTGCCAGATCTTAGTTGCTGCATGCAGGATCTTTGTCACAGCATGTGAAATCTTTAACTGTGGCCTGTGCATTTGGGAGCGTAGAGTCTTAGCCACTAGACCACCATGGAGGTCCCAAAGTTTTCTTTTTAAAAAAAAAATTTTTATTTTAGGATTTACCTGGTGGCCCAGGGGTTAAGAACCCCCCTGCCAATGCAGGGGACACGGGTTCAATCCCTGGCGGGGAAGATTCCACGTGCCACAGTGCAACTAAATCCATGAGCCACAACTACTGAGCCTGTGCTGTTTTCAATATAGCAGTGTGTACATGTCATTTCCAAACACCCAGCCTATCCCTCCCCTCAACACTTCCCCTTAGAACCATAAATTCTTTCTCTTAAGTCAATGAATTTGTTTCTGTTTTGTAAATATGTTCGGTTGTATCTTCTTTTTTTTAAGATTCCAACTATGTTCCACATATATTCCAAGGGATATAAGGGTTTCCCTGGTGGCTCGGATGGTAAAGAATATGCCTGCAATGAGGGAGACCTAGGTTCGACCCCTGGGTTGGGAAGATCCCCTGGAGGAGAGCAGGGCAACCTACTCCAGTAGTCTTGCCTGGAGAATCCCCATGGGTAGAGGAACCTAGCAGGCTACAGCCCATAGGGGTCACAAAGAGTTGGACACGACTGAATGGCTAAGCACAGCACGCATATAAGGGATATCACATATCTGTCCTTTTCTATCAGACTTACTTCACTGAGTATGAAAATCTCCAGATTTATCTATGTCACCTCATTAGCATAAACTCAGGTATGGTCGCACAGGTTTATTATGAAACACAAAAGATATTCTTTTCACCTCTTTCAGTCAGGATATTCGAAAGGTTAGGAGCTCTGAGCCAGGGTCCAGGGACTAAAGCCAAATGCTACAATGAAACAGGATGCTATCACCTCTTTCACTCAGGAAGTTTCAAGAGTTGTCGAAGTTCTCTGTCAGGAATTAGGGATGAAGATCAATATATATTTCTTCTTATATCACCATATCACACATGGAAGGGCCAGCTCCCTCAGACAAGGGTATTGATGGGTCAAAGTTCTCAGGCTCATCTTTTATTTTTTATTTTATTTTATTTTAATTTTTTGGCTGCCTTGTGCAGCATGCAGGATCTCAGTTCCCCAACCAGACTGAACCTTTGCCATATGCACTGGGAGTTCGAGGTTTTAACCACTGGACCGCCAGGGAAGTTCCCTTCTCAGGCGCATCTGTGTCTGCCCAATATTCTCATTCCAAACCTCTGGGACCCCTTCCTTTCCAGACAGTGCTCTCACCTTAGCATAAGAGATCCTTGGCATTTAAAGTGAAAGTAAAGTCGCTCGGTCACGTCCGACTCTTTTCGACCCCATGAACTGTAGCCTGCCAGGCTCCTCTGTCCACAGGATTTTCCAGGCCAGAATACTGGAGTGGGTAGCCATCCCCTTCTCCAGGGGATCTTCCCGACCCAGGGATCAAACCCAGGTTTCCTGCATGACAGGCAGATTCTTTACCATCTTAGCTGCCAGGTTAGCATTTAAATGGTATTACAATTCTGTAACCCACACAATCAGGCTCTGAGCCTGATCAGTCATGTCCATAAAGGATAAGAGATTGTGCTCAGATGCTTCACAAATGCTGTGGGCCATGCAGGGAGGACTGACTGAGGTGGGGTGGGCGGGGCAAGGGGAGGAGCCTCAGGCCAGGATAGAAGCGACTTCATTGGTCCGGGTGAGTGATGGTGGGACTGGACCAGCAGGGGTGAGATTTTGCTCATGAACCAAAGATGGGTGTGAGAGAAATGTGAGATTTCTTTTCTGCATTTTGTTTTTTGTTGTTGGCTTTTTGGTTTTGTTTTTGCTGCACCTCGGGTCATGTAGGATCCTAGTTCTCCACAGGGATTGAACCTGCATGCCCAGCAGTGGAAACACAGAGTCCTAACCACCGGACCCCCAGGGAAGTCCTTCCTGAGATTTTCTGAAATTTTTTTCCTTGAACTAACCAATTTTTCTATATTTCTCTTGAGTCCTTCCATAGATGGGCTGAGCAAACACAAGAAAATATAATACATTCTTTTTATTCTATATATATTTTTTCTTTCTTTCTGGCCATGCCACTCGGCATGTGGGATCTTAGTTCCCTGACTAGTGATCAAACCAGAACCTGTGGAGGCAGGTTTAACCACTGGATCACCAGGAAAGTCCTATTCTATATGTTCTATATATTTCATTCTCTATTATGAAATATACAGACACTCTGGAGATGTCACCATTATCAGTACAGAATTCTGCTTTTTTTTTTTTCCCAGCTGCAAATGATTGCCTTGTCAGGGTGAATCACTGTTGATTCCCCAGTCCCCAAGTTCCCAGCAATCACTATCCTCCAGGCTAAGTTTCTGTCTACAACTTCACATTGAATCTCCATAGCTGCCCTGTGAAGAAGGGTCTGTTTTCCCCCCTGTTTTCTCAGACTGAGACGAGTAGTCACGTACTCTTGGCCACAGCTGTTATGGCTCCAACTTCAGAATTAAACCTGGCTCTGCCCTTTGGTAGGGCTTCCCCGGTGGCTCAGACGGTAAAGTGTCTGCCTGCAATGTGGGAGACCTGGGTTCGATCCCTGGGTTGGGAAGATCCCCTGGAGAAGGAAATGGCTAACCCACTCCAGTACTCTTGCCTGGAAAATGCCGTGGACAGAGGAGCCCTGTAGGCTCCATGGGGTAGCAAAGAGTTGGACACAACTGAGTGACTTCATTTCACTTCTGCCCTTTGGTGCTTTGGGACCTGGAAAAGTTCCTCAGCCTCTGTTAAAGAAAAAATTATACTGACACTTGTTAAAAGTTGTTAACTAAACGAAACTTTTAGGTGGCATTTCGGCGGGTGGGGTGGGTTCCGCAGAGCTCTAGTCCTCCTTTATGTCTCAGGGCAGAAAAGAATTCAGTGAAAGTCGGAGTGATGGATACCAAGTGATTTATTAGAATAGGATGCTTACAAGCATCCTTACAAGGCGTACCAGTGGGCAGGTGAGAGGGTGCTGAGCCCCTCATCTTAGTGGCTACAGTTTTATAATCAAAGGAAAAGTGGGGAGAGGGGAAAGACCACTTTCTTCCTCATTCTTTTTTAAAATCATATATTTGTTATTATTATTATTTTTAATTTATGTATTTATTCAACTGCGCCTGCTCATAGTTGCCATACACAGGCCCTTTTAGTTGCAGCACCCAAGATCTAGTTCCCCAACCAGGGATCGAACCTGGGCCCAATGCACTGGGAGTGCAGAGTCTTACCTACTGGACCACCAGCAAAGTCCCACTTCCTCATTCTTGAGTAGATGTTGTGCTTTGATCATCAGCTCCTCCTCCAGATTGGGTAGGGATGGTTTCTTGTCCCCACATGGTTAAGCTGAAAGTCATCACATAACGGAAAAATTATTTCAGGTTTCAGTACAATGAGGATATTTACTTTGAAATGTCACTTTCCCATAAATTATTGTTTTCATGTGTGCAGAAAGCATGTCCTAGAACTTGCTGAGCTCCCTGGGAAGGATGTGGGTCTCACACTGCCATTGTTTTATTGTTTTGGAACTTGCCTCATGTTTGTACTGCATGCTTTGCTGTTAAGCAAGCCTGCTTGGTTTTGTGGTTAAGCAAACCTGTTTTCTTTTTTTTCTTTTATACACCATGAACAAGTGAGATTTATTCTTAGAATGCAAAAGACAGTTCAATTTATGAAAATCAAGCAATTTACTATATCACAGGAATAAAATGAAGGGGAAAACTACATTATCATCTCCACTGATACAAAAAAAACTTTTGACAAAATTCAGCGCCATTTCATCATTTAAAGAAAAAAAAAATCTTTTAACTCGGTATAAAAGGGAGCTTTTCCAAGATATAGACCATATATGAAAAAACCACAGCCAACATCATACTCGGAGGTACAAGACTGAAAGCATTCCCTCTAAGACAAGAGCAAAAACAAGGATGCCTGCTTTCACCACTTCTATTCAACATAGCATTGGAAGTTCTAGTTGGAGCAATTAGGCAAGAGAAAGAAACAAAAAGTGTCCAAATTGGAAAGGAAGAAGTAAAATTATTTCTGTTCCCAAGTGATGTGATCTTGGTAGTGGTGGTTTTAGTCATTAAGTTGTGCACAATTCTTCTGACCCCATGGACAGTAGCCTGCCAGGCTCCTGTGTCCATGGGATTTTTCAGGTAAGAATGCTGGAGTGGGTTGCCATTTCCTTCTCCAGGTAAACCTGTTTTCTTAAGTGACCATTAACTTACTGGGGTCTCCCATATTTTTCCTACTTACAATCCCCTAGTTGGATTAACTATTTAATCACCTACTTGGTCCCTTTACTCTGCCCTTATCATAAATGGTACAGATGAACTTATTTTCAAAGCAGAAATAGAGACACAGATATAGAAAATAAACTTATAAATACCAAAGGGGTAAAGGGGGTAGGATGAATTGGGAAATTGGGATTAGTCATTGATAGATAATTAATAAGAACCTACTGTAGAGCTCAGACAACTCTAGTCAATGCTCTGTGGTGACCTAAATGGGGAGGAAATCTAAAACAGGGGGAATATATGTATCTGCACAACATTCACTTTCTGTACAGCAGAAACTTAACACTGTCAAGCAACTCTGCCCCAATTAAAAACAAACTGTCAACTGCGAAAAAAAAAAAGCACAAACTAACAGTTGAGAGTTATATTTTATTCGGCAGACAAAACTGAGGACTGAAGTCTGGGACACAGCATCTCAGATAACTCTGAGATTGCTATGAAGAGGCAAGGGGGGAGCCAGGATATATTCAAGCTTTTACGACAAGGTTATTGTTAATTGAAGAAAATCAGATATCTCAAGTTAAAGAGTTTAGTGCTTTTCTATGTATGGGAAGATGCAAGAGTGTGAGCTCAATGAAATCATTCCTTTGACAGGCACCTCGGCTGACCTGTGCTTTCTCATCCTGAGTCTCTTCATGGTGCATCTCTGCAAGGGTGGCTGCAGTGACTTCCTAGGTGGGCTTCATGGAAAAGAACCCACCTGCCTGTGCAGGAGACGTAAGAGGTTTGGGTTTGATCCCTGGGTCAGGAAGATCCCCCAGAGGAGGGCATGGTAACCCATTCCAGTATTCCCGCCTGGGGAAACCCACGGACAGAGGAGCCAGGTGGGCTACAGTCTTCAGGGTCGCAAAGAGCTGGACATAATTGAAGTGACTTAGCAGTGACAGACGGGTGGATGGTGGGCATCCTGTTTCTATCCTGAGTTCCCTCAGGGCTCACCATCTGTGCGGCTGTAACACTGATCTTGGTAGCCTTGACCTGCAGCGGTTTGAAGCAGGGTTTCAGTTCCCCTGCCAGAGATTGAAGTCAGCCTGAGGCAGTGAGAACGCTGAATTCTCACCACTAAGACCATCAGGCCCTGGCCTGTCAGCTGTGTAGAAATGAATGTCCACATAGAGACAGGAAGTAGTGAAACAAGTAGTGATTATTAAGTAGGAAAAAGAGAATGTGTGGATAGACACATAGGCAGGCTCAGAGACGGAGTCATGCCCTTATGGTAGTTTGAATCACTCTTCTGGTCTCCTTTGGCCAATCATCTTGCTTGGCCTGGTTCTGAGTATGTATTTGGTTTATCTCAGTGATCTCCCATGTGTGCACGCATCACTTAGCCAAGATGGAGTCCAGTGAAGAGGCCTATGGGTAGGCTGACGTCACTTACTATAAGGAGACGCCCCCTCCTTTTTGACCTCCAAGGAGCCTTTCTGTGCATGTATAGTCGGGGTCTCTTGACTTGTTGTTCAGTCACCAGGTTGTGTCTGACTCTCTGCGACTCCATGGACTGCAGCTCACCAGGCTTCCCTGTCCTTCACTCTCTCTAAGAGTTTGCTCAAATTCATGTCCTTCGAGTCGGTGATGCCATCCAACCATCTCATCCTCTGTCATCCCCTTCTCCTCTTGCCCTCAGTCTTTCCCAGCAGGAGGGGCTTTTCCAATGAATCGTCTCTTCACATCAGGTGGCCAAAGTATTGGAGCTTCAGCTTCAGCATCAGTTCTTCCGATGAATATTCAGGACTGATTTCCTTTAGGATGGACTGGTTTGATCTCCTTGCTGTCGCAGGGACTCTCAAGAGGCTTCTCCAGCACCACAGTTCAAAAGCATCAGTTCTTCAGTGCTCAGCCTTCTTTATGGTCCAACTCTCACATCCATACATGACTACTGGAAAAACCATAGCTTTGACTATACAGACCTTTGTCTGCAAGGTGGTGTCTCTGATTTTTAATTCGCTCTCTAGGTTTGCCATAGCTTTTCTTCCGAGGAGCGTCTTTTAATTTCATGGCTGCAGTCACCATCCATGACTTGGAGAATGAGAAATATGTGGTCTCTGTCTTTTACCTGGGCAAAGCTTAGCTCTTCTGTCTCCTGCTAATTTGGAGTATCCGTCCACAGGGGAGAAACCAGTTGTTTACCCTGAGGCCCATCTAGCTCCTACTCAATGTGATGGCTGGATGACTGCAATATCCTTTGTTTACTGATATGGCAGGCAATATTTTTGACTCACAAAACAGTAAGGGAGACTCTTCAGGACAACTGCAATGGGGGACTGCAAAAGGGGAGAGCACTGGGCTCAACTCTGAATGCAGCAAAGACATCTGGGGATTGCCAGGCAAAGAGCAGAATGAGGGTGTGACAGGGGGAGGGTGGGAGGGGAGATTCCCTGGTGGTCCAGTGGAATCCACCTTGGAATGCAAGGGACACGGGTTCGATCCTCGGTCCGGGAAGATCCCAAATGGCGCAGAGCAACTAAGCCAGTGTGCCACAACTGCTAAGTCAGTGCTTACAGCCCAAGAGCCTCAACTACTGAAGCCCACGTGCTGTGACTACTGAAGTCTGAGCTCCTAGAGCGAGTGCTCCCCAATAAGAGGAGCCACCACTGTGAGAAGCCCGAGCAGCAAGGGCAACCCTTAGCCGATCCCAAAAAGAAAATAAATAAATGAATAAATAAATCTTAAAAAAAGATAGGGGTAGGGGGATTCTTGCTAAACTGACCTCACAGGATTCTTGCTAAAGAGAGGACGAATATTTATCCATCAATGGTGGAGACTGAGAAACCTGATCAGATATTAGGGGTCAGGGGATGACTGTGCAGGACAAAGACAGGACTGGGGCCAAGGCTGAGGGGTAGTCAAGAAGAAGGCTCAGGGCTTCCCTGGTGGCTTAGGGGTAAAGAATCCACCTACCAAGGTAGGAGATTAAGGTTTGATCCCTGGTCTGGGAAGATCCCACTTGTCACAGAGCAACCAAGCCCAAGCAGCACAACCATTGAGCCGGTGCTCTAGAGGCCGGGAGCCGCAACTACTGAAGCCCAAGCACTCTAGAGCCACAACAAGAGAAGCCACAGCAATGAGAAGCCCACACACCACAGCTAGAGAGTAGCCCCTGCCCTCCGCAACTAGGGAAAAGCCCATGCAGCAACGAAGACTTAGGACAGCCAAAAATAAAAATAAATAAAATTATTTTAAAAAACAGAAGAAGGCTCAGAGAACTAAAGTTTGGGCAAGGAAAGAGTCTTTGCCACCTCTGTGTACCTCGGTTTCTTTCTCTGAGAAATGGGGATATGAGATGCCAGAGGACTACTGCTAACATCAGATTGTTAGGGGAACCCACTGACTGAAACCTACTGCCCTGGCCAGGCTTTATAGTAGCTACTTCAGTGAGTTATCTTACAACAGGAGGAATGCAGAACTAACAAACTACCAAAATTCTGGTAAAATGCAGAACTAACAAACTACTACCAACCAGAAAGAAATCGGGAAAGGTCAAAAGGAGAGAGAAGATGCCAATACATACTCGGACCACCTCCCAGAATCCTTGCTGGAATTCATCTAGGCTGATCCATGAATGCACCACCAGGAAGGACTGAGTCAGAATGACTGGCCAGAGACAACCCAGAAACTAACCCCATCACCATAAAACCCCAGACTGAGAGCCATGCAGCAGAGCAGTTCTCCTGTGTTCCCTTAACTCCGCTGCTCTCTTTTCCCCCGGGCGCCCCTTTCCAATAATGTCTTTTGCTTTGTCAGTACTTGTGTCTCCTTGGTAATTCATTTCCAAGTGTTAGACAAGAGCCCACTCTCGGGGTCCCTCTTCCTGCAACAAAATGAAATAATGCGTACGAAACGCTGAGTGCACAGCCTTCTCTGCAAATATAAATAGCAGCGACTTGTTTTGCAGGGATCAGAACTTGGATCAGGTGGGGCGCCCAAGCTGCTACCTTGAGCAAAGAGGCCTCAGAGAACAGGATTTTGTTGTTGTTCTTCAGTCACTCTGCCACCCCAGGCTTCCCTGTCCTTAACTATCTCGCAGTGTTTGCTCAAACTCATGTCTATTGAGTCAGTGATGCCATCGACCATCTCATCCTGTCGCCCCCTTCTCCTCTTTTCCTCAATTCCCAGCGCCAGGGTATGGATGATCAGAAAAGGAATGTGAGCTGGTGGGCCCTGAATGCCTCCTCCAGAAGGCGGGGGTGGGGATGGGGGTGGTTGGTGGTTGGTGGGGTGTCTTAGCTCTGAGAATCAGGGCTGGCCACGCAGACAGGGAGGAGACGGAATGTAGGGCCACACGGCAGCGGGGTTGGAGGATTGAATGGCAGCCAGCTGCGACCTTGATCGCCGAGATGACGATCTGGCCTTGCACCAGGGTAAGGGCTGGAAGCCTGACTTGCTTGGATCCACACCTGCGTGGGTAACTGAAGTCTCGGCGCCGCAGTCCTCCCTCTCCCGCCCCGGGGTTGAGCGAAACTTGAAGCCTGAACCAATAGGGGAGCCGTCGTAGTAGTGAAGGGGCGGAGCAGGACAGCGACCAATGAATGTGCCCGTTTCAGGCGACCAATGGGAGGTGCTGTTCCAGCGGCGATCAAGAGGCCGCTCCCCGGGGTGGTGGGGCGGGGTCCAGGGTTGTAGCGAGTTCCGGGGAAAGGGTGAGTCTGGAAGGGGGCGCGAGGGACTGCGCCCGGGAGATCATCGGCAAGGATGCAGCCGGCGGAACTGCCCTTTGCAGGAGGTGGTTAGAAGCCCCCACACTGCCTTGTGACTGATCGATGCCGGGTGGGTACACAGCGCGGTTCCTGCCAGCAGGGTTTGGAGGTTTCTGGCGGGGAGGTGGGGGTGCTTAGGGGGTTGGGGGCTGCGGACCTCGCTTAGACCTCATCTTCAAAGCTAGATCTGTGCCCAGTGGGGATGAGGAAGGAGGAGATGGCCACTACAAAAGCCCGATCCCTGGGGTCTTATCTCAAAGATAAACATTTGTTGTTGTTCAAAGTCAGTCGTGTCTGACTTTGCGAACACTTACCGAGCGTTTGCCAGGCCCCTCGCGGAGCCCTTTCTCTGCTTCAAGCTCATTGAATCCTCCCAGCAACCCTTTGAGAGAGAGAGACTGTTTTATGCCTATTTTCTAAATGAGGAAACAGGCTCCGAGAGAAGTTGATTCCTGAGAAATCCGGCCTTATGCAATTGTGATATTCTGTTTTTCCCTCATCACGGTCTTAAATGAGTAACGTCACTAATTGCTAACAGTCCTTCTCTGGAAATACTTGGAGACCTCAGGAAGCCTGGGCCCTGGGTCTGTCTCTCAAAAAGTTCCAGATTGTTGGGAAAAGAGCTGAACAGAACCCCTCTGCCGCTCAGGGAGCTAGCAGGGACCCTTGTCACTAGTAGGGGTAGATGTGGGAGGCAGGAATATTGGCTTAAAGGGAGAAACGACTATGATTATAAAATTAATGATAATGACTTCATTCTTGGCTTTATCATATTTGTTATTTGGTCATGCCTGTATCAAGATTCTTAATGTGTAACATGCAGAACTGTGTTGAAACATCACAACCTAATTGATTTATAACTCGTTTTAAAAAAATATAGAAAAAAATAACCATAACTACAATCATCCGATTTAGTTACACGATATAAGAAATATGAAGTGTAACAGTAGTAATCAAAATGTGAGGTGGAGAATTAAAAATGTAAAGTTTACAAATTCTACTAAAGGGAAGCTGTTAACTTAAAAGAGGATATTGTCAGTGTGAGGTATGTTTTGTAAGTCTCATGACACGTCTTAAACTTATTAAACTTAGGGTAACCACAAGGGAAAAATCCTGTAGTAATTTCATCCAAACACAAAGACAGACAGCAGGATAAGAAACAAGGAAGAACCTGTCTACGAAGCAACCAGAAAACAACAAAATGGCAATAGTAAGTCCTCACCTGCTCACAATATGGTACAGTAGTGCATCATTCCCTTACAACTCTAGTTTAAAAGTTTCTTTAAAAGGAATGTAGAAACATCACAACCGTCTCTTCATGGCAACATTCTCAGCATGTCTATTTTCCAGATGGGGAGACTGAGGCCCAACATGACGAAGTGACTTGCACCTGAGCTGACACAGGATTCACCCCCAGGTCTGTCTGACCACCCAGGTTATTTTGGAAAGGTGGGTTCAGGGCAGACTTGTATTGGTGAATTTGTCCAGTAAAGGGGTTGGTGGTGGTGCTGTCCATGACTGATGCCGTGTGGGGGGAGGGTGAAGTCCCAAATCTTTCCCTTCAGTCTGGAAGGTGGGAAGGTTGAGGTACTAAAAAGGGCCCTCAACGCTGAGGCCTGGGGCTTGATAGGGTGTTCCTTCACAGGCAGGCCAGCTGTCAAGAACATGCCTCTGTGCCAATGGAGGGCCGCCACCAGGGGCAGGAAGCCCAGTGGGGACGGTGCTCAGCCCATGGCCACCAGAGGAGGCCTGAAAGTGCTTCTGCACTGGGCTGGCCCCAGTGGTGGGGAGCCCTGGGTCACCTTCACTGAGGCCACACTGACCGCGGAGGACGTCTGCATCCACATCGCACACAAAGTCGGTGAGTCCCAGCCATCGGCTCCATAGGGGGTGGAGGTGCCAGCAGCCACTGGGCCCTGTTCATCCAGTTTCTGCCCATTCACGCAGCCCGCATTGGGTGAGCACCTTCTGTGTGCCAGTCCCCAATTACTGTCTCTGTAATTTGCAATCAGCTTTGTAAAAAGCTGACATTCTAATGAAAGCGAAAGTGTTAGTTGCTCCGTTGTGTCCAACTCTTTGCAGCCCCATGGACTGTAGCCTGCCGGGCTCCTCTGTCCATGGGATTTCCCAGGCAAGAATACGTCAGTGGGTTGCCATTCCCTTCTCCAGGGGATCACCCCAACCCAGGAATCGAACCTAGGTCTCTTGCATTGCAGCTGAATTCTTATAGGGCTCATCAAGAAATGCAATAAATAAGGAAGCTGAATAGAAGGCCAGAGATGACGGTAAAAGATTTAACACTTGGGGACTTGCCTCGTGGTCCAGAGGTTAATACTCTGAACTTCCACTGTGGGGATGGGAGCCAGGGTTTGATCCCTGACTGGGAACGAAGATGCCACAAGTCTCATGGTGCAGCCAAAAAAAAAAGATTTAAAACTTGAGGAGATAAGGGAGCAAGCCACAGGTACATCTGGCAGTGAGAACAGCAAGTGCAAAGGCCCTGAGGTGGGAACTTGCTGGTAACTGTGAGGAGGCCAATGTGGCTGTAGCCAAGTGACTGAAGGGGAGACAGGGATAGGTGAGGGTGAACAGGTGATGGTGCAGGTTGTGCAGAGCCTTTTGGGCCTCAAGGAAGACTTCGAATTTTACTGCAAGTGAGGTGGGAGCCATGGAGGACTGTGAGCAAAGGAGGAACATGGTTGGACTCAAGGGTCAAAGATGCTCTGGCTGTTGTGGCGGGAGCAGAGTGTGGTGGGTGAGGTTAAGAGCAAGGAACTCCAGGAAGGGAGATGATGGGCGAGAGGTCTTAAACCTTAAAGCTTAAGGGCCTTAAACCCCAGAGGGAGAGTCTAGAGTTTAGACTTTTTCCCAGGAGCAGTAGGGTAACATGGAATGGTCATGAGAGCTTGCAGTGGATGTGCTCAGAAGTCTAATGTCTTCTGCCAGAGGAGGAGAGGGCATCTTCACTTACCTACCCCTTCCTCCAGGACATCGTCTCAACCCCCCTGCCCCACAACTGAATGGGGGCTTTCTGGTAGATTTCTATAACACTTTGTACTTTTCCACTGATGGCAATACTTTATTTTCCAATAATAAATAAATAAATTATTGACTGCACCAGGTCTTAGTTGCGGCACTTGAGATCTTTAGTTGCAACATGTTCGATCTAGTTCTCTGACCAGGGATAGAACCTGGGCCCCTTGCATTGGGAGCACAGAGTCTTAGCCACTGGACCACCAGGGAAGTCTCTGACCGTAAAGAAGTCGGACAGGTTTGCTAGGTGTGTGAATCATGCCTGGTGAAGGTCCCAGAGAACCTGATCTGTTTGAGGAAGCAAAAGATCTTAAGAGTGACTGGAGCATCAGTTTCAAGAATTTAGAAGGGAAACTAGAAATTCAAAGCAGAGCATGACTGTCTGGGTCCAGGTCATGGTGGTTCATTGCTGAGAGGGTTGAGCTTTCTTATGGGGCCAAGGGTGGGGCATGGAAGTTTTAAGCCAGAGAGTGAAATAGATTGGTTCTTTTTTTCCAAAGAATGTCTTCCTCTAACATTTGTCTTTTGTTTTTATTTTAAATATTTATTTATTGGCTGCATCAGATCTTTGCTGTGGTGTAGGAGCTCCTCACTTGTGGCTTATGGGCTTAGTTGCCCTGTAGCATGTGGGACCATAGTTCCCAGACCAGAGATTGAATCTGCATCCTCTGCATTGGAAAATGGATTCTTAACCACTGGACCACCAGGGAAGGCCCACAGATTGGTTCTTTAGGAAGCTGTCTCACAGGGAGGTGTGCTCCTTCTTTGGGGTGCAGTACACTTGGATGTAATGATTTTTTTTTTTTGGTTGTGCCATGTGGCTTATGGGATCTTAGTTCCCCAACCACGGGTTGAATCTGGGTCCTCATCACTGAAAGCACCAAGTCCTAACCATTGGACTTCTGGGGAATTCCTGGATGCAGTGATTTTTGTAGAGCAATTTGGCATCCTATAACCTGAATACATTCCCTGAGGGCACACAGTTCTGCTCCTAGATACGCACTCTACAAACACTCAGCTCATGTGTTCCAGGAGACACACACGAGAATGTTCAGAGCAGCCTCATTTATCTCACTGAGAAATAAGAGGCCATCTCAAAGTCTGTGTAGAGGAGAATGCACAGATCAGTTGCAGTGTGGTTGAACGCTGGAATAGTATGCAGCCAGGAAAAAGAAACTCAACCAAAGTTACATGTATCACGTGTGAAGCTTAAAAGCTATCATAGTCTGAAAAAACAAATTGCTTAAGGACACCTATGATATAATACCACATTCAAGTTTATAGCATTTAAAACTAGGTCATAGAAAATATGAAAATGATAAACTCTAGTTCAGGAGTATGGTTACCTCTTTGTGATAGCAGAGAGGAGGTGGATGTATGTAGGTGAGGGTTTCATTTGGACTTGCCAAGTTTTATTTCTTTAGTGGCTGGTACTTGCTGCTGCTGCTGCTAAGTCGCTTCAGTCGTGTCTGGCTCTGTGCGACCCCATAGACAGCAGCCCACCAGGCTCCCCCGTCCCTGGGATTCTCCAGGCAAGAACACTGGAGTGGGTTGCCATTTCCTTCTCCAATGCACGAAAGTGAAAAGTGAAAGCAAAGTCGCTCAATCATGTCCGACTCTCAGCGACCCCGTGGACTGAAACCTTCCAGGCTCCTCTGTCCATGGGATTTTCCAGGCAAGAGTACTGGAGTGGGGTGCCCTTGCCTTCTCCAGGCTGGTACTTGGGTGATTATAAATTATTCCAAGAGAACTATTTTAGATACAGTTTTTAAGTGATGTATGTATTAAAAAAGATGCTTGGGTGGCCAGTATGGGTAATGACAACAAATCTGGAGGCTGAACAGGGACTGCGTTTTGTATTTGAAGGAAGTGGGTGGATCCTAGAGAGAATGAAGGGTGCAGAAAGAACAGGACTTGTGACCAATCTGATTTTGAGGGGGTGAGATGAGTTAGGGACAAAGATGAAATCCTGGCTTAGAGAACTAAGCTGAGAGGGGGCAGGTTTGGGGACCTCAGATGAGATCTGTCTGTAACAAAGCACATCTCAAGGGGCCAGAGATATCTACACAGGATGACAGCCAAGGGTAGTTGGCTATTTCTCTGGGGCTGGAGTTCCAAGAAAGACAGGCAAAGTGCCAGCAGTCTGAAGAGCTGTGTTAGTAAGTCTGTGCTAGGCTTGCTGTAGTCAAAAGCAGCATCCTCCAAATTCTCCTGGGTCAAGACGGTGAAAATTTACCTTAAGTCTTATAGTGAAAGTGTTAGTTGCTTAAACATGTCTGACTCTTTGCGACCCCATGGACTGTAGTCCACCAGGGCCCTCTGCCCATGGAAGTCTCCAGGCAAGAGTACTGTAGTGGGTAGCCATTCCCTTCTCCAGGGCATCTTCCTGAGCCAGGGATCGAACCTGGGTCTTCCACATTGCAGTCAAAGTCTTTACCATCTGAGCCAACAGATGTAAGCATTTAATGCTGATGCCCTAGCGTTGAATGCTGGTCAAATGGTTCCCCTCTATCTTGTCATTTCACCACTACCCATGAGGGGTCTCCAACATTCCCCCAGTAGGGAAGAGGACAAGAGAGTTTATTTCTAGACCTGGAAAACATATATTCCTTCTGTCCACATCCCATTGGCAAAAAAACCTGTCCAATGCCCTCATCCTAGCTGGAAGGGAGACTGGGAAATGTAGTTTTTCTGTGTGGCCAGCATGGTCTACATATTGCATTGTCTTCTTTTGGCAGGGGAGGAGGCCAGGGAGAGGTTGTGAAGGGAGACAACAGGTCTAGGAGTCCACGAGGCTAATGGCAGCAGACATCAACTTCCTGACTCATTTCTCTCCTGTGCAGGCATCACTCCACCCTGCTTCAATCTTTTTGCCCTCTTCGATGCCCAGGCCCAGGTCTGGCTGCCTCCAAATCACATCCTGGATACCTCCAGGGACTCCAGCCTGACGCTGCACTTCCGCATGAGGTGGGCAAAGTCCCCTTAGAAGGCTTTTGTCCTCTCCCCTCCCTCCCTTGTCCCCACCTGCCAAGACTTGGCCTGAATCCATGCTAAACCCTGACTGCACCCTCTCCTTTGCTGCAGGTTTTATTTCCGAAACTGGCATGGCACGAATCCTCAGGAGCCGGCTGTGTACCGCTGCGGGCCCCCAGGGTCTGAGACTTCCTCAGAACAGGCAGAGCAGGGGGTGCAACTCCTGGACCCTGCCTCCTTTGAGTACCTCTTTGAGCAGGTGTGAGCAGGGCTGGGGAGGTGTGACTATTTGTGAGGGACCTTGGGTGATTGAGGAGCCGCCACTTCCCTCCCAATTTGCTAGTGGGTTTCACTGATGCCATCTGGGATCCTTTGGTTGCCTGAACAAAAGGGTTTTGGACTCTCAGGGTTGCAGGGGTAAGAGTACTGTGGTTGATTAGTGATATCTGCCACAGGCATAGGATTGGGCAGATGAGGCATACATATGGAGTCCCTCCCTTCCTGAAAGTAATTGGAAGCTGGGGAGTGAACAGGTTCTCACACCTCCCTTTCTGCCTGGTTCCCCATCCCCAGGGCAAGCATGAGTTTGTAAATGACGTGGCATCACTATCGGAGCTGTCTAGCGAGGAGGAGATCCACCACTTTCAGAATGAGAGCTTGGGCATGGCCCTTTTGCACCTCTGCCACCTTGCTCTCCGCCATGGTGTCCCCCTTGAGAAGGTGGCCAAGAAGACCAGGTATCTGGGAATGGGGCAGGGACATTGCATAGGTAGGTGGACATGCCCGGGTATCTGAAGGCCAGGGTAAACTTTATATACTGCCATGCCTTCATTCACTCAACAAACATTTATCAAGCACCTGCTGTGTGCTGGCACTAGTTTTGGGTGTTGAAAACACAACAGTAAGCCAGGCAGACAAAATCTGTGACTTCCTAGAGCTCACTTAAAAAAAAAATTGTGTATTTATTTTGGCTGTGCTTTGTCTTAGTTGCAGCATGCAGGATCTTTAGTTGTGGCGTGCAAACTCTTAGTTGTGGCACATGGCTTCTAGTTCCCTGACCAGGGATCAAGCCCAGGGCCCCCTGCATTGGGAACACAGAGTCTTAGACACTAGACCACCAGGGAAGTCCCTGGAGCTCATATTTGATGGAGAAGACAGGCAATAAGCAAAATACAAAAGTAAAATGTATAGTGTTTCTGATGGTGACGAATGCAATGGGGAAAAATTAAACTGGAAAAGAGGAAGGGGGTATTAGAGAATGAGGGGCGTACAGTTTAAAACTGGGTCATCAGTTTCTCACTGAAAAGGTGACATTCACTTTCAGAGATTTGAAGGAAGTAAAGGAGGGAGCCAGGTGGGTATTTGTGAGAAGAGAATTTTCCAGAGGTATCAGCCAGTACAAAAGCCCTGAGCCTGGGCTGTGCCAGATGTGTTGGAGAAAGTATGGTTGGAGTAGAGTGAGCTTGGGTGACTCCCTAGAATTCAAGGGAAGGGAGAAGGCAGGAGTCTGGGGAAGTTACTCACCTCCACTGAGGTGAGGATTGGAGCAATCAGGGCACACTGCCTGGAGGAGGCAACCCTGCAGTTTTTTGTTTTTCTTTTTTGGTTGTGCTATGCAGCTTGTGGGATCTTAGTTCCCCCATCAGGGTTTGAAACCAAGGTTCCAGCAGTGAAAGCGCCAAATCCTAACTACTGAAAACCGCCAGGTAATGTCCCAGGACCTGCATTTTAAAAAAAACAAAAATCATTTATTTTATTTTTGGCTGCATCAAGTCTTAGTTGAGGTATATGGAATCTTCATGGTCTTCTCTCTAGTTGCAGCGTGTGGGCTAAGTTGCCTTAAGTCATGTGGGGTCTCAGTTCCCTGACCGAGGATCGAGCCTGCGTCCCCTGCATTGAAAGGCATATTCATAATGACTAGAACACCAGGGAAGTCCTAGGACCTGCAATTCTTTTTGAAATTGTTTATTTATTTTTGGTTACGCTGGGTCTTTGTTGCGGCGTAGGCTTTCTCTAGTTGTGGCGAGCAGAGGCCACTCTCTAGTTGCAGTGCACAGGCTTCTCACTGCAGTGATTTGTTGCCAAGCACAGGTTCTAGAGCACAGACTCAGTAGTTGTGGCGCATGGGCTTAGCTGCTTTGCAGCATGTGGGATCGTCCCAGATCAGGGATTGAACCCCTGCCCCCTGCGTTGGCAGGTGGATTCTTTACCACTAAACCACCCGGGACATCCTAGGACTGCAATTTTTTTTTTTAATTAATTTATTTTTAATTGGAGGATAATTGCTTTACAATGTTTTACAAATCGGCCACAGGTATATACCCATGTCTCGGCAATTCTTAAAGCACATATTTTTCAATCCCTGTCGTGTTATCACTCTGGAGGACCAGGGCTGTGACCATGAAGCCAGGATGCTGGGGAGCCCAGAGGAAACACTCTACCTAGCCTGGAGATCAGAGGATGCTCCTGGGGTGACATTTCTGCTAAGACCTGAAGGTTAAGTTGGCTTTATCCAGACATGGACTGCTTTGGCAAAGCATTGGAGGCAGTGGGAACAACATGTACAGAGGCCCAGAGGCAGCAGGCGGCAAAGGCCTGTTTCCAGGGGAACTGAACTTGGAATGCAATTGCCCAAGTGCTGGAGTCAGCCAGGCACTAATCGGGGGTCTTTTCCCCTCACGGTCTTTAGGGAGCCCTGGAAACATTGGGAGTCGGGGCAGAAGACAGCTAGAACCTTGAGCTTTAGGATCCCTCTGTTCAAGGGATGGAAAAAATGGCCTGGGACATGGAAGATAAGGCTTGTGTGTGTGTGAGCGTGTGTGTGTGTGAGTGTGTGTGTGTGTTTACTTGCTCAGTCATGTCCGACTCTTTGCGAGTTCATGGACTATAGTCCCCCAGGCTCTTCTGTCCATGGGATTTCCTAGGCAGCAATACTGAAGTGGGTTGCCATTTTCTCCAGGGGAATCTTCCTAACCCAGGATCGAATTTGCGTCTCCTGCATTGGCAGGGGGATTCTTTACCACAGTGAGCCACTGGGGAAACCCAGGATGGGGTGTAGAAACCTGTAATCTGAATGGGCTGTGCTGGGGACTTTGCTAGTCTAGGAATCCAGCTGCCAATGCAGGGGACTTCGGTTTGATCTCTGGTTTGGGAAGATCCCACGTGCCACCCCTGTGCCAGAACTTCTGAGCCTTCTCTCTAGAGCCTGTGCTCCCCGAGCCCAACCAAAAAAAAAAAACCATACATACATAATAAAATAAATGGGCTCTGCGGTGGGCGGTTCAGGCAGGAGAAGAGGTGAAGAGTACAGCTTTGTGAGGAGCAGAGGGGCTTCCCAGAGCTGTCCTTTTATTGATAATCATATTAATGATCAAAACAATAGTGACTTCTCTAGTAATAATAATAGCCAACACTCACATAGTCTTTATTTTGTGCCAATCAATAGTCCTAATTCTCTCGTCAGCCCTAGATGTGGGTACTGTTTGATCCCCTTTTACAGACGAAAAGACGGAGCTCTTTAGAGCTTAAGGAATTCACCCAATATCTGGAATTTGAGCCACGTAGTCCCCTCCAGAGCCCTGGGCCCTGGTCCTGACACCATTTGGCCTTGCTATGCTCGCCCTTTATCACATTCTCTTTCCACCTTCATGACAGCCTGCCTGCTTTTTTTTTTTATTGTTTGTACTTTTATTCAATTTTAATATTTTTTAGCTTAATATATTTTGATTGAAGTACAGTTGATTTATAACGTGTTAATTTCTGCTGTACGGCAAGGTGATTCAGTTATATATATATGTATATATATTTAAATATTCTTTTCAGTTATAGATTATCACAGGATATTGAATATGGTTCTCTGTGCAGTACAGTAGGATCTTGTTGTCTATCCATACTGAAGCTTACATCTACTAACCCCAACCTCCCACTCCACCCCTCCCCCAACTCCCTCCCCCTTGGCCATCACCAGTCTGTTCTCTATGTCCATAATTCTGCTTCTGTTTGGTGGAGAAGCTCATTTGTGTCATATTTTGTTTTTAATTATTAATTTTTAAAATTTCTGGCTGCACTGTTTTCTTCATTGTGTTGTGCAGGCTTTTCTAGTTGTGGTACATAGTCACTAGAATGCATGGGGCTCAGTAGTTGTAGCAACAAGCTTAGTTGTGGTATATGGGATCTTAGTTCTCCAACCAGGGATCAAACTCAGGCCCCCTGCATTGGGAATACAGAGTCTTATCATCTGTACCAACAGGAAAGTCCCTGTTTTAGATTCCACATATAAGTGGTATCGTATGGTATTTGTCTCTCTCCTTCTGACTTACTTCACTCAGTATGACAATTTCTAGTTGCATCCATGTTGCTGCCGCTGACATGATTTCATTCTTTTTCATGGCTGCATAGCATTCCATTATATATGTACACCACATCTTTATCTGCTCATCTGTCGATAGCATTTAGGTTGCCTGTTTTCTAGACGAGGCAGCTGAGGTTCAGAGAGGTTAAACCACTTTCCCATCATCGCCCAGCCGGGGCCCCTGAACTGCCCCTCTTGGTCATCCCCACAGCTTCAAGGATTGTATCCCACGCTCCTTCCGGCGACAGATCCGGCAGCACAATGCTCTGACACGGCTGCGCCAACGAAGCATCTTCCGCAAGTTCCTACGGGCCTTCCAGCCGGGCTGCCTCTCCCAGCAGGTCGTCATGGTGAAGTACCTGGCCACGCTCGAGCGACTGGCACCCCGCTTTGGCACAGAGCGTGTGCCCGTGTGCCACCTGGAGCTGCTGTCCCAGGCCGAGGGGGAGCCCTGCTACATCCGGGACGGTGGGCAGGCCCCTCCCGACCCCGGGTCTGAGTCTGCTGCCGGACCCCCCACCCATGAGGTGCTGGTGTCAGGTACAGAAGGCATCCGGTGGCGGCTGGTACGGGCGGAGGTGAGTGGGGTGCCTCTACTATCTAACAGTGGAGGGTGTGGGCTCCTGCTCAGCCTTGACTTTGGCCTCGGAAGCTGGCTATGGCAAAGGTGGTTTTCCCTACGTGGCTCTGGGATATGTTTGTCTGTGCTGGGGGTCTGTTTCTTGGATAGTGTCTTAAAGGCTCTAATAAGACCTGCAATCAAGAATTAAGTTCAGTCTTAATGTTCTGCCTAAGCATTTCCAATGCATGTTGGTTCCAGATCCCTTCCAATAATATGACATTCTTCTAATCTGCCATGGAATTAAAAGTCTAGGCCACATACTTGGTTACCTGGTCAGCCTGGATCAGCTCCAGGCCAAGCCCATTTCCTTCAGCTTGGCCTTCAATAGAGGGATAGCAGCTGTTTCAACCCCCATGGTGATAAATCCTCTGCCTGCCCCCCACCCCCCACCCCCGGGGAGCTGATGGCTAGGGTCTCTGCTTCTGGAGAACACCTTGACCTCTGGGACCAAGAGGGCTAGGAGCCCCCTTTCTGCCCTCCCCAAAGTTCCATCTTCTGGTGACTGTATCTCTCTGGATGGGTCCCCCGTCCAGCCTGTGACACTGCACTCATAGGTAGATGCCCGAATAGGTAACCTGTTCCTTCCGGCTCTGCCTCTCCGCAGGGAGGGAAGGGCAGGAGGACTGAACAGGCACAGCCCTGCTCTATTCACCTGCCCCACATGCTGGCTTCCAGGGGCCTGGTGATGGTGGTGGTGGTGGCGGCAGCAGGATGCCTGATGCTGGCCCATCTGGGAAGAAAATGAAGGCCCAGAAGGCGGGCAGCGAGCCAGTGGACAGGCCTCGGGAGACCCCCTGGTCCTACTTTTGCAACTTCCAGGACATCACCCACATGGTGCTGAAGGAACGCCACGTCAGCATCCATTGTCAGGACAACAAGTGCCTGGTGGGGCCTGGGGCTGTGGAGCCGGGCTGAGGGGGGCAGATGCCTCCGGCCTGTGATGCGTGCCTGATGACCCCCCACCCCCGCCCCCGGCCTGCAGGAGCTGACCCTGCCTTCCCGGGCTGCGGCCTTGTCCTTGGTGTCGCTGGTGGATGGTTACTTCCGCCTGACCGCCGACTCCAACCACTACCTCTGCCACGACGTGGCTCCTCCACGGCTGGTGATGAGCATCCAGGATGGCATCCACGGACCCCTGCTGTGAGTGCCTGGGGGCGGGGGTGGGGTGGGGTGGGGGCAGGCCAGGAAGGGCAGCCGCCAGCTGGACAGTGAGCTCTAGGGACTGTGGAGTTTAAAGCACGTGTGTGCACATTGATGTCTTATGTGCGCCTGTGCGTCTTAGGGTGGGAAGGCCTGTGTGTCCACCACCTGTATGCGTGCACACTGGTGTGCAGACTTTCAAGTCTCAGTGAGTACGTATCAGTGTGTGTGTGTGTCCTGTGTCTACATGCATGTGTGTGCGAGCATCCGTGTCTCGTGCGTACATGTGTGCGTGTACTGTGCAAGGATTCACTGACACCGCGTTGGACACGCGTTCACATCAGTGAGTGCTCACGGGGGTGCATGTGTGCAAGCAGAGGTTATGCAGGGAGAGAGGGCACCTGTGATGGTGTGGGTTGGTGTGCCATTCTGAGAGTGCCTGGCTTTGGGACTGGGTCCCCGTGCATGTCTGGATGTTCAACAGCTGTGTCCCTGCTCTGGGGACTGCATGTGATTTTGTTCTGTTTTTCTTGTTGTGGTTTTTGACATTGCCATGAGGTTGTGGGATCTCAGTCCCCCCGACCAGGGACTGTACGTTGAACCCGTGCGCCCTGCAATGGAAGCACAGAGTTTAACCACTGGACCGCCAGGGAAGTCCCCCAACTGCGTTTTAACTTGTCAATGCCCATTTTCACACCTGACTGGTGACTTTTGCACGGCTGTGTGTTTCTCAGATGCTGGTGGCCACTGAGATATGCATGTGGGTGTTCCCAGCCCTGGGGTTGTAATGTGACTCACCCCTGTGACTCACTGAGCGTGCCTGCCTGGACGTGTGTGGCTGAGACGGTTGAGAGTCAGGGCTTGTAAGGTCATTGGTGTGTGTATGGCCCTCCCGTTTGCTGCCTGGTTGGGGTTTGTGACTGTCAGCTCCTCTGCGTATCCAGAGGGTTTCCCTTGTCCTACCTGTGACACTGGGACTAGCCGCCGGGGGGCAGGGGTGCATCATAAGAGGTCTCACCCCTCCTAGCCTAGTCTGTACCCCAGAGGAGGGTGAGGCCTCCTCACCTCTCAAGGGGCTGTGGCCTCATGACAGTCTGTGGGCCATGTCAGCGTTGTCTTAGTCCATTCAAACGGAATACCAATGGCTGAGTGGCTTAGAAACCACAGACACTTCTCAAGTTCTGAAGACCAAGTGCAAGGTGTTAACAGATCCGATGTCTGTGAGAGCCCCACTTCCTGTTTCATAACCACAAGTTCAGTCTTCTGGCTGGTATCCTCATATGGTGGAAGGGGTGAGTGAGATCTCTGGGGTCCATTTTTTATAAGTCACTAATCCCATTCATGAGGGCTCTACCCTCATGATTCATCACGTCCCCCCAGGCCCACCTCCTAATGCCATCACCTTGGGGTTTAGAGCTTCAGCACAGGAACTGATTGTGTTCTTTTTTAAACTTTTATTTAGTTAGTTAGTTTTGGCTGTGCTGGGGGTCCGTTGATTTACCCAGGCTCTTCTCTAGTTGCAGCGAGCAGGGGTTACTCCCTAGCTGTGGTGTGCGGGCTTCTCATTGCCGGGGCTTCTCTTGTTGTGGAGCACAGGCTCTAGGGCTAGCAGGGTTCAGTACTTGGGGCCTGTGGACTTAGCTGCTCCACAGCATGTGGAATTCTCCCCGAGCAGGGATCAAACCTGTGTCCTCTGTGTTGGCAGGTGGATCCTTATCTGCTGAGCCACCAGGGAAGTCCAACACGATTTTAGGGGGATGCAAATATTCAGTCTGTGTGGCTGGCGGGGCCCGTGGGGCTACGTCACCTTGTGGCCCTGTTTGTGTTTGTGACCATGCTCATCTCTGGGTCTGGGAGGCCAGCCCCTGGGGCTGTCAGGCTATACTGCGGGAGCAGCCGTGTCTGTGATCTCTGACCTTCGTGTGTGTGCTAGCCTGTGTTGTGTGTCACCCTGGGAGTGGCGACATGAGTAGGAAGTAGGAAGTCAAAGCAGGAAGTCAGGAAACACCTGGAGGAACAGGTGAATTTAGCCTTGGAGTACAGAATGAAGCAGGGCAAAGGCTGATAGAGTTTTCTAAGAGAACGCACTGATCATAGCACACACCCTCTTCCAACAACACAAGAGAAGACTCTGTACACATGGACATCACCAGATGATCAACACCAAAATCAGATTGATTATATTCTTTGCAGCTAAAGATGGAGAAGCTCTATACAGTCAGCAAAAACAAGACCAGGAGCTGACTGTGGCTCAGATCATGATCTCCTTATTGCCAAATTCATACTTAAATTGAAGAAAGTAGGGAAAACCACTTGGCCATTCAGGTATGACCTAAATCAAATCCTGTACAGTTATACAGTGGAAGTGAGAAATAGATTCAAGGGATTAGATCTGATAGAGTGCCTGATGAACTATGGATGGAGGCTCAAGACATTGTACAGGGAACAGGGATCAAGACCATCCCCAGGAAAAAGAAATGCAAAAAAGCAAAATGGCTGTCTGAGGAGGCCTTACAAATAGCTGTGAAAAGAAGAGAAGCGAAAAGCAAAGGAGAAAAGGAAAGATATATCCATTTGAATGCAGAGTTCCAAAGAATAGCAAGGAGAGATAAGAAAGCCTTCCTCAAAGCAACCTAGATGCCCATCAGCAGACGAATGGATAAGGAAGCTATGGTACACATACACAATGGAATATTAGTCAGCCATTAAAGAGAATTCATTTGAATCAGTTCTAATGAGATGGATGAAACTGGAGCCCATTATACAGAATGAAGTAAGCCAGAAAGATAAAGACCAATACAGTATACTAACGCATATATATGGAATTTAAAAAGATGGTAACGATAACCCAATATGCAAAACAGAAAAAGAGACACAGATGTACAGAACAGACTTTGGGACTCTGTGGGAGAAGCCTAGGGTGGGATGTTCTGAGAGAACAGCATTGAAACAAGTATATTATCAAGGGTGAAACAGATCACCAGCCCAGGTTGGATGCATGAGACAAGTGCTCAGGGCTGGCGCACTGGGAATACCCAGAGGGATGGGATGGGGAGGGAGGTGGGAGGGGGGATCGGAATGGGGAACACATGTAAATCCATGGCTGATTCATGTCAATGTATGGCAAAAACCACTACAATATTGTAAAGCAATTGGCCTCCAACTAATTAAAAAAAAAAAAGCCTTCCTCAGCGATCAATGCAAAGAAATAAGGAAAACAATAGAATTGGAAAGACGAGAATTCTCTTCAAGAAAATTAGAGATACCAAGGAAAGACTTCATGCAAAGATGGGCTCAATAAAGGACAGAAATGGTATGGACCTAACAGAAGCAGAAGAGGTGGCAAGAATACACAGAAGAACTGTACAAAAAAGATCTTCATGACCCAGATAATCACGATGGTATGATCACTCACCTAGAGCCAGACATCCTGGAATGCCAAGTCAAGTGGGCCTTAAGAAGCATCACTAAGAACAAAGGAAGTGATGGAATTCCAGTTGAGCTATTTCAAATCCTAGATGATGCTATGAAAGTGCTGGCTGCACTCAATACACCAGCAAATCTGGAAAACTCAGCAGTGGCCACAGGACTGGAAAAGGTCAGTTTTCCTTCCAATACCAAAGAAAGGCAATGCCAAAGAATGCTCAAACTACCATACAATCGCTCTCATCTCACACACTAGTAAAGTAATGCTCAAAATTCTCCAAGTGAGGCTTCAACAGTACATGAACCGAGTGAACTTCCAGATGTTCAAGCTGGATTTAGAAAAGGCAGAGGAACCAGAGATCAAATTGCCGACATCCGTTGGACCATCGAAAAAGCAAGAGAGTTCCAGGAAAACATCTATTTCTGCTTTATTGACTATGCCAAAGCCTTTGATTGTGTGGATTACCACAAACTGGAAAATTCTTAAAGAGGTGGGAATACTGGACCACCTGACCTGCCTCTTGAGAAACCTGTATGCAGGTCAGGAAGCAACAGTTAGAACTGGACATGGAACAACAGATTGGCTCCAAATAGGAAAAGGAGTACGTCAAGGCTGTATATTGTCACCCTACTTATTTAACTTATACGCAGAGTACATCATGGGAAACGCTGGGCCAGATGAAGCTCAAGCTGGAATCAAGACTTCTGGGAGAAATATCAATAACCTCAGATATGCAGATGACACCACCCTTATGGCAGAAAGTGAAGATGAACTAAAAAGCCTCTTGATGAAAGTGAAAGAGGAGAGTGAAAAAATTGGCTTAAAACTCAACATTCAGAAAACTAAGATCATGGCATCCGGTCCCATCACTTCATGTCAAATAGATGGGGAAACAGTGGAAATAGTGACAGACTTTATTTTTGGGGGCTCCAAAGTCACTGCAGATGGTGACTGTAGCCATGAAATTAAAAGACTCTTACTCCTTGGAAGAAAAGTTATGACCAACCTAGACAACATATTAAAAAGCAGAGACATTACTTTGCCAACAAACATCCATCTAGTCAAAGCTATGGTTTTTCCAGTAGTCATGAATGGATGTGAGAGTTGGACCATAAAGAAAGCTGAGTGCTGAAGAATTGATGCTTTTGAACTATGGTGTTGGAGAAGACTCTTGAGAGTCCCTTGGACTGCAAGGAGAGCCAACCAGTCCATCCTAAAGGAAATCAGTCCTGAATATTCATTGGAATATTGCTGAATATTCATTGGACTGATGATCCAATACTTTGGCCACCTGATGCAAAGAACTGACTCATTTGAAAAGTCCCTGATGCTGGAAAAGATTGAAGGCGGGAGGAGAAGGGGATGACAGAGGATGAGATGGTTGGATGGCATCACTGACTCCATGGATGTGAGTTTGGGTAAACTCTGGGAGTTGGTGATGGACAGGGAGGCCTGGTGTGTTGCAGTCCATGGGGTCGCAAAGAGTTGGACACGACTGAGCGATTGAACTGAACTGAACTGCTAGTGGTGGAGTCTGTGGCTGGGCGTGTGTCCATCTGCCATCTGACAGCTGTTTCCTGTGTGTGTGTGTGTGTGGCCTTGTTTGCCATGGTGTCTGACAGTTATTATGGATGAGTGTGTGCCTGTTCCGTGGCTGTGTGTGAGTTTTCATGCGTGGGACGGTGTGACATTTCATGTGTGTGTTCAGACACAGTGTCTGACATTTCTCCCAGCTGGGAGTGTGCCCTGCTGGGCAGGCTTTATGTGTCTTTGTTGCCAGGTGTGGGTCCAGCAGTGCCCCCAGCTGCCCTAATGGTCCCCCGCTCCCTGCCCACCACCCCTCTAGGGAGCCATTCGTGCTGGCCAAGCTGAAGCCCGAGGCTGGCCTCTACCTTATTCACTGGAGCACCAGCCACCTCCACCGCCTCATCCTCACAGTGGCCCAGCGCGACCAGGTGGGCGTGGGGCGGGGGTCCTGGGCCGGGGCTGGGCGTGCTCCCTGCCTGGACCCCTGCTCACCGCCGCCAACCCTGTCGCCGCCAGCTTCAGGCTCCCGGCAACAAGGGCTTGCGTCTGCGGAAGTTCCCCATTGAGCTCCGGGCCGGGACAGTCATGCTGGAGGGCTGGGGCCGATCTTTCCCCAGCGTGAGGGACCTGCGGGCCGCTCTGCAGGACTGTTCGCTGAGGGCTGGCGACGACTGCTTTTCCCTGCGTCGCTGCTGCCTGCCCCGGCCGGGAGGTATGAGATGGGGGCGCCTCGAGGGAATTGGGGTGGGGGAAGGCCTCGCCCATCTGTGACAGCCCTTAGGGACCACTCCCACCCCCAGAGATCTCCAACCTCATCGTCACACGTGGGCCTCAGGCCAGCAGCAGACCGCTCAATCTCAGTCATCTCAGCTTCTACCGGATCCGCCAGGAAGACATCACCCAGGTGCGTGGCAGGGGTGGGGGGTGGGGGGCATGGGGGGAGCTGGCTGGGGGGGGGGGTGAGACTGGGATAGGGGATGGGGGGTGGGATGGGGGGGGGGAAGGAACCCTGAAGGTATGGGGCACCAGAGAGGCAGCCTTAAGCCATTGTCATGGAGATCTTCCCCTCCACCTTCCCCCAGCTATCCCACTTGGGCCAGGGCACAAGGACCAACGTGTATGAGGGCCTCTTGCGAGTGGGGGGCAGAGGCCCCGAGGAAGACAAGGTGGATGGCGAGGAACCCCCCGTGCCTGCTGGGGATCATGGGCAGAAGCTGCGTGTGGTACTCAAGGTGCTAGACCCCAGTCATCACGACATCGCACTGGTGAGTGAGCGCGGCCAGGGGGCCGGGGGGCTGGGGGCAGGATGAAGGGGTCTGTGGCCCCCTGACCTGCCCCGTCCCCGCAGGCCTTCTACGAGACAGCCAGCCTCATGAGCCAGGTCTCCCACGTGCACCTGGTCTTCGTTCACGGCGTCTTTGTGCACGGCTCCGAGAGTGAGTGGCCTGTCCCCTCCTCCCGACACACGGACTCCCAACATCCCTGCCCCGTTGACAGCCCGGCCCCACTTATACTCCTGACCTTCATCCTTATCCCTGACTGTACCCTGACCCCCTGACCTACATGCCGAGCCCTGACCACCCCCCAACCTGTGCCTGTTCAACTCTCACCTACACCCTGAACCCTGTCTGTACTTTAACCCTTACCTGCACTCTGATCCCTGGCTACCCCCCAACCCTCCACCTCCACTCTGACTCCAGACTGCATCCCAAACTCCCTTCACCACCAGACACCTCTGCAGTCCCACCCTTGTGTACCTTCTGACCCCTTCTATGCTGTGGCCCCATGCAGACCCCAGCCTTGCTGGCCCCCCTGTCTTCCCAGACCTCAGCCCCTGATCCTCCACCCCGCCTCCTCTGCATGTACTTCATTGTATAGGGTGGCCATGGGTAGCCTCCAGACCCAAAGGTTCATCTCTCCTGCTTTCTCCCTGATATTGGCCCGCGTGCTGACCCCGCACCCTTCCCAGTGCACAGGCACCCCAGCCCTGGGGGATCCAAGTGTCACTCAGGCTCCAACCTCCAGCTCCTCTCCCTCCAATCGTCTGCCCCTCCCCCGGCTCCCCAGGCCCCTCCTGACCTCCATCACTTACCCTCAGCTTCCTCTCTGCCAGCAGCCCTACCCTGGACCCCAATGCCACCTTGCACCTTGGCCTCATCCTGCCCCCACCTCAGCCTGCACTGCACCCCACGTTTCTGTTCTCCCCAAAGTCACTGCCAAGTCTCGCCTGGTTCCCTGCCCCAGGGGAACCGCAGCCCCTGGGTTCTGCCCCCGGCACTCTGGAGGGTGTGCGGGCGTGCAGCACCTAGAGTGACCGGGCCTTTGCAGACATCATGGTCACCGAGTACGTGGAGCACGGGCCCCTGGACGTGTGGCTGCGGCGGGAGAGGGGCCGCGTGCCCCTGGCCTGGAAGTTGGCAGTGGCCCAGCAGCTGGCCAGCGCCCTCAGCTACCTGGTGCGTGGCCTGCAGGCCGGGCCTGGGTGGGTGGTGAGGGCCAGGGCAGCCACCGCATTCAGGAGAGCATGCTTGCTAAGTCACTTCAGTCATGTCTGGCTCTTTGCAACCCCGTGGACTGTAACCTGCCAGGCTTCTCTGTCCATGAGATTTTCTAGGCAAGAATACTGGAGTGGGTTGCCATGCCCTCCTCCAGGGGATCTTCCCCACCCAGGGATTGAACCCACATCCGTAATGTCTCTTGTATTGAAAGGCGGGTTCTTTACCACTAGTGCCACCTGGGAAGCCCCTGCATTGGGTATGGAGGCCTGAACGCACCCCTCTACCCATAAGATCTTTCCATGAACCTCCTCTGCTCACCCACCCCTGTGGCTTCCATGTCCCCCTGACTCCCCAGCTTGATATCCAAGACCCTAAGGAAGTTGCTTCTGTTTGCTCTTTCTTGCCATTCATCCCCAGCCCCCTTTGGTCCAGTCACCCATTTCCAGAACACCCTCTGTGTGCCAGGCTCTGTCCTAGGCCCTGGGGACCCAGGAGAGAATAAAATAGGCAGAAGTCTCCCTTCTTGGGGGAAGCTAGCATTTTACTTGGGGGGGATTAAACAAGAAATATTGGGTTGGTCAAAAAGTCTGAAAAAAAAAAGTCTGTTCTGGCTTTTCTATAGTATCTTACGGAAAAACCTGAATGGACTTTTTGCCCAGCCCAGTAATAATTAAGTATATTACATGATGTGTCAGAAAGTAGCAAGAACTGTGGGGGGAAAAGCAGAGGTGGAGATGAGGATTTGCTGCAGTTTGGGGAAGAGGTGAAGCCTTAAATTAGGTGGGTTGGGGAAAGTCTCACCAAGGGGACATGGAGATGACGTGGGGCAGGGGTGGGGGGTATGAGGACATCTATGGGCAGTGCATTCCAGGCAGCAGGAACAGACAATGCAAAGGCCCTGGGGCAGGAGCGTACCTGACACTGGCTGAGGACAACAGTGGGGTCCTCTGGCCTTTTGTCCCTGTCTGAGAGCCTTGGCCTCCAGTGCTGGGAAAACAAGAAGGACTCACTGGGGACCTTGGGCTGCCTTGTCATTATGACAATGTACTGCCATATCCATAATAACCACAATTGTCTTTTTCACATGGGCCATGTGGGATGGGTAGGGGTAGGATCTATAGCTCCCAGTGGCCACGCCCCCCTTTCCACCCCACTCCAGGAAGACAAAAGCCTGGTTCATGGCAACGTGTGTGGCCGGAACATCCTGCTGGCACGGCTGGGGCTGGCGGAGGGCACCAGCCCCTTCATCAAGCTGAGCGACCCCGGCGTGGGCCTGAGTGCCCTCTCCAGGGAGGGTGAGGACCCAGGAGGTGCTGGGCACAGGGACGGGCTGCCCCACTCCTTTTACCTTGCTGACCTCTGACCCCGGCCCCCAGAGCGGGTGGAGCGGATCCCCTGGACAGCCCCCGAGTGCCTATCTGGTGGAGCCCACAGCCTGAGCACCGCAGCCGACAAGTGGGGCTTTGGTGCCACCCTCCTGGAGATCTGCTTCGACGGCGAGGCCCCCCTGCAGGGCCGCAGTCCCTCTGAGGTATGGCCGGAGCACCCCTGGGCCCTTCCCACAAAGAGGGCTGGCACCCCCCAAGGAATCCAGAGGGCACGTTTCAGGGTTCAGAGCTGCCTCCCCTCTGGCCGTGCAGCCTCATCTTGCCAGGGCTCCATCAGTTTCATCTGTCAGTTGCAGTGAAATGCAGTCCCGACCTCATAAGGTTGTGCGTGTTCAGTCGCTTCAGTTGTATGTGACTCTGTGTGACTCTGCATGTGACGTCCCAGGTCACATGCAGTGCTACATAGACTGTAGCCTGCCAGGCTCTTCTCTCCATGGGATTCTCCAGGCAAGAATACTGGAGTGGGTTGCCATGCTCTCCTCCAGGGGATCTTCCCGATCCAGGGATCGAACCCACGACTCTTACATCTTCTGCGTCGGCAGGCTGGTTCTTTACCACTAACGCCACCTGGGAAGCCGCATAAGGTCATGGTCATGGAAGATAGTCACATACTTTATTTATTTTTATAAAGTGATAGTTTTTAATGTATTATTTGTTGTTTTTTAAATTTTGGGGTGCTCTGGGTCTTCGCTGCCATGTGCCAGCTCTCTGGTTGTGATGTTTGAGCTCTAGAGTACACAGGCTCAGTAGTTGCAGCACACAGGCTTCTCTGGTTGCGGCACACGGGCTTAGTTGCCCAATGGCGTGTGGCATCTTTAGTTCCCCGCCCAGGGATTGAACCCACATACCCTGCACTGGAAGGCAGATTCTTAACCACTGGATCACCAGGGACGTCCCAGGTCACATGCTTTTGTTTTAGGCAGTGTGTCCAGGCCATCGAGGAGGAAGCACAGGCTGTAAAGAGGAGGGGTTCCCGGAGGATGCCCCTGACCCAGCTGAGGGGTGGGACAAGACTTCCCAGAGGAGGTTTTAATCCAAGTGCAGAAGTACCACAATGTCCCAGACTGGGAAGGGCAGCCTAGGTGCCGGACACAGCCTGTGCAAAGGTTGGGGGGCTTTAGTGCATTCAGGGAGCTGAAGACCATAGGAACTTCCTGGGAATTGGTGGGTGGGGCCAGCAGGACCTGGACATTTAGAGGCTCTCAGTCCCAGGTGGAGGATGCTGTTTGTAGACACCAAGGTGGGCGAGGCCTGGCTGCCTCCTTTCCATCCTCAGAGGCAGGTGGAAATCCAAGCAGGAAAGGCCAAGGTTGAGATGCTCCAGCACAGCACAGTCGGCTGGACTTGTGTTCCAGTCCAGACTCTGCAGTGATGGCCAGCTCTGCATCCCTTTGCAGAGACTCAGTGGCCTCATCTGTAAAATGGGAATGATAAGAACAAGGAGCCGACTGGTCCACCCTGTCCCTCTGAGGACTTGACTCTGCCTTCTGTGGGACCAAGACTGAGGGCGTACACTGACTCCTAGTCTCCTCCCCACCAGAAAGAGCGCTTCTACCAGAAGCAGCACAAACTGCCTGAGCCTTCGTGCCCAGAGCTGGCCACACTCACCAGCCAGTGCCTGACCTACGAGCCAGCCCAGCGGCCATCCTTCCGAACCATCCTGCGTGACTTCACTCAGCTACAGCCTCAGAGTGAGCACCGCGCCAGGGCGGGGACCCTGGAGGAGGAAGGGAGGGATGGGATCCCTGCTGACACAGGCATGGTTCCCCTGTCTCTGTATGGTGGTAGAGTATGTGTAGGTTTCTAATTTACTTAAGCAGAGGGGAGGGGATACCCAAGCTCTCTGTTTAAAAAACAAGATTTTTTTTTTTAATTTTTTACTGTGGTGGGTTTTCGTTGCTGCATGTGCGAGCTTTCTCTAGTTGTGGTGAACAGGGGCTATTCTCTAGATGTGGTGCTTGGGCTTCTCATTGCGATGGCTTCTCGTTGCAGAACACTGATTCTAGGTGCATGGGCTTCAGTAATTGCAGCGTGTGGCCTCAGTAGTTGCGGCACAAGGGGCTTAACTGCCCCGCGGCACATGAGATCTTCCTGGACCAGGGATCAAGCCAGTGTCCCTTACATTGCAAGGCAGATTCTTAACCTCTGGACCACCAGGGAAGCCCCTCCCCCTCCCGCCCGCAGCTCTCAGTGTTTTGCTTGGGGAGAGCCACAACTTCTTTGGATGCATTAGACTCTGGCAAATGTTTTGGTTGTTAATGAAAAGTTTGTGCCCTTAACTCAATCTCAAAACATCCCAGGTGTCGGTTTTGGTGCAGTCAACTATGCATTTTAGACAAATGGAATTTTTCAGCCCTTGCAAAAAAAAGTTTCCTTGTCTGGAGGATCAGAGCTGGGGGTGGGGGGTAGCAGTCATCGGTTTTCTGTGCCCCCAAGTGTGGGCTCATCGGGGGAGAGGGTGGTTGTCTGGACTCACCCACTGTGGCTCTTCCAGATCTCGCTGATGTCTTGTCTGTGAGCCCGGATTCACTTGCTTCAGATCCCACGGTTTTCAACAAGCGATATTTGAAAAAGATCCGTGATCTGGGTGAGGTGAGGGCAGGGCCTTGAGGGCTGGGGACGGGACCTGGATGCCCAGGGTGGGGCCTGGAAGACCGGCGGCAGGGCCTCGGCTGTAAGAAATCTCTGGTCTTAGAGACCCTCAGCTTCAAGGTTGGGGGGGGGGGCGGTGGCTGGGGAATTGAAAGGGCGGCCTCGGCTTCCAGAGGCCCCCATCAACAAGGAGCAGGTGGGGCCTAGGATTTTCCAAATAGACCTGCCTAGAAAGTGGGCTTGGGGAGCTGGGGTGGGGCTGACCCTCCTGCACACTCCGGCCAGGGTCACTTCGGAAAGGTCAGCCTGTATTGCTACGACCCGAACAACGACGGCACTGGTGAGATGGTAGCCGTGAAGGCCCTCAAGGCAGACTGCGGTCCCCAGCTCCGGTCGAGCTGGAGGCGAGAAATCGACATCCTACGCACCCTCTACCACAAGCACATCGTCAAGTACAAGGGCTGCTGCGAGGACCAAGGTAGGCGGGGCCCAGAAATGTAACGAGGCGGGACTAGAGCTTGGGTGGGGCTTTGGGGGCGGGGCCAACATGACCTGGCCATGACCTCCGCCTCTCAGTCTTAGGCGGAGGATGCACTTTGTGGACACCAAGGTGGGTGAGGCCAGGCTGCCTCCTTGCCATTCTGAGATACTTTTCTGAGGTCAGGATGGGTGATTTGATGGTCCCCGCTGAGGACCGGTCCTAGTGTGGATGGGTCTTGGCTCTTCCTCCCCACTTTAGGATTAGGGGGTGCAGGATGGACAGCCCGCTATCCTAACCTCCACCACCCTTATGGGCTGCCCCTCTCTGGTGTCAGGCGAGAAGTCGGTACAGCTAGTCATGGAATACATGCCCCTGGGCAGTCTCCGAGACTACTTGCCCCGGCACAATGTTGGGCTGGTTCAGCTGCTGCTCTTCTCCCTGCAGATCTGCGAGGTGGGCCAGCCCGCCCCTACTCCCAGAACCTGACCCCTCTTTGGCCTGGCCTGAGCTTCCGATCCCCTCTGCTGGCCTTGACCCGCAGTCCCTGGGTGGGCTCTCTTCCATCCTTGTTCATCCAACCAATCATCCATCATCGGGCCACACCCGCGCCGGCCCAGACCCCCCAACCCATGTCATCCCCACCTCTGACGTGGTCCCGCCCCGCGCCTGGCTCCTCCTGATTCTCTCGCCCCCCTGCCCGCGAGCGCCCCCTTGCGGCCCCTCCTCTGCCGTCTGGCTCTGCCCATCCCCCCCACCCCGCCCCATCTGCCATCCTGCCCACTTCTCACGCCTGGTCCGTGCCATCCTGGTCACGCCTCCTCGGCCAGGCCCTGCCCCCCTGAGCCAGACTCGCCCCGCCTCCAGGGTATGGCCTACCTGCACACACAGCACTACGTGCATCGAGACCTGGCCGCGCGCAACGTGCTGTTGGACAACAACAGGCTGGTCAAGATCGGGGACTTCGGCCTCACCAAGGCGGTGCCCGAGGGCCACGAGTACTACTGCGTGCGCGAGGATGGGGACAGTCCTGTGTTCTGGTAACCAGGCGGGACCCAGCGGAAGGGGTGGGTGGGTGGCCCCATGGTCACCTGGAGCAGACAGGGTGGAGTAGATGGATGCTGGGGTCCCAGATGACAGGGCCTGGGTTCAGTGACCGTGCCCCTCCACTCTTAAGGGTGGGGCCGTAACTGGGGCCACACGGCTCCTGAGCCTCAGATAAGGACTCCAATCTGGCCTGGCCCATGACTTGAGTGCCCTTTCTCCCCAGGTATGCCCCGGAGTGCCTGAAGGAGTGTAAGTTCTACTATGCATCGGATGTCTGGTCCTTTGGGGTCCTCATGTATGAGCTGCTGACCTACTGTGATTCCAGCCAGAGCCCCCCCTCGGTGAGAGCCAGGCCCGCACACCAACCCCATGGGTGTGCCTCACAGTCCTATTCTGTAAAGTTGGCCACTTACACTGCAAAGGGCTTTGACTGTGACAGAAACTCACTTAAATAGGAACAGCTAATTCTGCCATTTGCAAACCCCAGGGGGGACAGTGGAAACATGGCTTGATCTAGATCGTCAGATGCCATTAGGAACCCAGTTTTCTCCATCTCTTGACTCTGCTGTTCTCTGTGGTAGCTTTTTTTTTTTTCCCGCCACACCACTCAGCATGAGGGATCTTAGATCCGTGACAGGGGTTGAACCTGTGCCCCATGCAGTGGGATGTGGAGTCTTAACCACTGTTAGCATTTCTTGGGGCTTTCCAGGTAGCTCAGCCGGTAAAGAATCTGCCTGCAATGCAGGAGACTCCAGTTCAATTCCTGGAAATAGGCTACCCACTCGAGTATTCATGGACTTCCATGGTGGCTCAGATGGCAAAGAATCTGCCTGCAATGTGGCAGACCTGGGTTTGATCCCTGGGTTGGGAAGATCCCCTGGAGGAGAGCTTGGCAACCCACTCCAGTATTCTTACCTGGAGAATCCCATGGACAGAGGAGTCTGGCAGGCTACAGCCTACGGGGTCGCAAAGAGTCAGAAACGACTGGGTGACTACGCACAGCACAGCGTTTCTCAAGTGGACCTTCCCTTTAAAAAAAAAAAAAGGCAAAGCAAGCCCACCCTCTGCTTTGGCCACAGTGGACCTAGCTGAGAGGAGGAGGATCTTTCTCTTTCCAGCATGATTCAGGACTCTCTGACTGGTCCAGTTTGGTTCACGTGCCCTCAAGGAAGCCAGTCACTGTGTAGTTCTGGACCGAGAGGAGGAGCCTGGAGTATGCGAGGGCTTTATGCCCAAAGCCAATCAGAGTGCGTATATAGGAGAAGAGAAAATAAGATTCTCAACAGGCAAAAACAACTAGCTGGGAGACTTAATAATAACACCAAACATCAAATCCAGACTTACATTATGAATATTAGTTTATCTAGGGACTTCCCTGGTGGCCCAATAGTTAAGACTCCTTGCTTCTAATGCAGGGGGTGCAGGTTCAATCCCTGGTGGGGGAAGTAAGATCCCAGATGCCACATGGTGTGGCCAAAAAAGAAAAAAAAAAAAAAAAAAGAAGTTTTCTCCAACTTCACAATAACCCCAGGTGGTAGTTTTTATCACCCGTTTTACAGATGAGAGAACCAAGGCCCAGAGAGGTGAAGTCATAAGTCTAAAGTTATGCAGCTGAGAAATGGTTGTTGTTCAGTTGCCAAATTATGTCTGACTTCTTGCAACTCCATGAACTGAAGCACGCCAAGCTTCCCTGTCCTTCACATCTCCTGAAGTTTGCCCAAGTTCATGTCCATTGAATTGGTGATGCCATCCAACCATCTCATCCTCTATTGGCCCCCAAGGGTCCCTTAGAATCCCTGCCATCCGGCTCCCGGCTCCTGATCTTTATTGAGGCAGCTTTACCTCTTAAAAAACAGCTTCTCTTGTTTCTTCTGTAGAAATTCATCGAGCTCATAGGCTTCACCCAGGGACAGATGACCGTGCTGAGGCTCACGGAGCTGCTGGAACGAGGAGAGAGGCTGCCACAGCCAGAGAGATGCCCCTCTGAGGTGAGATCCTCCCTTCCACCCTTCCCCACCATCAGACCAGGGAGAGAGTGGAGTTCCCAACCTGGTGAAGCCAGCCTCCCTGACTCCCAGTGCCTTACCGCTATCCCGAGACTCCGCCCCAGTGAACTGACTTTCCTAGACTTACCCCGTTTGCACTGCTATAACAAACTTTTTCCTTTCCCCAGATCTATTCCCTCATGAAGGACTGCTGGAAGGCAGAGGCCTCATTCCGCCCGACCTTCCAGAACCTCGTACCCATCCTCAGATCATACCACGAGAAATACCAAGGCCAGGCCCCCTCAGTGTTCAGTGTCTGCTGAAGCCCACCAGCAGCTCTGTTTGAGAGGATTGGAGCAGACAGTACCACTGAGAGCAACTCCTGGTCCTTAACGTAAGAGGAGCTCAAGGTGGGAGGCCAGCCTCACCGACTCCCTGTGCCTTACCAGTATCCGGAGACCCCACCCCGGGGAATTGACTTTCCTAGACTTACTCTGTTTGGACTGCTATAACAAAATACTGCAGACCGAGTGGTTTATAAACAACAGAAATTCATTTCTCATGGTTCTGGAGGCTAGGAAGTCCAAGATCAAGGCACCAACATGGTTGAATTTTGGTAAAAGCCCTCTTCCTGGTTCATAGCCTATGCCTTCTCACTGTGTCCTCACAAGGTGGAAGGGGGCAAGGCATCTTTCTGGAGCCTCTTTTATAAGGGCACTAATCACATTTAGGAAAGCACCACCCTCATGACCTATGCACCTCCTAATACCATCACTTTGTGTATGTGTGCATGCATGCACATGTGCATGCATGCATACATGTGTCTGCTCAGTCATGTCCAACTCTCTGCAGTCCTATAGGCTGTAGCCCACCAGGCTTTTCTGTCAATGGAATTTTCCAGGCTAGAATCCTGAATGGGTTGCCATTTCCTATGCCATGGTATCTTCTTGACCCAGGAATCGAACCTGCATCTCCTGTGTCTCCTGCATTGGCAGGCGGATTCTTTACCACTGAGCCACCTGGGAAGCCCCATTTTTGGAATTTAGGATTTCCACATAGGAATTTTAAAGGGACACAACATTCAAATCATGGACCCTTCCAAAGTCATGAGCTTGACATAGACTCCTGAGGGACCCAGGACAAACAAGGAGCTAACCAGGCCCTTGAATTTGATTATTTTTTTTTTTTCTTTGGCCACGCCACTCAAAGCATGTGGGACTTTAGTTCCTCAACCAGGGATCAAACCCATGTCTCCTGCAGTGGAAGTGTGGAGTCTTAACCACTGGACCACCATGGAAGTCCCGAATCTGATCTTTTTGCCCTCCCCTATTTCCTGCTCTTTGAGCCCACTATCTCCCCTGACAGGATATAAATTGGTATTTCCTCTGCTAGAGGTGTGGTCCCTGGGCCCTTTTTCAGCAAGGATCTGCTCCCCTGAAGACTGCACCTAGGGCCAGACACTCACAGCAGAAGAAGCAGGATTCAAGTCTTCAGCCTTTGCTCACCGCTAAATAACCACCAGCAATATAGACCAGTGCCTAGAACACAGTAGGCCCTCAAGATATATGTCAAATATATCAACGAAGGATTGGGGGACCACATGCCATGTAGATAACATTGCCAGTTTCCTCCTTTTCTTACTGTGTGACCTCAGGCACATGGCTTCCCCTCTTTGAGCCTGAGCTCTCAACTATGAACTTGGGATGTTCCTGCTTGCTGCCTCATTGTTGTTCAGTTACTGTTGTTCAGTTCGACTCTTTGCAACCCCATGGACTGCAGCACGCCAGGCTTCCCTGTCCTTTACCATATCCCAGAGTTTGCTCAAACTCATGTCCATTGAGTCGGTGATGCCATCCAACCATCTCATCCTCCGTCACCCCCTTCTCCTGCCTTCAATCTTCCCCAGCATCAGGGTCTTTTCCAGTGAGCCAGTTCTTCGCATCAGGTGACCAAAGTATTGGAGCTTGAGCATCAGTCCTTCCAATGAATATTCAGGGTTGATTTCCTTTAAGGAGCATGATGTCCATGTGAGAGCTGGACCATAAAAAAGGCTGAATGCCGAAGAACTGATGCTTTCAAACTGTGCTAGAGAAGACTCTTGAGGGTCCCTTGGACAGCATGGAGATCATGCTGCCTTGTAGGACTAATGTAAAGAGCTAGTAAGGTCATCAAATGCTTACCAGAGAGATATGCAAACAAGTGCTTAATAAACATTTGATATTATTATTAATCTAGTGTTTGCCAACTTGTTTCTATTTAATGGGTGTTCTTGAGGTGGGTCAGCTACATTGTGAAATGAAAGTGTCTCAGTCATGTCTGACTCTTTGACCCTGTGAACTATATAGTCCATGGAATTCTCCAGGCCAGAATACTGGAATGAGTAGCCTTTCCCTTCTCCAGGGGATCTTCCCAACCCAGGGATTGAACCCACGTCTCCCACACTGCAGGTGGATTCCACCAGTTGAGCCACTGGGGAAGCCCAAGAATACTGGAGTGGGTAACCAGTTGCTTCTCCAGCAGATCTTCCCGACCCAGGAATCAAGCCAGTGGCCCCTGCACTGCAGGCAGATCCTTTACCAGCTGAGCTGCCAGGGAAGCTACATTGTGGAAGACAGTTAAATTTCTTTCCCCAGGGATTTCTTAAGACCTTCTGCATTGCAGCTTTCTTGACTGGACAACTTCACACGAATCTAGTGTTATTTTCTTTTTATAACGGTTTTTTCTTTTCTTTTTTTCTGGCCATACATGCAACTTGCAGGACCTTAGATCTCCAAGCAGGGATTAAACCCAGGCCCACAGTGGTGAAACCACAGAGTCCTAACCACTGGGCAGCCAGGGAATTTGGTCCAATGGCTTTTAAAATTAAATAATCAGGGAATTCCCTGGTGGTTCAATGGCTAATCCTCCACAATCCCAGTGCAGGGTGGCCTAGGTTCAATTCCCTGGTCTGGAAACTAGATCCTACATGCCACACTAAGAGTTCACAGGCAGCAACTAGAGATCTCATGTGCTGCAACGAAGATCGAAGCTCCCACGAGCTGGCAACTAAGACCTGCTGCAGCCAAGTAAATATTTTTTAAATAAATACATAAAAAGTAAAAGGTTGATTAGGTTAATTTTAAAATAATTAAATAAAATATTCAGTATAATTCTAAATCCTCCCCCACTCTTTTTTTTTGGATGGGTAATATTGACATAAGTACTGAAATGTTTCCCTTCTCTGTCCTTCAGCCACCATTGTCACCTCCCTGGGAGACAACTAATGTCATCTGGCTTCCTGTTCTGACTTCCAGACACATCTTATCCAGACATAAGGCAATCTGTACACATGTTTTCCCATCATTCACAAAAAATAATAGGCACTGCTATCTAGAGCTCTAACCTATTCCTCCCCACCCCCAGCCCCCACATAACAGGTCTTGGAGGCAAGCTTTCTATTTTATGGTTGTGTTGTAACTCATCATTCAAAAGGCATCAGTGGGCTTTCCTAGTGGCTCAGTGATACAGAATCTGCCTGCCAGTGCAGGCGACGTGGGTTCGATCCCTGGCCCGGGAAGATTCCACATGCTACGAAACAGCTAAGCTGATGTGCCACAACTACTGAGCCTGTGTTCTAGAGCCTGGGAACTGAAACTGCCGAGCCCGGGCTCTGCAACGATGAGAAGCCCAGGCACCACAGCTAAGAGCAGCCCCCCGCTCACAACTGGAGAAAAGCCCTGAGCTGCAACAAAGACCCAGTGCAGGCAAAAATGAATAAATCTTAAAAAAGAAAGCACTTAAGAAAAAAAAAATTACCAGCGTTTGTTCCCTGCCAAGGTTCATGTAGTCATTCCTAATCTTTTGCCGCACATGTGCTGCCGTTACAGTGAGTGACTGTGTGCTCACATGGCTTCTCCCACGTTCAAGGGCATCTGCAAGATAGATTCCCAGTGGGAACAGCTGCACAATCTAACCCAGTAATTTAGAAAGTCGTTGCCACCAGAAAATATTTCGATGGTTGGTAAGGCAGGTCTCTGCTCATTCTTTTTTCAAAATTATCTTGGCTTTTTCTTGGGCAGCTTTTTTTTTTTTATTGCATTCTTTTTTTAAAAAAAATTACTTTCCCTTATGGTTTATCACAGGATGTTGGGTAGAGTTCCCCGTGCTATACAGTAGGACTTTGTTGTTTCTCTCTCTTTTTATTCCTTTTGTCCTACCCAGTTACGTGGAGATTTTCTTGCCCTTTTAGAAGTCTGACATCTTCCAGTGTTCTGTAGACTTTTTTTTTTCCAGCAAGGCAGCAGGTGAGATTTTAGTTCCCCCAAGGATTGAGGAGGGCATGGCAACCCACTCCAGTATTCTTGCCTGGAGAATCTCCATGGACAGAGGAGCCTGGTGGGCTACAGTCCATAGTGATTGCAAAGAGTCAGACACGACTGAGCGACTAAACACAGGGATTAAACCCATGTCTCCTGCTGTGGAAACGCAGAGTCCTAACCACTGGACTGCCAGGGAATTCCCTGTAGATGTTATTTTTTCTTTATTTGTATTTAATTGAAGGATAATTGCTTTTCAATATTGTGTTGGTGTCTGCCATACATCAGTGTGAATCAGCCATAAGTATACATGTGTCCCCTCCCTGTTGAACCTCACTCGCATCTCCCACTCCATCCCACCCTTCTAGGTTGTGTATTTTTGATGTATGTGTGGGAGGAGGTGAGCTCCTTGATCTGATCTCAGGACTTTGTTGCTTATCCATTCTATATATAGTAGTTTGCTTCGGGCAGCTACCTTTTTTAAACTTTTATTATGGACAACTTAAAGCATATTCAAAACCAGGGAGAATAATATAATGAACCTACGCTTAACCAAGAAGGGCTTCCCAGGTGGCGCTAGTGGTAAAGAACCCACCTGCCAATCCAAGAGACCCAAGAGATGTGGGTTCAGTCCTTGGAGGGCTATGATCCGTAGGGTTGCAAAGAGTAGGACAGGACTGAAGTGACTTAGCACACACGCACACTTAACCAGCAGCCAGCATCGACATCTTCTAATACTCATGGCCCATCTTTTTTTTTTTTTTTGGCTGTACTGGGTCTTAGTTGTAGCACTTGGGAGCTTCTTTGCAGCATGTGAGATCTAGTTCCCTGACCCGGGATCAAACCTGGGCCCCCTGCATTGGGAGCCCAGAGTCTTGGCCACTGGACCACCAGGGAAGTCTCCCCATGGCCAGTTTTGTTTCAACTTGACCCATGCCACTGGATCATTTGGAAGCAAATCCCAGAAATCATGGCATTTCATCTGTTAATACTGGTATATATCTTGAGAAATGTCACCACAAGCAATAACTAACAATGTCATTGTCACAATTGAGAAGTTTAAACAGTCATCCCTCAATATCATTATATAGTTTAGAGTGTTTAGATTTTCCCAATTGTCTCTTCAATATTTGATGAATGGTTGTTTACAGTTCATTGAAATAAGAATCCAAACAGGCGACTTCCCTGGTGGTTCAGTGGCTAAGACTCTGTGCTCCCAAAGCAGGGGACCTCACATTCTAACCCTGGTCAGGGAACTAGAGCCAACATGTCATGACTAAGTCCCGGCACAGCCAATAGGTAAGTAAAATCAATAAATAAATGTTTATTAACAATTCAAACAAGGTTCATGCACTGCTTCTGGTTGGAGGCAAATTCCTGTTAAGTTTTGGGTTCCTCTTCTTCCTTTTCCCCCCTTGCAACATCTCTGTTGAAGAAACGAAGCTGTTTGTACTGTAGACTTCACCAGTCTGCTGGTGTCCTTGTGTAGTTTAACACATTCCGCTGTTCTCAGTTTGACCGACCAAGCGTCAGGTTCCGTGTCCAGTTTTGGGGCAAACTGTCCAGTTTTGGGGCCCTCTCTCACGGAGGGCTGTGAGTCCTCTCAGCAGGTGACACTCAGGGGATGTTTGTCCCTCCTTTTGTGACACAAGCCGACACCTGATCAATCAAGAGGCAGGTTTTCTTTTCCAACATTTTATCTGAACAGTTACAAACATTCAGAGAAGTTGGAAGAAGGGTACAGTGAATATTCATGTGCTATGCTTAGTTGCTCCGTTGTGTCCCACTCTTTGTGACCCCATGGCCTGTAGCCCGCCAGGCTCCTCTGTCCATGGGGATTCTCCAGGCAAGAATACTAAAGTAGGTCACCATGCCCTCCTCCAGGAGATCTTCCCAGGCCAGGGATTGAACCCAGGTCTCCCGCATTGCAGGCTGATTTTTTACCAACTCAGCCACCAGGAAGGTCCATAGGTTCCACAATTACCATGGTCCTACATTTTCTTTATCATACTGTGTCTCTCCATCTATCTATCCATTCATCTGTCAATCCATCTCATGTTTTGGACACAAATCAAAATAGGTGGATGTCACTTTTTTTTATTACAAATGTTATGAATATGGATGTTATCATTTTAACCACTTTAAAATGATTTAAGAGGCTTCCCTGATGGCTCAGTGGGTAAAGAATGCGCCTGCAAAATAGGAGACACAGGAGAAGGGGGTTTGATCCATGGGTTGGGAAGATCCCCTGGAGAAGGGACTGGCAACCCACTCCACTATTCTTGCCTGGAGAATCCCACGGACAGAGGACCCTGGTGGGCTACAGTCCATGGGGTCACAAAGAGTTGGATGTGACTCAGCAACTAAGCAGGCACAAATGGTTTCAGTATATAATTCTGTGGCATTAAATACATTCATGATATTCTACAGTCACCATCAAAATCTGTTTACAGCACTTTTTCATCCTCCCCCAAAACAAACTGCCCTCATTAAATATTAACTCCCCATTTCCTTCTCCCTCTAGCCCCTGGTACTCACCCTTCTAATTTCTCTATGAATTTACCTATTCTAGGGACCTCGTATAAGTGGAATATTTCTTCTTTTGTGTCTGATTTGTTTCACTTAACATAATGTTTTTGAGGTTCATCCATGTAGCATGTGTCAGAATTTCACTTGTTTTTAAGGCTGAGTAATATTCTAGTGTGTGGCTATGCTTCATTTATCCATTTATAAATGCTTTATTTGTCCATTCTTCTGTCGATGGGCAGAATTTGGGTTGCTTCCCCCTATTGGTTAGTCTGAATCATGCTGCTCTGAACATTGGTGGGCAAGTATCTGTTAGAATCCTCCTTTTCAACTCATTGTTGATGGTGGTTTAGTCACTAAGTAGTGTCAAACTCTTGCAACCTCATGGACTGTAACCCTCTAGGTTCCTCTGTTATGGGATTCTCCAGACAAGATGATTGGAGTGGGTTGCCATTACCTTCTCCAGGGCATCTTCCTGACCCAGGAATCAAACCTGAGTATCCTGCATTGCAGGCAGATTCTTTACCGACAGAGCTATAAGAGAAACCCTTTCAATTCTTTGAAAGTCTATATATCTAGGAGTGGAAGTGCAAAATCATTTAATTCTATGCTTAACTTTTTGAGAAACCATCAAACTCTTTCCTACAGTGGTCGCACCATTTTATATTCCTGCCAACAGAATACGATGGCTCTGTTTCTCCACATCATCACCAACACTTGCTACTTTCTGTTTTGTTTTGTGGTTTTGAGAGTTGTCATCGTGACAAGTGAAAGAGCTATCTCACTGTGAAGTTGATTTGCATTTCCCTAGTGGCTCGTGATGTCAAGCATCTTTTTGTGTGTCTATTGGCTATAACTTCTTTGGAGATCTACTTGAGTCCTTTGCCCGTTTTTTATTTTTTAAAAAATATTTATTTATTTGGTTGCACCGGATTTTAGCTGTGACATACAGGGTCTTTTCATTGCAGCATGTGGGATCTAGTTCCCTGACCACGGATAGAACCTGGGCCCCTGCATTGGGAGCGTGGAGTCTCAACTACAGGACCACCAGGTAAGTCCCCTTTGCCCATTTTTTAATTGAGTTTGTCGTGGTTGAGTTGTAGGAATTTCTTACAATCTAGATATTAATCCCTTATCAGACATATGAGTTGCAAGTACTTTTGATTTGGGTTTTAGTTTCTCTCTTGGCACCATGTGGAAAATGAACTTTTGCAGAGGTGGGGCAAGTGAGGAGAGATTTAACTGGGGCAGGAACTCCAAGTCAGAAGGGGGCATGGCCTCAAGGATGGGGCGAGTGGATGAACCCTGAGCGCCATCAAGGTCCTCAAGAAGGTCCCTCTCTGAAGCTCAGATCAGAGGCACGGGAGGCGGGTCAAAGGCCTCAGGGATGGAGCTGATGGAGTAGGGGTGCCCACCCCCACCCCCCTCTCTCTCTCACACACACACACACACACACACACACACATGTCCTTTCTCTTGGGATAAGGAGACCAGCTACCTGGAAGAGAAGGGCAAGAGGGATGAAGACAGGGATAAGAACTCAGTTACAAGTATCACCCTTGGCAGACGGTGGCTCAGGATTTAGCTGTCCCTCAAATACTCCACCTTAGCACTGCACGCAGGCAATGGGAGACCACCTCGAGATCGTCAACGATTGGTTGTTGTTCAGTCACTCAGTCGTGCCTGACTCTGACTCCTTGGACTGCAGCACGCCAGGCTCCTCTGTCCTTCGCTGTCTCCCAGAGTTTGCTCAAATTCATGTTCATTGAGTTGGTGATGCTACCTGACTATCTCATCCTCCACCGCCCCCTTCTCCCGCCTTCAATCTTGCCCAGCATCAAGGTCTTTTCCAATGAGTTGGCTCTTCACATCAGGTGGCCAAAGTATTGGTGTTTTAGCATGATTCCATCCAATGAATATTCAGGGTTGATTTCCTTTAGATAGACTAGTTTGATCTCCTTGCAGTCCACGGGACTCTCAAGAGTCTTCTCCAACACCACAATTCGAAAGCATCAATTCTTCTGTACTCATCCTCCTTTATGGTCCAATTCTCACATCCGTACATGACTATTGGAAAGATAAGGAGCTCTATAGAAGTCACCCTGCCAGCCAACATAGAGGCTGGCACAAGTTCCCAGTAAATGTGGGCTCTGTTCATTGTCACAGTTTTACTCATCATAGGGGGTCCCTCATTGTCACCCCCCAAATCTTTTATTTGCCTCCCAGGAACATTGAGATCTCATGCTAACTCTCTGAAGCTCTGCCCAGAAGTCTGCCCATTGTTCCCTCCTTGAAACGTCACCTCGAAATCCCAGCCCTTTTCCTTCAAGGCCGGTGTCCAGATATCCCCATTAACTTCCTCTCTGGGAACAAAACAGCCTACTTCACCTAAGTTCAACAGGAAGGAGATGTCTTACCACCTTCACCCCTGCCCCCCTCCAGGCTTTCCAGTACTGAGAAAAAAGGAAGCCGATTGCACTAGCGCTTCCTGTGGGTTGATCTGGGGACAAGGAGTGTAACTGAGGTCTGCCCTCTTTGAGACTCCTCGGAGACTCGCCAGCACTCTCCATTTCCCTGAGACTGTCACTGTGGACACCCACAGGGTGGCACAAAATATCCCCCTGCCCCTCCCTCAGCTTGGGCAAGATGTGGCCCCTGGACTTCTGCATTCTTAGCTGCAGTGACAGTTCTTCCTTCCCCTGGAGGTCCTGCCTGTTCACCGGTGCCCGGCGCTTCATTAAGGGAACTTCCTCCTCCAGGCCGGCCACCATGATGCCCTCAGGGCCACCGCCCAGGGTCTGCTGGACTTCGGTCGTCTTTCTGCTTCTTGCCTGCTGTCTGTTGTCCACAGGTAAGGCCCAGAGAGCTGGGGAGGGCTGGAGATGGGGGGTTGCTGGGGACGGGAAGGAGAACAGTGCACCTCACACCCTGCTGCCAAGGGCTGCGGCAACACTTCTTTGACTCAGATTTCTCAGGGAGCTCCCCAGTATCCTTGGGGGAAAGTGGTGGCTCCTTAACTCAGCCTTCAGGACTCCCTGAGGCCAGGTCCCTGCCTTTCACTTGTTCCCTGCCCCCTTCACAGCATAGACACACACCCACCCAAACACTCATGCCTGCACGCATTCACTCCCTGCTCCATCCGGACTCTTGATCTCTGCCTATGTTCTTCAGTCTGCCAGGATCACTCTTGCCCTTCACTTGGCTAAATCCTCCTTGACCCTTTAAAACTGACCATAGTGGTTCCCTCCAGGAAGCCTTTCCCGACTCACTTCCTCCTGGCCTCCTTCTCAGCTCTCCTTGGTTCCTGATCCATCTTTCCCTGATCCTGTCTTTCCCATCCATCCTGATCCTGTCTCTCCCACTAAACTGAAGCACCGTCGAAGGCAGAGACCTTCATATCTTGGCTAGGGGAGGTGTCGGAGGGTGGAGCCTGCAGCTGGGTGGGCTGGAGGGCACTGGAGCCCCCAGCAGAGACTCTGTTCATGCAGGTGCCCAGGGACAGATGTACCAGTTACGAGTGGAGCCGAAGGACCCAGTGGTGCCTTTTGGAAAGCCCCTCGTGGTAAACTGCAGCTTAGATTGCCCCAGCCCTGGATTAATCTTCCTGGAGACAGCCCTCTCCAAGGAGACCCACAGCAGTGGCCTGGGCTGGGCGGCCTTCCGTCTCACCAACGTGACTGGTGACATGGAACTTCTCTGCTCTGGCCTCTGCAATGAGTTGCAAGTGGTAGGTTCCTCTAACATCACAGTGTATGGTGAGTAGCTGTGGCTGGAGGTGGGATGGCCTTAGGCAGTGGTGGGGGTAGATGACCAATGGTTCAGGGGAGCGAGGTGGGGCTGGGGCCCTGAATTTGCACAAATGGACCCGGACACTCAGTCAGAGCTCAGACCTGGGGGTGTGTGTGCATGTGTGTGTGTGTGTGAGAGAGAGACAGAGTCAGAGATAGAGGGGTACATCTTAACCACATGCCAAAGCAGCAGCTGTGAAATCAACCTATTTTATTCTCAATAAGCATTTTTTGTGTGTGCACGCACGCTAAGTTGCCTCAGTCGTGTCTGACTCTTTGTGATCCCATGGACTGTAGCCCGCCAGGCTCCTCTGTCCATGGCATTCCAAGACAAAGAGTAATGGAGTGGGTTGCTGTGCTTTCCCTCCGGGGGAATCTTCCTGACTCAGGGATCCAACCTGCAGCTGTTGAGTCTCTTACATTGGCAGGCGGGTTCTTTACCACTAGTGCCACCTGGGAAGCCCAGTAAGCATTTTATTTTATTTTATTTTATTTTATTTTTTTTTTTTTAGTAAGCATTTTAAAAATGGTATTTCAGGAATACCTTGGTGGTCCAGTGGTTAGGACTCCAGGCTTTCACTGCCAAGGGGCTGGGTTCAATCTTTAGTCAAGGAATTAAAACCGTGGAAGGCTCTCGGTGCGGCCAAAAAAAAGGACATGTCTTTTACTCAATTTTTAAATTTTCTTTTAATATAGTTATTTATTTATTTTGTTTGGCTGCGTTGGGTCTTAGCTGCAGCCCACGGGATCTTTCTTTGCATAGACTCCAGTTGTGGCACGTGAGCTTCAGTGGTTGTGACATGCAGGCTCTGGAGCACATGTGACTCTCCGGCTTTGTTGCTCTGTGGCATTGGGAATTTTAGCTCCCCAACCAGGGATTGACCTCGTGTCCTCTGAATTGCAAGGCAGATTCTTAACCACTGGACTACCAAGGAAGTCCCTATTTTTTCTTTTTTTGTATTTACTTATTTATTTGGCTGCACTGTGTCTTAGTTGCGGCAGGCGGTAGGTAGGATCTAGTTCCCTGACCAGGGATCGAACCCCTGTGCATTGGGAGCGTGGAGTCTTAGCCACTGGACCACCAGGGAAGTCCCCTATTGCTTTTATTTTTATGACAGGTAATAAATTCATGTGGCTCCCAAATCAAAAAGTATTTTTAAAAAAGGGGGGGATCAGTGTTAAGTCTCCATTTACCTAGTGTGGGCTGTGAATGGCTGTTGTTTTTAGTGCTGACCCATAGGTGCTCACCCAAAAGCCTTTATGAAAGCCTGGGGTTGGGAGGTACACTTGTGAGCCTCATTTCACAGATGAAGAAACTGAGGCTCAGTAGGGGTAAAGTCACTTGCCAGGGTCTGTGAGCAGAGATGCCTGGAGTCCAGGTCTCAAATCCCTGCTCTTCACAGCTGAAGTCTTCCTCTCCGGACCTGATATCCCCGTTACCAGTTTCTTATGAATCCTTCCGGTTTCTCTGCATTTAAAAGAAGACAGGGAATTCCCTGGCTGTCCAGTGGTTAGGACTCAGTTCTTTCACTGCTAAAGGCCCAAGGTTCAATCTCTGATCGGGGAACTAAGATCCCACAAGCCATGTGATACAGCCAAAAACAAACAAAGAACCCAACAGACTAGGAAATGGCTGAGTACATCACTCAGGGTGCCTACGGTTTTGTGAGGCCTCAGAAAAGTGTAGTGTACATCTGTAGCTGTGTGTATGCTCTTCCTGTGCGTGCACCAGTGTCTGTATTCATGGTTGTGTACCTATATGTCTGCGAGCAGGTGGATCCGAGTGTCCTTATCTTTGTGTGAGTATACTTGTATGTCTACAAATGTGTTTGTCTGTACGCTGTGTGTGCCTGTGTGTGTCTCTGGACTTGTACCTTTTAAAATTAGCTTTTAAAATTTTATTTATTTATTTTTGGCTGGGCTGGGTCTGCATTGCTTGAAAAGCTTTTCTCTAGTTGTGGCGAGTGGGCCTCCTCTCTTGTTGCAGCGCTCGGGCTTCTTATGGCTTCTCTTCTCACGGAGCCCGGGCTCAAGCGTGCGCGGGCTTCAGTAGCTGTAGCTCGCGGGCTCTGGAGCACAGACTCAGTAGTTGCAGCGCATAGGCTTAGCTGCTCCTTAGCATGTGGGATCTTCCCGGATCAGGAATCGAACCCATGTCTCCTGTATTGGTAGGGGGATTCTTTACCACGGAGCCATCAGGGAAGCCCCTGGATTTGGATCTCTGTGTATTGAGTGTCTGCATGTGTGTATGTGTCAGTATCTGTGCCCGCGTGTGTATCTATGTGAGTATGTCTGTTTCTGAGCATGTGTGGATGTCTGGGCCAGTATGTGTCTGTATGTGTCCTTGTGTGTATTTCTGCACGTTTGCCTCGTGTGTATCTGGGTATCCCCGTCAGTGTGACTGAGATGCCTCTGTCCAGTGCTGTGGCAGGAGTCTTTTGTCCTGGCTCACGAGAGCCCAATGGGCTCATCTCTTCCCAACTCTGTGTCACACTGAGTGGCTTTAAATCAGCCAAAAGTGGGAGTATTTACACCACAGAAATTGGCAAACACTCCATGTGGGGGCTCCCTCATCCACCATAAAGAGCCCAGGCATAATCAGCATTGGCTACCATACCACTAGCCCTTGAGTGGAGGTTAATATGGGGGCCTCCTTGTTAAATACTCTAAAATTGTAAATTTGTTGTTGTTCAGTTGCTAAGTTGTGGCTGACTCCTTGTGACCCTGTGGACTGTAGCCCACCAGGCTCCTCTCTCCATGGGGATTCTCCAGGCAAGAATACTGGAGTGGGTTGCCATTTCTTTCTCCAGGGGATCTTTCTGGACCAGGAATCAAACCCAAATCTCTTGCATTGGCAGGCAGGTTCTTTAACACTGAGCCACCAGAGAAGCTCTGTAAATGGTTAGATGTTAAAATTTTTCCATGGAAGCCTGTGACAACTTCAGAGCCAGGCTTGAGAGCTGCTCCCCCAGGGGAGGCCCTGGGTTTGGAATGTGTGTGCCTTTGAGGGCCACTGCAGCTGCAGCTGGGATTGGACCCAGCATGGATCTGTTGAGTACCCCCAGGACTGTATAGAGCACCCTCAAGAGGCTGCCCTAGGCCTTGAGCACCTGGGACAGACTGGGGAGGACTGGACCAAGCTCTGGGAAAGGCCAAGATCAGAGTCCAGGCCAGAGGCTGAAAGAGGGGTCAGGGGACTTCCTAGATCTGATGTCATGGAGGTAGGTGGGCACACAGGTCTGGAGTTTGGGAAACCCACTGTCTAAGCCTGGCTCTGCCCCTTCCTGGCTGCACATCTTTGGACAGATCACCTCACCTCACTGGGCCTGTTTCTCTGTCCATAAAAGGGAAGAATAATAGAGGAGATTTCACTTGGTTGGTGTGTAAATGAAGGTGGATGACATTTGGAAAGAGGAAGGAAAACTCAAGATAAACAGGAGGTTTTATGATTACTATTAACATCATAAATGGCCATAAACTTTAGTCCTCTTCCTTGCCTTTTTTTTGTCCCCATTAACTGTGAACAGAAAAACTGATTCATTTCAATGCCTGCCAAGGTGTCCAACAAAACAGGAAATAATAATCATGATGTTAATGATAATGGCAAACACATATACTAGCACACTTGTAAGTCCAGCAGGTTTATTAACTTGAAGTTCATAGTCCTGCAATGGGAAACCCTGGACTCCTGTCCACAGTGGGGGCTGCTGGGCTGACTGGTAAGTTCTACCCTCCCCTTCACACGCCTCCATTCAGGGTTCCCAGAGCGTGTGGAGCTGGCACCCCTGCCCCTCTGGCAGCCGGTAGGTGAACAACTCAACCTGAGCTGTCTGGTGTTTGGCGGGGCCCCCCGGGACCACCTCACTGTGGTGCTTCTCCGCTGGGAGGAAGAGCTGGGCCGGCAGCCCGTGGGAAAGGAGGAGCCTGCCAAGGTCACGTTCATGGTGCAGCCGAGAAGAGAGGATCATGGCACCAATTTCTCCTGCCGCTCAGAACTGGACCTGCGGTCCCAAGGACTGGAACTCTTCCAGAACACCTCAGGCCCCAGGAAGCTCCGAACCTTCGGTGAGGGAAAGAACTGCAGACGGTGGGTGATGAGTGGAGCCAGAGTAAGCGTTCCCTGGCCACGGAATTCCTGAGAATGGGGTGGCCTGGTCCTCAGGGCTTTAAGGAACACACGTCCTTGGCCATTGGGCAGGGTAGCCTCAGATGGGAGGGTCACAGTCTTGGGACTTTTGAAGAAGGCTGTGTGTGTCCTGGAAAGGGGGGAGGGGTGGTGACGAAGGCCACAAGGTATCCTGGGAAAGAAGGACCCTGGTTTAGGGGGATGAGTGTCATGGGGAAAGGGGATCTCCACAGCTGTGAGACCCCCTCCTGCTCACTTCTATCCTCCTTTCAAGCCATGCCCAAGACCCCCCCGCGCCTCGTTTTCCCTCCGTTCTGGGAGATGGAAACCTCCTGGCCTGTTAACTGCAGCCTGAGTGGGCTGTTCCCAGCGTCGGAGGCCCATATTCACCTGGCGCTGGGGAACCAGATGTTGAATGCCACAGTCGTGAGCCAAGCGGACACGCTCACAGCCTCAGCCACAGCGAAAATCGAACAGGAGGGCACCCAAGAGATTGTCTGCAACGTAATCTTGGGGGTCGAGAACCGAGAGACCCGGGAGAAGTTGGTTGCCTACAGTAAGAGGGGGCGGAGCCAAAACTGCTCAGGAGGCGAGGGGTGGGACTGACCCCGGGAACTTGACTGCATATAGTAAAAGTGAAAGTGTCCAACTCTTTGTGACAAGGATTGTATAGTCCATGGAATTCTCCAGGCCAGAATGAATACTGGAGTGGGTAGCCTTTCCCTTCTCCAGGGCATCTTACCAACCCAGAGATTGAACCCAGGTCTCCCACATTGCAGGCAGATTCTCTACCAGCCGAGCCACAAGGGAAGCCTAAGTATACTGGAGTGGGTAGCCTATCCCTTTTCCAGGCAGATCTTCCCGATGCAGGAATCTAACCGGGGTCTCCAGCGTTGCAGGCAGATTCTTTACCAACTGAGCTATCAGGGAAGTCCCATAGTAAGAGCAGCAGTAAGAGGGGGCGGAGACAAAATAGCTCAAGAAACGAGGGGCGGGGCTGACCCAAGAGAACGTGACTGGCCTCTAGCCCAAGGGGGCGTAGCACACAGGCAAAGACTAAACCTGAGACAGGAGGGGCCTAAGTAACCCGAGAGGAGCCTGAGTACCCCAAACTGGGTGGGGTGAGGGCTGCAGAGTAGATGAAGGGGTAGCCTGGATACCCCGAGGGGAAAGAGGCAGGTGGGGGCAGGGCTTCACCCAAGGGAGGTGTGTGGTCAGCAAACTCCTGGGCAATGCCCCGCCTTTAGGCTTCCAGGGGCCCAACCTGAACCTGAGTGAGCCTAACGCCGCCGAGGGGACCCCGGTGACTGTGACTTGCGCGGCCGGACCCCGAGTCCAGGTCATGCTGGACGGAGTTCCAGCCGCGGGACCAGGACAGCCTGCCCAGCTTCAGCTAAAGGCCACCGAGACGGACGACAAGCGCACCTTCTTCTGTAATGCCACCCTCGAGGTGGATGGGGTGACGTTGCACCGTAATAGGAGCGTCCAGTTGCGCGTCCTGTGTGAGTAGGTCACGCTGACCTTTAATCCCTTGCTTCTTTGGTTTGAGACTTGTCTCTCCCTTGCCCCACTGTGCCTCGGGTGTGTTGGGTGTGTCTGATCATTTGGCGGTCCCACAGACGGCCCCACGATTGACAGAGCTAAATGTCCCCAACGCTTGATGTGGAAAGAAAAGACTATGCATATCCTGCAGTGTCAGGCCCGGGGTAACCCGAACCCCCAGCTACAGTGTTTGCGGGAAGGCTCCAAGTTTAAGGTGCCCGTCGGGATTCCATTCCTCGTCTTGTTAAACTACAGTGGTACCTACAGCTGCCAGGCGGCCAGTTCACGGGGCATGGACAAAATGTTAGTGATGATGGACGTTCAAGGTAAGCCTTGGCAAGGCGTGTTAATCCTGGACGGGCAAGCTTAGGGGGGGCCGAAACGAGCGTATTTATTCTTCGCTTTCCGCACAGGTCGGAACCCCGCCACAGTCAATATCGCCCTGGGAGTGTTAGCGATCTTGGGTCTGGTGACTCTCGCTGCAGCCTCAGTGTACGTCTTTAGGGTGCAGAGGCAACATGACATTTACCACCTGAGGCCAAGGAGCACCCGGTGGCCCCTCACGTCTACACAGCCCGTAACTGTGGCAGAGGAGTTATCTTGAGCTCAGTGATACTGAGCAAAGACGACGGGGGCTTGGCTGTATCTATCTTCGAATTCTGAATAAAGGCTTGAAAACCCTTACACTGTGGCTTGATTCCATCTCGCAGCTTCGCGAGTCCATTGAGTGACATCGCGATAGCGGAAAAGGGCGGAGCCTGTAGTGCCCAGACAGGGCTTGAACACTGAGAGGCGGGCCGGACCTCACCCAATGGGCTGAAGGAGTCAAGGGGAGGCGGGGCTTCTCTTGGCCAATCGGCGGGCCAGTCCTCGTTGCCGCTCTATGCCGCTCCGCCCCGGCTCGCTGGTCCCAGAAGGCGCCGGGTTTCCCAAGATGGCGGCCGACGTGTCCGTTACTCACCGGCCGCCGCTGAGCCCAGAGGCTGGGGCCGAGGTTGAGGCTGGTGATGCCGCGGAGCGCCGGGCGCCTGAAGAAGAACTGCCGCCGCTAGATCCAGAGGAGATCCGGAAACGCCTGGAACATACCGAGCGCCAGTTCCGTAACCGCCGCAAGATACTGATCCGGGGCCTCCCGGGGGACGTGACCAACCAGGTATGGGGGGGGGCCGTGTGGGAGCGTGGCGGGAAATACCACCGTGCGCGTGCGCGGGGGGAACCGGGCGACACCAACGCTGGCGTGCACGGGGGGGGGGGGGGGTGGTCGTCGGCGGGTGAGTCCAAGCGCGGGATCCACGCGGGATCGGGAGAGACCAAGAACGGGACGTAGAGGGTCGGAGATGGAGGGAGAAACCAACTTTGGACTGAGGGAGGACGTTGCTAGGGGCGACCAGAGGCTTGGAAGGAGCCAAGTGGTTGAAGGGGGCGGGGAATGGAAGGGGGCGGGCAGCTTTGGCCATGTTGGGGGGATAGTGAATGGACAGCCAGATTGGGACTGTGGAATCAGGGACGCCAGTTGCTTCCTGCTCTAGCATGGAATGGTGGGATCTCATATCCATAACCTTCATGGTTGACTAGAGTGTGCCTTTTCATAGCAGGCGTTTTTGAATTCCTTTTAGGGGTAGATCCGGAAGTTAAGGCAGCCCCAGGGGTCTTTTTTCCTCAAAAGCCTCAGGATTAATTTGGAAAAAGGGAGTCATCTCCTGTCCCCATGCCACAGACCTGCAGAGAAGGAGGGGGCATTGTTCCATGTAGCCCTCCTTGGCTGATCTGGGGTGCCTTGGTAATCCAGGGGTGCCCTTCTCTGGGCGCCAAATGGGACAGGACTTCCCAGTGCTCTTTGGACCCAGGAAGATTGAACGTAGTCTGCCCTGCCCTTCAGCAATGGAATGGGTTCTTTGTCCCTGCTGTGGAGAATCCATGCTCCCTGGCCCCTCCAGCACACCTGCCACTGGCTCTCTCTGCCCGTGGGTGGTGGGACCCTAGGAGTGGTGGGAGGGGTGTGAATTGGGGACAGACTTGAGACAGGTGTTTCTAGAGTCAGTCATCCTCCTACTGCCCACCATCTCCCAGCCGGAAACATGCCTTCTCTTCTGCAGGGTGCACAGTGTGTCTGGCACTAAAAGGCCCCAGAGCCTCGCTTCTGCAGCTGGCTTGCAGGAAGCTGTCAGTAGGAGGGAATGGGGAGGCACGTGAAGCCACACAATGTGGGCTTATTAAGTACACAGGGTCACCAGTCAGGTACCCAGGAGTGGCATTCCCACTGCTGTGCCCTAACCAGCTGCTTGTCCTTTGACAATTTCCTTCACCTCTCTGAGCCTCAGTTCCCCATCTACAAAGTGGACTTATTAATACTCGATTTGCAGGGTTGTTGGAAAGAGTCAGTCTTGCAAACTGAAGTTCAGATGGGTTAAACAGCTCCCCTGTGGGTAGAGCTGGATCTTGAATTCAGACCGACCTGACTCTCTAATAAGAGCGTGTTGTGTTGGTTAAAAGCATGGGCTCTTAAAAAAAACAAAACATGGGCTCTACAGCTGAGCTCTGCCTCCCAGCCCTGCCAGGTATGGCTACATTGGCCTTGGGCAAGCAACTGCTCTGAAACTCCGTGTCCTCACTTGTAAAATGGGGCTGGTGATTGACCTGCCTTCATAGCTGGTCCACGTGAACGTACCACTGGGTTACTCTCTTCATTTCTCCGTGATTCCCTGTCCTTTGGCTTATCTCCACAGGAGGTGCACGACCTGCTCAGCGACTATGAGCTCAAGTACTGCTTTGTGGACAAGTACAAAGGGACAGGTTTGTGGGACCCTGGGGTGGTGTGGGGTGAGCTAGTGGCAGGTGATGACAGTCCCTGAAGCTGGAGAGTCCTGGCCCAGTGTCTCCTGAACTTCAGGTCCAACATTCAGCAGAGAGAGAGGGGCCATGAACCAGATGGGAGCCAAGGGATTGGAAGGGCACCAGTTATTCTGGAGGACTTGAAGAAGATCAGACAGACCTGGGGGACTGGCCAGCAGAGGGAATGTTTGGGAAGGGGTCCCCAGTGCCCAGGTATCTGCTGGGTAGCCTAGAAGAGAAATGGCAAGGATGCACCACGATGGGCACCCAAGACTGGGGCAACAGTCTGTCCTGCTCTGGGTCTAGGAGACATGTCTGCCTCTCTCTGGCCTTTCTGCCTCCACGATTTCACTCCCCTGCCTACCTTCCCCTAGGCAGCCAGCTCTGATCTGATTGTAAATCTGATCAAACCTGGTCCTAACCCTGATCATTCTTCAGTCTCCTCACAACCTGTCTGAGCTCCTCCTGATATTACCTTGCAAAGAGGTACCTCAGCCTTACCATCTCTTCAGGTGCCTAAGGTTCCAGGCTGTTCCCTCTGTTTTTAACGTCTCTTCCACTCAGGGCAACTCCTCCCAGTGCCCAAGCACACCTCATACCCCATCATAGCACTGACCACCCTAGGCTGTCACTACTGACCCACTCACCTGCCTCCATCGGGTGGTCATTTCTATGAGAACAGGGACTGGTCTTAGCCCCCAACATAGGAGGCTCTCGGTGGATATCTGTATCCACCAGGCATCATGCCGGGTGTTAAACCTGCCAGGGCCTTTGCCTGCAGTCTGTAACACGGGAGAGAAGGGACTGATGACAGGTGACCCCTCGAGACCCACCTGGTGGACTGGGGGCGTGATTAAGATCTTGGGTCCTGGAAGCTAAGAGTCCTGGGTTTTTGTCCTGGTCTGTCCTCACTGTTTGGACACAGGCAAGTGACTTACCCTCCCGAGCTTCAGTTTTCTCACCAGCAAAGTGGACATGGCCTGTTGGAGTTGGCTGTGAAGCCAAACGTGTTAAAACATCTGAAAAACTGTGGGTGCCTGGGAGGTGGCCTGCTGGACTTCAAGTCCAGGCTTCTCCACTTGAACAGGGCCCTGCCCTGTGCCCATTTCCTTGCTGGAAAGATAGTGGTTGTGAGGAGGAAGTTATTCCCATTTGGCAGAGGAGGAAACCGATTTCAGAGCCACTCGGGCTGGCGTTGAAACCCAGGCTCCAAGGATCACATGCGTAACCACTACTACCCCTCATGGCATATCTTATGGAAAAACCTGAATGAACTTTTGGCCAACACAGTAGTTCTTAGGGTGGGACCAGGCCCCAGTGGGTGAGCGTCACCGTGGATTGTAAGGAGCAAGCCTGGAGGAGCCAGGCGGCACTGGCCATTATTGCTCTCGGCTGGTGACTATGCCAGTCCGCTGGTGCCCATGATGTCCTGGTGGTTCAGTATTCCTGAGGTCACGTGTGGTTTAGAGGGAGGTGGGTGTGGGCAGACATGGGGTAGAGGTGCAGGCCCTTGGGGGGCCTCGCTGACCCCATGCTCCCACCCGCTGCAGCCTTTGTGACGCTGTTGAACGGGGAGCAGGCGGAGGCCGCCATTAGCGCCTTCCACCAGAGCCGCCTGCGGGAGCGGGAGCTCTCGGTGCAGCTGCAGCCCACGGACGCCCTGCTCTGCGTGGCCAACCTGCCCCCCAGCCTCACGCAGCAGCAGTTCGAGGAGCTAGTGCGGCCCTTCGGCAGCCTGGAGCGCTGCTTCCTGGTCTACAGCGAGCGCACCGGTCACTCCAAGGGCTACGGCTTCGCCGAGTACATGAAGAAGGACTCGGCCGCCCGCGCCAAGTCAGACCTGCTGGGCAAGCCCCTGGGTCCACGCACCCTCTACGTGCACTGGACAGATGCCGGGCAGCTGACACCTGCCCTGCTCCACTCCCGCTGCCTCTGTGTTGACCGCCTGCCACCCGGCTTCAGTGATGTGGATGCCCTGCGCCGGGCGCTGTCAGCCGTCCACACCCCCACCTTTTGTCAGGTAAGCCTGGTGCCTGGTGCAGGGACCTGGGGGAGCAGATGCAAAGCCCAGAGCACCTTGGAGGGGCCGTGTGAGCCACCTGCTCTCTCCAGTCTTCTGGGTTCCCTTTCAGTAAGGCAGCGGTGAGGCCACTTTGAATCATGTTCTTGTTAGAAAGGCCATGTGGTACAGTGGGTGACAGCCCAGCTAGGAGCCAGATGGCTGGGGTTCAGATCCCTGCGCACCTTCTGGCGACTTGCTTTACCTCCCCCTGAAGAATGCAAGCAAGGCTACTTTTGTTAAAAAAAAAAAAAATCTTTGAGACCCGCTCACCCTGTATTCACATCCACCCTGTCCTCATGCCTCCAGACCCCAGGGCCATCATCAAGGAGGCCACTGGACAAGCCCACCGCAAGTCACACATAGCCAGATCCCAGCCCTGCCCTGTGGCCCCAGACAGGTCACTCACTCTCTGAGTATTGGTTTCCTTCCTACCCCTGTAAGTAGAGATTCGGCCTTCATGCGGTGGCTTAGGAAAACAATCCCTGGTTCATTCCGGTCTCACTTGTCAGGCCCTTCTGTAAGGGTACCTAGCCCTGTGACAGGTGTAGTGGGGCGAGAATAGGCCAGGGCCAGCTCGCAGAGAGCCCCCAGGCCCCCAAAGTGGACATTCCTTCAGCACACACTGGGCTTAACTACTGTCTTTCCACCCTGCCTGTAACAGCCCAGAGGGGCAGGTGTCACCTGTGTTTTTAGGTGGGGACACATTGAGGATAAACAGGGCGATCAGCTGACACATCCCAGGACAGCCAGCCAGGGGGGGCAGAGCCCAGGCAGCCCAGGCCACCCTAGAGGAGGCTGGGCTACGGGCTCAGAGCCCAGCTCTGCTGCCGTGGGTGTTGGTGCTGGGGAGCTGGTGTTGGTAGGAACCCCACTCCTTGCTCGCTGCTGCTTTTGCAGCATGCCTACTGTGTCCCAGGCCCTGGGTGGGACTCAGGACACAGGTAACGTATACTTACAGTCAGCAGCCACTGACTGGAGATTGAAGGTGGCAAGGCCATGACCAGTTACGGGTTCTCTCTCTGGGCATGGCTATCCCCATCTCAGAACGGATCTGGTCCTGCTTTGTGACTGGGTTATTGTGAATGGTTGCTCACTCATTCCCCCTCTTATGTATCTCCTGAGTCCCCGGCTGGGAGGTGACCGCCTCCAAGGAGCCCAGTCACACAGAGCATCCTTGTTGAACAGAGCCTGGGCTTGGGAGTTAAGAGGTCAGAGTCTGAGCCTCCATCCCCCTATTTAGGAGCCACACGGCCTCGGTTACCCTTTGACCCCTTTCTGTATTCATCGGATGAGATGGATGTGATTGTGAGAAGCAGCCCATCCAGGCCTTGGTGCAGGGCCGGGCCAGCGGCGAAGGTGAAGTGCTCACTAGAAGTGGGCTGAAGGCCAGATTTGCTCTGCCTGGGCCAGTGGGCGCTGGGCCCCCACCCACAGCCACCCTACCCAGTGGATCCAGCTGATGGTCTCATCTTACAGATGAGGAAACCGGGGGTCATGCATGGGCACTTGCAGTGACCTCCCCAAGCTGGCCAGAAAGAGATGGACCTGGGAGTCAAGATCAGGCAGCTGACCTGGGGCCCGTGCTCTTAACTGGGCACCCCCGCCTCCCATAAGGGAGTTTGCTGCCCATGTCAGGGGGCATTTTGTTTCCAACACAGTCAAGAGGAGAATGTGAAGGAAAGCCCGTAGCAGCCTAGTCTGGTTCACTCTGCCATTTATCAACAGGTCAATTTATGTGTTTATATATTTGTGTGTGTGTGTATATATATATGGCTTCCAAGGTGGCTCAGTGGTAAAGAACCTGCATGCCAAGCAGGAGATGCAGGTTCCATTCCTGGGTGGAGACGATCCCCTGGAGAAGGAAATGGCAACTCACTCCAGTATTCTTGTCTAGGAAGTCCCATGGATAGAGGAGCCTGACGGGTTATAATCCATGGGGTCTCAAAAGAGTTGGACACAATTTAGCAACTAAACAACAAATATACATGTCATTTGTATTTATTCATTTAAAAAAAATTTTTTTTTTGGCTGCACAGAACTAGTGACATGATCCTAGTTCACTGCTGACCAGGGATCAAACCCTTGTCCCCCCTGTAGTGGAAGTCCAGAGCCCTAACTTCCAGGGAAGTCCCTACATATCTTAATTGGTTTATTTTGTTGCAAAGTTGCTTAAAAAACTTTGAGTGCAATGTAGTAGTGTTAGTTGCTCAGTCATGTCCAACTCTTTGCAACCCCATGGACTGTAGCCCTCTAGCCTCCTCCGTTCATGGAATTCTCCAGGCAGGGATACTGGGGGGTAACCATTCCCTTCTCCAGGGGATCTTCCCAACTCAGAGGTTGAACTGGAGTCTCCCGAATTGCAGGGAGTTACTTCACCTGCAGAGTGGGTGTGCCGAGACCACCTGTATCTGGGGTGCAGTGAAACAGCACCTGTGGCCCCTGGCCTTGGGTGTGTGGGGCCCAGCCAGATGCTCTCCCAGGATCTGCCCTCCCTGGGACAGCCCTGGACAAGTGTCTAGCAGCCACAACACCATGAAAACCAAGAGTCTTGTTATCTGAGCTAAACTGACATGGGGTCATCTGTGGCCTTCCTCTTTGCCCCTTGCTGCCAAGCTATTCGCAAACTTGATTTCCAGCGTGCCCCAGAACCCCCTGGGGCTGACTGATACATAACATAGGGTATGTTTGGCTTCTTCCTCTCATCTCCAAAACAGCCTCAATCCTGGAACATAGGGACTTCCTTGGTGGTCCAGTGGTTAAGATGCTGTGCTTCCAATGCAAGGGGTGTGGGTTTGATCCCTGGTTAGGACTAAGATCCCATATGCTGTGCAGCGTAGCTAATTAAATTAAAAAAAAAAAAAAAAAGACCTGGAACACATCCTGCCCCAGGATTGAGAGCTGAGGGCCTGAAGTACCAAATGGCTGCTCTTAAGGCAGGTGAAGGGGCTTCTGGCTCACTCGTGATCACATCTCTGTTTCTGCCACACACTGGCTGTGTGACCCTGTCCTCCTGCCCAGCACTACCAGCCTTAAACCCAAGCCCAGTGACCATCTGTCTCACCATCAGACTGTGTGCCCTGCCCAGCTGCAGCTGTAGCATCCTCAGCCTGAGGTGTGCAGTCGGGGCGAACTCCAGAGCTACCTGCTTCTCCCGCCAGCCCCTCCTCACCAGGCGCTGCAGAGTGTACTCTGGAAACCCAGGCAACGTCCCCAAGAGGCACTGGCGCAGGGCCTGGTGGCTCTGACCAGTGGGAAGCCTGGCTCTGCCCTCCCACCAGCAGTGTGACCTTAATCATGCTGACGTCTCTTAGCCTCCGTTGTCCCCTCTGAAAAATGGGCAGGATACACCCTCCCAGGGCTGTTGAGAAGGTTCGATGAGTTAACACAGGAACCGGGTGTGGGGCAGCACAGAGCCCAGAGTCCATTCTCCCTCTGGGGGGTTATTGTCATCAGAATCCTCATCTGGTCACGGCTGTCACTTGAGTTGATGGTGGTCGCTGCCACTCTGGTGCTCACGACTGCCTCTCCCCTCCACAGCTGGCATATGGCCAGGACGGGCAGCTGAAGGGCTTCGCCGTGCTGGAGTATGAGACAGCAGAGATGGCGGAGGAGGCCCAGCAGCGGGCGGATGGCCTGGCCCTGGGAGGCAGCCATCTGCGTGTCTCCTTCTGCGCCCCCGGGCCCCCTGGCCGCAGCATGCTGGCCGCTCTCATTGCTGCCCAGGCCACGGTGAGTGCGTGCCTGGGGGGGCGGGTGCCCCAGAGGAGGGGCATGGGGGAGCCAAGGAGTCAGGCAGGGCTCTGAACTGCCCCTCTGATCCTCTCTGCAGGCCCTCAATCGGGGCAAAGGGCTGCTTCCAGAGCCCAACATCCTGCAGCTGCTCAACAACCTGGGGCCCTCCGCTTCCCTCCAGCTGCTGCTCAACCCCCTGCTCCACGGCGGTGCGGGTGGCAAGCAGGGTAAGACGAGGGGGGCCCAGCACTCTCAGAACCGGGCATCTCCCTGGACTCCTGCTGTCTGAGCTCCGAGTGACATGAACCCACAAACAGGGTCTGGGATGGCGCTCCCCAAGGGGGCTGATGCCCTGAGCCCCTTGCAAGGGGGCAGGGTCATGGAAGAGGGACTGTCCTTCCCTGGGGGGTGAGGGGGGAACTCATCTCCCAGGCTGTTCCTTGGGGTATGTCAGTTGCCCTCATGGAGCTTCCATTTCCTGTTCTCAATGGACTTGGGGCTGTGTTTCCTTGGGGCGGGGGGGGAGGTTCCACCTTGGACCACTTCATTTTCTGGGTCTCCCCTAGGCCTCCTGGGCGCCCCCCCAGCCATGCCGCTGCTCAATGGGCCCGCCTTGTCCACGGCGCTGCTGCAGCTTGCCCTCCAGACCCAGAGTCAGAAGGTAACCTCAGGCCTGTGGGCCACAGGCTCCCTCCTCACACATTCCGCGGCCCCTCATGGTTCCATTTCCAACGCTGGCTTCTTCTGCCATCAGGGAGCTCACCATCAGTGGGGCTGTGGGCCCTTGGACTGAGTCCCTGGGGCCTGGTTCGCAGGTGCTCAGGAAGTGACTCAGTGAAAGCCGAGGCCCCACAGGGGAATAGGGGGGCCTGTCATCCCCACCCCCTCAACACGCACACGGAAAAACTGACACCACACACAGGTGGCGCTAGTGGTAAGAACCCACCTGCCAGTGCAGGAGACATAAGAGACCCGGGGTCAGTCCCTGGGTGGGGAAGAGCCCCTGGAGGGGCGCACGGCAACCTGCTCCAGTATTCTTGCCTGGAGAACCACATGGTCAGAGGAGCCTGGTGGGCTACAGTCCTTAATGTCAGAGTCAGACAGGACTGAAATGACAGCACACACACAGAAGCGCACACCACCCGGTCCAGTTTGATTCACTGAGGCCAAGTCATGGCTCGGGTGTGTCTGATGGTAACTGACAGGTGAGGCTGTGGGCGTGGGCTGTTGTGTGAGTAAGAATGACTGAATGTACGTATGGCTGTCACACGTTGCACTTCCAGTCAGGGTGGTTGTGTGTGTTAGATGCTGTGCGTCTGTGATAATCAGCAAGGGGACTAGATGTGAACTGGTGGACATCACTGTGAATTGCTGACAGTAACTGACTGTGGGTGACAGGCTTTGACCTGCTGAGTTTGGCCCGTGTTCCCGGGGTCTCCCCAGCACCTGGGCAGGCCCTGGCATGCAGGAGGCCCCCGGTCACTGTGGCAGGTGGGTGATGGCCAGGGTGTCACACATTGGGAGAGGCCCTGTGTGTTTGGTTGTAGGCTGGGCCTGTGACCCCTCATCTCAGCTCATTATCATCTGTCTCTAGAAACCTGGGATCTTGGGAGACTCTCCTCTGGGCACTCTCCAGCCTGGGGCCCAGCCGGCCAACCCCCTCCTCGGGGAGCTGTCTGCAGGTAATGCCAACCCTCTTCTCCCCATCTCTCTGGGCTTTATCCCACTTCCCCTTCCCTTTCCTTCCTGGGTGTGATACATTCCCAGCGCTGCAACTTTGGGCAAGTGACCTAACCTGTCTGAGTCCTCACCTGTCAGTTGAGCACATGGTGCCTGCCTCCTTGGGGAGCCACGGACATCCTGGGAATTGATGGACTTCGAGAATGCTGCTCAGTGTCCAAACGTAGTGGCCCTGGTCCAAGCAGAGGCTCCCAGGCCCCAGAAGAAGGGGTCCTATGTGGTCGGGCTGCTGACACCCTTCTTCTCTCTGTAGGAGGGGGCCTGCCCCCTGAGCTGCCACCCCGGCGAGGGAAACCGCCACCCCTGCTGCCGTCACTGCTCGGCCCCTCTGGGGGTGACCGGGAACCCATGGGCCTGGGTCCCTCAGCACCCCAGCTTACTCCACCCCCCGCCCCCGTGGGGCTCCGAGGCGCGGGCCTCAGAGGCCTCCAGAAAGACAGCGGGCCTCTGCCAACGCCCCCTGGGGTAAGGCCCCCCTCAGTGCCCAGCCATCACCCCAGCCTCCCGCCCTGCACGCTCCCCCCTGCTAGGGGTCCTCATGAATCTAGCCTTCCCACCACAGGTCTCTTTGCTGGGAGAGCCCCCCAAGGACTTCCGGATCCCCCTGAATCCCTATCTGAACCTACACAGCCTGCTGCCAGCCAGCAACCTGGCGGGTAAGGAGGCCCGGGGCTGGGGAGGCGCTGGGAGAAGCCGCCGCCCAGCTGAGGGCCCCCTGCCTCACCCCCCAGCCCCCGGAGGTGGTGGTGGAGGTGGCGGCAGCAGCAAAGCCTTCCAGCTCAAGTCCCGCCTGCTCAGCCCCCTCTCCAGCGCCCGCCTGCCCCCCGAACCAGGGCTGTCCGACAGCTATGGCTTCGACTACCCCTCAGTAAGTATACGCGGCCACCCTGGGGGCAGCCCTCCCAAAGGCCCTGTGTCCCCAGAGAGCACGTCATTCTCCAGTTTGACATCTTTCTGACTGTGCTGGGCTGGGCTGAGTGCACAGGAGACAGGAGGGAACATGCCAGACGCTCAAGTCTCTTGTCTGTTTGTCTCTGCGCGTCATGAAACCCTGCTTCCTGTCAGTCAGTCTCTCTGTCCCAAGAGGCCTGTGGCCACACGGCTACTTCTCCTTAACAGACAAGGGCTCAGCCTCCTCTCTGTCTGTCTCTCCTTCTCACTGCTCCCCTCTGCAGTCCCCATCTCGGTCCCTGGAGAACTGTTCCTTCTATGGTTCTGACTTCTAAGACGTTGCAGACTGGCCACATGTGTTGTGTTTGGCCCACACTGGATTTTTTAGAAAATAACCGAGATAAAAGCCAGTGACAAAATACAGAAACCACAAGAGTTCGCACCTGGGTGCCCTGCTTGCCTTAAAGACTCCAAGCTCCTGCCTCACACCTTTCACAGCCCTCTGGGGTCCAGGTGCAGCCACCCCCCTGGGACCAGGCACCGCTTCTGTGTCACTGCCCCACCCTGCTTGCTGAGTTTGCTCCAGGCACTAGAGTCTGCCCCCTCCTGGAGGAGGCAGACTTCCCCAATGACAGCTGTGCTGTGGAACTGAATTTGGGTGAGGTTGGTTATAGACACCCCCCCACCCCACCCCACTCAACGTGCTTCTCCCACTCTCATTCAGGATGTAGGACCTCGGCGGCTCTTCTCCCACCCACGGGAGCCAACCCTTGGGCCTCACGGACCCAGCCGACACAAAGTAAGAGCCTCTCTGTCCATCCCGCCTCCTGGATGTATCAGTAGGTCATGCTGCATAAGAAGCAGTCCCAGTACTTTGTGACTTAGAACAGGAACTACTTTATTATTCTCATCCTTGCGGGGCGGTGGGGGGGGGGGTGAGGGGGGAGGGGCGTGGTGCAGTTCTTTGCAGTCAGCAGGCAATTCAGCTGGGTCTTGGGGGTTCACAGTGGCTTCCTTCATGCATCTGGCAGTCAGTAGGCTGGGGATGCAGCCTCAGCTGCAGTGACTTCCCTGCTCCCCTTGGACCTCATCCTGCAGCTGGCCAACCTGTGCTCATGCATGTGGTAGTGGTCCCCAGGTTCCCCAGAGGAGGAAGGGAGGGCTGGCCCCTCTGCTGGCATTGTCACAACACTCTCCTAGGGGCCAAAGCCCAGACTTGTTTGGGGGACCTCCAAAAGGGGGTGATATTGCAGTGATCTGTCTTACTCAGCCAGCCCCCTTTCTGCAGATGTCCCCCCCACCCAGTGGCTTTGGCGAACGGGGTGGCGGAGGTGGCGGTGGGCCCCTCTCCCACTTCTATTCGGGCTCACCCACTTCCTACTTCACCAGCGGCCTGCAGGCTGGCCTCAAGCAGAGCCACCTTAACAAGGTGAGGAGCCTCCCCAACTGAGAACGGGGCCCCAGGGACAACCAGGATGCATGGGGCCCATGTGACCTTCGGTGTCACAGCCAGGGTGGTGGCAGGGGTCAGTTTTGCTCAGGGCTGAGCTAAAACAGGCTGTCCTCCTCAAGTCTGTATGTCTTGCATGTAGTACTGCCCAGGCTTCTGGGCCTCTCACTTCCTTCCCCAGCAGTCTGGGGTGTGGGTGATATAGCCCTAATCCACAGATGGAGAAACTGAGGCCCAGAAGGATGACAGCGGCAGGATTTGAAGCTGAAACCCCCGCCTTGGCCCCGGGGGCTGCCTCCTCCCCCATCCCACATCTCCCATCTCTCCCAGGTGGCTGGCTCCTCCCCGCTGGGCTCCGGAGAAGGGCTCCTGGGCCTTGGCCCTGGGCCCAATGGCCACAGCCACTTGCTGAAGGTACGGGCAGGGGGTGGGGCCCTCAGGGCTGGGGAGTGGTGGCCCCTGGGTGGCCTCTGACTCACCAACCCTTCCCCTCTGTCTCCAGACCCCACTGGGTGGACAGAAACGCAGCTTCGCCCACCTGCTGCCCTCACCCGAGCCCAGCCCAGAAGGCAGCTATGTGGGCCAGCACTCCCAGGGCCTTGGTGGCCACTACGCAGATTCCTACCTGAAGCGCAAGAGGATTTTCTAAAGGGCCAGTGCCGGAGAAGCTCAAAGGCCTGCACCAAATCGCTTTGGGGTTTTCTGGTGTTTTGTTGTTACTTTTCTTTTCCTTTGGGTAATAGAAAAATCTCTGAAAGACTTTGCTGACCAACCAGCAGGAGCCCAAGGAGTGCGGGGGGCATCTGGGAGCACTGTGCACCTCTGGCCTGCTCCCAGTGTGGAAACCCTGCAGCCTTAAGAGGGAGGGGCACCAGCCTGCTCTCTCTCCCCTCCCCCCCTCCACCGTGTCCGCCTGTGTCCGTCTCTCTGGGAGTCCCCTCCTGCCTAGGCGTCGCTCCTGTATCTTGGCCTTTCGAGTGCCTTGGAGGTTTCCCTGACCTCCCGTGAGGATCAGAGACTGTCCCCCCTTTTCTAACTTTGATAATTGACTTCGGTTTCCTTTTCTAATTTTTATTATTTTTAAACAATCCAGGACGTTCCCCCCCCTCCCCCCCCAGCTCTGATTCCTTCAAGGCCCAGCATGTCTGGGCCTCCATTCCACACTTTCCAGTTTGAAATGGCTCAGCCCTTTTTTCTTTCTCCCACACTTGTTGCAGGCATGGCTGTCTCCTGCCCCGGCCTGCCCTCTCTGGCCTGTGCCCCAGCTCCAGGTCCCCTGCTTCGTACCACAGCCCCTTCGCCTTCTGATGCCTTAAAAGCCAGGCCCCAGACCCTGCCGGCCAGAGCCTCTCAGATGCTGAGCTCCGGAAGCTTGACTCAGGACCAAATGGCTCTGGCCTGGGAATTGGGCCCCTCTACCCAAGGTCCCCGATTGTGGGGACAGTAGAAGGCCAAAGTTTTGGTCTTGGCAAACCAGTCCCACCAGCCCTCTCTGCCCAGGCCTAGGTGCAGGGTGGGCTTTCTCTGCCAGCTTAACCCGGTTCCCCTGCTGTCCTACTGTCTGTCTGGCATTGTGCATCTCACTGAGCCTCTGTCGTCTCCCCCATGTTGAAGATGAGCCCCGCCTTGTTATCCCCAAGCCAGATCTCCCAGAGCTGGCCTCCCTGTGGCCCAGTGCTGGAAAATAAGGTCCCCTTCCCACCAGCAGGACCTGTTAGCCTAAGGTGACCCTGGGCTGTGACCCTGGCCCGCTGGGCCACCAGCTCCCCTCCCCTGACTCGGGGTCCACATCCACTCCGGGGGGCTGTCTCCTCCCCAATCTCACACAAACCTTTGCTGAATTAAAGTTTGTAAGTAAATGGTTTTAAAGAAAGCAGACCCGGCTGGTTCTTGGGACAATGTGCCTGGGTGGGAGGTCTGGGATAGCCCTGCAGGTCTTGGCTCATCCGAGCCTGCGCACTGCCCTTCCAGTTTGGCAACCTCCTCTGGACTCGCCGCCTTCGCGTGCAGCGATGCCAAAAAAAGGGGGGAAAAAAAAAAAGGCGCTTGTATTCGGGTAATTACAGGGCCGTCGCTTCTAAAGGCGTCAAGGCGCATGCTCAGTCTCTGGTCACGTGATGTATGTTATGGCCGCCTCCGTGGCCTGGGGAGGTGTGAATGCTGGGTTTCTGCTGCGGGCTGCCAGGGGTGCCTGGTGGAGCCGACCTGGGGGCTTTTGGGGGTCTGGGGAGGCGGCGGCGCCAGCGATAGCCAGGAAATTCCGGGCGACAGGTACCTGGGGAGCCTCGGGTGGGCATCGTTAACCCATCGCACGCCAGCTGGGCCCGGCATGGCAGCTCACCCAACCGTGTTTTCCAGGCTCGCGCCCGGCGGGGGAGGAAGAAGCCGGCGGCCCCGAGCGGCCCGGGGACGTGTGAGTGTGGGAGCCAAGCCCCCCGTTACTACTAGCACGGGGTTCCTCCGGTCCCCACATTGCCGTACAACCTCATCCCTGTGCCCCCCATTCTGCATCACCCTATTTCCATGTCTCGTCAAACCCCAAACATGAGTTCCTAAGCCTATATTCCACCTGGCCCCTGCGTCCATCATCCAGTTGAGGCATTTGCACTATCATCTGTCCCCAGGGTGAACGTGGTGTTCGTGGACCGGTCAGGCCAACGGATTCCGGTGAGCGGCAGAGTCGGGGATAATGTTCTCCACCTGGCCCAGCGCCATGGGTTGGATCTGGAAGGTGGGAGCCGGGCACAGGGAACTGGGGATATCTTTATTTATTCGTTTAAAAAACCCACGAGTCAGATAGGATTCTCCACTGTTTAATCTTGCACGGCTTCCCACCCAACATAGTTAAACTTCAGACTCCTCACCAGGATCTCATCCTCTGCTCTCTTAACCTTTATTCATTCAGCAGTTATTTATTGAGTATTTACTAGAGGTTCCTAAAACTCCTGCCCGCCAGGAGCTTGTATTTTCTTCCTTTTTCCTCCCTCTCTTCTAGCCACACTGACTTGCTTGCTGTTCCTCAAATAGCCAAGTTCATGCCTGCCTCAGGGCCTTCGGGTTTGGTGTTCCATCAAAAGTGTTTTCCCACCAGACCTTCTGGCTCCTCATCCTTCAGGTCTTGATGTAAATGTCATCTTCCTGACAATCTTAGCCCTCTCCGCCCAACTGCAGTCCCCATGCCCCAGTAACTGTATTCATATCAGTGTGTTGTATTGTCTGCATAGCACTTCTCATTGTTTTGTTTCCTTCTTTGTCGTTTCTCCCCAAAATGAGATCAGAAACCCTGTTTGCCTTGTTCACAAGTATCTGTTGCCTGTCATGGTATTTAGATGTAACAGGTATTAAGTCAGTATTTGTTAAAGGAAAGATAATAATAGCAGACATTACTTTAAGCCCCTTACCACATTTTAACTGATTGAATCTATTTCATGACAACATTATGCAATAGGAGAGAATGTTATCCTGTTTTATAGGTGAGGAAACAACCCCAGGTTGAGCAGACCTGGTCCAAGGTCAAGTAAGTGGCAAAACTAGATTCAAACCCAGCCTGTCTTAGCCACTAATCTGTGCTGCTCTTCTGTGAATATTGAACACATGTTGTGTGCCAGGTAGTAATGTAAAAAAGCAGATAAGACCCTTGTCATTTCACACCAGTTTCAACCTAATAGGGACAATAATCCCATGCATAAACATGTAGTTATATCATGGGCAACTGGGAGAGTGGTCTTTTAAAAAGTATAGTGTTGGGTGTATGTTTGTATGTGTGGCATGAGTGCATGCTCAGCTGTGTCGGACTCTGCAACCCTGTGGACTGTGATCTGCCAGGCGCCCCTATCCATGGAATTTTGCAGGCAAGAATACTGGAGTGGGTTGCCATTTCCTACTCCAGAGGATTTTCCTGACCCAGGGATCAAACCCACGTCTCTTGCATCTCCTGCATTGGCAGGCGGATTCTTTACCACTGCACCACCTGAGAAGCCCCGGTGTATAGAGCTCATTTAATCATTAGACAGTGTTTGGGGGAGGGGGGAGAATTGGGGACAGTCCTGGCAGACCTACCTTAAGTTCTGTTCTGGAATCCAGTGGCTGGCAGTTCATGACAAAGGTTAGAACAGGAGCAAGTTACTTAGCATCTTTCAGCCTCCTCATCTATAAAATAGGATAATTTAGTTCCTATCTCACCGGGTTGCTGTGAGGTTTAAGCAGATTCCATGTGTACGGTGTGTAATACCTGGCACGTGGTTGGTGTGCAGTGAGTAGTTGGAGTGATTGTATTAGGTTATCTCTATCTCATGTGGTAAGGATGTTAATGAGCTAGCTGGGAAAGAGGGCTGAGAAAGAGACACCTGTGGATGACTTGAGTTTCGAGGCCCAGACTGTTTCTTCCCCAGACAGGGAAGGTGGGCTGCAGGGGTCCAGCCCCAGCAGGATCCAGGGGAACCCTCAGGATGAATGGCGTCGGCGAATGAGAGAGAGAGAAAGAGACCAGACCAGAGTGTGCAGCAGAGTCTGGCAGTTGCTTTATTTTTCACCATCGCCTTTATGCCCTAAGTTGGTACATTTCTAAGGGGGAGATAAGCACACAGACTTAGTTTAACATTACATTAGCTTGTCCTTCACAAAACCAGGTGTTCTCTGTATATTTTTGTTTATGAGAGTCTTTTCCCATAGATATTTTTGTACATTATCATCTGGCCTTGAGCTTAGCAGAAAACAGAAAAGTGGCAGTTCTCATGATACAGCATGTTGCAACAGAATAGAAATACAATCCTGTTAACATAAAACTCAGTCTTTTTGCAGAAGTTCTCAGCTAAATTTATCTAAAAAGTTTAGCACACAAAGACTCTGCGGCTCTGGTGAGGCAGCCCCTGTTTAGCACTCCTGGTTAAAATTAGCAATTATTTTATTGTTTTTACACTAGGGCTAAACTCTTATTTTTCTAGATCTCCAACTATATTAACAAGAGTTTCCACTACACAACCTCAGCACATTAACATCAATCAAATGTTGATCTAATAACCACTTTTAAAACAATTATTTTTTGTGTTCTCTAATAGGGTTTCCTCACCCCCCAAAGGGCTCTGTGCCTATTAGGGCCTTTTTTATGGTTAATCTCTGTATAATATCTTTTGGCCTTCAGGCCTGTTGACAATTTGTGGCTTGCACCTGGCGTAACTTTAAGCAATTTCAGTAGCCGACCCTGTCTTTTTTGTGATTAATCTATTTTTTTTCTATTAGGTGTCATCTCCATGGGAACTAGATAGGATTACATTTTTATAGAACAGAAATGCAAAGGATTGCAAAAACAGCAGATATGGCACAAAACAGGCTCTTAGTCTAAAAGTTAATTACCTGCAAGAAGTCACCAGCTAATCTCTCTCTAAACTATTTTCTATTAGGCACATTTGTGGCTATTTTATTTGTGTAGCTTTTCTCACCCCATGGAGGGACCTATGCTTAATAGTTTCTCTTGTTAGCGTACTGTGCTTAGGATGTTTAGAACAATCATGAGCATTTTTTGCAATGAGAGCACACATTTATCAAACAAGCCAGAATGCCAGCAAAAGGATTTGAATTGAAGCATTTCTTTCATCCCTGGCCCCTTCATAGGGTACTAGCGTCTAGGAGATTTATTAATTAGGATTTTAAGTTGGTCTTTATTCAGTGAAAGAGGAGCAGGAGAACTCTCGGCAGGCAACACAAGAATCTGCAGCAGGGCAAACAACAACAACAGCAGAAAAGGGGGGAGGATACAGGGTGGGGTAGAGGCCGAGGCCAACCTGGAGGGTCCCTTATATCCTGAACGGCCTTGCGTGTTAGATTTTTTCCTCATGACCTCGTCATGGTGGGATACTGGACGGCCTTGCCTGCCCGGTATTTTCTTCATGACCTCGTCATGGGTGGGATCTCTCACAACGGCTCCCGGCAGTGGGCAGCTTAGTCACTGCAGCCCACAGGGAAGGGTCTGCTGGGTCAGAAAGCTGCCTTGCAGCTCCACCCTCATGGTCCAACCTGTCTGGAAGAGAGAGGAGAATTCTGTGCTGTTTACCTAGAACAAGTATCTCTCGAGGCATCTACAACCTCCCAAGCTCAGTGCTGAATGCAGAGAGAAGAGGCAGGTTGACAGAGAACAGGGAAACCCAGAAATGATGGTGGTAACTTCAGATTGTGATAAATGCTGTCCAGAAATTTTTAGAGATAACAAGAGTTGGGGGAAGGACAAGAAATAGGAGATGGGAACTTGGAGGGCAACTGAATAGTGCCCAAAGACAAAAAGGACCTCGCTCTAGAAAGACTGCAGAGAAGAGCATTCCAGATCAAGAGTACGCCAAGTGCAAAGGTCCTGTGGTAGGGGGTGAGCTTGGCACAGAGGAATTGAGCGAAGGGGCCAGGGTGGCTGAAGTAGGTGGGAGAATCTCAAGGACTGAGGTGAGGAGTTTGGATTTCTAGCTATGAAAACCCTTTGGAAGAGGACATTATTCAGAAGCACAGTGCTCAGTGCTCAATCAGAAGCTTGGGAATGTGTCTAGGGGCAAGCAGGAAACCCTCAACTCTGTACCTTTCACCCCTTTATTTCCTGACCCCTTCTCCTGCTGCAGCACTAGATGCTGAGTGAGTTGGTCCCTCCTTCAGGAGCATCAGGGCAGCCCAGCAAAGTGGCAGGGTCACAGCAAGGGTTCACAGGCTACAGGGAACCTGTCTGGCCTGTCCCCTCTCAGATACACTGAAGTCCAGCCCACGCTCATTAATGGTGCCAGGTACCAGCCTGATCGTCAGCCTGCTGGAGAGTTTGGGGGAAACCCTGAAGTCCGTTTGCAAAACCTGTGTGCAGATGAGCAACAGTCAGCCAAGTCAGTGACAGGGTGGAGGATGCACACAGTGGGTGTGCAGGCCTAGAGGGAGAAATGAGAGTCACGTGGCGAAGCAAGAGATTCGGGGGATTCTTCAGTGGGCCAGTTGTTTTCATTGCCATAGACCTGGGTTTGATCGCTGGTCGGGAACTAAGATCCCACAAGCCTCAGGGTGTGGCTCCCCACCCCACCCCACCCCCCAAAAAATAAGAAACAAAGGGATTTTTTTTTTTTAAGTCCTTCTCTGAATGGCGCTTGCCCAAGCATGGTCCCTCACCAACGGTCCCTCACTTGCCGCCCCCAGGGGCCTGTGAAGCTTCCTTGGCGTGCTCCACCTGCCACGTGTATGTGAGTGAGGACCACCTGGACCTTCTGCCTCCTCCTGATGAGAGGTGAGCAGGGTGGCCCCCTCCCAGCTCTGAGCTGCAAGGCTTGGTTGCTGAGCCTTGGCATTCTGGGATCCGCCCAGGCCATAGCAGAGGGCAGCCCCAGCTTTTCTCTCCCCTCGAGCTGCTGGTGGGAGAGCTTCCCTTCTGGCCCCTACCCCTGGACCCATTAACAACTGCTACCGCCCTTTACCCCAGGGAGGACGACATGCTGGATATGGCCCCCCTCCTCCAAGAGAACTCCCGGCTGGGCTGCCAGATCGTGCTGACGCCTGAACTGGAAGGGGCCGAATTCACCCTGCCCAAGATCACCAGAAACTTCTATGTGGATGGCCACGTTCCCAAGCCCCACTGACACGGGTAGCTGGACGGTCCCAGGCACTGACGGCCCCAGGGCCAGGACTGGAAGAACATAGCCAAGATGCCAGCCCAGCCCAGAGTGCGGACAGATCCGAGATGGCGGAAGCACCCAGAAAGTCAAAACCCTGGCTTCAGAGAGATACCATGTCCCAGCTCTGGTGGGGCCAGGTCCCCCATTGGGGCCGCCTCAACCAAGCTCCTGAGAATGACGGTGTGGATAGGGGTGGAATCTAATTGGAGCGATAATAAAACTGTCTCACAGATAACCTGGCATCTTGAGCGTCCTTGAGGCTGGTGGGGGTGGGGTGCAGGCTCTGGGGTCTACAGCTGCATCTTCCAGACCTCCCCAGCTTTCCCCTACCACAGCGGTGACGGGCCAGCGGGAAACTGAGGCAGAGAGGTCTGAAGGCGAGGTGCCGCGAGCCACACGATCAGCCTGGCAAGGCCCCGCCCCGCCGTCGCGGAAGGATTTGGAGGGCCCAGACCGCCCTTGACTACAAGGGGTAATCAGATAGTCTGAGCAGAGTCGGAAGGGAACGAGGGACCCAGGAGGGCCTGAGGGTGGAGTCTTGAAAGCCCGTGGCCAACATCGCCCGCTAGAGGCGCCCAATCCTATTGGCCCTGCCCCCGCTCCCCCAGGTGGAGCCTCTTGCACCCTCGACCAGAAGCAGACCCCCCCACGCAGGTGGGGCTCATCAAGTGGGCCCAGTGTGGGCGGGGCCAGGCGAGATTTGGGAAGGGGGGCTGGGCTAGGAGGCAATGGAGGCTGAGCCAGCCCCGGACTTCGCCATGCTGCGAGAGCTGCTAGCGCCGCCCTATCTGAACTCCGAGCCGCCCCCGGAACCCCCGATCCAGCAGACACCAAGGACCCCAGGATGCCTCAGACCCAGTGGCAGGTGCGTTCACGAGCAGCCCTTCCCCCCACCTGGCCCAGTGGTCAATGGGTCGTGATCTCTGGTTCCTGGGGTTACTCAGGGGTCAAAATGTTAGTTACTGGTATTTGCAAGGACGAGATCCTGATCCCCAGGGATATTGGGGGTCATATGGGGGTCAGAGACTGTGCAGTTCTTGCTCCATGTCTTTGAGACCCCTGTAGTTGCCGCCCACGGAAGGGGGTGACTAAATTGGCCATTGTCCCCAGGTCCTTCTGGCCTGCACACCAAGACTCGGTCACCGCCCTACCCTTCCTCCAAGAGACAGCAGAGGAGCTAGCCCAGACCCCCGGGGACGCCCAGGCCCTAGGGCCCTACTGGGAGCCGAAGGCCCTGGAGACCCCGGGACCCCTACCTCTAGCCAAGGATGCCAAGAACATGCTGACCCCAGTCAACCAGCAGAGCCCCAACTTGGGGCCCCCACGGGCTCCCCCGAGTTCTCCAGCCCAACCACAGAGGAGGCCCCGGAAGCAATCAAACCCCCAGCGGGGCGCCGAAAAAGTGGACCCTCTCTTCGAGGGGGTGACCCTGAAGTTTCAGATAAAGCCGGATTCCAGCCTACAGATTATACCCAGTTACAGGTAGGAGCTGGCCTGGTCAAGGGCACCCTTTATGCAAGTAATAATAATAGGCCTTCCCTGGTGGCTCAGTGGTAAAGAATCCGCCTGCCAATGCAGGAGATGCGGGTTTGATCCCTGTGTGGGGAAGATTCCCTGGAGAAGGAAATAGCAACCTGCTCCTGTATTCTTGTATTTCCTGTATTTCTCCTGGGAAATTTCATGGATAGAGGAGCCTGGCAGGCTACAGTCCATGGGGTCAAGAAGAGTTGGAGACGAATCAGCAACTGAACAATAATAATAGTGTTGGGGGGTGGGGAGGTGCTTCCAGGTGGCACACCACCACCCCAGCCTTGCATTACAAATGGCCTCGTCTCTGTAACCGCCTTTCTTCTTGTATTATTTATTTATATTAAAAAAAAATTTTTTTTGGCCTGTGGGATTTGGGATCTTAGTTCCCTGACCAGGGGTGGAACACTCGCCCCTGCATTGGATGCACAGAGTCTTAACCACTGGACTGCCAGGGAAGTCCAAACAGCCTCATCTCTGAGCAAAACCTCAGGCTGATGCCAGTTCCTGTCCTTTCTGCTATGAGTCAATCAAATCCAGGACTGAGCCTGAGTCTTCTCCTAGTGAAATGGCCTCACTATACCGGGAGGCTGCTTCTTCTGTTTGTTTTTCCTGCAATGATAATAGCTACTGTTTGTCAGACTTGACACCAGCCATGGAGGCAACAGCACTTGGTGTGTATGGACTCGCTGAGGCCTTGTGAAGCCCACTTTACAGATGCAGAAACTGAGGCACAGAGGATGAGATCCCTTGTCACACAGCAAGGACACGGGAGAATTGAGTTTTCAACCTGGCAAAGCTGGCCATAGGCTTACTGTCTCCTCAAATGATTATGATTACTCATGAGGGGCAAGGCCAGGCCTTTCAGACATCAGATGCCCCCTTGGTCCCGGGGGTGGGGGGAGCAGTACCAGATGCCTTGATAGTAAATCTTCATTTGGGGGAATTCCTTGGCAGTCCTGTGGCTAAGACTCCGCACTTTCACTGCTGAAGGCGTGGGTTCTATCCTGGTTGGGGGACTAAGATCCCACAAGCCATGGTGTGGCCTAAAACTAAATAAATAAATATCACTTAAAAATCTTAATTGGGGGCTGTCTGGGGCAGGATCCAAACCGTCTGTGCTAATGCCCTCTCTACTCCCCAGCCTGGCCTGCAGCAGCCGTTCTCCAGAGCCTCCTGCTCCAGGCCCTGTCAGAGGCCCAGAGGCCAACCCAGGGGGCAGTGAGGTCCTGGGTGAGTCCTGGAGACTTAAGTGCTATAAATACTGGGGAAGGGTGCAGGGGGCAGCATTTTCTTTTCTTCCTTATCTTTCTCCCTATCCTGCTTCCCTATTTAGACCCATCCAGGAGGAGTCCCAGCATCCCCCATCCACTCAAGCTGAGTCACCCCCACCCCCGGCTTCCTCCTCTGCTGAGCTTTGCCATCTGTCTCCCTTCCTGGCGTTCCCTCTGTCTTAGATCTGGGGCTGGCTGGGAGTTGGGGGGGGTCGCCTTCACAGAGAGCCCCCTCTCACCCACACATGCACAAAAGGCCCATCCCACACAGGTCTCCTGAGCTCAGGCTCTTGGCCTCTGACCCCCCCTCCCTTTGACTTCTGCCCTTTCAGCACCCCGCCGCTGTGCTTCCTGTAGGACTGAGAGGACCCCTCTATGGAGAGATGCTGAAGATGGTACCCCTCTCTGCAACGCTTGTGGTATCAGGTCCTCAAAAGGACGGAGGGATTGGGGGTGGGGTCCTCACTTGAGTCCGCGCTTAGCCAGCATGGGGCGTTGGGAAAACACCCACCTCTGGGAATGTGCCTCCCTCGTGGCAGTTTCTGGGCTCCCCCTGCCTGCTGAATGTCTGTTTCTTGCACCCCCATCCCAGGTACAAGAAATATGGCACCCGCTGCTCCAGCTGCTGGCTGGTGCCCAGGAAAAATGTGCAGCCCAAGAAGCTATGTGGCAGATGTGGGGTGTCCCTGGGCCCCCACCCAGCCTCAGCTCAGGAAGGGTAAGCCCTTCCTCACCCAGCCAAGCCTGTCCTGCCTCAGCTTCTCCAGGGGGAAAATAGGCTGAATTCCTCCTAGGAGAAAAAGCCTGAGTCTTCAGGGGTCCGTGCAGAGACCTCAGATGGAAGACCCAGGCCTCAAGGCCCCAGAGCTCCTGGTTCAGGGGGTCACTAGCCCCCTTTCTGGCTCCTGCTTCAGTCAGGCTTGGCTAAGCACCCCCCTCAGGAAGTGCTGTCAACACTTGACACTCATATTGTTAATAGAAGTGACAATAAAGAATAGATCTGTTCAGAAGGGGCACTCTAACTTTGGGATCCCACCTTGCGCGCCCTCACCTGCCTCTCCCCCGGCCCAGGAATGTGGGGGAGGGGTTTTTTCACGGGGTTTTCCAAGGGACACACACAGTCATCTAAACAGCTACCAGCCTCCTACCCCATCAATTAGTCACCTTTGTTTTACAACATCCCATAGAGGGCAACTGCCAGCACACACAGAGGCAGCACATTCAGAAAGACGGACACAAGGACTTCCCTGGCAGTCCAGTGGTTAAAGCTCTGTGCTCCCATGCAGGAGGCAAGGGTTCAGTCCCTGGCCAGGGAACTAAGATCCTGCATGGTATGCATTGCAACCAAAACTTTAAAAAAAAATTTTTTTTTAAAGACCCAAGACAGACACACAAGCTGAAAGGTACATCAAAACACACAGGAGATACATCAGGAGACACAGGCGTGCTGTCAATCATCAGACACAGACCACACACAGGACAGAGCAACACTTGTCTCCCGAGAGAACATGTGTGTTGATAAGACACAGGACACACATGAAAGACACACAGATGGCACGTGGACACAAGCGGGCCCTTCATCTGGCACCTCCCCCCCGCCTGCAGAATGCCCCCTTCTGCCTCCTTCCCCTTTCATGTTCTCTCTGACCCCACCAACGGGTGTCCGCAACCTGAAGCCAGAAGCCACATGGGAGAGGCATTGAGCGCTGCCCCTGTTGCTAGGACATACAGGCCACCACTACTCAGGAGGAGGGAGGGAAGAAAGGAGGGAGGGATGGGGGGAGGGGAGTGTCAAGGATGGGCGGGATGGTCCCTGCTGTCGGGGGTGTGAGTGAGGCCTGTTTGGCCTCAGAGGGAAGAGAAGCCCCTCTGAGACCCCCTTTGTCTCTCCTGACTGAGCCTGTGGAGACGGCCTGGGGTCAGATTCCTCAGCCCTCAGATCCCTGGCTCATCCCATCCTGCCCTTCCTCGGCTCAGAACTCCCTCCCGCAACTTCTCCTGTAGCTGCTACCTTATTCTTTGCGGGGTGGGGGGGAGTGTGCTCTGCCGGGACACCACATCTTCTGAGAAGCCTTCCTTGACCATCCAGCCTGAAAGGGAAAGCCCTCCCACCCCACATCAGGCTCTCGTTCAGCCTCTTAGAACTCGTTTCCTCTTAGAACCTGTGGAGATTCTAAGACGTTCAGGACTTTCACATCTCAGGACTTCCCTGGCAGTCCAGTGATTAGGACTCTGTGCTTTCACTGCAGGGGGTACAGGTTCAATCCCTGGTTGGGGAACAAAGATCCCCCAAGCCACGTGGTATGGCCAAAAATAATTAAAAATTTTAATTAAGTGTTTCACTTCGGTACTGGTCCAGGGTTGTTTCATTCACATTCATCTCCCCTACTGGACCATGACTTCAGAGGCCCAAGTGCACCACCTCTGTGTTCTTGACCATGAGTTCCCCACCCCACCACCAGTGCCCAGCATGGAGAAACTCTTGAGGGATAGATACAGCACACAAGGGTCTCAGATTGTGTGTCTCCAAACCCCTGGCTGTTGGTATCCACTAAGTCAATGTTTATTGAGCAAGTATTGTTTGCCAGGCCCCCATGGGGCACTCAATTGGGAATAGAACAAGGATCCCTGCTCTAGCAAAGCCAATATTCTAGAATGATAGTAAGCAAATATTCAGTGAGGAATAATAGGATGTCAAGTAGTGATCATGCTACAGAGAAAAAAGTGGAACTTCCCTGGTGGTCCAGTGATTAAGGCTCTGCACTTCCAATGCAGGGGGCCTGAGTTCGATCCTTAATCAGGAAACTAGATCCCACATGCTGCAACTACGATCTGGCGCAGCCAAATTAAAAAACAAAAAAAAGAATTAGAAAAAGAGGGCTTCCCTGGTGGCTCAGGAGTAAAGGATTCTCACCTGCCAATGAAGGAGAAACAGGTTCAATCCCTGATCTGGGAAGATCTCACGCGCTGTGGAGTAACTAAGCCCATGGGCCACAACTACTGAGCCTGTGCTTTAGAGTCCAGGAGTCGCAGCAACAGAAGCCTGCCCTGTGCTCAGCAACAGGAAGGTGAGTGCATGCTAAGTCGCTTCAATCGTCTCTGACTCTTTGTGACCCCATGGACTGTATAGCCTGACAGATGCCTCTGTCCACGGGATTCTCCAGGTAAAGAATACTGAAGTGGGTTGCCACGCCCTCCTTGAGGGGATCTACCAGACCCAGGGATCGAACCCGTGTCTCCTGTGGCTCCTGCATTGCAGGCAGATTCTTTACCACTGAGTCACAAGGAAAGACCCCGAAATAAGGTCACACACAACAACAAAGAGTAGCCATGCTCGCCACAACTGGAGAAAGCCGGGGCAAAGCAACCAAGACCCAGCCCAGCCATAAAGAAAGAAAGAAAGAATAAGAAAATAAAGTACATAAGGAGGTGAGGAGTTGGGGATGATATCATGTTCTCAGGGAAGGCCTGTCTGAGCAGGTGACCTTTGTGTGTAGAGACTTGATGGTAAGGAACCAGCTATAGGGACTATTTGAGGTGAGGACATGTGAGGCAGAGGCAATGGCACGAGCAAAAGCCCTGTGGCAGGGAGGACTTTGTGGGACTCCAGAAACCTTGAGGACTCGGGTGAGGGCAGAGAGAGGTGAATGGGGGTGGGGGAACAGCAGGGATTGCAGCTCACTTCGGCCTTGATGCCTTCTGTACCTGGCACCCTGCACTGGCTTGGCCTCTGGTGCCCCCGTTTCCTGCTCTCACCTTTTCTCCTGAAATGTTGGGGTGGAGGGGCCAGCCTGTGGAGCTGGAGCTGTCCAGGCCTGCTTCCTTCTGGCAGCTCTGCGTTCCTGCCTTTGAGGGAGGAGGAAACTGGGGGCGGCGGAGGCACAGCTGTTCTCTCCTTCTGCTGCGGAGGGTGAGGGGGATGGCTGGTGGTGTGCTGTGGGGCATGGGGCATGCGGCTGATACCCTCTGTGTCTCTTCTGAATTATGATGGCTAGGTCAATGAAAGGCATGTTGGGGGACATCCCAGTGGTCCAGTGCTTAAGACTCTGCCTTCCAATGCAGAGGGTGTGGGTTTGATCTCTGGTCGGGGAGCTAAGATCCCACCTGTTGCAAGTGCAGCCAATAAGTAAAAAATAAAATACTGAAAGACAGGTTAGGGGTAAACTCCATTATGGATGGCACAGGATGGAGGAAGCCTTGAGGGTGGAGCAGGGGTGGACTCTTGTAATAGGAGGGACATCCCAGAGGCTGACACTCATAGACACAGCCTTGTTTACCCATCCCTTCAGGGCCTCGGGGCGGGCGATGCCTAGACCCCTGGGAAGGGCCTCCACGCATCCAAGGAAGGCAGGCTCAGCTCTGCTTGGAACCGGGACTGGGGGAAAGCTCATGTGACTCCCACCCCCAAACATCAGCCGGATTAGAAGGCAGCGCTGGGCGGAAGAGATAAGCGGCTGAAAGGGAGGAAGGAGCAAGGTCCCCACCCTGGCCCAAGGGTCCAGGGAGGGCAGGAAACAGGGCATGAAGAGCAAATTCCAGGTCTGGTCGTGAAAAGGTGGCTTGGACCATGCCTGACATGTAGTAGGTCCTCAAAAGCCAAAAGGTTTTTTTGAATCAGTAACCGGCAGGGCTGGGATTCGAACCCTGGATTGCTTCCCCATCGCAGACTGAAGCAGAAGGAGCCGAAGTCCTTTATAAAAATTTTATTGGGAGAGGGGGTAGAAAATGCGGGATGACGCCCCTGGAATTGAATACATAAATAAATAAATAGAACAATAAATCAGCCCCCGTGTGAGTCTGGGGGGCGTCCCCCGGCCCGCGGGGAGATGGCTGCGGGCTCACGCTGACGTCAGCTGGATGGCGAAGACCTCGCCCCCTGCCGGCACCTCCGAGGTACCCGCAGCCTCTGTTCCACCTTCAGCGCCTGCGTCCCTGCCGGCGCCGGCTCCCGCGCCGTTGAGACACACGGCCTCGCCTGAGCTCTCGGCCTCCTGCACATTATACTCGCCCTTCTTGCAGGCGGTGGACTGCACGTAGAAAGCCAGGCCGGCCCCCGCGGCCAGGAGTGCCGCGCCCCCGGCCGCGCCGCCCACAGCGACCCAGAGCCACGGACCTGTGGAGTGGAGACGCTCAAAGAGGATGACGAACTCCGGGCTCGGTCCACACGCCAAGACCGGGCCACTTCCGTCCCCTCCCCACAGGCATGCAGTCAGTCCTCATGCGCCTGGCAGGGAGCATCAGGGAACTCAGCTTTGGAGGAAAAGAGTGACCCGAGTAAGGCCACCACCAACTCGGGTGATGCCCTTGACCCATTTTACACACCACCCCATCACAGGGAGGATATAAGCCCCTAACCCCAGGGATACCAAGTCAACCAACTCTCCTCACCCTCAAAACGACGGGGAGGGTGACCTGGTCATTCCTGCTCCCCAGAAAGACCCCAGCCCCTAGGGATTTCCCCAGCGGTTGAGACTCCGCGTTTTAACTGCAGGGGGCGCAGTTTCCATCCCTGGTCAGGGAACTAAGATCTCACGTGGTAAAAAAAAAAAAAAAAAAAAAAAAAAAAAAAAGTTAAAAGAAAAAAAGACCCCAACCCCAACTAGAGATACACGAAATGAGAGTGGGGATCTTAGGGGCCTCACCCTGATCCTCTTCTCTCGGTCCCTCTTCAACCCCCTTCTCCACAGAGACACAGTGGAGGGTGAATTGTATCAATCTTCACCCCTCAAAAGTTAATATAAAGTCCCTCCTCATAACAGTCACATCCTCGAAGGTTCCCTTACTTTGACTCCAGTCAGTTCCCTGTCCCTCCACTTGCCACCTCGAACCCTCCATCAAAGCCCTACCCATCAGGGCGCCCCTAATTTCTACGCTGGTTCACATCAGTCTCATCTGTGGAGGTTGAGAGGGAGGCAGGGGTGGGATCAATAATACCAAGGCCCAGGTCACAGCCGCCTTCGGATCCCTCACCCCGCCTCCTCCCATTGCCACTTACCAGCCACTCGCACTGTGATGCGTCGCGTGTGGCGCCCATGCGCGTTGGTGGCTGCGCACTCGTACTCGCCACCGTGGCTGCCCATGGCGCCCGCCACACTCAGCGTGCTATTATTGCTCGACAGGCCGATGTTGAGCGCCCCCGGGGGTGCGCGCCAGCTGATCTGGGCTGGGGGCCAAGCCTCCGCTCGACAGGTCAACGTGAAGTTCCCGCCTGGCCGCACGCCTCCTGGAGGTGAAGCAGCCAGCTCGGCCACCACTGGGCGATCTACAGGGGACAGGAGCGGGAAGGGGGCCAGCTGCTGACCAAGTGCCCCTCTTTGAGACCGCCCCTCCTGAAATGAACAGGCAAGGATTCTGCCTTCCATCCAAGTCCCCTCCCCGTACCACTGGCCTGTTGGGATTAAATTGAGCCCTGCTTCACTGAGTTGAAGGAGGTGGGGACCCAGGCCAGTGCCTTTCAGACCCAGAAATTGAGGGGAGCCGGATCTTGTTCCCTAGAGTTTTCCTTCACCCCCATGTTAAGGCTGGGATTCCTTGTCCCTGGGAATGGGACTAGGAGAGGTGTCCTCGAACAACCCTGGGCAATCCCACCTCCTCTATCTGGTGCTGCCCCACTCACATTCCACGCCCACGGTGATGATCCGGGCGTCCGTGCCGTGCGCGTTGGTGGCCAAGCAGCGGTACGTGCCCGCATCCTCTCGGGACACGCGCAGCCGCCGCGGCCAGGGCGCGCCTTCCCGGGAGCAGCTCACTTGAGGGGAGGGGCGACCCCGGGCAGAGCAGGCCAGCGCAGCAGCCTCCGCGCCTTCCAGCCAAGACTGGTGACTTGGGCAGGTAGATTCATCCATTTGCGGTGGCGCTGCAAAACAGCCACGGGGTTGCGGGGGGGGGGGGGGGGGGGGGAGTGGGTCAGGGAGGGGCCGAGACCCGGAGCGCCCCCTACCCTCCGCCCGCCTGGGCCTCGCTCACACTCCGCGCTCACGGTGACCATCTTGACCATGGAACCGTGCCGATTGGTGGCATTGCAGATGTAGGTACCAGGTGCCAGTTCACTAGGGATGCGGGGGGCTCTGGAACCAGGGTCTGGGGGTGCTAGCGGCAGCAGCACCCCATCACTGGTGCCTCCGGAGCCAACACACTCCACGCTTGGCTGTGGCTTCCCAGCCACCTCACAGGAAAAAAGTCGCCCAGATCCTTCTACCCATGTCCAATTGCTGGGGCAGCTCACCTCCTCAAACCTGGGGCCATCTGGGGAGCAGAGCAACTGGAAGTCAGTTATTCAAGGTTATTCTGACATGCCCAATCTTGAACCGTGTTGTCCCCACTCACATTCCACTGTCACAGCCACATTTTTAGCTGCCGACCCTCGAGCATTAGTGGCTTCGCAGCGGTAGGTGCCCGCGTGCTCCCGGGCCACACGCATTAGGCCCTCGATGACCTCGGCTCCCCCAAAGCGCACACAGCTCACATTGGGTGGTGGGACTCCATGAGCCACACAACTTAGGGAGACCTCTGTTCCTTCCAGCCAGGTAATGCGTTCAGGGCAGCCCACGCTGTCCAGCGCTGGTGCATCTAGAGAGGGGAGTATTGTTGAGTTTGGGTTTAGTGGACAGTCTAGAGTCCCTGGACCCTTTTTTCCCATCCTAGGCAGGCAGGCTACACTCTGAACAGGGACTGGCCACCGAAGCAAAGGAGTTTGGCACTGATCAGTTTTAGGGCTTCCTGAGCCCCGAAGTGTGCTTTTTTTTTTTTTTTTCTCCTGATTCCTACACAGTGCTCACAGGACCCTCCCCAGACTTTGACCTAAAAATTGTTAGCTGGTTTGGAGCACCCACCTTTCCAAGACTCGGCTCAAACGCCACGCCCCAGGTCCCCGTGGACACGCCCACCTCCTCCTCTCCATCCTTCTCTTAAGATCTTCCCATAATCCCGCTCACCACCTTCTCAAAATCCTGCCCAAAAGCACACCTCAGACCCTGTTTCCACCCTCCTCTGTACTCAGGCCACCCCTAGGACCTGAGAACCAGACAGAGGCGCGCCCCGTGCATCCCCACTCACACTCCACCGTCAAGGTCACGTCCTTGACTGCCTGGCCTTGGTCGTTGGTCGCAGTGCAGCGGTAAGTGCCAGCGAGCGCACGAGTGACCGGACCCAGCAAGCCCAGGGCCAGCACCGCCCCGCCGTCGGGCCTCGCGCAGTGCACCGAGGGCTGTGGGTTTCCGCGGGCCTCGCAGCGCAGCGTCTGCTCTGGTCCCTCCGGCCACGTCCAGCTCCTGGGACAGTCCGAATCGTCCAGACGGGGGGCGTCTGAGGGCAGGGGCATATATATACAGGAGCCTAGACGTGAGAAAAGCCTCCACTTCCACGACACGGCCAGAGATCAGGCAGGCCCTTGAGATGATGAGGAGGGAGGCGAGAGGTTAAAGGCCAACTCACATAGGACGCGCAGCTCTACGCTCTCGTTCTTACTCAGGGTCTCCCCGTCAACTTCGAGGGTGGCATCGCAGAAGAAGCCACGCCTGTCGTCGTTCTCGGTGGCGTTTAGCTGGAGCTGGACAGGCTGTCCCGGGGCCGCGGCTGGAATTCCGTCTAGTGTGACTAGGGCTTGGGTCTCCGCTGCGCAGGTTACTGTCACCATCGTCCCCTCGGGGGCGTTGGGCTCGCTCAGGGTCAGGAGGGGCTCCGGGAAACCTGGGGCGGGGGGCATTGGCCGGGAGACCACTGACCACGCCCCTCCCACCGCTCAAGGCTGCAACTCAGTAACCCGAAACTTACCCCCTGCAGCCGAACTGAGCGTACAGTGCAGGTTCAGGAACGCCCATCTTTCCAAGACTCAGCTCAAACGCCACGCCCCAGACCCCTGTGGGCACGCCCACCCCACAGGTAGGCAGTTCAGGCTTCTCTCCCTTCTTGCCCCGCCCCCTCGAGGAGGTCAGGCCACTTATCTAGGTATCCTCTTCGGGTCTGAGATCTTGCCGTTGGGGCAGCTCAGACTCCACCTCTCTAGCTACTATCCAGCAGGTCCAACATCTGCCCCGCCCCTTCGGGACTCTCGGGCCACGCCTATTCGGATACCACGGCCCCACCCACTATTGGCCCCGCCTTCGCCTTCCTTTGGCTCCACCCCCGAGGTCCCACTCTTACTGTAGACAGTCACGTTCTCCCGGGTCTCTCGGCTCTCGCCCCCCAGGGTCACGTTGCAGACCAGTTGCCTGGCGCCCTCCTGCTCTGCGCTAGCTGTGGCTGTGGTAGTGGCCACGAGAGCGTCTCCTTCGAGGGTGACATCGGGGCTCAGCCTCTGGTCCCCCAGCGCCAGGTAGACGCCAGCCTCCGAGACTGGAAACAGCCCATCAATGACGCAGCTCACGGGTCCTTCTGAACCCACTTCCAAGAGCCGGGGGGCAGTGAGGCGAGGGGGTTCCGGAGGCAGGGCTGGTGGTAGAAGAACAGAGCTTGAACTTTTGTACCGAACGCTCAATATGTTCTAAGTGCTTCACATGTACTATAGTATGGAATTATCCTCAAGGCAGAGAGGAAAATAACTTTCAGCTGGTGAGTGCTGGAGCAAGAATCAGAATTCTGATTTCTCTACCTTCAAAATTCTTAAACACCAGCCCGACCCCTCTTGGGCCCCTTCTCCTCCTAGCTACTCACTGAAGGTTCGGAGCTCTCTGGGGTCTGAGGTGTTTTCAAACAGCCCCAGGCCATGCGGCCGAAGGTCCAGCTCCGCACGGCACGAGAAATTGGCCCCATGGTCCTCCCTGCGCGCCAGGACCGTGGCTGTGAGCACGGCGCCCCGCGCTCGGGGTGGCTCCCCCGCGAAGCTGCGGCGGATCAGCTCCTGGGTTCCCCGCAACAGGGTCAATATGAGACTCCCACGAGGCCCAGCACCGGGGACCCTACAGCTCAGGGTGAAGTTCTCGCCCACTGGCTGCCAGGCAGGCAGCGGCACCAACTCCACACGATCTGGCCGTTCTACAAGGAGGAACCAAGGCTGTTGGAAATGCCAGGCTCAGAAGGACTTGGCTTGGAACCCCGGGGACCAAGAGGGGGGAGGGGGTGCGGATTCAGAGGGTGGGGTCTGGAGGAGAGGACCCCGTGACCCAGGGAGCGGGACCTGGAAGGGAGGGAAAGTAGTGGAGTAAGAGCGTGGCCGCTGAGAACTCACGAAAAGTGCGAATGAGCCCACGCGCCTGCAGTGTGCGCCGCGCGCAGCGGAAGAAGCAGACCGGCTGGGTCTCCGGCTCGCGAATGTCCACCAGCTGCCGCGCCAGCCAGCGCAGACCCCTCTGGGTCCCATTCCGGCGCAGCGAGGTCTCCAGGCCACCGCGCTCGGGCCGCGGGCAGTTGGTGCTGCAGTTCAACCACAGCGATCCCCCGCGTTCCACGAGCGCCACTCGGGGCTGCAGGTCCGCCCAGAAAGGTTCCTGAGTGACGGCTGCTCGGAGAAACGCAAGCTTAGCCTGGGAGCCGCCTCCCTGGGATCTACCTGCCCCTCTGCCCGAGTCAGGGATTCCCAGAGAATGAGCAGAGGCCACAGCCGGGAGTTCCAAATCCTGCCGAGGTCTCGGGTTTACAAGCGCGCTCCCGCGACCCAAACCTCAAGGGTGTCTCTGGTACACGGCAGCGAAGAGTCCTGCTGTCCAAGGTGCCAGCAGAGTGATGGGGAAGCATATGGGGAGGGGAGAGATGAGGGGAAATATGGGGTCTCCAATGCACACAGCAATGGTGGGAGGAGGGGACCCCGGGCGGAGGAAGGGAAACCACCTGGTTCTCACTGTTCTCCCCAAGAGAGGGGGAGACTGTGGTTGAAGTGGAGGAGGTGTCGAAAGAGAGATGAGACTGAGTCAAGCAAGGGTAAGCGAGGATTCCAAACCCCGGTGAAGAGGTGAAGAGTATGGGAAGAGGTTTGGGGCTGGGCTCAAGAAAAGAACCGCGGGAACAGCCGACAGCCGACGGACTCGGTTGCCAGGGCTCCAAGGGGAGCGGAAACAGCGCCTTTGAGTCACGTCAGTTTGTGAGATCGGGTCTTCGTTGATTTCGAGTAGGGAAGATGCCGTAGGGACTCTGGTGCATAGTAGAATATAAGGAGGTACCCCGTGAGGGGTCAAGGGAGACGTGGGGGCTCCAGAGCTCAAGGATGGATGCAAAAGAGCACCCAGGATCTCGAAGAAGGTAGGGTAGAGACCTGAGCGAGCGAGAAGTCAGGAAGCTGGGTCTTCAGTGTGTGTTGAGGGGAAGAGGGTTAAAGAAGAAGGCCCCGGGGCTCAAGGTGGGAGCAAAAGCGTGGGAGCGAGGCGAGGGCGGAGAGGGGAGGGGCTTGTGGCCGCTTCTCGGGTCCGGGAACTCCGCCCCCACCCTGTCCACCCTCAGCCAGATTCGGCTTACCTGAGAGGCCGAGGAGCCCCAGGCCCAGGGCAGCCCAGAGGCAGAGCAGCGCCCGGTGCAGCCCTGGCGAAGGCCCTGGCATCGCCGCCGCGGGGGAAGCGCAGGAGGCGAGGGGACCGCGAGCGCTGAGCTGGGCTAGAGGACGGCGCTGCGCGGCGGGTGGGGTGTGGAGGAGGCTGAGTTGCGCTCGGGGATTGGTTTAACGTTGGTAACTTGGTTTCCAAGGAGGGGGCGGCAGCAGTGGCGGCGGTAGGGGGCGGGAAGGCGAGCTTGCACCAGGCTACCGGCCTTGGTGAAGGCGTGCTGGCAGGAGCTAGCGACCCCCGGGGTCTACATGGAGGCCGGCCCCATCGCCCGGAGCCTTCTGGGGGCGGCTGCGCCCTCCCGCGTCATCCCCGGCAGCGACGCGAAGGTTGTGGGGGATGCAGGGTTGTCCTTCGCAAACCCCCACCCACCACTTGCTTAGATTCCATAATGAGCTGGACTCCGAACTCCATCTCCATATTTAATCCCTCCCACCAGAGCCCCTTGAGGCGGGGATTGAGCTGGGGGCTAGGAGAGATCTGAGAAGCGGAAGCTGGAGGTGGGAAGGTTCTAGGAGAAATTTCGAGATGCCTCGCTCACTGATCCTTCCCCCTTTAACCCCTGGGAGCTGAGAGTTACAGCCACGCCTCTAGTCTTTCTCTGGCTCCGCCCCCGCACGCGACAGAAGGGGCGGGGACGAAAGTGACAGCGAGTTGGGAACACGTGTGCGTGCGCGCTGCGTTCTCGGGCGTCTAAATTAGGGTCGGCTCGGCTCTGGGTCTGTATTTACCCAGCGTGCAGCAGGCACGTGTCTGCGCGGCGTGTGTGAGCTTGGGCCGCCTAAGAGCGTCCCCATCCGCTTTTTGCGCGGCGGGCGGGGTCCTGGACCACACGGGCCTTGCCAGGCATCCGCTGCAGGCCTGGATTCTGTGTCCACCCGAGACCAAGAGGCCAACTGTGATACTTTTGACCCTGCCTCTGGGCCCCAGATTTGGACGCTCTCCATGTGCCCACCTGGCCGGGTGACTATCAGGATATTTCCAGGCTGCGAGTCTATGACACACACCCGCCCCCTCCACACACACACCATATGGTTGCTCCTTTCCCTCAGTCACCGCCCGGGTATCTTTTTTGCAGATCCAAGTCCCTCAAAATATACATATGACCCCGCCCACCTGTGCCCTCCCTCCTAGAGCTAACGGTGAACTCCGGGGATTACTTCTTGCCCCGCCCCTGCCCTCCAGTAAAGTGCAAGGTCTAAAGGGGGCGGGGTAGGAAACTTAGCATCCAATCAGAGTTGCTGTGTGGCAGCGCTGGAGCCAATCAAAAGAAGCCACACCAGGAAGCCGCCTTCTCAGATCCTGAAGCCCCCTAGGGCCCATGTTTTGCCTTTCTGCTCCTCACTGATAATGACCAGGAGAGAGGTTTTTACTACACAAGCTGGCAATGCAGAGGGATTGGGGCTCCGGTATGGGAGACCAGAGTGAGGAAACCTCAAGGACCCTCAGGGAGACAAGGAACTTGGAGAAAAATGAAAGAGGCTAGGCCAAAAAAGAAGACCACTTCAGTCATAGGAGGTGCCCTAGTGCGGGAACTTTATGCCCAGGGGCAGAGCTGCTGAGAAAGTCTTTATTGATCCAGGCAAGGTTCCACCAATTGTCCCAGATTCATTTTTCCTCCAGTTCAGCCTGCATGGACCAATGCCTCTATGTTGGAGGCTGCATCGATAGGTACTTTCGCAGACAGAGGGCCCCCACGACAAGAAAGATCCCCACACAGCCTGCGATGGAGGTAGAGGCCAAGGCTTTGGACGCAGGACTCCAAGCTGGGAATAGGAGGGGAGAATTAGAAACAGCGCTTGGAGGTGTAACGACCCCCATGGACATGCTCTAGCTTGGCCCGCGCCCCGTCTTGGGGTCATAACACCTCCCCATTCCTCCCAGGATTATAAGGGTGCCTCACCGGGGACTGGCAGCGTCACGGGTGACGAGCTACTGAGGACCACCAGGCCGTCGAGATTGAGGCGGGTGTGGCAGGTAACGGGCTGCCCAGAGTCACCGGGCCGGGAGGGTAACAGGTAAGTCAGCGTCACGTTGGCCAGATCCAGGCCGGTGAAGCGCTCCAGGCTCTCGGAGTAGATGACTCGGCCACCGCGCCTCAGAGTCACCACGAAGAAGCGCACGGGGAAGACGTGCGTCACGTGGCAGCGCAGAGTGTAGTCACTGCCCGTTAAGACCGGAGGCTCCAGGATCACGCTGCTTGGCTGTTCTAAAGCAAGAGGGGGCCGCTGGGCAAGGTCGGAGGGCTCCTTCTAGCGCGACTGTCCACTACCCCCACTCCGTCCTCCTCCCCTCACCCCAGACCGGCTTGAGCCCTGTCCCTCACTGTAGGCTGTAATCCTGGCGGTGGTCCCCCGCGTTTCTCCCGCGCAGGTGACGAAGCAGTGCACATCGGAACTCCAGGCCCTCACATCCAGCAGCTGGTAGGCTACCCAGCGGGGCCCACTGAGCGTCTCACCCCGCCGCAGCTCGGTGCGGAGGCTGAAACCCTCCGGGAGGGGGCAGCTGCTGCTGCAGTTGAGCCACAGTGAGCCCCCCAGCGGCACTGCCTTGAAGTCGGGGCTTACGCTCACCCAGAACGGTGGGTGAGAGCGGCCCCCCGGGCTTTGCGTCCGCGCACCCCGACGCCTCCGCGCGCTCCCGTCTCGCGGGTAGGAGGGCGACAGCAAAAGCAGTAGCAAGACGAGGAGCAGAGACCCCATGGCAAAAAGCCCGGACTGAAGGGCTTGGCGCCAGGGACCCACGGCTGGCTCTGGAGATAAGGAGGCTCCTAGCACCGCCTCCTCGGCCCCACCCGGTGGGGGGAGTGGGGAAAGGGGGGTGAGAGACAGGGACTGAGGGGCCCAGGAGCCTTGCAGGATACACCCCACTCCCGCAGCTTAAAAAATGGACTCTCGACGCCATTCCAAACCAAACAAACGTCATGTTTTTTTCTGGAGAGGGATTTTTTCTTTTTCACTAATCTCCAAAGGCCCTAATAAGCCTCATATTTGGATTAGAGCCTGAGGGCTGGGCCTTGAACTCGGCAACCTTTTCTTGGAACAGGAAGTGGGAAAATTGGTAGAAAGGGCTCCAGCTGGACATGACACCTCCTCTCAACTCACACAAGGCTGGGAGGATGAAACAGCTTTATTAGCACAAGGGAGAGGCTTCCCACGCTGGGAGGGGCTACTCCCAGGCCTCTCCTCCCCACTGCCTGCAGGACCCTCATCGCTGCAGGAATTTGGAGCTGTGTGGTCCCACTGAGATGGAAACAGGAAGGGCAAGGCAGGGGCACACAGGGGTTGGGCAGAGTTTCACGCGACCCTGTGGTGTAGCTATCAAGGAGTGAGCACCGACATGTAGGCCTGCCACCAAGTGTCAGAATCCCATGGACAGAGGAGCCTGGAAGGCTACAGTCCATGGGTCGCAAGAGTTGGACACGACTTAGTGACTAAACAACCACCAAGTGTCATTGTGAGCATTAGCAGAGATGCATATGGCTGGAGAGGTGTCTTAACAGAGGTCAGTGCTAGTTCTGGGGTATAAGGGCTCAGTGGGTCATCTCTGGGCATGTGACCAGCAATACCCTATCATCATTACTAATCCCTTTCTGGGGGAAAGCAGCTTGGCCAATGGAGTGGGAAATCCTAGCCCCACTTAATCTTTTTGCCAGGCACTCGTGTGCAGTGCACAGCCAGAATAACTGTATCTGATGACCCTGAATGAGATTCAACCGAGAGCTCCCTGAGGGCTGGAATCAATGTTCTTGTTTACAAATTCTAGCCCCCATAGAAGGCACTCAATAAATAGCTAGTAGAAAAAACAGTGAATAAATATGTCATCATCAAGATTTGGGAACAGTCTGTGGACAGTAATGCCAGAGCTGGTTTCTGATCAGAGGAAGTGTGGGAATTTGTGTTTCAGTGCTGCGTGTGTCTGAGCAGGGCCACGTCTCTCTTAGGACTGTAGGGCCTCAGCACAAGCAGCAGGGGGTGAGTTTCAATGTTTCCCAGTTGAGTGTCCCCATGCTGGAGGTAAGGGTCTCCATCACACAGCCTCCGGTCAAGTCAGACTGTGACATCCCTCAGTCATACCCTGAGTCTTGGCCCCTTCTTTTGTCTCACTCCTGTGGCTCCAGGTCAGGTATGAGGTCTGGGGGTCATAACTGTGCAGAGGCCATGACCCCAGATGCTGTTTGTCCTGACTGAGTCCTCTATTTGGTCCTCTGGCATCCAGGAAAGGTGGGTGTAGCTTAACAGCATATGTCCACCATTGGTTGATGCAGCTTGGGGAGCTGAAGAGGTCTCGTCCTGGAGTGTGTTCAGGGTGGTGTGGATTGTGCATGCAGTTTCAACGCAGCCTCTTCTTGGGCCTTCCGGGCCTTTTGCAGCTCGTATATCTGGATCTTCCGCTGGTAGTTGTAGATGTAACCAGCAGTGCCCAGAGCACCCAAGATGAGGACCACAGCTACCACTGGAATGACAATGTCCAGGATATTCTGGCCATCTGTGGGGAGGACACAAGACAGCAGTGAGTGTTGAGCTGGCCAAATGGCCCCTGCCCTGCCCATCCCAGAACTCGAACTCACGGAGCACATTCAGGACCACTTCACGGGTGACTCCACCACGAGTGCTAGTGGCCCGACACAGGTAGGTGCCCGCCACCTCCCGCTTGACAGGCCTCAGGTCCCCGATGGGGAGTGAAGCCCCGTCCCCTTTCCGGCTACAGTTCAGTTTGGGGATTGGGTTCCCCCGGGCCTCGCATTTCAAGGTCTGCTCCGAGCCTTCCTGCCACGTCCAATTTCCCAGGCAATCCCGCTGGTCTAGTCGGGGGCCGTCTGAAGAAACACAGCAAGATGGGGGGGGGCGTGGTTAGTGGGGGTGAGGGTAGGCCTTGGAGGGCAGGAGCTCATAGGGTCTTGGTGGTTGGGGCTTGGAACTTAGGGGTCATTGTCCAGCGGCCTCACTCACACAGGACGTGGAGCTCCCGGGTCTGGTTTTTGTGGACCACCTGCCCAGCTATCTTCAGGGCAGCAGAGCAGGAGAAGTTGCTCCCGTGGTCGTCGGCACTGACGTTCAGCTTCAACTGGGCCCTCGGACCCGGAGGCTCAGCTGAGACTCCGTTCAGCGTCACCGCAGCTCCGTCCCGGGTCACGCATTCCACAGCCACAGTAGTCCACTCTGAGACCTCAGGCGGGCTCAGGGTCAGGGTGGGGACCGGGAAGCCTGGAGGTGGGACACAGTGAGCCCCGCCCCTGGCGTTAGCCCCACCCCCTCAGAAGGCTCACCTGGGCTTCTACTTACTGTAGATGGTCACGTTGCTGCGCGTTCTCCGATCCTTCTCTCCCAGATTCACTGAACACTTCAAGGAATGGGTGCCCTCCTCATTTTCCTCCAGCCAGGCCTCGGCCAAGACAGAGTCACCATTGTACATGATATTGGATTCCAGTTTCTGGTCCCCCAGCACCAGGTGGACCTCAGCGTCCGAGGCTGGGAATAGTCCATCCAGCGTGCACTTCACCGGCCACCGTGAGCCTACTTCCACAATCCGGGGGGCCTCAAGGTGTGGGTCGGTCGATGGCAGGACTGGCGAGACAGAGCCGGTGTAAACAGAGAGGGGGAGACAGACATCCTAAAACCCTCTCATGGGTCATTTCCATCCCACCAGCCTGGAACACCCTCTTCCAGGGAAACTGGCCGAGTCACTCTTTTCTCAGGACACACATACCACTTGCCCTGGGTCACAGCCTTATCAGATCATTCTACAGTGCAGGCACCCAGCCTAGAACATTCCACCCCAGTGGCCAAGAAGATGCTCTTCCCAGAAGCCTTTGCAATCAAGGTCGCCACTTTCTCAGCAGCCCCATGGCCAGGGGCCTCTCCTTCCCAGGGACCCCGCATCCCAAGCAAAAAATCCCCCTCATCCCATCTTCTCTGCTGGCTCCCCAGTGCCTCACCATAGGTCTGGAGCCTCCTGGGGACCGAGGTGTTCTGGAAGAGTTCCAGCCCTTGCGACCGCAGGTCCAGTTCCCAGCGGCAAGAGAAATTGGTGCCATGGTCCTCTCTTCTTGGCTGCACCGTGAACATGACCTCAGCGGGCTCCCCCTTTCCCACTGGCTGCCGGACCAGCTCCTCCTCCCCTCGGAGCAGCACCACGGAGAGGTGGTCCCGGGGGGCCCCGCCATACACCAGGCAGCTCAGGATGAGTTCTTCACCCACAGGCTGCCAGAGGGGCAGGGGAGCCAGCTCCACGCGCTCCGGGATCCCTGCAGGGGGAAGGGGTGTTGTGTGAACAGGACAGGCTGGCTGCCTGCTCACAGCGGGTGTGTTGGGGCCCTGGACACACCTGCTCCAGGAACTTCACCATTTTCTCCCCAGAACACTCCCCAAACCACCTAAACCAGATCGGAATGTTAAGAGCTTCAGGATAACCTGGTGAGACCTCCCCAAGTGGTTGTGAAGGAGGCAAAACAATTCTTTATTCACTGCAGCATCTGAGAGTCACAAGTGGGAAAGGAAGTTCAAAGTCTATTGCCAGGAGTCCCAGCAAATAAATACAGTACATTTAAGCTGCCCAGTCTCTAGACTTTGCTGTAAAAAAAAAAAAAAAACAACTTCTTCTTTCTCTCTTTGGCTATATTTTTCTGCATAGCATCTCTCACTTCTGAGATACAAGATCATTGACTGAGTTCATTGGTTTCTCTATTATTCCTGACATGGAATGTTGGTCCAGGAGGGCAGGAATCTTTGTATTGTTCCCTGTTGTACTGTTGGCACACAGGAGGTGCTCTGTGTTTGTAGAAAGGATGAGGTTGGACTACCCACACCTATTCGAGGCCTTTCGGAAGCCTGCTTTTGAAGGTTCCCAAATAAACTGTCCAATCCCCTGAAATGTCAAAAATGTAAGAACAACCCACAGATGCTCAAAAAAACAAACAAACAAACCCAAGTATCCCCTGAAACCACCATCTGTGGGCAGGGTATTCACAGGCCAGGGTCTCCATTCTGCATGAGGTAAGAATTCCAAGCCTGGATCTTCCTGCCAGTGGAAATTGCCAGCATGAGCTGTGGCTTGGCATTGAGACCCCCCCTGCTCCACCCTAGACTCCCCAAGGAGGGGTCTTGAGGCTTCCTACTCCTAGTCCCTTCTCAAGAGGCCCTGAAATGTCACTTAAACAGCAGTGATGTTGGGAATTGGTTTTGGGACATGAGTTCACCTTCCCCCCAGGTTGCCAACCTCCTGAACAAAGCAAACTTTCCTTTTCCAACCAAAAAAAAAAAAAAAAAAAAAGCAGAGATCTTAACATGTTAGGAGCCTAGAGTTGATTCCTAGCTTTTCTGCTTCTTTGCTATGGGTTATGGGGGAGTGACTTTGCCACTGAACAGTCCCAGCCCTTGTGGCTATAGAAACCAAGCCTCAGTTTTCTAAGCTGTAAGTTGGGGCTAATGAAGGTAGGAGTAATATTTTTTTTTTTACGACTATTATTAATCCACTTCAGAAGTTGCAAGAGTGACTAAATGGGCAGGAGGTTAATTTTAAGGTGAGGGGTATGACAGATACATTCTTAAAGTAGATTGTGGTTGTACACCTCTATAAATACACCAAAGCTCATTGCATTGTACATTAAAAGCTGTTAAAAAAGAGGGGGTGAGAAAACCCCCAGACATTCAACCCTTACTTCTGACCATCTGTTGCAAACCCTTGCTTGCAGAGCCGAAGGCCTCCTCAAACCACAGTCCCCAAATGGGACTCAGATCTGCAAGCCTAGCTCCCTGCCCTGAAAGCCAGACTGGGGTAGGAGGTCTGTTCCACCGGTATCTCTCCTTGACTCCCCATCTTTAGTCCCAAACTAAGTCCTGATTACTCCACCCTTCAAATGTTTGTCGACCACTCCCTTCTTGTATGTGCCACTGCCCATGAGATGTGTGACCTGGATTGGGTCCACAGCCAGCTGCTCTCTGGCTTCCTCTAAGTTCAGGCCTCTGCTCTTGATCCCTGGCCTGCTTACACATCCTCCATGGCTCCCTATTACTCAAAGGGGAAATCTCAGCTTCACAGCCTGGCATTCAAGGTCCTGCTAAACTCAGCTCCAGTGACACTCATCTTCTGACAGTCAATCCCTCTGGTTTCCCCAATCCCAGGCTGTTTGTTTCCCCACTCCAAACCTTTGCCCAGTTTGCTCCTTCTGACTAGAATGCCTGTCTTTACCAACTCCTACACGTCCTACGAAGTCCAGCTATGGCTTCTCCTGCAGGAATTACAACTCCTTCTAGAGAAAGCTCAGCCACCCAGAGATGCTCCCTTATCTTTCCACTGGTGGTGGGGCAAGATCAAGCTACAGTGTCTCCTAGGTGACGCCTTGCTACTGGGTACGCCCATCTGTTCCATTTCACGGAGGTGAAAACTAAGGTAAAGTCTGGAACCCAAAGAAGGAGAAATGTAGTAGTGCCAGGACTCAAACCTGGAGGGAGGGGCTCCCAATGCTCAGGCTGAGAGGCAGACAGTCCTGCGAGGAGGTTTCTGGGTGGGGGTGTGGTTTCAGAGGCCACTGGGAATGTTTGGGGACTTCCCTCACTTGGCTAGTCCCTGCTCAAAATCCTCCAAACCAGAAACAAACCTGATATTTACCCCAAAGCTTCTTTGACACAGGTACTATGAAGGCAGAATGTCCTTCAGGCCTCACTGCATCATTAAATCCTTCGAAGGAGGTTTCAAGTGAAAATCAGCCAGGAGCCATGGGTTCCCCCCTTGCTCCCCCACATTGGGGTCACCCAGTTAGTGAGGACCCTACTGTGACTTGGGGTTTCCCAGGTGGCTCAGTGGTAAAGAATCCACCTGCCAATGTAGGAGACAGTGGATGCTTGTTCAAACCCTGGTCAGGAAGATCCCCTAGAATAGGAAGCATCAACCACTCCAGTATTCTTGCCTACAGAATCCCATGAACAGAGAAGCCTGGCAGGCTACAGTCCATGGGGACACAAAGAGTTGGACACAACTGAACACACACACACACACACACACACACACGTGCTGGAACTAGAACCCAAGGCTGTCTAATCCCAAGGCCAGTAGGCCAGTCCTCTTTCTTTCCTCCTTTTTTATTTTCTTCTGTTTTCATCTGAAATTCATGTCTCTATTTCTTTAACAACTGAGCTATCAGGGAAGCCCAAATGAATAATATAGTATCCATGGAATTCTCCAGGCCAGAATACTGGAGTGGGTAGCCTTTCCCTTCTCCAGGGGCTCTTCCCAACCCAGGGATTGAACCCAGGTCTCCTGCATTAGAGGCGGATTCATTTTTCCAGTAATCATGTGTGTACTTGAGAGTTGTACCATAAAGAAAGCTGAGCACTGAAGAATTGATGCTTTTGAGCTGTGGTACTGGAGAAGGCTCTTGACAGTCCCCTAGACTGCCAGGAGATCAAACCAGTAATCCTAAAGGAAATCAGTCCTGAATATTAACTGGAAGGACTGATGCTGAAGCTGAAACTCCAATACTTTGGCCACCTGATTTGAAGAACTGACTCACTGGAAAAGACCCTGATGCTGGGAAAGATTGAAGGCAGAAGGAGAAGGGGAAGACAGAGGATGAGATGGTTGGAAGGCATCACCGACTCGATGGTTATGAGTTTGAGCAAGCTCCAGGAATTGGTAATGGACAGGGAAGCCTAGAGTGCTGTAGTCCATGGGGTTGCAAAGAGTTGGACATGACTGAGAGACTGAACTGAACTGAACTGATTTATCGCTTATATTCATGTTAACTCACTGTCACACTTCAAAATGCTCAAAGGAAACAAAAGGTACACAGAGAAAACTAGACCCCCTGCCCTCTCCCAGAGCCCCTCCAGCTTCTCTGCTCACAGCCAGCTATTATTGTCATTTACTGTGTTTCCTTTCAGGGCTCTTTAATGCAGAAACAGTCTTCCTCACCTAGCCCCTGTGGCTCTCTAACACTGTGGTACAGTACTACTGATTCTGGATAGGACCTTACTTCTTTGGAACTTGACAGTACACCTGGGAGTTTTCATCTTATTCTTTTTTAAAAAACATTTTTAATTGTTATACTAAGAAGCAGAAAACCATAAAAAAAGTAAATGTGCAGGTTAATATAACTGCTTTAAGATTATGACTCTTGTAAATACTACTCAAGATAGGAGAATTTTTTAGTCACTGCAGAAGTCCCCTAAATGCCCCCATCAACCACCAGCACTCTCTCTCCGTTAGAGTGACCACTACCCCACCTAAAAAGATGGAAACAAGCCAAATGGCCATCAACTGATGTGTAGATAAAATGTTCTACATTTATACCATAAAATATTATTTAGCCATAAAAGGAATTAAGTACTAATACATGCTGCAACATGGATAAACCTCAAACAGTTTGATAAGTGAAAGAATCCAGATACACTGGTCCACACACTCCATGATCTATGTAAAGAAAATGTCCAGAATAGGAAAACACAGAGACAGAAAGCAGACTAGTGATTGCCAGGGGTTGGGGAGAGCGGTCTCATTCTTTTATACAGTTGCATACTATTCCACGATTGAACTGCTTTCTTTCCCCAGTTCCCTACATTTGAGTGGCTTGCAAACTTTGGCCCTTCCAGATCAAGCCACAGTAATTAACCCCACCCCCTTTCAGTTCCCTCATGGGTAGGAACATCTATAGGCCCAATTCCCAGGAGTGGGTTTTCTCTATTAAAGGACCCCCTTATGTGACATTTTTGAAGACTGGTACCCCCTCCCCGACTGGAAGTTGTGCTTTTTGCACCCCCACACTGTCAGCAATGTCCCAGGACTACCTGCTTCCCCACACTCTTGCCAGCACAGCTGTTATCAATTCTCTGGATTGTTGCCAATAAGGGAAAGGTGTCATCTCAGGGCTAATTTTCATTCTCATCTTTTTTTTTCCCTTTGGTCAAGCTGTGAGGCTTGCAGGATTATAGATCTCAGGGATTGAACCCAGTCCAAGGTAGTGAAAGCCTGGAATTCTAACCACTGCCAGGAAACCCCCAGCATCTTTTTCTAAAGAGTCAGATCTATGACCTTCTCATCTGTTTAAAGAGGCCTAGAGAGCCAGCATTCTTGAATGTTCTGATTCTCTGACCATACTCCCAAGGCACGCCCAAGGAAGTTCAAGGAAGGGTTCCAGACAACCAGACAACAATGAGACTTTCCGAAGACAGACCCCTGCTCTTCAGTGAGACCCTGACTTCACCCACCAAGTCACAAAGGTTGTTCCAACCTGCTGGGACTTCCCTGTCCACCACCCGCCCCCAGTCTGCCTAGCCCAGGCCCTGGACCCAGCCACTCACAGTATACGGTGAGGTTCATCGTAGCTATTGTCTGTTCGTTGCGGCAGTTTGAGTAGCACAACAGGTTGATGTCTTCTTGCACATCACTCAGTTCAAAAACCTTCCAATTGTTCCCATGGCTCACCACCTTCTTGGTTAATTCAGTCTCTAGGCCAAACGTTGCCTTTTGGTCACAGGAGATACTGCAGTTCACCTTCAGGGATCCCCCACGGGGTATGATGGCTTTTGAAGGATGTATTGATGTTCTGGCGCCTCCAGGCCCTGGAATCACAAGGGCGGGTGGTCAGGCATGACAGCTGGGGCTCATCAATATTACTGCATCCAGCCTGTGCTGGGAACACAGCATTGAACAAGACAAAACTCTGCCTTCATTGTGGGAGACAGAAAAATTCATGAGCAAACAACATAATTAACAACTGATGCTGACAAGGGTTTTGGCAAAAACAAAATTGGATGAGAGAACAGACAGTGCCTTGGTGACTGGGGAATATGTGAGCAGAGATCAGGATGCAGAGCAGGGGAGGGCCATTCCAGAGAAAAGGGAAAGGACCTCCAGGAAAAGCAAGTGCAGAGGTCCTGAGGCAGGGTGGCTGGAGTGGAGTAAGGGGATAGGTCGGGGGGAAACAGGGTCAAGAGGATCATGCAGGCAGTGTCAAGCCATGCCAGGGATGTGGTCTTTATTCTGAGGACCTTCTGAGCAGCCAAGGAGGATTTTAGCAAAAGAGGGGCATGAAGTCAGTGTATGTTTCAATCCCAAGAGATCAAGGGGAGGGAGCCAGCCCTTCAGAGGTGAAGGGGCTCCAATCAGGCTGGTCCCCACTCCCTTGGACAAGTGGTTTCCCCTCTCTGGGCCTCACTTTCCTCTATCTGTAAAGTGGGCAAATACAGTCACCACACCTTCCTGACACAAGTAACTCCTAGTACAGGGCAGGCAGGCAATGGATGCAGATAAGAAAGAGGAGGTCTGTTCTGATGAGCTCCCTCAGCCCATGGCACTTTCAAAGCTGAAAAAATGTCTCTCTGAGCCCATCTGTGCTACCCACCCCCCCCCAAAAAAAAAAAAAAAAAAAAAGATTTCTGCTTTCAACTTTGGATCTACTCCATCTGGGATGGAGGGAAACAGCAGCTCTTTGAATTCTCCAAGGGTGATTCTGGAACCCTTCCCATTTCAGAAGGGAATTTTGAGATTGGAAGGGATGCTGGGGCTTCCCAGGTGGCACAGTGGTAAAGAATCTGCCTGCCAATGCAAGAGATCCAGGTTCGATCCCTGGGTTGGGAAGATCCCCTGGAGGAGAAAATGGCAACCCACTCCAGTATTCTTGCCCGGAAATCCCATGGACAGAGGAGCCTGGTGAGCCCCACACACGAAGGGAGGTTACTCAGCTAGAAAGGGGTAGACTCCAGATTAGAGCCTGGGTTAGAACTCTTCATTGAGCTGGTAACCACGGTGTGGGTTTTTCACACTCCTATTTTTCGAGTGACCACCATTTGAGACCAGCTGTCCTGATTCTCCTGGGCTTCCCCGGTAGCTCAACAGTAAAGAATCTGCCTGCAATGCAGAAGCCCAAGGAGACACGGGTTCCAGTCTCCCAACTCAGGAGACTGGCTTGGGGATTCAGTATTCTTGCCTGGAGAATTCCATGGACAGAAGAGCCTGGCGGGCTACAGTCCATGGGGTGGCAAAGAGTTGGACACAACTGAAGCAACTTAGCACACACACAGCACAGTTCCTCTTCTCCCCTTCCTCCTCGCTGGAGGTGAGGAAGGGCTGCTGGGGCATCCCACTTCTCAACCTCTGCTCCCTGGGCAAGTCAGCCCTGGAATTCCCCTGAGCAGAGTCCCGGACTTCCCCCAGGGGCACAGGGTGAGGAACAGAATGTGCATGGCGGGGTGGGGGGGTGTCCAGTCCACCTAAGGTTGGGGCGTGTGTCTACACTGTCAGACCACCTCCTGGGGCCAGGACACAATCATTACGAACTGGCCACTGTTAATGTTTCCATTTTACATGGAAAACCTGCAGATCCTCGGAAGGGACAATCCGCGGTCCCAGAGCACACAGTCGGGCCATGAAGGGTCTGGATGGGAACCCACGGCTGTTGACTTTCAATCGGTCCTCTAACCCCAATTTCCCAGAAACAGCGACCTGAGTACGGAATGGCCTTATTCCCAGCCGGTCGGGAGCCGGTCCTCCCACGGCTTCAGGGCGCATCTCGGAAAGCTGACTCGACGGCAGCCCTCAAACCCTGACTCACCTGGGAGCAGAGTCCCGAGCAGGGCCAGGAACGCAAGCTGCGCGGCAGGGGCGGCGCCGGGAGCCATCGCAGGCAGAGGCGGGGCGGACAAGTTGCGGCGGAGACTCGCGGCTAAGACTGGCGCCCAGGGCTTCGCGGGTCCTTTTATAACCATGGGCAGGCCGAGGGGGGCCGAGGGGGCGGTGCTTCCCGGAAACCTCATGCTTTCCCCTCCGGAACAAGGGCCCTGGCATTTCCGGGTTGAGAGGGTGCCTGGCCAGAGTCGGGTTGTCCCCCCTCACTGGCCGCTCAGCACCGGAATTTCCGAATTCAAGTCGTGAGGACTGCCTGGCGGCGGCAACCAAAAAATAACCCGGGGACGGCTCCCGGATCTAGGGTTCCTGTCCCCGGGCCAGGCTAACCTTGATTTTGCGTGTACACTGCGCTAAGCGCTTTACTGGATCCTGCCAACCACCCTGGACAGTAGAGACTGTTATCGTGTCCCTTCAACGGAGGGGTAGACTGAGGCTTCCAGCTTCGAGGGCATTCGAACTCAAGTCTAACTCCGCGCAAGCAGGTCTCTAATCGAGTGGACCGTCCCTCGCTTCGGTGGGGTCCCAGGATCGTCCTGGGGCGCTCTCGATCACGGGTGCCCCTGCTCTGAGGGGCAAGTACCCGCCCAGATGACACCGAGATTTCTCGAGAAGCGACCGCAGCTGGCCCAGGCACTTCCAGACGCCTGTGAACCCTGGAGGGGAAGACTCAAGGCGCATCACATCCGGGGCGCTGCATCCCCCACGGATGGGCGCTCCTACTCCCCCACTCATCGCTTCCCCTTTCAGTCTGGACCTCGGCCACGGGGGCGTCTTTACAGCTTTTAGGGAAAAAAAGAAGGAAGCCTCGTGGTCCTGACGCAGCGAGTTGCTGTTCCCAGGCTCCACCGGGAAACTGAGGACAAAGACCTTGACCTGGGTGGGGAGCGGGGGCGCTCGAACCCTTGCCCTCTGCAGGGAAACTGAGGCAGCTCCCAGGCCCCGGAATGGGGGAGGAGAGGGGGCGCTCAAACCCCCGCCCTCTGCGCGCAGCTTCTGAAACTCCAACCCCAGGCGCCAGCAGTAAATCTGTGCGGGTGTTCGCCCGGGCTTGTTCTACTTGCATTTGGAGGGAGGGGGCGCGGGATGCTGGGAGGTCCCGCGCTGCGCACTTAAGCGCTCGCACGCCAGTGCCTCCAGCTTCAGGCCACGCCTGCGCGGGTGGTCCACAGACTCGGCAACCGCCCCTTCCAGGCTAGGGATCCTGGAGTCTCCAAGCGCGGAGCCCCGCCGCCTTAGGCTTCCTGTTGTGGGGCGCGCGCCGCGTCGCCATGGAGACCAGAGAAGGGCCAAGAAGGTCGCGCGGCAGAAGGGGAAGGGAGGATCACTCAGGGACGCTCGAACCCGTCCCCCGGGGAAGGGGCTGCGAGTCACTGCCCAGCCAGAAAAGCGTTCCTCGCTCAGCCCAGATTGTTCCTAAGGAATTTCCACGGGGATCTTTCTTCTTAAGGGTGGAGGGTGCTGAATTCCCGCCCCAAAAGGCCTGGGAAAAAGTGCCGAGTCGGGGCCGGGGACGTCCCTGGGAAGGTCTGGGAAAATCCTCCGCTGGGGTCACTTTCCGGCGGGTTTTTAGCAAGTTCAGATCACCGTTTATTTTGGACCCAGCCCCTAGTGCGTGGGCGGAGAGCTCCCCCGCGCGGCCCAAGTTTTACGGCGGTTTTAAAACGTAAACCGTGGTTCTTCCTTCTCTAGCTCCACAGTGGCTTAAACAGTGTTGACAGACTAGAGTGTGGACTTCCTGGTAGCTCAGTGATAAGAAATTCGCCTGCCAATGGAGGGGACACGGGTTAGATCTCTGATTTGAGAAGATCCCACATGCCTTGGAGCAACTAAGCCCATGCGCCACGACTATTGAGGCTGTGATCTAGAGCCTGGGAGCCACAACTGAGTCCCTGTCCTACAACTACAGAAGTCCAAGCGCCCTAGAGCCTGTGCTCCGCAAGGAGCAAAACTAAAGATTCCCCAAGTGGAAGCAGAAGATGGAGGATCACCCAAGCAATAACTAAGACTCAACACAGATAAATAAGTGCATAAATGTTTAAAAAATAAAACATATGGAGACATAGCTTGTGCTCAGTGCTAAGAAAAAAATAAAGCAGGGAAGGGACTAGGAAATGTGAGGGTTCTTAAATAGAGTATCGAGGGAAAGACTGAGAAGGCGATATTGAGCCAGGAATAGAGGGAGGTGAGGAGTGAGTCCTGATTATATCAGGGAAGGAATGTGCAAAGTGCACTGGATGTGCACTGGATGTGCAAAGGCCCTGAGGTTGGAATTGACTTAAGGAGAAGCCAGGAGGCTGCTGTTGCTGAAGGGCAGGGAGGGAGGGAATTGGGGGAGAGGCGGGCAGGGAGGGAATGAGTAGAGCATGGGCTGGGGAGAACTTTGACTTTTCCTCTGAGTGAAGTGGGAGCCATGGAGGGTTCTGAGCAGAGGGGAGACACCCCTGACTTGGCTGAGACAGCAGGAGCTACAGTAGCCCGTTGGCGGGGCGGGGGGGGGGGGGGTGCAGGACAGGGTGGAATCAGGAAACTGGGAGCCTGGAGTGGGCCATGGAGACTGGAGATGTGGTCCAATTTGGCATTCATTTTGGCAGCAGGGCACATTGCACTTTTGGGACTTGAGGGCAGAGCAGAGTCAAGGTCAGCTCCTTGGTCCTGCTCTGAAGTCCTGAAGGGGTGGAGGGCCATTTCCTGAGATAAGGATGGGGTGATAATGAGGGACAGTTTGGCAGAAGACACTTGCACTCTCTGTCTGCACTCCCTTTGTTCTTTCTTGAAAGAAAGGGAAGCAGATGCTCCCCCATCCCCTTTCCAAAGCCACCAGGAAGGGCAGGGCTTCCTCCAGGGTGCCAGGCAGTCTCAGGAAGGCGGAATGGCTCCAGTGCAGACCAGAGGCTGTGCACCAGGGCAGAAGTACCCAAACCCCACTCCAGGGAGCTATGCCTGCTCGGAACTCATCCTGAGCTCAGGTGTGACTACCTTGCTGTTACCTTCAACTGGAATTCGCTTCCTCTCATCCCTGATGGAGCCAGCCCTTTCTTGGGGGCCTCAGAGCCCACTTACAAGCTTTCCTGAGGACTTCCCTGGTGGTACAGTGGATCAGAATCTGCCTGTCAATGCAGGAGACAATGGTTCCTTCCCTGGTCCAGGAAGATCCCACATGCCTCGAAGCATTTAAGCCCATGCACCTGAGCCCAAAGTGCAGCAGCTACTGAAGCCCTCACACCTAGAACCTGTGCTCCACAACAAGAGGAGCCACTGCAATGAGAAGCCAGCTATCTGCAACTAGAAAAATGTCCAAGCAGTAATGAAGACCCAGTGCAACCATAAATAAATAAATAAATACATTCAGTTCAGTCGCTCAGTCATGTCCAGCTCTTTGCAACTTCGTGGACTGCAGCATGCTACGCTTCCCTGTCCATCACCAACTCCCAGAGTTTGCTCAAACTCATGTCCATCGAGTCGGTGATGCCATCCAACCATCTCATCCTTTGTCTTCCCCTTCTCCTCCTGACTTCAATCTTTCCCGGAATCAGGGTAATTAAAAAAAAAAAAAAAAACCACACCTTTCCCCAGTGCTCCTCTGGCCCCTTCCATCCTGGGCCACAGCCTAATCATTCCGTCACTTGCTCTAATGGTTTCATTACTGAAACTCATTCACTGGTTGAAATTCTTTTGACTGACTTGATTATATCACCTCCATTTGCATGAGTACCAGGCCAGGGAACCTCTCAGCCTCAGCACCTGAATCAGTGTCCAGTCATTAGAGGCAGATGGTCAATAGTATTGGTTGAATGAATGAACTTCATTTATTCTCATCATTCTGTACATGCTGTTCTTCCAACCCAGGATTCCTTTCCCACTGCTTTTATGAAAGGTACTAGAGGATTTCACCCCCAGGTTGTAACAGGGCTAGGAACACAAGGTCCAGACATCTTTTTACTTTCTTGACTCCCAGGCTCTTTGTTTTAGCGAGCAGGCTTAGTAGTTGCCACACACGGGCTTAATTGCTCTGTGGCAAGTTCCCTGACCAGGGGTCAAACCTGCAACTCCTTCATTGGACAGTGGATTCTTAACCACTGGACCACCAGGGAAGTCTTCTTTCTTTCTTTCCTTTTTTTTTTAAAGCTGCAAGTTTGCAAGAACTCAGTTTCCTAACCTGGGATTGAACCCGGCCCCTGAAATGAAGGTGCCAAGTCCCAAACACTGGATCACCAGAGAATTCTCAGCTATCTTTTCAAAAGAACAGCTTTATTTCCTTCAGATAAATATCCAGGAGTGGAATGGCTAGAGCACACATTAGTTCTATTTTATTGAAATAGAGTTGACTTATAATGTTTTGGATAGTTCTATTGTTAATTTTCTGAGGAACTTCCATACTTTTCAGGCCCTAGTCTGAGTAACATTCCATTGTAAGGCCAAATCAGGTTTTGTCTTTCATTCATGGATAGACTTTGGTAGTTTCCACCTTTTGGCTATTCTGAATCATGGGGCTATCAGTATTCCTGTACAAGTGTTTGTGTGAACATCTTTTCATTTCTTCTGAGTGTCTACCTGGGAGTGGAAATGTTGAGTCACATGGTAATTCCGTGATGAACGTTTTGAGGAACTGTGAGACTGTTTTCCCGGGCAGCTGTACCATTTTACATTCCCACCGGCAACAAACAAAGATTCCAGGGTTCCAATTTGTCCGCATCTTTGCCAACATATATTTTGTTTAATTATTATGGTGATTGTCATCCTAATGGGTGTGTATTAGTGGCCCAGTCCTGTTCGACTCTTTGCAACCCAATCGACTGTAGCCTGCCAGGCTCCTCAGTCCAAGGGGTTCTTCAGAGAAGTATACTGGAGTGGGTAGCCATTCCTTTAGGAGATCTTCCTAATGCAGGGAGTGAACCTGGGTCTCCTCTACTGCAGGCAGATTCTTTACTGTCAGAGCCACCAGAGTGGAAAGTAGTATCTCACTGTGGTTCCCCAGTCCTTCTGACATGTCCAGTGGTGAACCCAAGACAGAGCTGTGATGTGCGGCTGTGATGTGCAGGGACCAGCAAGTGCTGAGGGGATGGGGCCAAAGGGCAACAGACATGCACTGTGACCTTGAGAAGCCACTTCCCCTGGTGATACCTTGATGGCCTCAGCTGTAGAAAGGGATGGTAATGCATCTGCAGAGGGTTGGAGTGAGATTTCAGTAAGACCTTAGGGACGTCCCTGGTCATCCAGTGGTTAAGAATCCATCAGGTTTAATCCCTGGTCCAGGAAGACTCCACATGACTCAGGGCAGCTAAGCTGGTGCACACAAATTCTGAGCCCACGCTCTAGAACCCCTGCTCTGCAACAAGAGAAGCCACTGCAATGAGAAGCCCTCATGCCACAACTACAGAATAGTATCCCCTCCCCACTTGCAACTAGAGAAACCCTGCAAATAAAGACCGACGCAATCAAAAATATATAAATAAAAACTAAAAAAAAAAAAAAAAAAAAAAAACCCAACATCATTCACGGGACTTCCCTAGTGGTACAGTGGTTAAGAATCTGCCTTCCAATGCAGGGGACACAGGTTCAATCTTTGCTCAGGGAACTAACATCCCACATGCCTCAGGGCAACTAAGCCCTTGAAACTACTGAGCTTGTGAACTTTAGAGCCCATGCTCCACAATAAGAGAAGCCCACTTGCCCCAACAAAGACCCAGCACAAACAAAAGAATGAATAAGTAAATAAACAGATAAATAAAATTCAAAAGACCATTCATGTACTGGGAGAACTGATAGCAGTAGTTGCAAGTTGTCTGTTTCCTTACGACTGGAGTCTGAGAATCCCACCTCAAACTTCCTGGTCAGGACCACAGACTTCCTCCTTTTTCCCCACAGATGAGTCCACTCTCGCATCACAGTTCCTCGTAACAGCCCCAGGGTGGAAAGCAAAACTGCGTGGTGTGTGGACGTTGATCAGAACAGAACTTGGCTCCTCCATCCACTCAGTTCAGTTCAGTCCCTCAGTCATGTCCAACTCTTTGCGACCCCATGGACTGCAGCCTGCCAGTCTTCCCTGTCCATCATGAACTCCTGGAGCTTACTCAAAGTCATGTCCATTGAGTGGGTGATGCCATCCAACCATCTCATCCTCTGTCGTCCCCTTCTCCTCCTGCCTTCGATCTTTCCCAGCATCAGGGTCTTTTCCAATGACACTTCGCAGCAGGTGGCCAGAGTATTGGAGGTTCAGCTTCAGCATCAGTCCTTCCAATGAATATTCAGGACTGATTTCCTTTAGGATGGACTGGTTACATCTCCTTGCAGTCCAAGGGACTCTAAAGAGTCTTTCCAACACCACAGTTCAAAAGCATCAATTCTTCAGCCCTCAGCTTTCTTCATAGTCCAGCTCTCACATCCACACATGACCGCTGGAGAAACCATAGCTCACTGAAAGTTTATTCTGTGGCAGACTCTGCCCTGCCACTGGCTGTGAACCCTGCCCGGGACTCAGGTCCACATCAGCTTCGCGTTCAATTCTCTGAACTTGGTGTTGGATGGGAGCCCGGGTCAGGCTTCTCCCGGCCAGAGGCCCTGCTAGAGCAGAAGGGCCTGCTCCCCCATCTGTTGACCCTGTGTCTGTCCCCCTTGCCTCCTCTCACCAGCCTTTGGGTCTCTCCTACCGAGGTGTAAGGAGGCATCGCAGGGCAGTTCCTCCTAGGCTGGCAGCTTCCCCTTCCTTAGGTTCCCCAGCAGTGTGCCTGTGTTCTGAGCAGCATTTTGAGGTTTCTTCTTTCCTGGGTATGTTGTTGCTAGATGGAGGCATCTTTTTTCTTAAATTTATTATTATTATTATTTGTGTCCTCCGGGCCTTCCCAGGTGGCGCTAGTGGCAAAGAACTCGCCTATCAATGCAGGAGACATAAGAGCCTGGGGTTTGATCCCTGGGTTGGGAAGATCCCCTAGAGGAGGGTATAGCAACCCACTCCAGAGTAGTTTGCCTGAAGAATCCCATGGACAGAGGAGCCTGGTGGGGCATGTGGGATCTAGTTCCCTGACCAGGTTTTGAACCCACACACCTCCCTTGAGAGAGCAGAGTCTTAGCCACCTGATCACCAAGGACGTGTGAGATGAAGGCAACTTTGGAATGGGCTGTGGCTCTTTTCTCAGCCCTTGGGGTCAATCTACCCTCTCATCTCTCCTAGTGGGTGTCCAGGTGTGTATGTGTGTGGGTGTGTGTGTGTGTGTTAGTCACTCAGTCTTGTCTGACTCTTTGTGACCCCATGGACTGAAGCCTGCCAGGCTCCTCTGGCCATAGGATTCTTCAGGCAAGAATACTGGAGTGGGTATCCATTCCCTTCACCAGGGGATCTTCCCCACCCAGGGATCAAACCCAAGTCTTCTGCATTGCAGGCGGATTCTTGACCATCTGAGCTATCAGGGAAGCCCAGTGGGCTTCCACACCGACCACCAATAAGTAGACACCTTCACTCTACACCACAGCCCGCTTCCTCTTGCCCTCTGGATCCCAGCCCCATTACCTCACTTGAGCTTTCTTAAGCCAAAGTCAGCCTCAGTCTTGCGTGTTCTGTCTTCAGGATATATTTCAAAATCTATGAAGTCTTCTTTCTCTCTGGGCTCTGGGTTAACCTATGTCCTAAAAGTGTATGATAGCGTTTTTTTGTTTTTGTTTTTTGGCTTCACTGCAAGGCATGTGGGATCTTAGTTCCTTGAGGAGGGATCGAATCCCAAGGACCAGTGAAAGTATGGACTCCCAACCACTGGACCACCAGGGAAGTGCCAGTGTGATAGGGATTTGCATGCAGCAACAGCTCTCCTGAAGAAATCTCTTCACCCATCTCTCTTTTAAAAAAACATTTTAATTGCAGAGAATTTCAAAATAGGCAGCAGTGAAGAGGACATGTGATAAAGCCACATGTGCCTACTTCCACAATCCTCATGGCCAGTCTCGCTCCATCCTGTCATGGGTTCAACTACTTCTGTTCCCAGGGAGAGGGGGAAAAGTACTGACCCTCAGATTGTGATCTTATTTAGAAACAGGGTTTTTGCAGATCCTCAAGTTCAGAAAAGATCATTTGGATGGGCCCAACTCAACATGACTGGTGCTCTTATAAAAAGGGGAAATTTGAACACACACACCCACACACAGGGACTACGTTATTTGAAGATGAGGACACAGATCATGGTGATCAACCAAATAAAGAAGTGCAGAGTGTTCGTCGCTCGGTCATGTCTGACTCTGTGACCCCATGGACTGTAGCCTGCCAGTCTCCTATGTCCATGGGCTTGTTCAGCTAAGAATACTGGAGTGGGTAGCCATTCTCTTCTCCAGGGGATCTTCACAACCCAAGGATGGAACCCAGGTCTCTTGCATTGCAGGTGGATTCTTTACTGTCTGAACCACCAGTGAAGCCCATTGGATATGCAAAGAAGTGCAAAGAACACCAACAAACTGCCTGAAGATAGAGGACAGGGATAGGACAGAGCCTGCCTCACAGCCTCCACAGGAATCAGCCCTGTCGATACGTATTTTTTTCTTGGCTGGGCCACCAGGCATGCAAGGATCTTAGTTCCTTGTCCAGGCCTTGAACCCATGTCTCCAGCAAATGGAAGCACAGAGTCCTAACCACTGGACACCAGGAACGTTCCAACCCTGCTGACATCTTTTTTTCTTAATAGTGTTTATTTATTTACTAAGCTGGGTCTTCCTTGCTTTGTGGAGGCTTTCTCTAGTTTCGGAGATCAACGGCTGCTCTCTAGTTGCGGTGCATGGGCTTCTCATTGCGGTGGCTTCTCTTGTTGCAGAGCACAAGATCTAGGTGTTCAGGTTTAACTGGGGCACACAGGCCCAGTTGCTCCATGGCATGTGGAATCTTCCCACAGGAGGGATCGAACCTATGTCTGCTGCATTGGCAGGCAGATTCTTAACCACTGGACCATCAGGGAAGTCTCCTGCTGACATCTTGATCATGGACTTCTGACTTCCAGAACTGTAAGATGGTACAGTTCTATTATTTGTTTTTTAAAAATCAGGTTATTACATTTATTTTACATTATTAGTTTTTTTCTTCTTCTTCTTCTTCTTCTTTCTGACTTTACCATGTGGCAGGTGGAACTTACCCCACCAGGGATCCAACTCATGCCCCCTGCAGTAGAAGCAATCAGTCTTAACCACTGGACTGGGATGGAAATCCCAGTTCTATTGTTGAAGCCCTCCTCTGTGCTACTTTGCTAAGGCAGCCTAGGAAACGAATTCACACATTATGCCCTGATTATTAGCACATACCTGACACCGAACCCTTTTGAAAATTATTTATTTCTTTATTTTTGACTACTTGGGTCTTCATTCCTGCTCGGGGTTTTTCTCTAGTTGCAGCAAGCAGGGGCTAGTCTCTAGTTGTGGTTCGCAGGCTTCCTTCCTTGTGGTGGCTGCTCTCGCTGTGGAGCTTGGGCCCCGCAAGCTCAGTAGATGTGGGTCACAGGCTTAGTTTCCCAGCCACATGTGGAACTGTCCCAGATTAGGGACTGAACCTGTGTCCCCTGCATTGGCAGACAGATTCTTAACCACTGGACCACCGGGAAAGTCAGGGATCACTTTTTCTGATGTCTTTTTCATCCTTGATCTGGTCAAGGAATTGCCGCGTGGAGCAGCAAGTTCTGACCTCTTTCTTCACACTGTTTCCTGTTTTCAGCCGTGCTATGAACAGCTGAACCGTATTAAGCATCTCTATGACTAGGCTGGGAGCTGTTAGAGCAATAGAATTGTCTTTCTTGGGGCCTTGGTTCCCTGTGAGACTGATGAGAGGCAGAGGGAGAGGCTGGAAATGGTTTGGGTTTAGCTCGGCATTTCCCACTCAGCCTCTGTATCCCTTCTAATTACTTGCTCCAAATTGTTTTACTTTTTTTTTAATCAAAAAGTGCATTATTAAAAAAATGTATTATTATTCCTAATGGAAATATAGTAGATTTACAATGATGTGTCAGTTTCAGATGCACAGCAAAGTAACTCAGCTATGCAAGCAAGTATGTGAGATCTTAGTTCTCCAACCAGGGATCAAACCTGCACCCTCAGCACTGGAAACATGGGATTCAAACCACTGGACTGTCAGATTTTGCTTTTTCTCTCGGTCAAATAACGATGCTTTAAGGATCACAATTTATGTCTAAGGAGGACTTTTGAAGAGTGTGTTGTGAGCTCTGAAGCCAGTCCCGAGAGGCATTCCAGAGATGTTTTCAGGGAGGGGCTGTTCAGTCAATGGGCCACTGTGGTCACATGGCCGGGCCCACACACCAGACGGCAGTTTTGGCTGACTATAAAGAAGCTACCACATTATCTTGTACTCTGTGTTGTGACTATTAAAAAAAATAACAACTTGGGGGATTAGGGACATTCTTGACCTCTATTTAGATTCTAGATGCCAGCAGCAGCCCCACCCCAGGGGGAAGGACAAAAATGTCTCAGACATTGCCAAAAGTCCCCTGGGGCTGTGCAATCACCTGGGAAGAGAAAGACGGATTCAGCCCCATGAAAGTGACAAAGCAATGGTCTTGTCCTGGTCATACTTCCTCTGGGCAATGTCTTAGAATATCTTAGAGCCTAAAAGCAGCCCCAAACCAGCCTTTTGAAAACAATAAGTCATGGGGGGGGGTACATCAGGAGGGGGCCAGGGTGAAAATGCAGAGTCCTGGGCCGTGGAGGCAAATTCTGCAGGTCCTGGTAGAGCCCAGGGAGCTGTATTTCACAACCTCTCCACTTGGAAATTTAAAAAAGCATTTTCCCCAGCTCTATTAAGATGTAATTGACAAAGAGGCCACAAAATATTTAAGGTGTACACCATGATGATTTGATATATATAATACACCCACTGTAAAATGACTACCACCATCAAGCTAATGCATTCATCACCTCACTTGGTTCTCTTTTTCATTTTTTGGCCATACCACACAGACTGAGGGATCTTAGTTCTTCAACCAGCAACTGAACCTGCACCCCCTGCATTGGAAGCGCAGAGTTTCAACCACTGAACCACCAAGGATGTCCTTAGCTAGCATTTTTTGTATGTAGAGTGAGAATACTACCATCCACCTACACGATGCAGTATTATTGCTATAATCACCACGCTGTACATTAAATCTTCAGAACTTATTCACCTAACAACTGAAAGCTTAAATCCTTCAATCAAATTTGCCCCCAACCCCAGGCAACCGCCCTTCTACCCTCTGCTTCTGTGTGTTTTTTTTTAATTTCACATGTAAATGAAACATGGTATTTATGTTTCCATGTTTGGCTTATGTCATTTAGTATGATGTCCTCCAGGCATGTCCTCCATGGTGTTGCAAATGGTAGGATTTCCTTCTTGATGGCTGAATAATATTTCCTGTGTGTATATGTATGTGTCTGATGATTCCTTTCTTCTTTCTTTTTGGCTGCACTGAGTGGCATGTGGCATCTTACTTCCCTGACCAGGGATCAAACCCACGCCCCTTGCAGTGGAAGCATGGACTCCCAACCACTGAACTACCAGGGAAGGCCCTGTAGCACTTCTGCTTTATTCAACCATCCATTGACAAATGCTGAGGTTTTTTCCATATCTTGGCTACTATGAGTAATGCTGCAAAGAACATGGGGGTGCAGATATTTCTTTAAGAGTGATTTCATTTCCTTTGGATATATACCTAGAAGTGAGATTGCTGGATCATATGGTAGTTTTACATTTAATCCCATGAAGACCCTCCACACTGTTTTCAATAATGGAAATTACTTCCTAACATTGTATTATATATTTGCTTTTATGGCTTGTCTCCCTTACTACCATGTAAGATCTCTGAGGGTAGAAACAAAATAGAGTGTTCAATATGTATTTAGAGGTTTGAATTCTTTTTTTAAATAAGCTTACTAAAGCAAAATTTAGAGGCCACAAAATTTTCACCCATTTTAAGAACAGAAATCAATGTTTCCTTAGTAAACTTGCCGAGTAGTGCGATTGCATCACTATCCACTTTTGAAATACTTACATCACTCCAAGAATCCTCATGTTTGGTTCCAATTAATCCCCATTCTTGCCTTCAACCCTAGGCAATCACCAATCTACTTTCTGTCTCTATAGATCTGTCTCTTATGGACTGTTAATAGAATTGGTCATACAATTTATATTATTTTGTGTCTGACTTCTTTCACTAAGTAAGCATAATTATTTTGAATTCCATCATGTTAATATGTGTCAGCATTTTGTTCCTTTTTCTTGCTGAGTTATACTCCATCATATGGATGAACCAAATTGTGTTGATCCGTCCATTAGCTGATGGAGCCAACTCATCAGCTGATGAGTTGTTTTCACTTTAGGAGTATTATGAAAAACGCTGCTGTACATATGCACAGACAAGTCTCTGGGTGGACATATCCATTCATTTCTCTTGGGTAGATACCTGGAGTCAAATTTCCAGGCCACATAGTAAGTTTAGGTTTGCTTTTCTGAGAAACTGCTAAACTGTTTTCCAAAGTGGCAGGGCCATTTTGCATTCGAGGTTGAGATTATGAACATACCATTTTACAGACGATGAAACCCGCGGAGACTTGTCAGATTTGTGAAAGTCTACTTGGAGTGTTAAGTGTTGGAGTTGAGATTCAAATCTGTTTGTTTTTGTTTTTATCTTTAGAATATGCACTCTTAAAACAAACATCACAAATGCTGCTGACAATGAATCACACCTACCCACCTCCATTTGCCATTCATGACAGATTTAACTATTCTCGGACAGGAGGCTTAGGGAAAGGCAGTAGATGTCGGATGTCTGAATTTGAGGAAGTACGTGTGCTTCGTAGATACATGAGAAAGATGTAGAGAGTGTGACGATGGAGAGATGGATTAGAAACCCTTTGAAGATGGCTAATGAAATGACAGGTCCAAGCAACCGTCCCTTGAGGATCAAATCATTAGGGAACAGTCAGAGAGTTTACAAAGGTAGGATTAGGTGGATGGCATGTGAACCTCTTGATCAGTTGTAGTCCTTAAATATGGAAAGAGAAACGCAGAATCCTGTCCTCCTGGTGAGTGTCTCCAGCACCACCTAGAACGAATTAATAGCTTTCGTTTCTTGAATTTGACTGGTGACAAAGGAACATGTTAAATGACATAAGGGGATGCCATAAGCCAATATCAAACTGGGAAACTGCAAGGCAAACAGCCTGGCTTTTTTTTTTTTTTTGCCTGACCATACAGCATCTGGGATCTCAGCACCCCGACCAGGGATTGAACCCCTTGTGCCTGCAGTGGAAGCTCTGAGTCCTTTCCCGGCCCCAAACTCCAGTACTCACAGAGCACGTTCACGACCACTTCACGGATGACTTCACCACGAGCGCTGGTGGCCCGACACAGGTAGGTGCCCGCCACCTCCCGCTTGATGGGCCTCAGGTCCCCGATGGGCAGCGAAGCCCTGTCCCCTTTCCGGCTACAGTTCAGCTTGGGGATTGGGTTCCCCCGGGCCTCACACTTCAGGGTCTGCTCCGAGCCTTCCTGCCACGACCAGTTTCCCAGGCAAACCCGCTGGTCTAGTCGGGGGCCTTCTGAAGAAACACAGCAAATGGGGAGTGGGGGAAATTGGGTAGATCAGGGATCTGGACACCACTCACCTTCTGGGTCTATGTGTAAGAAGACTTAGGTGGGAATTTGAGTAAGGGCCTCACCAGGGTTGGGGGGGTGCTTGGAGGGCAGGAGCTCTTAGGGTCTTGGAGCTTAGGGGTCATTGTCCAGCGGCCTCACTCACACAGGACACGGAGCTCCAGGGTCTGGTGTTTCTGGACCACCAGCCCAGCCACCTCCAGTTCAGCAGAGCAGGAGGAACTGCGCCCACTGTCCATGGCACTGGCGTTGAGCTGCAACTGGGCCCTCGGGCCCAGAGGCCCAGCCGGGTCTCCGTTCAGCGTCACCACAGTTGCAGCACGGGCCTCGCACTCCACGGTCGCCATAGGCCATTCTGAGATCTCGGGTGGGCTCAGCGTCTGGGAGACAGCCGGGACGCCTGGAGGCCGGGCACACACACAGTGGGCCCCGCCCCTGGCGTTAACCCCGCCCCAGCGTTATCCCGACCCTCCCTCGGAAGGCTCACTTGGGTTTCTACTTACTGTTGATGATCACGCTCTCTCCCGTCTTCCGGATCTCGTTTCCCAGACTCACTGAACACTTTAAGGACGTGGTGCCCTCTTCCTCCTCGTTTCCCTCGATCCAGGCCTCAGCCAAGACGGAGTAATCATGGTACGTGATGCTGGTTTCCAACCTCTGGTCCCCCAGCACCAGGTGGACCTCAGCGTCCGAGGCTGGGAATAGTCCATCCAGCGTGCACTTCACCGGCCACCGTGAGCCTACTTCCACAATCCGGGGGGCCTCAAGGTGTGGGTCGGTCAATGGCAGGACTGGCGAGACAGAGCCGGTGTAGACAGAGAGGAGACAGACAGACATCCTAAAACCCCCTCATGGGCCATTTCCATCCCCCCAGCCTGGAACGCCCTTTTCCAGGGAAACTGGCTGAGTCACTCTTTTCTCAGGACACACATACCACTTGCCCTGGGTCACAGCCTTCTCAGATCATCCTGCAGTGCAGGCACCCCACCCAAAACATTCCACCCCAGTGGCCAAGAAGATGCTCTTCCCAGAAGCCTTTGCAATCAAGGTCGCCACTTTCTCAGCAGCCCCATGGCCAGGGGCCTCTCCTTCCCAGGGACCCCGCATCCCAAGCAAGAAATCCCCCTCACCCCATCTTCTCTGCCCCCCTCACCCCATCTTCTCTGCTGGCTCCCCAGTGCCTCACCATAGGTCTGGAGCTTCCTGGGGGCCGAGGTGTTCTGGAAGAGTTTCAGCCCTTGCGACCACAGGTCCAGTTCCCAGCGGCAAGAGAAATTGATGCCATGGTCCTCTCTTCTTGGCTGCACCGTGAACATGACCTCGGCGGGCTCCCCCTTTCCCACTGGCTGCCGGACCAGCTCCTCCTCCCCTCAGAGCAGCACCATGGAGAGGTGGTCCCGGGGGGCCCCGCCATACACGAGGCAGCTTAGGTTGAGTTCTTCACCCACAGGCTGCCAGAGGGGCAGGGGAGCCAGCTCCATGCGCTCCGGAATCCCTGCAGGGGGAAGGGGTGTTGTGTGAACAGGACAGGCTGGCTGCCTGCTCACAGCGGGTGTGTTGGGGCCCTGGACACACCTGTTCCAGGAACTTCACCATTTTCTCCCCAGAACACTCCCCAAACCACCTAAGCCAGATCGGAATGTTAAGAGCTTCAGGATAACCTGGTGAGACCTCCCCAAGTGGTTGTGAAGGAGGCAAAACAATTCTTTATTCACTGCAGGATCTGAGACTGACAAATGGAAAGGAAGTTCAAAGTCTATTGCCAGGAGTCCCAGCAATACATTACACTTAAACTGCCCAGTCTCTAGACTCTGCTGTAAAATAAAAAGAGGAAGTTCTTCCTTCTCTTTGTGGCCTTATTTTTCTCCACGGCAACTCTCACCTCTGACATACAAGATCATCGACTGAGTTCATTGGTTTCTCTACTCTTCCCACCACGGGATATCAGCCCAGGAGGGCAGGGATGTTTGTCTGTTTTGTCCCCAGATGTACGGTTGGCACCCAGGAGGTGTTCTGTGTTTCTAGAAAGAATGAAATAGAGCCACCCATACTGATTCGAGGCCTTTCAGGAGTTTCCTTTAAAGGGTTCCTGAATGAACTGTGTGATCCCCTGAAATGTTCAAACATATCAGAACAGTCACTCAAAATGATGCCCTGAGTTTCCCCTGAAGCCACCATCTGTGGGTGGGGTAATCCAAAGTCCGGGGTCTCCATTCTGCATGAGGTAATAGAACTCCAGCCTGGATCTTCCTGCCAGTGGAAATTGCCAACAGAGCCCCAGTGAACTGTGGCTTAGCACTGAGACACTCCCCGGACTTCCCAGGGAGGGGTCTTGAGGCCGCCCGCTTCTAGTCCCTTCTCAAGAGGCCCTGAAGTGTCACTTGAATAGCAGCAATGTTGGTTTTCAGACCTGAGTTCACCTTCTCCCCAGGTTGCCAGCATCAAAAAAAAAAAAAAAAAAAAGAGCAGTGATCTTAAAATGTCAGGAGGCTGGAGTTGATTGCTAGCTTTTCTGCTTCTTTGCTTTGGCCAGTGAGGGAGTGACTTGCCACCCTAATAATCCCTGCCCTTGGGGTTAGGAAGAGGAAGCCTGAGTTTTCTAAGCTATAATCTGGGTCTAATGAGAGTAGGGCTCTTGTTATTATCACTATTAATTTACTTTTAAATATTTATTACCTTATGTGTGCGGGATCTCACTGCAGCATGCCAGATCTTTCCTTGAAGCAAGAAGGCTCTTCCCTGTGGCAAACCATGCTTCTCTCTAGTTATGGTGGGCGGGATCCAGAGTGCTCAGTAGATGTGGTGCTTGGACTTAGTTGCCCTTTGGCATGTGAAATCATAGTTTACCAGCCAGGGACGGGAACTTCTGCATTGGAAGGCAGATTCTTAACTGCTGTACCACCAGGGAAGGCTCATAATGTTTTTTTTTCGGACTATTATTAATCCACTTCAGAAGTTAAGAGGTTGACTGTAAACTGGAATGACGTTACTTTTTAAGGTGAGGAATGTGTGTGCATGCTCAGTCGTGTCTGATTCTTTACGACCCCATGGACTGTAGCCCACCAGGCTCCTCTGTCCATGGGATTTTCCAGGTAAGAATCCTGGAGTGGGTTGACATTTCCTTTTCCAAGGTGAGAACTACATTCTTGAAAAAAAAATTTTTTTTAATTTATTTATATGGCTGTGCTGGGTCTTCATTGCTCACACAGGATCTTTTAATTGTAGCATGTAGGGTCTAGTTCCCTGATCAGGGATGGAACCTGGCCCCCTGGGAGTATGGAGTCTTAGCCACTGGGCCACAGGAAGTTCCTGCTACTCCCTTCTTGTACACACCACCGCCCATGACATGTGTGACCTGGATTGGGTCCACAGCTAGCTGCTCCCTGGCTTCCTGTAAGGTCAGCCTTCTGCTCTAGATGCCTGCCTGCTCACACACTCTCCATTGGCTCCCTATCACCGGAAGGAGGTCCCAGTTTCTCAGTGTGGTATTCGAAGTCCTGCCAAACTCAGCTCCAGTGACATCAATCCATTGATATTCAGTCCCTCTAACCTCCCCAATCCCATGTCAGCTTGTTTCCCCACTCCAAACTTTTGGCCAGGCTGTTCCTTCTGCCTACCCTTTAAAATAAAATTATTCTTTTATTTTTGGCTCTGCTGAGTCTTCTTGCCGTGTGAGCTTTTCTATTATTGAGGTGAACGGGGGTACGCCCTAGTTGTGTTGTGCAGGCTTGTTATTGGGGTGGCTTCTCTGATGGGGATTCTGGGCTCTAAGGCTAGCAGGCTTCAGTGTTGTGGCCCACGGGCTTAGTTGCTCTGCACCATGTGGGATCTTCTCGGATCAGGGATTGAACTTGTGTCTCCTGCACTGACAGGCAGATTCTTTACCACTGAACCACCAGGGAAGCCCTGTTCCTTCTGTCTAGCATGCTTGTCTTTACCAACTCCTGTGCGTGCTTCCGGTTAGGGGTCTCTCCTGCAAAAATTATAACTCTTTCTAGAGAAATTTCAGTCACCCAGAGATGCTTCTTCATCTAAATACTGGCAGTGGGGTAGGACCAAGCTACAGTCTCTCCTAGGTGATCCTTTGCTAGTGGGTGAAACTGTGTGATCCATTTCACAGAGGTGAACACTAAGGCAAAGTCTGGCACCCGAAGAGGGAGAAATTTAGCAGAACCGGGACTCAGACCTGGAGGGTAGTGATTTCAATCTCAGGCTGAGATGCAGAGGGTCCTACAAGGAGGTTTCCAGGGGGGTTTTCAGAGGCCACTGAGATTGTTTGGGGACTTTGCTCACTTGGTCAGCAGCTGTTCAAACATTCCCGAAACCAGAAATAAAGGCCACTGTTTGCCCCAAAGCTTCTTTTACTCAGGCACTGTGAAGGTGAATGTCCCTCAGGCCTCTGCATCATTAGACCTTTCCAAGGGGGTCAAGTGAAAATCAATCAGGAAGCCATATGTTCCCCCTCACCCCCCGACATGAGGATCACTCCATCACATGGACTTAGTTGCTCACAGGCGTGTCTTGGTTCCCCCACTAGGGATTGAACTTGCATTCCTTCCACTGCAAGGCAGGTTCATAACCACTGGATCACCAGGGAAATCCCTCTTTCTTCCTTTTTCATTTTCTCTTGGTTTGAATTTCGTGTATCTATTTATCGCTTATGTCATGCTAACTCACTGTCACACTTCAAACGTCCAAAGGAAATAAAAGGCACATGGAGAAAATGCATCCTCTGCCCTCTCTTGGAGTCCCCCTCTCCCGCCCCAGTTTCTCTTGTCACAGCCAGATACTTTTGCTGTGTTTCTGTCCAGAGCTCTTTAACGCAGAAACACAACCTCTCTCTCCCCGCCTCCATGTCTCCCTAACACTGTGGTACCTTGACAGTCATTCTGGGCAGACGTTACTTCTTTTGAACTTAACAATACCTCAAATTTTCTGTCTCATTCTTTTACACAGTTGAATACTATTCCATGGGATGACTGAACCATTGTTTCTCTCCTCAACCCCCTATATTTTTTTTAAAAGATTTTTTAAAAATTTGGACCATTTTTAAGCTCTTATTGAATATGTTACAATATTGTCTCTGTTTTATGTTTTGGTTTTTTGGCTGTGTGGCATGTGGCATCCCAGTTCCGGACCAGACATCAAACCCACACCCCCTGCACCAGAAGGTGAAGTCTTAAGCACTGGACCACCAGGGAAGTCTTCCCAGTTCCCTACATTTGAGTGACTTGCAAACTATTTCCCTTCCAGATCAAGCCACAGTGAACAACCCCCTACCTGCTTCAGTTCCCTCATGAGTGGGAATGCCTATAGGCCCAATTTCTAGAAGTGGGATTTCTATGTCAAAGGACCCACACATGTGACATTTTGAGGACTGATGTCTGCTTCTCCACCAGAAGTTGTGACTCTTGGTATCCCCACTCTGTCAGCAATGTCCACAGACTGTCTGCTTCCCCACACTCTTGTCAGACCAGTTGTTACCAGTTTTTTGGATTGTTGACAATGTTTGAAAAAAAAATCTCAGGGCTAATTTTAACTCACATCTTTTACTTATTTATCTATATCTTGGTCTCAAGGCTTGTAGGGCCCCTGACTGGGTACCCGGGTACTGAACCCAGGCAACATCAGTGCCTCTATACTACCAGGAAACACACGGCAGTGTTTTTTTTTAAAAAAGAGTCAGATCTAGGACCATCTCACCTTATTAAAGAGGCCTAGAGAGACAGCATTCTGGAACGTTCTGAATCCCTGTCCATATTCGAAGGGCACCCCAAGGAAGTTCAAGGAGGGAGTCCAGATGACATCAGACTTTCCAAAATGGGCCTCCTGCCCCTCAATGAGACCCTGCCTCCACTCACCAAGTTACAAAGGCTTTCCAACCTGCTGGGACTCCCCTGCCCGCCTCCCCCACCCAGTCTGCCTAGCCCAGGCCCTGGACCCAGCCACTCAGTATACGGTAAGGTTCATCGAAGCTACTGTCTGTTCGTTGCGGCAGTTTGAGTAGCACAACAGGTTGATGTCTTCTTGCACATCACTCAGTTCAAAAACCTTCCAATTGTTCCCATGGCTCACCACCTTCTTGGTTAATTCAGTCTCTAGGCCAAACGTTGCCTTTTGGTCACAGGAGATACTGCAGTTCACCCTCAGGGAGCCTCCACGGGGTATGATGGCTTTTGAAGGATGTATTGATGTTCTGGCGCCTCCAGGCCCTGGAATCAAAAGCAGGGGGAGGGGTCAGGCATGACAGCTGGGGCTCATCAATATTACTGCATCCAGCCCATGCTGGGAACACAGCACTGAAGAAGCCAAAACTCTGCCTTCAGTGTGGGAGACAGAATAAGTCATGAGTAAACAACATAATTAACAACTGATGCTGACAAGGGCTTTGGGAAAGATGAAACAGGATGGGAGAACAGAAAGTGCCTTGGTGACCAGGGAATGTGTGAGCAGAGATCAGGATGCAAAGCAGGGGCGGGCCATTCCAGAGAAAAGGGAAATGACCTCCAGGAAAAGCAAGTGCTGAGGTCCTGAGGCAGGGTGGCTGGAGCAGAGTAAGGAGATAAGTTGGGGAAAAATGAAGTCAGGAGGATCAAGTAAGCAGTGTCAAGCCATGCCAGGGATGTGGTCTTCATTCTGAGGACCTTGAGTGGCCATAGAGGATGTTAGCAAAAGAGAGGCGTGAAGTCAGTGTTTGTTTCCCTCCCAAGAGGTCAAGAGTGAAGAAGTTCCAATCAGGCTGGTCCCCACTCCCTTGGACAAGTGGTTTCCCCTCTCTGGCCCTCACTTTCCCCTATCTGTAGTGAGTGAATACAGTCACAGGGCAGGTAGCCAGTGGCTGCAGGAAAGAAGGAGGGGGTCTGTTCTGATAAGCTCCCCCAGATCATGGTGCTTTCAAACTGAAAAAATATCTGTGTGAGCCCACCCATCCTACCTCTGCCACCATCCACCCTGGGTCCCCCTCAAAATGATCTCTGTCTTCAGCTTTGGGTCTACTCCATCTAGAATGGAGGTGTGTGGAAACAGCAGCTCTCTGAGTTCTCCAAGGGTGTTTCTGGGATCCTTCCCATTTCAGAGGGAAATGGTGAGACCTGAAAGGAGGCTGGGGCTTCCCTGCTGGCTCAGATGGTAAAGAATCCACCTTCCAAAGCAGGAGACGTGGGTTGGATCCCGGGGTCAGGAAGATCCCTTGGAATAGGCAATGGCAACCTGCTCCAATATTCTTGCCTGGCAATTCCATGGACAAGAGCCCCATGCAAAAGGGGAGGTTACTCAGCTAGAAAGGGGTAGAATCCAGATTGGAATCCCGATTAGAACTCTTTGTTGAGCTGGTGTGGATGTTTCAGTCTCTTACTTTCTGACGGTGACCACCATCTGAGACCAGCTGTCCTCCTTCTCCCCCCCTCCTGACTGAGCATGCGGAAGGGCGGCTGGGGCATCCCACTTCTCAACCTCTGCTCCCTGGGCAAGTCAGCCCTGGAATCCCCGTGAGCAGAGTCCAGGGCTTCCCCCGGGGGCACTGGGTGAGGAACAGAATGTGCATGGCGGAGTGTTGGGGTGGGGACCCCAGTCTACCTAAGCTTGGGGTGGCCCTCCTCACAGGCAGACCACCTCCTGGGCCAGGACCCAACCGCTGAGAGGCGGCAGCTACTAACTTCTCCACTTTACAGCGGGAAATCTGCAGATCCTCGGAAGGGGCAATCCGCGGTCCGAGAGCTCACAGTCGGGCCATGAAGGGTCTGGATGGGAACCCACGGCTGTTGACTTTCAATCTAACCCCAACTTTCCAGAAACAGCGACCTGAGTACGAATGGCTTTATTCCCAGCCGGTCGCGGGCTGGCCCTCCCACGGCTTCAGGACGCACCCCGCATCCAGACTCGACGGCAGCCCCCGCCCCTAACTCACCCGGCAGCAGAGTCCAGAGCACAGCCAGGAGCGCAAGCCGCGCGGCACCGGCGGCGCCTGGAGCCGTCGCAGGCGGAGGAGCGGGCTGGTGCCAAGGAGCGCGGCCAAGACTGGCGCCAGGGCGTCAAGGGTCCTTTTATACCGCGGGCCGAGGGGGCGGAGGGGGCGGTGCACTGGCAAAACCTCGCGCTTTCCCCTCCCGAACCCGAACCCGAATCCGGACCCGGCTTTTCCGGATTGAGAGTGTGCCTGGCCGGATCCTGCTTTGTCCCCCCTCGCTGGGCGCTCAGCAGCGGAATTTCCGAATTGAAATCTGCCTAGCGGCAGAGGCCATAAAACAAACGACAGGACTACTCCCGGCCCCAGGGGGCCCGTCCCTGAGCTGACCTGGCCTTGACTGTGCGTTTACACTGCGCTAAGGGCTTTATAAAGCCTTTGTCTGTGTAGCTCATCACAAACCGTGGAAAATTCTTCAAGAGAAGGGAATTCCAGACCACCTTACCTGCCTCCTGCGAAACCTGTGTGCTGGTCAAGAAGCAACAGTTAGAACCAGAGGTGGAACAACTGACTGGTTCCAAATTGGGAAAGGAGTCTGTCAAGGATGTATATTGCCACCCTACTTATTTAACTTTGATATGCAGAGTACATCATGCGAAATGCCTGACTGGATGAAGCACAAGCTGGAATCAAGATAGCAGGGAGAAATAGCAATAACCTCAGATATGCAGATGACACCACCTTTATGTCAGAAAGCAAAGAGGAACTGATGAAGGTGATGAAGGTGAAAGAGGAGAGTGAAAAAGTTGGCTTAGAACTCAATATTCAAAAAATGAAGATCATGGCATCTGGTCCCATCACTTCATGGCAAATAGATGGGGAAATGATGGAAACAGTGACAGGCTTTATTTTCTTGGGCTCCAAAATCACTGTGGACTGTGACTGTACCCATGAAATTAAGAGATGCTTGCTCCTTGGAAGAAAAGCCATGACAAACCTAGACAGCTTACTAAAAAGCAGAGACATTACTTTGCCTACAAAGGTTGGTATAGTCAAAGCTATGGTTTTTCCAGTAGTCATGTATGGATGTGAGAGCTGGATAATAAGAAATGCTGAGTGTCAGAGAATTGATGCCTTTGAACTGTGGTGCTGGAGAAGACTCTTTAGACTCCCTTGGGTTCTTTAGACTCCCTTGGGCCGCAAGGAGATCAAACCAGTCAATCCTAAAGGAAATCAGTCTTGAATATTCATTGGAAGGACTGATGCTGAAGCTGAAGTTTGGCACCTGATTCAAAGAGCCAACTCATTGGAAAAGACCCTGATGCTGGGAAAGATTGAAGGCAGAACGAGAAGGGTTCAACAGAGGATGAGATGGTTGGATGGCATCACCATCTCAATGGACATGAGTTTGAGCAAGTTCTGGGAGATGGTGAAGGACAGGGAAGCCTGGAGTGCTGCAGTCCATGCAGTCTCAGAAAGTAGAACATGGCTGAGGAACTGAACAACAACAAGAAGCAGGGAAGATCCAGGACAGCCAAAAATAAACAAGTAAATTTTTTTTTTTTTTTAAAAGAGCCTACTGTGAACCAGGTGCTGGGGACACAGTAATGAACAGAATAGACCAAATTTCCTGCTATCATGCAGAGATCATTTATTAATAGTAGGAGCAACAGAAACAAAATTCAATATGTAAAGGTGGTCCATTAGCTAAGATTCTGCTGTCCAAATGCTGGGACCCGGGTTCCATCCCTGGTCAGGGAACTAGATCCCACATGGCATAACTGAGTTCTAATGCCACAACTAAAGATTCCCCAAGTGGACGCAGAAGATGGAGGGTCACCCAAGTGGCAACTAAGACTCGACACAGCTAAATAAATACATAAACATTAAAATACATATATATAGGGAGATGTAGCTTGTGCTCAGTTCTAAGAGAAAAATAAAGCAGGGAAGGGAATAGGAAATGTCAGGATTCCTAAAGCAATAAATAGAGTAACGTGGGAAAGACTGAGAAGGTGACACTGATCAAGAAACGGAGGGAGGTGAGGAGGGAGTCCTAACAATATCAGGGAAGGAGTGTACCAGGCAGAGCTCACTGGATGTGCAAAGGCCCTGAGGTAGGAACTGCCTTAAAGAACAGCCAGGAGGCTGGTGTGGCTGGAGTGCAGTGAGGAAGGGAGGGAGTTAGGGGAGAGGAAGGCATGGAGGGGATGGTGTAGAGCAAGGGCTGGGGAGAACTTTGGCTTTTCCTCTGAGTGAACTGAGATCCATGGAGGGTTCTGAGCAAAGGGGAGACACCCCTGACTTGGGAGTTTACAGGTTCCCTCTTGAGACAGCAGGAGCTACAGTCAGAGGTGGGGTGGGTGGAGGACTGGGTGGAATTAGGAAACTGGGAGCAGTGATGGTGCCTAGAGTGGGCAGTGAGGACCAGAGATGTGGTTCAATCTGGCATTCATTTTGGCAGCAGGGACCTTGCACTTGATGCATGCTGGAGTCAAGGTTAGCTCCTTGGTCCTGCTCTGATGTCCTAAGGGGGTGGAGGGCCATTTCCTGAGATGGAAAATGGGATGATAATGGGGGATAGTTTGGCAGAAAAATTTGTGCCCCCAGTCTACACGCTCTTTGTGCTTTCTTGAAAGAAAGGGGAGCAGATGCTCCCCCATCCCCTTTCCACAGTCACCAGGAAGGGCAGGCTTCCTCCAGGGTGTCAGGCAGTCTCAGGAAGGTAGGAACGCTCCCACTGCAGACCAGGGGCTGTGCACCAGGGCAGAAGTACCCAAACCCCACTCCAGGGCACTTTGCCTGCTTGGAACTCAGCCTCTGCTCTGGTGTGACCACCTTGCAGTTCCCTTGACCTGGAATGCCCTTCCTCTCATCCCTGATGGGGCCAACCTTTTCTTGTGGCCTCAGCCTCCTCTTATCAAGCTTTCCTGAGGATTTGCCTAGTAGTGCAGTGGATCAGAATCTGCCTGTCAATGCGGAGGACAATGGTTCCTTCCCTGATGCAGAAGAGCCCACATGCCTCAGAGCATTTAAGCCCATGCCCCACAACTACTGAACCCGAGTGCTGCAACTACTGAAGGCTTCGCACCTAGAGCCTCTGCTCCACAAGAGGAGCCACTTCAATGAGAAGCTGGCTTTGCACAACTAGAAAAAAGCCCATGCAGTAATGAAGACCCAGCGCAGCCATAAATAAATACATACATACATAAACATTTAAAATAAAAAAAACTTTCCCAGTACACCCTTACTTGCTGGCCCCTTCCATCCTGGGCCACACCCTAATCATTCCCTGTCACTTGCTCTAGTGATTTCATTTTCTTTTTCTTCTTTCTTTCAGTCGCTCAGTCATGTCTGACTCTTTGTGACCCCATGAATCACAGCACACCAGACCTCCCTGTCCATCACCAACTCCCAGAGTTTACCCAAACTCATGCCCATCGAGTCAGTGATGCCATCTAGCCATCTCATCCTCTGTCGTCCCCTTCTCCTCCTGCCCCCAATCCCTCCCAGCATCAGGGTCTTTTCCAATGAGTCAACTCTTCGCATGAGGTGGCCAAAGTATTGGAGTTTCAGCTTCAGCATCAGTCCTTCCAATGAACACCCAGGACTGATCTCCTTTAGGATGGACTGGTTGGATCTCCTTGCAGTCCAAGGGACTCTCAAGAGTCTTCTCCAACACCACAGTTCAAAAGCATCAATTTTTCGGTGCTCAGCTTTCTTCACAGTCCAACTCTCACATCCATACATGACCACTGGAAAAACCATAGCCTTGACCAAATGGACCTTTGTTGGCAAAGTAATGTCTCTGCTTTTTAATATGCTATCTAGGTTGGTCATAACTTTTCTTCCAAGGAGTAAGCGTCTTTTAATTTCATGGTGAAACTCATTCACTGGTTGAAATTCTTTTGACTGACTTGATTATATCACCTCCATTTGCGTGAGTGCCAGAAGGCCAGGGAACCTCTCAGCCTCAGCACCTGAATCACTGTTCAGTCATTAGAGGCAGATGGTCAATAGTATTGGTTGAATGAATAAATTTCACTTATTCTCAGCATTCCATACATACTGTTCTTCCAACCCAGGAATCCTTTCCCACTGCTTTTATGAAAGGTACTAGAGGATTTCACCCCCAGGTTGTAACAGGGCTAGGAACACAAGGTCCAGACATCTTTTTACTTTCTTGACTCCCAGGCTCTTTGTATTAGCGAGCAGGCTTAGTAGTTGCCACACTTGGGCTTAATTGCTCTGTGGCAAATTCCCTGACCAGGGATCAAACCTGCAACTCCTTCATTGGACAGTGGATTCTTAACCACTGGACCACCAGGGAAGTCCTCTTTCTTTCTTTCCTTTTTTTTTTTAAAGCTGCAAGTTTGCAAGAACTCAGTTTCCTAACCTGGGATTGAACCCGGCCCCCGAAATGAAGGTGCCAAGTCCCAAACACTGGATTACCAGGGAATTCTCAGCTATCTTTTCAAAAGAACAGCTTTGTTTCCTTCAGATAAATATCCAGGAGTGGAATGGCTGGAGCACACATTAGTTCTATTTTATTGAAATAGAGTTGACTTATAATGTTTTGGATAGTTCTATTTTTAATTTTCTGAGGAACTTCCATACTGTTCAGGCCCTAGTCTAAGTAACATTCCATTGTAAGGCCAAATCAGGTTTTGTCTTTCATTCATGGATAGACTTTGGTAGTTTCCACCTTTTGGCTATTCTGAATCATGGTGCTATCAGCATTCCTGTACAAGTGTTTGTATGAACATCTTTTCATTTCTTCTGAGTGTCTACCTGGGAGTGGAAATGTTGAGTCACATGGGAATTCCGTGATGAACGTTTTGAGGAACTGTGAGACTGTTTTCCCGGGCAGCTGTACCATTTTACATTCCCACCGGCAACAAACAAAGATTCCAGGGTCCCAATTTCTCCGCATCTTTGCCAACATATATTTTGTTTTAGGTTTATGGTGATCGTCATCATAATGGATGTGTATTAGTGGCTCAGTCGTGCCCGAATCTTTGCGACCCCATGGACCAGCTCCTCCATCCATGGGATTTTCCAGGCAAGAATACTGGAGTGGGTTGCTGTTTCCTTCTCCAGGGAATCTTCCTGACCCAGGGATCAAACCCAGGTCTCCTGCATGGTAGACAGACACTTTACCATCTGAGCCACTATGGAAGTCCTATTAGTGGCTCAGTCGTGTCCAACTATGTGACCCAAAGGACTGTAGCCCCCCAGGCTCCTCAGTCCATGGAATTCTCCAGGCAAGAATACTGGAGTGGGTAGCCATTCCCTTCCCTAGGGGATCTTCATAATGCAGGGACTGAACCCAGGTCTCCTGCATTGCAGAGAGATTCTTCACTGTCAGTGCCACCAGAGTGGGAAGTGGTATCTCACTGTGGTTCCCCAGTCCTTCTGACGTGTCCAGGGGTGAGCCCAAAATGGAGCTGTGGTGTGCGGCTGTGACGTGCAGGGACCAGCAAGTGCTGAGGGGATGGGGCCAAAGGGCAACAGACCCCAGCTGTGACCTCGAGCAAGCCATGTCCCCTGATAGCTTGATGGCCTCAGCTGCAGAAAGGCATGGTAATGCATCCTGCAAAGGGTGGGAGTGACATTTCAGTAAGACCAATGGGGACTGCTGTGGTGGTCCAGTGATTAAGAATCCACCTTCCAATGCAGGGGACACAGGTTTAATCCCCGGTCCAGGAAGACTCCACATGCCTTGGGGCAACTAGCCGGTGCAGCACAAATACTGAACTCATGCTCTAAAGCCCCTGCTCTGCAACAAGAGAAGCCACCACAGTGAGAAGCCCGTGCATCACTACAGAAGTGTCCCCGCCCACCTTGCTGCAACTAGAGAAAGCCTGAAAGTACTAAAGACCCACATGGCCAAAACTAAACAAACAAACAAAAAAACTAAAAAAAAAAAAAGACCATTCACGGGACTTCTCTAGTGGTACAGTGGTTAAGAATCTGCCTTCCAATGCAGGGGACACAGGTTCGATCTTCGCTCAGGGAACTAACATCCCACATACCTCAGGGCAACTAAGCCCTTGAAACTACTGAGCTTGTGAACTTTAGAGCCCATGCTCCACAGTAAGAGAAGCCCACTCGCCTCAACAAAGACCCAGCACAAACAAAAGAATGAATAAGTAAATAAATAGATAAATAAAATTCAAAAGACCATTCGTGCACTGGGAGGACAGATAGCTGCAAGTTGTCTGCTTCCTTATGAGCCACCTCTGAGAAGCCCGCCTCAAACTTCCTGGTCAGGACCACAGACTTCCTCCTTTTTCCCCACGACGAGTTCACTCTCACATCACAGTTCCTCATAACAGCCCCAGGGTGGAAAGCAAAATTTCATGACGTGTGGATGTTGATCAGAATAGAGCTCGGCTCCTCCATCTACTCAGTTCAGTTCAATTCAGTTCAGTCACTCAGTCATGTCCAACTCTTTGTGACCCCACGGACTGCAGCACCCAGGCTTTCTTGTCCATCACCAACTCCCGGAGCTTACTCAAACTTATGTCCATCGAGTCAGTGATGCCATCCAACCATCTCATCCTCTGTCATCCCCTTCTCCCGCCTTCAATCTTTCCCAGCATCAGGGTCTTTTCAAATGAGTCAGTTCTTCCCCATAAGTGGCCAGAGTATTGGAGTTTCAGCTTCAGCATCAGTCCTTCCAATGAATATTCAGGACTGATTTCCTTTAGGATGGACTGGTTGGATCTCCTTGCAGTCCAAGGGACTCTCAGAGTCTTCTCCAACACCACAGTTCAAAAGCATCAATTCTTCAGCCCTCAGCTTTCTTCATAGTCCAGCTCTCACATCCACACATGACCGCTGGAGAAACCATAGCTCACTGAAAGTTTATTCTGTGGCAGACTCTGCCCTGCCACTGGCTGTGAACCCTGCCCGGGACTCAGGTCCACATCAGCCTCGCGTTCAATTCTCTGAACTTGGTGTTGGATGGGAGCCCGGGTCAGGCTTCTCCCGGCCAGAGGCCCTGCTAGAGCAGAAGGGCCTGCTCCCCCAGCTGTGTCTGTCCCCCTTGCCCCCTCTCACCAGCCTTTGGGTCTCTCCTACCGAGGTGTAAGGAGGCATTGCAGGACAGCTTCTCTTGGGCTGGCAGCTTCCCCTTCCTTAGGTTCCCTAGCAGTGTGCCCGTGTTCTGAGCAGCGTTTTGAGGTTTCTTCTTTCCTGGGTATGTTGTTGCTAGATGGAGACATCTTTTCTTTCTTTCTTTTTTTTTTTTGTGGCCCCATCCTGAACCATGGAACCTGCGCCCCCTGCAGTGGAAGCACGGAGTCTTAACCACTGGCTCACCAGGCATCTTTTTTCTTAAATGTATTATTACTATTATTTGTCTGGTCTGGGTCTCCCCAGGTGACACTAGTAGTAAAGAACTCACCTGTCAATGCAGGAGACATAAGAGCCTGGCGTTTGATCCCTGGGTTGGGAAGATCCCCTGGAGGACGGTACAGCAACCCACTCCAGTAGTTTACCTGAAGAATCCCATGGACAGAGGGGCCTGGTGGGGGTACTGTCCATAGGGTCACAAAGCGTCAGACATAACAGCATGCACACGTCGCCGGGTGTCCATTGCAGCATGTGGGATTTAGTTCCCTGACCAGGTTTCAAACCCACACCCGCTACCTTGAGAGAGCAGAGTCTTAGCCACTAGATCACCAAGGAAATCGGAGATGGAGGTATCTTTGGTGTGGGCTGTGGGTCTTTTCTCAGCTCTTGGGGTCCTCCTATCCTCTCATGTTTCCTATTAGTCTTCCATGTGTGTGTGTTAGTCACTCAGTCATGTCTGACGCTTTGCAACCCCATGGACTGAAGCCTGCCAGGCTCCTCTGTCCATGGTATTCTCCAGACAAGAATACTGGAGTGTGTATCCATTCCCTTCTCCAGGGGCTCTTCCCGACCCAGGGATGGACCCCAGGTCTCCTGCATTACAGGCAGATTCTTTACCATCTGGGCCACCAGGGAAGCCCAGTGGGCTTCCATACTGACCATCAATAAGCAGACACCTTCACTGCACCTCAGAGCCTCCTGCCTCTCACCCTCTGCATCTCCTGGGGGTTAGTTCCCAGCCTATTTGTTCATTTGAGTTTTCTTAAGCCTGATCAGCCTTAGCTTGGGCGTTCTGCCTTCAAGGGTATTTTTCAAAGGTTGTGAAGACACTTTCCTCTCTGGGCTCTGGGTTAACCCATGTCGTAAGAGGGTGTGATAAGGTTGGTTTGTTTTTTGGCCACGCTGCGCAGCATGTGGGATCTTAGTTCCCTGACCAGGGGTTGAATCTGGTCTCCAGCAGTGTAAGTATGGAGTCCCAGACACTGGACCACCAGGGAAGTCCCCCTGTGATAGGCATTTTCATTTAAGAACGGCTCCCCTGAAGAAATGTCATCACATATCTCTGTTTTCTTTTAATATTTTAATTGCAGAGAATTTCAAAATAGGCAACAGCAAAGAGGATATGTCAGGAAGCCATGTGTACCTACTTCCACAGTCCTCATGGCCAGTCTCTCTCCATCCTTTCCCTTACTCCCTGTCATGGGTTCAACTACTTCTCTTCCCAGGGAGAGGGAGCAAAGTGCTGACCCCAGATTGTGATCTTATTTAGAAACAGTGTTTTTGCAGATGATCAAGTTCAGCTGAGGTCATTAGGATGGGCCCTAACTCAACTTGACCAGTGCTCTTATAAAAAGGGGAAATCTGAACACACACACACACACACACAGACAACACCATTTGAAGATGAGGACAGAGATCAGGGTGATGGATCAAGCCAAGAAATGCCAAGGATGCCAACAAACCTCCAGAAGCTAGGGGAGAGGGATGGGACAGATCTTGCCTCACAGACTCAGAAGGAATCACCCCTGCCCACTTTTTTGGGGGGGCAGGGGGTGCTGCTCTGTAAGGTGTTTGGGGATCTTAGTTCCCTGACCAGGGATTGAACCAATGCCCCCTCCAGTGGACTGAGTCATAACCACTGGCCCACAAGGGAATTCCCGATCCTGCCAACATCTTTTTAACATTTTATTTATCTGTTTATTTTGTTGCACCAAATCTTTCATTGTGGCATGTGGGATCTAGTGCCCTGACCAGGGATCAAACCAAGGCCTTCTGCATTGGGAGCATGGAGACTCAGCCACTGAACCACCAGGCGAGCCCTCCAACCTTGCCAACACTCTGCTCTTGGACCTCTGGCTTCCAGAAGTGTGAGACAACACAGTTCTATTGTTGAAGCCCTAGCTTTTGTGTGCTCGGTCATGTCTGACTCTCTGTGACCCCATGGTCTATAGCCCACCAGGCTCCTCTGTCCATGGGATTTCCCAGGCAGGAATACTGGAGTGGCTTGCCATTTCCTTCTCCATGGGATTTCCCGACCCAGAGATCGAACCTGCGTCTCTTGCATTTCCTGCACTGGCAGGTGGATTCTTTACCACAGAGCCAGCTGGGAAGACCCTCCTAGTCTGTCGTGCCTTATTGGTAGCCCAGGAAACACACACATTTTATGCCCTGATTATTAGAAAGCACATTCTAGACCCCAGGTTATTTTTTCTGGTGACTTTTTCCATCCTTTATCTGGCTAAGGGATTCCAGTGTGGGGTAACAGGTTCTGACTGCTTTCTTCACTGTTTCCTGATGGCCATGTTGTGGACAAGTGAGCCCCATTAAACATGGGAAGACAACATCATACAAGGCTGGGTGCTGTCAGGACAACCGATGTGTCTTTCTTGGGGCCTCGATGTCCCTGCAGAGCTAGTGAGAGGCACAGGCAAGAGCTGGTAATGGTTTGGGTTTAGCCCAACATTTTCCACCCAGCCTCTGTACCCCTTCCTACTACTGGCTCCAAATAGCTTTATCTTTTTAAAATATTTTAAAAATGGAAACAGTTGATTTACAATGCTGTGTTAGTTTCAGGTGTATAGCACCTGAAACTCAGCTATACATGCACATGTGTGGGATCTTAGTTCCCCAACCTGGGGTTGAACTTGCACCCCCTGATTTGGAACCTCAGAGTCTGACAGCCAGGGAAGTCCCAGATTTTTCTTTCTCCCCCAGTCAAATCTGAAACTTTAAGGATCACAATTTTTGTTCACTGAGGACATTCAAAGATTGTGTTATGAGCTCTCAAGGGACTCCTGAGAGGCATTCCAGAGATGTTTTTGGTGGCGAGCTGCCCAGTCGATGGGTCTCTTTGGCCGCCTGGGTAGGCCTGCAGGTCAGATGGCAGTTTCAGCCAACTTTAAAGAAACCGACCACATTATTCTGTAGTCTGTGTTGTGACTATTAAAGAGACAGTAACTTGGGGATGGGGGACAGATAACATTAGCAGACTCAAGAATCAGTATGTCAGCCTGGTGTTTTTAAAAAATGTTTATTTGCACATTTACTGACCACGTTGATCCTGACTCCGTGTTTAGGGAAAATCCCTGTGATGGAACCCCCAGTTTCCACATTGTACCCATTTGGAGACTCAGGCCCACAGCTGGAAGGACGGATGGTAATAAATGGGACCACAAGCCCCATCAAGGATACGAGCACTTGGTCAGAGTGCCTGGGATTGGGAGGCAGCACCAGTGGGTTCTCAGAGGTGGCTGCTTCTCCGCTGCACGCTCCCCGAGGCTGACTCACCCTGCAAAGTTGATCCTGGGTCATTTCTACAAATGGGGCCTTGAGGCAGCCAGGTACCCAGGGATGCCCAGCACCAGGGAAGGCACCGAATGAAATTATTCACAAAACGGCAATCAGCTGCTGTGATTCCCGTCTTTGATTACAAAATAAAATTTATCTTACACGAGAGACGTGGGTCTCTGGCGAGCTGCCCTCTTCCCAGTATTGACGCCTGCCTGGCTGCTCTCTGTGTGTGGCCTCAGCCTCCCACCGGGACCAGGGGGCCTGGGATGGGGAGGCGTCTTCCAAGCCTGCCCAGGGCTGGGGCTGGCTCAGAGAAGGAAGGAGGGCGGTCTGTGTGTCCTGGGGGGCGTGGCGTTGGGACTCAGGGGAAGTCTCGGTAGGGCAGGCGGAAGGGGTAGAGGGGCGTGTAACGCGAGTCATGCCAGAGCAGCTTCTCTTCCAGGAAGGCGACGGTGGGCAGGGTCAGGACCAGGGTCTGGTGTTTGAGCATGCTGTGCACGTTCAGGCCTGGAGGGGGGGTCAGGGGAGAGGGGGGCACAGTTAGGACCAGCCCCCCCCCCCCCCTTCCCCAACAGAGACACCGCAGTCTAGTGTAGGGTCCTGAGCCTGGCAGCCTGGGTTCAAACCCTGGCTCAGCTGCTCAGCCCTGGCGAGACCCTAGGCAAGGGGTGGTCCTCAGCTCGTCAACCTCAACCAAAACATCCAGAGTACCCCGACTCTGCCCTGTGCCAGGCAAGGGTTCCCACCTCACGTTCCCATTGGGGAGACAGATGATAAACACAGCAGATGAATAAACATGATGTACTGAGGAGGGTCCATGCGGCTGCAGGGCGTGATGCGGGAGGGAGGGGAGGGGAGAGGTGGGGAGAGGAGGGCAGGCAGTGCAGGATCTGTGGGCCTCCAGATAAGTCAGGCTTTTACCCTGAGGAAGTGGGAGCCCTGGGGCAGAGAAGGGACAGGATCTTAGTCAGGTGTTCGGGCGCCCTCTGGTGGCTGTAAGCGGGACTGGGAGGGGGATGCGAGATGAGGACAGATGATGGCAGTTAGCAGGTGCCTGGGACCAGGACAGAGGCGACAGAGTGGGAGACGCTGGGAGCTGGCCCAGGGTGGTGAGAAGCTGTTGGATCCTGGACACGTTCACAGACAGAGCTGACAGGGTGGGCTAACAGACTGGAGTGGAGGAAGGAGATCTTATGCGTCGCGATGACTACGAGACCCCCATGTGCTGCTGTCTAGGAGGCAGCTGGGCCCGCAATCAGGAGGTCAAGAGAGGGCTCTGGGGACTAGTCAACCCCTCGATGGGTGGGGGGACCTGCTCAGGGCAGCTCTGATCCTGTGTGTCCGAGTGAGGAGCCGGTGGGAGCAGCCAGGGGGCCCTCAGACTCACTCCACCCTGGCACTGAAACCCAAGCTTGGACTGACGCGACCTCAGAGCATTTCTTTTAGAAAGACATCATTCTCCCAGGGCTGGGCCAGCTGGGGGGGTTGAGGGGGTCTGTCACTGCCCAGGGCCACTCGGTGATTGAGTTATAGATACAGGATGTGAACTGGCCCAAGGCCCTTTGCTCACCAACAGCTGGGACCAGGTTGAAGGTCTTGAGCCCGGATGTGGCTGCTACGACGTTCTGGGGCATGTCCTCATGTTCTCTGAAATAGAGGCCAGGAGGTGAGCCCTGCCAAGGACGGAGCCCGCCACCCTCCCACCCCCGCCTGGCGCGGCCCCCTCACAAGTCTACAAAAAGGACAGAGTCGCCCCAGCGGCGGTAGCGGGCCAACTCCATCAGGTACTGGGGGTCTGCGGTGGGCAACTCCAGGGAATCCACGATGTGCAGGTCGTCCTGGTGGGAGGAAAGGATGGGCTGAGTCTCCTACTGCGCCCACTGGGGAGCCACTTAGGCCCTCCTGCAGCTACTCAGGCTCCCCACACCCCCACAGGCCAGACCCCAGGACACGGTGGCTCCCGGCAGGATAGGTGCTGTCACCTGGGCCAGCTTGACGGTCAGCGCCACCTTGAGCCCGTGCACCCGCACTTTCATGGGCAGCATGTAGTAGTAGCTCGTGGGGCCCCGGGGGCCGTGGGCGACACCTCCTGCAGGGCCAGAGGGATGTGTGAACAGGTGAAGGCCCCAGCTGGGCTCAGAGGTCAGAAATCTGCCCCAGCGGTGGGCCCAGAGGTGGGGTAAGGAGGTTGCTGGCAGCCAGGCTGAAGTGCAGCAAAGAGGGTGGGGGTGTCGGGGAGGGATGGGGAGGGGAGGATGATCAGGCGCCACCTGGGACAGGTAACTTCGCCTCAGAGGGGCCTGCTGTCCTCAGCCATTAATCCCTGAATGAGGATAGTTCTACTCGAGTGCTCCCCCTGCTGGGCCCTGGGATGTAGCAGGGGACCTGATAGGATCCCTGCCTCATTCATACTCAGACAGAGGCTTGATCGCAGAGGGAAATCAGGGCTGTGTGGGGCAGCACAAGGGGATTCAGGGGGTGAGGGGGACCCCCAGAGGATCATGGAGGGCTTCCTGGAGGAGGCATGGCCCAAACACAAAGGAAAGTGAAAGTTGCTCAGTCGTGTCCTACTCTGCGACTCCACAGTCCATGGAATTCTCCAGGCCAGGATACTGGAGTGAGTAGTCGTTCCGTTCTCCAGGGGATCTTCCCAACCCAGGGAAGGTTGACAGAAATTGGCCAGGCAAATGGAAGATGACTGAGTCAGCTCTATTTGGTCAGGAAGGCGTGGAAGGGACAGGGGGTAGAGGGGGTCTGCAGCCACCAGGGCCTGGAAGGCCAAGATGAGGGGCTCAGACTTCACACAGGAGCTAGGAGGCTTGGGAAGATCCCTCTGGGTGCTGTGTGAAGTGTGAGCCAGGAGAGGTGAGCTGGGAGGTGGGGTAGAAAGGGGCTATGGCCATGGCCTGATGAGAGACTGAGGCCAGAGCTGCGGGGACTTGCGGGGAAGTGCAAGTCTCGCCAACCTCTGACCGCACACGTGTAGGCAGACCTGCTCACCTCCTCGCCAGATTGGGGAGCGGATGCTGCCGTGTCTGGCGCGCCCACTGCCTTTTTGCTGCCAGGGCTTCCGGCCACCTCCCCGCACCTCGGCCCTGGTCTTGGTCTTGGCGTAGCTCTGTGGGCACAGAGTGAGGAGAAAGTCAGGTTCACAAGGCAGAGGCCATCGCAGCCGAAAGGCACCAGGCCCACGGACAGGGCTGTGAGCTGGGAGGACTGGCCTGCTGCTGGGGGCCTGGAGAGGAGGCAGAGACTGGGGCTCCATCAGGACAAGCAGAGTGCTTTGGGAGGGAGGGAGGGATAAAGAAGTCAAGAGCGCCCTCCTCCACTCCAGAACATCGGCCCCAGAAGGGCAGGGGCGCTGCTGTCTGGCACACAGTACGTGCTTCGTATTTTTTGAATGATTTCCATGTGGTTGTAAATAAAAGGAAGGTAAGGGCTTCCCTGGTGGGTCAGTGGATAAGAATCCGTCTTGCAGTACAAGGGACACTGGTTCAATTCATGGTCCCAGCAGATCCCACATGCCTTGGGACAACTAAGCTTGTGCGCCCCAACAATTGAAGCCCACCCCCCGCTAGAGTCCATGCTCAGAAAGAAGTGAAGCCACTGCAATGAGAAGCTGGTACACCACAACAAAGATTACCCCCTGTTCGCCGAAACTAGTGAAAGCCGGCGTGCAACAATGAAGACCCAGCACAGCCAAAAATAAAAGAAAGAAATAAATATGTGGGTTTTTTTGTTTTTTTTTTTTTTAACAAAGAAAGAAGAAAACAACCTAATTTAAAAAAAAAAGGAAGGTAGGGGAATTTCCTGGCAGTCCAGTGATTAGGACTCTGTGCAGGGGGCCTGGGTTCAATCCCTGATTTGGAAACTAAGATCCCACAAGCCATGTGGCCAAAAAAAATAAGAATAAAACAAAATTTAAACAATGAAAGGAAGGTGGGATATGGGGAAAGATGTGGGGGTTAGAATCAGGGAGAGGTGTGAGATGGGGGATCTTCTGAAGCTTCCAATGCCAGGCTGATGACTTCATTCCCAGGGCCATGGGGAGCCAGGCAGGGCTCACAAGACTCGAGGTGGGCACGTGAAAGGCAGGGACCCTGACTGAGAACAGCATCTTCCATGCTCTTGGCACAAAATCCAAACACCCCACGTTGCCCCGGCTGACCTCCAGGGCCACCCTGGGCTCCCTCTGATCCCACAGGCCTTTGCCCATGCGGCTCCCTCTCCCTCCACGCCAGCCCCACTGCCCCCTCTACCGACTAAGCTCCTACCTATCACACAGCTGAGGTTAAATGCCCCTTTCTTCTGAGACAACTTCCCTAATGATGCATTTACAGGCACGACTGTTTGACTCCCATTCTCCTATTCTGACTAGACTGGGAGCTTCATGAGGGCAGGGACCTTGCCTGTTGTGTCCCCTAGCACAATGGCCAGTACACAGTGGGTGTTCAGAAAACACCTAGCGGGAATTCCCTGGTGGTCCAGTGGCTAAGAATCCTTAGGAGCCTGGGTGGGGGTGCTACAGTCCATGGGGTTGCAAAGAGTTGGACACAACTGAGCACGCAGGCGCAGACTAGGGCTTCGACAATAGAACTGTACTGTCTCACACTTCTGGAAGCCAGAGATCCAGGATCAAGATGATAGCAGGGTTAGAGGACTCCCCTGGAGGTCCAGCAGCCAAGCCTCTGTGCTTCCCGTGCAGGGGGCCTGGGTTCCATCCCGGGGCAGGGAACTGGATCCCACACGCCACAGGAAAGACCCACAGCAGCCCAACAAATAAATAAAGGTATGAGTATAATCAGCAATACATAAAAATAAATCTTAAAAAAAAATTATCAGTGCTCACATTTAAGAAAAAAGAAAATGGCCCACTGGGGAATGGTTCAGGAGAGAGAAAATGGGGCCTGAGCCAGCCATCCAGAGAAGACACAGCAGGGCCTTCCTCTGCCTCCGCCTCACCCCGCCCACCCTGCCCGGGGCACTCACAATTCTCTTGAAGTTCTTCTGCCAGATGGCGACCTGGTGCAGGATGTCCAACCTGCGAAGGAAGGGGATATAAGAGGGTTGCGTGCACTTAAAACTGCTCCATGAGACGGAAACCCGGGCTCCCCCATCCATTTCCAGGGCCCTGTGTGGTCCGCTCCAGTCCCTCTCTGGGCCCATCTGCACCTCCTCCTGCCCCGCTCCATGTCCGTTCTGTCACTTCTTTACAGACTAGCTTGCCTCTCTAACCCTACGCTGTCCCGTACAGTGGAAGGCCATATGTGCAACTACTGAAGCCCTAAAAGGTGGCCAGGGCCACACAACAGCATGTCATATTTTTAAAAAAATATTTATTTTGGGTTTCCCTGATGGTTCAGTGGTAAAGAATCTGCTGGCCAATGTATGTTCGATCCCTAAAATGGGAAGATCCCACATGCCTAGGAGCAGCTAAGTGTGGGCCACAACTACTGAGCCTGTACTCTAGGGCCCAGGGCCCACAGGTACGGAAGCCTGGGTGCCCTAGAGCCCGTGCTCTGCAACAAGAGAAGCCACTGCAATGAGAAGCCCCTGCTCGCCACAACTAGAGAAAAGTCCATGTGGCATTGAAGACCCAGAGCAGCCAAAAATAAACAAATCAAATTTCAAAAATGTATTTAATTGGCTGCATCAGGTCTTAGTTGTGGCATGTGGGATCTTTAGTTTTGGCATGTGAACTCTGAGTTGTGGCATAAAGGATCTAGTTCCCTGCCCAGGGATCCAACCCAGGAGTGCAACTGGGAGTGCAGAGTCTTAGCCACTGGACCACCAGGGAAGTCCCAACATTTTAGACTGATCAGGCCAAATAAAATATATTACTGAAATCAATCTTACTTGTCTCTTGCCATTTGAAAGAAAATGTGGCTACTGGAAGAACTGAAATTACACCTGGGGCTCGCATTGGACAGGGGTGCCAGGCTGGTGTGCCAAAGGTTGGCAAACTATGGTTTGGTTCAGTTCAGTTGCTCAGTCTCTTTGCAACCCCATGGACTGCAGCACGCCAGGCCTCCCTGTCCATCACCAACTCCCAGAGCCTACTCAAACTCTTGTCCATTGCATCAGTGATGCCATCCAACCATCTCATCCTCTGTCATCCTCTTTTCCTCCTGCCTTCAATCTTTCTCAGCATCAGGGGCTTTTCAAATGAGTCAGTTCTTCGCATCAGGTGGCCAAAGTATTGGAGTTTCAGCATCAGTCCTTTCAATGAATATTCAGGACTGATTTCCTTTAGGATAGACTGGGTGAATCTCCTTGCAGTCCAAGGGACTCTCTAGAGTCTTTCCCAACACCACAATTCCAAAGCAGCAATTCTTCAGCGCTCAGCTTTCTTTGTAGTCCAACTCTCACATCTATACATGACTACTGAAAAAACCATAGCTCTGACTAGATGGACCTTTGTTGGTAAAGTAATGTCTGTACTTTTAACATGCTGTCTAGGTTGGTCATAGCTTTTCTTCTAAGAAGCAAGCGTCTTTTCATTTCATGGCTGCAGTCACCATCTGCAGTGATTTTGGAGCCCCCAAAAAAGTCTCTCACTGTTTCCCCATTTATTTAACATGAAGTAATGGGACTGGATGCCATGATCTTAGTTTTCTGAATGTTGAGTTTTAAGCCAACTTTTTCACTCTCCTCTTTCACTTTCATCAGGAGGCTCTTTAGTTATTCTTTGCTTTCTGCCATAAGGGTGGTGTCATCTGCATATCTGAGGTTATTGATATTTCTCCCGGCAATCTTGATTCCAGCTTGTCCTTCATCCAGCCCGGCATTTCGAATGATGCATTTTTATGATTAGAAAGGCCAAGTCTGGCCTGCTGCCTGTTTTTGTAAATATGCTTGACTAGAACACAGTCATGCTCATCCACTTACTCATTGTGTACAGCTGCTTTTGTACTGCATCAGCAAAGATGAGTAGTTACCATGGAGACATTACAGCCTTCAAAGCCTATAATATGTACTCCCTGGCTCTTTACAGAAGTTTGCTGTCCCAGCTCTAGACTGGGAGCAGCATCAGCAACCTCAGTGCTCATTCACTGCTATATCCCTGACACCCAGAATGGAACTGGGCACCTGGTAAGCACTTCCTAAGTATTTACAGAATAAATAAAATGCTTTCTCTCTTTTTTTTTTTTTACCTCACAGCATATGCAATCTTATTTCCCCAACCAGTGATGGAACCCATGCCCCCTGCAGTGGGAGCTCAGAGTCTTAACCACCAGGGAAGTCCCAAAATACATTGTTTTTAAATTTTTTTTCTTTGCTCACCCCTTAGCAGATTGGGATTCTGTAAAACAGGGGACAAACCATACAAACATTATAGTAATAAATCAACAGCAGTTACTATCTGCCAGACACAGTAGACATGAGACATCAAACTCCTTTGCAAGTGAAAACTTAGTCCTGGGAGTTGGCCCATATACTGTTGAGTATATAGTTTACAAGCTATGTGACCATAGGCAGATTTCTTAACTTGACTGCGCTGTTTCTTTAGCTACAAAATAAAGAATAAAAAAATAATAAAAAGAAAAAAAATAATAATAAAAAGGAATTCCCTGGTAGCCCAATGGTTAGGACTTTGCACTTTCACTATGGAGAGCCTGGGCTCACTCCCTGGTCAGTGAACTAAGAGCCCACAAGCCACATGGTCAAAAAAAATGAAAATAAAATCAAAATGCAAACAGGCTGTGCCAGACACACAGTAAGGACTTAACCACTGTTAGTGCCCATTTTTGCAAAAACCAATAACAGCAACAATACTCAACATTTCTATAGACCATATTATGGGCCAGAATTATCTCATTTAATTTCTTGAGGTTTGACAGAATGGAGACATTGAAGCACAGGGAGAAGGTAGGATTCCAATCCAGTCACTCGGGATAGAGTCCTGTGCCCTTAACCCACAAAGAACGTTACCTCTCAACCCTCGCCTTCACACAACTCTGAAGCAAGAAAAACCATCATTCCCTTTTGACAGCTGGAGAAAATGAGGCTCGAACCCAGGTCATCCTGATTCCTAAACCCCCGATCCTCGTCCCTCGGCCACCCAGTTCACCATTTCAGCTCCCACTAACCTGGGCGCCGTGGAGAAAACGTCTGGGTGAAGCTCGGTCAGACCCACGCGCTCCTGCTCATAGCCCCGCAGAGATTCAACCCAGGCCTGCACGGGACGCCGGTGCAGGGGTACCGGGAGCTCGCACCTGCGCAGCACAGGTGCCTGGGGACCTGGAACGATTGGGAAGTCAGGAGTAAGGGTCAGAGTTCCCAGTCGCCACCCTTCCTGGGGTGACCAGTAACCTCACCTGTGCTCGCCAAGGGTTCTGGTTTCTCTGCCGGCTGCACTGCCTCTTCTGCCAGCGCGTTCAGGCCCTGTAAACGGTGGGCGGGAATGAGAGAGAAACCCCGGGGCCCTCCAACTTTTATCCTCCGACCCCGCCCTCCGTCCCCGGCCTCACCCGGCAGCCCCTAGGCCGAAGCCAGGCCCGGGCCCCCGCCCGGACTAGCTGCAGCATCTTCGCGAAAGCTCTCCACGCTTAGAGAGGTCAAGGCTTCCTCTGGAGTCTCGAGACGCCTCGAGATGACGTCACTCCCGCGACACCGCCTGCTGGACTTGTTTTCGGCGTAGGAAAGCGGGGCATGCAAGATTGAGGACCTCGATCGCCTCAGCGTGCCCGTACCTCCGCCCCAAGACTAACCCCCAAACCCCAATTTTCTCTGCAGGCCTAAGAACTCTCGGCAACTCCGCGAGTGCAAGCCCACAGTGAGAAACCCCGCCCCTCCTTCGGTCCCGCCCCCAAAGAGCCTGAGGAAATCCAGCCAATGAAACCTCCCTACTCAAAGGACACGCTCCTCATTCAGCCAATGAGCTGTTAAGTATGAAAAAAAAAAGTTCTGGGGCGGGCACTAAAGGGAAAAGGGCCAATAGTTGTTACGCTTTTATGTCGGCCACGCCCTCTAGGTCCCGCCCCATTGGGGCCCCGAAGACTCTAAGCTGCGGTTTCTGCAGGAACGTGGATTTTTGTTTGTTTAAATGCAGGGCTTTATCTCCCGCAGAAAGCCCTCAGGATAGGACCTGGCGGATAGATCCCCAGGGTATGTCCCCGTTCAATGCCTCAGGTTAGGGATGTGTCTCCCTCATCTCCTTGGCCAAAATGTCGCGTCTCATACAGCCCGAGTTCTCGGAGAGCACAGTGGGAACTCCGCAGATCCTAGCTTGCTCTCTCGTCCCCCCTCACAATAGAAATCCAAATGCTCATTTTAAAAAATAATTTTAGGGACTTCCCTGATGGCCCTGTGGTTAAGACTCTGAGCTCCCAATGCAGGGGGCCCAGGTTCGATACCTGGTCAGGGAACTAGATCCCACATGCTGCAACTGAGACCTGGTGCAGCCAAACAAATGAATAAATAAAAAATAAATAAGATAATAATAATTTTATTCATTTATTTGTTTATTTAGGTTAGTTCTTCCTTGGTGCACTAGCTTTTCTCTAGTTTGGGGCCATGGGTTTCTAAATGCAGTGGTTTTTTTGCCGAGCACGGAGCTCTAGGCAAGTGGGCTTCAGTAGTTGGGTACCTGGACTCAGTATTTGCGGCCTCTGGGGTCTAGAGCACACGCTCAATAGTTTTGGCTCACAGGCTTAGTTGCTCCGGGGCATGTGGGATCCTTCGCGACCAGGTATTGAACTCGTGTTTCCTGCATCGCCAGGCCGATTCTTTACCACTACTGAGCCACCAGAGAAGCCCCAAATGTTCCTTTTCTAGGTTCTTTGCCACGTTCCCCGTCGGGCCTCCAGGCGGCGCCACGAACACATAGCAGCCTTTCTTGCCGGGCCAGACCTGAGCATTTGGCTGCCAGCGCGATTTGAACCGAGTTCAGTGGCTTAGAACGTGTTCTCTGAGTCAAATTCAGTGTACTCATCTGGAAGATGGGGAGGTTGTAAGATTCGATGAAATGACTGAGACAAGGCATGTCATGTGTGAAACATGCAGAGCATTATTATATTATTGTTATTAACTGAAGGTGAGTTTTGTCATCAAATCAACACAAGAACCAAGGCAGGAAAAGGGGTGGGCGCTGGCGGACCGGAATGCTGTGCTAAAGATGTAAGACATTGTTTCTTTTCCTTTTTAAATTTTCATCTGATATATGACATATGGATATTTTCGTGAAGTATTAATGAAATTTACAATGTTATATTTCATTGTGTACTTTATTCTTGTAAGAACTGTGAATGTGTTTTAAACTTCACACACTTTGCAGTTTCAAAAGGTCTTTTACATCCTTTATTTTGTACAGTCTTGTTTATTCACTTTATGTTTGCATAATTCACACACCTAGTAAAGAAAATTTCAAAAGCTGCAAAAAGAAAACTAGAGTGAATGAAAAATCTGTCTCCTCCAACCTCTGTTCGCTGCCGGGCCCCGCCCCACACCCCTTTCCCTTCCCAGAATCCTCCGCCACAACCAGCTGTGTCTCTTCTCCGAGAACCAGTTTATTATTTCACAGGCAGCTTTTCCAAGTCTGTCCTGGGCAAGAGAATTTAGATTTTATGTGGTGAAGGATGGAACGGCACTTAGTTGCTTAATGATTTAGTGGGCACCTACTGTGTACCACTGGGGTAAATCCAACAGACACCCTTGAAATACTCACAGCTCAGTGCAGAAGGTTGAGAGATCGGAATGGGGGAGGGAGGCCTATAGAGTCTCTGAGAGTCCAGGGGAGGAACACCTAACCCGTGGGGGCAGGAGTCTCACAGGCGACTTCTCTGAAGCTGTAACCTGAGCGCTGAGGCTTAAAGTTCCATCAGGAGTTTGTCCAAAGGAGAAAATGTGATCCAGGCTGAGGAAATAGCAGTTGCAAAGGGCAGAAGTCGGGGTGGGGGGGTGAGGGGTGAGGGGCGGGAGGGGGGGGTATGAATTTGAGCAAACTCAAGCAGATAGTGAAGGGCAGGGGAGCCTGGCATGCTTCAGTCTATGGGGTCACAGTTAGACACGAATTAGCAACTGTGAACAATAGCAGGTTTTATTTTTTGTTTTTTTGTAGTCGCTCAGTGATGTCGGACTCTTTGTGACCCCGTGGACTATAGCCCACCAGGCTCCTCTGTCCATGGGATTCTCCAGGCAAGAATAATGGAATGGGTTGCCATGCCCTCCTCCAGGGGATCTTCCCAACCCAGGGTCTCCTGCATTGCAGGCAGATTCTTGACTGTCTGAGCCACCAGGGAAGCCCTTATCCTGCCCTATTTTTTTTCCATCAGTATTTATCTTCTAATATCTTGTATGATTTCCTGGATTTTTTTTAATGTCTTTTGTCTGTCTTACCCATTAGAGGAGAAATTTTGTCTCCTTGGCAGAAATTTTGCTCTGTCTGGCCCCTGCAGCCAGTATAGTGCCTATAACACAGTAGGGATTCAATACATGTTTCTTTTTAAAAATTTTTTATTTTATATTCAAGTAGAGCTGATTAACAATGTTGTGATAAGTTTCAGGTGGACAGCAAAGGGACTCAGCTACACATATACAAGTATCCATTCTCCCCCTAGCTCCCCTTCCACCCAAGCTGCTGCATAACATTGAACAGAGTTCCCTGTGCTATACAGTAGATCCTTGTTGATTATCCATTTTAGTTTTTACTTATTTATTTTAGTTTTGCCTGGGCTGGGTCTTCATTGCTGAACACAGGCTTTCTCTAGCTGTGAGACTGTGGACTGCCCTCTGTTTGTGGTGTGTGGGCCTCTCATAGCGGTGGAGCATGGGCTCTTCAGCATTCGGGCTTCAGCAATTGCAGCATGTGGGCTCTAGAGCGCGGCCTCAGTAGTTGCGGTACACAGGCTTAGATGCTCCATGGCATGTGGAATCTACCGGAACCAGGGATCGAACCCACGTTGCCTGCATTGGCAGGTGGATTCTTATCCACTGTGCCACCAGGAAGTCTGGTTTTCCATTTTAAATATAACAGTGTGTACATGTCCATCCAAGACTCCCTAACTATCCTTCCCCCTCTTGAGTGAATCCCTTCATTCATCATCCTGATGCAGTCCTCAGTCACTCAGTCGTGCCTGACTCTTTGTGACCCCATGGACTATAGCCCACCAGGCTCCTCTGTCTATGGGGATTCTCCAGGCAGGAATACTGGAGTGGCTTGCTGTGCCCTCCTCTGGGGGATCTTCCCAACCCAGGGATCGAACCCAGGTCTCCCACATTGCAGGCAGAGTCTTTACTGTCTGAGTCACCAAGGAAGCCCTGATGCAGGTGTATTACCAGAAGCAGAATCCTCTCTGTCTCTTGGGTCTCAGGATCTGTATCCCCCCTGAAGTCATGGCCAAATAAGGTACCCAATGAATGATTATCTACCCAATGATCCTGAAATCATATAGACACAAGTTGGAATCCAGGGACCGCTGCTAACTGGTCGGTGTCCCTGGGCATGTGGTTAGCACTTTCAGAGTTCAGTCTCCGTATTGGTAGGTGGGACGCCCACAACTTCTCCCCTGACTAGCTGTGTGGTTGATGAGTTCTCTTTCTTTCCATCCTCAGCCCCCACAGTGTCTCCCCGCTCTGCACCACAGAGAGAGCCTGTAAATACCTGACTCAGATCACGTCCCTCCTCTGTTCAGAACCCTCTATGCCTCCTTTTTCACGCAGGGCAAAAGCCAAAGTCCCCACTGGAGCCCGCAAGGCCCTGCGAGACCTGTCCCTACTTCTTGCCACTGTCCTCCTCTTCCCTCTGTGGTTTCCAGCGCGCTGGTTGTTCTCGTCTCCCTCCGTAGTGGGGGGCAGGGGGAACATTGTGGGGGCTGAGGATGGAAGGAAGGAACTCATTAATCATACAGCGTCATCAGGGGCTCTTCCCAATCCAGGACTCAAACCTGCGTCTCCCGCCTTGCAGGCTGATTCTCTACCACTGCTCCATCGGGGAAGCCCTCACCTCCTTCGGTCTTTACTCAAATATCACCTTCTCAGGTGACACTAGGTCTAAAAATCACGGTTCTGTTCCTACCCCACATATCTAATCTACCTTCCCCGTGTCATTGTTTCCTGAACTTTCACCACATCCTAACAGATGACATCATGTTCTTATTTGTCCTGCCTCTTGCCTGTCTCCTCCATGAGAACATCAGCTCCTAGACAACAGAGATCTTTGTTTCTTTCACTGTTGGATCCCTTTGCTAAGAAGGAGAAGGGTGCCAGGCACCCAGAAGGTTTCAATATATAGTAATTGAACAAATAGAATGTAGAAGAAGCAGTTTGCACATGGACATGGCTCCCCCACTGGCATATTGATTGAAAGCCTTAATGAAAGGGGGTAATGACCTTCAGACCTGCACACCGAGGGGCTCAAAGTTTGACCATTTTGGTCCAAGCCTGAGTAGAGGTTGAAGGTCGAGGTGTCCAGCCCTCCCCTGTGGCTCAAAGGCTCAATTATAGGTGACCTCTGTCTCCAGTGGGCCAGCATCTATCCTTGCAGACTGGAGAGAGTCTCTGCTGGCACCAGGCAGGATAGCAATTCCGTTGTTGTTGTTCAGTCACTCAGTTTTGTCCAACTCCTTGCGACCTCATGGACTTCAGCATACCAGTCTCCTCTGTCCTCCACTATCTCAGAGTCTGCTCAAATTCATGTCCATTGAGTCAGTGATGCCATCTCACCATCTCATCCTCTGCCGCCCTCTTCTCCATTTGCCTTCAATCTTTCCCAGCATCAGAGCAACTTAGGGAGCATATATTGGAAACTGGAAGGTCCCCCAAGGTCTGGTCATTTCTAGCCTCCCATCGCTGTGCCAGGGATTTCACAAAGGCAAGAGGTCAAGGCTTGGATATTGGGGGGCAGCCTTCAGATGGAAGATGCAGGCCATGGGTGCAGGCTGGATTGGGACTCTGACCTCTTGGGGGGAGTGTTTAAAGTATACCCCCATCAGCTGCCAACACAGCTGCTGTTTTGCAGCTCAGTTTGTGGGTAACGGCCAAGCAGGTGAGGAGGAGGAGTCCCCATGGAGGCTTTCTCCACTCCCCTGAACCCCTAGGGAAGGGCATGATTTGCATAGATGTTTCCATTTTCTTCAGTTCAAGTAGGTGTTTGGAGCAGAAAAAAAGGCTCAAAACCAGCCTCCCAGGTTTTGGCAGAGAGTCGGGCCCCCGCAGGGCACATGGGCTCTCTCGGCCTCAGTTTTCCTTCTGTAGAATGGAAAGTTGCCCTTTCCTCATTTGGTTTGTGTCAGCCCTGAGCCTGTGTACCCTCAGATCACCCACTCCCTGTTCTTTCCCTGCCCCATGGTTAAGGTCTGACCTCTGCATAAGATAGCCCCCCTTTTGCCCAGTGCTTTTTGCCCAGATTTAGTCAATGGCAGGCACTAAGGGTAGATTGGAGGGTGGGAGGATGGGACAAGTCAGAGTCATTCTCTCCATTTGCTTCCCACATCATCTCCCACTGGACATAGCCTCCATCTTGGTCAATTTCTCATCAACATAACCAATCCTGGTATTAAATCCCGTCTGTTTGAGATACTTCTATTTTCCTAAATTGACTCTGACTCATTTGAAAAGACCCTGATGCTGGGAAAAATTGAGGGTAGGAGGAGAATGGGATGACAGAGGATGAGATGGTTGGATGGCATCACCGACTCAATGGACATGAGTTTGGGTAGGCTCCGAGAGTTGGTGATGGACAGGGAGGTCTGGCGTGCTGCAGTTCATGGGGTCGTAAAAAGTCAGACATGACTGAGCAACTGAACTGAATTAATGCAAGGCAGTTGTGAAGGATTTTTATTTAAGATACAATTAAAAAAAAAAAAAGATGGAGAAGGAAATGGCAACCCACTCCAGTATTCTTGCCTGGGAAATCCCATGGATAGAGAATCTGTCAGGCTACAGTCTATGGGGTTAAGAAAGTTGGACACAACTTAGCGACTAAACAAACTACATTTAGTACAAAATACTCAAATGGAAAAATCAGCAGGTTTATATCTTTATAAACCCAGTGCAGTAAGCCAGAGATTCAAAAAATTTTTTTAAGTAATGTACTAATGGTTAATTAAGATTCATATCTCAGATATTTTTCCTGGTTACATTTATAATTATATTTGAAAGGGTTTTTTTTTAAGTACATTAAAATGTGAACTGCATTTTAAAAAAAAGAAATTCTTTTTTTATAGTTCTGCAAATTTCCACAAACATATGTAGTCATATTACCACCACCACAATCAAACTATAAAAAGGTTCCATCACCAAAAAATTCCCCCATGCTTTTTTGTCGTCAACCCCTCCCTCCACCCTCAGCCCCTATATATCCCTGGTTGTTCATTGTCCGTATAGTTTGGCCTTTTCTGAAATAACATAGAAATGGAATCATACAGTATGCAGCTTTTTGTGTCTGCCTTCTTTCCCTCACCACAATGCATTTGAGATTCACCCATGTTGTTCTATACCCCTGCTTTCTTTTAATTACTTGGCTGCATCAGGTCTTAGTTGCGGGATTTGAGTTTTTTTTGTTTTTTTTTTTTAATGGAACGCTTCATGAATTTGCCTGTCACCCTTGCGCAGGGGCCATGCTGATCTCAGTATCATTCCGATTTTAGTATATGTGTTGCCAAAGTGATCACCACATGCGAGGTCTTTAGTTGCCCCAGGCAAACTGTGTTAGCTGCTGCATGTGGGATCTAGTTCCCTGACCAGGGATCGAAGCCAGGTCTCCCACATTGGGAGCCCGGAGTCTTAGCCACCAGACCTCAAGGGAAGTCCCACCACTAGTTCCTTTGAGAACTTGAAGTTTCAAATATTATACTCCCGAGTGGTCTTTCACATGAAGATAAACTGCAGCATGTCTATTCATTCCTTAAAGGAGCTGCTGTGAGCTTCTGATGGGTTGATATTTACACAGGACTTAGGACAGTAAACTGGCACATGATGTGTGTGTCAGCTGTTATTACTATGCTGGAGCGGGGCTGAAGTGGGCCATGGGGGTTCCCCTCTCCCCTCACCGCACGTCTCCCTCATCTAGAAGAGAGAGCCGACCCCTCCCAGGCTCAACGGGCTGCAGCTCCATCTGGTGCCGACGTGGCAGGGGTGGCCTCCCCCAGCGGCCTCCCTACCCCATCCCTGAAGCTGAAAGTGGGCCTCGAGCCCATGGGTGGATGAAACGAGGCCACTGCAGCTCCACTGCCTGCCAAGATCAGCATCTGGAAAGCCTCTCTGCAGCTGGGCCCCTCCCCCGCCATGCTGGGGTGATGACGAGAAAGTTGGGACCTGTCTCAGACACTTCTCCTCCTGCCAAAACCTGAGAGCTGGGGGGTGGGGAGGACAGCAGAGGCCCAGGGTGGATCAAGGGACATTCTAGGCCTCATCCACATAGGGGAGTTCACAAAATTGGGGGTGGAGACTTCCCTGGTGGTCCAATGGCTAGGATTCCAGGCTCCTGATGCAGAGGACCTGGGTTCCATCCCCATTCAGGGAACTAGACCTCCACGTGCTGCCACTAAACAATCCTGTAGGTGACTGCTAAAGACCCCATGTGCTGCAGCTAAGACCTGGTACAGCCCAAATAAATAAATATATATGTTTTTAAAAATTGGAGTAGGGTGGGATCAGAGGTCAGAGGGATTCCTTCACCTCTGGACTGTGGAGAAGAGCATTCTATACCTCACCAGTAGCTGATGTGGTCCTGAGCGATAACCACAGCCCTTCTGTTCCAAAGCACCAGGGCAGGGATGGGACAGGGGTCGGGGGGGGGGGGGTCGGGGGGGGGGACGGCGTTCACTGCATTAGGAGTGGGACAGGGACTTGGGATAAAAAGAAGAGCAGAGAGGGCTTTGGTTCAATCCCACCACAACTGTGTGCCTCAATTTCCTCATCTTTAGAATGGGGTGATGTGGAAAATGCAAAACTATGGGGACAGTGAAAAAAGCCAATGGTTGTCGGTGATTAAGGATGAGGAGAGGGGAATGAATGGCCAGAGCACAGAGGATTTTTTTCTTCCATTTTTTCCCCATTTTGTTTAGTCACTAAGTCGTATCTGACTCTTTTGCAACTCCATGGACTGTAGCCCACCGGGCTCCTCTGTTGGTGGGATTTTCCAAGCAAGAATACTGGAGTGGGTTGCCATTTCCTTCTCCAGGGGATCGAACCTGTATCTCCTGCATTGGCAGGTGGATTCTTTACCACTGAGCCACCAGGGACGCCCATGTATTTGACCAAACCCATAGAATGTACAACACTAAGAGTGAACCCTCATGTACACCAGGGACTTGGGGGGTGATAAAGATGTGTCTCTGTAGGTTCATCAGTGATAACAAATGTATTATTCTGGCGGCGGGGAGCGGCTGTTGACAGTGGGGGAAGCTATGCATGTGAGAGGGGGTAGATGGGCCATTCTCTGTACTTTCTGCTCGATTTCCCTGTGAACCTAAGACTGTTCTAAAAAACTAAATGGTTAAGTGCTTCCAATGCAAGGGGTGCAAGTTGGATCCCTGGTCTGGGAACTAAGACCCCATATGCCACTTGCTGCAGCCAAAATATGAAAGAAAAAGCAAGTCCATATAAAAAATGGAATTATGATGATAACAATAATACCCACCTCCTAGGCGTGGAGGACTCATGCAGCCGCACCCAGCACAGTCTGTCTGTGTCTGTGAGCGTTAGCCATTAGGGTCGGTGGCCCTGTAATTAGTGAAGGCTGCTCCAAGCCTCTTCCTTTTCTTCTTTTTCCCTTGCTTGGGAGCTCGGCAAGAAAAGGGCCCCATTTCCTTCCTCTTCCACTGTTCTTTCACTCAGAGATTTCCCCCTCCCTGAGTCCCCGCCACAGGGAGGTTCCAGCTTTTCTCTTGACAACCCCCTCCCTGCCTCCCAGACGATCGGGGTGTCTACACAAATGGTTCCCAGTTCTCTAGCCTGTCCCCTCAGCTGACCTGGTGTAGATCTCATACGGCCATAGTAATGGGAGGTGGAGGGGGAGGCGGAAGTTGCTTGTGGGTGTATCTGTGGGTCCCTGGGGACATCACCTTTGTCTAGGCGCCACGGTACCCCTAACAGACGGCCGGATGTATCTGCAGCCTTGATATTACCCACACACCCCTCCTCCTGCAGGTCCCTTGAGAGAATAGCAAACTGCTGAGCCAGCCGAGACGAGCTGGGGAGGGGGAACTTCCTCCCCACTCTCAGGTCCTCACAGAGGGCTAAGATTTCCGCTCTGATAGCTCCCTGGCGAGAAGGGGACCTGGTTTTTCTTTGGGTTTTTTTTTTTTTTTTTGCGTGTGTGTGCTTTGTCCTCTGTGGGTTGAACACCTGGTTTCTAGAATTTGCATGGCTGCACTTCACCTGGGCAGAGGATTCGGCGGGGTTTTGCTGAGGTTCCGAGTGGACCACCCCAGAGCTGAGTGGACACTGAAATCTGAGTCAGGAAAAGGAGCAAAGTCACTCTCGGGCTTTTTAAAATCTTCTCATCAAAGCCCTGCTACCTCCTGTGTTAGAACCGTTTGGTTTCTTCTGTCTCTTCCATTGGACTTTCAGTTTGGGACGACAGAAACCAACAAGGTATGGCTAGAGCTAGCTCAGAGCATTCTCTGTTGCATTATATGAATATATATGCCACAGACATGTAACACTAATCTATTGACTCTTAATATTTATTTCCTTATTGATAACTTAAATATGTGTATTCTTAATATAAACTCATTTCACAGTGACATGTTGAATAAATAGCATGGATATGTTTATTGATGATGTTATTGTTGATTTATGTTATTGATACTATTTGTTATTACTATTATTATTATTATTATTATTATTATAGAAACAATTTTACAGCTAAAAAGCCTGGTGATTTGTTACTTCAATGTGATTTTTCATGTCTTTGTAAATTTTTTGAATTTGTAATACGAGCTAAAAACTTCAAACACTCCCTCCCCCCAGGGTACCCCATGATAAGTCTGGCCCCCTCTCACCTGTCCCCCTGCCCCCTCAGCATCCCTCCCTGAGGGTAACCACTGTGACGGTATCTGGTGCCTCCCCCCTCACCCCCCTGAGATGGCCTGGTTGTCCATAGGCAAATGCGTATGTATTTTCACCTGTCCCCGTCTCCCTCCCTGGGGTAACCACTGTGACGGTGTCTTGTGCCTTCCCCACAAGACGGCCTGTTTCTCCACAGGCAAATTTGTATGTATTTATACAGTCCTTGTAAATAAATATATCCAGAAACGCAGGCAAGCAAGCAATGCAAACTCATCTACATTGTGCTTTTTTTCATCTTACGTTGAAAACAGTTTCATATCAAGACGACTCCGATTTTCCTTTTTAATAGGCATAAATGGATCAACTTTAATTTCCTTTTTCAAAGTTTTGCTTTTCAATATAATTTATGGAATATGGTATGCATACAGAAGCATGCACTAAACTTCTCTTTCTCTCTTTTTAATTGGTTGCATTATGTGGGATCCAAGCATCCATAACTGTTTTTAAAAATTTTGTCTTTTATGAGGCATGACTGACGTGTAAAATGGTAAGTTGAAGTGTACATCCGGGTGATTTGACATATGTATATACTGTGAAAGGATTGCCCCTCATCCAGTTAATGAGCACATCCTTCACCTCATGCTTTTATCTTTTGTGTGTGTGGGGGGGAGTATAACAGCAGTTCAGTTCTACTCTCAGCAAATTTCAATTCCTTGATACAGTATTATCAGCTGTAGTCACTGTGCTGTATATGAGATTCTCAGCCTTATTTATCTTAACTGAAAGTTTGCACCCTTTTGCTAATCTCTCCCCACTTCCCCCACCCCCCAGCATCTGGCAAACACCTTTCCTACTCTCTGTTTCTATACCTTTGTTGTTGTTGTTTTTTAAAGATTCCACATATAAGTGATAGCATGTGGTATTTAGGGGCTTCCCCTGTGGCTCAGTGGTAAAGAGTTCACATGCAGTACAGTAGCTGCAGGAGACCCTAGGTTGGGAAGATCCCCTGGAGGAGGGTATGGCACCCACTCCAGTATTCTTTCCTGGAGAATCCCCAGGGACAGAGGAGCCTGGCAGGCTACAGTCCATGGAGTTGCAAAGAGTTGAACACAACTGAAGTGACTTAGCACGCATGTGGTATTTGTTTTTGTCTGGCTCATTTCACTTGGCATAAAGCCCTCAAATTTCATCCATGTTGTTGAAAATTACAGAATTTCTTTTCACATTGGTGGACAATATTCCATTATGTATATGTGTATGTATATATATATGTATATTTATATGTGTGTGCATGCTCACTCAGTCGTGTTCGACTATTTGTGACCCCATGGACTGTAGCCTGCCAGGATCCTCTGTCCATGGGGATTCTCCAGTCAAGAATACTGGAATGGGTTGCCATTTTCTACTCCAGGGAATCTTCCCAACCCAGGAACTGAACCCTCATTTCCTGCATTGGCAGGTGGATTCTTTACCCCCGGGGAAACCATATGTATAAAGGAATCTTACATCTTTATCCATTCATCTGTTGACAGACACTTTTTTCCATACCTTGGCTACTGTGAATAATACTGAAACAGACGTGAGAGTGAAGATACCCTTTTTTGTCATTTTGCTTTACAACACTCTGAAGTATATTAGACATATGAGGAATTCCCTGGTGGTCCAATGGTTAAGACTCCTCACTTTCACTGCCAAGAGCCTGGGTTCTATCCCTGGTTGGGGAACTAAGATCCCACATGCTGTACCGCACAACCAAATACACAGAAGAGTGTACTTCTCCCTCTTTTTTCTTACACTGTCTGGGCTTCCCTGGTGGTTCAGATAGTAAAGAATCCACCTGCAATGTGGGAGACCTGGGTTCCCTCCCTGGGTTGGGAAGATCCCCTGGAGGAGGGCATGGCAACCCACTCCAGTATTCAGTAATCCACAAAGAGTCGGACACTACTAAGTGACTAAGCACACATCTGGGTACAAGCAGTCTAACTTTCAGTTTAACTGATCAATTAATTTTTTTTTTACCACATGGCTTGTGGGAATCTTAGTTACCTGACCAGAGACTGAACCTGGGCCATGGCAGCGAAAGCCCCAAGTCCTAACCACTGGACCACCTGTGAATTCCCTCAACATAACTTATTGTTGAAATAGGGCAAATATGTACATGTTACAAAAGTCAAAAGATACAAAAGCACTCACAGAGTGAAAGCTGTGTCCCTCCCATGCCCTGTCCCCTATCTTTCAGTTCCTCTCCCAGGAAATTTATCAGTTTCTTCTTTCTGTAATACTTTAGATATTCTGAGCAAGTACGTGTGCATGCTAAGTCGCTTCAGTCATGTTCAACTCTTTGTGACTCTATGGACTGTAGCCCGCCAGGCTCCTCTGTCCATGGAATTCTCCAGGCAAGAATACTGGAGTGGGTTGACATTCCCTTCTCCAGAGAAAACTTCCTGACCCAGGGATTGAACCCAAGTCTCCTGCAGCTGCTACGTTGCACGAAAATTCTTTACCACTGAGCCAGTGGGGAAGCCCTGAGCAAGTATAGTAGAACATCAACTTGGGACAGGGAGTTTTATCTGTTTTGTTTCCTGATATATCTCCAGCCATGTGTGTCTGGCACATGGCAGGTGCTTACTGTATTGTGGTAAGTAAACATATAAGCAGATGATGTATTCATTTCCACAAATAGTGCCTTTCTGAACATAAGTTCCATGAAGCAGGACTTTTTTCCCTTTTCTGCTCACTGCTATGCCTGTGCGTGGGATCTCGGTCACTCAGTTATGTTTGACTCTTTGTGACCCCATGGACTAGAACCTGCCAGGCTCCCTCGTCCATGGAATTTTTCCAGGCAAGAATATGGGAATGGGTTGCTGTTTCCGAAGGAGTGAGGGACATATTGCCTAGTCCCTGATTTCACACACACACATCAGTAAATGCTTCCTCTCTGCAGCCAGGCACACAGAGATGCCCAGGAAAAGCTGAGTGAGGAAAAAATGGGAAACTAAAGAACTGGCTAGGACTTCCCTGGCGGTCCAGTGGTTAAAACTCTGTACTTCCACTGCAGGGGGCATGGGGTTTGATCCCTGGTTGGGGAATTAAGATCCCTCAAGGCTCAGCCAAAGGGAAAAGAAAAAAAAACACCAAAACAAACAAACAAAAACCTAGATATAAGACTGGGAACCAACTTGAAAAGCAATAATTAGCTTGGGCCTGCTGGTCGACCACAAGGACAGTACTCCATGGACAGAGCCTGTGGAGGCTGCTGAGTGCTCCCAGTCTTCTAAGGCAGATGGCCCAGGGCCTCAATTCTGGGGCTTTATCGAGGCAAAAACCAATCCATTCTTTGTGGTAGGGCCTAGCAATTACTGGGCTTCCCTGGCTCAGTGGTAAAGCATCCACCCGCCAGTGGGTCCTGGGTCAGGAAGATCCCCTGGAGAAGGAAATGGCTACCCACTCCTGTATTCTTGTTTGGGAAATCAACATCCCAAGGAGGAGCCTGGGGCTACAGCCCATGGGGTTGCAAGAGTCGGACACCACTTAGCGACTAAACCACCGCCATAATCTAGCACATAATAGGAACTTGCTTATTTGTTGGATGAACACATAGCGGGCGCTTAATGCCTATTTGTTGTGTTGACCGTAGTAGGTGCTTCGTGGCTCCCTGCTGAATAAGTAAGGCAATTCCTTGCCCTCCTGCAATTCCAGGATGCCAGGCAGGGGCCAAGAGTATATCTGCAATCCAAGACAGTTATTTCAGGTTGAGGCCACCTGGGCAGGAGCGACTGGACAGTACGGGGCTGCGCGACGTCATGCGCTGGCCGGTTCTCACGGGTGGGGGCTGGGAGGGGGCAGGGCTGGAGGTGGGGGTGCGGACAAAGGGACCCTGCGCGCCTCCCCCAAGCCCGCCCTCGCGCGCGCCCCGCTGAGCTGATCACATCTGGAATTCATTGCTGCAGCCGCCGGCCGGAAAGGAGGCGGAGACAGGGCGGGGCGAGTGGGGGCCAAGGCGGCTCTTCCCTCCGTGCCCCTGAGTCCCCAGTCCCCAGCCCCGGGACGCAGAGGAGCCCGGCGGGCAGTCCCAGCCCCTGCCGCGGCCGTCCCGGGGGACGCAGGCGCCAAAGCCCCTCCGGCCCAGGCAAGGAGCCGGGTCGGCCTAGCCAGGTGAGCGTGCGTGGCGAGGGGGAGGCAGAAAGGGCGGGCCCCGGTCCCCGGAGGTCTCGGATCCGAGCTAGGAAAGCCCGCCAGGGGTCGGGGGCTCCCGGGGCGCGCACGCACTGCCGGTCCTCCGGCTGCACCCAGGGAGTGGTCATCGTGCGCCCTCTCCACGACCCTAGGAGGCCCCATTGCCTTGGCCGCGAACCCCCAGACTGAGTTCCCCGCCTTCTCCAGCGGCAGGAAGTTGGCCGGGAGGAGAAGGCGGAATCCAAGCGCTTTCGGTCGGAGACTGGGAGGCAGGATGCCGTGCCCCCCGGACCAGGGGTTTGGGGACTGTATATGGGGGAGGGGAGGACGCCCCTCTTTGCTGACTCCGGCTGGATGCGGGCGAAAGGTGCTGCGCGCCGCGGTACAACCAAGGGGCGGGGCCCCCGAGGAGGGCAGATGCCCACCTCCTGCGCGTCTGGTCCTCTGCCTCAGTTTCCCTGAGTAGCTCATCTCTTCCAGTCCTCCGCCCTGCCCCCCGTGGAGTCGTGACTTTGTTCTGAAAGGAAAGTGAACCTGACTGCGTGGCTTCGGCGCCTCTTCTTTCCCCTGGGGCCTGGAGAAGGGGCGCGGGCCCGGGCACGCGTGGCGCGGACCCCGCGCGGTTCTGGGCCCAGACAAGCGTGGGAACCTCGCCCACTCCTTCGGGCACGAGTTGACTCACCGGGGATTTCCATCCCCTCACCAGACTCTGCCCTAGTCAGACACTCCAGGCGCCACGCGCTGAGCCCACGGTGTCCCGCGTGGAGCAACACGGGCGCGGCACTCGCGGCGCAGCTGTCGCTGGACCCTCTCCCCGCCTCTCCCCAGTTCTCTGGGAAGATCGAGGCGGGGCCCCGGGCTGGATGCACAGGCGTCCCCCACCCCCACTTGGAGACTTGGGGGTCCCCTGCGTGTGACTGTCGCGGAAGAAAGGAGGCGCGGCCCCAGAGGCAGCCAGTGTGGATACCGTGCATTCCACCGCCAGATAAGGAGGCCGAGACTACTGCCTGAGGGCGGGGGCGGGTTGTGCTGTGTCTCCAAGGAGACGCTGGGCTTCCCTGGTGGGGGTAGCCTGCCCGCGGACCAGAGGTGTCTGTCGCCTCCTTTACTGTTGTCTGAGCCAGGGCTGAGTTTAGGAGCTTCCACCCTCGGGGGCCCTCATTCACTTGTTCATTCATTCATCTATTCACCCATCTATCCATTCATCCATCCATCCCACACAGTTTCTGAGTGCTTTCTAAGTATGCCAGGCATCCTTCCAGGGGCTGAAGGATTTAGCTGCTGGCCTCTGACACACATTCAACCATGGAAGTTGACAAAAAAACAAGAAATACAATGATAATTTCTGAGATTGGCGAGTGCTGTGAATATAATAAAAGACACTGTGATAGAAAGGGCCTAGGGAAGGTGGCTAGGATAGCCTAGTGGTTAGAGGCCACTAAACAGAAACCTGAAAGAGGAAGGCCATGCCAGGTGAAGAAACAGCAGAGGCAAAAGCTCTTGGTAGGCATGGGGCTGAAACGTGAGAGGCCAGCGTGGTCCAGTGGACTGGCCCTGGGGGAGAGTGGGATGAGTGGAGGTGGGCAGGGGCCACTTTGGATACTGGGGAACCAAGGAAGAGTTTGGAGGTGAGGAGTGACATATTGAAGCTATAAATTTAAAAGCTCCCCCTGGCTGCTGCATGGAGAATGGCAGTATAGGGGGGCATGGATGCATGCACGCGAGCTGTCGTGTCTGACTCTTTGTGACCCCATGGACTGTAGCCTGCCAGGGATTTCCTCTGTCCGTGGGATTTCCTAGGCAAGAATACTGGAGTGGGTTGCCTTTTCCCCCTCCAGGGGATCTTCCTGACCCGGGGATTGAAATGCAGGCAGATTCTGTACTACCGGGCCCCCTGGGAAGTAGAGGGCAACTGAAGGGAAACTGAGCCCAAGGGGATACCCTAGGGCGAGGGGCTTGGGACCTGTGAATGCCCAGAGGATCAGTAACCACAGGCATGCCTCCATAGAACTTGCGAGAGGGGCTTCTGGAAGCCACTGAGACTTCCTCCTGCCTTCCTCTCTCCTAATCTCCCCCTGAACAGTCTTGGTGTGTCTCCCTTTCCTTCCCTCCAAACCCCATCGCTTGTCCCTTTTGCTTCAGGCCTGGCCATTCCCCAGTGCTGAACCTAGTGACCGCTTACTGAGCATCTGGGAGGTGACTGCCTTGATGAAGGTGAAGAGGAGTCAGGCCCTGCGTTAGCCACGCCTGGAGCCTGATGTAGGGAGGGGAAGCAGGCCAGGCCTGTATTTACCTCAGGGTGACTGTGCCAGCTCCAGCCTCCAGACCCTGGTTCCTCTTTCTGGGAATCGTGAACCTGCCTTAGGCGACGTCCTAGTGGAGAAGAAAGAGGCACTCCTCTTCTCTAACTAACCACCCTTCCTTCTGAGGCTATAAGAAATGAGGGTAGTCTCCCAAGGAAGAAGACGACATTTTGGTCAGTCCCTGGGGTATGAGGACTGAAACCACTTCTTATTTCTCTAGGAATCGGCCATAAATCTTTCTCTGGGCCGCCAGACAGGAGACGGGTTTGAGGGGCGGTGCAGGGGGCATATCCTGGGCTTTTAGCCCACCAGCAAGGGTGCTTCCCAGACCTGCCACGGGCCCTCGATTCTCAATAATAACCCCCAGGAGGGGGCCAGTAGGCCAGGGCAGCCCGAGGGTGACTGGTCGGGGTGACCCAGCGGTCAGGCTGTGGTTCAGACTCTCCCGGGGGACATCCACACAGTCTTAACAAATGTCCTCGAAAAGAAATGAGCTCCAACCGCCTGGAAAGGGCCGGCTCAGTAGTGCAAGCCATAGAGCGCCCCCAACTGGACCAATCAAATGTCGAGGATGCAAAGCTCCGGCCAATAGGCCTGAGTTGCTCAATACTCTTGGATTGAAAATGAGCCAATCAGAGCGCGGGACTGTTTCTGGCCGGACTGTCGGTCTGGTAAGGCCCAAGACTTGGGCCAAGCCCGCTGCAATGGGCAGAGGGCATCGGGGCGCCTGGGCCCCGTCCGGCAGGGGAACAAGGGGCCTCTGTGTGGCGATCTGGGCGGAGCGACAGTCCCTGGGGATGCGCACAAGCCTTTCTCTGTTCCCAAACTAGGACGGATGTCCTTTTGCCCAGGGGGAGCAGCTGCCTCTGTCAGGCCGGGGGCCAGGGCGCCCCTCCGAGGGGGTGTCCGAGACTGAGATGGCTGGATGACCCCGGAAGCCCCTCATCATTCCCAGGCTCACAGAGAACGGGCCTAACCAGCCTTTTCTGGAACCGGTGCTCCTGGCATGCACGTGTGGTCCTTGCAAGGCATGTTTCCAGGGACTTGGGGAGGGCTGTTCCCGCGCTCGCCCACTCCATTAACTAACTGCTGGTCTGGAGCTTCCTCCTGGCCCCCCTTGTGGCCCTCGTGAAAGGCACACCCTACACCAGTTCCTCTGAGACCACCTCCCGGCCCCCGCCCCAATTCCCAAGCTGGGGGGAGGCCATGGTATTGGCCTCTCACCCTCTCTGCCTACGCGCTCCTTCCCGCCCCCTCCCCCCACGGCTCAGTTTTCCTTGGCAGAGGGGTGACTCAGGCTTTCATGGAAGGGAATACCGTCCCCTCCTCTTCCCCGCGGGGCTGCACGCCCCCTCACCACTCACATGACTTTGGCCCAGCTGCACCATCCTCCCAGCCAGGACCTCCCAGACGGGTCTCCTGTGGCTCCCCCATCCCATCATCCCCTCCCAGCCTTCCCCACACCGGATATGACTGGAGAGCAAGGACTCCACCCTGTGTGTTCCAAGGCTCTCACATCTGGATTTCATCCTGGCTGGGGAGGGGGGTGCCACGGGGCCCTGCCCACCCGGCTAAGACCCTGTGTCCCAGGGCAGGGCTAGGTGGTGCTGATGAGAACAGGCTGTTGTGGACTCTTGCCCAGCTGGCTCCCTCGGCATCCCCTCCCAAAAGACTGGGAGGAAGGCACCTAGTCCCTCCCTATGGCATGGCAGGAAGAGGGGAGCTAATAATATTAGCTAATATTTATTGTGTGCCTGCTATGTGCTAAATGTGCTGCAAGTATCATTCAACAGGATTTTCCCATCACCCCTCTGAAATGGGCTTTCTTCTCCCCATTGCACAGATGAGGCCATTGAGACCTAGAGACCAAGCATCAAGTGACTTGGCCCAGCATCCCACACCATGCCAGATGTGGGAGTGGGGCTGAACCCTGGATTGCCTGCAAGGTCTATGTCCTTGAAGATGATGTGACCTTTGTGATGCTCAAACCTTGGGGCCGCCCAGGTGTCTCCCCAAAACCTTATCTCGGGAACACCCAGGGCCTCTAGGCTTAAACCCAGCCTGAAATCCAGAGCAGTGGGTGGTAATGAGCAGGGGATGGTGCTATCAGCGACCAGCATCTCGCTGACCCAGGTTGGCAGGCGGCACAGGGCCCAAGGCTCCAGTGTATTCGAGAAAGGAGACAAGCCTCCAGGTTCTGGCTAAGACTCCCTGTCTGGGTGGGTGGGTAAGGCTTCCAGAAGTCCACTTCATGTCTCTTATGCCCTTTAGGGGAGCTTCTGTTCCTTTGCAAGATGCTGTAGCCTAGAAGTTGTAGTCGCTTTGGAGTGGGTCTCTGAGGCTCTGCCACTGAATAGTTTTGAGGCTTTGGGAAAGTGAGTTGACCTCTCTGGGTTTCCCATTTGTAAAGCAGTGCTCATTTGCTCAATCGCTCAGTCGTGTCTGATTCTTTGTGACCCTGTGGACTGAAGCCCGTCAGGCTCCTCTGTTCATGGGATTCTCTAGACAAGAATACTGGAATGGGTTGCAATGCCCTCCTCCAGGGGATCTTCCCGACCCAGGGATCGAACCTGCATCTCTTGCCTCTCTTGCATTGTCAGGCTGATTCTTTACCACTAGTGCCACCTGGGAAGCCCCCCCTCCCCCATTTGTAAAGCAGAGATGATGATAATTCTGACTTCATGTGACAGAACTGGAATGTGAACCACAGCCCAGTCCAGAGTCAGCCCAGGCTGCAGCCACAGCACTGACCTGTCTGTCTGTCTGTGTTTTCTCTCTGCAGCATCAACAGCCCCATGGCCCCAGCTGACTACTGAGCCCCACCATGGGCAGCGTGTACTCAGAGTACCTAAGCTCCAGCAAGGTCAGGGAACACTATAATTACACCAAGGAGAGTCCCGACACGAAGGATACACCCTCCCGTCAGGTGGCCTCGGCCCTCATCATCCTCCTGTGTTGTGCCATCATAGTAGAGAACCTCCTGGTGCTCATCGCAGTTGCCCGCAACAGCAAGTTCCACTCGGCCATGTACCTGTTCCTGGGCAACCTAGCGGCATCAGACCTGCTGGCGGGCGTGGCCTTCATAGCCAATACCTTGCTCTCCGGTTCTGTCACACTAGGGCTGACGCCTGTGCAGTGGTTTGCCCGCGAGGGCTCTGCCTTCATCACGCTCTCCGCCTCTGTCTTCAGCCTCCTGGCCATCGCCATCGAGCGGCACGTGGCCATCGCCAAGGTCAAGCTCTACGGCAGTGACAAGAGCTGCCGCATGCTGCTGCTCATCGCGGCCTCGTGGCTCATCTCGCTGGTCCTCGGCGGCCTGCCCATCCTCGGCTGGAACTGCCTGGGCCACCTGGAGGCCTGCTCCACCGTTCTGCCGCTCTACGCCAAGCCCTACGTGCTCTGCGTGGTGACCATCTTCTCGGTCATCCTGTCGGCCATCGTAGCTCTGTACATCCGCATCTACTGTGTGGTCCGCTCCAGCCAGGCTGATGTGGCTGCTCCACAGACACTCGCCCTGCTCAAGACGGTCACCATCGTGCTGGGTGTCTTTATCTTCTGCTGGTTGCCCGCATTTAGCATCCTCCTCTTGGACTATGCCTGTCCGGTCCGGACCTGCCCCATGCTCTACCAGGCCCACTACTTTTTTGCCTTCGCCACCCTCAACTCGCTGCTCAACCCGGTCATCTACACGTGGCGCAGCCGGGACCTGCGGCGGGAGGTGTTACGGCCGCTGCAGTGCTGGCGGCAGGCGGCAGGGGTGCAAGGGCGGCGGGACGGAACCCCGGGCCACCACCTCCTGCCCCTTCGCAGCTCCAGTTCCCTGGAGAAGGGCATGCAGATGCCCACATCACCCACATTTCTGGAGGGCAACACAATGGTGTGAGGGGCAAGTGGGCTGACAGCCAGGCCATCATGGCAGAGAGTTCCGTGGAGAAGCTCCTGGGACCTGGGACAGAAATGGGGCTGCGGGGGGGCAGGGATTGCCAAGTAAGATGCCCCCATTCCACAGACCTGGGTGATGCTGAAGGTTTTTCATGCTTGGGACGGTCAACTGAGGCTTTGACCAGTCAGATGGCACAGCAGCAAGCAGGGTGCTGGGGCTCAGCATGGTGACCTCTTTGAAACTGGATCGTGGGGAGGACCGGGGACGGGGGTGGGGTGGGGGAACCTGGAAAGGACCCGAGTGACAGCAGGCAGGTGCTCGAGTGGAACACAGCATAGGAGCCATTTCCAACCCCAGATGAAGAATGTCAACATTTCGCCTGAACCTCCGCCCTGTTTCTGACTCCCCTCTCTGAATTTACCATCCCCCCTTGCTACCTTCTCCTGGCCACCTCAGAGCCTATGCTCCTGGAACCACTGCATCCCGAGGGGCTGGAGACCTCCTTTCTGACCTTTCTGGGCGGTCCTGGGGAGAACAGTTCCTGGCCTCAAATCCACAGCTTCCCCAAATGTCACCAGCTGCCGCTCTGGCAACTTCTTCCCTTTCTCTTCTTATTCTACAGGAGATGCCAGGAAACCACGTGGGGATGGAGGGGGGGACTAACCCCCATTCTCAGACCTCATTGGCCAGATTGCACTACTGGGGGCTCAGAGGAGTCACCCAGGCTGGGAAAACTGGTCTGGGGGCCTGAGGAGGGCTCTCCCAGTGGGGCAGGGTGGAATAGGAGAAAGTGCTAGGGGAGCTGTTGACACCATACCTCCGACCTCCCTATAAAATAATCACCCTCCCTAAGCGCCGCTCACTTCCAGACCCAGCCAAGGTACCCAGTCTAGGGCAGGACAGCCTTGAGCCTCCTGTGCCTCCTTTCCAGCTACACCAAATGGAGCACGGGGTTGGGGGTATCAAGGACAATGGTGGGATGCCCTCTCTTAACCCACTCCAGAAGGACTTTGCTAAATCTGTGGATGGAGGGAAGGGATGTTGCGGTACAAACATATATTTATGCGCGTCTGTCAGTGTCTGTGCGTGTGTGTGTGTGTGTATGTGTAATATGTGGTCCCCTCCCCTTGCCATGTCTCCCAGGATGCATGCTATTTTGTCTCCTCTCGTCTGTACTGAAGCTGCCAAAGAGAGGTCTGGTCCTGCACCGACCCCTTTGTCACTGCTGGCTTATCTCCCCGCTGGAGAGCTGGGGTGCAGTTCACCTGGGGGTGGGGGGAAGGAACCTTCACGCCTGAAAGTGATTTCCTGTGACTGCAAAGGCTGAGGGAGGGGATCTCTGGGGGGGCAAGGAGCCAGTTGGGGGCTTGTCTCCCCTTACACAGCTCCCCGGATGCCCCTCCTGCCTGAGACTCAGGCCCAGGCCAATAAACGGTTCAGTGTCTCTTTCTGGTGGTGGTTGTCTTTTGAGGCTTAAGGCGGCAGTTGCCCCATTAGCACCCTGGGGGTGGGTGGGGGCAGGGAGGGTGGCTGCTATCCAGACCACTCATCCTTTTCCAGCCTTCTGGTTCATACTTTCCCCCACCCCTCGCCCTGTCAGAGCCAGGATCTCAGTGGCTTTTGAGAAAACCGGGTAAATGTTGACGTCCTCCCCACCCCCGGGCAGTTGTCTGGCCCCTCCCAGTGATTGATTAGTCCCAGGACCTCTGCCCATCCTTCAGAGAGAAAATCTGGCAGGTGGTGGGGAACCCCTTTCTTCATCCCAAGTGTACATTCCTCCCAGGCAGCTGGAGAGATGGTCTTGGGAGACACAGATTCAGATACCCCTCTAAAGCCCGGTGTTCCACAAGCGAATGGCCAACCTCATCATGCACTTTCTTTTTTCCCCCTTAATTATTTATTTGGCTATGCCGGGTATTAGTTGTGGCATGCAAGATTTTTAGTTGCAGCATGTGAACTCTTAGTTGCAGCATGTGAGATCTAGTTCCCCGACCAGGGATAGAACCCTGGGTCTCCTGCATTGGGAGCATGGAGTCTTAGCCACTGGACCACCAGGGAAGTCCCCAGCAAGCACTTTCCAGACAGGAAGACAGAATCCTCGGGAGGCAGGAGTTACTGATAAACTCCTTTTATGGAGATGAGGATTCAGAGAATTTAAATGGCAGCTTAGGGTTCACACAGCTGGTTGGGACAGTGCCTGGCTGGATTTTTTTTTTTCAGTAATCATAAATGTTCCTGTCTGGATTTGAACTCAGGCGGGCTGACTCCAGATCATACCAGTTCCACCAGTGGGCCAGAGAAAGGATCCTCAATCCCCTCTTTGCCATGGAAGGAGTGGGGAGTGTGGGCAGCCAGGCCCCACCAGTCCCCCGAGCACCCCCTGCAGATCCAGGAGATGCCCAGCTGGGATGCAGCTGAAAAGGCTCTGTACTGGGCTCCAGGATGACACACCCTTCTTTGTCCACAGGCACAGGGCCCAGCGGATCCTTTGAAAATAGATCTACAGCTTTGATGGGGAACCCGGCCCTAAAACCGAAGCTCTGCCCAGCAACACCTACACAGAGCTAGGGCAGCCAGTGGAAGAGAGGAGTGGAGCGGATGGTGGCTAGAGACGGAGACCCGCGTGCGCACGCACACACCCACCCCCATCGGAATTCTCCTTTCTCCAGCAGTTCAGAGACAACCTGTTTGGAGGTTGGGAGGAGGTTGTTGGGATTGGGAGGAGGAAGAGACACAGACCAGGCCAGAGTCAGTAAATTTCCCCCAAATACCTACATACTTCCAAATGCACCTCCTCAGAGAAGCCTGCTCTGACCACCTTCTTCCTTTATCTAGTCCCTCACCTGTGTATCAGCTGGCAGAGTAATATATATCTGTCTTAGTCGGTCGCTAGGTCATGCTGCACTCTTGAGACCTCATGGACGTTAGCCTGCCAGTCTTCTCTGTACATGGGATTTTCCAGTCAAGGATACTGGAGTGGGTTGCTATTTCCTGCTCCAGGGGATTTTCCCAGCCCAGGGATCGAACCCACATCTCCTGCATTGGCAAGCAGATTCTTTACCACTGAGCCACCAGGGAAATTCATTAATAACTATGAGAAACTGATTTCTCACTCATGTACAAGAATTTCAGGGGAAACTGATCCTGGTTAAGAAGGATCACTTACACTTCAGTCCAGGCTCCTGTCTATCTATCTATCTATTCATACATACATCTACCTAAATATTTCACTTTTCCTAAGGACAAGGTATTCTCCTACAAAACCCAGTAGAATGGTCAAAATCAGCAAATCTACAAACTTTAATCAGATTTCACCAATTGTCCCATTGCTGACTTTGATAGCAGAAGAAAACCCCAGCTTGTTGTATTCACTTGTCTTTTTAGTTACCTTCAATCAGAACAGTTTCTGAAGCTTTATTTGTCTTTTGTAACCCTGACATTTTGGAAAAATATACTTCAGTCACTTGGAAGCATGTCGTTCAGCAGAAGTTTGATGTTTTCTCATGATTAGATTCAGGTTATGGATTATTATTTTTTTTTTGGCAGAAATATCAAAGAATTGATAGATCTTTCTCAATTAGTTCCATCACTAACAATGTTAGCTGATCACTGGGAGATAGGGGCAAAGTTTCTCCTCTTTAAAGTAACTATTTCCTCCTTTGAAGTTAAGTATCTTGTGGGGAGGTCCTTTGAGACTGCAAATAATTCTGTTACTCATCAAACTCACTCATTTAGCATCCTTTCTTGTCTGAATGAATTAATACTCACTGGGTATTTTTAAGAAAAATCAGATGATATCACACCATTTCATTTGTAAGTACTCTCCTTTTTATCTTTTTTTTTTTTTTTTAAAAAAAGAGCAACACTTAAAAAAAAAACTTAACCACAATATTGTGATCATACTTACATGTTTATCGGAAGTATCAGTCTGTAAAAATTCCCCCATCACGTGTTTTTCAATTGAAGTATAGTTGAGTTACAATGTTGCATCAGTTTCAGATGTCAGTTGTTCTGTTTTTTTTTTCTTTCTTTCTTTGATGTGTTTGAGTCAGAATCTAAACGAGATCCTCACACGGCATTTTGTTAATGAATCTCTGAAATATTGCTTAGCAAGTTTGTCTAACCTGGTGAAACAATAGGTTTAAACCAGGTTAAACCTATGTAACCTTGTTTTACAAGATTTCCTTTCCCTCTTTCTCTCTCTCTCTCTCTTTTTTTTTTTTTTTTTGGTAATTCGTTTGCATAAGAAGTTAGGTTGGGAATTCCCTGGTGGTCCAGTTGTTGGGACTTGGGTTTCCATATTTTCACCGCAACTGGCACGAGTTTGATCCCTGATGAGAGATCTAAGACCGCACGTGCTTCGAGGTGGGGAAAAGAACCAGGCTGTTTGCTCTACAGTTTCCCCTAGTTTGGTATTGGCTGATGGCATCTCTTTATTATGTCATTTAACATTTGTCTTTGTCCCCAGTCAAATTCAAAAGTGGAAAGATATTCAATTCTTTCTAAGTGGTGCTGGAAACTCTCACCAGGGGGATATAAAGTCTGGCTGTCTTCGTTGCTGAGGACTATCAGGGGTTCACATGCCATCAGCCTGATCCTGATCCTGCCTTTGTAAATTTTCCTTTGACTGTCCCCTACTGGTTTGATAATCTGTGAACTGTTGCTTGGACCTGTCATTTCATTAGCCATCTCCTTATTCTCACATTCTGGCTATCTTTTTCATTTGTCTATAAAGCAAATGTACTCCCCCAGATTCAGCCATCTGACATGTACCACTTTTCCCTAAGTGCCTTGTCCGAGAATAGTGAAATTTGTATGAGAGGGAAATGAAGTTGGGTAGGTGTGACTCATTGTCGGCGGCATTTTGGGTGTTAGTTTTAAAAGTGCATACTCTATCTAACGTGAAAAAAAAAAAAAAAAGAAAAACCAGATTTGAATCTCAACTCCAACACTTGACAACCCAAGTAGACTTTCAGCAAATCACCTGACAAGTCTTAGCTGGTTTCATTGTCTGTAAAATTGTAGTTCATAATCCTAACCTCCAATCCAAGATGGCCCTGCCACTTTGGAAAACAGTTTGGCAGTTTCTTAGAAAGGCAAACCTAAACTTACTATGGTCTTCCCTTGTGGCTCAGCTGGTAAAGAATCCACCTGCAACGCTTGAGACCTGTGTTCAATCCCTGGGTTCGGAAGATCCCCTGGAGAAGGGAAAGGCTACCCACTCCAATATTCTGGCCTGGAGAATTCCATGGACTGTATAGTCCGTGGGGTCACAAAGAGTTGGACACGGCTGAGCAACTTTCACTTTCACTTTCAAACTTACCATGCAGCCTAGAAATTTCACTCCAGGTATCTACCCAAGAGAATGAACAGGTGTGTCCACAGAGACTTGTCTGTGCATACATACAGCAGCATTTTTCATAATAGTTCCAAAGTGGAAACAACTCAAATGTCCATCAGCTGATGAATGGATCAACACAATGTGGTTCATCCATATGATAGAGTATAACTCAACCATAAAAAGGAACAAAATACTGACACAATAATACAATGGCACTCAAAATAATCATGCTTAGTGAAAGAAGTCAGACACAAAATATCATAAATTATATGGTCCATTATGGGCTTCCCTCCTGGCTCAGTGGTAAAGAACTCTCCTGCAATGCAGGAGATGCAAGAGACTCAGATTCAATTCCTGGGTCGGGAAGATCCCCTTGAGAAGATAGCACTCACTCCAGTATTCTTGGTTGAAAACTCCCATGGACAGAGGAGCCTGGTGGGTACAGTCCATGGTGTCAGAAAGAGTCGGATGGGACTGAGCAACCAAGCACATGGCCCATTATACGAAATGTCCATAAGAGGCAAATCTGTGGAGACAAAAAGTAGATTGGGGGTTCCATGGGGCTGAAGGCAGGAGTGGGGATTAACTGGAACCAGGTGTGAAGCTTCTACTTGGAGTGATGGAAATATTCTAAAACTGGATTGTGATGATAACTGCACAACTTGGCAAATTTACTAAGGAAACAGTGATTCCTATACTTAAAATGGGTGAAAATTTTGTGGCTTATAAATTTTACTTCAATAAGCTTATTCAAAAAGAATTCCCAAGTCTCAAATACACATTGAACCCTCTGTTTTATTCCTACCCTCAGTGATCTTAGGACTTCCCAGGTGGTGCAATGGTAAAGAATCCACCTGCCAATGCAGGAGATGAAGGAGACGGAGGTTTGCTCCCTGGGTTGTGAAAATCCCCTGGAGTAGGAAATGGCAACCCACTCCAGTATTCTTGCCAGGAAAATTCCATGGATAGAGGAGCTAGGTGGGCTACAGTCCTTGAAGTCGTAAAAAGTCGAACACGACTGAGCACACGTATACTCAGAGATCTTACATGCTAGTAGGGGAGAGAGGCCATAAATGCAAATATATAATACAATTTAGGAAGTTTCCTTTATGGAAAACAGTATGGAAGTTCCTCAAAGGATTAAAAATAGAACTATCATATGATCCGGTAACCTCACTTCTGGGTATATATCCAAAGGAAGTGAAATCAGTATCTTGAAGAAATACCTGCTCCAACATGCTCACTGCAGCACTGCTCAGAGTAGCAGAGATATGGAAACAACCCAATTATTCATCAATGGATGAATGAATAAAGAAAACGTGATAAATGGATTTCCTTGGTGATCCAGTGGCTGGGAGTTCATGTTTCCACTGCAAGGGGCATGGGTTCAATCCCTGGTCAGGGAAGTAAGATCCCACAGGCCACACAGTGTAGCCAAAAAGAAAGAAAGAAATGAAAAAAGAAAACATCGCACACACATACATATATATATACACAGCCACAAAGAAGGAAATCCTGCCATTTGCAACAACATGGACGAGCCTGTAGGACAGTATGCAAAGTGAAATAAGCCGAACACAGAAAGACAAATATTGTATGATTTCATTTACATGTGAAATCTAAAAAACTCAGACTCACAGAGTAGAGAGTAGGACGGTGGTTACTGAGGGCTGGAGGATAATGAGGAAATGCTGGTCAAAGGAGTCAAACTTTCAGTTATTAGATGAGTAAGTTCTGAGGATCTAATGGACAGTGGTAATTATAGTTAATGATACCGTATCCTGTGGTCGGACAGTAGTGTTCTCAGCACACACACAAAAAATGGCAACTAGGGTAGTCCTTGGCAGGCCAGTGGATGAGACGCTGAGCTTCTGGTGCATGGGGTGTGGGTTGGCTCCCTGGTTGAGGAACTAAGATCCCACATGCTATGCAGTATAACCAAAGAGTAAATAAATAAATAAGGTAACTAAGTGAGGTGATGAATGCATTAATAGCCTGATTGTGGTAATCATTTCATAAAGGATACATATATCAAATCATTGCATTGTACACCTTAAATATATGCAATTTTTATTTGTCAATTATACTTTAATAAAACTAGGGAAATGCTTCTTAAGGGCTTCCCAGGTGGTGCTAGTGGTAAAGAATCTGGCTGCCAATGCAGGAGATGCAGGTTCAATCCCTTGGTTGGGAAGATATCCTGGCAGAGGGCATGGAAACCCACCCCAGAATTCTTGCCTGGAGAATCCCATAGACAGAGGAGCCTGGCAGGCTATAGTCCACAGGGTCAAAAAGAGTCAGACACGACTGAAGCGACTCAGCACACACACACATGCATGCAGTTCTTCTTAAACTTCTCAAGTAGGGAGGATGTGAAAAAAGTACAGTTACCTGGTCCCTACCAGCGCCTGCAGGATCTAACTCCAGGGCCCAGGTCTCAGCATTTTCAGTCTGGAACCCTCCTAATGTGACCCATTCTTGACTTACAGTTTTCAAAATGCTGATTTGGGGCTGGTTTTTGGCACCAAGATATTGCCCAGAGGAAATATGGCCAGGACAAGACCATTGCTTTGTCACTTCCATGGGGCTAAATTGGTCCTTCTCATCCAGGGTGATTCCACACCCTGTGGGGGTAATTCCCCCACAGGACCTTTGGCAATGTCTGAGACTTTTTTGGTTGTCCCACCCAGGGGTGGAGGTCAGGGATGTCGTTAGTCATACTGCAATGCACAGGACGGTCTACCATCATAAAGGCTTATTCAGCTCTAACTGTCAGTGGTACCTAGGTGGAGGAAGGGTGCCTACTACCTGGTCAGCCTGGTTCACCTGGGAGAGTGGGGAAATGCCTCACTTTGCCAGGTATTTATAATAACTTGGTGATTGCCTTTGGAGAGGCAGTTGTGGCTAATTAGTGACCATTTCCAGGAAGGAGGGCCTTCATGTGATTTAATGGCCAGGGCAGGCTCCATACTTATCTCTGCTCAGTGTGGTGAGGATGATTTTCTTTGGAGCTCAGGGGCAGATGTGGTGTGTTTTCACTCGTGCACCAGAAGGTGAGTGATGCCCAGAGGTCTGACCATTGTTTTTCTTTAGGGACTGGTGGCTGCAGATGAGAGATGGCCGTGGCACCCAGAGCAGTTGAAGAGTGCTGGGGTGGGCTGAGAGAGGCAAGATGGGACCCTATGTATCTTGGAAGGAAGAAAGGATGAAGGCCCAAGCTTAAAGTGGGTGACAGAACTGGAAAGATATACCCTGGATCAAAGCACTCATTCTAGGAGTGGAATTACTTAGGTCAGAGGGCAGGAATATGCTTAGCCTTAGTAGATATCACCAAATCATTTTCCAAAGTGACTGTTCTCTTTGGGGCTCTCCCAGCAACACAGGAGAGATCTGGTCTTGCTAAAACTCAAAAGCTTTTCTTTTTCCATTTTAGCCACCCTAGCATGCCTGGGTGTATGTGGGAGCTGATGTCAGACTGAGGTTTCATTTTGCATTTTCCTGATGACTAATGAAACTGAGTAGCTTCCCATTCTGGCTATTTGGATATCCTCTTTTGTGAAATGCCTGTTCAACTCTTCTGTTTACTTAAGAAGACAAGCAATCTCTTCATTATTGAAGTCTGTATTTTAGACACAAGTCCTTGATTAGCAGACATATGTCTGTGGCTTTGTCTTTTAGTTTGGCTTAGTGGTAAAGAGTCTGCCGGCCAAGCAGGAGATGCGGGTTCCATCCCTGGGTTGGGAAGATCCCTTAGAGAAGGAAATGGCAACCCACTCCAGTATTCTTTCCTGCAAAGTTACATGGACAGAGGAGCCTGGTGGGCTATAGCCCACGGGGTCACAAAAGCATTGGACATGACTTAGCAACTAAACAACAACAATTTGATTAACAAAGTCATCTTAATACAGCCTAGCATATTTTCCTTTATGATTAAAATGATTTATGTCATGTTAAAGAAATACTTGCCTACTCCAAAGTCACAAAGATGTTCTGTATCTTTCTTGACATTGCTTTCCCATTTGAGTTTCCCTGGAGGCTCAGGTGGTAAAGAATCTACTGCAGTGTGGGAGACCCAGGTTTAATCCCTGGGTCTGAAACATCCCCTGGAAAAGGGAATGACAACCCATTCTGTATTCTTGCCTGGAGAATTCCATGGACAGAGGAGCCTGGCAGGCTACAGTCCATGGCGTTGCAAAGAGTCAGACATGACTAAGCAACTAACACTGAGATCTGTATGACATCTGGAACTGAGTTTTGTATATGGTGTGTGGTAGGGATCAAGGTTCATTTTCTTCCATAGGGTCATCCAGTGATTCCAGCACCAGTTACTAAAAAAACCATCCTTTCACCAATGCTCTGCCAGTTGTTTTTGTTTGACATAAATAATATAGGTAATGGTCCAGCACTCCAAAAGGGCCTAAAGATTCAGAAAAAATTCCTCTGCCAGTAGCTTCCACTCTACTAATTAACATTCCTTATCTCCAGAGATAGCATCCCTTATCTCAAGAAATTTATCCATATCTTGTTTCTTTCCCAAGATTTTACATGTAAATCAGTAAATATACATAATTCCTTCCTTCCTTTTTAACATAAACAGTAGCACACTAAGGATTCTGTCCTCCATCTCTTCTTTTTTTTTTCTCTCCAGTTACAGATAAGAAACAGTCTTTAGGATATTATGTAGAAAAATATCCTCTTTTTTTTTTGTTGTTAATGTAGAGTTTGTCACTGTATGAATGGGAAGCCATACTTTTAAACTAATCCCCATTGGTGGGGATTAGTTTCTTCCCAGTATATTGCTACAGACAAGACTCAGTGGGGGGGCTGCATCCACTTCTCTCTCTCTCTCTTTTTTTTTTTTTTTTTGCTGCACCTCAAGGTTTTTGAGATCATAGTTCCCTGATCAGAGCTCAAACCTGGGACCCTGGCACTGAGAGGGCCAAGTCCTAACAACTGGCTGCCAGCAAATTCCCCACTTCTCATTTTGCACATGTTTATGAGTACATTTTAGGAGAAATTCCTGGAAGTAGAATAGCTGAATAAAAGGGTGTCTGTCTTTGTTCCGATGAAAGTTTGCAGACTGAGCATTTAATATAGAGGAAGAGCCACCATGCCCTTACTCATGCAGGGCTCTTTGAGTCTTTGTTCTGTGCCAACTACATCGTGAGCACTTTGTTAGATGATGGCAAAAAGTTATCACCCCAAAATGTGTGATCACCAGCTGAGGCATAGGCTGTGAAAGAAAGAGCCTATCAACTCGAAGGCCTGTGGCGGGTGTTAACATGATGTGAGTTCTGCCTAGTGCTCTAATCTAGAAAGATGGTACTGATGAATCTATTTGCAGGGCAGCAAAGGAGACACAGACATAAAGAACAGACTTGTGGACACAGTGTGGGAAAGGAGAGGGGGTATGCATTGAGAGAGTAGCATTGAAACATTACATTACCATATGTAAAATTAGATAGCCAGTGGGAATTTGCCGTATGTCTCAGGGAGCTCAAACACAGTACTCTGTGACAACCTAGATGGTTGGGATGGCGTGGGAGGTGGGAGGGAGGTTCAGGAGGAAAGATCATATATATACCTATGACTGATTCATGTTGATGTGTGGCAGAAAGCAATACAATATCGGAAAAGAATTATCCTCCAATATAAATTTATTTTTTAAAAAGTCTATTGGGACTTCCCTGGTGGTCCAGTGATTAAGACTTTGCCTTTCAATGTAAGGGGGGGTGCAGTTTCGATCCCTGGTTGGGGAACTAAGAGCCCACATGACTTGTGGCCATAAAAGCAAAACATAAAACAGAAGCAGTATTGTAACAAATTCAAGAAAGACTTAAGAAAAGAAAAGAAACTTAAAAAAAGGAGAGCCTATCAAGACACCTGATAGTGTTGGGGGAGGTCATGAAAGGCTCCTTGAAGGAAGTGACGGGTGAGCCAAGATAGGAAGAATGATGAATGATTCTCTAAGCAGGAGAAGTAAGGACATGGAGCAGCAGGCTAGAACAACAGCAAGATCTGAAACCTTACAATATTTTTTTATGGCTGGATAACAAAAAGGCCCACAGTCAAGTGGCTTAGAACACTACCAGCCATGTATTATCACTCAGTGGTTTCAACTGGCTGGGGATCAGAAAGCAGCAAAGTGAACGGTTCCAGCTTGAGGTGTCTCAGAGAATACAGTCAGATATTGGCTGGGGTTACAATCATCTGAAGGCTTGACTGAGGTTGGAGGGACCACTTTCAAAGTGGCTCACTCACTTGGTTGACAAACCGGTTCCTCTTCCCATGGCCTCCCCACAAAGCTGCGTGAGCATCCTCATGACATGATGGCTGGCTTCCCCCAAGAGAACAAAGTGGTACTGTGATGGCTTTTGTGGTCTAGACTCAGAAGTCTTTCTATACTGTTCATGGAGTTCTTGCCTATAGTCAAAGCTATGTTCCTTTCAGTAGTCAAGTACAGATGTGAAAGCTGGACCATATAGAAGCCTGAGAGCTGAAGAAGTGATGCTTTTGAACTGTGGTGCTGGAGAAGACTCTTGAGAGTTCCTTGGACTGCAAGGAGATAAAGCCAGTCAATCCTAAAGGAAATCAATCCTGAATACTCATTGCAAGGACTGATCCTGAAGCTGAAGCTCCAATATTTTGGCCACCTGATGTGAAGAGCCGACTCATTGGAAAAGACCCTGATGCTTGGAAAGATTAAGGGCAAAAGGAGAAAGGGGAAGCAGAGGATGAGATGGTTGGATGGCATCCCTGACTCAATGGACATGAACTTGGGCAAACTCAGGGACAGCGAAGGACAGGGAAGTCTGGTGTGCTGCAGCGCATGGGGCCACAAAGCGCTGGACACGACTGAGTGACTGAACAACAAGAACTCAGAAGTCCTGCACCTTCACTTCCACCATACTCTCTTGGCCGTAGAGACTAGCCCCGGTTCATTCTTGGAGAGGATTCCACAAGGGCGTGAGTACTGCAAGGCAAGGAATGTTGGAGGGCCCTGTAGGAGGTGGGCTTCCACAGCTCTTAGACAGGAAGGAGTGGGGAGTCTCTAGGATGTAGCTCAGCTGGGTGAACCAAGGGATGAGTGGCCAAAGCTGATGTGGTTGGAGCTAGGCCTGTAGGGGTTGGCTTTATCCTACGAGCCCTGAGAAGCCATTCAGGTGTATTCAGTAGGGTAGAGAGGAAGTGATAAGATTGGATCTAGATTTTTTTAAAATAACTTTATTTATTTTTGGCTGTGCTGGGTCTTCATTACTGTGTGGGCTTTTCTCTTGTTGTGGCGACTGGGGGGCTATTCTAGTTGGGATGCATCGAGTTCCCATTGTGGTGGCTTCTCTTGTTGTGGAGTATGAGCTCTAGGACATGAAGGTTTCAGTAATTCTGAGTCATGGGCGCAATAGTTGTGGTTCCTGGGCTCTAGAGCCCAGGCACATGGGCTTAGTTGCTCCTTGGCATGTGAGATCTTCCTGGACCAGGGATCGAACCCGTGTCTCCTGCATTGGCAGGCAGGTTCCTCACCACTGAGCCACCAGGGAAGCCCCTCAGATCTAGGAACTTCACACTTCCTTGTGGAGAGTAGGTGGTAGAAGGGCTGAAGGGCAGCCCAGAAAGGAGACCAGGCAGGTGTCCAGGAGAGCGGGGAAGAATGACTTGAGCTGGGGCACTGGCCCTGGAGGGGCAGATCAGCTAACTGACTCAAGGGCTGTTTGAAGGAAAACCTGGCCAGGCTTGGTGGCAAGCCTAAACAGAAAGCCCTCAGTCTGCTCAAAGGCCCTGCAGAGGAGCAGACGGGTCTGCCCAGCACTATTTCACCATTGGTTTCCCAAGATCTGATTTCCGGTCACTTGAGCCTAGAGAGAGAGTTTGCGAGGCTCTGTCCTGGTGGTCTTCATGCCGAGCCACCTGCCTGGGGCTGAGAGTGGTGAAGTGTCCCTGTGCAAGCCTTGGGTGCTGCTGTTGTCTCCCAGGGCCTCTGCTGCGCTGGCATCAAGTAAGAGCTCAGTGGCTGTGACTAATTCCCCAGCATGTGGCGTGACTCAGCTTCGGCCTTCTAACTGACCATGGCTCAGGACATGTAGCCATCCCTCCACCAGCCCTGTGCTCTGGGCTGCCGAGACCTCAGTTGGGCTGACCCCCAGGACTCTCCTGGCCTCTGGAGTGTGGCCCTCCAGCTGGAGGCAGGAATGTGGCCCAGGAACCGGGGAGGTGGGGCAAATCTTTTTAAAATTTTTTTGGTTACACTGGGTCTTTGTACATGTGGGCTTTCTCAAGTGTGGAGAGCGGGGACTGCTCTTCATCACCCTGTGCAGGCTTCTCATTGCGGTGGTTTCTCTTGCTGCAGAGCAGGGGCTCTAGGCACATGGGCTTCAGTGGTTGCAACACACAGGCTCAGTAGTTGTGGCACATGGGCTTGGTTGCTCTGAGGCATGTGAATCTTCCCGGAGCAGGGATTGAACCCGTGTCCCCTGCATTGGTAGGCAGATTCCTATCCACTGCTGGGGAAAATCTTCTGCAGGGAAGGAGTCTGGTGGCCCAGCCAGTCACTCTGGAAGCCATCTGTAGCCCTTTCCCCTGACCTTGGCCGACATTTCACTGATCAGGTGAGTCGAGCGAAGCAGGTGCTTCAGGGACTGTAGACAGAACCTGGGTTTGCAACTGATCTGATTTGAACTACAGTTTCCAAGTTTGTGAAATGGAAATCATAGTGTTGTGGCGGAGGGTGGGGGAGAAAACCACTCTATTCCTACCAACATTTGCATCAGGCACCGCCCACGTGGTATCTCCCATGTCCTATATATTCAAAGGATATTTGGATTCCAACTGAGTGAGCCCTTGGAGACTCAGCTGTGAATGAGACAGACCACCAAATCCTTGCCCTCTGGAGACCAGTCTTTTCTTAAAGAAAAAAAAAATTGATTCAATTTATTTTTGGCTGTTCTGGGTCTTCATTGCTGCATGTTGGCCTTCTCTAGCTGCAGCAAACCAGGGGTACTCTCTAGTTGCAGTGCTCGGGCTTCTCCTTGGAGTGGATTCTCTTGTTGTAGAGCATACGCTCTAGGGCATGTAGCCTTCAGTAGTTGTGGAGCACTGGCTTAGTTTTCCCACAGCACTGGAATCTTCCCAGACCAGGGATCAAAATGGTGTCCCCTGCATTGGCAGGTGAATTCTTAACCACTGGACCACAAGGGAAGTCTTGGAGCTCATAATTTTTGCAGGGGTTGGCTTGCTAAAGCCCATGGGCTAAATCTGGCTCAGCAAATTTTTGGAGATTAAGTTGTTTTTTTTTTTTAATGTAAATGAAATTTTATTGGACTACAGCCATAGCTATTCATTTGTGTATTGTCTATGGCTATTTCTATGCTAGAAAGGCAGCATTGAGTAGTTGTGACTGAACATACGGCCCACAGAACCTAAAATACTATCTGATTCTTCATAGTAAAGCGGTCAGCCTCTGCTCTGCTCTAGTGGAACAGAAAGACTATGACAGACAGAAATAAGAGTCAGTGACAGTGGTAAGTGCCATGATGCCACAGGAAGACAGAACAGAGAGGCGGGGGGTGAGGGGTTGTTTCCAGATGAGTGGACGGGTTGGGGGATCCTGTGGGTGTCAGCAACCTTTGAGCTGTAAATCTTCTAGGAGAGTAGCCTGGGCGGAATTGACATTGAAAGCAAAGGCTCTGGGGCACTTGAGGGCTTGAAAGACTGAAAGTGGGTCAAGGAAGCTGGGGCTCATTGAGGGGAGTGGAAATGAGTTGCATCATGGCAGGACTTTGTGGTGGTAGTGGTGGTTTAGTCATTAAGTCCTGTCTGACTCTTGTGGCCCCATGGATTGTAGCCCGCCAGGCTCCTCTGTCCATGGGATTTCCCAGGCAAGAATACTGGAGTGGGTTGCCATTTCCTTGGGCCTTGTAAAGGTAGTTACATGCATGTTACATTTTATTTCAAGGGCAGTAGAAAGTTCTGTAAGGTTCTAGTGGAAAAGAAAAGGGCATTAAAAGTTTTTAAACATGCCCTCTGGATGCAGTGGGCTGAGAGACTGGGGAAGGGGCTGCTATTATTATAGTAGATGTGAGAGATGATGGCAGTCTGGGTTGGGGTGGCAGTGCAGTGGATACACAGAAAGTCTTGTGTGTATTTCAGAGAAAGGAGCAACAGATTTCTCACCTCCAGCAGGTGAGGGGAGGAGAGAAATTAAGAGATGGTGCCTGGCTGGTTGCTTCTGAGCAACATGAGCAGATCAGCTGAGCTGAAGGTGCAGCTTTGACACCAACTTGCTGGGTTAAAGTGAAAGTGTTAGTCGCTCAGTTGTGTCCAGCTCTTTGCAACCCATGGACTGCAGCCCACCAGGTTCCTTTGTCCACAGGATTTCCAGGCAAGAATACTGTAGTGGGTTGCCATTTCCTTCTCCAGAGGCTCTTCCCAACCCAGGGATTGAACCCGGGTCTCTTGCCTTGCAGGCAGATTTTTTTACCATCTGAACCACCAGGAGCCTTGGCCAATCCCTGAGCCCTTGTCCCATCTGTAGAATGGGTCGAATTATCCCTTGGCAAGAGGATTACAAAGAGAATCTACCTGAGAGGGAGTTTCCAGTAAGTGCAGCTGCTCTCCTGTGAGCTGAGGCTCTTGAAGAGCAGGACTGCTCATCTATCGCTCTCCCCTCCCTTCCCCGTCCATGAGCGCCCCCTTTCCTAAGCTGGTTAGGGACCCAGGTGTTGGCTTTTGACAGGTCAACACATTCAGGCTTTGGAGTTAAAGACACCTGGATTGATAGTTCTTCCTGCTTACTGAACCTGTGATCTTGAGTAAGATGAATCTCCTTTGTGATGAATCTCCTAGGCCATGGGAAATGGGGGGATCTCGAAACCTCCCTTTATGGTGATTAAGGACTGAGTGTGTGTTAGTTGCTCAGTTGTGTCTGACTCGTTGAGACCCCATGGACTCTAGCCCACCAGGCTCGTCTGTCCATGGGATTCTCCAGGCAAGAATACTGGAATGGGTAGCCATTCCCTTCTCCAGGGGATCTTCCTGATCCAGGGATCGAACCCAGGTCTCCTGCATTACAGGTGGATTCTTTACCATCTAAGCCACCAGGGAAGCCTGTTCAGGACTAAATAACTCCTAAAGATCCCGGTACAGTAAGTATGTAAGTGCTGATTAAATATTCAATTAATAGCTATTAGTTTTATTCCTAATATTTCAGTTCTCCTGGATCCTGCCCTGCAGTGGGTAACCCATGGCGACCAGAGGGTCTGAGGTCCACTTCTGGAAGCTCTCCACCAGTTGCTGGGGGAACTTAGTTAATGTGCATGTTTACAAACACGTTCACTTGTAAATTGCATAATACAAAAATGTAAATGTATACTGTAACCTGGAACTCCATTCTGATGCTTACATTGTGGCAGATAAAGTACTTTAAAAAAAAATGTAGTCCTATCCTATTGATGATTTATTTCTTTATTGGGATAAAAAAACATAGCATTTATCATCTTAATCGTTTTTAAGTATATAGTACATTACTAACAGTATGCACATTGTTCTGCAGCAGATCTCAAACTTTCATCTTGTGAAACTGAAACTCTATTCCTATTGAACAACTTTCCTCTTCCTCTTCCTCCCAGCCCCTGGCAACCACCATTGTTCTTTCTTTATGAGGTGACCAAGTCAGATACCTCTAAGTGGAATCACACAGTGTGTCTTTTTGTGACTAGTTTATTTCACTTAGCATAATGACCTCAAGTTTCACCCAGGCTGTTGCAAAAGGGCAGGACTGCTTTTTTTTTAAGGCTGAATAATCCATTTAATACATCCATAATGTATATGCCACTTTTTCTTTATCCATTCATCTGTCCTGTCCTTTGGGTTGCCTCCACCTCTCGGCTATTGTGAATATTGCCACTAAGAAGATGGGTGTGCAAATAACTCTGAGATCGTATTTCCTATTCTTTTGAATATTTATCTAGAAATGGGAGTGCTGTTCATATAATTCTATTTTTAGTTTTTTTTTTTTTTTTCAGGAGCCTCACACTTTTCTTTAGCAGCTGCAGTATTCTAAATCCCCACTGACAGTGCAAGGGGGTTCTAATTTCCATGTTCTCACCAATATTTTTTGTTTTGATACTGGCCATCCTAAAGCATGTGAGGTGATCTCATTGTGGTTTTCATTTGCATTTCCCTGATTGGTCATATTGAACCTCTTTTCATATGCTTTTTGTCCATCTGTATCTACTTTATGGAACTTTCTATTCAAGTCCCCTATTTTCTAATTGTCTTCGAGTTGTAGGAATTCTTTATATATTCTAGATATTAAGCCCTTATCAGATACACGGGTTGCCTACATTTTTCTCTCATTCTATTGGTTGCTTTTTCACTTTGATTCCTTTGCTGTTCATGAGTTCACTTTAATTTTCATGAGTTCACTTTAACACAGTTCCATTTGTCTATCTTAGTTTTTGTGACCTATGGTTTTGGTGTAATTTTCAAGATATTATTACCAAGCCCAATGTTGTGAAGCTGCCCCCTCCCCCACCAAACACACTTTCTTTTAGAAGTGCCACAGTTTTAGGTCTAGGTTTAGGTCTTTAATCCATCTTTTGAGTTAACTTTTATATGTAGTGTAAGGTAAGGGTCCAATTTCATCCTTTCGCAGGTAGATATTCACATTCTGAGTATCTTTGGCAAGTAGATAACATGGTTTCTCAGCACCATGTGTAGAAGAGACTATCCTTGCCCGAGTTTTGATGCTTCTTTAAGCACATAGGCTGTGGAAGTGGCCCAGGTCTCCCTACGCTGTGAGATCCTTCCTGCATCCTCAACACTTTCTGGAGTAAGTTCTGTTAGCTCCTTTTCACCGATAAGGAAACTGAGGCTGGGTCCAAGTGACCTGCCCACGGTCGTTATAGTGAGCAAATATAGTGTAGGTGGGATTGGAAATGAGTACTTGAACTTTAGAGCCCACAGGGTGGAATGCCCTGGGGATGTTCCTCGTTCTAACCCCAGCAAGCGGGTAAAGAATGAATGAATGAATGAATGTCTCAGGCAAGGCTCGCAGCAAATGGAGGAGCTTGGACAAACCCACTGCTCCGCGCAGGGGTGCTCTCCTCCGTCGCGCATGCGCGACCCCCTGTGCACAGCCAGTTCCACTGCCTCCGCCCCCTCATGGTACAGCCTCTCTCCGTGTGGTACGGCCCGACTTCCCCCACGCCTGGGCCGGGATGGTACGCGCCGCCTCCGCTCGCGGCCCCTCCCCGTCGGTTTCCGCGCGAAAAGCCAGGGTTGCCTGTGCTGCTGCCGCCTCTGCTGCACCTTCCAAGATGCCTGCCCGTACCGCCCCGGCGCGGGTGCCTGCGCTGGCCTCCCGGGCCTTCTCACTGCCTGACGATGTCCGCAGGCGGTAGGTGCCGCGGGGAACCGGGAACCTGGGTGGGTGGCACGGCGGTGGGGGTGGGGGTCATTTCCCCTCGGGGTAGCCCGTGGCCGCCGCTGACAGACGGGCGCGCATGCGTGGGATGGCGCGGCGCGCTGCTGCGGTTGGCGCGGGCAGGGTGGCACTTCCGGTCGCGCGCGCCCCTGGCCGTTTGGCGCCAAAATGGGCCAATGCCCCCCCCCACCCCAGTTCCCTGGTGACTAGAAGCTTGGGGTCTCTTCTGACCTCAGGGTAGAGCAAGCTTTGGGTTTTCCTTGGAGAGCCCCTTCCCGGAGCAGCCTCGGGCCCAGCTCCTGCCGCCAGCCTGGTCGTGCAGGAAGTGGGCAGCCTGCCGCCTCGGGATACCCCTCGGCCCGGGCACTTCGGCCTCCACTTCCGGTGCCCGGTCCACTCGAGGGGGTTGGGCTGGCCTGGTCCCTGGGGGTATTTGGGGGGATTCTCTCGGCGTCCCACGCCAAGCATCCCGATGGCAGCCTCCAGAGACAGATGCCGCCGCCGGTCGGGGCCCAGGCGCGGCCGGCTCAGGTTTGCGAGCCCTGTCTTCCTTGGGGGGCTCCCTCCATCAGCTCATACGGCTAGGGTAGTCGCATTCTGGAAGGACCCCTTATCCTTCAGTGAGGGCTAGGGCTGGGCAGCGTGAAAACTGAGTGGTTTCTTCTAGTAAATCTGAGCCGCGGGCATCAAGGAAGCCTTGCTAGGGAGTACTGGCTGGTTTCCTTGTGTATGTGTGCGTATGTATGTTCATGTGTGGGGAGGGGAGTGAGGGGGGCAGCAGCTAATATTGGGGACTCAGCTACAGCTGATCTGTATACATGGATCTTCAGGCAAGACCATTGTGCACCCTAGGCTTCTTGCTGGTGAAGGGCATGTTTCATTCTTGGAAACTCGCAGACCTCACTTGCAACAATAGTCATGGAAACCAGCCCTGAATGCTTCCAACCAGATTTGTGAACCTGATTTTGCCATTTCCCTATTTCCCTTTGCTTGTTTCCTGTAGTGGTGCCAGACAAGTTCTGATTTGGGCTTTTGAGGGGTGGAGAGTAGGTGATAGGAGGTATTTGGATCTTCCTCCCAGATGTCACACCACTTCTTAGCCACAGTCAGAGGGTGATGTGCCTTGCTAAAGAATCCCTATACATCTCCCCCAAGATAAAACATGACTTGAAGTGGAAATGGATTTATGAAAGTGCCTTGCCTCATTTTAGACCCAGCACAGGGATATTGGGCCCAGCCTTCTTTACCTTGACGGTGAGAGTGCTGCCTCCACTGAGACATCTATGACCTTGGGCAGGTTTCATAAACAAGTCGCATCTGTGGACTTGGACAGTTAACATGGGCTTTAAACTGGTATTGGATTAAATGAGAATATGCCTGGCACATAAAGGCCCCCATGTTAGCATTCTTGACTAATCTAACTTGCTTTTTTTCAGTTCTGCTAATTGTATAGAACACTTTACATGATCTCACTTAATCCTCAACTGGTCTCAAGAGTGGTTGCCTCAGGAATTAACTGTAAGGAAGCAAAGATTTCTGCTAAGATCTGCTTCTTGGCAAAACCTTTCCCTTCTGTGAGGGCTTTTATTGGGCCAGAGCAAGTGTTTTGTTTAGCTGAATTTGAATGTTCTTAGGTGAGTGTTACAGTCCATCAATCCATCATTCACCCTGGGTTCCATATTACCTTGAACTAGAACTGTGTACTGTTAGGTATAGAGTCTGGTTTTAGTTTTTTTTTTTCTTTTCATTTTGGGTTATTTTTTGACTACACCTCACAGCATGTGGGATCCATCCCTGACCAGGGATCGAACCCATGCCCCCCTGCTTTGGGAACATGGAATCTTAACCCCTGGACCACCAGGGAAGTCCGGTATAGACTTAGGTTTCTTCCTCAGACCTCTGACATTGTTACCTTGTGTGACCCTCTCAGTAGACTTTTCTTAAGTTTTGAATTTTAGCTTCTAAAATACAGACGTAAACTTGGCATTCAGTACTCCCTTTAAAATGTTCCCTTATGCCACCTTGTAAATGAAGATATAATTTTTTGATTCATGCAAACTAGGTACCTCATATTATGGATTATACTAAATCTAGTAGAATAGGAACAAAATTTAGGCCTAGTCCTCACTGAGGAATTCTTGTCACTTATGCTAACTTGTGTTTATATGGCAGCTTCTTTTGAGACTCATACCGTTACATTAGCTATATAATGATGCTAGAAAGTGTTCTTAATATTTAGGTATTCGTAAATTTACTTATGGCTGCACTGGATCTTTGTTGCTTTGCGTGGGCTTTCCCCAGTTGCAGCAAGCAGGGGCAACTCTTTGTTGCAATGCGCAGGCTTCTCATTGTGGCTTTTCTTTCGAAGCACCAGCTCTAGGTGTGTGGGCTTCAGTAGTTGCAGCACTCAGGCTCTACAGCACAGGTTTAGTGGTGGTGGCGCACGGGCTTAGTTGCCCTGCGGCATGTAGAATCTTCCCAGACCAAGGATGGAGCCTATGTCCCTGCATTGGCAGGCAGATTCTTATCCACTGTGCCACCAGGCAAGTCCAGTGTTTGAGTTTTTAAAGTGTAACTAAGTGTAAAAGTAAGTTTAGGGCTTCCCAGGTGGTGCTCGTGGTAAAGAATCTGCCTGCTAATGCAGGAAACATAAGAGACGTGGACTCAATCCCTGGATTGGGATGATCCCCTGGAGAAGGAAATGGCAACCCACTCCATTGTTCCTGCCTGGAGAATCCCATGGACAGAGAAGCCTGGCGGGCTACAGTCCATGGGATCATAAAGAGTCGGACACGACTGAAGCGACTTAGCACACACGTGTCCTAAGTCTTCTAAAAATCAGGCCTTTCAGGACAAGCCACATTTTTCCACTTGATTTTTCTTACTCTCCAAGCCATCATCTTTTGTATAGAAAATGCAGTAGTCTTCCCACTTATCTTTCTGTTGCCACTTAGGTCTGTTTTCTCTAAGTGGAAACTTATCCTCTTAGGATATAAGTTGGAGCCGGAGGTTTTCCTGCCCCATACACCATGTGATAACTTGAAGTCCAGGACTGCCGTCCACTTGCCTGATTCATCCTGTGCCCTTCCTTTCCTTACAAGCCATTCAGGTTATCTTTTAGGTTCTTAGGGCCTGAGACCATGCAGAGCCACCATTGTGAGGCTGGGCTCTACCTAACCCCTTCCCCATGGTGGCTACTGTCCATTCATTCCCAAGACTGCTCAGAAAGACAGTCCCCTTTTCCCTGCGATGAGAAGAGATTAAATTCTGTCCATGTACCCCTCATGCTGCCTCTGTAGTCTGGAGTTGATGATCACTTGTCGTCCAAGCATATTTGCCTCATTGGTTGCATCTGCAGCTTAGAATCCAGTAGACTCAGATTCTTGCTTGCTAGACTTTCACCTTCAGTGAAGCCTGAATTGACATACTAATACTAGATACCTCCTCACTCAAATGTGACTCAGCCTTTGTAATTATGACAGCTTTCCTATCTGCTAACCACTCTGATTAGATTAGACTGGGTCTTCAAGTTCTTAACTAGTCTGTGACTCCTGAGTAGGTACGGAAGGCATAACTGACTTTTCTAGTTCTCCCCCGAAGTAGGATTCTAGACGTGCAGACTCCTGGGGTTCAAAGCCCACCCTGCCAGCTATTTGACCAAGTAGTCTAACCTGGTGCTTTATCTATAAAATGAGACAGAGGTTGCCCGCCACACCAGGACTGTGAAGACAGCTGGAAGAGGTAAATGGGGCAGAGCAGCACCCGCACAGAAGCCTGCTTCCCTACTTATCCCGTGGCAGCTGTGTGTTTTACTTCCGTTACTGGTGGTGGGGGTGGGGTGGGGGACATACCTTATTAATCAATTACCAACTTGCAAACCTGATAACTAATAGAGCAGCCCATGCCTGCTTATCATGCCAACCTTCCTATTTGCCTGGCTTCTTGTATAATCATCTGGACCTGTTCTTTTTGCTGCCACCTTAGCTTAGCTTTTGTGCCAGGTGTCCATCCATTCCTCAGTTTCCTATCCTTAATTCTTTGTATTATTTTTTTTTTTTTTTAATTTTTTGTATTCTTGACTTTTGTGATGCTGTTTACTATCTGGGAGCTTCTTCCCTGATCTCCCCCATATTTCTTTTCAATTCTCGGACCCTTATTTTCTTCCAGTCTTAGGATTTCTGCTTTCGGCAGTTGAACAGTACCAGCCAGAGATGCCTCTTTGGAGAGCCAGTTCTAATTTCTGGCTGTTAAATAGCCATGTAGATTCACTGAAATGTCTTTCACTCCTAAAATTCATGGTCTGCTCCCTTCCTCCCTACCAAAAAGTTCTGAATTTCTGGTGTTGTATTAGTTTTTAACTGCTGTCATAACAAACTACTGCAGTCTTAGTAGCTTAAATAAAACACATTTGTTATCCTCTGATTCTGTAGGTCAGAAATGTGGTGTGGGTCTCAGGATTAAAATCAAAGCATCAGCAGGCTATCTTCCTTCCTGGAGGCTCTAGGGAAGAACCCATTTCTTACTCTCTCAGGTTGTCAGCAGAATTCAGTTCCTTGTGGTTGTCGAACTGAGGTCCCTCTTCTTTTGCTGGCTGTAGGGTGAGAGCTGTTCCCAGCGCCAGAGGCGACAGCATCTGTTGACTCGTGGCCCCCTTCCTCCACCTTTTAAGCCTTCAAAGTCAGTTCTCATGTCACATCTTTTTGACCATTCTGTAGTCACATTACTTGAAATGCAGCTGGGAACTTTCTCTGCTCCTAGGATTTAAATAATTTGATGGGGCCCACGTGAGTCATCCAAAATACCCTCTCCATCTCAAGGGCTGTACCCTTAATCACATCTGCAAAGTCCCTTTTGCCACGTAAAGTAACATATTCACAGGTTCTGGGGAATTGGGGGAGAGGGTCCGTTATCCTTCCCTCCACAAATACTGTCTCCGGCCACCCTGTACCACCCACCATGCAGCCAGTTACAGAAGGTACAATTAACAGAGCTTTGTAACTTCTCCAGGATGTTCTCAGCTCCTGCTGTGAAACCATATTACCGATCAGCGTTTCTGATTGAGGATGTCAAGAGTTAGCCGCTCAGTCATGTCTGACTCTGCGATCCCATGCACTGTAGCCCTCCAGGCTCCTCTGTCCATCGGATTTTCCAGGCAACAATACTAGAGTGGCTAGTCATTCCCTCCTAAGAGGATCTTCCTGACCAGGGATTGAACCCTGGTCTCCTGCATTGGCAGGGAGATTCTCTACCATCCAGCCACCAGGGAAGCCCAATTGAGGATGTTAGAGTGATTTAACACCTTATCTCTTTTTAACTAATACATATTGTATATTTCGGGCACCTTGACTTTGTTTTTCCCCAACTAAAATATGACTGATTCTTGGGTTCTATCTCCCCCATGACTCTTCCAATGGTTTGTTAACTATGGAGAAAATCTGTGATTTTTCAGGCTGACATTGCTGACCTCCTTGAGACAGGCAGCCAGCTCCTCTCAGGATTGACCTTTCTTCCCCTGGCCCGACTTGTGTGGGTTTCTTGCCCCTGCTATGGCAGCTGCTCTGCCCAGTTCCCACTGAGCTATCAGCTTCCCTGTGCCCCTCCTTCCTGATGCCATTTATACCCTTCTTCTTCAGAAGCCTCAGACTGAAACTCTGTTGGCCTTCACAGTTGTTGACGTATGTCTTTTGCCTTTCGAGAACTGCTCTGATGGAAGCAGCTAGGAATGAATCATGGGATCTTGGACCAGAAGGGAGCTAAGGTTTTATATATATATAACGTTGCCATCCTCTATGACTACTTGGTTCTTCATAGTTGCTTCTCATCCTCCTGGCTGTGAACCTAGATGGGAGGTAGTGTCACCAGTTTTACTGGGATGGGGATAAACACTCCGGTGAAAGCCTGGGCGTCAGGGGAGGCACACTGACCGGCCTTCCTCCTGCCCCACCTCTGGCTCCTCGGTGCCTGCCCTGGGCTCCAGCCTCCCCCTCCAGGGCTGAGCAGGTTAAATCTAGTCTTCACAGGGTGAGACTTTTGAGATACCCCCAACGTCTGTTTCTCCCTGCCAAGCTAAATATCCCACTTCAATATGAAAGATTAAAAAAAATTCCGACCCCCAGATCTGTCTCCTGCCCAGATGTAGGCGTTGTCAGTGTTGGGCAAAGGGCCCGTTGATGGGCTTCCACCTGAGCGTTGTCCTTGACACCCGAGGTGACCCGGTCGAGGTAGGAGCTGCGTCCTGCCAGGGTTTTGTGAGCACAGTGACTGAAGAAGGTGTGTAGCTGTGGTGCTCTGGCAGTGTGTGTGCCTCTGGCTCTGAGTAACCTGTTCTGCAGTCGTCCTCAACTAAGGCTCTCCCAGGACCTGAGTTGCTTTGGGGGTAGAATGACTTTTGCCTGGAAGGGACTCCACATGCCTCTGGAAAGCCTGACTCTGAATCTTGAGTCCAAATTACACAATGCATGTGATACACAGTATATTAACTACTCTGTCGGTCGCTGCTGTCTTTTTTTTTCTGGCTGTGCTCCATGGCAGTGTGGGTTCTCAGTTCCCTGACCAGGGATCAAATCCACGCCCCCTGCAGTGGAAGCGTGATTGTCTTAACCACTGGTCCACCAGGAAGCCCCTGCTCAGTCTTTCTATAGCCAGACCTCTGCTGACCATCCAGCGCCAGTCAGGAGGCCCCTGCCTGGCAGTAGCTGTATCTCAGCACTCAGCTCGTTGCCGGAAACAGGGTCTGGTGTAGAGGAGGCACCCACAGATGATGTTTGCAGCTGGAAGCAGGACCCCCACCCACTCGGAGTAGCCACTGTCTGTGTCTAGTCCAGCAGAGCCTGTCACTCACATTCCTGTCTGTGCTGCTTACATCTGCCCTCCCTCTGGGAAGGTCCGTCTGGGAGAGCTCTATTCCTGCCCTTTAGGTTGGTGATAACTGAGTACCTTGCCTGGGTGCCCAAAGGGAGGACCCACGCATGGTGGCGGCTCAGTCCTTCCCTGCCCATGGCAACCCCCCTCTGCTGACAGATGCTGGCTTAGCTGGTTGGACCTGTTCTCACCCCGCTGCCCGCAGGAACACTGCCCGAGCCAGGAACAACAGGCTGTCCATTTCCTCTGTGTCTTGCTTCTTGTTCCCTTATTCTCTTTGCGCCCTTCCCCCCAAAAGAGGCAAGACAGTCATCTTCAGTAATCATGTCAGACCATGATTTTTCCAGCGAAACTCATGCCAGTTCTGCACACCTGAATGACTAGGCACAGGTGTTCACAAGGATGAGCTCTTGGGTGAGGCGCCAGCCAGCTTCTCTGACTTCCTGTCTCTCGCTTGTGTGTGGGGCACTCTGTGCTGCCCCAGGTGAGCCCGACTCCATTTCCTACTCATCAGGGTGCTGCCACTCCCGCTCTCCCCATCCTGGCCTTTGGGGATGTTAGCTGACTGTTCCTGCAGCCTCCTGTTGCCCTGGTCCCCTCTTTCTAACCCCTATATGTCCTTCTATGGACTCTTGGTCAGGTCCAACTGGAGGAAGACCACCTGTTGTTCACTTAACTTGGGAAGGACCCCAACTATGCTTCCCCTTTCCCAGTGTCTTTTTTTTTTTAAATCTTAAGTTTTGACTGCACTGTTCAATGTGCGGGATCTTAGTTCCCCAACCAGGGATCAAACCTGTGCCCCCTGCATTGGGAGTGCAGACTCTTAACCACTGGACCGCCAGTGTCTTTAAAATAACATTGTTATAGAGTGCCTCTATCATCCCTTTCACTCTCAGAAAAACACCCCCCAAAAGGGGAACCTCATTTAGATTGCAGATGACTTCTTAATGTGTATGTAGGCACTGCAGTGGGGGGATTCTACACATTGGGGGAGGGGGGAAGAAAACCGTTGTATTTTCTAATATCCGTGTTGAAGTTATTTCCAAAGTTCTTTAAACTGTGGTATTATAGATGAACAGTGTTGCTTAACAAGTGTTTTCTTTCTTCCCTTTTTTCTTTCCCCAGGCTCAAAGATTTGGAAAGAGATAGTTTGACAGAAAAGGTAAGGTCATCTCCACCTTAGCAAAATCTATTATCAGATGTGACTATCTGATAGACTGTGTAACTCATAAAAAGAAAACAAGTGGAATTGGCTCTCTTTTCCTTCAAGTCATGAGGATAACTTGGATGCTTTTGTCTAATGTGCTATATTAATAGGCTGTTATCAGTTAGCTTTTGGTAACTCATCAAGTTTCCCAATCTAGGTTCCCTATCGTCAAGTCTAGATTATAACTTGCCCTGGTCACACTGTTTTTTTCAGAATCGGTTTTGTTCTAATATACCATTATGTGTCTTGTTTCACTTCCTAATCGTCCCATTTTTCACCACCCTGTAGATGGTGTGATATAATCTTTTTTTTAAAAAAATATTTATTTGGCTGCACCAGATCTTAGTTGTTGCACATGAAATCTAGTTCCCTTGCTAGGGATCGAACCTGGGTCCCCTGCTTTGGGAGTGTGGAGTTGTAGCCCCTGGACCACTAGGAAAGTCCCTCTTAAAAAAAAAAAAGTAATATGATCTTAATGAAAATATCACAAACATGTCTTGTGACTGTCTAGTTATCTTTTTAGCCGACTCAGCGTTGCCTGCCATTCAGTCATTGTTATGTGGCTAGGCAATGTAACTGTGCCTTAGTCCATTAGTTCATAGTTTTGGAGTATGGGGACTTCTAAACATATATCCTTCCCTTAGGAATGTGTGAAGGAGAAACTGAATCTCTTGCACGAATTTCTGCAGACAGAAATAAAGAATCAGTTATGTGATTTGGAAACTAAATTACATAAAGAAGAATTATCTGAGGTAAGTCTTCGGGGTCCTGGCGTCCAGAAGACTTGGCCTCCCGAGTAACTGGTCTGTGACCAGGGAGGCTGAATAATCCCAACTCCCCATGTCACCTGGTAGTAATGTAAAGGGAGCACATGTGCTGCCTTATTATTCTCTCATTGCCACTTGTTTACATTCACTGCTACTCAAATTATCCTTTCCTGCTGTAGGAGGGCTACCTGGCTAAAGTCAAATCCCTTTTAAATAAAGATTTGTCCTTGGAGAACGGAGGTCATGCTTTCAGTCGGGAAGCGAATGGATGTCTAGAGAACGGGAGCCAGACAAGCGGTGAGAATTGCAGAGTGGTAATGGCAGAGAAAGGCAAGCCCTCCAAACCTGTCTCCAGACTTTACATGCCCAGGAGAAGCAAGTCTGATGGAGAAGCAAAGTGTAAGAGCATTCGACTCGTTTGACCTTGGAGTGTGGTATCACCAAAGGGGAGGACAGTTAGACTCAGCGCCATAGGTTCATCCCACCCTTCCCCTGGGCAACACTTACTTCTTGTGTATCCATTTGTGTATATATTTTTGGCTGCACTACTCTGGCTTGTGGGATCTTAGTTCCCTGATCAGGGATCATACCTGGGCCCATGGCAGTGAAAGTGCCCCGTCTTAGCCACTGGACCGCCAGGGAATTCCCCCTTGTGTATACTTCTAACTAGCTTAGATGTAGACTAGAAATTTTTGTCTTTGACCAAGTTTGAGAGCATTAGATCTCCAAACGTGGTTGAATTTGAGGTATAAAATAACAGGATCTATTGATACTTAGAACTTCTAAGTTATATGCCTGTTTAAGCTAAACATTTATTCTTAGACTCCTTCCCCGTTTGTAGTCAGAGTCACTCTTCTGAAATTTTTAAAAGAATAAAAGCATGGAACTTGAGCTCAGGTCAAGCTCTTGACCACTTCACCTTCTGAAGACGTAAGCAGAGGTTCTGTTTTCTGTTTCCTTGTGTGTGTCAGGGTTGGGCCCGTCATATAAGAGATTGTGTTAAAATGGTTCAGTAAACTGGCAGGTGCTAATTTGGTGACTCTAATCAAGATGGTGGTTGCTGAGAATAAGAAGAGGAGGATTCTTAATCCTCAGAAGCTGGTCTCTGTAGCAGCCTGGTAATTCTGAAGAACTGTACCTTTTCTGTTAACTTTTTTATTTCTTAATGATTTTTATTGTTTCTTTTTCTTTAAACAGCTGAAGTCTCGTCTAGCCCCAGGATTACAAGGCAGGCTACCAGGCAGACCACCATCACATCTCATTTCACACGGGGGTCAGTATATAATGAATAGACAAGCCCCTCTTTTAGGGTCCAACTGTTTTTGGTAAAACACGTGTAGAATTAGTAGGATATAATTTAGTAATTCTGACTTCCACATTGCCTGGGTTTTCACTTTGGTGTTTTGTTATTATATACTCATGAACAGCATTTCTGATGACCTCATCTGTTTTTACTGTTAATGTTGTTATTCAGTTGCTAAGTCCTGTCTGCCTCTTTGTGACCCCATGGAGTGCTACACAGCAGGCTTCCCTGTTCTTCACTATCGCCCAGAGTTTGTTCAAACTCATGACAATCGAGTTGGTGATGCCCTCCAACCATCTCATTCTCTCGCCCCCTTCTACTCCTGCCCTCAGTCTTTCTAGGAAGCTTCAAATATCTATACACAAAATCACCAAGAGTAGTAAAATGAACCCCTGTGTATGTGGCCCAGTGACAGCAGTTAACAGCTCCTGGTGATCATTTCATCTGCAGCCCCATGTGCTCCAACTGAATTATTCCAAACGAATTACAACTCCATACATACCACATCCCCCCAATTAGGTTAGTTTGAAACAAGTCAGACATGTCATCTTATCCATAAATACTGTATTCTAGATGACAGGGTCTTCCTCTGACAAGTTTTAATTCATATTTTGCTATAGTTGCTAACATTTAGCAAACAATCTTTCTAAGAAGACAAAACAGAACTGTAATTTCACGCCTCACAAAGTGTAATAGCTCCTGACTCCCAGGGATACAGCAGTGCTCACACTTCTGCTTGTGTTAACAGAGTTTGGTTGATTTCTTCCTTAGTCCTTTTAAGAGTCCTTATTTTCTTGCCATCTATTTAAAGAAACTAGGTCTTGATTTAGCTTCTGGATCTGGCTGAGACCTCATCATTAATGGTGGTTAATGTGTTCATTTGTCTCTGGTTTTCTATGAACTGGTAGCTAGGTCTAGAGGCTTGTTCAGATTCCAGCTTTATTTTCTGAAACTTCATTGATCAACTGGGGCTGTCCATCAGAGGCATGTCACGTCTCTTTGGTGATGTTAGCAGCTGTTGATCAAAATCTAGATCCATGATTTCATAAGGTTTGCAAAATGGTGGTATTCTAAACCTGTCATTTGAAGAAACATTAAACTTTAACATTCTGACAATGAGGGCTTCTTGGAGGGAAGGGGGAGTCCATGCCCCGAATCTTCCCAAGCAGAGGGAGGAATGTATCAGTAAGTTGCTTCTTGCCTACTGGAGGTCTAGGGTTGGGCTGAGCTAACAGTTGGCTTTACTCTGTGTGACAGCCCTGCCAAACGAAAACCCGAGGAAGAACCTGAAAAAGTGAAGTCAGATGATTCTGTTGATGAAGAAAAAGACCAGGTAGGGCTTGCGTTTAAGTTTCTTAACTCTGCATTATTTTGGTACATTTTCTGTAATTGTGAATTTATGCTTGGTCTGTCTATGAACCAGAAGTGACTGAGAAGGTGTTAGAACATATCCCTGGACCCAGGGCAGTACAAAGTGTATCATGATTAGACCCGAGGGCTTAGCATGCCCATAACTTTAGTCTATTCTCTCCTGTCTAGTTTCCTTCCTGTCCACCTGTCAAGATTAGATAAACCAGCAGATGTGATGTGTGTAAAGCATTTGCTTCTGACATCAGATACGCTCCTTTCCCACATCTAATTTTTCTATAAGAGTAGAATTGTTATGTTATTATGTGCATTGTAATAATGCTGCTTAGACTTTTTAGGTTGGAAAACTGATGATTTGCCAAAGGCCTCGGGTAAAGACAATGTCTCTGGTGCTGTCCCATGTGGCTTAAGGGCAAATCTAGGTAATATCAGCTGGCCACATGCTGTCTATTTCAGTTCTGCCACAGGATTAGCTGTGTAATTCGGGAAGTCTGTAGGCTTTTGGGTGGGTAGTAAATGCCTTGTTACCTGCTAAAGATGACTATCCATGGTTTGTTCTAAGGCTGGGTGTCTCAACCGAGGCCTTGACTTTTGGGGGCAAATAAACCTTTGCTGTAGGGGTCAGTCCTGTACACCGTAGAGTGTTTAGCAAGGTCCCCACCCCTACTCACTAGATGCTGGTAGCATTCCTTCTGTCTCCCAGTTGTGACAACCAAAATCACTTTCAGTCTTTCCCAGATGTCTCAGAGGGGCAAAACTGCCCTAAGTAAGAAGCACTGAGCCCGGTATCACTGAGATAGACTTGATAAGACATGCTCATTCTCCTGTCTTATTCTTGGAAATTATATGCGATCGTTCATGACCCTTATTCAGGCGTCTGTAGACTTAGCAGCAGCAGCAGCAGTTAGGTTTAGTCAGAGTACCCACTCACAGTGGGAAACCGAGACAAGGGGAAACGTCTTGTCTAAGCCATGTGGCCAAGTCCCTTGCCTCCCAGGAGAACATGTCATGGGAAAGCTGGCTCTTACAATATTGATAAGTCTTTTAAAAAAACAAAAGCACATGTACCAGTTTGAGTTGTTATTTTCCCCTCTTCTGACGTCTTGGAGGGCTTACATAGCCTTTTCTTTTCGCTTTTAAAGAAATTAACCAGGGCATTCTTTCCCAAGTAGGAAGCTGTTTCACTGGTGGTGTGTGTGAGGCCTTGGGGACTTCGAGGTTGAACCCCTGTAGGAACAGGGTTTATTCCAGCATGCTAGAGTCCTAGTGCACCAAACCAGTGATATCAGATGGTATTGGGCAAATAAGTAGTAATACGGAGGTAACCTTATACTTTAGCCAGTTTAAAGTATCTTTTTAAAAAAAATATTTATTTTTGTGTTTATTTGGCTGCATTGGGTCTTAGTTGTGGCCCGCGGGCTTAGTTGCTCCACGGTGTGTGGGATCTTAGTTCCCCGACCAAGGTTTGAACCCTGCATTAAAAGGCAGATTCTTTACTGCTGGACCACCAGGGAAGTCCCCCAATTTAAAGTTTTGCGACCTTACTATGTTTTTTTTTTTTTTAAAACAAGTATTACCTATATTTGGTAAAACAGTACAAACAGCTATTGGGTACAAAGGGGTGGTACTCCCACCCTTCTGTCCATCCTTCTCCCGTCCCTCCTTCCTGTCTGTCCTTCTAGAGGCGAGCATTTATCAGTTTCTAATACATTGTTTCGGATTGTATGTCTATACATAGTACTGTATTATATTAGTATATAATCTGTATTAGGGTTCTCCAGAGAAATAGAGTCAGTGATATCTGTATATATAAGATTGATTTTAAGCAGCTGATTCACACAATGTCAGACTGGCAGGTCCAAAATATGCAGGACAAGCCAGTAGGCTGCAGATGCAGGGAAGTGTTGATGTTGTAGCTCAAGTCTGAAAGCAATCTGGAGTCAGAATTTTGTATATAATACACACACACATAGACTAATTCCATATAATATATTATGGAGGGACTCTGTGTAATTTAACCAGCTTTCTCCAATGGTAACATCTCAACTGTAATACACCAGTAAAGCCAAGGAATGGACATTGGTATAATCTACAAACTTTGTTCACTCTGCATGCATAGTCAGATGTATGTGTGTGTGAATTCTTGTAATCTCCACCTCAAACAAGATATCTGCTTCATCACCACAATATTTTTATCCTGTTTAAATACATACATACAGATATCCTAGAAATGGCAAATCTTGTGAACCTAGGAAAGCAGTATCCTGTCTGTTCATTGGAGGAGAGCTGGTAGCCAGTGTAGGTTGTCATCAGCACTTCCTGATGGGAATCCCAAAGTACTGGCTTGATTCTTTTGCTAACATTAACAAATCCCTGACATGAGGTGGATCTTTGACTTCACATAGCATCACTAGACAACCTCTAGTTGTGCAGACGTGTGCTGGGTCAACGCCTGGGCCTCTCCTTTGTTTTGAGGCTGGTGGGACATCAACACCAGAGTGACAGTTGCCCACATCTTTCCCAAACTCAGATTACCCCCAACCCCTGTTTATAACAGTGCATGCATGCATGCTAAGTTGCTTCAGTTGTGTCCGACTCTTTGTGACTCTCTGGACCGTAGCCCTCCAGGCTTCTCTGTCCATGGGATTCTCCAGGCAAGAATACTGGAGTAGGTTGCCATGACCTCCTGCAGGAGATTTTCCTGACCCAGGGATCGAACCTGTATCTCTTGTGTCCTGCATTGGCAGGCAAGTTCTTCACTACTAGCGCCACCTGGGAAGCCTGTATTTAACCATATCAAATGTATTTACTTCACGCTTTGACTCGTGCTTTGGTTTTGATCTTCTTTTGAAATAAATATTCTTCTCGTCCCTTCTCTTCACATAGGAGGAAAAGAGACGTCGAGTTACATCCAGAGAACGGTAAGAGTTTATACCTTTTTGTTCTGTGTAATTTGTAATCTTGACTACTGAAATTACTTTTCTGAAATGTTTTAAAAGGAAGAACTAGCGAGTTGCCAGAGTGATCTTAGGTAGCTTAAGGATGCTGAGTTTGCAACCAGATAATTAAACCTTGTGATTCAGGTCAAATTCTCTTGCAAAGAGTGAATTGGGGTGGGGGGCAACTGGCAGTTATCAGAAGTAGATCTAAAGGTTGTATTGAATGTTAAATGTTAAAGTAATATGTACTTTTCAGGAGTATTGAGATAAGGATTAGCTTTTGGTGGTCGGGGGGAGCAAGGAAGCCCTTTTGAAAACTGCTTCCAGGGGAGGAGTCTCTGAAAGTCATCCTTAGAGTGTATTATCTTGCTTGACAGAGTTGCTGGGCTGCTCCCTGCAGAAGAACCAGGAAGAGTAAGACCAGGAACACACATGGAAGAAGAAGGAAGAGATGATAAAGTAAAGCCTGGTCACCTCCGTGTTTGTCACTTCCACCTGAATCAGAGTCCCCATTTGTTCTAGGAAGAGGGATCAGGGCGTGGAGAGCATGTAGGAACAGAATGACTTTCACTAATGATCACAATGACCTTGACTTAGCAAAAATGCTCTTCAAACTCCTCTTTCTGCTGCTTCTCTATGTGGAAGGTGTGTTTATGTGGTTCTGGTGACAGTAAACCACTGATAGGCCTAGAAGTCATCTGGACCTCTGTTCTTGATCAGTTAATCACACAGCTTCAGCCTCTCCCCTCGCCTGCACATCTCGGTTGCTCACGAGGTCTTGGTGGAGACCTCACTTTCAGACACACAAGGTTCTCAAGTGCTCTAGCATTGTGCAGGGTTAAAGCTGCATTCATTACTGAGATCAGGCCAGTTTTTTCCCCAGACTTGTGGCTCCTTTGTAAAAATCGGGGTGGGCTTAAGGTTCTGTGAAATACAGATGTACCACTGAATCCCACCTCAGGAGCTTGGGAGGGGATAGAAGAAGTAATTGGGGATCTAAAGTGTGAGCTTTACCATGAGACAGGACTGCCTCATATGATAAAAGGCTGACATTGGTTAGTCACAGGTGGTGGAACAAGCTCAGATCCCCAAAAGTTTTATGACCACACTGGTTAGAATTTCCTCAGAAACTCCCATGGGTGGTGTGTGCCCTTGAGAGCCTGTTGAAGAATGGGTATCTGTTATTTTGTCCTAATGGGGAATCAACCAAGATGCATGATAATTCTTGAACCATTGGGTACTTGAAGCTAGTCTTTAATTGATCACTTCCCTACTCTGATCCTAGTTAAAGTTAGCAGCGGTTACAGTTGGGACACATGTTAAATCGTTTGAGAACAAGAGGTTCTAGTAGCTGGCTCAGACACCACCCTCCGAAGAAGGATTTAGGGCGTGATTGAAATCCCTCATCTATGACCAGACTCTTGGGATCTCCTCTTGCAGTAGCAGGGTCTGCCATGTGTTTTTTCTGTTTACATCATCAACCTTTGATCTCCTCACAGAGTGGGAGGGGTTCCTGAGGCTGAATTCTGGAGACATGTGTTTAGCTCTCTAAATTCAGACTCCAAATGATTTGTTGTCCATGTTTGAGATGGAGCTCTTGTTCCAATTGGGTCATGCTACTTCATTCCTTTATATAGATTCTTGTTTGATTAAGTTATCAAGGAGATTGTCAGCACTTAATCCTGACAAGTGACAGTAATTTTGCCCACAAATCCATCTTAAACAGCAGAATCTGTCTAAGAGTTCTTTAACTTCCTGCCTACCTACCCCACCAAAAAAAAATGTGCTATCTGAAAAGAAGAGAATCCTTCTTCTCACTAGCTAGACTATAGGATCAGTTTAGGTATTTTATTTCCATAAAGTTCTTTAATAGAAAGATTAGAATCAAACGGGGGAAAATTAACTAGTCTTTTTTTTTTTTTTTTTGCCTCCCTGTCCCATCCAATTAGGAAGAAAAGAGACTCAGAAATCAAACCAAAGAATCGTAAGTACAGTTAACATGCCTTTTGTACTTTGTGAAATTTACTTCCAAATTTACTTCCAGAAGTAAGTGTTCTCGTAAAAATTATGGATTGGACAGAGGATTAAGGTCATACATGTAATGTGTGGGTAACTTCTGTTCTTGGAAGGTCAGGCAACCATAGGGTAGGCTGAGGTCAACTGAGATTTACCTGACCTTGACCGCTGGCCTGTCCTTAGTGGTCTGTCCTTAACTGGTGTTCACATAGGAAGCAGTTTGTCAGGTGGTGTCAGGTGGTGTTTAAGGAGCATTGAGCAGCTCTGCCTCTCGCCCACAGCTGTGAAGACTATGACAAACCGCCCCAAAGCTCAGCGGCTTAGGACAGTAGGCACTTTTTGAGCTTACATGTTTGTGGCTCAGTGGCCATTGACTGCTGGGCAGAGCCGCTTCAGCCCTCGGCCTAGGCCAGCTGGAGCGTGCGCACTCAGCAGTGGCAGTGTGTGAGGGCGGCAGTGGAGAGCAGCCTCTGACATGCAATGGGCTGAAGCAAGTGTTGACCGGGCCTGAGTCTGGGGTGGGCAGAACTCCTGAACCGAGTGCCCGGGCCCTGGTGGAAGGAGGGGAAGACTTGTCAGATGTCACCTCAGGCCAGCTAGCAATCCTGCACAGGAGTCCAGCACAGGCAGGGTTCCCGTCAGGTTATCAGGGATCAGGGGAACCTTTTTGTCCCTTGTTTTTAAACTGCGGCATGTCTCAGCAACACAGGAAGTGTTGGTGGCCCTTCTGAGATCGTAAGTTCTGAAGTACCAAATGCCTCTTGGGTTTCTTGCAATGAAAACTTACCCTTCAGATGAGAAAAATCATTCATGCTCTAACTTGGAGGAGGGAACCGTGTACACCCTCACTGGGGCTTCTTGAAAGGGAGGTGGGCTCCCTGAGCTGACTGTGTGTTTCCTCCTGTGACAGGACACCTAAACAGAAAGCTCAGGAGGAGCCAGACAGAGATGCGAGGCCTGGAGGAGCTCAGGCTGAAATGAGTGAAGGAGAAGACAAAGTAAAGACTGACTCGTATTGCTTATCTCTAACCGACCCTTGTGTTCCCAGTTGGTTGGGAGAAATGTCATGGGTTGGGGCTGTGCATTGAAATCCAGCCCTACTTGCCCTGGGGTGGTTTTGGGCAGGTGACCTGCCCCTCCTTGTGGGGGTTGGCAGCTGTCGCTGCATGTTAGTGCCTGATACGTAGTGAGCGTGCAGTTGCCTACTTATGGTAATGGTGGCAAGGGCCTATGTGTGCCTGGACCAAGATGTTTGTGGAACCAGCTTCTCTTCATAGCCTCTGGCCTGAGAAGTCTTGACGTGTCACCCCAGGTAGACGTGTCATCATGCTTGTCCTGCTTTATCAACCAGCCAGTCTCCTGAGTTCTGAGTCTAGCTCCTCGCATCCCCGCCAGCTCCCACAGTTCAGCTTAGTGAGCATAGTTAAACCCTGAAATATTCTACACTGACCCAGGGGTGGGCCTGTATAAAAGCCTCAGATGGTGAGGTTATCCACGGCTGTAAACTCCAGGGAAGGGGGCTACATCTGCTGGGGGCTGCAGCACAGGGATCTCATTAGGCTCCTTAGCAATTTGCTCTGAGAAAAGCCAAACCAGGATGGTCTCAAGACCGTCTCTGGTTTTCTGTGAGACCCAGGGAGCAGAGCCTGAGGTCGGACGTGCTGGTCCTGAGTGTTGTCACTCCAGTGGGCACCCTGCTTGTTCTGTGGCACGTGATCCTTTCGGTGTATCACCTCCAGCTTGTTCTAACCTCTTACTGTCTCATCTTTTCTGATTACTCGTGATCTTAATCGTCGGCACTTGCCTGGGATCCCTTCAGGCCTAGAGAGATCTCAGCGATGGTGTCAGACCATCCGTTTTCCTCAGACAGCAGCTGGTAGGAGCTTCAGACCCCACAGCCAGCGCTCTTGTCTCATGGCAGAAAAGGACGAAAGGACCAAAAGTTTGACTTTTTGTCTAGTTTTTTTTTTTAATTATTGACTTAATCTGTGTATACTTCTTTATAAAAATCAGCAGCCTATCAGAAAGATAGTTTTTGTATGTGGGCTCAGCTGTCTTTAATGAGTTTGTGACCAAGTTGGGAATTCCTACTTCTGTTTCTTTCCCATACTGGATTCCAAAGTTTAGTTTTGTCACCCTCTTTCCCCACTCCTGTCCCAGTGCCTATTTATATGACATCTTCACCCCTGACCAAATGACAGATGGAGCTATAGACATTTGGGCCAACATAAGCAAAATGGCTCTAATAGTCCCTTTTGGTTTGAGCTATCCCAGGACAGGGGTATGTAAATTGTGGTCCCCAGGCCAAAGTTGGCCCTCTGCCTGTTTTCATAAAGTTTTATTGCAACACAGCCATGCCATTTCACTTATGTATTGTTTCTGGCTGTTCTTGTGCTGCAGTGGCGCAGTTGAGGAGCTGTGACGCAAGTCTGTGGCTTGGAAACCTGAAAATGTCTATTTTTTGGCCCTTTACAGGAAATCTGCCAACTCTTGTTTGTAGGCGTTAGGGAAATGACTTAAAATTTTTGAAGCCTCATCTCTAGCCTGTAGACCTGCCCAGATTTTCCAATTCTTTCATCCCACGGTGCTGCAATCATTAACTAATACTTTGGGGTTTTGTCTCACTCTTGCTCAAATTAATTTTCCCCCCTTTATTTCTCTACCCACACGTTTCCCCTCTCAGGATGAAAAGAGGCACAGAAGTCAACCCAAAGATCTGTAAGTGGCTAAAATGCTTGTGCTTTTGTGCTGTGCTTTCTGTGGTTTAAATTACCAGAATATCTGTTGGAGGTCTGTATGGAAGACTGGATCGGTTTGGGTGGGGCTGGAGGAGAAATCAGCCTGTGGGCCCATCGACCCTGTCGCCCTCTGCCACGTGGGTAGCGCTCCTATCAGCACACTGCCACGTGTCTTAGTCTCCAGTATCTCATCAGGCCCCGAGTCTGAGGGTCACACGGGGCGTCCGCGGGCCTCTTTTCAGGGTCACGTGTTGTGATGCACCTCTGGAGCCACTGTGACAAGGGGACTTTCTTTTGGATGGGAAGAAAGTGTCTGTTCACCAGATCTGTTCTGAATATTTTGCTTTTCTATAGGGAGGCATTAGTTTGTCATTTTTTATGTGAATTGGCAATATAGGTTTTAAGCTGACATTCGGCTTATTTATTTATCCAATAGAGCTAGCAAACGGAGACCAGAAGAGAAAGAACCTGAAAGAGTAAAACCACAAGTTTCTGATGAGAAAGATGAAGATGAAAAGGTAAGCTTTTGTTTTTTCAATTCTACTCTGTTTCATAATCTCCCATTGGCTGGAATATCTTAAAGTGATTTTTAAACAGTTTTCCTCATGGTGACTTTCAAATGTACCCCAGAGAAGGCAGAAAAGGGTAGCAAGCCCCCATATTCTCATCAACCTTCATCAGTTATCAACCCATGACTAGGCATGTTTTACCCAAGCCTTAGTTATTCTCCTTGCCCTCCCTCACTCTGATAAACAGATCCCAGACATATTACTAAAATATTAACAGAAGTGCTTCTAAAAAGGAAAAGAGTCTCTTGAAGATCATCACAGGAACTTCCCTGGGATCCAGTGGTTAAAACTTTACCTTCCAATGCAGGGGGTGCAGGTTCAGTTCCTGATTGGGGAGCTAAGACCTCACATGCCTTGTAGCCGAAAAAAACAAAACATGGAACAGAAGCAATATTGTAACCAGTACAATAAAGACTGTAAAAATGATCCACATCAAAAAATACTAAAATAAACACCACCACAATACCATTTTCCTAACACCGTAGTGTCAGAGTCCAGTCTCTGTCCAGGTTTCCCTGATGGTCTGCATTGCGAGTTTTACTGTCTGGTCCAGGACCCCAGCTGAGTCTATACGAAATACTTGGTTGCTATTTGTCCTCAGTGTGCCATCCACAGTGTCACCCCATCCTCTTACTTGCAGCTGGTGTAAGTAGCCAGCTTACCCATAGCATTTGTGGGTCCTGAGAACCCACAGCCCTGTCCCCTGCAGACCACTCGTTAGGTCCAGAGGCTTGACCAGAGGCGTGTCTCTTGTTTCCCAGAGGACTTCCAAGGTGGAGCTGTGTGCTTCCTGTTACATCACACCAGAGGCATGGTTATCTTTGTAAGGCTTTAGGACTAATCACTGAACCCACGTGCCCTCAGCCTGATTCATCCATTATAAAGTTCCCCTCAGCTTTTCACCTTTTCACCTGTTTTTAACAATCATTGCTTAAATCCATTATTTCACTGGGAGTTGCAGAGTGATAGTTCTGTCATTCCTTCATTTACTCAGAATAATTCTAGAAATAAGTTTCTCTTATTAGTCACCAGGGGTTGGGATGGTACCATAACCAAATACGACAGCCTGGGTAACTTAACCAACAGACGTTTATTTTTCTTACAGTTCTGGAGAATACAGTTCACATATCAAAGTACCAGCAGGGTTAGTTTCTGGAGAAGTCTTTCTTCCTGACGTGTGGATGGCTGCCTTCTTTCTGGGTCCTCACATGACCTTTCCCTGTGCAAGCACATAGGGAGAAGAAGAGCGCTCTGGTGTCCTGTTGGATTCGGTCTCTCCCACTTAAGACCTCACTTAACCACAGTCACTTCCTTAAAAGCCTCATCTCTAAATACGGTCACATTTGAGGTTAGGGCTTCAACATAAGAATTGGGTTGGGGAGCAGGGACAAAACTCAGTCCATAGCTCCCCATATCAATTATATACTTACTGAGGTACCACTTAATTCAGGAGAGCTAATTTTTGTCAGACTTCTCTGGTGGCTCAGGGATAAAGAATCTGCCTGCTAATGCGGGTTCTATACCTGGGTGGGGAAGATCTCCTGGAGGAGGAAATGGCAACCCACTCCAGTATTCTTGCCTGGGAAATCCCATGGACAGAGGAACCTGGTGGGCTGCAGTTCTATGGGGTCTTCAAAGAGTCAGATGCGACTTGGTGACTGAACAACAAAAATTTCTGTCTTTTTTTAAAAAACTAATCTCTTATGAGTCTTTTAAGGAAGTCTGGTTATAAGAATTTTGTTTATTAAGACTAGACACTGGAGGTGGCTTGGGTCTCACTGGTTTTCTGACTGCCTTCCTGCCTCTGACTAGGTTTTGTGATGACCGTGTACATAAAATTCTTTAACTTTGCAACATAGTCTGGATGGAAAAGACTTTTTTACCCTTCACTCTTCTGTTTTCTCTACTTAGGAGGAGAAGAGACGCAGAACTACATACAGAGAACTGTAAGAACTTATTTTTTGTCTTTCTACCAAGCAGATCATAATACTAAAACAGTTGTCTGAGAAAGAAAGAAAAGGGGGCGTTTAGTGACTTCCTGGAGCCGCCTTAGCTTTGTGTGTGATGAATAGTGAGCGTAGGACTGAGACATGCCAGTTCTGCTGTGTGAGGCAGGTCCCCTCTGCATGGTAAAGACATACTTACCCCTTATGCAGCAGCTGGCGCTCATCTTTGTCTGGATCCAGTGTAACTGGCAGAGTCTGACGTGTCGTGTAATAACTAAAACAAACCTGCTTTGTTCCCAGAACCGAGAAGAAAATGACTCGAACCAAAATAGCAGTAGTGTCCAAGGTAAACGTCCACCTGGGAATAGAAGCCGTTGTGTGGCGCTCAGGGGCAGGTTCGGGGCGGACTCTGAGCGCCGTCTGTGCTCTTGTTCCCGCAGCCCGACCCTCCCAAGTGCACCGAGTGCTTGCAGTACCTGGACGACCCCGAGCTGAGATACGAGCAGCATCCCCCCGACGCGGTGAGTCCCCGCTCCGTCTGTGGCCGCGTGGTCCCGTCTCCTGCATCTCTGCTCACTGGTCCATGTCTCTCAGGTGGAAGAGATACAGATACTGACCAACGAGAGGTTGTCCATCTTTGATGCCAACGAATCTGGCTTTGAGAGTTACGAGGATTTGCCCCAACACAAACTAACCTGCTTCAGGTAACTGATAGGTTTTGGGTGTGTGTGTGTGTTTTATTTATTTTTTCCTTAAATCCTGCTGGAGTCTTTTTTTCCTTAAATCCTGCTGGAGTCTTTTTTATTTATTTGGCTGGGCTGGCTCTTTGTTACTCCCTGTGTTTTTCTCTGGTTGTGGCGAACAGGGGCTACTGTTTAGTTGCAGTGTGCAGGCTTCCCGTTTCGGTGACTTCTCTTGTCGGGGAGCGCAGGGTCTAGGGTGCGGGGCTTCAGTAGTTGCAGCTTACGGTCTCTAGAGCACAGGCTCAGTAGTTGTGGTACGCGGACTCAGTTGCTCTGTGGCATGTGGGGTCTTCCCAGACCAGGGATCGAACCCGTGTCCCCTGCATTGGCAGGAGGATTCTTTACCACTAAGTCACCAAGGAAGCGCAGGTAACTAATATGCTTCTTATCATAACAGGGCATTTTCCTAAAGACACCTTAGTTCTTAATATCCTAGTAAAGTTTTCAACACCTAGTTTGCAACATTTCTTAAGCTGCTAACACTTCAGGGCCACCAAGCTGGTAGACGAGTGGTAGGTCTTTGGTTGTTAAAGCTATACCTGTTAGATCTTGAGTGGGTAAATATCCTTTTTAAAAAAATCACTTATTTGGCTGTGCCAAGTCTTAGTTGTGGCTTGCAAATCTTTAGTTCTGCTGTGTGGGATCTGGTTACCTGAAGAATTGAACCTGGGTCCCCTGCATTGGGGAGCATGGAGCCTTAGCCACTGGACTACCAGGGAAGGAAGGCCCTTGAGTAGGAAAATATCCTAAAGCTCATTCATTCCGCTGAGGGCCAGCTGTGTGCAGTGGGTATTATAGATTCAGCACTTCAGGCCCCTGGTTTCATGGAAGCAGAACGAGCTGTGCCTGTGGGTAGTGACATTGTGATGGATGTGAAAAGCATGGGGAGCAGAGAGAGTGGGTGGGAGAAAGTTGTTCAGAATGGAGGGGAAGGGACTTGAGCAAAGACCTCAGCTTTAGAACAAGCCAAGGAGATAGTGAGGGAAAGACATCCAGGAGGAGGGAACAGCAGGTGGAGGCTGGGAGGGGGGCGTGTGGGCTGTGGATGACTAGGTAAGAGGCTATGTGGCTGGAGTGGAGGGGCCGGCGGCGGGGTGAGTGGTAGGGGATGCGGTCGGGGAACAGGGACCCAGGGCGGGGGCTGGATCCTGCGGGGCTCTTCATTTCGAGGCAGTGATGCTGGGGTCTTCTTAGTGGATGTCCGTGGAGTTTGGACTGTGGGGCTCAGACAAGCCTGTGATTGAGCAGAGTCCCCATCCTCTCCAGCCTCCTTCGTTCTGCTCTCTCCTGCTCACTGGAGGTGCTTCCCTTTCCTTCTCTGTGGGAAATATCTTGGCTCCAGCTCATGTCTTCTTTCAGGCCTCGGCATGTGCTTTTCCCCTCCCTGGACAAGAGAATAGTAGGGGCGGCTGGATCACCTTTTATAAAGCCTCAGGTGGAATCATCTTGAGATAGTCTTCCTGACGTTCCTGCCCCACAGTGGGCTAGAGGGCTCTAGGAAACCCCAGTGTGTTTCTTCCGCAGTACTCTGTATGATCGTCATGGTTGGGTGTTTCTCCCCCTCTCCACGAGCAGGAGCCTGTTCCGCACTGGGATGCTGTTCATGGCCTCATGCTTCCCTGTGGCGCTGCTGGGGCAGAGGCTTGCGAGAACCCAGGGCTGGAGCCACTGCAATCAGGAGTGTCAGGGCTTGGGGTCTCTGGGTGGCTCCTCGAGAACAGGTCTGCCCCAGACTCCTTCCTGTGGGTTGGGAAGTAAGAACACATGTCCCAGGAATGACATGCCTTTGAGCATCTGGCCGTTGAAGCCAGACCACCGGGGTTAGCTGGGGACTCTGTTTACCTCTGGTCCTTGGGGTGAAAGTGGCAGGTGGAAAGTAGCCCCTTCTACATACTAGTGGGCCCTGCCCCCGCCTGGGACTCGGCATTTCTCCCTGATGTCACCTTTCCTGATGAAGCACGTGGACAGTCTGTCAGGCTGGGCCCTGGACCCTCCCCTTCTGTGCGTCCACAGCATCCTGCCCTCCATGGGTATGTGTCCATCTTTCCCCCGTCTTCAGGTCCTAATGGCAAGGCCGTGACCCTTGTCTTTCTGCTATGCCTGGTGCAAGAGCTCCACTCAAAGTACTCATGTTTTCATTTTGTTTTAATTTGGTAAGATTCCAAGATGAGAATTTCTTGGCTTCCAGGGGCCTAGGCGGTGGGAATGTGGTAGGGGATACTCTCAGACCTGTACAGCACCTCTGGCCTTGAGGCCCGCACGGGCAGGTCCGTAAGCAGAACCCACCCCAGTCCCATCCTGTTTTCTCAAATTCAGGATCCTGCTCAATGATGCGCATTCTGCAGATGTCACACAGCATCTCTAGGCGGTGGATGTTCTTGAACTTGAGGCTTAACCCCCCAGAAGGAGGTGGAAGTCCCTCCTTCTCGTGTCCTCAATGCACCTCGCCTCTTACAATGTTGTGTAATATGCGTTATTTTTTTTGAGGTGAAAGTCGTAATGCAAAACTAACATATAAAATAGTGTGAAGCAGTAAATCCAGAGAAACAAAGCAGATCAGGACTTGCCGGGGTGGTGTGGGGAGGGGGAAAGGAGTGACAGCTCAGTGGCTGTGAGGTTTCATTTTCAGCAACAAGAACGTTTTGGAGCCAGAGAGGGTGGTGGCACAAGTCTGGGTAGGATGTATGGGAGCAGCCAGTGCGTCTGCACAAGCCACTCCCCAATGGAGGGCGCACCAGGGGCTCCCCTGTGAGGCTTCTCGTTGTTGGTCTTGCTGACCTCTCCACGTTCCCTTTTCATACTCTTACTCTTGGTACCCAGGGGGGCAGATCAGAAGCTGTGGGGTGAAAGAGCACCGTACTGACCCAGTGTTCTGGCAGTCAGGGAGATAGTGGAGTCTAGGAACCACACCTCGTCCCCCCTGTGTCTGAGCTTGACTCTGTACCTCTGCCTGCCTTTGGTCTCCTGGTAAATGGCCTCTGTCACCCGTCTAGTGTGTACTGTAAACGCGGTCACCTTTGCCCGATCGACACCGGCCTCATTGAGAAAGATGTTGAGCTCCTCTTTTCTGGTTCAGCAAAGCCGATATATGAGGATGACCCATCTCCTGAAGGTAAGGGGAATGTTCCACATTGTCTGGGACGGTCAGTTTATAAACTGAACAGAGTCTGGGCTGTGAGCAGATACAAGCAGTCTCGCTCTGATGGCTGCAGTAAGGCTGCCTGGCTCACCTGATCAGAGGTGTGGCTCAGGTGGGGACTCAGTGCCACTTAACCTGCTTGGGTTTTTGAGGCATATTCTTTTAGTCATGTCCAACTCTGCAACCCCATGGACTGTAGCCTGTCAAGGCTCCTCTGTCCATGGGATTTTCCAGGCAAGAAGATGAGTGAGTTGCTATTTCTTAGTCCACTTCATTTCAAGAAACCTTTTCCTCCTCTTTTAGGTGGTATTAATGGCAAAAATTTTGGCCCCATAAACGAATGGTGGATTGCTGGTTTTGATGGAGGTGAAAAGGCTCTTCTTGGCTTTAGCACCTGTAAGTATGTGGCCAACTGTGGACTGTTCTGGAATCTGAAAGATGCTTCTGTCTTCCATGGGGCTTGGTTGGGCTCTGGGAAGTCTCAGGCTCCCATGACCAGGCTTGGTTGGGCTCTGGAAAGTCTCAGACTCTTGTGACTGTGTGGGAAGCATGTCGGGCTTGATTGGGATGGCCTCTTGTACTAGTTACAACTGACCCTGGAACTGACCTTGCAGCTGAAACCCAGACCGAATTCCAAAAGCCAGAATCAAGCTAGAGGAAAGCCACTGGCCAGTCTGTTCTCTGGTTGGCTTAGACAGGCCCCTTCTGAATGAGCTAATCCTGACCATACTTCATGGGTTTTGACATTTGAGTGTGAAATGACTCTCTGCCTGTTCCGTGAGCCTTGTAGCCTCATCCCTGCCCTTTGGCTACTGCTGCTGCCATCAGGTTCACACTGCTCTTATCCATCTGTCCACTCCAGCATTTGCCGAGTATATCTTGATGGATCCCAGCCCAGAGTACGCACCACTATTCAGTGTGATGCAGGAGAAGATCTACATAAGTAAGATAGTGGTTGAGTTCCTGCAGAGCAACCCTGACTCCACCTATGAAGACCTGATCAATAAGATTGAGGTAAGAGGCTTAGGTGCTTCATTATCTGGGATTCACAGATTGTTTACATGTGATGTTGTTCATTCACTGATTTGGGTCCAACTCTTGGTGACCCCATGGGCTCCAGCCCTCCAGGCTCCTCTGTCCATGGGGTTTCCTGGGAAAGGATACTGGCAGGCAGGTTCTTTACCACTGAGCCACATGGAAAGTCCCACTTACATGTGATACAGATGTACTACATGTTTGTTTGACGTAAACCAGTTTTGCTTAAGCCTAAGAGAAACTTCTGTGTTTTTTTCCCCGAAAGACCACCGTTCCTCCCTGTATGCTCAACTTGAATCGATTCACAGAGGATTCTCTCCTGCGGCATGCCCAGTTCGTGGTGGAGCAAGTAGAGAGTTATGATCGGGCAGGGGACAGTGACGAGCAGCCCATCTTCCTGAGCCCCTGCATGAGAGACCTCATCAAACTGGCCGGGGTCACCCTGGGGAAAAGGTGAGGGTGCAGCAGGAGTGAGCCTGAAGACCCGAGACGGAGTCTGGAAGGCCGGGCACTGCGGGAGCTCTTCCTGGGCCACTAACACCATGGAATCTCTCTCCCAGGCGAGCCGAAAGGCGGCAGACCATCCGGCAACCTGCCAAGGAGAAGGACAAGGGCCCCACCAAGGCCACCACCACCAAGCTGGTCTACCAGATCTTCGACACTTTCTTTGCGGAGCAAATTGAAAAAGATGACAAAGAAGACAAGGAGAATGCCTTCAAGCGCCGGCGCTGTGGCGTCTGTGAGGTAACCTCGCCTAAGCTGGCTCTCCTGCCCCTCATGATCTCTGAGGAGCTCGCTGTTTTCTCTTTTTGGCTTGAGCGTCTTACTGCATAGACATGACCCCCCAGAAACAGAGCTCGGAGAAGGAGTTATCTGGGAGACTTGCATGTCTAACAAGACAGCTGTCAAAAGAGGCATGCTCAGGCACTTTGCCATCAGTGCCACTGCTGCTACCAAGGAGTCTGGCCATGTCCCATTGTGTCCTCAGGCCCCGGCGTGAGGGTGAGGGGGGTGACTGCCTCACGGAGGCCAGCACTGCTTCCTCCAATTGGAGTCATCCTCCCAGGTTCCTATCTTGTCTCATGGTGTAACTTCCCTCAGAAAGTGGGGGCTTCGTCCAGCTTAGCTTTGATGCCTGAGATGACCTCGCTCTGAATTTTTTTTTTTTTTTTTAATATGGAACACTTCACGAATTTGTGTGTCATCCTTGCACAGGGGCCATGCTAATCTTCTCTGTATCGTTCCAATTTTAGTATATGTGCTGCCGAAGCGAGCACTGAATTTTTTAGTATAATGTATATTTACTTCACCCTGGAGGAATTAATCTCCCTAATTCTTTCACTGGCCCAGAGATCAGATCTGTTTTGGTGTCTGTTTGACTTAATTTGGATGAAAGCTTAAAAGTGAAAATACAGCACCTGCCTTCAGAACCGCCCTCCTTTCACACTAGTCCCTGGATTCTGAGGGTCTCCTCTGTCTTCAGTGACTGCCCTCAATAGGAATTTGCGTGTTGAACCCGTGTCCCCGAAGCAGTGGAAACACGGAGACCTAACCACTGGGCCACCAGCGAATTCCCTGTCCTCACCATTCTTGTTTTGGTTTTTATTTCATCTAGCACATGCGTATCCAAGCTTTAAATTTTCTTTTTTTTTTAGTATACATAAACTGGCATCTTTCACAACTACTGTGTGTTGATACGGGTAGACATAGTTACCACTTTATTCCATAGTATTTCATTGTGACTCTCCCAGCCTATCCCTCGGTGATGGGCAATGTGATATTCTAATGTGTCTTCTGTGATTCTTTACTATTTAGAAGCAGAATTGCTGGGGTGTAGGTTACATACTTGACTTTGATCTTGAACACTGTTTTCCAGAGTGGTGTCACCAGCTTACCTCTGGGCCACCTGAGTTCTTCTTTCCCCATATCTGTGCCAGCACCATATCTCAGGTTAACCTTTACAGACCTCACGTCTTGTTTCTAACTCTCACTTCCCTGAGTTCTAATGAGGTTAAACTTACATATTTTAAAATTCACCAAAAACTGCTTATCCGCTGTGACTAATGGCCGTTTAATTTTTTTTTTTAATGTGCTTTAGATTTGTCAACAGCCCGAGTGTGGAAAGTGTAAGGCCTGTAAGGATATGGTTAAATTTGGTGGTAGTGGACGGAGCAAGCAGGCTTGCCAAAAGAGGAGGTAAGTTTGGCCAATGATTGTTTTTGGAATGGAGGGAAATGCCAGCTGATGGCAAATAGGCTTTGTGTGGGACAGCTGGGTTGACACGTATAGAATGGGCAAGATCCGTTTGTCTAACGTCGCCAGACCTGTCCCTGTTTTCTTAGTGAAACACTTTCAGTTGGTTTTACTTATTTTTTCTGGCTGCACTGTGGGGGCTTGTGGGATCCTAGTTCCCCGACCAGGGATTGAACCTGGGCCCTTGGCAGTGAGAGCACAGAGTCCCAACCCCTGGACCACAAGAATTCCCAGTTGTTCTTATTTTTTTAAAGAAGACCTTGCTTATCACAAGTGATTTTTGTAGGTGTCCCAACATGGCCATGAAGGAGGCAGATGATGACGAGGAAGTGGATGACAATATTCCAGAGATGCCATCACCCAAAAAGATGCATCAGGGGAAGAAAAAGAAGCAGAACAAAAATCGGATCTCTTGGGTTGGAGATGCTGTCAAGGTAATCCAGGAGTGGGCTCTCAGCTGTCCTCCTGCTGCACTGCTGAGCAGCCAGGTGTCTCCTGCCAGCCGTTCTGAGAGCGGCCGAAGCCCTGGAGCCGAGGAACCTACTCATGCATCCCGCAACCGTGAGCGGAGCAGAGCCGGCTGAGAGGCTGGGTCTGTGGTCAGGCACCAAAAATGTGTTTTTACTTGTTTGCCAAAGGACTCGATTTTCCTCGCCCTCCAAAGTGGGCATTTGATACAGTCCTGGTGTGCGAGACTGGTTCCCCTGTGAAACTGGTTTTGAGGAGAGCCCTCACTGCCCCCTCGGGCCTAGGAGTTGGCGTTTGGGAGCACTAGCAAACCGCAGGTGGAGAGTAAATGTGTTCTCCGTGTTGGTCCCTTAGGTGTCCATAAGCTGGAGATGGGCCAGTTCCCTCAGCAAGCCTGAGGCCTACCCCTGCTGGGTGCTGCTCTAGGTCTGGGCAACACAAGTGCTGTCAGGCGGGTGGGGCACGGGAAGGGAGCTGGGGCCATGGAGGCTTCTTGGTGGAACAACATCCTGAAGGGTTGGAGAGCAGCCGGCCACTTAAAATCCTTGAGAGGAGCCAGGGCAGAGGCCCTGTGGTGGGAACCAGCTTTCCTTGTGGGAGAGAAGGAAGGGGGTCCGTGTGTCTGAGGTGGGTGTGATGAGTGGGATGTGGTGCTGTTCTAATTGAAGGCTAGGATCTGACTTGCTGCTGACAGGAGGGCAGAGCTGGCGACAGGACTGTGAGTGCCTCGGCTGCAGGCTTCTAGCCAGGGGAGGGGCTGCTCTCTGTAGTCAATAGCCAGGCTGCTGGAGCTCGCGGCTTCTTAGAGAAATCGTCATGAGCTATACTTTGCTGTAAAGCAGCAGGAACTCGAAGGACAAGCCTTTCACAGACCTTCAAATCCATCCTCTCCTGAAACTAAGCTCTTGTTTTCAGATTGATGGGAAAAAGAGTTACTACAAGAAGGTATGCATTGACTCAGAAACCCTGGAAGTGGGGGACTGTGTTTCTGTTATTCCAGACGACTCTTCAAAACCACTGTATCTAGCAAGGTTTGTATCCTTTCTTCCGCCTGACTTCAGCCCACACTTTGAGTAAAAGCAGGAGGTGCCTGTTTTGCAAAAATAGCAGCAGCTCTTTGCCCTAAACTAAAACCAAGAAATGCTTCCCTGGTGACTCAGTGATAAAGAGTTCGCCTGCCAATGTAGGAGACCTGGGTTCGATCCCTAGGTTGGGAAAATCCCCTGGAGAAGGAAATGGCAACCCACATCAGTATTCTTGCATGGAAAATCCCGTGAACAGAGGAGTCTGGTGGACTGCAGTCCATAGGGTCGCAAAGAGTCAGACATGACTGAGTACACACACTGGCGACACCAAAAAATTAACTGTACTCCTGAGGAGCCTCAGTCCAGCTCCACTGGTCGAGTTAGAACCTTTTCCCTCCCCGTCTTCCGGCTCCAGGGTCACCGCGCTGTGGGAGGATGGCAGCAATGGGCAGATGTTCCACGCCCACTGGTTCTGTGCTGGGACGGACACGGTCCTTGGGGCCACCTCGGACCCCCTGGAGCTGTTCCTGGTCGATGAGTGTGAGGACATGCAGCTCTCATACATCCACAGCAAGGTGCAGGTCGTCTATAAGGCTCCCTCGGAGAACTGGGCCTTGGAGGTGAGTGCCCGGTCCCCTGCATGTGTCCCCACCCCTTGCTGCACTTGGTCATCATGGCTGACGGTGGCCCCATCCCCAGGGAGGCGTGGATCCCGAGGCCCTGATGTCAGAGGATGACGGGAAGACCTACTTCTACCAGCTGTGGTATGACCAAGACTACGCGAGATTTGAGTCCCCTCCGAAAACTCAGCCAACGGAGGACAACAAGTACAAGTGAGTGTGGGGCCAGGGCTCCCAGGCCGCCCTGTCGGTGCTCTAGGATGCTGTGTGAGTGCCTGAACCCCCCTGCTTGTTCTGTGCTTCTCTCTGCTGGGTCTGCTGTGCCCCCGTCCTCTGCTGTCCCCGCCAACCAGAGGCCAGCCTGACTCGGTTGCAGTGGCTGTGAGCATGTGGACAGTCTGGTTGGGGGTGGAGGTCACCCCCTGAGAAGCTGTCCCACTCAGGGGTAGGATGTGTCTTACTGTGTCTGTCCCACAAATCTGTGTCTTTGCTCATAGGTGAGATCTTTGATTCCATTTAACTCTAATGCTTTTAGAGAGGCTTGCTTCTTAAATGCTTAGTGCTCCTGTTTTCCTTTCTAACCTTGATACCTCACTTTTTTTAACTAAAGGTGGTGACTGGAGTCTTCCATCATGAGCAGTGTGTGGGAGTGAGGCTGGGAGGGCTCGCTGAGCTGCCTCTGGTATTTCTCCAGTCAGCCTGGGGCTGCTTTGGGGCTTGATCTGTTTTTAAGGCACTCTAACTCTCCTCTGAAGGGTTTATTGATCAGGAATGTTGCATTTTACCAAATCCCTCTTCAGCCTTTAGAGATAGTAGTGTAAGCCTCGTTTGACATGGTTTGAGTTCCTGACTTTACCGCGGTCTGCATTATCATTCATGGTGGATTCTCAACCAGATTCTAGGTCATTTGCTAATGTCTCTGGGGTTTTATGTCAGCTACTCAAAAGTGGGGTCGACTTGTCGTTTTCCTGTTGTGCATATCTCTGGGCTTTGGTCCACAGTCAAAGAGTGAACATAAAAGTGCAGGAGAGCCAGTGCCCTCTAACATCCGTGCATACTTCCTCTTGGTCACCAGAGTCTCTGGAAACATGCCAGCGGCAGCTGGTTATAGTCCCCACCAGCCACTCAAAGGCCTTTGGTTTCTGTCCACCGCTCCTTCAGGTTCTGCGCGAGCTGTGCGCGTCTGGCCGAAATGAGGCAGAAGGAAATCCCCAGGGTGGTGGAGCAGCTCCAGGACCTGGAAGGCCGCGTCCTCTACAGCCTCGCCACCAAGAACGGCGTCCAGTACCGGGTGGGCGACGGCGTGTACCTCCCTCCCGAGGCCTTCACCTTCAAGTGAGTGCCCCTTGGAGCCAGCGGGGCCAGGCGCTCCGGGCCCGCAGCAGGCCGGCTCCACCACGTGCCCCCACCTCCGCCCACCACCAGCTGCTGCCGGCCGTCGCACTGGCGTCTGTGGTGAGCAGACGCCATCCAGGGGTCCTGTGTGGAGCTGCTGCCCCTCTGTGGCAGTGAAGCTGTCTGTGAGAAAAGTCAGACAGAGCCTGCTGGTAAAGAAGGATGCTGGGGTCAGTGATGGCTTCCTGCCCAGCTGGTCACGTCAGACCCCGCCCCCAGTTCCCGTTATCAGAGGGGGACAGGAGTATCTTGTCTTGCCTGGCAGATGTCTAAGGGATAAGTGAGTTAGAAGTGCTTATTAGGGACTTCCCTTGTGGTCCAGTGGTTAAGACTCTGCCCTTCCAGTGCAGGGGGCACAGGTTCAATCCCTGGTCAGGGAACTAAGATCCCACATGCCCCATGGTATGGCAAAAAAAATTTTAAAACAAAAAAAAAAGTGCTAATTAGCACAGCGCCTGGCTTAGTGTAAAGGCTGACTGTGAGTTACTGCTTGGTAACTGGGAATTGCATCAAAAGACTTCCACATCAAAGGACTGAGGCTCTTCAGGGAAAAATCAAAGCCACAGATATTTCCCACACTTGATTCCTTCCTCGTTGGCTTTTATAACTAGCATGTGGTTGGATTTACAACCAGCATTTTGGCAAGCTTAGCTCAGTTTCCCGACTTATTTTCCTTGAGTCCTCATTGGAACCCATTCAACTGAATGGGTTCAACCCAATCACCCCATGCACTGAATTGCAGAGCTGCAGCCCTCCCAGCCCTGCGCAGTGGGTGTACATGGCGCCCTGAAGCACCAGCTCTTGGCCTGGAAGGGGAGGCTGCCCTGTAGGGCTGTTGACCAGGTACTCGTGGCCCAGCCAGAAGTGAGAGCACAGGTGTTCAGAGGGCCTCTGGGGCCTGACAGACTTTGGGGGGCCTGGCAGGAACACATGGCAGCTGCCTTCCTGAACTGCTCAACTTCCTGTCTTCAGAGTGGGGCCCTGTGGTCCTGGCAGCTTGGCATCTGATGTGATGGCCTGATTCCGCCAGTACATGGCCAGGCCAGGTTCGGCTAGCCCAGACTGCCCATCTTCTCCCCTGGCCTCTCCCGCAGTGCCCTGAGGTTAGTGCCTGTGTCAGAATGTAGGTTATGCCACGGCCGCAACTCTCAGATCACGCAAGTTTACCTCTTGCCTGGACTGTGTGTCCACTGTGGTTCGGGGAATCAGACTGTGTGTCACTCAGGGACTGGGTTGACAGTGCCTCTGCCTTCTCAGAAGTGGCCTGTCCGAGGCAAGGGGAAGCGCACTGGCAGCTCTCCTGCCAGGTCTGGGCTTGTGTATTACAGCTGCTTGCACCCGTGGAGCTGAACACGTCACCTGCCAGGAAGTCCTGCCCTGAGGCTGGGCGTGGGGAGAATGTGAACAACCTCAGCAGCGAGACCCAGAGCACAGATGGAGAATGCCTGGATGAGATTGAATCTCTAAATCTGTGCTAAGGGTACTGAGCTGCGCTAGTTCAGGCGCTGGAATTTAAACAGTGATTATCACTGGTCAGTCATGCCGACCCACTTTCTAACGTTTCATGTTCAGTTACTCAGAGCAGTTGCTTCTCTGCAGCATCAAGCTGTCCAGTCCTGTGAAACGCCCCCGGAAGGAGCCTGTGGATGAAGCTCTGTATCCAGAACACTACCGGAAGTACTCCGACTACATCAAGGGCAGCAACCTGGATGCCCCCGAGCCCTACCGTATTGGCCGCATAAAGGAGATCTTCTGCAGCAAAAAGAGCAATGGCCGGCCCAATGAGACAGACATCAAGATCAGGGTTAACAAGTTCTACAGGTCGGTGAGGGCTCTGCCCCCCAGGGGCCTCTGCCTGAGTCTTGGGAGGTAGAGAATCGCACACACAGTGGTGGTCTAAGGGGAGGAGGAGGTGGTCCTCCCAGGTGTTCCTGATTACTGCTGGTGCTGAGAATCGCTGCAGCTGTAGAGCACGGCCCTGGATTCCTATCTTAAGGCTGCAGAGCTTTGTCCAAAATAAATCAGTGAGCGGAAGTCCGAAGTGCGACCGAGGCAGGCGTGAACTACCCTGGGCCCTGTCTGAGGTGCCATCAGAACCCTGATATCTGTTTAAACTGTCCTTGTGTTCCACCCCTCCCTGCTGCCAGTCCTCCTGTCCTTTTCAGGCCCTCTTCCCCATTTCTGGGATTTCTCTCTGTTCCAAGATCTTGGCTTCACTGAGTTTCTGGGATCCTAATAGTAGTTAGGAGCTTAATCTGAAGCTAATCCATACAGATAGGTCTCCAGTTGCTCCACTTCTTAGCTAATGTACAGGAAAGATTTCCTGAAGTCTTTGAAATAACGGGGTACTGAGAGAACAAGGAGTCTGGCGGGCATAGGGGGAAGAAGGCAGCTCTAGACATGCTTCTCAATAGGAGGTCAGCAACTGGTCTCAACCCAGGCCCACCCAGTCTTCTTGGAGGCATAAAGAGCAAACAAACCCTTAGTTGAGTTCATGGTAAGAAATCCCACTTAGTTTGCGGTGTTCAGTGCCGACTAAGGGGGTTAGTAATTAAGGTGACTTAGTGAGGCGTGGGGCCTCGTCTTTACCCACTGATCCTATGAGCACATCCCCAGGAATATGCCATTTAATCCATTTTCAACCTGCTGCAGACAAACTAACAAAGACTCTTGCACTCCCAGGCCGGAGAACACACACAAGTCTACCCCGGCCAGTTACCACGCAGACATCAACCTGCTTTACTGGAGCGATGAGGAGGCCGTGGTGGACTTCAAGGCCGTGCAGGGCCGCTGCACCGTGGAATATGGAGAGGATCTGCCTGAGTGCCTCCAGGACTTCTCCGCCGGTGGCCCCGATCGCTTCTACTTTCTCGAGGTGGGGCCCTGGGCTCACTGCAGGGAGGGCCTCCGGGTCAGACACAGTGCCCGAGAAGTTTACTTACCCAGAGCACAAGTCTGTGACACTCAGGTTGTTCTGGAATTTAACACTTAAAACGAAATATTTTAATGTTCTAATACAATAACTCAGACTTCCCTGGTGGCTCAGACAGTAAAGAATCCACCTGGAATGCGGAAGGCCTGGGTTCAATCTCTAGGTTGGGAAGAGTTCCTGAAGAACGGAATGGCAACCCACTCCAGTATTCCTGCCTGAAGAATTCCACAGACAGAGGAGTCTGGGGGGCTACAGCCCATGGCATTGCAAAGAGCCAGACACAACTGAGTGACTAACACACACACACACACAATGCAATAACAATTTTTGTAGACTGTTAGGTGGCCTCTGCTGGCCTGGCCAGTGTCTATGAGTTAGGGAAATGGACCTCTAGCCCCAGGAGGTGAAGCCCTGCCCCTAGTCCCTTCAGTCTCACAGCTGAGCTTGTGTCCTGGTTATTGAGAGAAGAGCCAGGGGTCTGTTGATTTAAGCTAATCACTTTTAAATTGTTTGAGCATGGCTTTTTTGTGACAGGTATGTATGATCTTAAGATAACCTGTCTCTCCCCCAGGTTCCGGTCTGTTCAGCCTGATCACAACATTTGCCTATTTTTAGAATGAGTAGTCCAGGTACTTAAAATAGCAGGGATTTTTGTCAGCCACATAAAACATTTTTATTAATAGAATTTTCCCCTTCTCTTTATTATAGAATCAAAGTCCTCTTGGCTTCTGGCCATACTTAGGGAGAAATGAAGTATATTCTTATCAAATTAACTTAAATCCTATTTGTTAGAGAAGGGAACTGGTGTTTCTCTTCTGGACCACTGTGGTTCTTTCCCCCTCAGGCCTATAACGCCAAGAGCAAAAGCTTTGAAGATCCTCCCAACCATGCCCGGAGCACTGGAAATAAAGGGAAGGGGAAGGGGAAAGGTATGTCGTGGTATGTCATTCCCCTAGGCTCCTTTTCAAGTCTGTGTTCTCTAACTTGGATACTCATGAGTCAATCAGTATGAAAGAGCAGCCTCTGATGTTGCCTTCCTCAAAACGAGGTGGACTCTTGAGTCCCAGGGACTTTGAGGAGAGCAGGTCAGGACGCTGCTCTGACTTGGGGCCCATCTCCTGCAGGAAAAAACAGGACGAAATCTCAGACATGTGAGCCGAGTGAACTGGAGACAGAAATCAAACTGCCAAAGCTGCGGACCCTGGACGTGTTTTCTGGCTGTGGGGGACTGTCGGAAGGCTTCCACCAAGCAGGTGCGCTCCTGGGGGGGTCTCTCCAAACACCCTGTTAAAAACTGGATCGGACCTCTGTGGGCCTGGTCACAGTTCTGACTAGAGAGTCTCTTTCTGGGGAGTTCATGATACGTCTGTGTCCCTGTATCTCCCACCCAGGCATCTCGGAGACACTGTGGGCCATCGAGATGTGGGACCCCGCGGCCCAGGCATTCCGGCTCAACAACCCTGGGTCCACGGTGTTCACAGAGGACTGCAACGTCCTGCTGAAGTTGGTCATGGCCGGGGAGGTGACCAACTCCCGCGGCCAGAAGCTGCCTCAGAAGGGAGATGTGGAGATGCTGTGTGGCGGGCCACCCTGCCAGGGCTTCAGTGGCATGAACCGCTTCAACTCTCGAACCTACTCCAAGTTCAAGAACTCCCTCGTGGTCTCCTTCCTCAGGTAAACAGAGTGAAAGCCCCTCTGCGTTCAGTGCCACCCAAGGGCAACTAGACGGCCTGCCCCTGCGCTGCAACGCCTGATGCCAGGGCCAAGCAGTCACCGCTTTAGCCTTCACTCCTGCAGAAGGCCGCTGCTGAGTGAGGCACCAGTCTCAGCCTTCAGGGAGTTCACGGCTCCCTCTCCACTAGGGAGAGACCCTGAGAGCCGGCAGGTGCATCTTGACAAGCATCTAAGCAGTTGGGAGTGACTTCTGGCCGAGGAGGCCTTTTTGCTCTGTCCAGGCATGGGGCTGACTCTCTCGGTCACTCCTGTCCCCCATAGCTACTGTGACTACTACCGGCCCCGCTACTTCCTCCTGGAGAACGTTCGGAACTTCGTCTCCTTCAAGCGCTCCATGGTCCTGAAGCTGACGCTGCGCTGCCTGGTCCGCATGGGCTACCAGTGCACCTTCGGCGTGCTGCAGGTGCGTCAGGTTGGGGGCAGGTGCAGAGGCCAGAGACGGGCGGCCATCCCTGGGCTGCAACAAACGGTCCCTAACTGAAAGCAGAGCTCCAAAGGGGCTTCCCCAGCACTTCCACTGCAGGGGGTATGGGTTCGATCCCTGATGGGGAACTAAGACCCTACATGCTGCTGAATGCAGCCAAAAATTAAAAACAAAACAAAATCCCTCAAAGGGTCAGTCTTTAGGGTGATGACCTTTAGTGTGGGGGAGGCATAGATACTGGGGCCCGCACCTGCACTGTGGAGCCTTTGGCATTCAGATTCTGGAGGAACTCAGAGCCAGGACCCCAGCAAGTCCTGAGGGGCCGTGCAAGAGACCTCTTTACCACATCATTTCCAGCTCGTTTCCCCTAATGGGGTGTAGGGGTGCCCAGCTATGGAACTCCAGGTAGCAGTTAGATTCCCACATAAGGTGGGTCAGGAACCACACATAGACCAAACTGTTTTATAGACTAAACAGCCGAGTCTCTGGGTGAACGGATGTGCTTATGAACACCTGAAGGGTGTGGATGGTGACACCCCGGGGGGCTCCCGGTGGCTGTGTCTGCAGTGACAGGGCCTTGGGATGGTCAGAGGGGACGAGGCCTCTTCTGAAGAGCAGCTGCTCTGTGTGTGCCTGTTCAGTAACTGACAACATAACTAAACCTGAAACGAGTGCTGAAACAGGAGGGAGAGCTGGCTGAAAACAGTGTGTGTGTGGAGGGGAGGGTGGCCCTCGGCCCCAGGCCCTTGCAGCCGGTGTCCGCAGTGTCTCAGCCTCGCTGAACGAGCCTCGTTGGCGGCCGTGCTCTGCCCCTGTGACTGCGGGCTGCCAGCGGGAGGCACGGCCCCCGGTGTCTTCTCTGGCCGCTCTCCTCCCCAGTGCTGAGCCCACGGTACCTCTGTGTGTCCAAAGAGCCGGCTGAGAGCATCTGCGGGGTTCACGCCCACCTCCTCCGCGGGCTGCCGGCCGCCTCCTGGGGTCACTTGTCCCTCCCTCTGGCCTCACTCTGATCAGGTGTGAGCCTGTGGGTTAACTTCCTGGAGAATGACATAGCAACCCACTCCAGTGTTCCTGCCTGGGGGATCCCATGGACAGGGGAGTCTGGCAGGCTGCAGTCCATGGGATCGCAGATTGGGATGCGACTGAAGCAACTCAGCACTGGCACTGTGGGTTAAGTAGGGGCTCTCTGGGTGAGCTTCACACCGGTCAGCTGCTCCCCAAAGTCAGGTGCCACGGGCCCCAGCCCTCGGACCAGCGAGTCAGGGTGCCCGCTGACTATGTGGGTCTCTGGCCCTCCCTGCACAGGCTGGTCAGTACGGCGTGGCCCAGACTCGGAGGCGAGCCATCATCCTGGCTGCAGCCCCTGGGGAGCCACTTCCTCTGTTCCCGGAGCCGTTGCACGTGTTTGCACCCCGGGCCTGCCAGCTGAGCGTCGTGGTGGACGACAAGAAGTTTGTCAGCAACATCACCAGGTAGGAGCCTTGCCCGCCCGTGGTCGTGGTGCTGGTGAGGCTCGGGGGAGCAGGGGGGAGCCGGGGGACCTCGGTGACAAGGCCCGGGCCCAGAGAAAGTGTTAGTGAGGAGCAGTGGTGTGGGATCCAGCGTGACCCCAGAACGCTCTGCCCCTCTGGGCTCGTCCTGCCCAGCACCCTGAGTACAGGGCCACAGCCAGAGCCCACGCTCTACACAGGGTCTGAGGAGCGTGCTGCCTCGGTGACCTCGGGTGGCCCTTTGACCCGAAGTCAAGGTCCCCTTTTCTGGAGAAGATGGTGCCATTCATCAGGGATAGCAGCTGTGACTCAGGTGACAGCAGCTATGTGTCCCAGAGGTGCCAACCCTCCATGCTTTGCTGCAGGTTGAGCTCGGGTCCCTTCCGAACCATCACCGTGCGGGACACCATGTCCGACCTACCTGAGATCCGGAACGGGGCCTCGGCACTGGAGATCTCATACAACGGGGAGCCCCAGTCCTGGTTCCAGAGGCAGCTCCGGGGCTCGCAGTACCAGCCTATCCTCAGGGATCACATTTGCAAGGTGACCAGAGCAGGCCTCCCTGCAGCTGCCTCTTGGGGACAGAGCTGCGGGTGGAGCCCAGCCTGGGCTGGGGGCAGCTGATGTCCGCCCCTCCCCTTCCACTCCTTCTGCTCTTGATCCCTCACCCCTAGACCAGCGTTATCTCAGCCGCCCCCAGCGTCACCACCTCACTGGCTCCTGCTTCTCCTCTTACTTCCCACCCTCTCACCACCACCACCCTACCCCACCGCAGTACTTGGTTGTGGGAAGTGTTCATCAGAGCTTGCACTCTGAAGTAATAGGTCTAGGAAGACCTCATACTCTAGGGAGAGTTTACACTCTCCCTAGAGTAGGTCTGGAATGGCCACTGTTTCCCACCACGTCTCTCACCACCCCTGTTCTCTGGGTGACCCCAGGGCTCCCCGCCTCTGGCTCCACCTGTGCCACGTCCGCTCCTCCAAACCCTCCCCGCACTTGCCGGAAGCCACCCCTTCACCCGTCCTCCCTTACCCCACGTCCCCGCCCTGGAGCTGCCATGGCACATGTATGACTCCAGGTGCCGCGGTTCCTGTCAGTCTCCCCCAGTGGGATACAACCCCCGGGGGCTCCCAGTCACCGCCAATGCACCCAGTGCCCACCACGACAGCGCCCAGCCCCCATGGCACCTGCTCGGCTCCCCGAGCTGGGCGACAGCCGGGCCTACTGTGCTTCTCCAGGACATGAGCGCCTTGGTGGCCGCCCGCATGCGGCACATCCCCCTGGCCCCGGGCTCGGACTGGCGTGACCTGCCCAACATTGAGGTGCGGCTCTCTGACGGCACCCTGGCCCGGAAGCTGCGGTACAACTACCACGACAAGAAGAATGGCTGCAGCAGCACCGGCGCCCTCCGCGGGGTCTGCTCCTGTGTGGAAGGTGGGGCACCCCCTCCCCCTGCCCTGGCCCGCGGGTAGGGCTTCCTCCTGCTTGGTGCAAAGCTTCCAGCCCCCTTAGGGTCTGCAGCCACGCGGGGGGCTCAAGCGGAGGGGCACGGTTTCAGGCTTTGTCAGCAGGAGCCCAACGGCCCTGAGATGGGTGCAGACCCACTGAACCTGGGTGTCCCTGCCCTAAATAAAGGCTGCTGACAGCAGGGCTTATGGGGCGGCTCCCCTCGGGGCACGATCCGCACGCCCCACCCCACAGCCCCGTCACCGCCCTCTCTCCCTGCAGGCAAGCCCTGTGAGCCTGCGGCCCGACAGTTCAACACCCTCATCCCCTGGTGCCTGCCCCACACTGGGAACAGGCACAACCACTGGGCTGGCCTCTACGGGCGTCTCGAGTGGGACGGCTTCTTCAGCACAACCGTCACCAACCCTGAGCCCATGGGCAAGCAGGTAGGTCTGCGGGCCCCTCGGGCCTGCGTAGGGGCGGACTCGCCGGCCAGGGCCAGGTGGCCTCCTGTGGCGCGGTCGTAGGCGGTGCCCTCACGCCCGCCCCCACCACGCTTCTCGCCCAGGGCCGCGTGCTCCACCCGGAGCAGCACCGAGTGGTGAGCGTCCGCGAGTGCGCCCGCTCCCAGGGCTTCCCCGACACCTACCGGCTCTTCGGCAACATCCTGGACAAGCACCGGCAGGTCAGTGGATGGACGCGGAGGCGGGCCGCCGTCGGCTCCCACGGAGCAGGCCCGCGAGAGGAGGGCGGGCTGGGTCCGTGGGGAGCTCGGCTCACAGGGTCACTTCTGAGGGGACGCTGAACCCCCTCAGCTGGTTGACTGGCCGGCCTCAGTGCTCCCAGGAGGGCGGTGGTAAGAAAGGGGTAACCCGCCCTCCCTGGGGCCTCGGGTCCTCATGGGTCAGGCGGAATCACTAAGCCTGTGGTTGCTGTTGACAGCTGGAGCAGATTTAGCCCAAAGGAAACTTCCAGCATGTCACACACAGCAGGCTAAGTGTGTGGTGGTGCAGACTCACTGTCTTGTCACCAAGCGTTGAAATGAACCAGTGTCTCCATCTGTTTCTCAGAGCACTGGGTTTGGCTCTTAAGTCAGGTGCATCTAAGTAATGCAGGTGCGTGGCTGGGCTTACAGTGGGACCTTGCCATTTCACACCGCCCTCACCCCCCAGCGTCCTGTTCTCCCGGAGTATCAACTTTCAGCCAGAAGTGAGACCTGGCGGCTTCTGTATCTGGATTCTAAAGATTTTCTAAAGCTGTTCAAAGCCTGGCTGATTCTTGACCCATCAGTGTTTGGGGTGGGAGGAGGGTGCACCATCCCAGTGGAAGGGCTTTGGAGGCCCCGTGAGCCTGAGCCAGGGTCCCAGTGCCCGGGCCTGAATGGAGGCTGGTGCGGACTCCGGCCGTGCCAAACCAGGTGTCGCCCTCCTTCCCTCCTGCAGGTGGGTAACGCTGTGCCGCCGCCACTGGCCAAAGCCATCGGCTTGGAGATCAAGTGCTGCATGTTGGCCAAAGCGCGGGAGAGCGCCTCAGGTATGGTGCGGGTGGAGCCAGCGAGGGTGTGGCGTTAGGCTCTGGGACTGGGGCGACTCACCCGGGGCCTCGCGTTGCTCAGGGTTGCTGAGAGACTGAGCCGGCGGGCGAGTGGGTGAGTGGACAGGCGCCGGGGCCCGGTTCTGTCCTGTGACAGAGTCTGGCTCGGCTGGGCCCACCGTGCACGCTAACCAGGCAGTCTGGAAGCCTTTAGGGGACACCTGAGCAGTGCTCAGTCTCTGAATGTTGATACAGAGCTGCCGCAGGCTCTTACCTGGTTGTCCTTTAACATCGACACCTGGGCATTAGCGTAGCTCCTGATGAATGTGCCTGTCGTACTTGTCTGTTGCTTACTCTAGCATACGTTCCCTGCCGTGACTCTCCCTTTTATTTCCCTTCAGCTAAAATCAAGGAGGAGGCTGCCAAGGACTAGTTCTGTCCTCCCATCACCCATGTTTCTGCCACCAGAGATCCCCAACGTGCACTGATATTGTTGTATTTTTCACATGTCAATCAGTCAGTTCAGGTGTGTCGTATGCGGTGTTTGTGGCCTTGGCTGACACGAAGCTCTTCGGTGAGATTTGCCTATCGGCTAATTTGACTTAGTGATCAAACTGTGCAGTACTTTGTCCATTCTGGATTTTAAAAGTTTTTTATTACGCATTATATCAAATTTACCACTGTATGAAGTGGAAATTAAGACTTTATGTAGTTTTTATATGTTGTAATATTTCTTCAAATAAATCTCTCCTATAAATCACCCTGGGTGGCGACTCACAATTTACAACTCAAAATTTACAACAGAGGACTTCTGGCTGCCTCTCCACTGAGGCCGGATGAGAGTGGGGTCCTTAGTGCCGAGTATGACCCCACAGAGGTGTTCGTCTGAAGTTAGATCATTCCATGTGTGTTTGGGGTAGAGACTGTGACTCAGTGCTGGCCAATGACGTGCAAGTAGAACTTGCTCGTGTTGTTTCCAGGAAAGCCTTTTATTTATTTATTTTTTGGCTACACTGTGAAATATGCAGGATCTTAGTTTGCCAACCAGGGATCAAACCCATGCCATCTGCATTGGGAGCATGGAGTCTTAACCACTGGACCACTAGGGAAGTCCCCAGGAAGTCTTTGTTGGCCTTCCTCATGGCCTTGAATCTCTTTGGTCTGGAGTGGGCTGTGATGCCTGGTAGTACAGCAACTGTCTTGTGACCACGAGGCCAGAAGCCCCACACAACAGATGGTGGCACAAGAAGAGAAGCATCACTTGGACCCCTGGCCTGCCACCCCCAGACAGACCCTTTATTTGCTTAAGAATCTGTTAGGTGGACTTTCCACACTTTCAGCCTGACTCAATGCTGCTGAATTCTAGGAGGAGCAAACCTTTTCTTTGGTTCATCTTTAGGAAAGACCTGCTGTAAAATGACGATGAAGCAGAAACAGACAGAGAAGTGTCACTCCCCAGCACACACGCCCCAGAGGGCCACTGTTAGGATGTCAGGTAGCACCTGCCTCACCTCTTATCTACTCAGGAGGGCACTTGGTGGCGCCTCTACTGGAACATGCCATGTAAGTCACAGGTGCCTTAATCATAAGACTAAAGAAGTAGAGAGCGTTCAGATGAAAAATCATTCAGCTCCTTCATAAGTAGTCTGGCTTCCCTGGTGGCTCAGTCAGTAAAGAATCTGCCTGCCAATGCAGGAGACACGTTTGATCCTTGGGTCAGAAAGATCCCCTCAAGAAGGAAATAGCAACCTACTCTGGAGTTCTTGCCTGGAGAATCCCCATGGACAGAAGAGCCTGGTAGACTACAGTCCATGGGGCTGCAAGAGTCAGACACGACTTCACAACTTAGCGACTAATCCACCACATAGTAAGTAATTAAATGTTTCATCTTCCTGCTGTTGTAAACGGCACCATGCTTAGCATCCTTGTATGGACTCTTCCACTGTGGCACAAAGGTCCGTCTAGTCAAAGCTATGGTTTTTTCCAGTAGTCATATAGCTGTGAGAATTGGACCAAAAAGAAGGCTGAGTGCCAAAGAATTGATGCTTTTGAACCATCGCTCTGGAGAATACGTAGCCCCTAGGACTGCAAGGAGATCAAACCAGTTAATCCTAAAGGAAATTAACCCTGAATATTTATTGGGAAGGATTGATGCTGAAGCTAAAGCTCTAATACTTTGGCCACTTGATGTGAAGAGCCCGACTCATTAGAAAAGACCTTGAGGCTGGGAAAGATTGAAGGCAGGAGGAAAAGGGGATGACAGAGGATGAGATGGTTGGATGGCATCCCTGACTCAATGGACATGAGTTTTTGCAAACTCCGGGAGTTGGTGATGGACAGGGAGGCCTGGCGTGCTGCAATCCATGGGGTCGCAGAGTCTGAAATGACTTAACGACTGAATGATGATCTAATTTATTCTGTCAAAAATCATGACTGAGATTTGAGGGGTTTTTAAGCCTTTTTTTGTATGTTTGTGTACGGTTCAATGACATTCAATACAATCACTCTATTGTAGAACCATCACCACTATGTATTTCCAGAACATTTTTGTCATCCCAAACAGAAACTTTATAGCCACTAAATAATAACCCCTCACTCCCCATCTTCCCCCGCCCAGCCCCTGGTAACCTCTACCCTGTACTTTCTGAGTTTCCCCATTCTAGGCATCTCATATAAATGGGACCATAGTTAGCCTTCTGTGTCTGACTTCTTTCACTCAGCAGAACACTTTCTAGGCTCATCCATGTTGTAGCACTGGTTAGAACTTCCTTTTTAAGGATGAATAATATTCCCTTGTATGTATACACATTTTGTCCATCAATCTATCACTGGACATTTGCCTTGCTTCCACCCTCTGGCTATTGTGAATAACGCTGGAGTAAACACTAATGTACAAGTATCTCTCTGAGTTCCTGCTTTCAGGTCTCTGGAGTATATACCTAGGAACAAAATTGCTGGATCACACAGTACTTCTATGTTTAACTTTTTGAAGAACCAGCCAAAAAAAAAAACAGAACTTCTTTACAGCAACTGTACCATTTTATGTTTGTGCTAGCAACACACAGATGTTCAACTCTCTTTATATCTTTGCCCACACTTGTTATTTTCTGTTTCATAATAGCCATACTAATAGTGTCTCGCTGTGGTTTTTACTGGTTTCAGGTTTATGGTGTGTGTGTGTGTGTGCATGTTCATTTTTATTTTTTTAAATTGTGAAATACATATGATGTAATTTTCCATCTTAACCATTTTTAAGTGTGCAGTTCAATGGCACTAAGTAATTTCACACTGCAATTACATCAGTATCATCCATCTCTAGAGCTCTCTTCATCTTGTGAAACTGAAACTGTCCCCATTAAACACCAATTCTGAAGGCTGACGGAAGGATAGATTGGGAGTCTGGGGTCAGCAGATGCAAATTGTATATAGGATGGATAAACAAGGTCCTACTGTGTAGCACAGGGAACTATATTCAAAAGCCTGTGATTAACCACAGTGGAAGAGAATATGAAAAGAATATATACATGTATAATTGACTCAGTTTGCTGTACAACAGAAATTAATACTGTAAATCAACTACACTTAAAAAAAAAGAAAAAAACCCTAACCCCCCCATCCCTCCCTAACCTCAGCCCCAAGCCCCCACCATCTACTTTCTGTCTCTATGGATTTGACTCCTCTAGGGACTTCATAGGAGTTGGAATCATACAGTATTCCTCCAAGGACCTCATTGGAGCTGGAGTCATGGAATCAGTACTGCATGGAATCATGCAGTACTTGTCCCCCGTTTTTTTTTTTTTTTTTCTTTTTTTTTTTTCTTTTATTTGTTTTGGTTTTTTGTTTTGGCCATGCCCTGCAGCTTGCAGAATCTTTTCTTAAATTTTAATTTTTATTGGTGTATATGAAAATGAAAATTGCTTAGTCGTGTCCGACTCTGCGAACCCGTGAACTCTAGCCTGCCAGGCTCCTCTGTCCATGGGATTCTCTGGGCTAGAATAGTGGAGTGGGTTCCCTTCTCCATGGGATCTTCCCAAACAAGGGATTGAACCCAGGTCTCCCGCATTGCAGGCAGATTCTTTATTGCCTGAGCCACCAGAGCAGCCTATGAAAACTCAAGTGGGTAGGTAGCCTATCCCTTCTCCAGGAGATCTTCCCAACCCAGGGATCAAACCCCCGTCTCTTACATCTCCTGCATTGGCAGGCGGGCTGTTTACCAGTAGCACCACCCGGGAGGCCCTTAGGTCACCACAGAACATTGGATAGAGTTCCCTGTGCTATATAGTAGGTTCTCATTAGTTATCTATTATATATAGTAGTGTATATATGTCAATTTCAGTCTCCCATTTCATCCCACCCTCTTCTCCCCTTGATATCCGTAAGTTATTCTCTATATCTGTATCTCTATTTCTGCTTGGCAAAAAAATTCATCTGTACCATTTTTCTAGATTCCACAATATTTTTCTCTTTCTGACTTACTTCACCCTGCATGACAGTCTCTAGGTCCATCCATATCTCTGCAAATAGCACTATTTCGTTCCTTTTTTATGGCTGAGTAATATTCCATTGGATATATGTACCACATCTTCTTTATTCCTCTGTTGATGGACATTTAGGTTTCTTCCATGTCCTGGCTATTGTAAATAGTGTTGCATTGAACATTATGGTACATGTATCTTTTTGAGTTATGGTTCTCTCTGGGTATATGCCCATGACAGCTTGCAGAATTTTAGTTTCCTGACCACAGACTGAATAAAACTAGGCCCTTGGCAGTGAGAGCCCAGAGTCCTAACCACTGGACCACCAGGGAATTCCCAGAAGTTCCTTCCCTTTTAAGACTGAATAATAAAAAAAAAAGACTGAATAATATTCCACTGTATGGATGGACCACATTTTGTTCATTCATTCATCCATCGATGGACACTAGGGTTGCTTCCACCTTCAGGCTAGTGTGGATCATGCTGCTATGAATGTGGATGTACAAACATCTGTTCAAGGCCATACTTTCAATTCCTTTCTGTATATACCCAGAAGTAGAATTGCTGGGTCATATTTCTATTCTGTAGTCATTCTATTTCTACATTTTTGAGGACCCATCATACTGTTTTCCATAAGAGCCAAGTTGTGTTTTTGTTTTTTATTTTTTGGCTTCACCCCACGGCATGTGGGACCCTAATTCCCTGATCAGGGATTGAACCCACATCCCCTGCATTGAAAGATGGAGTCTTAACCACTGGACCGCTGGGGAAGTCCAGATTGTTTTGTTTTGTTTTTAATGAAATAAGTATTCAAAGCACAGGTGAAGCACGTGGTCTTCCCCGCTGCTACTTCCTCAGATGCAACCATGATGAAAGTGTCGCTGTGTTTCTTTCCTGTCCAGGTTTTTCCACCATTACCACATGTTCCTAAACTCGTCAGTCTCTGTATCTTAAAAAAACGTTAGGTTCATCTATTCTACTACACGTATCTGTCGGCAACCTGTTTTTCTCCCTCACGCACGTTTGCAATTTTCAAACAAAGGCAAGTTATAGAACAAAAGACAACACTGAATCCCACAATGGTCAGAACGAATGGTCAGTACTTGTTTCCCATTTTTGTGTCACAAGGAAGCTTTTCTAACACCCCATCGTCGCCACAATGACCACGATCACGCACATATGTAATGTGTCCACACTGACATGCAATCGTTTGCAACTGCTAACTGAAAACTGACAATCACACAACCACTGATCTACCACTGACTATTTCAGCACTGGTTCCAGTGCTGGGCATGCATGCAACAATCACACAGACCAACATCATCCCCACTGTCTCAAGAACAAAGCGGGCAGACAAACTCCACAAAGAATGAGGGATTTTTGTTTGCTTGTTTTTGAATGAGGGGGTTTTAAAAAGCAAGAAATACTACAATCAAAATAAAGCAGAGAACTTGGGGATTTCTCTGGTGGTCCAGTAGCTAAGACTCCATGCTCCCAATGCAGGGGGCTCAGGTTTGATCCCTGGTAACGGAACTAGATCCTGCATGCTACAACTAAGAGTTTGCATGCTGCAACTCAAGATCCTACATGCCACAACAAAGATAGAAAATTCCACTTGGCCAAATACATGATTTTTTTTTTTTTTAAAGCAATGAATTGGGATGGTCTGACTCTGACTCTGACTCTGATCTTACTTTGTTCCTCTTCAGACTTTATTATTAAAATGCACACATCTTGTATATGCAGCTGGACTGTTTTCTAAGGATCTGGTTCTTTTTTTTTCTTTTTTAAAAGATAGCTGGACTTTCTACTTGTGTATTTGCCTATGTCATCAACTTCCCAGATCAAGATGAAGAAAATTCCCTTCACCTGTCTGGCACTGCAAGCTGGTTCCATGTCCATTAAGAGATGATCACAGATGATTTGTTACTATGGATTAGTTTCGCCTGTTAGAGATTGTCACACCAGTGGAATCATATGGTGTCTATTCATTTGTGTCTGAGACATGCATCCATGTCACTCTATCAGTCATTTGCTTCCCTTTATTGCTACATGGTACTCCATTGTAGAGATGGAACAGTTTCTCCATGCCTCTGCCGATGGGTTTGTTTGTTTTTTTTTTTGCTGATGGATTTTTGAATTCTGTTATGTCCTGAACTGTGTCTCCTACAAAATTCATATGTTGAATAACCCCAAGTACCTCAGAATGTGAATATATTTTAGGATAGAATCTTTAGTATATGTGCTGCCGAATTGAGCACAGGATAGAATCTTTAAAAATTTTTTTAATTAAAAATTTTTTTAAAAGATAAATAAAACGAGATCATTAGGGTGGGCCCTAAGCCAACAGGCCTGGTGTCCTTATAAGGACCATGTGAAGACGCAGGGGGAAGACAGCCATCCACAAGCCAGGGAGATAGGACTCAAAGGACATTTTGATCTCAGACTCCCAGTCTCCAGAACTGTGAGAAAATAAATTTTCGTTGTTTACAAGCTGTTCAGTCTGTGGTATTTTGTTATGGCAGAAAGAAATTCAAATGGTTCCCAATTTGGGCCATTGTGAATAAATCTGCTATGAAAGTTCATGTGCATGTCCGAATATGTGACCTTCTGTGGATGTGTGTTTCTGGTGCTTTTGAAGAATACCAAGAAGTGGAATTCCACCTGTAGGCACCAGTGAGTCCCTTGGAACTGCTGCCAAGTTTCCGAGCGGCGCCACACCCTGAGCGTCCACACGCCCTTTGTAGAGTTCCTTCTGCTCTTGTCTTTTTTTTTTTTTTTAATTAATTATCTTTGCTTTTGGCTGCACTGGGTCTTCGCTGCTGCATTCGGGCTTTTCTCTAGCTGTGGGGAGCAGGGGGCTTCTCACTGCGGCGGCTTCTCTAGTGGTGCACGGGTTCCAGGCACGGGCCGGCTTCAGCAGGTGCAGCACGCGGGCTCACTAGTTGCTGCTCAGGAGCAGCACGGGAGGCTAGTGCTGCACGGCATGTGGGGTCTTCCCAGACCAGGGATCAAACCCCTGTCCCCTGCATTGGCAGGCAGATGCTTTCCCACTGGACCACCAGGGAAGCCTGCTCTTATCTTGGCTGCTGTCCTGTGGAATCTCTGGACATGGAAAGAATGTTGGTGTGATGATAAAGGACCAAAAGAATGGCTCAGAGACTTCTTTTCCATCCAACCTTGGACTCAGGCTTCTCCCCACTGTCCTATGCTTCCCTTGCCCACTTTTTATTATTCCTTAGAAATACCTAATTTGAAAGAAAAATACATATTCAGTGTTTAAGAAAAAGTTTTCCAGGGACTTCCCTGGCAGTCCAGTGGTTAAAACTCTGTGCTTCCACTGAAGTGGGTGCAGGTTCAAGTCTTAGTCAGGGAACTAAGGTCTCACATGTGTGGTGCAGCCACCACATAAGTAAATAAATAAATAAAGAACTAAAAAGAAAATTGTATTCCATACAGAAAGAATACTGAAATGGAAGTACAAGCAAACCTCAGAGATGTCGCAGGTTTAGTTGTAAACCACTGCAGTAAAGCAAATATTGAAATCATTCAATAAAGAAAATATCATGAGTCACAAATTTTTTTAAATTTTCTAGGGCATATAAAAGTCATGTTTGGGGGCTTCCTTGATGGCTCAGTGGTAAAGAATCTGCCTGCCAATGCAGGAGACACGGATTCACTCCCTGATCCAGGAAGATGCACATGCTGCAGGCCAGAATACTGGAGTGAGTAGCCTTTCCCTTCTCCAGGGGATTTTCCCAACCCAGGGATCGAACCCAGGTCTCCCGCATTGCAGACGGATTCTTTACCAGCTGAGCCACAAAGGAAGACCACCAGTGCAGAGAAGAAGGGTTCAATCCCTGGCCCAGGAAGATTCCACATGCCATGGGGCAACTAAGCCTGTGAGCCACAACTACTGAGCCTGTGATCTAAAGACCCTGATGTGCAACAAGGGAGGCGACCACAAGGAGAAATCCCCTTGGCTGCAACTGGAGAGTGGCCTCACAGTAATGAAGACCCAGCGCAGCCCAAAGTAAATAAAATAATTTTTTTTAAAGTCATGTTTACACTATGTGTATATGTGTGTGTGTGCTCAGTGGTGTCCAACTCTTTGTGACCCTGTGGACTGTAGCCCGCTAGGCTCCTCTGCCCATGGCATTCACCAGGCAGGAATACTGGAGTGGGTTGCCATTTTCTTCTCCAGGGAATCTTCCCGACCCAGTGATCAAACCCACATCTCTTACATCTCCTGCACTGGCAGTTGGATTCTTTACCACTAGCGCCACCTGGGAAGCCCTAGGTAGCCTATTTAAAGTGCACAATAGTATTATGTCTAGAAAAAAAACTTAATTTAATAATGCTTTACTGCTAAAAATGCTAAATAAACATCATCTGACCATTCAGGGTTCCCACAAACCTCCAATTGGAAGGAAATCTATAAAGTGCAATGAAACAAAGTATGCCTATAAAGATGAGGCCAAATCGAAACACCCAGAAACATCAGTGTCTGGGGGTAGCCAGAAATGGGCACAGTTTTCTCTAACAGGGGTGAAGCTCGTTGGGCAATATTTAGCTAATCCCTTAATCATGGCAATTGTGCTGTTTTCAATTCCAACCCTTTAAGCCACACTGCACTGGACACCTTATAGCCAGTTTAGTGCACTTGGATGTATATTTCCTTAGGCCCCTTCTAGAAGAGGACATGCAAATTTGTGAATATGAAAAACATGTTAAAAGGACTTCCCTGGTGGCCCAGTGGCTAAGACTTCAAGTTATCAATGCGAGGGGTGGGAAAGGGGGCCCGGTTCAATCCCTGGTCAGGGAACTAGACCCCACATGCTGCAACTAAAGATCCCACATGCAACTAAGACACGGTGCAGCCAAGTAAGTAAATACAAAAAAAGAAGAGATTTAAAAAACATATTAAAATACATATATATATTACATCTCACATATATAACATAGGATGTGTGCTATATATTAATATGAAAAATACAATTTTATAGTTGATGTATATGTTTATATTTAAACCAAAAAAAAATCAGATGGTAAAAATTTTCAGTAAAACAGAAAAGTTTAAAATTACGCTTCTCTTTCCTGATGGCTTCCTCTCAAAGCATTCCCTCAGGAACAGTTTGATAATTCTGTCCTAAAATAGCTTGAATGTATCTACATATCTATCTACTATTATTAAAGATGTACAAAAATTTGTTCCTATAGCATATGCCATTTTCTACCTTGCTTCCTCTCCTTTTCTTGGATGTATTTTTAACATGACCTCAAGTAGATCTACATTCTTAAGGACTGAATAGCATGTGATTGATTACAGCATAGCATGTCTTTTTTTCTTTTAATATTTACTTATTTGGCTGCACCAGGTTTTAGTTGCAGCCTGCCAGATCTTCCCTGGCCAAGGATCAAACCCAGGCACCCTGCATCGGGAGCTGAGTCTTAGCCACTGGACCACCAGGAAAGTCCCAGCAGCATAACACGTCTTAATCTATTTAACCAGCCACTGTTAATGGACAGATAGGAATTTCCAGTTTTTGCTATCATGAACAACAGTCCTCGGATAGCTTGTTCTCACATCTTTACATACATTCCCAGGTTTTTCTCACAGGTTGAATTGTCAACTGGTTCAAAGGAAAACACATATGTGTATTTAAGTTTTAGTAGATATCATCAATATGCCATCTAAAGAGTTTGCATAATCTCACTAACAAAGTACAGAAGTGTCTTTTTCTCTGTATCTTTGCTACCATTGAGTAATATCAAATTTTTACAGCTTTGCCCATCTGCAACATTCATTGTTTGGATTTTGCATTTCTTGAAGTAAACGAGTGAGTTTGCACAAATGTTTATTGACCCTTTGTACAAACTTTATAATAGTTTCATCTGTTGTCAGACTGCCCTCTTTCTTTCTTTTTTTTTTTTTGGTGGTGCCTCACAGCTTGCAGTCCTAGTTTCCTGACCATGAATTGAACCCATGACCCCTACAACAGAAGTTTGAAGTCCTAACCACTGATTGTTACTGTTGTTCAGTTGCTAAGTCTCCTCAGACTCTTTGTAACCCCATGGACTGCAGCATGCCAAACATCTCTGTCCTTCACTATCTCTCAGAGTTTGCTCAAATTCATGTCTACTGAGTCAGTGATGCTATCTAACCATCTCATCCTCTGGTGGCCTCTGGACCACCAGGAATTCCCAACCACCCTCTTTATTTACTTACTTTCCCAGCCTCCTTCCTGGTCTGCTGCTAATTTATTCCTTTCCACCCTATCCTCTACAGGCTTCCAGAATAATCTTTTTCATAAGAAAATCTGGTCACATTGGGTCACCATTCAGAACATGTCAGTGCCTCACCCACACCCCACAGCCTGCAGGATAAAGAGCCTATGCTGGGAATTCCCTGGTGGTCCAGTGGTTAAGACTCTGCACTTCCATCGCAGGACCCAGGTCTGACTGATACCTGGTTAGGGAATTAAGATCCTGTAAGCCTCACCATGAGGGGGCAAAAAAAAAAAAAAGAAAAAGTTACTCAAGGAGGGAGAATGGTTAGGGGGTGACTTGATATCTTGATCAATTGAATCAGGAAAGTTCTTTCCGGACAAGGAAGACCAGTTTTGGTTTCTTTAGCTGAAAAATGGAAATTATAATTTCCTCCTCACAGTTCCTGCAAACAGTAAGAGCTCTATAATTGAGCTTTATTGTCATTATTTTTAATTTTTTAAAAAAGGTAAAAGAGGATCTTCCTTGGTGGTCCGGTGGTTAAGACTCAGTGATCCCAATGCAGGCGTTTCTGGTCCAGGAACTAGATCCCACATGCCGCAACTAAGACCCAGCGCAGTCAAATAAACAAATAAATAAATAAGATTTTAAGGTAAATGAGCTGAGCCTCTATTCAGCTATTTATAGTAAGACACCAGGGCCCAGCCTCTCACACAGCCGGCGCCTCTACCTCCGTCCGTAGGGGTCGCTGTGGAGTGCTACGGCTTCTCTAGGCAGCGGAACCGGAAGCCTCTTTCACCTCTTAGTTCCGGTCTTTGGCCCAGGCTTGGGCTGCGTGGAGAAGGTTTTGCAATGCCGACCGGAGATTTTGAGTGAGTCTGGGGTCGTGAAGCGGGTTTGGGAGGCAGACGGGAGGGTCCTAGGAGTTAATATGGAGCCTGGGTGCGTCGAGGCCGCGGGAGCCGGGCCTCGGCTCATTCATCCCTCCTTTTGACAAACTTATCCCCGCAGTTCGAAGCCCAGTTGGGCGGACCAGGTGGAAGAGGAAGGAGAGGACGGTGAGTCTACCTTGTCGCCTCGGATCACCACAGCCCGGCCTTCCCCCGCCGCCCCCAGGCCGTCACTGCTGCCTGCTCTGGTCCTCCACCCTGGCACCGCCGTCAGGCCCTGCATCTCCCCTGACGGCCAGTCCCTGCCCCGCGCCACTCTCATCTGGGCCAGCCTATCTCCAGTTCCATATGTTCACCAGCCAGCCCATCTTCTGCCATGCCACCGCCCAAGTCCTTGATGCCAGCACTGATGCTTCCCTACTCCGGGGAGGAAATTGTAACAGCCACATTCCTGCCTTTGTTAATACTAGCGCCCGGCTGCCTATGGCCCGCGCCTGCCCTCAGGCCAGGGATCCCCTATGCTTCTCATTGCTGGAAGTTTCTACTGGCCAGCTCCGTGTCCCTGGATGTCCATCCCAAGACACTTCCTAGCCAGTCCTCTGCCCTTGGTCCGGCCTTTCTCAGCTCCTGGTGCAGACATTATCCCAAAGTTCTCTTGATTTCAGCTTGGGAGTTCCTGTCCCTGCCCCCCCCACCCCCACCCCCAGCTGACCCCTGCTCCTTCCACTTCCTGTCACAGACAAATGTGTCACCAGCGAACTCCTCAAGGGGATCCCCCTGGCCACTGGGGATACCAGTCCAGAGCCTGAATTATTGCCGGGAGGTGAGTGCCGGACTCCACTCCAGCCCCAGGCCGTCTGTCTCCCCAACCTCCTTCCTTCTGGTCCCTGTTACCCAGGGCTCAGTTCCTTTGTTTCTTCCCCTCTCCCAGCTCCACTGCCGCCTCCCAAGGAGGTCATCAATGGAAACATCAAGACAGTGACCGAGTATAAGATAGATGAGGATGGCAAGAAGTTCAAGGTGAGGCTGGGGAAGAGGCGCACTTGAGGGACACTTGGACTAGGAGAGAGTGGTGTGTTGGATGTCTTGATGAGGAAGACCTGCCGGCTCTAGCAACCTTGAGCAGGAGGCCCAAACCTTTCCCCTCCTGTCCACAGATTGTCCGCACCTTCAGAATTGAGACCCGGAAGGCCTCAAAGGCTGTGGCAAGGAGGAAGGTAAGACCCTTCTCCCCCTGTCCAGGGCTGACTCAGAGGAAAAATTGGAGTTCTTTTCCCCATTGCCACTTTCTAAAATGCCCCATTCATTCTAAAAATGAATTTTTAGAAGTGGGGTTTAACTGTGGGCTTCCCTGGTGACTCAGTGGTAAAGAATCTGCCTGCAATGCAGGAGATGCTGGTTCATCCCTGGGTTGGGATGATACCCTGGAGAAGGGGATGACTACCCACTCCAGTTTTCTTGCCTGGAGAATTCCATGGACAGAGGAGCCTGGCAGGCTACAGTCCATAGGGTCCCAAAGAGTTGGACATGATTGAGCGACTAATGCTTTTTTGTTTTTTTCTAATTTTTTGGTTGCACCACATAGCATGTGGGATCTTAGTTCCCCGAGCAAGGCTTGAACCCACGCCTCGTGCATTGGGAGTGCGGAGTCTTAACCACTGGGCCACCAGGGAAGTCCCCTGTGTGTACCTGTTTTGTTGGAGCAGAACTGAGGCCTGTGAGCAGTCCGTGGGGGCCCTGAAAAGTCCAGCAGGTGCAGGAGTAGGGGCGGAGGGGTTGGTTCTTACTTCTCTTGGCTTGTCGCCTGGGAGGAATAGCCAATACCGCCTGTGAGGTGGTTGTAGCAGCAGAAGTGATGGCAATAAATACATTTTGCATGGTTACCTACATACTCTTTGTTAGACCCAGGTGCTTCATGGGAAGTATTTTCTCATTCAGTCCCCCTAGCATTCCAGGGAGGTGTGGGGAGCATTGTGGTCCCTTAAAGGGAAGGATGCCAAGGTGCAGGTAGTTTAAAGAGGTCAAGTGAAGTGAAATCGCTCAGTCGTGTCCGACTCTTTGCGACCCCATTGACTGCAGTCTCCCAGGCTCCTCCGTCCATGGGATTTTCCAGGCAGGATACTGGAGTGGGTTGCCATTTCCTTCTCCAGGGGATCTTCCCGACCCAGGGATTGAACCCAGGTCTCCTGTATTGCAGGCAGACGCTTTAACCTCTGAGCCACCAGGGAAGTCCACCCCTGGAAATCTGGGTGACCCTGCACACCCCTGAGTATCACTCGGTGGGAGCTGGTCTGTCTGTTACCTGCATAGCCCCGCCAGGGGTTGATGGGTTTGGTCCTGTTTACCCCCTGAGCTTCAGTTCTCTCATCTGTAACATGAGGCTGAGAGCTGCCCCTATGATCTCCTGGAGCTGGCCTGAAGCTGGGGCCTGGCATGCCCTCAGGGAACAGAAACTGTCATCATCACTTCTCCAAGGAGCATTTGAGGAGGGCAGTGAATGGGGTTCAAGGCCCACCCACCCTCAGAGTGGCTCTTGTTAAGTCTAGGGTGCACATGGAGGGGGTCCCACTTGTCCCTGCCCTGACCTGTCCCCCATCCTGCCTTGAGCTCAGAACTGGAAGAAGTTTGGGAACTCAGAATTTGACCCACCGGGGCCCAACGTAGCCACCACCACAGTCAGCGATGATGTATCCATGACATTCATCACCAGCAAAGAGGTAAGTGGGGTGGCTGGCTGGGGGAGCCAGTGGCCAGGGTGTTGGTGGAGGCAGCGGGGGAGCGGCTGCCCCATCTGAACTGCCCCCCACCTGCCCTGCCAGGATCTGAACTGCCAGGAAGAGGAGGACCCAATGAACAAGCTCAAGGGCCAGAAGATTGTGTCCTGCCGAATCTGCAAGGGCGACCACTGGACCACCCGCTGCCCCTACAAGGACACGCTGGGGCCCATGCAGAAGGAGCTGGCCGAACAGCTGGGCCTGTCCACTGGCGAGAAGGAGAAGCTCCCCGGAGGTGCCAGGGCCCTGGGATATGGGATATGGCTGGCAGACTTGGGGGTTGGGGGCAGGAGTTGGGGTGGAGCACAGGCATTGCGTGCATCTCTGGAAGTCGTGGGTCCTCACCTGGGGTCCGGACAGGACCACCACTGTCAGTGGTTATCACCTCCCACACAACAGCAAGGCTGTGGCCACAGCGCACGTTGGTTTGTGTGAGAAACTGCAGGTGGGTGCTCTGCCGGTGACGTCACCTGTCTCTCCCTGTTGGGGTTTGTGAGAGCCTCTAGTGAGCACAGCTGCAGGTGTAAGGACATTGCGAGTAGTGAGGGGAGACAGCTGTTCTCTCAGTGTGTCTGTCCTGACTGGAGCTTGCTGTGTTTGCATGCGTGTGTTTGCACACGCATGTGTGTGCACACACACACATTGGAGTTCTATCCTTGTGACTCGTGTGCACAGCCACTTGCCAGGTGTCCCAGGGTCAGGAACCTGGGGGCTGTCGCTGCCCTGTCTTGGTGTGTGTGCACGAGGCTGGGCATTTTCTCACTGTGGGTTCTCTTGCTCTTCCTGTGCTGCTAGCAGGCACGGCATGTAAGTGGGTCAGCTTCCTGGATGTGACCTTTAAGTCCTTTTAAGACCTTTAGTCTTTGAAGAGATCCCCCAGATGCCTGTGGTTTGAGAGAGAGGGTGCTTGGGGCTGGATCATGGCCGGAGCGGCTAGCGTCCTGGGCCAGGCCTTTGCGAGGGGAGGCTTGACCTAACCTTGCTTTTGGTCCCCAGAGCTGGAGCCTGTGCAGGCCACTCAAAACAAGACTGGGAAGTACGTGCCTCCGAGCCTGCGTGACGGGGCCAGCCGCCGTGGGGAGTCCATGCAGCCCAACCGCAGAGGTGAGGCGGGGAGGGCACCCAGTGCCAGGCTGATGCGTGGGCGGGCACCTCCTGTACCCTATGATTATCCCACGGGCGGGGCCAGCCCCTCACTGATGCCTCTCCTTGCCTGCCCAGCTGATGACAATGCCACCATCCGTGTCACCAACCTGTCTGAGGACACTCGTGAGACCGACCTGCAGGAGCTCTTCCGGCCCTTTGGCTCCATCTCCCGCATCTACCTGGCAAAGGACAAGACCACCGGCCAGTCCAAGGTGGGCCAGCAGCCGTGGGGGTGGGGTGGGGTCCTGACTCCCAGCTGTGCACTGAGCGTTGTCCCTGACCCCCACTCCCTCCCCCAGGGCTTTGCCTTCATCAGCTTCCACCGCCGCGAGGACGCTGCACGTGCCATTGCCGGGGTGTCCGGCTTTGGCTACGACCACCTCATCCTCAACGTCGAGTGGGCCAAGTAAGACCTCTGCCCCCCGCCGCCCCTTGTGGCATCAGAACTGATACTTGGGATGACTGTGGGCCTTACCAGGGTTGTCCCCGGGGCCTGGGTCTCTGACTGTCCTGCCTTCTCGTGGAGGGCCGCGCGCCCCAAGGCCTGTCTGACCCCTGGTGTACTCTGTGCCTCCGCCCCATCTTTTCCTGCCCCGTCTCCCCACCCTGCCCCCGATGAGTTCGTGTTGTGTAAGATGGGTGGTAGTCCTGGGACTCCCTAAAGGGTCTAGAGCCCCCCCACTTGCCATCCTCACTCACCTCATGTTTCCCTTTCTAGGCCATCAACCAATTAAGTCAGCTGCTGCTGTTGCTGCCCAGCCCCTGGCCCCGGGACCCTTCAGTGACAGAAGGCAGCCTCCTGGAGCAGGGGGCTTCAAGGGCAATAAAAAGTCTCTAGTCGCCTTGTGCTGTTCCAGCCATTTATTCCCTGATGTCAATCACACTGTTGTGGGTGGGGCCAGCCCCGCCCCGCCCCGTCCCCCCCTCCCCTCCCCTCCCCAATCATGGGTTTGCCCCGAGGCCTGCCCGGGTTTAGTGCTGTGAGTGGAAGCTCCTGCAGCTCTGGCGTGGGGGCCCCCTGGTCCCACCAGAGGCCTTTCTGTGGGGAGGAAGTGGGGGCTCCTGGCCTGTCGGGATGACTCGGGGCTGGGTTCCAGCATCTTGTGATGAGGAGGGGGCTGAAGATGGGCCAGGTCATGGGCTCAGTTCGGGAGACTGGAGCCCTGAGGTTTGGGGATGGCTGTGACGTTGAGGGGCAGGGCTTGGCACGCAGTATCGCCTGGGGTCTGGCCCTGCCCGCAGCCTGGGCAGCATTGGCGGCAGCAGTCCAGGCTGGGCACCACAGCCATATAGAGCAGCGGGTGGATGCAGATGGCCAGGGGCACCAGGCCCCGTGTCACCTGGTGGGCCAAGTACATTCTCCAGGCCAGGGCCTTCTCAGCCGCGGCCTCACTCTCAAAACCCGGGCAGAGGGCTCGCCAGCGCAGCCGGGCGTACATGTTGAGCGCCGCTGTGACGTAGTAGGGCACGTAGGAACTCGCGTAGAGGACCACTCCGCTGGCCACCAGCACTGTGACCTGCAGCTTGCTGGCCGCCGTCATGCCGTGGCTGTGCTGCACGGCCCGCACCAGGGCGCTGTAGGCTGCCAGGGTCAGCAACAGCGGCAGGCCACAGCCCAGGGTCGCCAGCAGCAGGTGGTAGACCCAGTAGGCCTCGAGCTGGCTTTCATCCGCTGTCCCCAGGCACTTGGTACAGGCCCCCGGGCTGGCCACAGAGCACTGGCCTTTCTGCTGGGACTGGCTCAGGTGAGAGAAGCTGAGCGTGGGGGCAGCAAGCAGGACCGCCAGAGTCCAGCCAGCAGCGCTGACGGCCCAGGCGTGCTTGGGCCGCAGTTGGCTGTGGGTGAAGAAGGGGTGGACGATGCCCATGTAGCGGTTGAGGCTGATGCAGGTGATGAAGATGACGCTACCCAGCATGTTGCAGGTGAAGAGGAAGCGCTCCAGGCGGCAGGCAACCTCCCCGTAGCGCCAGTGCTTGGGCGGGTAGAAGTAGGCAGCCAGGGGGGGCAGCGTCAGGGCGTAGAGCAGGTCGCTGACCGCCAGCTGGGCCGAGAAGATCACAGCTGGGGGCCAAGGGCGCTGCTCCCGGCTGCAGAAGCGGTACAGGGCCAGGCTATTGCCGGCCAAGGCCACCAGGAACTCGGCTGCCAGCATGGGCCACAGAAAGTCCTGCTGGAGGCCGCTGAGGATGCGATCCGCAGCCTCCGAGAAGTTGACTGGGCACCGCATGGCACCTGTGAGCAGAGGGTGTGGCACAGCCCGGTCCCTCACTGTGGCTCCCGCTCTGGCACCCTTGCCTATTGTGTGCCAGGAGCCCCTTGTGGGCATGTTTCCAGAGTGCTTTTCCACACCCAGGAGGGGGAGTGCCAGCTACAGCACCTGTGTACAGAGGGACTCAGGCCAAGGAAGATTAGAAGCCCAGAGTCCATTAGGCTCTGTGTCCTGGGGCAAGAACCGGGGATGCACATGACCTGGCATTGACCACCAGAACCCTCAGGGCCTGGGGCGGAGAAGCATGAGCCCGAGGGAGGGGGAGGACCCCCACCCGCCAGACCCTCTACAACTCCTAAGTCCCACATGTCAGTTTGTCACCCCAAGTGTCACCATCTATCTGGGCCAGTAGTCTGGTCCACCTTGGTGTCCCTGCTCCCACCCTCATCATCCATCTGTTCTCTCTCAGCCTCCAAAGGGCACCTGAGTCAGGTCACAACCATATACTTCCAGACTCCCTACCTACCTGGAAGAAAGATCGGTGCTCACTGGAAAAACCAGTGCTCATCCCTTCCCACAATGCCCCGAGGAAGCTACCGCTCCCACCCCACGCACGTTCCCGCTCCCACCAACCATGATGTCCTGGCTGTTTCTTAGGGCAAAACCTACCTCAGGGCCTTTGCACTCACTGATGCACCAGGCACCCCTGGAGGCAATCCCCCTCACCTTCTGGTCTCTGATCCTGAGAAGACCCAAACCTGGCGACTGCTCCCCGTGGCCCCCTACCCTGCTTATTTTTCCTCCATAGCTCTATCCCCATCCATATGACCACTGTAAGAAAAATCCCCACAACTTTCCCTCCCGAGGGTAGAAGTGCTGTGCTCCTGGGCTCCCCATGCCAGCACCTGGGACACAGCAGCATAGGGGAGCTGAGTTCTCTAGTCTGTCCTTCACACACCCCCCTCAGCCTCAGCTTGCTGAGGAATGGCCTGGACTCCTGGCTGGTCCAGCAGGCTGGCCATAAGCTCTGTGCACGTACCCCTTCCGTGACCCAGACGGCTCCGCCACTTTCACTTCTGCTTTCCTATCCCATCCCTTTTGTCTGGGAGGAAGCGAGCCCAGCAGTGATTCCTTACCCATCTCCCCACCACCCTCTAGGAGCTGGCCACCTCCACCCCCAAGGCCCTGGATGTGCCTGGCTTCACTAGCACGGTAGCGCTGGCTCCTCACCTGAGATGTTGCTGGCTAGGGCCCGCATGCCTGCCTCTGGGTCTGCAGCCGCACTTTGCCTCGTGCAGCGTGGTCCCTTCTGAGACACAAGCCACTGGCCCCTCCCCTTCCTGGCCGCACCACCTTCAGCTCGAGAAACGGGTCTGGGCACACGCCTCACTTCCACTTCCTGCTTCCCTCCTTCTGACAGCACCCAACCTCCAGAGCTGGTTCATCTGCTGTGGGGGCACTGGGTAGGCTGGGGAGGGGTCCAGGACCCCAGGGCACCACAGGAGGGTCACACCTGTGTCACCCTGGCGTATGAAATAAGGTCTTGCACGTCCACTGCCCAGGTGCAGACAGGGGCCTGGGTGTGGAGCAGAAAGCAAGCTCGCCATTTCAAACGCAGACTCAGCCTCATGAGAAATGAGTTTATTAGAGGGGAAGGTGGGAAAGCAGCTCTCCTTTATGAAAGGAAACCGAGGGCTGCGCCTGGAGGCCCAGGAGGGGAGTTCAGCACAGCAGCTCTCAGGCCCCAATCTGGGGCATTTCATCTGCCACCCAGGCTTGGCCTCAGGTTGCTCTCTTGGGTGGCCGAGGTCGACCTTGCCCATGGTTCCTGGCAGGCCTCCTGGGTCCCACTTTGGCCTGGGTCCCTGGGCCCCTGCCCTTGGCCTTTTGAGATCTCCGGTCACTGCCTCGGTCCAGCTTCCGTTCCTTCAGCCGATGCTTCTTGCCTGGGGGCCCAGCAGGCCGCCTCCTCTTGGCTGCCTTTGGAAACATATCTGCAGGGAGAAGCGGTGTCAGGGCCACCAGGCACAGGGACAGACAGGCCAGTGGTACCCAGGTGCCCGGAGCCCTGTCTGCCACACACCTTCATCAGGCTCCTCGCCCACAGCCTGGCGGAAATACTCAGCCTCATCCTCTTCTTCCTCTTGCTGGTTGGTCCCCTCTGCCTCTGGCGGGGCCCCGGGGTCCTCTGCATCGCTATCCCCATCGGCCTCTGCCCGCGCCCGCTTCATGCCCGCCAGGCTCTTCTTCCTGGAGAAGGGACATTGGTCAACGTGGCAGCCTGCACCTGGGACCCTGCCTCAACTGCCTGGTGACCACACACTTGTGAGCCTCTCGCTGCTCCCGCTTGCGCCGAATGTTCTGGGCCTGCTGGTCCTGTCTCTGGGCCTTGAGCCGGAGCTTCTCCTCCTTGGCAGCCAGGATGGCCTGCAGCTCCTCCTCGGTTTTGTGCACTGAGCAGGAAGAGGAGGCCACTTAGTGCTCCACCCCCAGGACCCAGGTGAGCCCACTGTGGTCAGGCCTCGGGCCCCACTCTGCCCCTGGCCCCGCCCTCACCGAGCCTGTGAAACAGCACGTTGCCCTCTCCGACCCCCTCTTGGATCTTGATGAGCTCCAGCGTCATCCGAGGCCCAATCTGGAGGAACAGCAGAAGATGGGATGGGGTGTCAGTCCTTCCTCGGGGATGGGGGAGCACCAGGCCTGCCCCGCACTGAGCCTCACCTCCGTGAGCCGCACGGCGCTCTGCTGGGCCCGCATGTTGCCTCGCCCCGCCACAGCCTGTGGCAGCTCTGTGATGTTGTGCTCGCCGTCAGGTTCTGCCTCGCTCTCCGACAGCCCTGCACCCCTGCATGGGGCACACGAGGGGCTCAGCAAGGGCTCCCTGGCTCTGAGGACAGCTTTGGGGTCCCCTGGAGTGTGGTGCCCCCCTCCCTGCCGCCAGCCCAAGCTCTCCTCACGTGGCCAGCAGTTCACTGATGTCCTGCAGGCGACTCATGTTGGGGAACTTCTCCTGGAGAAGCTTCTTCATCCCACGACTGGCACCCACAGGGACCACCTTGATGCTGCTGCAGGGGTGGGAGGGAGGCAAGGATGGGGGTCAGGAGCCATGGGGTCACAGGTCAGCCCTACCCTGCCAACCCTTTTCAGTGCGTCAGCGCGTTTACTTTGAGACTGAGCAATCACAGAGTCTCAGCAGCTGTGCTGTCATCAGTCGCACATGGGGCCATGCACCCCCCACCCGCCCACCCACTCCCCACTGAGAACTCACTAGTGACGGAAATCCAGCTCCTGGGAGTCAGGGTTGTAGTTGATGAGAAGGCAACGCTTGATGGTGTTCAGGTTCACCTGGAAGAGAAAAGAGGGCACGGCACCTGCTGAGTGGGCCATGGGCCCCGCTGTGTGCTGGAGCCCCTGCTGAGCCCTGGCTATGGCCACACTCCAGAAAGGCGGTCTGGGTGCTGCCAGCACTGCAGGGACGGATGGGGCTGCAACTGGTGTCCATGGGCTACCTGGGGCTAGAAATCCAGCTTGCGAGGCCCATTGAGGTTACCCACACTGGACTCCCTGATGCCAGGGATCAGGAGCTGGGGCTCTGGAGCCAGACAGATTTAAAGAATTCCGTCCTACCTTCTTGTCCTTCATATCTAACCTGAGACTAGTATCTTCACCTCTGTCAGTCTCAGTTTCCCTCTCTGTAAAATGGAACATACTACTTAGCTTAGATCAGCATTCAATGAATGCACCCTTAGGAAATGAAATACCATGGACATTATTTCCCATCTGCCAGATGGGAGAGCATGAATGGGTTTAGAACTCAGGATCCAGAATTCTCAGCCTTAGGGCTGGGAGGTGAAGACAGGCTGAGTGTGGTCCTTGCTGCCTGCTTCACCTACACTCACTTTCATCACACATGGCCTGGCTCACCTTATGCACGTTGATGGAGGGGAACAGGTTCTGGAACATGGTGGCCATGAGCTTCACGTGCATGCCATGGGGGCCAAAGCTGTTGAGCACCAGGAGGGGTGGGTGGGCAAACTGCTGCTCATGCATGCGGTGCCGGCGTAGCGAGGAGACCACATCACGCACCAACGTATACTGCAGGGCAGGGTGAGGAATGGGTGACCACCTGTCCAGCACATGCAGCTGGTGCAATCCCCAAACCCAGCTCCTGCCCCTCGGAGGCCTCATGTCACCTCTTGTGCTGTTGTGAAAGTCGCTCAGTCGTGTCTGACTCTGCAACCCCATAGACATAGTCCATGGAATTCTCCAGGCCAAAATATTGCAGCGGGTTCCCTTCTCCAGGAGAATCTTCCCAACCCCGGGATCAAACCCAGGTTTCCTGGGTTTGCAGGCCGATTCTTTACCAGCTGAGCCCCATGTCACTCTGAGTCCTTACCTTGTTGATCCGGAAGGTCAGGGTAGGGCCTCCTGGGAGACGCATCAGTTTCTGCAGAAGAAAAGATCTGTGAGGGTTGAGGTGTCTAATTCAGGAGCGGGGTTGGGCGGGGGTGGGAAATGGAGATCACCGCCCATCTCTTCAGAGCGTTTACTTTGAAGCCAGAATCATGGCAGCTCAGAGGCACAAGGGTCATCATGAGAGCTGGTGGCGGAGGAGGGTGTGGGGAGTGAGGGGGTGAGAGCACCCACTCACAAAGTAGACGTTGGTCTCTGTTTTGCTCACGATCAGGAAGTGTGTGACCCCAAGGGGCCCAGCCACTGCTACACAATCTTTCAGAGAGTTTTTCTTCCTTATCTGGAAACGATAAAAAGAAAAATGGATGATCACAGATAACCTCTTATTAAGCAAAGCCTTTAAGCCTAACCTGTTATGCCATTTCTTGCACTTAACCCTTTAGAGAACTAGGGGGAGAGGGGAATGGAATGCTCTTGGCTTCTAGAGCCAATCAGACTTTAACTGAAACTTCTGTCTCTTGACACTGCATCACCACATTTTTCAGAGGGCCCATCTGAGGCTCAGCGAGGTTAAGTAACTTGGCTCGGGCCTTTGAGAGAAGCCAGCTTTGCTAACTCGAGTCCCCTCTTAACCATCAACCTTAGGCATTCAGCCAAGCTCCAGGCTGGGTGCGTTCATCTGCTCGCCCTCGCTGCTGCCCCTCAAATCCTTGAGAGGCAGGCACGATGGTCCCCATAAGGTTCCCCTTCTCCAGCCTAGTAAACTGAGGCCTCCAGCGGTTTCGAGGATGAAGCCACCCTCGCAGCTGAGAAGACGAGGCCCAGGGCGGGTGGCGGTGGGCTGGGTGATGCAGACCTGCAGGCGGGTGGCGGTGAGCGGCTCCATGACCCGCCTCAAGTCCATACTGAGCTGCTGGACGCTGCGACCCACGCGGCCCCGAGCGAACACGAACGAGTGCGGCTGCGCGGCATAGGCTTCGAGGTTCCGGAGATGGGCCTGGGCGCGCGCGCGCTTCTGGTGCCGGGACTGCGGGGACGAGAAGCAAGAGGTGAGCCCCGCTACCGCTGGCGGAACCCCGCCCGCGCTGCCCGCTTTCCTGGCCGCTGCGACTCACCCTTCCCGACTGTCCCATGCCGCCGTCCTTTCCACGAGGCCTCGTCTGCCGGCTGCTTCCGGCGCCGCTCCGCTCACTTCCGGCTCCGGCGAGGCGACTATGTGAGGCGCCTCGATGACGTCACCAACAGTGCATGCGCACCAGGTGGCGGGAAAACGTCCTCGGAGGGGTTGCTATGGAAACACCAAGGGCCTGTTTCTACGGAAACCAGGGCGGGGCCATGGTTCGAAATGATCCTCTGGTTCGAATCCCGCCTCGGCCAATTCCACCAGCTATGCGATTTTGAGAGCCAAGTTCTCCACTCTGAGGCTCATAAAATATCCTCAATGATCATCATTTCCTCTCTGACTCGCGAATTAAGAGAGATGATGTGTACACAATACTTGGCACCCTGGCGCCAGGCACTTGGGAGCCTGAGAAGGGGGTAGTGCCTTGGCAATTACTCGACTTGGCCCCCAGCTCCTGAGGATCAGCTGTCCCTCGCAGAGGCCCTGTCTGTGGACTGGCTGGGGGATGGAAACTCCACATCATCTTCTGGAAATTCAGGGCAAGGCGGGCGCTTGGTCAATAATTCCCCCCCTCCCAGTTTCCGCTCAAAGCCCCAGTCTTGGCCTCAGGCCTCTGGCTTCTTCCCCAGAACCTTCGGGTGGGGGAAGAGATTTCCCCCAACTTCTCTCTCCCTGTTCCATCTGTTTCCTTCCCCTGTCTCCCCTCCCCACTTTAGTCCCCTCCCCCATTTGTCTTCTCACCATTTGCTTCCCCTCTCCTGTCTCCCCACTCCAATTTTTTCTCCTCTCCCCACTTCTGTGTCCCCCTCCCCATCTCTGTCTTCTCCCTGTCTGCCTCCCTCTCCCCAGCCTTGCTCCTGCCATCAATTGTCTCCTTCATCATCTATAAGTTTCCGTCTTTCTCCTCTCTCTGCCCCTATTCCCATTTCTCTCTTCTCATCTCTCTCTTCATCGCCCACCTTTCTCCCCGTCTTCCCTACGTCTCTCCTCTGTCTCCTGGACACTCTCTTCCACTAGCCCCTCTCCTTGACTTCTGAGGTTTCTTTCTCTGCGGCCAAAAGGGGGAGCCGGAGGAGACTACCAGTGGGGGGCGGAGGGGCCCCAGCCCAGGCCCAGAGCCCAGCCTGGCAGCATCTCTCATATCTGGGACGACCATTTCCTCCTTCAGCCCGGGAGGCCACTCGGGTTACGAGCTCAGGACAGTAGCAACTGGGAAAGTGTGTCTGCTGGTCGGGGAGGCCGTCTTACAAGGAGACCCTGGTCCGGTGGGGGCTCTACGTGAGTCGCTTTGTACCTCTGAGAGATGAGTGTGTGGTTACTGCTGCCTGTTTTCGTCCTTGCAGGACTTGACCTGTGTGAGGATGTGAGAGTGTGTGGGAGATAAATGGAAACTTGCAGTGGGTGGCAGGCGGGTATCAGGGGCTTGTTTCTGCACTTTCCAGTTGGTTTGTGTCTCTGCCCTTGCCGGTGTGTGACTGAGTGTACTTGGGTGTGCATGTACCTGATGCACAGATATGGACACACTCAGCCCACGGGATATTTTCCTTTGTCGTGATGTATGTGTGTATGTGACCACGCTTTGAAAAGTCACTGCCCAAATCTGTGCTGTTTCCAGCTGTCTTTTTTTCTTTTTTTGCCACACCACAAGGCTTGTGGGATCCTAGTTCCCTGATCAGGGATGGAACCTGGCCCCCGGCAGTGAAAGAACAGAATCCTACCACTGGGCCACTAGGGAATTCCCTCCAGTTGTGTCTTTATAATTGGGTGTGCCAGGCAAATCCATGGACACACACACACACACACACAGATTCCATCGATCTTTGCTGCTTTGTGCAATGGTTTGCATGTCTATTTGGGGTATCTGTATGTCTTTGTGCTGCACTGTTACACAGGAGTATGTGGCTGTCATGGTCATGTGTGTGAGTTCTGAAGCCATGTTACCTGGGCTGAATCCCACTGCTGATCTTTTCTTAGGCTGTGAGCCACAGGCCAGTTGCTCACCCTCTCTGAGGCTCAGTTCTCTGCTGTAAAATGTGGCTCCTTACAGAAACCAGCTCAGGTGGCCAAGATTAAATGAGATACAAAATGTCCCGTTTAGAGTCACCCCAGCCAGGCAGCAGGTGCTGCTAATATTCGCCGTTGTGGTTCTCTGTGATGTGTGTCTGTGTGTCTATGTCTGAGGCTGTGATCTGCCCCAGCCTCCTGGGCCTGCAGCCTCCCACGCTCTGAGCTCTGCTGTTGGGGGAACGTTCAGGGCACTGAACTGTGTTATCAGGCTCTGGTGGCCTGAGCAGGAGGGTCTGGCAATTCCCCCTCTGTCCTCACGTGGGAAATGCTAAATATTTACAGTTGCAGCTCCTCGGCTTAGCATTTCACAGCTCTAGTTTCAGGCTCTGGGTGGCTGGGGGTGGTTACCACGCCTCCTTCCTCCTTGCTCTCCCACTAGCCTCTCCCCTTCTCCAGAGGTCCTGCTGGACACTCGGCTCCTTCTCGGACTTCTTGTGTCTGCTGTGGGCCTTGTGGAACTCAGGGTCTTGGTCGTGAGAGGTGAGAGCGCAGGAGGGTGGGAGGGTAGGTGGAGGCTGAATCTGTCTGTTGGGAAACCTGGGCCTGGGTTTGGCTGGGGGACTCCCCAGGCCTCCCCTTTACCACAGGCTGAGATCCCAAAAGGCAGCAGATGTTACACACACTCTAGTTCCAAGGGGTTTGTGTGTGTGCATGTTCAGTGCTGTCCAACTATTTTGCGACCCCATGGACTGTAGCCCGCCAGGCTCCTCTGTCCGTGGGATTTCCCAGGCAAGAATACTGGCGTGGGTTGCCATTTCCTACCCCAGGGGATCTTGCAGACCTGGGATAGAACCCGCGTCTCCTGCGTTAGCAGTCAGATTCTTTACCTGGGAAAGCCTCCAAGGGGTTTGGTCCATCCCTATTATGTAGGGCCTGATGTCTTCCAGGGTTGGGGGCTAGGAGAGGACCCTGCTCTGCTCTGGAGAGTTAGTGCTTGGTGTTTGAATACCGTTGTGAATATGCCTTTCTGCAGCTCAGAACCCTCCCACTGCTCCCACGGAAGTTGGAGTAAAACTCCAGATCCTCCTCTGGTCCCTGCACACTGTGCCTCCATCACCTCCTTGTCCTCGCTGCCTCCGGCTCTCCCCCTTTCATTCCGTTCCAGCCTCACAGGCCTCCCTGCTATTCCCTGGGCATATCAAGTTAGGTTCCACATTTCTCTCTTCCCTTTATCTCTCTTCCTTCAGGTCTGTACTCAAGTGTCATTTTCTCAGTGAGGTCTGACTCCTCTACTTATTTATTCATTTATTTTTTTTTTTGCCTCGCCACATGCTTGTGGGATCTTAGTTCCCTGACCAGGGAATAGAACCCAGGCCCCTGGCAATGAAAGCGAATTCTGACTCCTTTATTTAAAGTGCCCCTAGCCCAGGTCTCTCACATCCTTCCATATTTTTTCTCCTAAGACTTATCACTCTAAGACCTATCTACTGTGTTTTTTTCCAATCTGCTCTGTGAGGGCAGGGGTTTTGTCTGTGTTGGTCACAGCTGTGTCCCCATCTCCTGGCACACAATAGGTGCTCAAGGAATGTTTGTTGAGTGTGTGAACGAGGTAATGTGTGTGACCACCAGTTATGTGTGGGTTTGGACAAAGTGGATGTTGGTGCCGACAGGGCTGACATGTGGACCATTTTCTGAATGTGGGCAAATGCACATGGGAGGAATGTGTTTCCCCATCTGAGAGGCTGCAAGTGTGTGAACCCCAGGAATGAAGACAGTGGGGGCCTGGGTGTGGATCCTGCAGGGGGGTTAGTGGCCACAAATATACATCCTTGAGCGAAGACACCTATGGGAGTCAGGGAACACCTTGGGGGGAGCACGTGGGTGCTGCAGGGCGTGTGTGGCACCAAACGCTGTTTTAGGAGTGGGGACAGAGCAGTGAACAAAACCCAGACTCAGCCTCTGGGAGCTGATATTTTGGTGGAGGAATTCAGAGCATAAACAGTGGCAAATCAATGAGGCAAATGCAGAATGACAAATGCTAAAATGACAAAGACCATGGGGACTTCGAAGGTGGTGTACTGGCTGACTCTACGCTCTCAATGCAGGGGGCCTGGGTTAAATCCCTGGTCAGGAAACTAGACCCACATGCCGCAACTAAGACCGGTGCAGCCAAATAAATAAATATTTTTAAAAAAAGAAAGAAAAATCCATATAGGGTGTGCCCAGGAGGGGCGATTCTAAATGGGGTAGTCAAGGAGGGCTTCTAAGGAGACAGCTGAGACCTGAATAAGGAGAGGGAGGCATGATAAATTGAGGGAAGAATATTCCAGACTGAGAAAACAGCAAGTGCAAATGCCTTGAGGCTGAAGGATGCCTTGTGTGTTTGAGGAACAGCCAGGAGGCCAGGGTGGCTGGAGCAGAGTGAGTGGAGTGAACAGGAGGAGGTGAGGAAGGGACGGGACTGGACAGAGCTTGTAGAACTTTCTGCACTGCAGGAGGATTCGGGCTTTACCTCTAAGTGAGGGGACATGACCTGACTTGGGTGTTCACAGGCATTCTCTGGCTGCTGTTGGAAAAACAGAGCAGAGCCTGAGGACAGAAGCCTGGAGACCTGGGAGGTAGGGACTCTAAGGAAAGCCAGATGGTGTCTTGAGCTTGGATCATGGGAGAGGGTTAGCATGGTGGTGGCGGCGGGTGAATGTGGAGGAATTCAGCGTCTAAACACCAGAGCTGACAGGCCTGGCTGATGGGTTCCATCTGCCATGGAGAAAGAGACAGGGACAACCCTGGGATTTGGGTCTGGGTATATAGGAAATGTGGTGTCTGCTACTAGACTGAATTAGGGGGACTTTTCCCTCATCCCCTCTCTCCCCATTTTCCCATGGTTTCTGCTTCAGCCTCCTCCAGGTACTTTAATATATCAGGCATGATCCACCCTCAGGGCTTTTAAAATTTCAGTTCCCCCTGCCAGGAACCTCTTCTCCCCTAGAAACCCCCATGGTTTCCTCCCTCAGGTTTTTGTATAAAAATGTCACCTCCTCCAGGTCTTCCCTCCTCTCAAATCCCCGTATCTCTGTCTTTTTACTGGTGTTTTTTTTTTTTTTTTTTTTTTTTTTGCCTCTTGCGGGATCTCAGCTCCTGGACCGACCAGGGACGGAATCCAAGTCCCGAGCAGCGAAAGCACACAGTTAAACTACTGACGGCCAGGGTATTCTCCTGTCTTTTACTGTTATCCTTAGTACAAACTAGGGCCGTCTAATACTCTATTAATTCTAACTTAATTTTGTTCCTTGCTCACCGGGGCAGGGATTTTTTGTGTGTGTTACCCCGACTGTATTCCCAAGCGCCTAGAACTGAGGCCAGCAAACAGTCAGCTCTCAGTGAAGCCTTGCAGAGTGAATGCACGAAGCATATTGATCTGTAGGGCGCCTGGAACTCAGTGGTGAGGCCAGGGACGGGATCTACTGCAGCATCTCCAACCTCGGGGCTGGGAAGGGGATGTATCCGCTGTGTGCGGCCCCTGATACACGCAGGTGTAGACATGTGCGTTCCCGTGTGGGAGCGGACAGGGTTTGGTCCGACTTCATAGTCGGGGGTCCAGCCCCCCTACTTCCCGTTCATTCTCTGCCCGCAGGTCCGCCATGTCGGCACCCCGGCTGCTCACGTTGCAGCTGCTGCTCCTGCTGGGCGCGTGGTGGGCGCGCGCGGCCGCCCCGCGTTGCACCTACACCTTCGTGCTGCCCCCGCAAAAGTTCACGGGCGCCGTGTGCTGGAGCGGGCCGGCGGCCGCGCGCCCGACGCCGGAGGCCGTGAACGCCAGCGAGGTGGCGGCGCTGCGCGTGCGCGTGAGCCGCCACGAGGAATTGCTGCGCGAACTTCAGCGGCTGGCAACGGCGGACGGCGCCGTAGCCGGCGAAGTGCGTGCGCTGCGCAAGGAGAGCCGAGGTTTGAGCGCGCGCCTGGGCCAGCTGCGCGCGCAGCTGCAGCACGAGGCGGGCCCGGGGGCGGGGCCTAGCCCGGGGGCGGAGCCCGCCTCGGCGCTAGCGCTGCTCGGGGATCGCGTGCTGAACGCCTCGGCGGAGGCGCAGCGCGCTGCCGCCCGCTTCCACCAGCTGGACGTCAAGTTCCGCGAGCTGGCACAGCTAGTCAGCCAGCAGAGTGGCCTCATCGCCCGCCTGGAGCGCTTGTGCCCGGGGAGTGCGGGCGGGCAGCAGCAGGTAACTCCGAAACTATCACCCTCCCCAAATCGCAGCCACTTCTTGTGGGCACTGTCAGTAAGGTGGGGCCTCCTGAAACCCCACGATCTCTTATCCGCGGTTCTGAAGTACAAAAAGCCCCATAAACCGGATCCCTCTCTCTCCTCCAACAACTCATTTGGGGCAAAACGCTACTGGTAGCTACTTAAAGTCTTTACTTATCTACCTGATATGAATACTCATAGTGGTGGTGGTTGAGTCGCTAAGTCGTGTCCAACTCTTGCGACCCCATGGACTGTAGCCTGCCAGGCTCCTCTGTCCATGGGATTCTCCAGGCAAGAATACTGGAGTGGGTTGCCATTTCCTTCTTCAGGGGTTCTTTCCGACCCAGGAATTGAACCCAGCTCTCCTGCATTGCAGGCAGGTTCCTGTAATCAGGTATATTACTAATATGTGCATGAAGACCAAAGACCTCATTGGGGATGCTAGGGAATATATGTAGACCCTGTGTTACTGTTTCTTGTTGTCCTTTAGTCTAAGTCCTGTCTGACTCGCTGCAACCCCATAGAGTGGGTTGCCATTTCCTTCTGCAGTTACTGTTTCTAACTCTTGCTGTATTATTCAGAGTTCTAGACTATGTCTGGCCTTGGGTTTTGAGTAAGAGATTGTTGCTCTGATAGTAGCCACCTTACAGCTTTGGGAGGCTTCAGTAAGTTAATACTCAGTGTTGGATTGCCTCATATTATCCCTGCTTTACAGAAAAGTAAAGGCACAGATTGGTTAAGCTGTGGACACACCTTGAGGCATGGGGGAATCTTAGTTCCCCGACCAGGGACCGAACCCCTCCCCTAGGAGTAGAAGCAGAGTCCCAACTGCTGGACCACCGGGAAGTCTGGCTTTGTCTCTTGACTGCTGGAGTTAGGCTTGGGAGGATCAAGCCACGCTCCTGCTTGATCGCCTTCCCATCTGGGTGCTGGAAGATGTAGGAGCCCAGAGCTTCCAGGGCTAAGGTATCTGACTTTCTTGGTTACCCCAGGTCCTGCCCCCACCGCTGGTACCTGTGGTCCCCGTCAGCTTGGTGGGTGGCACCGGCGACACCGGCAGGAGGCTAGACTCAGCCACAGAACCTCAGAGAGATCAGACCCTGAGACAGCCAGGACCCCTGGCCTCTCCTCTGCCCTCGGGGCACCCTGCTGTTCCTGCTAAGCCTGCAGGTGAGTCAAGGGCGTGGCTGTTGTAGGTGTGAGGTTCCCAGTGCAGCGTGAACAGAGGGAAATAGGAGGCAGGACCTTAATGCGAGATTCCTCTTACGGTGAGGGGGCTGGGGGGAAATGACGCATTTTATTCTGTTGATGGAACAGCAAGATATGGCTCTGACTCTGATAAGGAACAAAATTCTTACTATGGTGTGAAACTAGGAGAGGTACTCTTATTTTGATGAGTGGGCAGCAGATTTAAGAATGCTACTTTGGTGAGCATTGGAGGCAGTTCAGAGGGCCATGTTCAGGACCTCTCTTCTGGTGAAACCATAGAAGGATTTAAGAATCCCAGGCTCCACATTGGTTCTACTGAGAGAAGAGTGACTTAGAGTCTTATTTAGGTAAGAAAATGAGTATTGGGGCTTTTATTCTGGAGAGGGAATAAGAGAAGCAGTGCTGCTATTCTGGAGAGGGGACCAGTGAGAATCAAGATTCTTACTCCAGTAAGGGGTTGACTGGTCCAACTTGTGCCTCTCCCATATCCCTGTGCCCATAGGCCCATGGCGGGATTGTGCAGAGGCCCGCCAGGCAGGCCATGGACAGAGTGGAGTGTATGAGTTACGAGTGGGCCGGCATGTGGTGTCAGCATGGTGTGAGCAACAACTGGAGGGAGGAGGCTGGACGGTGATTCAGAGGCGGCAAGATGGCTCGGTCAACTTCTTCACTACCTGGCAGCATTACAAGGTGGGCACAGGTGGGTGGGCGGGGCTGGGCAGGGGAAGGGGACCAGCTCCTGACTTTCTGACTTTCCTGCCAGGTGGGCTTTGGGCAGCCTGATGGGGAATACTGGCTGGGCCTTGAACCTGTGCATCAGCTCACCAGCCGTGGGGACCATGAGCTACTGGTGCTCCTTGAAGACTGGGGAGGCCGTGGGGCACGCGCCCACTATGATGGTTTTTCCCTGGAGCCTGAGAGTGACCACTACCGCCTGCGGCTTGGCCAGTACCATGGGGATGCTGGAGACTCTCTTTCCTGGCACAATGACAAGCCTTTCAGCACCGTGGATAGAGACCGAGACTCCTATTCTGGTAAAGGGCTCTTATTTTGGTGGTGTGTGGGGGCAGGATAGAAGACTCTTGGTGAGGAAATGAAAGAGGGTGGGGTAAGACTTTCCTCTGGTAGGGATCAGGGCAAACAAGAGCATGGAGGACAGGACTCTTATTCTGGTGAGGGAGTCTAGATTCATTCTTTAATGAGTCAATAAGTCACGATCCCTGCCTTTATGAAAGGTGGTGGGGGAAAGGGGGAGCTGTGAGAGCTAGGAATTATTAATTATTTTAGAAAGAAAGTAGAGAATGTTGTTTTTTCTGATAAAGGAATGAGAGGTGAAGCTCCTAGTTTGCAGAAAGGATGGAGAAAAATGTGACTTGTACTTTGGTAAGGGGATAAGGAAGAAACTAAGGCTATTACTTTGAAGTAGGGGGACAGAGGATGCCTGGCAAAAGCCTTGTGCTAGTGAGTTGCTGGTAGAGGCTTTTATGCTGGTGCGAAGAATAAAATAAGGCTTTTTTTTTTTCCTTTCCCCTCAGGTAACTGTGCCCTGTACCAGCGGGGAGGCTGGTGGTACCATGCCTGTGCCCATTCCAACCTCAATGGGGTGTGGCATCGTGGTGGCCACTACCGTAGCCGCTACCAGGACGGGGTCTACTGGGCCGAGTTTCGTGGTGGGGCTTACTCTCTCAAGAAGGCTGCCATGCTGATCAGGCCCCTGAGGCTGTGACCCTCTGTCCATCTGTCCCTCAGGTCCCAGGGGATGTGTGTCAGCAGGAGCCCAAGTTGTCCTGGTCACCCCTCCTTCGTGGCTCCACGCAGACCACGCCCCGCAGACCTTTTCCCGTTGTGGATCTGCAGGGCTTCCCCAGGGCTCTGCAGACAGTGCCCAGGAATCCCCCTGCCAATATCTTGGACCCAGACGGCTCCCCAAGGGCATTGAGATCTCAGTCTGAGCTCATATTTTATAACAACACAAAATATCCACAGACCGTGTCTGGTTTGCATCTGCATCTGGCAGGGGTCACTCCCCGTGCCCGCCCTCCTCCCCCTCCTCCTCTTCCTCCTCCTCCTCCTTCAGGTCCTCCAGAATGAGGTTGTCCAGGTCTTCCAGGAGGCCCCCCTGGCTCAGGCAGGTGGCCACCGTGGAGCCACTACTGATGTGGAGGTTGCTGGGGTGCAGGACTTTGGGCAGGTGGTTCTGCTTTCGGCTCTTGGGGTGTGCACAGGATGTCCCAGGCACGTGGGGCTCTGGGGAGGGAGAGGTTCTGAGCCCCCTCCTGGGGCTGGAGGCCACGGGGTGCTCTGGGGGAGGGGAGGGGCTGAGGCCACAGGCTCTAGGGCAGAGGTGGAAGTCACAGACGTTGAAGCCACAGGAGACCCAGGGTCATGGGCATCACCTGAGACTACAGAGGACAAAACAGGAGCCAAGAACACAGAGAGACTACAGGGGCTGAGTCCACAGGACACCGGGATGTGGGTCATCAGGGTGAAACCACAAAGCCTTATGGGTGAAAACATGGAGAGTGGCTGATGCCATGGGAGGTGAGTGTGAGGAGGGACCCCCTCCAGGCAAGGAGGTGGAGGACGGTGGAAGATGTGGAAGGAGGGGCCCATGGGGTAAGAGGTGAAATGGCCTCCAGAACTAGGACTTTAGGAGTTAGGTGGAAGAAGCAGGCAGACACCTTGGTGCTTAAAGCCCCAGAGATGGAAGTCCCAGGAGTCCAGGCCACATAGACGGCCCGGAATAGGGGGAAGCCACGGGGACACGCCAGGCGCTCACCTCTCCGATTGTAGCAGTCCTCAGCGGAGCAGGAGTGGGTGTGGGTGCTGCGGCGATCCGGGTCGCGATCCCAGCGCGGAGGGAGGATCCGTGTCGGATACACAGGGAAGCCGCACCCGTAGCAGGGGGACCGGGACCCCATCTGTGCCCAGCCCCTGGGGGCGGGCAGGGCCGTGAGGGTCCAAGGGCCAGCCGGGCCAGGACGCCAGGACGGGGCCAGGGTAGGGAGGGGCGGGGCGGGGCGGGGGCGGGGCCGAGGGTGAGGGGGTGGGGTCAGCTCCCTCTCGGGGAAGTTGTGCCCTCACCGGAAGTTGTGCCGACATTTCGGGCAGTGGAATTCAGCCACGCCCCACATCTTGTCACTGGGCACCGGATCATAGCGCTTCCGGCATTTCCTGCATCTGGACACCTAGGGGTAGAGAAGAGCGGAGCAGGTGGGCGCTGATAGCCTGATGATGGTCACGGTGGGGTTTACAGCATCGAAACTGGCAAACACTGTAAGTCTGGTGGCACTTCCTACAAGGGCTGGTTATTAGGCATTTACCAGAAGCACGCCACTGGTCAGGGGGTTCAGAAGCCAGATTTGGGGCTCAGGTTTGATTTCTGTGGTAGCGGTCAAACTGCGTAGTCAGAGTTCAGGGGTAAGTTGAGCTTCTCCAGTTGAATGTTAAGTTGGAAGTCCAGCTCTGGGTCAGCGTTGGGGCTGAGATTGGGGTTGATCTCTGAGGCTGCAGGTGTCCGGGGTTGGGTTCTCAGAGGCCGATGTTCTTGGGTCAGTTGGTTTGGACACTGGGAGTGGGGGTTGGGAGCAGAGCCAGGACAGAACCAAGGGCAGGGGTTGGGTCATCACCTCCTTCCGCTGAGGCACGCGACGCCACCAGACATGGTCACAGGAGGAGCAGGCAAACTGCCGGTCCACGGCAGGGATGAGGTCTTCCTGGGCACGCTGGAACATGCGTAGGTTGTCTTCTGTCAGTGGCAGGAGGGATGTCGCCACCGCCTGCAGAATGGGGTGGGTGGGGCCAAGAGGGTGGTCAGTCCTCTTCTCTTCCAGCCCCTAAAGTGTCCGTCCTCCTCACGTATGGACACCCCCAGGGGTGTGCTCACCGCTCTACCTCCCTGTCCCACACCCTGGACTCACCTGGATGTCTCGGTCCTGCTTCATGTCCTCTGGGGGGTCCTGGGCGGAAACACCAGGGGCAGAAACTGGGGAGGTGGCTCATGCCTCTTTTCTGGGGGCAGGGCTTCTGGAGGGGGAGGCAGGGTTCTGGCCCCATATGAGTAAGGTGTCCCCAATTCAAGAGGAGTTAATTGAGCAGCCTCCACTTCCTGAGGGCAAGGGTGTGTGATCTCAGTTGTCCTCATAGCAACCCTGAGAGGTGGGCACACCTGTGATCCCCATTGCTCAGATGGGGAAACTGAGGCCCAGAGCCCTGAGAGGGCTTGCCTGAGATTACCTGAGTGAGTGTGGGGCAACAGGCCTGGGCCCTGTGCTCCCTTCATGCTGGCACACACTTGCTGGCATTGTGACAGGTCGCCTCTTTGAGGCTATGCTGCTTTAGGCTAAGTGCTTGAGCTCTGGATTCAGAGAGCCACAGGTTGGAATCCTGGCCTCATCACTTCCAGCTGTAGGATCATGGCCAAGCCACTCTCCCTAATGAAGGACATCTAGGAGTCCAGGTTCTTACTCTAGGTGACCTGGGTTCAAATCCCAGTTACCACCTGCATTCAGCATGAACCTGGTGAGTGACTTCATCACCTTGTGTCTGAGTTTCCTCATCTGTCAAGTGGATATGATAAATAATAGGACTTGTCTTACAGGACCTGTGGCAATAAGTCAACAGGTAGAATTCCTGGAGTCCTACTGCAGGGAAAGTGCTCAATCAATGATACTCTTTGCTAGTTTTATTATACTCATTATATGTATAACTGTAAATATATAAATGTTAAAGTATAAAACATACTTTATTATACTCTTTAACAACTCTGTGCTGGGCCCTTTCAGACAGGCAAACCCGTGCACCAGCTACCAAGGCCATCTAAGGGGCAAAGTGGCCGTAGAAAGCCTTTCATCCATTCATTGTTTTATTCATTCATTCACTTGGGCTTCCCTGCCCCTCTTTCCTCCCCCATCTCCCGCTTGTCCCAGCCTGTCTGCAAGTTCCTCTGCTCAGGTCACCCTCTCTTCCAGGAAGATCTCCAACCCCTCCCCTTCCCAGGGATCACTCCTCCCTAGGCTTGAAGAATGTGGTACCACCTCCTCCAGGAAGCCTTCCCTGACCTTTTTGGCTCCTCTGTAATGATGATAATCCTGATTCTTTTCACTGCCTAGTTTCTTGTCTCTCTCTTCCATTTCATACAATCAGCATGTAATGAGCACCTACAGTTTGCAGCCTTCGTGGTCAGATCCACGACTGAGGTGAGTAAGTGAATGAGGCTAGACCATGAGTTGTGGATGGACAGTGCATAGAAGGAGCTCTGCCATGGATGAGCCTGACCCTTCCATTCTTCCTCCCCTTACCACGTGTTTTGAGGGGAGGGGGGCAGTTTACCTGGGTATCCAGATCATTACTCAGTTCCTGTCCATCCTTCTGCTTTACCCCTGGTGGGGAGAGTAAGTGTAAGTGAAGGCCCCTTGAAAGGTTTTGTGGTCATTTCAGGGCCCCCAGAACCCCGATCCAGACCGCCCCCCAAAGAGATGATCTCATCGCCTCTTCCAGCCCCCAGCACAGACCACACCCCCTCCCTGCTCCCCAGCTTAACTCTCACCAGGCAGGACCCCCACCTGCTCACCATACACGATGGAGCGCCCCACTCCAGTGTGGTCGCTGCCAAATTTCCTCATCAGAGTCCCCGCCTTCTTGGAGGATACCTTTCCATGAAACTTCTCCCGGAGGCGCCGGACGCTTTTCTCCAGCTGGGGTGGGGACAGATGGGAGAAGGAGAGCGCAGTTGCCCTTCCTCCATCCCTAGGTTTCCTTTTTTCACGGCCTGAACTTGACCCTGGGTTTTGGCCTCCGTACCCCGCCCCCCCCCCCCCATCCCTCTACTGCATTTCCTGGAAAAAGCCAAAGTCCCCATAGGGCACTGGGGGAGGGAGCGGACTAGGGCGAGCGTCCCAGGCTAAGGGATGAGGCCGGCCAGATGACCCCTGGCCTCTGACCCTTGACCCAGCAGCCCCCGCTTTTCCTCGAGGAGGCCGCATTTTGCTTCGGGGCATGTGGCGGTCACTCTCCTTTCCGAGGTGGACGAGTGCCAGCCTTGGGGGGAAGGTCTGGGCTTGGATGGAGTCCCCAGCAACTGCGAAGCCCGCTCCGTACCCCTAGCTCCTCCTCAGCATCTCTCGCGGGCCCCCGGCCCAGTTGTAGCCATCTCCTACCTCCACACCTTCTTGAGACATGGTGGCGGCGTAGGTCCCCGCGAGGGTCCGCACTGCGCGCTCAGCGGCCCCCTACCTGGGCGCGCCCGTCGGTCCGGCCGCGCAGGGCAGGGGGCGGGGCCTCCAGGCCGGCTCCGCCCTTCCTTTCCTGCGCTCCGTTTCGCTTTCGTTTGGGAACGGGGGGGTGGAAGGGGAGCGCTAGCTCCGCCCTGGCTCCGCCTCTGCTCTTGCGCCCCAAACCCAGGCGGGCGCCCCGGATCTGCACCCTGCGGCGGAGCGCGCAGAGTTCGGGCGGGGGAAGCGGCGCGGCCTCTGCAGTCGGTCACATGTCCCCACGCTGCGCGGGGTCCGCGTCTTCACGTCCCTCGTGGGGGCGGGGCCGCATCTGAAGGCCGCGGCGAGTCTCCGTGCCCCCGCCTGTTCGCGCTCCCCTGTTCACCGCTCGGTCCCCTCCCTCCCCCGGGAATCAGGCGCTAATGAGGATCTGGACCCCTGTCTCGCTTTGAGTGTCTTACCCGGCTATGTCTCCTCTCTGAACCTCAGTTTACTTCTCTGTAAAATGGGGATGATGATAGTGGCTACGTCCTGGGGGCGGGTTTGTGTACGCGCGTGCGCTTATATGTGTGTGTGCGCGCGCGCGCGCACGTGCCAGGATTCGGGATCCCCAGGTCGAATATTTCGTAGCGCCTGGCATGCTGTAGACGTCCAACTAGTCACTGGGCTACCAGTGCAAGATATTAAGAAGCACGCAGTTGTGGTGGGGAGAAGGTGCTTGTTAAAAATACGGATTCCTGGTCCTTCGCAGTCTTGCAGAATCGGTCTGTCTAGGGGTTCCAGGGAATTTGCGCTGAAAACGGAAGATTGAGAACCCCGAGGGATCAGGACAATTTTAACCCAGCATGGGGGCTGGGCGAGGGGGCTGGATGAACCCTGCCTAGCGGCATCAGAAATAGTTTCTTAAAAAAAAAAAAAAAAGAAATGGCTTCTTGGAGGAGTCTGGAAGAGCGAGGTCTCAGCAGTCAGAAGATCGGAGTGCGGGATGGAACAGCTTTGGGTGCAGAAACCCCAGAAAAAGTGACCAGCGCTTTAAGCCAGGGCTTCTCAACCTCAACACTGTTGGCACTTAGGGCTGGGTGATCCTGGGGGCCTGCCCTGTGCATTGTAGAATATTTAGCAGCAGCCCTGGCTTCAACCCACTAGATGCCCGTGACACCCTTGCCCCAGTCGTGGTAACTGAAAATGTCTCCAGACGTTGCCAAATGTTCTCTGGGGGTGGCAAAATTGTTAGGATAAATGACACCCCTCAAATTATTTAACGTGCACCTCCATCAGTAAAAATGTGGAAGCTCAATTCCCCGAAGAGTGTTTGTTTATGAATTATATACAAATACAGTTATACTCAGATTCTGTGGTGGTGGTGTAGTCGCTGTGTCCGACTCTTGCGACCCCATGGACTGCCAGGTTCCTCTGTCCATGAGATTTTCCAGGCAAGAATACTGGAATGGGTTGCCATTTTCTTCTCCATGGGACCTTTCCGACCCAGGAATCGAACCTGGGTCTCCTGCATTGCAGGCAGAGTCTTTCCCAACTGAGCTACAAGGGAAGCCCAACTGAGCTACTAGAGAATGATCAGATTCTGTAGATCATTTTATAATAATGTATTTATTACATGATATTCCTTGGCCTTCCCAGGTGGCGCTAGTGGCAAAGAATCCATGCTAGTAGTAAAGAATCTGCCTGCCAATGCAGGAGACTCCAGAGATGCGGGTTCAATTCCTGGCTGGGGAAGATCCCCAATGATTAAAAATATAAATGTTCTAATGTTTTCTGCTCGAACTCCAAAGTTTTGTTTGTGGGGTCTAGGCACTTCTCCCTGGAGCCTACTCTTTTAGCAAAGGTAAACAGTTCATGGTTCTTTGTGGCTGAGTGGTGGGGTTTCAGGTAGGAATGGGGGACTGTAGGTGTCACAGAGCAGTGGTCCCCAATCTCTGGGATCTGATGCCTGATGATTTGAGGTGGAGCTGATGCAATAATAATAGAAATAAATTGCACACTAAATGTAATGCACTTGAATCATCCCGAAAACCATCCCCACACCCTCCACCCCATCTGTGGAAAAATTGTCTTCCAGGAAAATGATCTCTGGTGCAGAAGAGGCTGAGGACTGCTGAGAGGACCTGGGATTTTATCCCAGGGAAGTGGGGAGGCATGGAGGGGCTCTCTTGTTACAGTTCCCAACTACTGCTTACCCAGTGGAAGGGGAGGTCACAGCTATGTCCCATCCCTGGTCATGGTGAGCACAGAACAGGCAGGAAACAGGTGGGAATCTGATCCAGCCCCAACTCAAGTCTGTTCGATTCTCATCCTAATGATCACCATAGTGAGAGCATGCGCTGTGCCAGGCACTGTTCCATCCACCATGGACACAGCATCGCAGAAAACAAAGATCCCTGCCCTGCAGAACTGGCATTCTAGTGGGGGAGATAGAAGAAACAAATATGTGATGGGTATGCAGCTTCCTGGTGGTTCAGACAGTAAAGAATCTGCCCACAGTTCGAGAGACCTGGGTTCCATCCCTGGGTCAGGAAGATCCCCTGGAGAAGGGAATGGCTACCCACACCAGTATTCTTGCCTGGAGAATCCCATGGACAGAGGAGCCTGGTGGGCTACACTCCATGGAGTTGCAGTCGGACACAACTGAGTGACTAACACTCTTACTACTTTCAGGAGATAATACATGCCAAGATGAAAAATAAACTGCCACAGGGGGATGGGTAAAGAGAGTTTAGGGAAGGCTGTGCGAAGTCACATCTGAGCGGAGACCTGAAGGATATAGAGGAAGAGGGTTCCAGGAAGAATGGGAACTGGGGACTCCTGTTACCAGGTGTGGTAGTTCTGTGTTGCTATGAAACAAATTATCTCCCCAAATGTAATGGCTTAAGGGCTTCCCAGGTGGCGCTAGTGGTAAAAGAACCCGCCTGCCAATGCAGGAGACGCGGGTTTGATCCCAGGGGTTAGGAAGATCACCTAGAAGAGGGCATGGCAACCCACTCCAGTATTCTTGTCTGGAGAATCCTCATGGACAGAGGAGCCTAGCGGGCTACAGTCCACGGGGTGACAGAGTTGGACACAACTGAAGTGAGTTTACACGCACACACGTAGTGACTTAAAACAAGAAACACTTATTAGCTCACACAATGTTTGTGGGTCAGGAATCCAGGGACAGCTTTAGTAGGCTTTCTGGCTCAGGGTCTCCATAAGGTTGTAGTCGACATGTTGACTGGGGCTGCATTCCTCTGAAGGTTTGACTGGGGCTGAAGGATCTCGCTTCCGAGGAGGCTCACTCACACATGACCCGCAGGTGAGTGCTGGTTGTTGGCCGGATGCCTCAGTTCCTCCCTACCTAGGTTGACTTGAGCTTGATACGCACAACCCGGCAGCTGGCCTCTCCAGGGCAGGCAACCCAAGAGAAGGAAAGCCAGGCGGCATTTGTATCATTTCATGACCTAGCATTGAAAGTCCCAGAGCATCACTTCAGCCGCCACATCCAGTGTGATAAAATTGAGTTGCCAGATCCAGCCGGTGTTTAGGAAGAGGAGGATAAAGACGCTGCCCTCTCTGCCCTCCTCCCTCCCCATCTCCTACTGGAGTCTCTCGCTTGCAGCGCCAGAAGGCAAGGAAGGGAAGGGAGCTGGTCAGGCAGTCAGCCTGTCAGGGCGCAGAGCAGGAGGAGAGGGTGAGAGTCAGTCTGGAAGGACAGAGATACAGCCTGTGACTATTGAATTTTGGTACTTGTAGATGAACAGAGGGCTTCCCTGGTGGCTTGGCAGTTTCCGCCTGCCAATGCAGGAGGTGCAGTTTGATCCCTGAGCTGAGAAGATGCCCTGGAGAAGGAAATGGCACCCTACTCCAATATTCATGCCTGGGAAATCCCATGGACAGAGGAGCCTAGCGGGCCACTGTCCATCGGGTCGCAAAAGTCTCTGATACGACTTAGCGACTAAACATGATGAACAGAAAAACAAAGATTCCTAGAGATCACATGGAGGCGCTGCCTACCTCAAAGTTTAGTTTGAACTTTGTAACCATCTTCGTCTGTCTGGACAGATATAGATAGCTTTGTTGTCCCATGATGTGAACATGAATGCATTTTATTCTTCGCCTTTATGGAAAGGTGTGAAAAGGGAGAAAATGGATGTGGTGATAACAGTGATAAGAAGTGTAACCTCTGACATTTTAGTAATTGAATCAAAGATGGAGCCCATTTGACCCATCCATTCATTAATTGGACAGACATGGATCAAACACCTCCTATCTGGCAGGCATGGTGCTGGGCACCATTTCTGCCCTTCTGGAGTCATGGTCTTAATCTGAAAGAGAAACAAGAAGCAGATGATAGCACAAGTAATTAGTTAATTATATTTATGGTATGTGCCAAAAAGAGAAATTGAGAGATCCATGAGAAAGGATAACAGATGGGAACCAGACGTGGGTAGGGCAGTCAGGGAGGGCTTCATGGATGAGGTGTCTCTCGAACTGAAGTTTTTATTTTTTTTGCCGCATTTTATGGCTTGCGGGATCTTAGTTCCTTTACAGGGATGGAACCTGGGGCCATGACAGTGAAAGCTATGAGTCCTAACCACTGGAGGCCAGGGAAGCCCCATTGAACTGAAGTCTTGACACTTTGTGAAACACTGTGTTAAGTGTTTTGAACTATATATCTCATTTGATCCAGGTAGAAATCATATAAAGGGGGTAATATTACTACAAAGGGGAAAACAAGAACCTCCCAAGGATGGGGGTCTCTCCAAAGGATGAATAGAAACTACCTAGGAGAAGGGGAAAAGGAGCATGTCAAGGCTGTATATTGTCACCTTGCTTATTTAACTTATATGCAGAGGACATCATGAGAAATGCTGGGCTGGATGAAGCACAAGCTGGAATCAAGATTGCCGGGAGAAATATCGATAACCTCAGATATGCAGATGACACTACCCTTATGGCAGAAAGTGAAGAGGAACTAAAAAGCCCCTTGAAACTGAAAGAGGAGAGTGAAAAAGTTGGCTTAAAGTTTAACATTCAGAAAACTAAGATCATGGCATCTGGTCCCATCACCTCATGGGAAATAGATGGGGAGACAGTGGAAACAGTGTCAGACTTTTTTTGGGGGGGGGGGAGCTTCAAAATCACTGCAGATGGTGACTGCAACCATGAAATTAAAAGACACTTACTCCTTGGAAGGAAAGTTATGACCAACCTAGATAGCATATTAACAAACAGAGACATTACTTTGCCAACAAAGGTCCGTCTGGTCAAAGCTGTGGTTTTTCCAGTGGTCATGTATGGATGTGACAGTTGGACTGTGAAGAAAGCTGAGCACCGAAAAATTGATGCTTTTGAACTGTGGTGTTGGAGAAGACTCTTGAGAGTCCCTTGGACTGCAAGGAGATCCAACCAGTCCATCCTAAGGGAGATCAGTCCTGGGTGTTCATTGGAAGGACTGATGCTGAAGCTGAAACTCCAATACTTTGGCCACCTCATGCGAAGAGTTGACTCATTGGAAAAGACCCTGATGCTGGGAGGGATTGGGGGCAGGAGGAGAAGGGGACGACAGAGGATGAGATGGCTAGATGGCATCACTGACTCGATGGGCATGAGTTTGGGTAAACTCCGGGAGTTGGTGATGGACAGGGAGGCCTGGTGTGCTGCGATTCATGGGGTCGCAAAGAGTCAGACACAAATGAGCGAGTGAACTGAACTGAACTGAGGAGAAGGCAATGGCAACCCACTCCAGTACTCTTGCCTGGAAAATCCCATGGACGTAGGAGCCTGGTAGGTTGCAGTCCATGAGGTCGCAAAGAGCGACACAACTGAGCGACTTCACTTTCACTTTTCACTTTCCTGCATTGGAGAAGGAAATGGCAACCCACTCCAGTGTTCTTGCCTGGAGAATCCCAGGGACGAGGGAGCCTGTTGGGCTGCCGTCTATGGGGTCTCACAGAGTCGGACATGATTGAAGCGACTTAGCAGCAGCAGCAGCAGGGAATAAATGGAAACAATGACAAACTTTATTTCTTGGGCTCCAAAATCACTGCAGATGGTGACTGCAGCCTTGAAATTAAAAGACACTTGCTCTTTGGAAGAAAAGCTGTGAGAAAGCAGAGATATCACTTTGCCGACAAAGGTCTGTCCAGTCAAAGCTATGGTTTTTCCAGTAGTCATGTATGGATGTGAGAGCTGGACAATAAAGAAAGCTGAGTGCTAAAGAATTGATGCTTTCAAACTGTAGTGCTGGAGAAGACTCTTGAGAGTCCCTCAGGCAACAAGGAGATCAAACCAGTCAACCCTAAAGGAAATCAACCCTGGATACTCGTTGGAAGGACTGATGCTGAAGCTGAAGCTTCAATACTTTGGCCACCTGATGTGAAAAGCCAACTCACTGGAAATGACCCTGATGTTGGGGAAGATTGAGGGCAGGAGGAGAAGGGGGCAACAGGAGATGAGATGGTTGGATGGCATCACCGACTCAATGGACAGGAGTTTGAGCAAACTGTGGGAGATGGTGAAGAACAGGGAGGCCTGGGGTGCTGCTGTCCATGGGGTCACAAGGAGTCAGACACGACTGAGCAACTGAATAACAACAAGATGACGAGGTGCAGGTAGAGAGAGCAGCATGTGCAAAAGTCCTGAGGTGGGAGGGGGCTGGGTATATTGCAGGACTCTATAGGCCACCTTGACTGGGGTTTAGTGAGCAGGGTGGAGAGTGAACGGAGGGGAAGCTCATGCCCAAATCTTGACCTTCAGCTGGACCTTCAGAGGCATATGCTGGGTGAAAGTATGTTTAGTTGGGGAGGAAATGGACATGATTGGAAGATGTGTGTGCTTTTCACAACCTAGTCAATTTCTCCCTCAGCTTAATTAATTAGACCACGATGAGCAGCATGGAGCATCTTAGTTCCCTGACCAGGAGTTGAACCTGTACCCCCTGCAGTGGAAGCAGAGTCTTAACTACTGGACCACTGGTTGAATCCCTCCCTCAGTTTAACCAAATGAAGAAATTTGGGAATGCCCAGAACTGGAGATGTTGGGGTATGGAAAATCTCCATATTGTTGGTCGGAAAGGGTGTCCCTTGGTAGAACTGTTGGAGAGAGCAACTCTGCAACACCTACTAAAGCATGATTTTTTTTTTTTTAATAACAAAGTGTTTTTATTAATTAACTGTCAAGCATGCCTCTCCAAACATTCCCCCCACATTTTATGGCTATATACTCTTTAACCAAGGCTTCCCAGGTGGCATAGTGGTAAAGAATCTGCCTGCAATTCAGGGAACTCAGGTTCGATCCCTGGGCCAGGAAGATCCCCTGGAGAATGAAATGGCTACCCATGCTAGCATTCTTACCTGGGAAATCTCATGGACAGAGGAGCCTGGCAGGCTATAGTCCATGGGGTCACAAAGAATCGGTCATGACTTAGTGGCTAAACAATAGCAAACTCTTTAACCGACTCTTCATATGACAATGATTTGTATTATTTTCTTCAGATTGACTACAAAGATAATTTATTTTTTCCCTAGCATGGTTGATCAGTATTTGTTTTTTATTATTTATGGCTCAGAAAAAGATTTCATCCACATAGTTCATTATGTGTGTGTGTGTATGTATGTATGAAATTTCAGAATATTGTGTGTTATTTTAATTGTCTCTTTCAACCTCTGTATTCTGATGCTTTGACAGCTGGGGCCTCGCTAACACTCCCTTGGCACACACACCCCATCTGTGTGCATTTCTGCATGTGGATCCCCCACACCACCTTTACTCTCAACATGACATATTTCTCAGAGTATCAAATTTTTTTTTATTCACAACAAGCATCCATCACTTTTGTAATGAGAATCAAGAAAATACACAATAAGACAAATCCAATTACTTTTTAAAATAACATGTACGAGACCCTGGGAATCTGTCTTTGACAATGACACCTAAGAGGTGAGAAGTAATTTGGAATTTCATAATTTGTGTAGTCCTTTGTAAATGGAGTGCCCTTGACAGCACAGCAATCTATTGTTCGAGTTGTGCAGAATCGGTTACAAACACATTTTCAAGAATGTGTTATGCGCAAAGTTGGGTGGCCCAAATGAATTCAGTGAATGGAGAAATCACAGTGGCAGAAATAGCCTGAGTGTACCCAGGGGTCAGCGGGGTGCCAGACTCTCTGTGGTGTGTCCTCCAGGCTTTAGGCTAGCAAGTGACCCCTCAACCTTCTGGCTTAGGTATGACTGCTCCCTTTTCAGATGAAGAATATGAAATATCAGAGGAATTAAGCAAATCATGCAGTGACCTGGCTTGTAAGTGGCACAGTCAGGACTTGAACCCAGGACAGCTGAGCGCATTGCTCATTTCCAGATGGAATTGAGGATGAGTGTAGAGGCCGAGGGGGTACACCTTGGAACCAGACAGTCTGGGTTTGAGTCCATTGCTGGCTCTCTGAGCAGTTTCTTCTGCTAAACTTCGGAGCCTAAATTTCCACATCTATGAAATGGGAATAGAGTTCTTGTAAAGATTCCATGAGTTAATATAGATAAACCATTAAGGACTGGGCTGTCTGATAGGGTAGCCGCTGGTCACAGGTAGCACTTGAGCCCTCGAAATATGGTAGCTCCTTATTCAGACGTGTTGTCAGTGTCAAATGCACGTTGGATTTTGAAGATTTATGTGAAATAACACATTTTAAACTTTTTGTACTGATTACATTTTGAAATGATAATATTTTAGATATATTGGGCTAAATACAATTGTTATAATTAATTTCACTAGTTTTGTTTTGTCTTTTTAATGTGATGACTAGAATATTTAAAATTATATGTATGGGGACTTCTCTGGTGGTCCAGCGGTTAAGAATCTGCCTGCCAATGCAGGGGACACAGATTCGATCCCTGCCCAGGGAAGATCCCACATGCGGAGGGGCAACTAAGCCTGCGTGCCACAACTACTGAAGCCCACAGCCTAGAGCCCGTACTCTGTGATAAGAAAAGCCACTCCAATGAGAAGCCTGTGCAATGCAACGAAGAGTAGCCCCCCTCTCGCCAAAATTAGAGAAAGCCTGTGAACAGCAATGAAGACCCAGTGCAGCCAAAAAATTTTAAAAATCTTACAAAGAATTAAGTGTGACTTTCCTTATATTCTTATGCGATTGTGTTGATTTAGAGGCTACAAAGCATAGTAATCCTTCAAGGACCACGTAGCTGTTTTTATGATCATACTACCTTGGTTTATGGGCTTCCCAGGTGGTTCAGCGGTTAAAGAATGCACCTGCCAATGCAGGAGGCACAGCTTTGATCCCTGGGTCAGGAAGATCCACTAGAGGAGGAAATGGCAACCCACTCCAGCATTCTTGCCTGGAGAATCCCATGGACAGAGGAGCCTGGCGGGCTACAGTCCATGGGGTCGCAGAGTAGGACAGAACTGAGCAACTGAGTATGCAAGCACCTTGGCTTCTGTCGCTTTTCCTGACGGTGTGAACTGTGGGAAAACAGTTCCGTGCTCCAGCCCTGGGCCTGGTAGCCTTGTGTCTGCTCCTGGCAGCTGAAGCATTCACAGTTAATCATTGATCCCACATTCCGGAAAGCTCACAGGAAAAGTTTCAGGAAAGTGCGTGAGGTAACTCAGCTCTGGGAGCTCGGGTGGCCAGATGACTTCATCTCTTTCTATGTCACAGTTCGAAATTTCAAATCTGTAGAAATCCCCCTTGAGAAAAACAAGACTCTGCCCCCTTTTTTTCCCCCTTATTGCAAGAATTATGTGTTTGTTCTTAAAAAGAAAAAACAGATAAACATTAAGAAATGTTTGATTTAGGAAGAGGAGGTCTTTATATGCATAGGAAATCAAAACCTTAAGTTACAGTTTTACCTGTGGTCATCAGAGTGTCCATAAACAGCAGGAAAGAGAAGACAGGGCATGCAGGCAAACCATGGACAGTTCTGGTTCCTTTGTGGAGGGAACAGGGGAGCCTCACATTTTTTTTCCCTTTATATCTGCCTTTTGGGGAATATTTTTTTGCTAGAAGTTCTTCATGTATGATTAAAAATAACAAGAGGAAGAAGAAGAAGAAGAATATAAGAAGGGGTAACTCCTTCTTGCAATAACTCCTCATTGCCCTGGTCCCAGGATAAGTCCCATTAAATTAAAAAAAATAATTACTTATTTGGCTGTGCCAGTTTTTAGTTGCAGCATTTGGTATCTAATTCCCTGACCAGGGATCAAACCTGGGCCCTCCGAATTGGGAGCGTGGAGTCTTAGCCATTGGACCATCAGGGAAGTCTCACCTGGGGGGGTGGTGTTGGGCAGGGATTGCTGTGATCTGATTTTCTTTGACTGTGTGAATTCCAGCAGTTTTACTCCCTTCCCAAGGCCTCTTATCTGGCTCACTGATAATAAGGCCGATAAAGGTTTATTGAATACTTAGAACATTGGACACTCACAGTAACTCTCTGATGGGAATAAGGTTAGAGATGAGGAAACCAAGGCACAAAGAGGTGAATAACTGGATTAAGGCCGCACACAGCCATGAAGAGGTGAGGCAGTTAGACAGAATTCTGGTGGCTGCAGCCATGCTATCCTGCGGGCCCACAACCCCAGCCTCCTCTTCAGCTTTCTTGCCATCAACTCAGTTTCTGCCCATCCGTCAACTGGGCCATTCCACCTCAGAGCTGGTCAAGTCCTCTTCCTGCTCAAACACCTTCCATGGCTCCCCACCGCCCTTCATAATGACCACGCCCTTTAGCGTGGTGTTCAGAACTCCATCTTTCTTTTTCTCCCTCACTTTCAGCTCCTTCTTGGCACTCTGAGTTCAACCCATCCTGGATGACTTGCAATCCCTCCAGAACTCCTTGGGGGTGGGGGTGGGGTCCCTTGACCCCATGGGCTACTGCCTTGGCTTGTAGCCCATTCCAGCCCACAATGATGAAACTCAGTCATCCTACCCTGCACCTTTTCTCAGTTCTCCAGTTTCCTAGGATTCCTGGTCAAAGCTTCCATCAAGACCAGGTGCAGAGTGTATACTAAATTCATTCATTCATTCAACAGTCATTTCCTGAGCACCTTCTGTATACCAGCCCCTGCTACTGGAACTGGGAATTCCACAATGAACCAGACAGACATATGGTCTCAATGAGCTGATATTGTGGGGCAAGAGAAATACCTGATAAGCTACCCATCAAATCAATAAATGTCACATACTATGTATTTTAAGTGTTATTGAGAGTGATGGGAGGAGGCCTATTTTACTTATTAAAAATATATTTATTTGTTTATTTTTGGCTGCATCAGGTCTTAGTTACGGCACAGGGGGTCTCTTGTGGCTTGTGGGCTTAGTTGCTCTGCAGCATGTGGGATCACTGGTGGCCCAGATAGTAAGAAATCTGCCTGCAATGCAAGAGACCTAAGTTCGATCCCTGGGTCAGGAAGATCCCCTGGAGGAGGAAATGGCAACCCACTGCAGTATCCTTGCCTAGAGAATTTCATGCACAAAGGAGCCTGGCGGGCTACAGTCCATGGGGTCACAAAGAGTCAGACACAGCTTAGAGACTAACACTCTCACTCTCTCTCATGTGGGATCTTAGTTCCCTGACCAGGGATTGAACTTATATCTCCTGCATTGGAAGGCAGATTCTTAACCATTGGACCACCAGGGAAGTCTCAAGAGAGGAGGTCTATTTTAGATATGTTATTAAAGCATATATCTTTGAGGAAGTGATATTAAAAGAGTCCAGAGATTTTCCTGGTGGTCCAGTGGTTAAGAATCTGCCTGTCAATGCAGGGGACACAGGTTCACTCCCTGGTCCGGAAAGATCCCATATGCTGCAGAGCAACTAAGCCCATGCGTCACAACTATTGAAGCCCACAAGCCCATGCTCTGCAACAAGAGAAGCCACAGCGATGAGTAGCCCCTGCTGTCTACAACTAGAGAAAGCCTGGATGAAGCAACCAAGACCCAGCACGGCCATAACTTAACTAATTAAACAACCAAAGCGAACAACTTCCTCCCCCAGATTGCAAATAAGGTAAGTGTTCAACCCATAAGGAAATCTGGAGGAAGGGTGTCCCTGACAGAGGGGACAGGGCCCTGTGCAAAGGCCCTGTGGTGGGAATCAACTTGGGTGTTGGAAAGGCACAAAGAAGGCCAGTGTGACTGGAATGGAATAGGAATGACAAAGAGGAGGCAGGTCCATGTCAGAGCGGGTTCTGCAGCGTCCCTGCTTAATTCTCCAGGTTAGGAACATGTCTGGAGTTTGGGTATAGTATTCTCTGCTCTTTATTTGAGGTTAAGCCCCTGGGCTCAGGCGCTCTTGGAGACACCCTCCTGCGAGCAGCAGAAACCCTTAGGGTCTCAGGACTCGCAGCCATGGGTGTGCATATAGTCTGAAAACCCTGCCAGTTGGTCCAGCAATTCCTTCTTGCCCACTGTCCCATTCGCTGGCCAGTGCATGAGAAACGTCTCCTTGCCCAGGACATGGATGTATCTGTGGATGAGAGGTGGTAACGACAGTGAGGAGAGCCTGCTGCTTTGAAAGTGTGGAGACCTTTCTGACTTGCCCCTCTGCCTGGCTCGATGGAGCCCCAGAACCACAACCTATAATGCCCTCCACAAGGCCGTCTCGCCACCCGCCCCATACTACTGGGGCTTAAAAAAGTCTCCCTTTTTCCTTTCTGCCCCCTGTTGAAAAACCACCATCGATATCTACTGCATCCCCTAATGAACACTGTCCCCACTGTTCACAGCACACAGCCTACACCTTCATTCAGGGCAGCCCTGAAACCCAAGACTGCTGTTGACAGGTGCAGTAGAAGTTTTGACACCAAGGACTGGCCTGGGGTAGGGAAAGGGGCCCAGGCCTGAGTCCCCAGGGTAGCAGGAGGCCCCCAGCTACGCACTCAGATTTGACTCTCCACAGGTCTGAAATCTGGCCCATTATGAGGTACGTCTCCTGTTCCTGCAGCCCCAGCGAGTCTTGGCAGGTGGTGTGAGTGACGAATTTCTTCACGGTGAGGGGTCTGGCAGAGTCCGTGCCTGGAGGAGAGGAGACCCGGTGTGTGCTCAGTTGCATGGGCCTGGCCTGCCTCCATTTGGGGGCCCCCGGGGTCGGCGCCCACACCGTCTCCTCTGCCACCTCGGACATACCACTCTTGATGATGGCTTGGAGCTTCATGTTGTAGTAGATGTAGGGGTTGGAGTCGGAGGTCTCCACGGACTCCAGGCTGGTCTTGTACACTGGGGGAGGGGGCCAGGGGTGTGTCGTGTTGGCGTCGCCTGCAGGTGTCCTGCCCCCTAACCGCCCCCCCCCCCCCCCCGCCCCCGCCAAGCCCCACACTCACCGAAGTCCACTCCAGCCTCACAGGCTGCTGTCTGGAGCTCTTCCTGACTCAGGTAGCTACTGTCCTTCTTGGGGGATGGGCACTGCTCTGGAAGGTTGGGGGAAGGGGCGGATGCGCTGACTGCGTGCGGGGTGGGGCCTCCCTCCACTCTGACCCCCGTCCGGCCCCAGGCGCGACCCCCGGGGGCGGGGCGGGTCTGGCCTTTCTGGTCTGTAGCGTGCTCTGTCCTCCTCTGTCTCTCTGTCTTTCTCTCTCTCTCTCCCTCTCGCTGTCTAAGCTCAACCCAGAAGGCACCCAGGAGGTGATGAAAAGCTCTTGAATCCCTAGCCTGGCAACCCCAGCCCTCCGTCTCCATGGCCTCACCCTCCGCGCATCTGCACACGTCTTTGTCGCAGATCTTCCGCAGGGAAGCGTGCTCCGTGGGCAGGTTGTAGAAGGAGGTGCACCTTCGGGCTGCGAGACGGGGCGAGTAACCCGGCTTGGCTTGGGCCTCCGCTCCTGGAGGGCTGGGCGCCGGCCTGGCCCCGCCCCCAGAAGGCCCCTCCCCACCGGCCCTGCCCAACTTTTGAACATTCTTCACGCTTCAGCCGTGTCCGACTTTTTGCGACCCCTTGGACTGCAGCCCACAAGTCTCCTCTGTCCATGGGATTCTCCAGGTGACAATACGGGGGTGGGTTGGGAATCTTCCCGACCCAGGGGTCGAACCCGCGTCTCTTAACGTCTCCTGGAGCGGCAGGAGGGCTCTTTACCACGAGCGGCCACCTGGGTGCCCAGCCAGCCCCCTAACAAGTCTCTGCTCTTTGAAGACCCCGCCTGCTTTTTGCCCACCCTGACCCTAGGCCACGCCCAGTTCCTTCTCAGCTCGGCCACACTTCCGGGCAACCTACCGCCCCACCTCCCTCCCCGCCACTTTAACTACCAAGGAAGGACATGCCCCTCGGCACCACGCCCCTTAAGTCCCTTCCCGCACCCTTCTGGCCACCCCTCCCACGGAGCCAAAGAAGACCCTCTCTGCCACGCCCCATTTCGCTTTTTGGCTCCGCGCGCCTCTCCCCTCTGTTTTGTTTTCTGGCTCCATCCTCCTCAGGCCTTGTACGCCCTGAGGATCCCCTCCATTCCCAGGCCTCTGCTCACAAGGCTCGTAGTAGTCGTAGACTGTGACCTGGGCAGCCTGCAGGAACTCGGCCTTCAGCATCCTGTGGACCCGGAAGCCGAGCACCGTGTCTTCTTTGTGGGAGAGCTGGAGGAGGGGCGTGCTGTCTGAGGCGCAGGGCCACTGAGCACGGGGCTACCGACCACAGGGCCTTGGTCGTGACCACTGACCACGTGGTCTTGAGTACTGAAGAACCAACCTTGGAGGACGTGACTCTCCAGTGTCACTGACCAGGGTGCTGACCGTGGTTTCTCGGCCTGCCCTGCTGCCCGCACACCCCTGGCAGAGGACGCCTGGCTTGCCTTACCTTCTCCAGGTAGAGGACAACAGTGCTGTCGCTGGAGTTCATCTTGGTCTCGTACTGAAAGGCATACCTCTCCACCTCGCTCGTGAGCTGGGGCAGAAGGTGAGACCTGCCAGTTGGCAGAGATCCACAGAGGCACCCAGCCCTGAGAGCTCCACTCTTAGAGCTCCCAACCTTTGTCCAGTCAGCTCCAGTGTTGGGGAAACTGAGGCACGATCAGGGCAAAGGTTTAGCTAAAGTTGGCCATGGCCACTGACCTTGGGGCACGGACTGTACGGGCATTAACCTGGGGGACTTGACCCACAGACAGGCGCTCTGAACTCACTTGGGGAGTGTGGGAGGTTTCCAGGGCATACCCGCCCTGCTCATTACCTGTTTGAGGTCATCCTGGTTGGGGTAGAAGCCAGTGAGCAGGGAAACCTCCATGATGGTCATTGTGGCGTCTCGACGACCCTGGAACCTGGGGATTTCACAGCGCGAGTCTGTCCCCACTGTCCTCTCGCCCCTCCCCCGCACTCCCACTGCTGTCACCTCTAGCCTGGACAAGGGCCGTAGCCTCCTTCTGTGACTCCCTGCCGCCAAATACAGCTTTAGCAAACAGAAATCTGATACATTGCCTCCTGGTTTACCCTCCTGTCTTTACAAAACGCCTGGTCTCATCCTTCCAGTTCACTTCCTCCCACTCCAGCCTCCAATTGATTGCTCTGAAGTGTTGGTCTCTCTCCTGCCACTGGACCTTGGCACATGCTGCTCTCTCAGCCTAGAATTCTGCTTCCTCCCTCTTTGCCCTGAAAAACCCTTTCATCTTTGCAGCCTCACCTGATGCCTCCCTTCACCAGCCGCCTCCCCCCACCCAGAAGCCTTCCTCCACCCTCACAATCGATCATTCTCTAATTTGCCTTCCTGTGGCTCTGTGGACCTCTCCTTCACCACATTGAATCACAGTGGTCATTTTGCATTGATTCTGGGTGATTATTCAGTTATTGTTTGTCTCTCCTGAGAGGCTGTGGGCTTCACCAGGCAAGGAGGAGCTGTCTTGCTCACAACTGTCTCTGTAGCTCCTAGAACAGAGCCTGACACCCAGGAGGCACTCACTACATGTTTTGCTATCTAGACCGGGGCAAGGGTATGTGGGAGACAGAGCCAGACTGGAGTGGGAGCTGGAATGTCTGGAGAAGATGAAGACAGGGGAGAGCCACCAGGCTTGCCGCAGGCTCTGAGCATCTGGGTCACGGTGCGTGTCCACCATTCAGGAGCCTGCCCTTCTGGGACATGGCAGGATGGAGGACAGGACTGGGGCAATGGGATGGTAGACGAGCAGGGAGGGCAGGATGAGAGGTAGCGATGATGGAGCAGGTATGGAGCGGTGGGTTTGGCTGGTTTCCAGCCTCCACTCAGTACACAGGGAGAGCTGCTAAGGGCCTCTGGACCCCAGGAGGTGCATCCTTCCTCCTGCCTAGGTGAAGATCCTGTGCCCTGACCTTGTTTCCATCCGGAGCCGAAAGGTTGCTTCCCCCTTTTTATTCTCTGCAGAAAGAAAGCAGGGATTTAGAGGCTGGGTAACACAGTCTCTGGAGCTGGTTTCCTGGGTTCGAATCCTGGCTCTGCTGTGTGGCTTTGAGCAAGTTGTTTAACCTCTCTGTGCCTTGGTTTCTTAATCTAGAAAAGGGGATCATGATATTCCCAACCAAGTTGGTTAATTTTAAGTGAGTAAATACAAGTGAAGCATTTAATATAATGCTGGATCAGGGCTTTCTAACGGTCAGTTAGAAAGTACTATTAAGAAATGTGACCCCAACCAAAGTCCTGGTCACTTTTATTTTCATGTATTTATTTGTTGACTCCTCAGTGTGTGGGATCTTAGTCCCCTGACCAGGGATTGAACAAGTGTTCTGTGCATTTGGGCATGGAATCTTAACCACTGGACCACCAGGGAAGTCCCCTGTTGGTCACTTTTAGTCCCCAAAAGTCTTGGGACTGGTGAGGCTTGTTTCCCCACTACTCTGACAGTGAGTTCCCAGTGGTAGAGTCTTGGCTTTTCCTTCTTGGTACTCAGGACTGGAAATTCTAGAGTCCATTTCTTCCTTTTTAAAAAATTTGACATGTGACATGTGGGATCTTAGTTCCCTGACCAGGGATTGAACCCACATCCTCTGCATTGAAAGTGCAGAGTCAAAAAAAAAAAAAAAAAAAAAAGAAAGTGCAGAGTCTTAACCACTGGACCACCAGGTAAGTTCATTTCTGATCATCTCCAACACCCCTTCCCTGGTCCAGTCCATCATCTCCTGCAGGAACAGCGCAGTTGCTGCCTCCTTGTCCTCCCAGCTCCCACCTGTGCCCTCTATAGTCTGTTTCCCCCAGAGGGAGCCTGTGCAAGCCTGTGCTATATCATGTCCCTCCTCTGTCCAGAACCTTCTCTGGTTCCTACTTCCCTCCAAGCCAAACCCAAAGTCCTCACCATGGTCCGCAAGTCCCCGCCTCATCATCTCTCCAGCTCTTCCTCCTAAAACTACCCCTTCCTTCTCTGGGGGCTTCTCTGGTGGTTCAGACAGTTAAGAATCTGCCTGTAATGCAAGAGAGCTGGAGTTGATTCCTGGGTCAGGAAGATCCCCTGGAGAAGGGGACAGCTACCCACTCCAGTGTTCTTGCCTGGAGAATCCCATGGACAGAGGAGCCTGGCGGGCTACAGTCCGTGGAGTCGCAATGAGTCAGACACAACTGAGCAACTTTCACCTTTGCTCCTCTGCAGCCACACTGGCCTCCCTGCTGTTACTCAAGCCAGGTGACCTCATTCTTGCCTCAGGGCCTTTGCACCTGCTGTTTTGCCTGCCTGGAGTGCTCTTCCCGCAGATCCTCCACAGCTCACTCTCTTACTTCTTCCATATCTCAGTAGAAAGCAGGCTGGGGAGAGCTTCCCCTGGACATCCTTCAATTCTGTAGCACCTCTTTCTACTTTATTTTATGTGGTACTTAGTCATCACCTGCTACTATGCTACGTATTACATTTTACAATGCAGATTCACTTATGTTATAAATAAATAACAATAAACATATGCCATACTGTTTTTATCATATTGCTTGTGTCCCTCTACTAAAGTGTGATTTCCCAGAGGAGAAGGGCTATTTTTCTTGTTCATGCCTATGTTCCCAGGACCAAGAAACTGAGTGAAACACACGGTAAATGCTCACATATTCTTTGTTTGAATGGCTGAATAAAGCAATAGATGTGATTACTGAATGGCAGCTAAAATAAAATAATAAAAAAGAAGAGTTAGGGGCTTCCCTGGTGATGACAGTGGTAATAATTTGCCTGCCAATGCAGGGGACACAAGTTCGATTGCTGGTCTGGGAAGATTCCACATGTTGCAGAGCAACTAAACCCATGACCTGCAACTACTGAAGTCTGAGCTGTAGAACCTGTGCTCTGCAACAAGAGAAGCCACTGCAATGAGCAGCCCGGGCACCGCAACCTGCTTGCTGCAAATAGAGCAAGCCTGTAGCACAGCAATGAAGACCCAGCACAACCAAAAGTAAATGCATAAATACAATTATATTAAAAAAAAGAAGAGCATCTCTGGGTCCAGGCTCACCTTCCTCGTTGTCGTTTAGAGTCACACTCAGGTGATACTGCTTGCAGGTGTCCTCCAGGAACTCTGGGGACCTGTGGTACATGGTCAGGATCTGTCGGGCAGGAGAGAGGTCAGAGCTCATTCACACCTACTCCTTTCCTCCTTGCTTCAATTCTTGCCTGCTCAGCTCTCTGCTCCATGGGGAATTCACAGCGAGGTCTTCCCTCCTCAATCTAGTAGGTTCAGTGGCCAGAACAGCCTATGGAGTCTACGCCACGTCTGTGCAATAGAACTTCCTGCATTGATGGCAAAATAGCCTCTATCTGTGCTTTCCATGTGGCAGCCACTGGACGCATGTGGCTATTTTTAGTTGTGACATATAGGATCTTAGTTCCCTGACCAGGGATTGAACCCATGCCCTTTGCAGTGGAAGTGCAGAGTCTTAACCCACTGCATTGCCAGAGAAGTCCACACATGTGGCTAACCGAGCACTTGAAATGTGGCCAGTTCCACTGAGGAACTGAATTTTTTATTTTATTTACTTTAAAATTGACTGAAATTGAAGGCAGAGTGTGATTTGCATGAGGTCACGCAATAAAGGCAGGGATTCAACTGTGACTCCAGTACCTAACACATGATAGGGGGCTACCTTGAATTCAGTGACCAAGAGGGCTGTCCTCCTGGATCACAGGGCATAGGGCCAGATGATATAATGGAGCCCCCAGATATTGGGGGAAGGATGGTTATTCTCTGGGCCTTGGGAGGCACCCAGGAGGGAGAATCTTCCTTTAGGGGGCAAGAAAAGAGATATCTTTTCAGGACTCAACATAGGAAGGGCAGAAGTCATCCAAAAATCTTTGGCCTTGAGACTGCACTGGGGGTCCAGTGGTTAGGACTCTGTGCTTCCACTGCAGGGGATGTGGGTTCCATCCCTGGTGGGGGAACTAAGATCATACATGCTGCATGGAGTGGCCTAAACAAAACAAACCAAAACCCCGAGTATCTCTGGCCTTTACCCCAACTCTTGACTTACTGCAAGTGAAAACCTTATTTCTTCACCTGTCAAATGGAGCCCATATTTTTACCTACTTCTCAGGGTTTTTTTGAGATGTCCTTAGTTTGATTCCCATATTTGTGCTCTAAATGATAGCTAGGCTTTCTTCCCATGAACAGGGAGAGCCCTGGGCTCTAGCTAAGGAACACAAGACCTACCGAGATGGTGCCTCTTCCAGTGCCGCTGGCTTTGATCTGTAGGTCTTCCTCAGCAGAAAACTGAAATGAAAAGGGAGGATTTGAGGGCAGAGGAAGTAGCAAAACATGGCTCACATGCAATGAGGATGAAGAGGGAAGCGTCCATGGGCACTGGGGACTCAATTATTTCCCTAACTTGGGGCCTAGTGACTCTCCTGTCCCTCTCCATGAAGATGGCTTGACTTTTCCTTCTTGATTGAGCATTTGTGGTGTCTACACTGTCACAGATCAACTACAACTGCTGACTCAGTCCTAATGTAGATCTGTCTGCACCATCAACTTTGCAGTGTTTCTGAAGTTTCCCATGTGTGAAGCCCCCCCACCCAAGACTCTTTTCTTTGGCTTCTCTGCACCCATTCTTGTTCCCCTCATACATTCTTCCCTCATTGGCCTGAGCAAAATCTTACACATTCACATCCAATCACATCACCCTTGCTTAAATTCCACTGCTATTCTTACAACACTCTGGCCTCAGGGCCTTTGCACTTGCTGTTTATTCTGCCTAGATCTCCAGAAGGATCACACCTTCCTTTCTTTAAGATCTTTGCTCAAGTGTAACCTTCTTGGTGAGACCTTCCCTGCCCAATCTACTTAAAATGACAACCGCTTGATGTTCCTACCTCTCTCCCTGTTTCATTCTTTCCCGTAGCACTTGTCATCATTTAACACATTACATATCTTACTTATTCACATCTCCTTATTGTCTGTTCTCACTAAAATATAAAATTCTACAGGGACAAGGATTTTTTGTCCTGTCTCATTTATGGCCATATTCCCAGAACCTGGAACAGTGCCTGGCACACAGTAAGTGCCCAGTAATTATAACTGAGTGACTGAAGATAAGTATCACCTCCTCCATGAGGTAAGGTCATGGAGATTACCTTTTCCACCATGCCCAGGTTATTTTTTCCTTTATACACTTATTTCCTTCCCCTCTGTTCAGAAAGCTTCAAACAGTATGTAGAATTAAATTTATTGTCTTAGTTTCTTTCTAGACTGTAAGTTCCTTGAGAGCAGGGACCACAGGTGCCTCATAATGTACCCCAGGAGAATGTCTGGCACACAGTAGGTGTTCAGGAAGAGTAAATGAACCAATACATTGACAGTATAGCCCATGGTGGCTAGATAATATTGGTGAGGGAGACTGTCAAGGACATGACTCTTGGTTTCATCTCCAGTGCCACTTCTTTGTGGACTTCCTGTCTGCCCCTGAGTTCCATACCTTTGCTGACCGTAGCTGGTAAGCATTTTTTTCATCAATGACCCATTCCACATGCATGGCTCTCTTGGAACTTTTGATCTGGATGTGGAGATCCTGGACACCGTCGAAGGGGACAGCCTCGCGGAAGCGTGTGAGGGCTTCGATGGCCACAACCGTGGTCTGGGTGTTGGGACGGGGGGTGGGTGGTTGGGTGTCGGATCAGCACTGGGGACAGCACGTTGGGACCCCCCCCCCCAGTCATCCGTGGGTACCAGCACCATGGACAGCTCCTCCCAAGGGCCCTTCGTGTCAGCACCTCGGCTAGCAACCCAACCCTCCACCCTCGACCCCTCCACCCCTAGTTTCCGTCTGGTCACCTGGGTGGACTTGAAGCCTCCTCCCAGCTGCCGTTTCTTCAATAGCCAGTTGGCGATGGCATGTGTTTCATTGCGCCGACCCAGCTCCAGTTTCTGCATCAGTGCATAGGCTGTGGCCTCAATGGTGTATAGGGAGTCGTCTAGATCCAGGTCATCCAAACCCACTGGCCAGTGGGTTTTGTCTAGAAGATGGGTGTCCCCCTGGTCATGTTGATCTGGAACCGCCTCCCTGAACCTGTCCTCTCCTTGTGTCATTGCTGGTGTTCAGCTGCCAAGTCATGTCTGACTCTCTGCAACCCCATGGACTGCAGCAGGCCAGGCCTCCCTGTCCCCCACCATCTCCTGGAGTTTGCCCAAGTTCATGTCCATTGAATCAGTGATGTCATCCCACTGTCTCATCCTCCATCACCCTCATGGATATTTTATGGAGCTCCTGCTTTATGTGACAACCTTTGCTGAGGAGACATATGGACACTGCATTTTTCAGAACCACTCTAGGGGACAGGGACACTAGAGTTGAGGACACTGAGGTTCAAAGGAACGCCTCCACATCCTTCCCAGATCCACCACAAGTGAGTTTCTCTAACTCCACTCCTCTCAACTTGGGGGATGAAGAGGAAGAGATAAGGACCCTCAGGGATGGGGTAGGGCAAGACCATGGGAAGCAGACCCCTCTCAGTTACCTATGTCTAATGACCTTCTTTCTAGCCTCAAACATACCAAGCACTTGCCCACTTCAGGGCATTTGCATGAGCCAGCCCCTCTGCTTGGAATAACCTTGACCTTTCATGTAGGTGAGCCTTCTCATCTTTCATTTCAGCTGAGGGGGTCACCTTTTCACAGAGGCCTTTCCCAGCAATCTGGTCTATACTTCCCTCCCCTCATCATCATGGCTCCCACCCACCTTGTATGTTACTATCTCAGCACCCACCTCAATTTGTAATTCTCTATTGACCTGTTTGTCTTCTGCCAGCCTCCCCTAACTACAGTGGCAGTTGTGAGGAGAGGGGCCACATCAGTCTTGTTCACCTTGGTTTCTCAGGGCCTGAGCTCAAGGGTTGGCACACAATAGGTGCTCAATAAATGATGAATCACACCTTGCTGGATTTGAGATCATGCAGTCTCCCTCACTCTGCCTCCTTGGCTATGGTGAACACATAGCTGGTTAAAAAGTGGCCCACACCCACCCTTGCTGGCAAAACTGTCCAGGTGGTCGTTGGCTCGGGGGCTTCTGATGAGGGCCAGAGCATAGGAGGTTATGGCCATGGCAAAAGTTGTCTGAATGTGGGGGAGTTTTTTCTCCAGGAAGTCACCCGCACGCTTCATGCTGTCAGCCAAACTCTAGAAAGTCAAGAGAGGAGGCTAGAGGGAGGTGATGGGGGGGAGGGTAAGGGGTCTGGGAGTTAGAAGAGGGGGATGCAATGAGAAGGACATGATGGCTAGGGGGCACCCTGTGTGCAGGGGTTACGGCACCTTGCAGAGCCTGCCCTCCTCTTTGAGTCCTACCGGTATCTTCTGGCTGCACAACTCCTTCCCCTCATTCAGGGCGATCAGAACAAGAGCTGTGAGTGATATGTCTGCCTCAGAGCCTTGGTAGCCACCCTGCAAATGCAGAACCACACCCATGATCCCTTTGCCATCTTGGAGGCACCTTCCCCAGGCTCTCCTCCCTGACCTTGAACAGCTCCTGGGTGCTCAGCTCTGGGCTGGATGATGTTGAAAGCAGGATGTGGAGACAGGGAGAGGAGGAGGAGATATCTTGAGACTTGCCTGTGTGGGGTCTGCCTTACTAACAAAAGCTGACAGCCATGGAGGATGCTGTGCTAAACTCTCTAAGCTAGCTCAAAACATTCTTACAGCAGCTCCATTTTCTTGACGAGAAAACGTAGGATTGGAGACATGTCTCCATTGTTAGTAAATGACCAAATTAAGGTTCAAACTCTTCTCCCATCTCCCGGGTTCCACCCTCAATCCCTGTGCTGGGTTGAATAATGTCCACCCCCACCCCGATTCTTTTCCACCCAGAACCTTGGGATGTGATCTTATTAGGAAATAGGGTCTTTGTAGATGTAACTTGCTAAGTGAAGAACAGGTTATACTGGGACTTCCCTGGTAACTCAGTGGTGAGGAATCTGCCTGCTAATGCAGGAGACAAGTGTTCGATCCCTGGTCTGGAAAGATCCCACATGCCGTGGAGCAACTAAGCCCCTGTGCCACAACTACTGAGCCTGTGCTCTGGAGCCCAGGAACCACAACTACCAAACCCATGTGCTGCAATTACTGAAGCCCGAGGACTCTAGAGCCCGTGCTTTGCAACAAGAGAAGCCACGGCAATAAGAAGTCTACTCATTGCAACTAGAGAGTAGCCCCCACTCGCCACAACTAGAGAAAGTCCATGTGTAGCAATGAAGACCCAGTGCAGCCAAAAATAAATAAATAAAATTTAAAACTTAAGAAAATTTAGAAAAGAACAGGTTCTACTGCTTCTTTTCGGGCTCAGATGGCAAAGAATCTGCCTGCCATGCAAGAAACTTGGGTTCAATTTCTGGGTTGGGAAGATCCCCTGGAGGAGGAAATGGCAACCACTCCAGCATTCTTGACTGGAGAATTTCATGGCAGAGGAGCCTGGCGGTCATGGGGTCACAAAGAGTCAGATATGACTGAGCGACTAGTACAGGTTCTACTGGGTTAGGGTGGGCCCAATATCCAATAACTGGTGTACATATAAGAGAGCACACACAGAAGGAAGAAAGGCATGTGATGTTGGATGCAGAGATTGGAGTGACGTGGCTACAAGCCAAAGGATGCCAAGGATTGCCAGAAATCACTAAGCTTGAAGAGACAAAGCAGGATTCTCCCCTCCCCATCCCCACCCTCCAGAGCCTTCCAAAGGAGCATGGCCCTGCCAAAACTTTAATCTTGGACTTTAAGTCTCCAGAACTGTGACAAAATAAACACGTTTCTGTTGTTTTAAGTCACCTAGTTGGGCTGCTTTGTTTTGGCCGCCTTAAGAAGCTAATACATAGCCCACAGCTCCTTCTTCCTGGAGTGGCCAATGAAGCCTGTGAACTCTTGGATCAGTTTGCATCCATCCTCTGCTCAGAATCTTCGGTGGCTCCCACCTTCACTCAGGGGGAAAGCTCAAGTCCTCCCTTTGGCCCAGAAGGCCCTGCACAATATGTTCCACCACCTCCCTCCTCTCACCTCCTTCCCCTCTCCCCTTGCTCACCCTGTTCCAGACACACAAGCCTCCTCACTCATCCTCATACATGTTGGACACATTCCAGTCTCAGGACCTTTGCACATGCTGCTTCCTCTGCTTGGAACACTCTGTCTGGCCTTAGTTATCCACTGGGATTGTTCCCTCACCTCCCCAGGTCTGTATAAATATCATGAGTGCGTGCGCTTGGTCACTCAGTCATGTCCGACTCTGTGCAACCCCATAAACTGTAGCCCACCAGGTTCCTCTGTCCATGGGATTCTCTAGGCAAGAATACTGGAGTGGGTTGCCATTTCCTCCTCCAGGGGATCTTCCCAAACCAGGGGTCAAACCCACATCTCTTATGTGCCCTGCATTAGCAGGTGAATTCTTTATCACTGAGCTACCTGGGAAGCCCATCATCTCCTCATGAAGCCTTCCAGAATTTCATACCTCCCACTTTAAGAGTTGTTTCTGGAGCCTGGTGTGGAGGAATACTTGGTAAGGATGGGTGTATTGACTCAGGGAACAGGGAGGACTCAGACCCAGAGAAAGGTGGGCCAGGACTGGCAACTCGTTGAAGTGGGGTTGGAGGTGGGTGGGGCCTGGATGTACCCCACCTCCCCACATTGTAGTAGAGTCCAGGATGGTCCAGAGCAGGGAGATGTGATGCTGGGTGCTGGGCCTCGGCCCTTTCCTGTTCTCGTTCTACCTGTGAACATGTCAGGGGGCTGACATCCCCTCCCCATACGCAGAGCCCTGGGGTTTTATGTGAACAGCTCAGCCAGGGGGACGGTGTGTACCTGCATGGACCACATGACCACGGGGCTTTCCTCCACAAAGTTCCCATGCATCCCTTGTCTGTGGGTGATGATCCAGTTGGCGATGTTGCAGACAGAATCAAGACTGAGCGCCCTGATTGTCATGGTGGGGTAGGCCAAGGCATAGACTCGGAATACGTAACTCGTGAGCCTGTCGGGAGGGAGATGGGTGTGTGATGGCTGGCAACATTAACCAAGGCATTCCAGGACAGGGGCTTCTACTCTGTGGGCAAGTCTATGCCAGACACCATAGCAACTTGGAACGCCGCTGGCCCCACAGTCTGCCTGCCCCCACAGTCTGCCTGCCCCCACAGTCTGCCTGCCCCAAGATCCCACAGTGGGGGTGCTCCTGGGGTCCCCCAGCCCCAGGCTGGCCCCTCCCACCAGTGTCCTCATCCTTACCAGGTGCTTCCTGGGTTTCCCTTGCTGGTGTGGTAGCTGCCGTCTTCACTCCGGTGGGTCAACATCCGGCTGTACCCTGGGGAAATAGGTGGATGGGAAATTGACAGGGAGAGTTGGTGTTTGGGTGTGGTTGTCAAGGGAGGAGTCAGTTACCAGGCAGAATCTGGGGAGCAGGGTGTGGGTGAGACTTAGGGGTGCCTTGCATATTGATGGAACCCAGAGGCGGTGACTTGTCCAGGTGCAGAATGGAGGGGCCTGTAGGGTCCAGGTGTAAATGTGTGACCGTGGGATCCAGGGGACAGTTGTATATGGGAATAAACTGGAAAGTGCTGTTGGGTCCTCTGGGGGAGGGTGTGATGTGGAATTACTGCTACCAAGGACTGTGGAAGGTGAAATTCAGGAAAGGGCATATTCTGAGGGGCCATTATTATTTAGTCGCTCAGTCATGTCTGACTCTTCTGGGACGCCATGGACTGTAGCCCACCAGGCTCCTCCATCCATGGGATTCTCCAGGCAAAAATACTGGAGTGGGTTGCCATTCCCTTCCCCAGGGGATCTTCCGGACCCAGGGATGAACCAGTATCTCCTGCATGGCAGGCAGATTCTTTACCACTGAGCCACTAGGAAAACCGTGAGGGGCCACGACCTGGGTGTTTTCTCGGGGGCTGTTTCTTGGCTGTAATCTAAAGGTGTCAGTAGTAGTCAGAAGGGGCTACTTCTGGGTGTAGTCTGCAGGGGGCACCTCTGTTGGATGCTGAACATTGCTACTTGGGTATTATCTGAAGGTTATCTGGAGGTTTCCTGTTTTATTTTTTTAATTATTTACTTGGCTGCGCTGGGTCTTAGTTTCGGCATATGGGATCTTCGATTTTCATTGTAGGCATGCAGGATCTTTCATCGTGGCATGCGGAATCTAGTTCCCTGACTAGGGATGGAACCCAGGCCCCTGCATCGGGAGCGCAGAGTCTTAGCCACTGGGCCCGCAGGGAAGTTCAGGTTTATTGTTTGGGTTTAACACGGGATGATGGTGTTGGGGTGTTAGCTGGATGGAGCACCATCCAGAGCACGTGGATGGAGGGTTGGTGTCTGAGTGTAACCAGGGAGAGGAGGGGTGAGTGTCCAAACTAACTTGAGAGTTTCTGTCTGGGGAAGTAGAAACTTGAGTCTGGTGCCTTAGACCACTTGGCCATCCTGACATGCTTGAGGGTTGCTGTCTGGGTGTAAGTAGGGTGTGCATCTCTGGTTGGGGGTTGGGATGTAACCTGGGAAAGTGTTGTCATTCAGGTGTAAACAGGAAGCCACCACGTGGGATTATTCTGGAGTTTTCTATGTGGGGATTCCCTGGGAATGTAGCCCAGGGTGTGGAACTGACTAGCTAAAGCCTGGGACAGTGTCTAAATATAACATAACCTGGGAAGTTGCTGCTTTAGGGTAAACCAGGGTGTCTGTTATGAGACGTGTAGCCTGGGAAAAGGGTCAGGTGAAGGAATACCCTGGGGGTCAGTCATAGTTGGAGGTCACCTGGGGAACTTGGTATCAGACTGTCAACTGGGAGAGAAGTCAGAGTTTGAGAATTTTTTTTTTTGGCTGTGCCACAGGGCATGCAGAATCTTAGTTCCCTGACCAGGGATCCAGGGCTTCCCAGGTAGCTCAGTGGTAACGAATCTGCCTGTCAGGTCAGGAGATACAAGAGATGCAGTTTTGAACCCTGGGTTGGGAAGATCCCCCTGGAGGAGGGTGTGGCAACCCATTCCAGTATTCTTGTCTGGAGAATCCCGTGGACAGAGGAGCCTGGCGGACTACAGTCCATAGGGTTGCAAAAGAGTCGGACATGACTGAACGACTGAGCGTGCACACCGCATGCACACTTGCAATCAAGGAGCCAACCCATGCCCCCTGCATTGAAAGTGTGGAGTCTTAATGCTGGTGCACCAGGGAAGTCCCCGGGAGTCAGAATTTGGGTGCTATTGTCTGGGAGGGTCCAGTGGCGGCCTCCTCCAGCCCCAAGGGTACCTCAGCACTCTGCCTGAGAGACTCAGACACCCTCGTCAAGGTCCCAGGAGGTGACCCACTCTCACCGCTGGCCAGGTTCTTCATCACCTGCTGCCTGAGCTCCACCCCGACCTTGTCCCACTGGCCCGTGGTATCCAGGTAACGCGTCAGGATGACCACGGGGGTCAGGGAGCTCAGCGTCTGCTCGGGGCAGCCAGACGGGATCCTCAGCAGCCGCCACGTTTCACTGGGCGTCAGGGCCCCCAGCATGGTCTCGCCAAGGATGTCGCCTGTCAGGTGGGCAGAATCTAAGCCACCAGATCTCCCCATCACTCTGTGCCCAGGCGGGCTCTGGAGGAGCCAGCACAGCCCCGCCCCCCACCGCAGCCCCCACAGGAGCCAGCTGTTTCCCAGGTACCCTGGACGCTGACAAACACTTCCGCCTCTGTGTTGGGCATCTTGTTCAAGAATTCTTGTTTTGGCACCAGCTGCGTCTGGGTCTGACCTGAGCAGGCACAACCTTGTGTGATGAGTGGGCTCTGGGACTGGGGAGGTCAGGGCATGCAGACTTTGGGAGAAGCTCAGACTGCCCACCTGGCCAGACCCCCTCATTTCAGACCTTCCCTCCACCAGAGCATGGCTCCAGGACCCCACAAGCCCCATGAAAACCCCACAAACCTTGGGGGTTCAGGAGGAAGCTTTGGGATATTTGCTCAATCTGACCCCCTGCCTGTAGGATGCAATGAAGAAGCAGGTTAAAAACAAGTCATAATGACATTCATAATGACAGTAAGAGGAAGTCTTGCTCAGCTATTAAGAGCAGACTCAGTCTTTCCTGGTGGTCCAATGGTTAAGACTCCTCCTGCTAATGCAGGGGATATGGGTTCAATCCCTGGTCCGGGTAAATTCCACATGCTTTGAGGCAACTAAGTCTATGGACCACAACTACTGAGCTCACTGCACCCTAGGGCCAGTGCTCTGCAACAAGAGAAGCCGCCACAATGAGAAGGCCGTGCATCACAAATAGAGAGTGGCCCCACTTGCTGCAACTAGAGAAAGCTGACAAGCAGCAACAAAGATCCAGCACAGCCAAAAACAAACAAACAAACAAGTTAAAAAAAAAAAAAAAGACCACAGACTCTGGAGCCCAGATAACGAGGTTCAAATCCCAGCATTTTTGCTTCTTAGCTGCACGACTTTGGACAAAATACTTCATCCCCCTGTGCCTCGGTTTTCTCATCCATAAAAGGGAGAGGATAATAACTCCTACCTCACAGAGTTGTTCTGAGAGCTCAATGAGTTAATATTTTCAAAGTGCTATATCCTAAGTGTTAAACACATGTTGTCAAGAAAATAAAGTATTAATACTGATGGGTCAGGCACTGGTTGTCTGTAATGTTCACAGCTCTCTGATCACTCATGGCTATGAGGATTATTCTCATCCTGCAAATGAGGCTCAGAGACGTTAAATAAGTTGCCCAAGATCACACAGCAGACACAAGGTTTGAACCCAAGCCTGACTCCAAAGTCCCAAAGTTGGGGGGCTTTGTGATTGAACTTTTAAATCATCGTCATGCGCCTCACTCCTGCCTGTTTGTTGATCCTGGAACCACCACCCCCTCCAATGATCATACAACTTGGAGCCCCAAGTGTAGACACCCCACTGTCTACATGGGCAGCAAGGGCTGGGGAGTGCCCATTACCTGGACCAGGAGTGTCTTCCTCACGTGGTCCTGGACCCCGGAGCCTCTGGCCTTGACCTCCACATCCACTTTGCCTATTTCAAGTGGAAGAAGCACGAAGGACACCGCCTTGGAGGAGGAGGGGGGCACAGCCACTATCTGGCGGGAAGGGGCGTCTGGCTTTGCTGCACTGCATAGTGACTCCTTGTGAGGGAACTCCACTCGGACCTGGGGCAGAGGGCGCGGTTAGGAGATCCTGATTGCATGAGGAGGCCCAGGACCCTAAAGTCACAGTCTCCTCCCTGTCTCCAGCCTGAGAATCCTGAGTATGTGACAATGTAGCTTAGTGGTTGAGAGTAAAGACCCTGCCTGTGTTCAAACCCCTTCTGTCCCTTATTGTTGATGTTCAGCCGCTAAGTGTTCGACTCCTTGTGACCCCATGAGCTGCAGCATGCCAGGCTTCTGTCACCACTTCCTGTGGTGTAACCCCAGGAAGCAATGTAAGTTTCCTTATCTCTAAACTGAGAATGGTCAGAGCATCCATCTCCTGGGGTTATTGTGAGGCTTAAATGAGAAAATGTCTTAGAAGCTTTCGCAAAAAGGCTGCCACTTCAGTGGCCCCTTCGGTAAACAGACACACTCCATCCCTTTTCATAAAGCACACCAACAGATATGTTTGAAGGGACAGGGGGAAGGCTGGGCTTCACCTTGACTGACTGCTGCAAGAAATTGTACAGTACAGCTTGGATCTGGACTTGCTCGTTCCTGATCACGGAGAAGGGCAACTTAAGATCCACAAAGAAGGGTTTCATAACTGTCAGCTCAAAGGGATCTGAGACGCAAAGACCTAGAACCAGGAGAGCACTCGCCGTTAAGCAAAGGCCAACTGTCCTGGGTGTCGGGGCGGTGGTGGTGGGGGGGGCTGGTCAGGGCCATTTTTCTCCTGTTTCCTCAGCACTGGGCTTGTGGGGTCACCTTGTCCAGTCTTGATGCTGACAGCCACGAACTGCCATGTGGTGATGGAATCGGGCATGGTCACGTCGGTGATGTAGTGGGAGATGCTGCAGGAAGCCCCAGGGGGTGGGTGGAGGGAACATGATGAGTCTGTGCTGCCTGGACAGAGCCTCTGGTTTGAGGGTCACTGTCTTGGGCTTAACATCACTATGGAGGGGTCAGTGAGTCACCCAATTGGAGAGATTATTCTTAGAGGGCCATCATTTGGGAGGGGAACCCACTGGGATCTTTATCCCCATTCAGGAAGGCATGGGATGATTCTGAGAGCTCAATGTCACCCTGGGAGCACTGACCTTGGGAAAAGTACGTGATATGAATAGTTGTTTTATTTATGGCAATAATCAAGTTATATTACCAACCTATAGATGTTATAATCATGTTATGTGGTAGACAATAAGATGGTTAAATTGTTATATTTTTTTATCTTTAAGTGCATGCCTTCAGTTAGCCAATTTAGAAGCATTCAACTTGCAGAGAAGTTGAGCAACAGAGAGGTCAATACATTGGCCCAGGGTCACACAGCTCACAAGCAGCAGAGCTGGGGGTGGAATTTATGCCACTGCTTCTGTTTCTCGTCCTCCTTTCTTTTGGAGAGGTATGGGCGATGCCATGTTTACTTATTAAAGATGCAATCTTGGGACTTCCCTGGCAGTGCAGTGGTTAGGAATCTGCCTACCTAAGCAGGGGACACGGGTTCGATCCCTGGTCTGGGAAGATACCACATGCCGTGGAGCAACTTCCCCTGATAATGCATGGAAGGGCCAGAGGCCAGAGGCTGGCACAAGGGTCATAATCCTACCCCGATGTGCTTTCTGGCAGAGTAATGGTCTTCCAGAACCAACTTTCAGGGAACAAGCTCCGGACAGGCTCGTCCTCCAGGAAGAAGTCGTCTAAATCATCATCTTCATCCGCTGCAGGGGGCAGATGCAGGACCGGGTCTCCTCTACACACCTCCCATGACCCACCAGACCCTTCAGTGGGGCCCTCCCACTGCAACCCTCCATCACACTCCACGCCCCCTCAGTGGGGCCCTCCCAACCCTGTGCCTCCTGCCGTGGCCCCCTCACTTGTCCCCAGAAGCAGCTGCTCCTCTCGGGCCTCCCGAGTCAGGGTCTCAGACAGCTGGCAGCAGCTCAGGAAGGCAGCGATGCAGACTGGTCCATAGCGGACATGCTGGCTCCTCTCCTTACACGACAGCCCCACTGGGTTCTCCCGGAGCCCAGCCTCACAGCACTTCTGCTCCAGTGCTGTCTCGAACTTGTTCACTGCAGGCCAGAGTCAGAGGGACAGAGGAGGGGCTGGGGGGGCCCTGAGGAAGCGGGGACTCATCCACCTAAGCACCATGGCATCAGCCTCTGTTTAGCCACATCTCTGGCAATGCCATCCCCAGAGCTTTGCTTATATCTTTCCCCTGAAGCTTCACATTGAACCCTTCCCTTGTGATGTGTTCTAATGAGGAAGTTGAGCACAGAGAGATCAGTTCCCTGGCCCAGGGTCACACAGCTCAGAAGCTGGAATTTATGGAATTCCAGGGGCTGGAATTTATGGTCCTGTTGCTTCTGCTCCTCTTCCTCCTTCCTTTTGGACGGGGATTGGCAATGCCATGTTTATTTATTAAAGATGCAATGTTGAGACTCCCCTGGTGGTGCAGTGATTAGGAATCTGCCCGTCAAGGCAGGGGACACAGGTTCAATCCCTGATCTGGGAAGATTTCACATGCCACAGGGTATCTAAGACCATGCACCACAACCACTGGGCCTGTGCCCTAGAGCTTGTGCTCCGCAACAAGAGAAGCCGCCTCATTGAGAAGCCTGTGCACGGCAACCAGAGCAGGGCCCCTGCTCCTTGCATCTAGAGAAAACCTACCTGCAGTAACGAAGACCCAGCACAACCAAAAACAACTAAATAAGCCTTAGAAAGATGCAATTTTGACTCCTGGTTCCATGGTGTATTTTTTAAAAATGAAAACACAAAACTTGCTGTAGAGCATGATGTCAAGTTGAAGGCTTCTGAATTAGCCAACTGAAGGAATGCACTTAAAGATTAAAATATTACAGCAATTTAAAAATCTTGCCATCTACCATATAACACGATTAGAACATCTATAGTTAAGTAATATGACTGATTGTTATCATAAATATAACAGCAGTTTATAACATGTTCTTTTCCATGAAGGTTAGCATAATTTTTGATATTGAAATTAGGCAGCGTTTTACCTAAATTTTTATTAGACTTCACTTATTTCTCATTTATTTAGACCCACAAAGTAATTAGCACTGCTCAAAGAGACTGAAAAGTCTAATATTCATAGAATCCATCTTCTAAAAACACCTAGTTTTACCTCCCATCTTCCTTCAGCTCTAGACTTCCTCATCCTGTCCACATCCTGCTCTTCATCTACATGTTATCCTTCTCCCCTTTCAGTATCAGACTCTAGACATCTAAAAACTACATTTCCCGACTCCCTTGTTGCTAGGGTTCTGGATGGAATGAGATTCTGCCACTGAGAAACTCATGTAGGGGCTTTCCTGGTGGCTCAGATGGTAAAAGATCTGCCTGCAATGCCAGAGACCCGGGTTTGATCTCTGAGTCGGGAAGATCCCCTGGAGAAGGTAATGGCTACTCACTCCAGTATTCTTGCCTGGAGAATTCCATTTCACTTTCATTTTTCAGACACTCTTGTATAGGATTTGGAAGGTGGAAGAGAGGTGGAGACCATTTTCCCTACCATCAGTGGTAGTTGATGGGTGGGCTACAGTCTGTTTTTGTAGCAGGCATAATTCTGTGTTTCATTATTGACCCATCAGCTTCCCAAAGAATACTGACAGCAATTCCCTGAGATTCTGTGCATTGCAAGATCTCCAGTGGCATGACCTTGAGTCCCAGGAAACACCCTTCCAACTTTCATTCCCGAAGCTCAGCTAATGAATTTCAAAGCAGTCCCATCGGGGGGATTGCGGGGACCGGCAAAAAAAAAAAAAAAAAAAAAAAAAAAAAAAAAAAAAAAAGCAGTCCCATCATTAAATCACTCCTCTCCTCATTGGAGTATCTAGAGTGATTTCAGTTTTCTGTTCTAAGCCCTGGTTAGGGAGTCAAGAGGGTCACATCCAGCTTTAGTACTAACCTGCTTTCCTCTTGGTCTCCAACCTCTTCAAGGAGCGGCGGCGGCGGTGGCTGGGAGAGGGGCTTGGGGGGCAGTGCCAGTCTGGGGGGTCAGAGGTGAGAATGAGAGGACAAGTCAAGATCATTATTCACATTCTTGATACTTACTGGCTGCTTACTGCCTACCCAGTGCTTTATATGCATCACCTCATTTTATCTCATAGCCTCTTCGCATTCAAGTTTTGACACTTAAAAGTTGTGCAATCTTCAGCAAGTCACTTAACCCCTCTGGGTTTTAATTTCTTTGGCAGTGTAAAATGGAATAATCATAGTTATATCTGTGAGATCATGCATATAAAAGTACTTAGCACAGGCTCCAGCTTGCAATAAATAGAAATCATTATTGTTTTCACTATTTACAGCTGAAAGAAGATACACCTAGTTGTCCCCATATATCCATTCTCCCCTGTGGTTTGTGGCAATTAAGCCTCCATCTTTAATGTATCACTCAGAAATGAATACTACATTTCCCAGCCTCCCTTGCATCTAGATGTGCCATGTGACTGAATTTTGGCCAATAAGATGAGAGAGAAGTGTCTTCTTCTCAAGTCCCTTTGTCCTGGTGCCTGGCAGGAGGTCCTGATGAGATTCCATCTTGGGATACAGCAGAGCAGTAAGCTTGAAGGAGCCTGAGTCCCAGAATAATCTCTGGCCTGTTACTGAGCCAGAAATAAATGCCTCTCTTGTTTAAGATAATGTTAATTTGTATCTTTGATACACATGGCTAAAATTGCATGTTAATCAGCACACAGTGAGTTACTTCCGTTACTATGTATATTTTATGGTTAGATAAACTGAGAATCAGAGAGGAAATATGACTGACCTAAAGTAAGTGGCAGCGTCCTAGATTTTAGCTCATCTGTTTCACGCCTAACCACTGGATAGCACTTTCCCTACCTCTACCCTCCTCCTGTCCCCGGGCTGTACCCGTGCTTGCCAGAGTTTCCATCCCTGTGCTCATCTTCATGTCCAATCCAGCATCCTTGAACACGGCAAGTCTGTCTTTCCCACTGCCTGTTGTGCAGCCGATGTCATGTTCCTCTACCGTATCCCAGATCTGAGGGTCAAGAGAGGACCCTGGATTTGGAGCTTGTATTACCCCTCGAGGGAAGGTGCAATGGTACACTGTGATTGCTGGTTCAAATAATTTCACACCATCATCGATTTATTGGGCCCTTACCACCTGCCAACTTCTATGCTGTCCACAGGCTCCTTGAATCCTTGCAATTACGAATATTACCCACTTAATAGGTGAAGAAACTGAGGCTCCAGCTAGAATCTCCAGGCAGTCTTTTGGCTCAAAGCCCACATGCTCTTACCTTCTTCTGTGTGAACTTGTGCTTGCTGTTCAAGACATGGACAGCCTTGTCCACAGCGACTAGCCCCACTGTGGCCTCTGCATCACCTGTAACCTTCAATGCCACCTTGCTGCTTGGTTGTATAGACTGGAGGTATGCTTCATTCTTCAAGCCAATCTTCAGCTAAGCAAGGAAAAAGAGATGTGAGGAAAAGAGGCTCATAGGTCACCAAGGGGCTTCCCCAAGTCCACTTTCAAGTTCATGCTCCCTTCAGCTCTGATGGTGCATCTGGGAACTCCACCAGGCCATTCGCAACTCTGCACACTTACTTGCATCTTCTTCACCTCTGAGGTTGAGCTTTTAATGCCACATCACTTCCTCTTGCCCCCAGACTGAGAGCCTTTGAATTTGTACAGACTATCTCCCAAGAATTATGATGGTGGTGTACAACTGTAAGGAGTTAGGCTCACCTTCTCCTGGCATTTGTCATTCACATCAATCAAAATGGAATCAGCCACCAGTTCAGGGTCCCGTCCTGTCCCCTTAGGCAGTAAATAAAAGGCGAGAATGCGGAAGGAGGGCAGCATCTTGGAAGTCACATCAATAATGGTGGATGCGAAGACACTCCCATGATTTTTTAATTCTTTGGCATGCACAATCTGACCCTTGCTCAAGACCTTGGAGACAAGGAAGATTAAGGATGAGAAGGACAGGACCAGCCCTTCCCCAAGGCTATCCCAGCCCACAAGGGAGGCCCATAGTCCCTTTGCTTCAGCCCACCCCTAGATCTGCGTCCATCCCACATGGTTCCCACCAACTCAGCTTGCCAGGGTTGTACCAGAGAAAGAATTCCTCAGTGCAAGTCTTGGCCCCAGCCCCTCACCAAGATGGTGAAGCGAGTGATCTTTTTATTGACAGAAGGATCTTTCGTGTTAAGGCTCAGCTGGATGTTGCTGCCAACTTCTGTGTTCAATGCCTTCACATCAATGTGCAGGAAGTTCCCTGACTCATCCTGAGTTGAGTAAGGCCGAGCTGTCATACTGGCTGAAGCCTGCTCCTCTGGCTGGATTGGTGCCTCAGTTTTCACCTGGGGAGGGTGATGGACAAGTAAATCCCCCCAATTACTCTTCCAGCTTACAAAACCCCAGCCCCACTATCCCTGCCCCATAAGTGTGGTACCTGGACAGTGAGCTCCTTCAGATTTGCATCTGTGTTGATGACCAGAGTAGCCTCACCACTTGGTGTGGTGTGTACTTTCACATCTGTGCAGCTGACGAGGACTTTGGAGGCTGGGGACCCATCAGGATTTGAGACGAAGACCTGGAGTGGAATCTGGTGTGAGATCAAGTTCAGGCCTGAGGGTGGCCTAAGGTAAGAGGTGGGAACTGTGAATGCAGTCTGGATAAGACTGCTTTGTACAGCTGTACAGGTTGTGCACTGAGCAACACCAGGAGCACCACTCATTCAGTGCCAGTGAATGGCGCCCCTTAGAGTTTTGCAGAGTAAAGCCAGAAGTGGCAGCCCTGGGGTTTGGTGTGCCAGGTGGGTAGGGGTGGGGGGAATTGAGGGTGAAAAGCATAGGAGGAGACACGCAGGACTTGGTGAAAACTTGGAGTAGGATTGGCACTGGCTTTTATAATGCCCACCAGACCTCTCAAAATCACCCCAAAAGAATGTATAAAAAAAAAGCACACTTTCTGTGCAAATGCAGCCTCAAGATAAATGTCTAAGCACCTCCTTCCAGCCTGACTGTGATCTGTAACCACCCCCCCCACCCTTGGAGAAATTCTGGGGCCATCTCTGTGCTTTCGGGGGGTTTGAGTTACGACTTGAGGGAACCCTGGAATAGATCTGGAGACATGATGAACTCAATTCTCAGACAAATGAATTCTGGGAGGCAGGTGAATCCAGCGTGGGATTTTGTCTCCTGGGAAGGTTTGTTTCAGGGAGGGGGGCCCTGGGTCCCTGAGTGGAGTAAACCCAGACTCTGACCCTAAAGTGGAATGGCATCCCCGGCTTGAAATATTGGGGTGTCTTGATGAACTTGATGTTGTATGGGCTCCGAACAATCTTCACCCCGGAGATCTCGGCCTGGACCATCTCACCCCCTGGAGAGACAAGGGGACCGTGAAATCTGCAGCAGATGTTAAGTTTCTTGGGGAAGAAGCAGGGCTGCTGGTACGGAAGGCACAACTTGGTGAAGGTAAGATAAGATGGTAATACAGTTTCAGCTCCTCCCAGTCCTTCTGATGTTTCCCAAATTCTCTGCTAAGGAGCTGGCCTGAGGTCACATGGGTGGAGTGCTGGGTTGGGAAAGGACACAGGGTCTTGAGCTTGGCCAGGGACCCAGGTGAGGATGGCACCTGAGGAGAAGACAGTGACGTTGACAAAGATTGAGGCCCCGATGAAGTCCTCTTCTGGGCCTTGGAAGGCAGCCATCAGCGTGTCCTTCTGGAGGGAGATGTGGCCATGGCCTTCAGAGATCTGCTCTCGGGGTAGGAGACAGGAGAGGAGATGGTTTCTTTGGAAGTGGGGGATGGTTGAAGGAAGGAAGGTGGGAGGGGGGAAGGAGGGGAGAGGAGGTGGGGAAGGAGAGACAGCAGAAGGGTAAGTCTCAGTCACCTCCACCCTCTGCAGGGAGCTTTGGATGGGGATCCGACGGGAGTCCTGCTTCACCCCGAAGATGGCCAGAGCATGTCCATCCACCGGCTTGTTGAATATATACCTGGGGGATGGACAGCCATTTCACTAGCTCTGAAGCACCCTCACAACCTCATTTGCCTGCAGACACAACCTCAAGTGTCAGCCTGTAGACATAACTTCATGTGTCTGCAGACACAGCCTGTAGGACCTCGTGGAGCTGGAGGAAAGGCTGGAACACTTGGGAAGGGCAGAGGGGGTCCCTGGTGACTAAGATGATTCCATTACTGACCAACGCAAGCCTGGGAGGTGACAAAAGAATCCCATGAAGCCTTGTTGGATTGCAGATGTGGCTTATGCAACCTCCCAGGATGGTAGAGGTAGGCTGTACAGCCATATGGAGCCACAGGGACATCTGAACCACCCTGAGGTGGCAAAGGTGGTCTGTGAAGCCTCATCAGGCAGTCTAGGTGACCTGTGTAGGATGATAGAGTTGGAGAAGTGGTCTGTATAATGTCAAGAAGTGACAGACATGGCCACTACAACCATAGGCAGACAATATGGCCTGTATAGCCTTATAGAGCTGTGGAGATGGTCCGTAAAAGGCAGCGAATGTGGCATTTGCAGCTTCGTTGGGCTCCAGAGGTGACCTGGACAATCTCGGGAGATGGCAAAGGTGCCTATGCGACCTCATGGATCTTTAGAGACAGTCTGAACTGTGGAATATGATGTAACTCCGTTATGTAGACAAGGTGGCTTGTGCAACCCTGGAGACCTAGGGGATGATGTGCACAACCTCACAGGGACAAGAATGTCTCATGGGTGGCAGAGAGTGTCTCTCTTATACCCTAAGAGCTGCAGAAGGGCTCACTTCTCTGCTCATTCAGCTTCTTGGCCTCCCTGGTCCTCTGGCCAGGCTAGAGGTTAAGGAACTCACCGGGCCTGGATATTCACACCCAGAACCTCGTCCTTGAGGTAGAAGAAAGTCTTGTTGGGTATCAGCTGGACCTCAAAAGATGGAAGCACTGGGTGGAGTAAAGAGCGTTATTTACCCGCAGCGTTTCACTGTGCCCACCCCACTCCTGTCCCTTCCCTGTCCCACTTGCTCCTTCCTTGGAGATTCTGGCAGCCCCGGCGGGCTGGATGCATGGTCCTGTCCACCAGCCCCCAGCTCAGGCCCTGGCACATGGAACATGCACCATGAGACCTGCTTTGCCTTTCCAGCTCCACTCCTTGCAGGGACCCACCTTGTCCTCCCCAGCACGCCCTTCTCACCGTACTCCTTCACTTCAAAGCCTGTCTTGAACTTCTGCTTGGGTGCAGTTTGGTAACTGGCTTCAATGGTCCAGGTCCCAATACTGAGGCACAGAGAGTTAGGAGAATTGGGGCCCGAGAAGGAGGACCTGCCCCCACTCCCTCCCTAGAGCTCCCGGCAGTGTACCTGATACGCTCTGGCAGAGTGAAAGCATCTCTGAAGACACCATCCTCGGGCATGAGATCCTTGCTGATCACAGCAATCCCCTCCGGGTTCTGCAGGAATAGAGAGCGGATGGTTCACACCCCAGTCTTCCACCACACGATAGAACCACAGTACCTGGGATCCACCCTCCCGTCGGGCCAGGTCACCTTGATGTCCAGGGTGAAAGTCCTGGGCACAGGATCCATCCTGTGGTTCACGGCATACACCCGGTATTGAACTGGAGAAGGAGGGAAGATTGTGAGTCTGGGCTAGGGTTTGGGGAGGAGGTGGGTATAGTCATGAGGATCTTGGGCAATGGGGGAGGGGAGCCTTGGACAGGAGGACACCTCGGGAGGTGGAACTTGGGGCCCACAAGGGGAAACGGGATGAGAGTCAGCACCTGCCCCAGGCCAAGTGCCCCGGGGGGGCTGTACCCGATTGCTCGGGAGTGTAGATGGTCTTGTCTGTCTGGATGAAGATGTAGCCAGCATGGGGAGCCACCAGCACCAGCTTCTCCATGGATGAGGAGACTGAGGTGGGTGCCCAGGTTGCCTCGATGATGACATACTGCTTCCCGGGTTTTGGGGGGTAGACCAGGTTCTCGGGAATCTGGGGAGAGATGCCCACACTCCTCAGGGTCTGCTGAGGTCTCCATCTTTGCGGGCAAAGCCCTGCACCAGGTGCTGGCGAAGCAATTGAATGGGAGCTCTCTGGCTCTGCTGTTGGGAGCAAGTTCTCCGATTGCAACGCCCAGGTTGCTGCCCAACGAGTGCATCCAGCCTGGATGCAATCCCGTTTAGGCTGTTTCCCAAGTCACCAGGAGAGGGCGCCTTTTATTCTTTCAAATCTCAAACTATGATTGATTTTATTTTAGTTTTAACTTTTTATTTTGTATCGGGGTCTAGCCGATTAACAATGTTGTAATAGTCTCAGGTGAATGGTGAAGGGACTCAGCCATACACATACATGCATCCATTCTCCCTCAAACTCTGCTCCCATGCTGGCTGCCATATAACATTGAGCAGAGTTCCCAGGTCCTTGCTGGTTACCCATTTTAAATATAGCAGTGTGTACATGTCCATCCCAAACTCCCTAACTATCCCTCCCCCACATCCTTCCCCCCAGCAAGCATAAGTTTGTTCTTTAATACTGTGAGTCTTTTTCTGTTTTGTAAGTTCATTGCGATCATTTCTTTTTTAGATTTGCACAGAGGTGTCGTGTGGGCTGACCAAGGCCTTTCTTGGAGCCCAGACTTAGGGGACTTTGAATTTCTAAATGGATACAGCATGCCGACCGGTATATATAGAATGGATAAACAACAAGGTCCTATTGTAGGGCACAGGGAACTCTATTCAAAATCCTGTGATAAAACATATTAGAACAGAATACGAAAAAGAATGCATGAAAGTGGAAGTCACTCAGTTGGGTCTGATTCTTTGTGGCCGCATGAACTGTAGCCTGCCAGCCTCCTCTGTCCATGGAATTCTCCAGGCCAGAATACTGGAGTGGATAACCATTCCCTTCTCCAGGGGATCTTCCCAACCCAGGGATCGAACCCAGGTCTCCTGCTTTGCAGGTTGATTCTTTACCATCTGAGCCACCAGGGAAGCCCAAGAATACTGGAGTGGGCAGCCTATTCCTTATCTAGTGGATCTTTCCGACCCAGGAATCAAACCGGGGTCTCCTGCATTGGTGGTGGACTCTTTACCAACTGAGCTGAGGCCTAATAAGAAAGATTTTAAAATATTTTTCTGCTTCCCAAACCACCATGCTGCATCCCCCTTCCAGGTCTTTGCTCAAACTGTTCACCCTGAAACAAAGCCATCTTCTCCTTCCCACCTTTAACCTTTCACTTGATTACTCTGAGATTTTCTGGAAAAAAAAAAAAAAAAGAAGAAGAAGTGTTGCTCAGTCGTGTGTGACTCTTTGCGACCCTATGGACTATAGCCTGCCAGGCTCCTCTATGCATGGAATTCTCCGGGCAAGAATACTGGGGTGGGTAGCCATTCCCTTCTCCAGGGGATCTTCCCGACCCAGGGGTTGAATCCCCGTCTCCTGTACTGCTGGTGGATACTTTACCGTTGAGCCACCAAGGAAGCCTATTGCTGTAAGCAGTAATTCACACAATGTTGTAAATCAACTATACTTCAATAAGTTAAACGAAAAATAGGACATAAGAGGAGCAGTAAGTATATCCAGCCCACTCATCTTGGCCTGTCACCCACCGTCACTGATGCCTGGTCCATAAAGTGGTTTTCCTGTGAGAGAACAAGCTCTCTCCTGCCCACCAGAGTATTCTTCATGGGGAAATCCCACACGCTGAGAGTCACCTCAAGGGGATTGCTGAGGGGCTCACTGGAGTCAGAATGAGCCTCCACATGGATGGTCTCTGGGCTGCCGATCCGCAGGACCCGGGGGGTCACCAGGATGTACCTGTCAGTGAACACACACGGGACCATGGGGGGATTCAAGCGGGGGAAGCATTTGACTGGGGTCAAATGCAAGGAATCATGCCAGCGGCGGAGTCCCCTCAGTTCTGACTCACAGCGGCTCAGCCTGGGTGACTGGGATCCCCAGGAGGAGAAGAAGCAACCCCAGGCCCCGGGGCACGTCCATGGCGGTGGGTGGAAGATGCTTGTCCTCTTGTCCACCTCAGCGCTGGTCTGTTTGCCTTGGCTTGTCCTGGTTGAGTTAATATCTAAACGAACAAGGGGAGGAACTTCCCATAAATCCAGTGAAAGATGAGGGGGCTGCTCCGCCCTTTTCAATCAGTGCTCTGCAAGGTCGAGGGCGGAGGCAAGTTGTGCTGAGATGTATTCCGGCCCCACCCCCACCTTGGGGGGCAGAGTGGGGGATGGCTGTCTTTCCCATCAGCCACTGGATCTCATCCTGAAGCCCTCTCCTCCCGCGGCAGGAAGGAGGTCACCTCCCAGGCCAGGTGACCCCTGGGCACGTACACACTCGGGGCATGATTGGGCCTGGGTGGTAGGGGTAGGAGCAAACAGGATGTTCCCACCTCTGCCCTTGTGAAATTGGCAAGAGTTTCTGGGGAAGCTGCTCTAACGACGGCAATGCAGGCGTTATGTTTTTATTTCCCAATCACAGGTGTGACCAGCCGTATGAGGCATTTAGCCATCTGGCCTTGGGACCCACTGTAGTGGAAGCTTCTGGGAAATGCCCAGGTCAAATCCTCTTACTGGGCTTCTGAGCAACTGAGCGACTTTCACTCTGCATGCACCTCATGGCTTTTCTTCTTCCTTGCACGAGGCAATTGTGCGTGTTAGTCGCTCAGTCGTGTCTGACTCTGTGTGATCCCCATGGACTGTAGCCCACCAGTGTCCTCTGTCCATGGGACTCTCCAGGCAAGAATACTGGAGTGGGTTGCCATTAAATCATGGAGGAAAACACATCCTGATTGAAGCATTCCTGGAAGAAGGCTTTCTGTGACCTGAAATCATTCTCACTGGCTGTCTAATATGCTCTGTTTGGACTTCCCTGGTGGAATAGTGGGTAAGTAAGAATTGCCTGCCAATACAGGGGACACAGGTTCGAACCCTGGTCCTGGAAGATGCCCCGTGCCACGGAGCAACGAAGCCTGCGAGCCACAGCTACTGAGCCTGGGATCCTCAAGTACTGAAGCCTGTGCACCCTAGAGCCTGTGCTCTGGAACAAGAGACATCACTGCAATGAGAAGCCCACACACCACACCTAAAGAGTAGCCCCCACTCACCACAACTAGAGAAAGCCTGCCTGCAGCAGTGAAGGCTCAATGCAACCAAAGATAAATATCAATGTATAAATAAATAAAAATAGATCTCCTTCTTCGGTGAGGTCAACACTGCTGGTTTGGGGAGTCTTGCCTAGGAGGGATCCAGACGTTCCCAAACAATGATAATATACATTTATGCTACAAAGATTCACCAAATATTTACTACAAGCTTGGCCCTACTTAGGATGCTGGGGACACAGCAGTGACCATAATAGACAAAGTCTCTGCTTTCATGGAGTGGATACTTTCTGAGAACTTATTTTCTCCTTAGATTTCATAGCTTCCCATGACTTTGGTTCTCTGTGTACCCACTTTGTAGATTCTAGCTTTTTAGAGAGCTGGGAAACTGAGTGTGTCAGACACAAAGAAGGTAGTCATTTATTCCTCAGGCACTTACTGTGCACCTACTACGTGCCAGATGTACACTTGCTAAAGTCTCAGAGTCACACCGAAGTAAGAATTACCACCCATTGTATGGATGAGAAAACTGAGGCCCAGAGACGGTGGGCGACTTCCCCCACATCAGGCACGTGAGCCCTGCGGGTTGGGTAATACCCTTACCTTAAGTCTATGGTAAACAGTCTCTTATGAAGCAAAGAATCAACAGAATGGAATTACAGCCTGGATCAGGGATGCAGCTGAGACCTAATTCAGAAGGTTCTAGGACATTGGTGTCCATTTGGGGTGGCATGTCTGTCCCAGGATCTCAGGGAAACTCTGTTGGTCTTGTTCAGCTTTCCCTTGGCTGGAGTGAGCTCTCCCACCTCACATCTTCATGCCTAAGGTGTTCATATCTCCCCCACCCATCTCTGGGGACCCCACGTGTCCAGGATGGGGCACACCCAACGGTGAGGGGCTGCAGAGGCTTATATAATCTCATCTTTCTCTCCAGACTGGGCTCCTTCCTCCATGCCAATGCCTCTGTCTCCTGAGTGGGAATCTTTGCAAGGTAGGTGCCTCCAAGCCTCTTTGCAGCACACTCAGGCCTGCTGCAGTCTCTTGAGTTTTTATCGGTATTTTGATTTGGAAGGGTCCAGGAAGGAAAAACTGCCCTTGAGTGCCAGTGAGCAGCAGAGGAGGCAGGAAGCACTTAGACTACTCTGGGATATAGCCGTGCCACCCAATGAACTAATGGATGGAGGTAAGAATGGGGGCTGACTGAATGAGTGATAACAGGAGTTTATATCTCATTCACCTCTCCATCTCACCCCAATCCGGGTCCCCCAAAAGAAAAATGATAAGTGTTTGCTCAATAATTGAAATAAATTTGTGCACCTACTGCATGCCCAGCCTCGATGTGGGTGCTGGGGACACAGCAGTGAACAGAATGGAAACCACCACCCTCCTGGAGTGGATATTTACCGTAGCCACATTCACCTGGACTCTTTGAATCCTCTCGGCAATCTAAAGATTCATCACTGGCCCATTTTGCAGGTGAAAAAAAAACTAAGTGAAGTCTCCTGCCCCAAACTGTGTAGCTAGGAAACTGAAGCACAGAGATGTTAAGTGATTCACTCAGGGTCACACGGCAAGTTAAGAAATGGACCTGCACCTCGGAATCTGGATTTCAGAGGGAGCCCAAATTAGCAGATGCAAACAACTATATATATATATCAATATATATGTAACTATATATATATCAATACATATATATATAACTATGGATATATATATATATATATATAAATAAAATGGATAAACATTGAGGTCCTATTGTATAGCATAGGGAACTACAGTTAATATACTGTGATAAATCATAATGGAGAGGACTTCCTTGTTGGTCCATTGTTAAGACTTTGCTTTCCAATTCAGGGGGTTTGGGTTCTTCCCTGGTCGAAGAGAAGGGAAAGGCTTACCCACTTCAGTATTCTGGCCAGGAGAATTCCATGGACTGTGTAGTCCATGGAGTGGCACAGAGTCGGACACGACCGAGCGACTTTAATTTTTTCGAGGAGCTAAGATCTCACATGCTTGGGGGTCAAAACCCAACAAAATAGAAGCAATATTGTAAAATATTCAATCAAGACTTAGAAATAATGAAAAAGAATATGAGAAAGAATATACGAAAGTGAGAGTCAGTCTCTCAGTGGTGCCCGACTCTTTGCAACCCCATGGACTGTAGCCCGCCAGGCTCCTCGGTCCATGGGATTCTCCCTGCAAGAATGCTGGAGGGGGTTGTCACTTCCTCCCCCACGGGATCTTCCCGACCAAGGGATGCAACCCGGGTCTCCAGCATTACAGGCATCTTCTCTAGCATCTGAGCCACCGGAGAAGCCTATGGCTCAATCGCCTTGCTATACACCAGAAACTAACACAATACTGTAAATCAACTCTGCTTCAATTAAAAAACGTAACGAAGGGAGCCCGAGAAGGGTAGGAGCTGGGGAGAGCAGCCATGGGCTCCACCCAGGTCTTCGGCAGCCCCAGGGATCAAGTCCAACCTCTTGAACCTGGCCACGAGAGGGCGCCAGCGAACCTCCGGCCAGACGCTGAGTGGCGCTCGGCCTCCTCCCGCAGGAATGTCAGCGGCGGAGGGAGGGGACTTTGGCGGCCAGCCCAGAGCAGCTGCTGCTGCCGCCGCTCAGATTCCGCCCTCCTTCCCGCTCCCTCCCTGGGACACCGGGCTTGCAGAAAGGAGGCCGGGGCGGGAGGGGCGGCTTTGCACGGATTTGTGGCCTCTGTTTTCGCCCCCCTCCGCCTGGGCTTCCAGCCCGAGGCTTCCCGGGAAAGGCCGGGAAGGACCCAGGAGGCAGGGAATAACACCCACAGCAACATAACAACAGATCGCTGTCATTTGTAGTACACCTACGAAGTTCCTGCCCTTGGTGGGACTTCCCACCAACTGCTCCATTCTACCGATGAGGAAACTGAGGCTCAGAGAGGTTCGGTTGACTGCTCAGGTAGGGGGAGTCAGGAGCTTCTTAGTGTGGAAGGAACGGCCAGGATGTGGCCAGTTTAGTCACTTCCAGTCCTAGCCCAGGCTCCTTGGGCCATTTCTTGGCTTTCTTGGAGCTTCAAGAACTGGCTTTGCTTCCTGTTCCCTAAGGGAATCGCATGCTTTCTCTGCTGGTCAAAGGCGGTCTCTGAAGGCTGTCAGAGTTTTCAAGGGAAGCTTATTGCCAACAGAGGAGAAAGAATAATTTAGCAATCACATTTGGGGTTGATTACTGGGTCTGAAAGCACCATGGAATTTCAATAATATGTGTCCCCACAGAGCTCACAGCCGGGTCAGGGAGAACTACTCATAAATAAGCAGATGTGAGAGCCCAGAGGAGCCTGCTAGCTGATTTAGTCTGAGGAGTCAAGGAAGGCTTCCTGGAGGAAGTGGTATTTAGGCTGAAATCAGAGAATCTCAGGTCTTCCATGGTGGCTCAGACAGTAAAGAATTTGTCTGTAAATCAGGAGACCTGGATTCAATCCCTGGGTTGGGAAGATCCCCTGGAGATGGGAATGGCTACCCACTCCAGGATTCTTGCCTGGAGAATTCCATGGGCAGAGTAGCCTGGTGGGCTGCAGTCCATGGGGTCTCAAAGAGTTGGACAAGACTGAATGACTAACACTTTTCTTTCTTTTTTTTTTTTCCCAGAGAGTCTCAGACTAATCAGGTGAAAGATTAAGGGTGGGAGGGAGAAGATGGCTTTGTTTTAGGGTGAACAGTTTGAGCAAAGACCTGGAAGGAAGATGCAGCATGGTGGTTTGGGAAGCAGAAAAAGATTTTTAAATCTTTCTTATTAGGCCAAGGAAAGTCTCATTATGATGTGTTAATATACTCATTCAGGGTCTTGCTTCGTGGTCCAGTGGTTGAGATTCCACACTTACAATGTAGGGAGCAAGGGTTCAATCCCTGATTGGGGAAGTTCCACATGTCCTGGGGTGTGGCAGAAAAAATTATTAAAAATTTTCCCATTCATTCATTCATTTATCAGATATTTGGGATTCTATCATGTCAAAGTTATGGTTTTTCCAGTAGTCATATATGGATGTGAGAGTTGGACCATAAAGAAGTCTGTGCGCCAAAAAATTGATGCTTTTCAACTGTGGTGCTGGAGAAGACTCTCGAGAGTCCCCTGGACAGCAAGGTAATAAAATCAGTCCACCCTAAAGGAAATCAAACCCTTAATATTCATTGGAAAGATTGATGCTGAAGCTGATACTGGCCAAAGCTCCAATACTTTGGCCACCTGATGGGAAGAGCCCACTCTTTGAAAAAGACCCTGATGCTGGGAAAGATTGAGGGCAGGAGGAGACGAAGGCAACAGAGGATGAGATGGTTGTGTAGCACCACTGACTCAATGGATATGATTTTGAGCAAACTCTGGGAGATAGTGAAGGACAGAGAAGCCTGGCGCGCTACAGTCCATGGGGTCACAAAGAGTCAGACGAGACTTAGCAACTGAACAACAAGCAACCATGTGCCATAGGTGCTGGTGATGCAATTGAGCACACAGTCTCCTCCCCATGGAGATGATGTTCTAATGGGTGGAGATGGATAAGAAACAAATATGTCTGGTGATGAGAAATAAAGCAGGTCCAAGGTACACAATGAACCTGCTTGTGCCATCTTGTGGTGATCAGGGAGGGGCCCCTCTGAGTCCCTATATGAAATCAAGGAGGGAGACTTGTGGATATTTGGGAAAAGTGTTCTAGGCAGAGGAAACAGCAAGTGCAAAGGCCCTGAGGTGGAAGTGTGTGTGGAGATTTAAGAAATAGCAAGGAGGCCTGTGTTCTGGGATTGGAGTGAGTGATGGGGAGAGCGATGGAGATAATTTGAGATGAATATTCAGGGATTAGCATGTAGGAAGCCTCATCATTGTGGATTTGAATCTAAGAGAAGGAACCAGTGGAGAATTTTAAAGAAAGGAGGGGCATTTTCTTTCTGTGTTAGCAAATTAGTCTGAGGATGCCCTTTGTTACTATGACTTGAAATCCAAAAGTAACAAAAAGAAAGGTGAATAATTCCACAGCATAAAAATAAGGCCAGGACTTCCCTGGTGGTCCAGTGGTTAGAAATTGCCTGCCAGTGCAGGGGACATGGGCTCCATCCTGGGTCCAGGAAGATTCCCCATGCTGCAGGGCAACTAAACCCAAGTGCCCCAACTAGTGAGCCTGTGTGCCCTGGAGCCCGTGCTCTGTATCAAGAGAAACCACTGCAATGAGAAGCCCACGCACCGAACCTAGAGAGTAGCCTGTGCTCACCACAACTAGAGAAAGACCGAGGACAGCAATGAAGACCCAATGTGGTCAAAATAAATAAATAAATAAACAAGTGCACCTTCATTAAAAAAAAAAAGGGCCAAATGCCACCCCAGAAAAAAAAAAAAAACTTGGGAAAACATAACTGTACTTCATATTATAGACCCCTTAATGGCTATAATATGTAAAGAGTTTCTAAGAATTAATGATAATTAATTAATGATAAATATAAATTTATATATGCAAATCTCATAGAGAAAAAATTGAGCAAATGGTGTAGTCAGAATGTTCACAAAAAATGAAACACAAGGGCTCTTTAATGCGTTAAAAGACACTGGGCCTCGCTCTTAATAAGAGCAATGCAAGTTAAAATAAGGAATGTGAGATACCAATTTTTACATGTTAGATTGGCAAAATGCTGCTTAATACGGTTGAGCTGTTGAAAAGTGAGCATATTAATATGTGGACTTCAGTCCTCCCCCGTGGAGATGAATTTGATGATGTTCATAAAGATTACAAATGCTTAGCTTCTTTGGCCAAGAAGTCCCATGGTAGAAAGGCTTGCACGTGTGTGAAATGGTGTATAAACACAAGGTTATTCATTGCAGCCATTTCTATCATAGCCAAAGATTGGAGGGAACCCCTAAGATTCTTCATGAACTCCAGGACCAGTTGCATAAATTATCCTCCATCTATACAACGGAATATATTACGGCTGATTCAAAGAATGAGGAAGTCTGCTCAGGCTGATGTGGAAAAACTCCCAGGACATACTCAAGGAAAGATCCCTTCACTTCACTCTTCACTCTTATGTGTATAGTATGTTGCTTTTTGTGAAAAAGTTTTTAAAGTGTATATTCATTTTCTCCACTAAAATGCTACACATTTATTTTTGTTTATTTATTTTTTAATTGTAGGTGGTATTTGAGGATTTTATTTTAAAAAACTAAAAAAAAATCTTTTTGTATTATTTTTGGCTGCACCCCCGCAGCGTGTGGAATCTTAGTTCCCCGACCAGGATTGGAACACATGCCCCTCTGCCTTGGTGGGACACAGTCCCAACTACTGAACCACCAGGGAAGCCCCCTTATTTTTTAAGTTGTGGTAGAATACACACAACATAAAATTTACCATTTTGACCATTTTCGAGTGTACGGTTCACAGGCATTAGGTACATTCATATGTTGTTGACCCACCACCACCATCCATCTCCAGAACTCTTTTTATCTTTCCAAACTGAAACTCTGCCTCCATTAAACTCACACTCTCCATTCCCATTCCCCAGACTCTTTGAACCACTATTTTACTTCCTGTTATGAATTTACATATTCTAGGTACCTCATATAAATAGAATCATGCAATATATTTGTTCTTTTGCATCTGGCTTGTATTATTGGCATAATGTCTTCAAGGTTCATCTGTGTAATGTCTTCAAGGTTCATTTGTGTTGTAGCACAGGTCAGGATTTCCTTCCCTTTTTTTTAAAAAAATTTTTTCTTGCTCTGGGTCTTTGTTGCAGTGCCTGGGCTTCTCTAATTGCATCATGCAGGCTTAGTTGCCTGGTGGCATGTGGGATCTTAGTTCCCCGACACGGGCTCGAACCCATGTACCCTGCATTAAAAGGCAGATTCCTTACCCTTGGATCACCAGAGAAGTCCCTTCCTTTTTAAGGCTGAATACTATTCCTTTGTGTGTGTATACCACAGTTCATTTATCCATTCATCAGGTGTTTTTTCCCTTGTATATTCAGAAAGAAAATCTGGATAAATAACTCATGAAAGTTATAACATGCAGGGGTGGGGAATCAGAAACTGGGCAGTTGAGTAACGAGGAGGATAAGAGAATGGCTTAAAAATATTTCTTAATATGTATTATTAATTTTTATTTTTATGTGTGTTCTTTTGTATTTTTTTATTTTGAAAAGCACTGTGAATGTTTTAACTGTTTTTTAAAATATTTATTTATTTATTTTTTGTTTGTTTTAACTATTTGAAAGATATGTTTAAGGATCCTCTGGGCTGTTGTCTGGAAAATATATTGTAGGGAGGAAAATACAGAAGGGGAGGAGGCTGGGGCAATATTCTACGTGAGTAATCTTGGTGGTTGGACTAGGCTGGAAGCCAAGAAGGTGTTTTGAAGTTGCTATCTGGATTGATGATGATTCTTCCTGATTTGCAACAGAAACTGACTCAGGGTGATTTAAGCTGCAGAGGAATTTCTTGCGGGTGGATACTGGGGGCTCATGGGATTACCAGCCTTGGAAGATGGAAAAGGATGAAGTGAGGGCAGGACAGCAGCTAAGACCACAGTTTAATCACCCCCTGGAACCAGCCAGCAGCTCTGGCTTTTGTTGCCAACACTGGTGATGCAATGCTTGTATCCCTTCTGCCCCCTCCTCTTGCTGATCATTCCTCCGGGTGGGCAGCTCTGCATTCTAAATCCTGTGCATCTGCAGAATGGGATTAAGGTCACGTGCTCGCCCCCAAGCTGCAAGGGAAGCTGGGAGAGAAGGTCTGGTGTGTTCTTGTGCCAGGAGTCTATACGGAGACTTCCCTGGTGGTCCAGTGGTTAGGAGTCTGTCTGCCAGTGCAGAGGACACAGGTCTGGGAAGATCCCACATGCCGTGGGGCAGCTAAGCCTGTGCTCCACGACTACTGAAGTCACCTGCCTAGAGCCCATGTTCTGCAACAAGAAAGCCACTGCAATGAGACCCTTGTGCACCGGAATGAAGAGTATCCCCTGCTCACTGCAACTAGAGAAAGCCTGTGAGCTGCAATGAAGACAGAGAGCATCCAAAAAAAAAAAAAAAAATCGATGTGAATGGCATTTGGAATACTGTCCGCCCCACCTGCAAATAAAAATCAAGTTCGGCTTCACTCATCCTGGGTGTGATGGCTCTTCCTTCTTGGTAAGGAGGTAATTGTGTCTTTTAAAATAATTTACTTAAGGGAGTTTTAAAAACATTTTATAAGTACAGGTTCTAGTTTGTGTTGGAGTATAGCTGCTTTACAATGTTATGTTAGTTTCTGGTATACGGTAAAGTGATTCAGCTATATATACACATATATCCATTCTTTTGCAGATACTTTTCCCATAGAGATCATCACAGAATATTGAGGAGCATTCTAAAGGAGGTTTCTACATTAATTAGGCTGTGTTGAGTCTCATCAGTGGCAGGTAGGCTTTCCTTGACTTGTGGCTCATGGACTCCAGAGTGCCCGGGCTCAGTCGTTGCGGGTTGCTCCAAGGCATGTGGGATCTTAGTTCCCCAACCAGGGGTTGAATAGGTCCCCTGAATTGGAAGGTGGATCCTTAATCACTGTACCACTTTGGAAGTCCTAAAAAAAAAAAAAAATGGAGTTCTTTTTTTTTTATAAAGCAAGGAAATATTGGAAATTCATAAGATTCAGGACAGAGGAGACCTTTGGGGTAAGGCAGGCAGCCAAGATCGATCACGTTCTAATGGTAGAGTGTGACGGCAGGCTACTGTGTACGCACTTTGCTCCTCTACCTTGTCAAGTGCATGGACTTGCATCAGTCAGCGTCCCAGATGGAAAGAGACAGCACACTCACAGTGGGTAATTTGGGGAGTGATGGGGACAGGCACAGTGGTTAGAGGAAGGGCCAGGGGTCAGGAGCCTAATGGAGGATAACACAGTGCCTTCCTCCTGCTGACCATGCGGTCCCATCACTATCTTTAGCTGAAGGGAGTGGTCCTCAGAAACTGGAGTCAGGGCCTGAGATGGACAGATGCTTCGAATCCACAGGGACCCTGCATGGAAGGGACAAACGCCCTGGTCTTTCCCCTCCCACCCCCTGACCTCCTGCTTATGCCTCCCACTGGCAGAACCCAACGCAACTGGAAGCCAGAGGTGAAGGAAATTGATTGATCTAATACTTGGGTGAGCCTCCTGGTTAAAGACCTTTTGTACATGTGTATTTCATCTACTCTTTTTTACTTTATTTAAAATGTTTATTTGTCTGTGTGTGCTAATTTGCTTCAGTCGTATCTGATTCTGTGCAACCCTATGGACTGTAGCCTGACAGGCTCCTCTGTCCATAGGATTCTCTAGGCAAGAATACTGGAGTGGTTTGCCATGCCGTCCTCCAGGGGATCTTCCCGACCCAGGGATCAAACCCACGTCTCTTATGTCTCCTGCATTGGCAAATGGGTTCTTTACCAGTAGTGCCACCTGGGAAGCCCAATGTTTATTTATCTTTTTATTTTGTCTGGCTTCACCAGGTCTTAGTTGTGGCACATGGGATCTTTTAGCTGTGGCATGAGGGATCTAGTTCCCTGACCAGGGATCAAACCCGAGTCCCCTGCACTGGAAGATGGATTCTCAACCACTGGACCACCAGGGAAGTCCCTCACCTATTATTGTTAAAATTTAATTTAATTTAAAAATTGACATAGGAAACTGTATTCAATGCCTATGTGCTTAGTTGCTCAGCTGTGTCTGACTTTTTGTGACCCCGTGAACTGTAGCCCACCAGGCTCCTCTGTCCTTGGAATTTTTCAGGCAAGAATACTGGAGCAGGTTGCCATTTCCATCGCCAGGGGATCTTTCCTACTCAGGGATCTAACCTGGGTCTCTTGCTTTGGCAGGTGGATTCTTCACCACTGTGCCGCAGGAAGCCCATACTAACCTTTATAGACATAGAATCTGAAAAAGAATGGGAAAAAAATTAAAAAATAAAAAAGAATATGTGTATGTATAACTGATTCACTCTGAAGTACGGCAAAAACTAACACAACATGTAAACACAACATGTAAACCAACTGTGTTGTTGTTTAGTCGCTAATTTGTATCTGACTCTTTTGTGATCCCTTGGACTGTAGCCTGCCAGGTTCCTCTGTCCATGGGATTTCCCAGGCAAGAATACTTTAGTGGGGTGTTGTTTCTTTCTCCAGGGGATCTTTCAGACCTAGAAATCGAAACTGCATCTCCTACATCGCAGGCAAATACTATATTCCAATAAAAATGAATTTAAAAAATCAGAATTCAGGTCACGTGAGATGAAATTACCGGGATGAAAATGGAAGTGTTAATTGTCCAGTCATGTCCAACTCTTTGCGATCTTATGGGCTGTAGCCTGTCAGGCTCCTTTATCCATGGGATTTTCCAGGCAAGAATACTGGAGTGGGTAGCCATTCCCTTCTCCAGGGGTATCTTCCCAACCCGGGATGGAACCCAGGACTCCTGCATTGCAGGCAGATTCTTTACCATCTGAGCCACTGGGGACGTCCACCACATGCATGTGGGGATCATGTGCAGCATGATGGGGATCTTAGTCCCCTGACAAGGGGTCAAAACTTCGTCCTCTGCAGATAGACTCCAAAAATTTTTTTTTTAATTGAGATATCATTTATTTGCCATAAACATTGTCTTGTTTAAGTGCACAATTCTGTGGGTTTGGGTGGATTCATAATCTTGTGCAACCATCACCATTATCTACTTTCAGATATTCTTTTGCAGGTATTCCAACATTGCTTCAAAAATCCAGTACAGAGGAAGCAGAAAGGAGGAACTAATTTGAAAAAATATTGAGTAGCCCTTGCACTGACTCAAAGAGATCTCTTCTGAGGGTCCAGGATTTCTCTTTTCAGTTTCCCTTTTCCTAGAAGAAGTTCTAAAGACCGGCATAGACCTAGTTGGATGGCCCCAGACTAGATTCCTGCCTTTCTCCACTCCTCCCCTCTGTCTCATGAAACTGGGGATATTCTGAGTGACTCCATCTCATAAGGCTGCCGAGCAAACTTTAATTGAAAAACTTTGCCTGGAGCCTGGCATTCCAAGGTGGTTATTGAACCCAAAACCACAACAAGTATTCCAAGTGAAATGAAACAGTCCAGAGGACTTGGTTTCAGCACTTTACTGCTAGTCCTGCTTGGTAGAAGATGACACCAGGGGAGTCACCTGCCCAGGGCCACCCATTGAAAGAGAAGCAAAATCAGCTTTTATACCCAGAGTTCATTTGCTTCCGAATTCTCAAGAGGAGGGCCAAGAAACCTGGGGGACACTTGTCTCAGGGTTCAGATGGAATACTTATTGGTTTAAAAAAATTTAAATTGTGGCAAAGTATATACAATACAAAATGTGTCATCTTCACTATTTTTTTTTTTGGCCAATGCATGCAGGATCTCAGTTCCCTGACCAGGGATCGAACCTGCAGCTCCTGCATGGAGAGCATGGGGTCTTAACCATTGGACCACCAGGGAAGTCCCTCTTCACTACTTTTAAGTGTATAGTTGACTAGGTTTTTAAAAAAATTTACTCATTTATTTTTGGCTGTGCTGTATTCACTGCTGCGTGCAGCCTTTCTCTAGTCGCAGTGAGCCAGGACTCCTCTCTAGTTCTCTCTAGTTGTGGTCCTTGGGCTTCCCATTGCAGTGACTTCTCTTGTAGAGCATGGGCTCTAGGGCTCTAGGGCTTCAGAAATGCTGACTCCCGGACTCTAGAGCACAGGCTCAACAGCTGTGGCACACGGGCTTAGTTGCCCCGTGGTGTGGGGGATCTTCCTTGATCAGGGATTGAACACATGTCTTCTACATTGGCAGGCGAACTCTACCACTGAGCCACCAGCAAAGTCCTACAGTTCATTAGTGATAAGTACATTCACACTGTTGTGTAACTGTCACCACCATCCATCTCCAAGAACTCTTTCTTCATCTTGTAGAATTGGAACTCTATCGCCATTAACCACTAACTCTCCATTCCCCTTTTCCCAGCCCCTGGCACCCACCATTCTATTTTGTCCCTTTGAATCTGACTCCTCTAAGGACCTCATATAAGTGGAATCATACAGTATTTATCCTTTTGTGTCTGGCTTCTTTCACTCAGCATAGTGTCCTCAAGTTTCATCCATGTTTTAGCATGTGTCAGAATTTCCTTCCTTTTTAAAGCTGAATAAATATTCCATTGTATGGATGGATCACATTTTGTTTATCCAGTCATCTGTTGATGGACATTTGGGTTGGTTCCACCTTTTGCCTATTGTGGACAATGCAGTTCTGAACATGGGTGTACAATATCTCTTCAATTCTTTTGGGTGATACCCAGGAATGGAACTGCTGAGTCATATGATAATTTCATTTCATTGTTTGAGGAACTGCCATACCACTTTCCATAGTGGCTGCACCATTTTACATTCTTACCAACAGTGCCTGCCTAATGCCTAATGTGTGATGTGCTCAGTCGTGTCCAACTCTTTGCGACCCCATGTACTGTAGCTTGCCAGGCTCCTCTGTCTATGGGATTTTCCAAGCAAGAATACTGGAGTGGGTTGCCATTTTCTTCTCCAGGGGGTCTTCCTGACCCTGGGATTGAACCTGAGTCTCCTGTGTCTCCTGCATTGCATGTGGATTCTTTACCTGCTGATCCATCTGGGATGCCCACCAACAGTGCACAGGGTTCCAATTTCTTTACATTAATGCAAACACTTGCTATTTTCTGGGCATTTAAAAAAATGCAGTCCTCTTTGAGGAAGATGCGGTCGCTGCTGCAGCGGAGCTGAGTGCCCCCCGGTCTTGTTCCTGACTCACCGCTGTTCGCTCTAGCTGAGGAACAAGTCGGTCAGGAAGCCGCGCCGCAGCCATGGCCTTTAAAGACACCGACAAGACTCCCGTGGAGCCAGAGGTGGCCATTCACCGGATTAGGGTCACCCTCACCAGCCGCAGCGTGAAGTCTCTGGAGAAGGTGTGTGCTGACTTGATCAGAGGCGAGAAGGAAAAGAATCTCAAAGTGAAAGGACCAGTTCGGATGCCTACCAAGACTCTGAGAATAACTACAAGGAAAACTCCTTGTGGTGAAGGTTCTAAGACTTGGGATCGATTCCAAATGAGGATCCACAGGCAACTCATTGACCTGCACAGCCCTTCTGAAATTGTCAAGCAGATCACTTCCATCAGTATTGAGCCAGGAGTCGAGGTGGAAGTCATCATTGCCGATGCCTAAATCAATCTTTTTAATAAATCGATAATCAGTTGTTAAAAAAAAAAAGTAGTCATGCTAATAGGTGTGAGAAAGGCCCTATTTCTTTTTAATGTTTTTATTTATACATAAGAAATTGAGCTTTATTACTTACAGTGGTTACTATTAGTTGCAAATATATATTTTATGAAAAAATATACATACATTGCTGATGTGTTTGCAAACACATTTTACTGATGGAACGTGTGCATGCTAAGTTGCTTCATTCATGTCCAACTCTTTGTGACCCTACTACGGACTGTAGCTCGCAAGGCTTCTCTGTCCATGATGATTCTCCAGGCAAGAATATTGGAGTGGGTTGCCATGTCCTCCTCCAGGGGATCTTCCCAACCTAGGAATTGAACCTGCATCTTTTACATCTCCTGCATTGGCAGGCAGGTTCTTTACCACTAGCGCCACCAGGAAGCCCTCCTGATGGAGTATGTGACCAGGAAGTCTGGAAACCCCTTAGTCAAACCAGCTTTGAGTGTGTGTGTAGAAGGGGAGGAGGGGTGGGGATGTCTGGATCATTCCTAAATCCCCAGACTGAAGATAATGAAGTCCAGAGGTTGACTGAGACAGCCTGTTTCATCCTTCAAGGTCCAGGGACAATGCCCCCTCCTCCAAGAAGCCTTCCTTGCCTCCCGGACACAGGTCCAGCTCTCTGATCTGGGCTCCTCAGCCCAGGATGCCAGGATCCTAGGGTCCGCTCTCTCTGCTCTTAGCCTTGACCACAGAGGGGTCTGTGCCTGGAGGCTGGGTGCTCTCTGGCGTTCCAGCAATGCCCAGACACAAAAATGTGTCAGGCAGAGTTTGTTGAATGAATGAATGAATGAGTGAAGGGTCGTATATCCAGAGAGGGGTGTGAACTAAAGAGGCTTGGTTGTTGGGGGGTGAGGAGGGTTGGGTGAGGCTCTGTTCATCGGGGCCACACTGGGGTGCGGAAGCAGCTGCAGGCCAGGCACCGAAGGCCAAGCTTGAGGAGGCGCGGCCAGCGGAAGAGCAGGCGGTGGGAGGTTCGCACATACAGGCTGCCGGAGGGATCCATGGCCTTGAGTGCGGTCAGCGGAGTGTAGCGGGTGTTGGTCTGTCGGCGCAAGGGTGGTCTGGCCGAGCCGATGACCTTGACGATGACCTGTGGGGTGGAGCCCTGAGCTCTGGGACCCAAGGAGGGGCAGGGTTTCTGTAGGGAGGGGCCCCCTCACATACCTGAGCCACGTCTTGGGTCTCCGGGCCCCACCTCACCTTGGCTACATCCTGTGGGCTCTGTCCCACGTTGTGAAAGAGCTCCCTGGAGGCTGGGAGGTACAGATCTTGAAAGTAGCTCAGGGTGTCAGGGTCGGTGCCTGGGAACTCGGCTGTGGAAACCTGCTCTAGGAGCTTGCCTTCAAATTCTGTGATAACCGGGCCTGGCTCCACCAGGGAGATGCTGAGAAAAGGGGGAGGGGAGAGAGTCTGGTGCCCCCCAAATGCCAGATACCCCATTTTGCCTAATACTCTCTCTCTCTCTCTCTGGGTTTTTTTTTTTTTTTTTTTTTTTTTTTTGTGTGTGTGTGGCTGCATGGCATGTAGGATCTTAGTTCCCTGACCAGGGACTGAGCCCATGCCTCCTGCATTGGAAATGAAGTCTTAACAAACTGGACCGCCAGGAAAGTCTCCAATACTGTCCCTCTTTTCTCCTCACTTCTCCATGTCTCCCATTATTTCACACCTCCTTGCTCCCACCCGTCTCCTCTGCTGCTCCTCTCTCCTTGTCTGCCCCGCCTCCATCCCCCCATCACTGTCCAAATGCCCGCCTCACAAGATGTTGAACTGTAGCAGCTGGACAGCCAGACTTTCGAAGAACCCCTCCACGGCAAACTTGGAGGCCGCGTAGGCTTCATTGAACACGACACCTAAGAGGATGGCAGGAAGGCGGGCCCTTTGGGGGTCTGGGTGGTGGGCTTGGTGGGTCCAGAGGGATGGGGTCTTGGGAGACAGAGCAAAGAGGATTTAGGGGTCAGAGGATACCTGGGGTCAATGTGATAGGTGTATGGTAGTGTGTTGTGGGACCATGTAGGGTCAGGATGAAGTTGGGGTGCCTCGTCCCACCTCTTCCTTGCAGTGTTCCATCCATCCTTAGTCCAGGGAACTCTCCTATTTCCCTCCATCCTCTAAATGCTTGGGCCGCTTGGTCATGGGATTCCTGGGGTCCCCAAGGACAAGCCCCACTCACCAGGGTCATTATTGGCCCCTGTTGAACAGTGAACGTGTCCCCCCCCAAAGTCAGGGAGTGTAGCTGGAAGAGGGGCCAAAGAGCTGGGTAAATGTAGATTTCCCATGTCAGGGTTACAAGTAGGGTGGATTCCTTAGTGGGCTGCTGGCGCGAGGGGCAGTTCCAAGGAAATTTCCAGGGAGAGGAAGGAAGTTGAGAGAGGCTTGAGGAGGAAGGAGCCAGGCACAAGGATGGCAAGTAGGTGGCCTCCATAGTAGGCCCATAGCAGACATCTCTAGTCAATCACCACTCTCTTTCCTGCAGAAGCTCAGAGTCCCAGATCTAGACATCTCTGGGGTCTGGTGGGGTCTGGCAAGAAGGAGTCTCAGGAGGAGTTCTGATGGTTCCTTTGAGTTTTGTGGGATGGTTGGAAGAGATTTTCGGAGGTCTCCAGAAGTGGGGTTGATAATGGATGTGGATGGCCATTGGCAGCATGTATACCAGCCCTGTCTACTCCTGCACCATGGTAGACGTAACTAATCTATCCCAGAACTTTTTCCTCCTGAAGTTCAGTATTCTTCTCAATGCAGGTCTATTTAGGGAATATGAGTTAAAACCTAGTTGCCATCCTTCCAGCTGGGGGAGGGTCAGACACTGGGAGGATTCCCAGCATTGGATCCTCAGGACTCACCCTGCAGCCCCATGACACTGCTGACCACCACGATGTGGCCCTGTCGCCTTCTCTTCATGCCAGGAAGCACAGCCTTGACCAGACGGACGGCCCCAAAAAAGTTGGTATCAAAGACATTCTGCATGGCAGCTAGGCTGAGCCCTTCCAAGGGCCCCACCAGGCCCACTCCAGCATTATTCACTAAGAGGGGTAGGGGTGAAGGTTACTTTGAAGTCCTCCAACCCTTCTAGGGTCACTCTCCCAGGGACACTTGCTAAATCATCCCACCCCTCCCCCACTCCAAATCTGGGGTTAATCCAGGGTATCTAGGACGGACAAATGTGGAGCCTTGAAAATCTTTAAATATGGTTTAGCGTTTGTTATAGGGGACTCTTAACCCTGGGTGGGGAAGAGGACTGCTGGGAACAGCCTCCCCTTCAATGCATGAGCAATTCAGCTCTGACCCCAAATTGCATCAAAACAGCCACATCCACCCTCCTTAGAGGACCATTTAGGGACCATGAGTTGCTTCTTCATCATGTTCCCTTCCCTCAATGACTCATCAAATTAATTTCCCCAACCACGTATGGTTTTCTTCATACGTGAGAAGTTCCATTCAAAAAAATCCACCCTATTCCCAGGTCTCAATTTATTTTTTGTATCTTTAATAAACTGAATGGTAGCCTGGGCTCTTAGCCAACTGGTTTACCCCTTCTGTACAGTGTCAGCGGTTACTGGTGAAATAAGAGGGCTGGTTCCCAGACACTGGAGAGGGCTTGCTGTGATTGAGGATCTCTGCTTAGGCCACGGAGGAGGCAAGTGGCCCCAGGGGATGCTCAGACTCACCAAGCACGTCCACTTCCCCTCCCTGGATGCAGCTGAGACACTGGGCCACTGACTCATCACTGCACACGTCCAGCTGGGCCACGGTGAGGGTCTGACCCAGAGCCTCCCCAGCAGCTGCCTCCAGTGTCCCCTTCTTTCCCAGGTCCCTCATGGTGGCCACCACTGGGAACAGAGAGCAGATTTGGAGCAGGCACTGGGTTCCTTTACTCTATGAGTGAACGTCCATGTTCCTGTGATACTGCATGAGGAATGTCACAGAAGAATGGAGACCCATAGGTTTATCCATCTACATTCACCATGCAATCACAAGTGCATACTTATGTACAGACATTTATATGTACCTTCATCCATCCATCCATCCATCCATTCATCTAGCAAACATATATTGAGCATCCACTCTACCCTATGCCCTATTTGAGGTGCAGAGGCTATCACATGAAATAAGATAAAGTGCATGGCTTCGTGGAATTCAAAACCACTAGGTAAGACAATAAAATAAACACAGAACAGATTGGTTTGAGGAAAGAAATGCCTGCACATCTAAAGTCAACATATGCCTGTTATACAGAGTGAAGTAAGTCAGAAAGACAAAAACAAATGCTGTATATTAATGCATATATATGGAATCTAGAAAAATAGTACTGGTAAACTTATTTGCAGGGAAGGAATGGAGACACAGACATAGAGAATGGACACACTGGAAGAAGGAGAGGGTAGGTAGAATTGAGAACGTAGCATTGACATATATACACTACCATGTGTAAAATAGATAACTAGTGGGAAGTCGCTATATAACCCAGCCTCCATTCTGTGATGACTTAGAGGAATGGGAGTGGGGAAGGAGGGGATATGATATAATTGTGGCTGATTTGCATTGTATGGCAGAAACCAACACAACATTGTAAAATCATTGTGCTATGCTAAGTCGCTTCATGCCCAACTCTTTGTGACCCCATGGACTGTAGCCCGCCAGGCTCCTCTGTCCATGGGATTCTCCAGACAAGAAGACTGGAGTGGGTTACCATTTCCTTCTCCAGGGCATCTTTCTGACCCAGGGATTGAACCCGTGTCTCTCACATCTCCTGCATTGGCAGGTGGGATCTTTATCACTAGTGCCACCTTTTCCAATAAAAAAATAAAGTCAGCATATGTGCAGATATGCACATGTAAGTATGAATAGCCACATTTACATCATCAGCATAGATTCCAATTTATTGAACACCTACTATGTGCCATATACTATGCTAAACATTTTTAAATAAGTGCTAGCTCCAATCCTCACAGGACTCCTATGATTAGGTCTTTGACTTATTTTCCAAAGATGGCCACAACATCTTTTATTGCTCATTCTCTTCTAGAATGTAGCTTCTCACCCAGCAGGACATGAAATCTGATTCTTGAATCCTGTGACTAGCTGGGAATCAATAGACTGTGGTAAAGGTAACACTGTGTGGCTTCGGAGATTAGGATGAAAAAGATGTTGCAGTTTCTGCCTTGCTTGCTGGAACGCTTACTCTTGAAGCCTTTAGCCACCCTATAGCAGCCCTGTCCTGAGGCCACCATGCTGGGAGGAAGCCCAAGCCAGCCCAGAAAGAAAGACCACATGAAGCAGCCCTGAGATGGCTGGAAGGGAGAGAGATGTCCGCCCAACCCTGACTTGTTCCAGTCTCATCTGTTCTCGTTGTGGCCTTTGACCTTGAACTGCTCAGCTGAACTGCCCAGCTGAGTTCTTCCAAGTTCATAACCTTTGTAAATCTCTCAAAAAAGGTGATTGCAGCTGTTGTATGCCATACATTTTGGGGTGCTCTGCTTTTACCTAGTAATCGGAACACATAGATAATATTACCCCCATTAACTCACCAGGTCTCAACAAGATGAAGTTTCTTGCCTAATTTATCCTTGTTGTTTAGTTGCTAAGTCAAATCCGACTCTCTGCGACCCCATGGACTATAGCCCGCCAGGCTCCTCTGACCATGGGTTTTGCCAAAGTTGCGCATGTCTCTAAGACAGCAGAGCCCTGGGAGAAGCAACCTTGCCAAGTGGGGCAACGTCTTCACCCTTGCATCCTTCTATTAAGTAATGGCCCTTTGGCTGCTTCGACTCTAGTGCGCTCTGGGTCAGAGGTTCTGGGTGGGGTGCTGATTGGGGTCATTGACTCCAGAGCTGTAGAAGGCCAAGTCTTTAGACCTACAGCTGCGCCCTCCCCCCCCACTCCAAACCCTCAAGGTCAGGGTCACTTAAGAGGCTTATCACTGAGTAGTAATCTGGGGAGGGGTGGGGGAGGGGAATCTTCAGGGAATGCCTAAGTGAAACCTCAGAAAAGTCCTCCCCAGCCAGCCCTTCTAAAAATATCACACTCAGGCATCCCACTTCCTTTATTTTGCTTCTGACCACTCATCAGCACTGGCCATATAATGCAATTAAAATATCTGTTGAGTATTTGTCTTCCCTCTTCTCCCCCACTACATCCCTGCCCACAGCAGAGATTTTTGTCTATTTTTTTTTTCCGCAGCTGTATTTCCACACCTAAACCTTGAGACCCAATAGGTGCATTAGAAACTTTCTTTGGATGGGGGTTGATTCACAAGCAGAGGTGGGAAGGGGGCCTCTCGGTGTTCTGGGGTCTCCCCAAGCTCACCAAGGCAGCTGAAGGCATGGACTAGTGGAAATAGTGCCGGGAGAGCTGAGGGGTCCTGGGGAGCCATACCCACTCCAGTCTTTCCCGGTCTGTCCTCCCCACCCCCAGGCCCCTTACCATGGTACCGCTGCCTGGGGTCATGAGCCAGCTGCACTGCCAGCTCCAAGCCAATCCCAGAGGAGCATCCTGAGATGAGTACAGTCCGGGGTGCATCGGCCATGTTGATTCTTCCCTGGACGCGTGACCTCCACTGGCCAGCACCTGACTCCCGCCACCTATCATCCGCTCATCTGCTCTCTCCTAAGCACCCTCTACCCGATCCCCAGCAGCGTGAAGGAACCCTGGAATTCCTCAATTATGAACTGACCTGGCACAGGCAGCCATGGGGCGGGGGAGTGGGGGGCGAGAATCCCTTAATTTCAATGCAGTCCTTTCTTTTTATCTGTCAAGTATTTCCTTTCCTCCCCAATACACTCATAACTGGGGGCTTTTGCTATGATGATAAGTTATTCAGGGCTGGGGGGGGGGTGTTTGGGGTGCATGGGAAAAGAGCAGGGGTGTTCTCTTGCTGTTTCTACCCTAGGCAAAGAATCTCTGGTGGAGAGAGTGTGGTCCCAGAAGGGTCCTTTCAAAGAGAGAAAGGGCACAGAAATGGCAGAAGATGGGGTTAGACTACAGGAAGAACTTCCCAACAAAAGAGGGCAGGGCAGGAACTTTACGGGTCTTCAGCTAGGGAAGTCTTAAGTCTCCGGTGTCCCTGAAGAGGGAGGGAGTAGAAGTGACTTGAGGAGATTCCCTCTCCTCCTCCCACTCAGGGCCTCCCTCCTCCTCAGGCCAGATGGGTCCCCACCCCCTCCTCCCCAGGGACACAAAGTCTCTTTGTCTAAGAGTCGGAGGCCGGGAGGGAGGCTTCTCCCTCTTCCCCATGGGGGGCGGGGCAGTTCAGGGCCCGGGACACGCCCCTCGGGTTCCTCCCTGCGGAAGCACTCTCAGATCCTGCCTGTCTGCGCTTGTTCAGTTGCACAGACAGCTCCGCTTGACCTGACCCCCTGGGTCCTCCTCACACTGGGGTGGGGGAGAGTTCCCAGTGGGGTGAAGGGAGCGTTCTGCCTCACCCCAGGAATGGCAGGGGTCCACCCCTCCCTGAGGCAGTGCCCTGCTTGGGGGTAGGACCAGACTCCCTGATTTAATGGGGAAATGCGTGAGGATTTGGGGGTTTGCCTGAGACATCCGCCTGGGATCTGAGTCCGGGAGAAGAGCGCCGGGGATGGAGGTGGGGGGCTTTATTTGAAGATTAAGAGTTTGAGCTTCTCTGGTGGCTCAGACAACAAAGAATCTGCCTGTGATGCAGGAGACCCAGGTTTGACCCTGGGTCAGGAAGATCCCCTGAAGAAGGAAATGCAACCCACTCCAGTATTCTTGAGTGGAGAATTCCATGGACAGAGGAGCCTGGTGGGCTACAGCCCATGACGTCTCCGAAGAGTCAGGCATGACTGAGCACACACAGGGGAGGCAGGGAGTGAGGCTGCTGCCTTATTGTGGGGTCAGGCAGGTGGGTGAGGATTTAGCATCAGGCTGGGACCCCAGTTGGGGGCCTGACTGAGACAAAAGATTTGGTATAAAGCTCTACCCTCTAATTCCAGGCCCTAGATGGAGGCTGCATGTTTGAAAGGGACTAAGATCTTCAACAGAGTCTGTTTGGATAAAAAGTCTGGGTTGGGACCCCGGAATTTTAGGCTGGGTGGGAGTGACCCTACTCTGCTACTGTTATTGTTCAGTCGGACAGTTGTGTACGACTCTTTGGGACCCCATGGACTGCAGTCCACCAGGCCTCCCTGTCCCTCACCAACTCCTGAAGTTTGCCCAAGTTCATGCCCATTGCATCGGTGATGCCATTCAGACATCTCATCCTCTGATGCCCTCTTCTCCTTCTGCCCTCAATCTTCCCGAGTATCAGGGACTTTTCCAATGAGTCGGTTTTTCACATCAGATGACCCAAATCCTGGAGCTTCAGTTTCAGCATCAGTCTTTCCAACGAGTATTCAGGGTTGATTTCCCTAAGATTGACGGGTTTGATCTCCTTGTTGTCCAAGGGAGTTTCAGGAGTCTTCTCCAGCACCACATTTCAAAGGCATCAATTCTTTGGCATCCTGCCTTCTTTACCATCCACTATCACAACTGTACCTGACCACTGGGAAGACCACAGCCTTGACTATACGGACCTTTGTCGGCAGAGTAACGTCTCTATTTTTCACCACACTGTCTAGGTTTGTCATTGCTTTCCTGCCAAGAAGCAGTCGTCTTCTGATTTCATGGCTGCAGTCATAGGGCCAAGTGCCATGATCTTAGTTTTTATAATATTTAGTTTTAAGCCGGCTCTTTCACTCTCCGCTACTGTGGGGTGGGGCAAAAAGGGCCCAGCTCCCGGCCCAGGGCTCCACCCTTTGCCGGCCAATCAGCGCTCAGCACAAACTTTCCCAATTCCCCACACCAGCTGTCAGCTGCCCCCCCTCCCTTGAGCTCCGCCTGGCCGGGCGCTGGAGCGCAGGGCGAGGCCAGGGCGGGGTCTCGGGCAGTCTCCTGCGGATCCCGAGTGGAGTCGGCCGCGGAGGGACTGCACCAAGCCGGAGCAGACGCCGCGCCCTACAGCCGCCCGGGCTGGTTCCCCGCCTTGAGTGTGGGCCCCGCCGGGATGGGGAGTCGCCGGGGCCCGGGCCAGCCGCGGGCCGGCCTCTGCCTGCTCCTGGCCTCTCTGCAGCTTCTGCCCCGGATGCAGGCCGGTGAGCCGGGAAAGGGGAAATAGGATTTGGAATGCAGGGTCCAGCGAGGCTCCCAAAGACGCCGCGGAGTGGGGAATGGGGGGGATGTGCGCGTTGCGTGGGGCGCGAGTGTTTGACTCTGGGCCGTTTGCGGGTGTGACAGTTTGGGGGGGCATGGAAACCTGTGACCCTGTTTCGTGGTGCGTGCATGGAAATGCATGCAATTTATAGGTATGTGTGCGTGCGCAGTCATGAGCTTGGGGGCATTTAGAGTGAAATTGTGTGTGTGCTCGAAGTGGGAGTTGACGATTGTATGGATATGGGTGATGGGATGATCCCTAGGCGAGTCTGTGATTGAGTTGTGTTGCGAGTGTGTGTCTGTGTGTGGGGCTGATTTTAAGAATAACCGCGCGTGTTATGCGTGTGATTGTGTCTCTGGATGACCCTATGAGGGCTGTGGTTGTGACTTGGGGGATAAATAGGTAAATAACTGCCCGTGAGGATCATTCTAAGGGGGTTGATGGGTGGGGACTTGAGGGGAGAGGGTTGACCTGGGATTCAGAGCTCCCTTGGCGGCTCCCCAAACGGCTTCACCGTATTCTTCCTCTTCCTCCTTTGACCCCAGTTAGCGCGCGCCCACCTCCTTTTCCCCCATCCCTGCCCCCTCCCCCACCCCGCGCTCCCCAGAGCCGAGATCAGCACCATGGACAGGGCCTCGGGAGGGCCCTGGGGAGGGGCGAGACGGGGCGGGGCTCAGGGAAGGGAGGGGCGGAGTGCGGGCCGGGTGGTGGGGGGAGTGGAAGTTGCTTTCCTAAGCTGAGCAAGCCTCGGGTGTTTTTCCCGAGGAATTTCTCAGGGCCCCCCCAGGGGGTCCCGGGGGCCGCCGGACGGATGAGTCAGCGCTGACGCACGCCCAGCTGTGCGGTTCTGGCAGGACGCCACGCCCCGCCCCTCAGGGTTCTGGGTCGGGGGCGCCCCGGGCTTTGGGAAGGTCGTGGTTCTTCACGTGTGATTGAGGGGGCTTTCCTGGTCTAAGATACCCCAAGTCAGGCCCTACCGGTAATCCTCCACTAACGCAGCCCACCCCCCACCCGAGCACCCTGGCCCCTCCAACTTTCTAACTTTCTCAGCAGTTCGGAGAGATCCTTGCTCACGCGGATAATCCCAAATTAGCCTATGCCCCATTCCCACGCTCACACATCCACACAGTCGTGCGATCTCAGGCACGCAATCCGGATATAAGGCCCTAGGGACACCAAGAATGTTAAACACCTGGTGCCCACGCCCAGGCAACCCCATCAGCCGTCCGCACGCGGCCACAGCTTTTGTCACTCGCCTACGCTTTCAGACGCTCACACGTTCTTCCACTGGCATCCACACAAAGCAGCAAAGTGTTCTCACCCAGTCACCCACTCGCTGACTTTGCTTCAGTCTCACAGATAACCCCACGCCTGCATCTCGCTGGAGTCTGAGCTATAACAATCACAGATTTCCCTGAATCACCTGCAGAACCTCTGACTCATTGCTGGGATCCCAGAACAAGTCAAAGAACTGCACCTAAACACTCCATCATAGGCCAAATACTCTCAGACATAGACACACCACAAAGTGCTCCGTCAGCTAGTCCCTGGACCATACAGAGTCCTACACATGCTTGCAGTCTCACCCACATACACTATAGCACGTATACACATTTGCACATTCATATCTAAGCTCCCCTACACATCTGAGGGGTCCCAGCCATGTCCCAGCCTGATCCCTGCCTGCCTCCCTCCACATCCTAGACCCCGCCAGCATCTCCCTGGGGTCCTCACGAGCACCCGGGTGAGTCTGTGGGGAGAAGGGCAAGCTGGGTGCTTGACAGACCCCCAGCTCCTGGCCCTGCAGGCAGAACTCAATGCCGCTTGTGTATTTCCTTGTCAGCAAGCCAGCCATGAAAAGAAAGGGCAGTTAGTTTCTGAAAGGCCATGACAGAAGGAACACAGATTGAAGGAGGAGACATTTGGGTTAGATGACGGAGAAGACTTTTAAAACGTGATTGAGCAGTTGGTCGAGGGGAGATCCTTCTGAGTCTGGGTGAAAGGAGAGGCTGGGAGAGCCACACTGGGTGGAATCATGGATCTCAGCCCTCCCTGAGGCTTCAGCCTGGAGAGAGGGCAGCTGGGCTGATCATTCCACCCAGGAGTGACCCTTGTGGTTAGAAGAGCCTGGGAGTCCAGATCTTAGCCCCAGGGGGCTGTAACCCAAATACCTCTTAATGACAGCCCAGCCACAGAACAGGCAATTCAGGCAATTAAAGTTGGGGCTGGTGGAAACAGCAGAGTTGGGGGGGAGTGGGTATGGGGAGAGAGAGAGAGAGAGAGGAGAGAGAGAGGAGAGAGATAGGGAGAGTAATCCACACACACAGATAGAGAGAGGCCAGAGAAAAACAGATGTGAGAACCAGGGAAGTACCAAGAGACAGAGACAGAGAGAGCTAGAGAGTGAGAGAGAGCGTGAGTTAGCGAAAGAGAGAGGGAGAGGGACTGATTCAGAGCTGGACACAGAGAGTGGGATGGGGAGAAGGCCGGGAGGGGGAGAGAAGGAAAACTAGCAGAAGAAGTTTGGGGCGAGAGAGAGCTGAGGTTGGAACAGGGCTCTGCAGAGTCTGGTGAATGCAGGATCTGACCCAGGAGGAGCGGGGATGGGAAGCCCACATCTGAGCCCTGATCTCCCCCACGTCTGGCCCCTCATCCTGGCTCCCCAATGGTGAGCTCAGCTGAGCCGCCCCCAGGGTGAGGTCATGGCAGATTCAGCAGAATCTGGCTCCTGCCAAGAGGCTGGGTCAGGGGGTCAGTGGGGCAGTCTACTGAGGGGAGGGGGATCAGGCAGGGGCTTTGGGCCCAGGGGAGGACCCCGCCCACCCTTGCCCAAGCCATGTGGTTCTACTTAGCACTGGCCAGGCTGCGCCGGGTGGGGCTGGCAGGACAGCCTGGGTTAGGATCTGATTGGACAAATCTCTTCCTTTGCTGGGATGAGAGGGAGAGGGTCAGAAGGAGGAAGTCAGGAGGTTATCAGGGAGAGGTGGTCAGAGGAGAGAAGGTCAGAGAGGGTGATAAAATGGGGAGGTCACGTGTTGGAATAGACTGGGATAGGCAGAGCAAAGAGGTCGGGCGTAGTCAGAAGGAGATGGCCAGGGTCAGGCAGAGAAAGGTCAGAGGGCATGGCCAGAAATCAGTGGGGATCACATAAAATGTGGTCAGAGGGAAGAGATCCAAAGTGGCAGTGGTCAAAGAGAGGAAGTCCTGGGTGATGGTGGTCAGAGAAAGAAGCCAGGAGAGGTGGTGGTCAGAGAGAGATCATGGGGGAAGGTGGTCAGAGGGAGGAGGTCATGGGGGAAGGTGGTCAGAGGGGGGAGTTCGTGGGTGATGGTGGCCAGAGGAAGAAGCCAGGAGAGGTGGTGGTCAGAGAGAGATCATGGGGGAAGGTGGTCAGAGGGAGGAGGCCGTGGGTGATGGTGGCCAGAGGGAGGAGGTCATGGGTGAAGGTTGTCAGAGGAAGTCATGGATGAGCGTGGTCAGAGGGAGGAGGTCAGAGGGAGCAGAGCCAAGGGAAGAGGTAGGAAGAACATACAGAAGGAGCCCCTCCTCTCGAAGCGGGTTTCCCCTGGCAAGGGGACTTCAGGCCCGGGAAGCAGCCCCAGGGACCTGGTGCGGGGGAGTGTGGAGAGGGGGACTGCCTGGCTCTGGGGCTCAGGCCAGGAAGCTTTGATTCATCCCAGAACTAGGTCAGCTTTTTTTTCTCTTCTCACCAAAAACCAAGGGAAAAAAACAGGAGTCAACAGGCTGATGAGGCCGGAACAGCTGTGCAGGGGTGAGGGGAGCATGGGTCCCAGGCCGGCTCCTTCCCCCTGACCCATAAACACCGTTGGGGGTGCGGAGTCCTCCAAACTGGAGCTGGTCACACAGGGTCCTGGGCTTGTTCTGACCGCCCCGCACCCCGGCTTCTTTAGCAGATCCTGTGGACGTGCTGAAAGCGCTGGGCGTGCGGGGGGGCCAGGCTGGGATCCCTGAGGGACCCGGCCTCTGCCCCCAGAGGGTCCCGGAGGGCGACCGAGCGTTCCGGGTGGGCAAGACCAGCACGCTTGGTGTCCCCACGCAGGAGCTCTTCCAAGGTGAGTCGGGGCCAGAGGGGCTGTGGGTCATCCTGGGAGCCGGGGTCACAGCATGACCTGCCTCCTCCCCTCTGCCCTCCCAGATGGGCACTTTCCTGAGAACTTCTCCATCCTGATCACTCTGCGGGGCCAGCCAGCCAACCGTTCTGTCCTTCTGTCCGTCTACGATGAGGGCGGCATCCGGCAGCTGGGCTTGGCCTTGGGGCCAGCTCTGGACCTCCTAGGTGATTCCTTCAGCCCCCTCCCCCAGCAGGTCAACCTCACGGACGGCAGGTGAATATGGGGAGCGTGGGGGGTCCCGGGAGGGGGGGTGAGGAGCACCCGCCCACTGAGACTGTGCGCTTGCAGGTGGCATCGTGTGGCAGTCAGTGTGGACGGTGGGATGGTGACCCTGGTGGCTGATTGTGAACCTCAGCTCCCCATATTGGCTCAGGGACCTCGATTCATCAGCACAGCGGGACTCACTGTGCTGGGGACCCAGGACCTTGGAGAGGAGACTTTTGAGGTAGCCTTTCAGGGATTGGGCTTCCCTCATAGCTCAGTTGGTAAAGAATCCACCTGCAATGCAGGAGACCCCGGTTTGATTCCTGGGTCAGGAAGATCTGGAGAGGGGATAGGCTACTCACTCCAGTATTCTTAGGCTTTCTTTGTGACTCAGCTGGTAAAGAATCCGCCTGCAATGTGGGAGACCTGGGTTCGATCCCTGGGTGGGGAAGATCCCCTGAAGAAGGGAAAGGTTACCCACTCCAGTATTCTGGCCTGGAGAATTCCATGGACTGTATAGTGCATGGGATCGCAAAGAGTCAGACACGACTGAGTGACTTTCACTTCACTTCACTTCAGTGATGGGGAAACTGAGGCAGAGGGCTGAAGGGAGGTTTGTCTGCAGCCTGAATCTGACGAAGAGATCAGAGAAGGGAACTATCCAGCTTCAATTCAGCACCAGGAAGCTGAGAGAAGGAAGCCCCTCACGTCGCAGTGCATCTTTGGTGTGTGTCTGTGAGACTGTAAAACAACGAATCCATCATTTGAGATGGTGCATACTGGGCTTAGGCTTCCCAGATGGCACAGTAGTAAAGAACCTGCCCGGCAATGCAGGAGACAAAGGAAATGTGGGTTTGACCCCTGGGTCGAGAAGAGCCCCTGGAGGAGGAAATGGCAACCCACTCCAGTATCTTTGCTTGGAGAATCCCATGGACAGAAGAGCTTATCGGGCTATAGTCCATGGGGTCACAAAGAGTTGGACACGACTGAAGTGACTTAGCATACACACACAAACTTGGCTTATGGTGGGAGGATAAGATTGTGATGTGTGACCATGCTGGTGGTTGTGATGGTGCGTGTTGCCAGCAAGACACGGTGTCCTGAGGCTCTGTGACAGATGTGTTTTCAATGAAGTGATTGTTATGTGTGTCATAAAAATCCAGGTAACTCATCATCCGGTTTTCTTCTTTTTCTAAAAAAAAAAAATGTCTATTTTTATAGCTGTGCTGGGTCTTCGTTGCTGCTGTGGCTACTCTCCAGTTGCAGCCCATGGGCTTCTCCTTGTGGTGGCTTTTCTCACTGGGGAACACGGGCTCCAGGGCATGGGGGCTTTAGTAGTTGTGATGCATGGGTTTAGTTTCACTGCAGCATGTTGCATCTTCTTGGACTAGGGATTGAACCCATGTCCCCTGCATTGGCAAATTTTTAGCCACTAGACCACTAGGAAAGTTTTTGTTTCCCTTCTTGTCCCTGGTACCCTGAAGGGTGCCTGACATAGTAGGTCTCACCATGTGCCTGAGAAGACAGGAACAAATGTGCCTCTGATGGGACAGACACTGTGTGGTATAGCTTGTGGTTTGGCATCACCCTGATAAAATCTTCCTGCTCTCAGTTTTGGGGTGCAGAGGAATTTCTGGGGCTGTGGTGGGGCTATCCCTTCCTTATACTTAGTAGTGGTGATTTGAGTGGAAAAACACAAGACCCTGATGCTTGGAGTGGGGATTGGAGTCAGCCTGTGGACCCCTTTGCCAATCCCCACTCTCTCCCCAGGGAGATGTTCAGGAGCTGGTGATAAGCCCAGATCCCCAGGCTGCCTTCCAGGCATGTGAGCGATACCTTCCTGGCTGTGATGACGTGGATCCAGCAGTCACCACGGTGAGTATGGGGCTTGTTCTGAGGTCACTGGCTTAGACAGCCCTGGCTCCAGGTCTCAGGAATAAGTGAATTCTGAGCCCTGTCCATGGGGCTGAGTGACTCTTGCCCTCAAACCATTCCTAGGCATGAATGACTTTGGCCTCCAGTCACATAACTGACCCTTGGCCCCAGATCATATATTGACCTCGACCCCAGTTCCCTGGCTTTAAAACACAGGACCAATGGACCATGTGCCAGCATGACCTCCGGTGATCTGAGTGATGGAACCTCCACTCAGGGACCCTGGATCTGATTGGAATCCTCTCCCCAGGTCCCTCAGGGGGAGCCAGAAATCCCTCCCCCTAGGCGGAAGGGGAAAGGAAAAGGGAAGAAAAAAGGGCGAGGTCGTAAGGGAAAGGGCAGGAAGAAGAAGAACAAGGAAACTCTGGCTGTGAGTCCACCTCCTGGCTCCCTGGAGAACCAGGTAAGGGGTCTGCTCTTTGACCGCCCTGCTTCTGGCCCCTGATCCCCACTGATCCCTTGTGCCTCATCCAGGGTTCCCCTCTCTGGTCCCCAGTCCCTGACTTTTGACTTCCCTCAGCTGACCAATCACGGTTGGGGAGGTTGATCCTGTCTTAGGAGCTCTCTCATGTCTTCCTCCCAACCTCCAGTTCTGGGGGTGGGGGTGCTGGAGGGAGGGGGCACACCCAGGTGAGTACATTATTATTAGAGGGTTCTTGTGAGGGCTACTGTTTAAGAAAAGCCACTAGCTGGGTTCAACAATGGGTTTGTTGGTGCATCGTTGTTTGGTGTTGAACTGGTTGGGGTTATTCAATGAAGGGTCACTCACTGGGGGGACTCATTGGAAAAGACCCTGATGGTAGAAAAGACTGACTGAAAGCAAAAGGAGAAGGGGATGGCAGAGGATGAGATGGTTAGATATCATCACTGACTCAATGGACATGAATTTGAGCAAATTCCAGGATATAATGGTGGATGGAGTTGCCTGGTCTTCTAACATCCATGGGGTTTCAAAGTGTTGGACATGACTTGATGACTGAACAGCAACAATAGCAATTAGGGGCACACTATTTGGATTCCCTGATAGAGGTTACTGGTTGAGATGGGTTACTGTAAGGAGATATTTATTAAGGTTGATGTTTGGGGGGTTCTAGTTGGAGGTCATTCTTGGAAGCCATTGATGGAGGCCACTGTTGGTGTTATTGGTGTCACTAGTTTAGAGCTAATGGTGGGGGAGTGTCATTGCTGAGAATCACTAATTGGGGAAGTCACCAGTGGGAGATAATTGATTAGAAAGCACTAGTGGGGTCACCAGTTAGAATCACTAGTTGGGGAGTGATTTTTGGAGGATCATGGATGACATAATTAATTTGGGAGTCCCTGATGGGTAATTATTTGGGAAGTCATTGATGGGTCATTGGTTAATGAAATTACTGTCTGGGGGGGTCATTGGTTGGAGAGCACTAGTTGAGTTCACTTGTGGGTATTTGTTGTTGGAAGATCACTGGTTAGGAGGATTCATTGGTTAGGGGGTCACTGGTTAGTACTTCTTGTCATTGGTCATTGGTTGGGGAGGACACTGAAAGAGTAACTGGTTGGGGTCATTGATGGACGTCATTAATTGGGGGGCCAGTGATGGGTGACTGGTTATAGGAATACCTGGTGGAAGATCAATGATACAGATTATTAGGAGGTGTTTTGGTTAGTCATTGATTAGGATTCTTAATGGGGGTCACTGATCACAGATTATTAATTGGAGGGTCACTAAATTGGGCTTCCCAAATGGAGCTAGTGGTAAAGAACCCACCTACCAATGCAGGAGACGCAAATTTGATCCCTGGGTTGGGAAGATCCCCTGGAGGAAGAAATGCCAACCTGCTCCAGTATTCTTGCTTGGAGGACCCCATGGACAGGGGAGCCTGGCAGGCTCCATGGGGTCAGAAAGAGTCGGATACGACTGAAGCGACTTAGCATGCATGCATGCAATGGGTCACGACTGTGGGAATAATTGGGGGCCATCGATGGTGGTCATCAGTTGGCAGGGCCACTGTGTAGGTGTCCCTGGTGGGTGCCCTTTGTTGGGGTCCTTGATTGTAGGGTCACCGATGGCATTACATCTGTTCTCAGCATCAGTGTGGAGAAAGAGGTTAGCACTTCAGCCTAGAACAGAGATGCCAGGACTATTCTACCTTCCTCAGCATCAGCCCTTCACCTGGGCCGCCACCACCCGCTTTGCACCCTGACCCAGTTCCTTTGCAGCTGTCTGGGCCAGCAGGAGCTCGAACTCCCCCTCTGACTGCAGCCTGGCTGGCTGACCGCTGAGCTCTGCCTTGGGAGCAGACACATGGGCAAGGCTTCCGGGAGTCTGGCCCTGAGTGCTGGACATTGACCTTGACCACTGGGCTTCGGCCAGCCCCGTCTGTCCTCCACATACGAGGGCTCCCCCTGCTGGCTGTCCTCATCCAGCCAGCACACCTTGGCCTCCACAGGCCTGCGGGTGCCCCATACACCTCTGATGTTTTCTGAGAACCCACCTCTATCCCCCTCCCTGGACTGAGTGCTCTGGGAGACAGGGTCTGTCTCTTCCTTCACCTCTCTTTTGCCTTTCTTTTTTTAAAGTATCTTCCCTTTTCACCTTAAAAATTATTTATTTATTTGTTCACGTGCCTTGTCTTAGGCTTCCCTGATGGCTCAGATGGTAAAGAATATGCCCAGAATGTGGGAGACCCGGGTTTGATCCCTGGGTTGGAAAGTTCCCCTGGAGAAGGAAATGTCAACCCACTCCAGTGTTCTTGCCTGGAGAATCCCATGGACAGGGGAGCCCGATGGGCTGCAGTCCATGGGATCGCAAAGAGTCGGACACAGTTGAGTGACTAACACTTTCGCTGTCCTAGCTGGGGCACATGGGATCTTTCTTAGTTGCAGCATGTGGGGTCTAGTTCTCTGAGCAGGGATTGAATCTGGGCCCCCTGCATTGTGAGTGCAGAATCTCAGCCACTGGACCACGAGGGAAGTACCCTCCCTTCCACCTTGATTGTCCTGGCCCCAGACCCGATACTCTCTCTGTCCTTCCTCCAGACCTCCACTGACATCCCCAAGACAGAGTCACCAGAACCAACTCTGTCTCCAACTCCCATGCCTATGGTCATCACCACAGCTGTGACCTTTGGTAGCAATGTCACCATCCTAGAGGTTGGTGGGAAGTGGACGGGGCTGGAAGGGAAGGTCCTGGGGTGGTGGTGGCGGCAGACAATGAAGAGGTCAGGGGCAAACTTTGGTCTGTTCCAATGTCCTCAGGAGGCCCTGGACCCTGACAATGAAACTGAACTGGAGACCCTGGAGACTGAGTTAGCCAGAGAAGATGAAGAAGGTGGTCCCCCCATGGGCCCCCACTTCCGGGCAGCAGAACAGTCATGGGATACTGAGTTCCAGATCTTTCCTGTGAGTCGGGGTGGCTTAGGTGCAGGGACTCCTTCCGGGAGTCACACATGGCCACATTCTCTTTTTGGTTTTCTTTGATCTTGCCTAGAATGCCTTCCCACCACCCCAGTGCAGTTGACAAATATTTATCTACAGATACTGTGCTAATGTGACAGGCATTGTGCTAATGAATGGCTCTGTGGGTAGGGTGATTCATTTGGCTTTTAGTCTAGGCATGATAAGAAGCCCCTGGAGAGGGAACATGAGTTTTCAAAGCTCTCTCTGGTGCTGAATAGCCTATGGACTGTAGGGGGAGCCAGAAGGGCAGCAGGGAAACTAGCGGTCTATGCAAAAGGAGAATCCCATGGAGAGAAGAGCCTGGCCCGCTACAGTCCACGGAATCGCAAAGAGTAGGACATGTCTGAGTGATTAATACACACACACATACAGAATAGGAAGTGGTAACCTGGATGAGAGTGGTGGTCGTGGCGGGGGGCAGGGGGGGTGGATAGAGACAAGTGGACTGATTTGAACCATGCCCAATTTTGCTCTTGCTGCTGAAGGTGAAGAAAGATGCTAAGATGACTGGGTAGATGCATGGTGGCCCCACTGAGTAAGATGGGGAAGCCTGAAGGAGGAGCAGGTGGAAAGTGTCAATGATCTTATTTTGGACGTGCTAAATTGGCAACCAGTCTTGCCAGGCTCAGTGGTAAAGAACCACTCAGTGGCTCAGTGGTAAAGAACCCTCCTGCCAGTGCAGGAGACACTGATTTGATCACTGGATTGGGAAGATCCCCTGGAGAAGGAAATGGCAACCCTCTCCCATATTCTTGCCTGGAAAATCCCATGGACAGAGGAGCCTGGTGGGAGCTACGGTCCATGGGATCCCAGAGAGTCATACTTGACTGAGCGACTAAAGAACAACAATGACAAATTGGCAATCCTTGTTCAGTTGTCAGTGCAAGTGATTGGTTAGAAAATTCTGGAGCTCAAGGGGTGGTCTAGACTGGAGATAAAGACTTAGAACTCACTAGCAGAGAGATTCTATCTATAGTCCAGGGATTGGAGGAGATTGTCTAGAAAAATACTGCAGATAGGGAAGGCATCTCGGTTTTAGCCTTGATGTTGGACAGGGAAGAAGGTGAATAATCCTAACCATCTTACCCTGAGTGCTTGTGATGTTCTAAGCATTGTTTTAACTTCTTCATCCTCCCGTGGGATGTATAGAGTAGGCTTTGACCCATGAACTTTGCAGGTGAGTCTGCAGGAGTTGAATAAGTCTGCACAAGTTAAATAAGTTGAATAAGTGAGGGGCAGTTCCAGGATTAAGATCCCACAGCATGCCCCAGAGTTCATGGTCTTCACCTTGCTGCAGCACGGTCAGCTCAAAACTGGAAACTGAGCTGCTTGAAACATATTGGTTGAAGAAAGAACAACAGAGGCAGCTCAGAGAATGGACTCTGCATGCATGGACGCATGCATGGATGCATGCATGTGTGTATGTGTGTGTGTTAGGTGTGAAGTCAGTTAGCTGAGAGTCCTGTGTCTGAGTTCCAGGCTCATCTCTTTTCTTTCCACCCCCTGACCCAGGGTGCTGGAGAAAAAGGAGAAAAAGGAGAAAAAGGAGAACCGGCCGTGGTCGAACAGGTAAGGGGTCTGGGGCTGGCAGAGTTGCAGGGGTATGGGCAAGAATGGGGGTCACACTCCTTTCTCCCCCAGGGACAGCAGTTTGAAGGACCCCCAGGAGCCCCGGGACCCCGCGTGAGTCATGACTGCATTCCCCTCTTACTGTCTTTTACTTCCAGTTGGGGTGTTTGATCTCCCAGGGTGGGGAGTCGGAGTGTAATGTTGCCAGATGGTTCAAAGGCTGTTAATATTTGAGGCTGAAAAGATGAATAAAAAAAGGGATTGAGAGGTAAAGTTGGAGCTATATATGGATCAGCATAGCATTGAGGGGCCAGGAGTGGCTCAGCGATGGGGTAGGAAGGTCAACACGGGGCCGAGGTCAGTGGTGGGCTGCAAGTCTCCTTGGCTCAGACTTTGCACTTCTCATGACCTCTGTTCCTCTGTCCACAACAGGGGGTGGTTGGCCCCTCAGGCCCTCCTGGTCCCCCAGGATTCCCTGGAGACCGTGGTCTACCGGTAAGAGAGTCTTTCTGGCATGTAACCTTCAGGGGAAGGGAGATTTCAAGCTGTGGAGCTGAAGCTGGGAGCATGGCTGGGGCTAGGGACATCACCTTGGGGCTGGCCCTGACCCCTCCTGCTCATCTTTCTCCCCATTTGTGAATTGCCATCTGGCTCCTCTTCCATCCTGGGGGTGGGGCTGTCCCCTGCTTTTCTCCTTCTGACTCTATCTTTGAGTGTTTTCCATCTCTTTCTCTCTGTATCTGTTTCCTCATCTCTCTTTCACCTGTCTCCTTCCTGTTTCTCTCTCTTTCACTTTTCATCACTCTCCCTCCCTCCTTCCATTTTTGTTTGTCTTGTCTTCTGTGTCTTCTCTCCCTGCCTCTCTCTCCATCTCTCTGCCTGCACCTCTGTCTCTCTGCCTCTCTTCTGCTCTATTTCTCTCTGTCCCCTCCTTCCCCTATCTTTTGCTCCATCTCTCTATCTCCATCCCTCTGTGTCTCTCTTCCTCTCTCAGGGCCCTGCTGGCCTCCCAGGCATCCCTGGTATTGATGGGATCCGGGGTCTCCCAGGCACTGTGATCATGATACCGGTAAGAGGGAGACAGGCTGGCACAGCCTTGGGGAGTGGAGTCCTGACCCAGGACGTGGGGACCTCTTGTAGAAGTTACCCTCACTACTAGTTGCCCTGTAGTTCCAGTTTGCAAGAGGCTCTCACAAAGGACCCCCAGTATCCTTCCAGCAAGCCCAGGCTCAGGCTGTCCTGCAACAGGCTCAGGTGAGGGGAGGATAATCCAGGGACTGTTGGGGGGCGGGGCTTCCCCGTTGGCTCAGCGGTAAAGAATCTGCCTGTAATTCGGGAGATGTGGGTTTGATCCCTGGGTCAGAAAGATCCCTTGGAGAGGGGAATTGCAATCCACTCAGGTATTCTTGCCTGGAGAATTCCATGGACAGAGGAGCCTGGCAGGCTACTGTCCATGAAGTAGAATGCTGCTGAGCACGCATGTCAGGAGGTAATGGGAGGGCATTGGGAGAATGACAAAGATGGGAGACAGTGAACAGTCAGGAGAAGGTGGATATTTAACTCTTGATGATGATTTTGTGGGGGTGTGGAAGACCTGAGGCTCTGTTCCCTTCTGTCTCTCCAGCTGTCTATGAAAGGCCCTCCTGGCCCGGTGGGGCTCACTGGACGCCCAGGCCCCGTGGTGAGTAAGGAGGCTGCATGGAAGAGGGGACACACCTGTGGAGATGACTCTAACTCAAACTCCCTCTAAGTACATCACCCTATCTTTCTTCCTCCAAGGGTCTCCCTGGGTATCCAGGTCTGAAAGGAGAGATGGGGGAAATGGGGCCACAGGTGAGATTGGTGGGGTGAGGGGCAGGGTGGATGGGAAGGGTCTTCTCCCGCGGCTATAGGATAAAGTGCCAGTTGGGGAAAATGGCAAAAGGGCTGTGATACACTTGGAATTACTGCCTTTTTGATGTTTGAAATTGTGGGGCTGGAGAATCCCTTGGAAAGCAAGGAGATCAAACTAGTCAATCCTAAAGGAAATCAACCCTGAATATTTGTTCGAAGGACTGATCCTGAAGCTGAAGCTCCAATAACCACCTAATTCGAAGAGCCAGCTCATTAGGAAAGATACTGATGTTGGGAAAGATTGAAGGCAGGAGGAGAAAGGGGCAACAGAGGATAAGATGGTTGGATAGCATCACAAACTTGATGGACATGAGTTTGAATAAAATTCAGAAGGACAAGGAAGCCTGGTGTGCTGCAGTCCATGGGGTCACAAAGAGTCAGTGACTGAACACAGCAGGGAATGACTTAAACTAAGCCCTGACTCTTTGTTATTCTTTTTCTGCCTCCTTCTCTTTCTCTTCTAGGGTCCCCGAGGGCTTCAGGGACCTCATGGACCCCCTGGCCGAGAGGGAAAGATGGTGAGTGATTCGTAGGTCTTCAGGTCATCCCTTAGCCATCTCTCAGCACCCAACATGAGCCTCGGCTCTGTGCTCACGGTCTGCTGGTGTCATTGTTGGGATCAAAACACTGAGGACAGGCAATGGCGGTCCACTGAGGATTATGGACTGCCGTTGCCATCAAGGGTGACAGGAAGCTGGTCAGGTCACAAAGTCAGGGAGGACCAGCTGAGGAATGATGCTTGAGCTGAGATTTGAGGTATAACCAGGGAAACAGGAGAGGAAGGGCATTCCAAGCAAAGGAACAGCACGTGCAAAAGGCAAGACTGGCCCATTGGGGGAAATGATAATCCCAGACAGTATTAACGTTTCATGGGGAACATACAGCAAGAAGAATAATGGAGACTGAAGATGAGAGTTTTTTTTTTTTTTTTTTTAAATATACTCTTTCTTCTCTTTTTAAAACATTAATTATTAGTAATTTTTCTGACTCCACTGGGTCTTCGTTGCTGTGGAGGGCTTTCTCCAATTGCAATGAGCTTGAGCTACTCTCTAGTTGTGGTGCACAAGCTTCTCGTTGTGGTGGCGTCTCTCATTGTGGAGCACAGGCTCTCGGGCCCACGGGCTTCAGTGGTTGTAGCTCATGGGCTCTAGAGCTCAGGCTCGGTAGTTCTGGTACACAGGCTTAGTTGCACTGTGGCATGTTGGATCTTCCTGGACCCGGGATCAATTCTCAACCACTGGACCAAAAAGGAATTCTTTTTTTTTTTTTTTTTTAAACATTTTATTTTTTGGCCATGCGGTATTTGGGATCTTAGTTCCCCAGTCAGAGATGGAACCCTTGCCCCTGCAGTGGAAGCATGGAGCCCCAACCACTGGACTGCCAGGGAATTCCCTGAAGATGAGGGTTCTTCATTTTGGTGATGCTGGTAACTTGGACTAGAGAAAGGGCACTAGGGATAAAGACTAATGGATGTGTGTGAGATATACTTGAGAGGTTCAGTTAGTACAGAGAGAAACCCCAGCACAAAGGACTGCATGAGGAAGGTACTCCGTACATGGCAGTAGACATCTTGACCCTGTCACCTCCCCCACAGGGCCGCCCTGGAGCAGAGGGGGCTCGGGGCCTCCCAGGCGCCACAGGACCTAAGGTAGGTGATGTGGTCAGGACTGGGACTTGGAGGGACTGTCGGGGTAGAGGATTCAAGGCTCAGATGGTGTCTCTCTGTGCAGGGCGATCGGGGCTTTGATGGCCTGCCAGGGCTGCCTGGTGAGAAGGGCCAAAGGGTGAGTGTGTGTGAGGCCCCTCCCCACATCCAAGCCCACCCCCCGCCCCATACTCACCCTCAATATCAGAGCCTCCATCCCTGTGTCTGAGTGCTCCCCCCTCACACTCCATCTCCCTTCCTTGGGGACTGGTCTCTACCCTCATCTTTTGACTCTGAATGGCCCTCTGTGTTCCCCACTGCAGGGTGACTTTGGTTATGTGGGGAAACCTGGTCCCCCGGGAGAGGATGGGCAGAAGGTAAGTTTGGAAGCAAGTTAGGGGGTTTGGAAGCCAGAAAGCCAAAATGAGGGAAATAGAGCATTCAGGAGACTGGGGGAGGGGTGAAGATCTGCACTGGAGAGTCAGGAGGTCCCATTAGGGCCTCAAAAAGACAGATGGAGAGTTGGGGGTTAGTACTAGAGTTACTGGGCTTCCCCTACGGCTCAGCGGTAAAGAATCCACCTGCCAATGCAGAAGACTGGGTTCCATCCTGGGTCGGGAACATCCCCTGGAGGAGGAAATGGCAACCCACTCCAATATTCTTGCCTGGGAAATCCCAGGGACAGAGGAGCCTGGAGACTGTGGGGTCACAAAAGAGTCAGACTTGACTTAGAGACTAAACAACAACTAGAGTTCAGAGATGAGGCCCAGGACTGCAGGTCCAGGACTGGGGTCACGGGCCTGAATTTCAAATCACGTACACCCAGTTGGGTGGACTCTGCCGCAAGTTCTAACTCTGAGATGCCCTGGAAGGGGCTGCCCAGATGAGGGAAGGTGATTCTCTGAAGGTTATACCCCTGCCTCCCCAAGTGATGCCGTTTTCCCACAGGGAGCAGAGGGACCTCCGGGGCCCACTGGCCAGGCGGGGGAGCCGGTGAGTATGAGGGACCCCTGGACTGCTTGTCTGACACAGAGGAGGGAGGCAGGCCTCCTCTGGCCTCAGAACAGGGATGCTGGATTGACATTAGTTCCCGCTTCCTTGCAGGGCCCCCGAGGACTGATTGGCCCTAGAGGCTCCCCCGGACCCCTGGGACGTCCGGTGAGAATGTCTCTGTCTTTCTACATCCCTGCTTGTCCTTGCCTCACCTTTATCTCCTCTGCATGTCCATTCCTTGCTGCCTGGCTTCTCTGCCCACTCACCGTTCCCCCTGAGCCTCTCAGCGTCTCAGACGCAGGCTGAGATGCAGGCTGAGACCACGTGTGCCTGCCCTGGTCTCACACCCTCTCCTCCCCCAGGGCGTGATTGGAAGTGATGGTGCTCCAGGTGCCAAAGGAAATGTGGTATGTGTTCCAACACCTGCTGCTTTCTTTCTTTCTTGATTTTTGGCTGCACTCAGTCTTTGTTGCTGCATGGGCTTTTTTCTAGTTGCGGCAAGTGGGGGTTACTCTCTACTTGCGGTGCACAGACTTCTCATTGAGGTGGCTTGTCTTGTTGCAGAGCACGGACGGGCTCCAGGCGCATAGGCTGCAGTAGGTGCAGCACGTGGACTCCGTAGTTACGGCTCCCGGGCTCTTAGAGCGCAGGCTCTATAGCCGTGGTGCGTGGGCTTAGATGCTCCTTGCCATGTGGGATCTTCCCAGATCAGGGATCCAACCTGTGTCTCCTGCATTGGCAGGTGGATTCTTTACCACTGAGCCGCCAGGGAAGCCCCACCTGATGCTTTCTTTTAAATTAATGAATTAACTAAATTTTTGTCTGTGCTGGGTTTTCATTGCTGGACATAGGCTTTCTCTAGATGTGGCAAGCTGGGGCTACTCTTCACTGTGGTGTGCGGGCTTCTCATTGCGGTGGCTTCTCCTGTTGTGAAGCACAGGCTCTAGACACACGGGCTTCAGTAGTTGGCAGCTCGTGGGCCCTATAGTTCAGGCTTAGTATTTGTGGTGCATGGACTCAGTTGCCCCACGGTACGTGGAATCCTCCTGGACCAGGGATTGAACCCATGCCCCCCCTGCATTGGTTGGTGGGTTCCCATCCACTGTACCTCCAGGGAAGTCCCCCTAATGCTTTCAGACACTCTGACCCTATGACCTCCCGTATCCTTGGCCACTCCCATGACCCCTTCTCTCATTTCAACTTCACTGACACCTCAACACCACAACCCTTCCAGCTTCACAGAATCCTCACTTTCTCTCCAGGGTCCTCCAGGAGAACCAGGCCCCCCAGGACAGCAGGGAAATCCTGGGTCCCAGGTTTGAGCTATTTTTCCAATAAGGGGGTGGTGGTGGTGGTCCATGAATATCATAGACCATTCCTAGCTTCTCCGACTTCTGTACCCACTGTCTCTTTCTAATGCTTTCCCCGTCTCTCTTTTAAAATATCTCCAGGGAATCCCCGGCCCCCAGGGACCCATCGGCACTCCTGGGGAGAAGGTGAGTGACAGCCTTCCTCCCCCATCCTGTCTTTTTCCTTCAACTCTGCCTGCAGGAAAAACTTCCCATTGGGCTCCTTTTGTAAGGGGCCATGGATAATGATCAATTGCAACATTCCCTAAACAAGCTCAGAGTAACCAAGTGTTCTTGTTGGAGAAGGGCTGATTGTGAGAAAAAGACCTTCACAAAGTTTAGAGTACAAGGGGATATTATCAAACACGGGGGAATCTCTCAGACGCCAGAAAGTATTACCAAGATTCATGGGCCAAGAAATCCCTTTCTCTGGGGTCTTGCAGTGTCATCTTTGTTCTTCTGCACATCTGTTTCCATCTCCCCTGGAAGACAGGATTGTTTCTATATACATCTTGAAAAAGTGAAAATGTTAGTCGCTCAGTCATGTCTGATTCTTTCTGACCCCGTGGACTGTAGCCCACTAGGTGCCTCTGGCCACAAGATTCTCCAGGCAAGAATACTGGAGTGGCTTGCCATTCTCTTCTCCAGGGGACCTTCCCAACCCAGAGATCGAACCCATGTCTCACGCGTTCCTGGTGGATTCTTTACCATCTGAGTCTGTTCTTACTGCAGCTTCTATTTCTACACAATCTTGTGCTGCTCTGTCACTATTTCAGTCCCCGGCTCCTTAGGATCTTACAGTTTCTTTACCCAAACCCATCTGATCATAGTTTCTATGAGGCAAGGTGTCGCTTCCCCCAAAATTTCAGCAGAGAGTCTGACTGGCTTAGCTGGGCCAGGATCCCCTCTCTGGATTCATCAACTGTTTGCACAACATAGAGGGGTCACCACATGCCTGTGTAGACCCACCCCTCTTTTGTGGAACTATGGGTTGAAGCAGCTTCTAAGGAAGAAGTCCCCCATCCCAGCATGTCTCTCACACTGTTTTATACCCCTTGCCTGAATTCTCCCAGAAGCAGAGGCTTTCTGAGGCACAGAGAGGGGAGGCAGCTTGTCCAGGGTCATGCAACAAGTTTGGAATTGCTGAGAATAGATTGCTTGACCAGTAGGGTCTGCTTTTTCTCTAACCTTGAGGTAGCTGCATGTCTGAGTAGGGATGTTCCTGGTGGAATGCCAGGCTCTGAGACCCTATATCTCTCCCTATTTTTCATCTTCTTTCAGGGTCCCCCTGGAAACCCAGGAATTCCAGGCATCCCAGGATCTGAAGGCCCTCCGGTGAGAACTAGATTCTGGGAGAAAGAGGAAGGAGAAGGGGGAGGCTTGGGAGTTTGGATGGCAAATCAGGTCTTTGACAACGCAGAACGTCTTTCTCCCAGGGTCACCCAGGTCATGAGGGCCCAACAGGAGAGAAAGGGGCCCAGGTAAGTGACCTGAAGAGGGGCTGATTTGGGGGTGGGGGTTGGCAGGCAGGGCCAGGAGTCTCATGAGAAAAGGGATGAGGGCGCTGGGAACATGGAGGGGGAAGAACAGGTTGACACTGATCTTATCTCCATCTCAGGGTCCAGCAGGGTCAGCAGGCCCTCCGGGCTATCCTGGACCTCGGGGTGTGAAGGTAAGTGAGCTTGGGGCCTGCAGTTAGGGTTGATTCATCAGCACTGGCGTTGGGAAGCCAGCTCCATCAGACACTTGTACAAGCGTGTGAGAGAGGAATCAGCCTGCCAAGCAAGGTGCGGTGGGACCAACCCTGTGAAGTAGGGTGTGTGCTACTTTGAAGCTGAACTGCCAAAGGGTAACATTACAGATAGTTGTCACCTTGCAGTTGAGGACAACCAGCTGAACCCATTTCACTGTTAAGTGCACAGATCACATCCCCAGGTCAACACATTATAATCAAGCAGAGGGTTGTTTTAAAAGCTCAAGTAGATAGCCAGTGGGAATGTGCTGTTTGATGCAGAGAGCTTAAATCAGTGCTCTGTGACAACCTAGATGGGTGGCAAGGGGTGGGAGGTGGGAGGGAAGTTTAAGAGGGAGGGGACATTTGTATACCCATGGCTGATTCAATGGCAGAAACCAACACAACATTGTAAAGCATGTATCCTTCAATTAAAAATAAATTAATTAAAACAAACAAAAGCAACAAAAACTCAAGCCAAGAGCCATACAATCTACAAGCCTAGAAATGCGAGCTGTACTGAATAGAGATTCACTGTTGACCAGCTGTAGGGACATTGTCATTAAAATCTGTGTGGTAGCTAAGTCCAGTTACCTTGTAGCCAAGTATAGGTATCCATTACCTGTAGTCTAAGAACAGAGTTTGGTTGTAGCCAAAAGCCAGCTCCTCACATTTTTGCATTATCGACAAGCTTAGTTACCTTATAACCGAGGAGGTGTAGTTATGTTGTAGCTGGCCATGAAGTCCTGTGGGTGTCCAAGCAGAGTTCCATTGAAAGTCAGGCATGGTTTTCCACACAGAGTTGAAGGCTATGTTTCGGCTGAGTCTAGTTACATGATAGCCATGGTCAGAAAACAATTGCGGTCAAATTCGGTTACACTGTGGTCAATGAATTGCCCCGTGGCTAGAGACAGTCCTGATATTGTCAAAACACATAGTTACATTGTACCCAAGTATAACTTCATTGTAGTCACTGAATTCCATTATAGTGTGTCTCCCTGTGGCTGGAAACAGTCATGCTATTGTTAAAACACAGTTATAGTGTATCCAAGTACAATTTCATTTAACTCACAGAGCTCAGTTAGGCTGTAGCCAAGTGCAGCTTTTCATATGGCCCAAGCCAAGAACTCGGTGTGAGCAGCATCTGGGCTTGCATTGAGCAGTCTCACTGTAGCCAAGCACAGACTCCCCTTGTTGCCAGGCACAGAGTCGCACTGTATCCAGCACAATGGGAAACATTCCTTCGCCTTTAGAATGAAGCTGGGTTCTGGAATGTTCATCCTTTCTCTCCTGCCAGAAGGAACTGTGGACACAGTGTCCCTAGGAGATGGAAATCAATTACTTGGAAATTTGGCCTTCCCTTCACACCCCCACACAGATGACCTTGGGAGGCTGCCAGTGAGAAGGGGCGGGGGAAATGCAACCTCATGCACACCATACTAGTAGACGTTGGGGCAAGATAATTTTCTCTGGGGCTGCTCCCTACCCCCTTCCTCTAGTCCTGCATCCTTTTGGGATTGTCCTGGCTGTTTCAGGCAGAGGACTGAGTTCAGGGCCCTTCTTAAGTAGGGGCAGCGTGGGGACTGAAAGCTTCTTTCTTTTCAGGGTACCTCTGGCAACCGGGGCCTCCAGGGGGAGAAAGGAGAGAGGGTGAGAAAGAAGGGGATTCCTTGGGAGAGGGGAACCCTAATAATGGGGCTCTGACTCTGCCCCTTCGTGAAAGCCTTGACTCCTGATCTCTGTACTGTCTTCCACCCAGGGAGAGGATGGTTTCCCAGGCTTCAAGGGTGATGCGGGGCTTAAAGGAGATCGGGTAAGATGATCTCCAGAGGAGCGGTCTGGTGAATCTGGGGGACTTGGGAAAAAACAGGGAGGAGGTGAACTGGGGCAAAGACAGGGGGCAGGGGTGACAAAGAAGGACTGATATCAGGGTTTTTCCTTTCTGTTCCAGGGGCAACCCGGACCCCCAGGTCCTCGGGGAGAGGATGGTCCTGAAGGGCTAAAGGGGCAGGAAGGGCTGGCTGGTGAGGAGGGGCCCCCAGGCTCAGCTGGGGAGAAGGTGAGTGGACCTGGCCACCCCCCTCTAGTCTTTCCCCAGCTTCCTGCAATCAAGGTGTTCCCTGGCCCTTTGCCTTCAGCCTTCTGTTCTTTTATCTCCAACTTTAGGAAGCTCTCCACTTCTTCACTTCTGCAGCTCAGGATGATAGAGCAATGCCATCCACACTATCTTATTTATATCCCTGTAACCACTACAGGCAATAGATATTTTTTATCCCCATTCTACAGACAAGTAAACTGAGATTTGGAATGGTTGAATGAGCTGTCCAAGGACATGCCCCTAGCAGGCAGGGACCGGGAATTGAACCCATGTTTCCCTGGATCCCACCCTCCTTCCTCTGCCACCATGCCCCAGCCATTCTGCCCTTCCCCTACTGACCCCCAAAATTGCAACCTCTGACTTTTTCCCTACAATTTTTCTGCAGGGCAAGCTTGGAGTGCCGGGTCTCCCAGGTTACCCAGGACGTCCAGGCCCTAAGGTCAGATGCTAGGAGGCGGGTGGTGGGCAAGGGTAGGGTTTAGAGACTGATTAATATCTAGGTTTCTAGGCTGTGGTCTGGGGGTGTGAACTGGCCACCTCATGGGGCACTGAAAGTAAGATGTGGGCTTTGGCATCAAACTTAGGCTCAAATACCCAACCTTATCTGCTAAGTGGCCTTGGGTAAGTCACCCCCTAATACCTGCTAAATGAACTTGAACAAGTCTATTGAGCCATTTTCTCAGTTGCAAAAAGAAGATACCAGCAGTAGCTACCTCATCAATTTGATTATAATAATGTTGATGATTTTGGTGATAATAAATCTGTAGGAACCTTCTTACTGGTATGATTGAGGTTGGCTCAAACAGAAAGTCAGTAAAGAGGAGAATCATAAAAAAACATGCAGCTTACATATCTTGAATTAATTATAACTTAGAATGTATTTATGTAAAAATGTACATTTGGCTGCCAATGTTTTGATGGATGAGGCTATTGGTAAGACATGTCTTTCTGCCTAAGCCACACCCGTATTACATCACTGACGATTTGTAGTTTTTGTTTACATAAAGCAGAGCAGAAAAATCAAAGACATTTAGAAGAAATCCGAGCACAGAATCCTCGAGTTCCATACTTTTGGCGTCCTGTTCTGGCACAGTTATCTTGCGTTTGTGTGTGCTTCAGTTGTGTCTGACTTGTTTCAATCGGATGGACTGTGGCCCGCTAGTCTCTGTCCATGGGATTCTCCAGGCAAGAATGCTGGAGTGGGTTGCCATGCCCTTCTCTAGGGGATCTCCCAGACTCAGGGATGGAACCCGCCTCTCTTATGTCGCCTGCATTGGCGGATGAGTTCTTTACTACTAGCGCCACCTGGGAAGCCCTATAGTTATCTTGCCCATGCCTAATTTGACAGTGATTTTTTAAAAAAAATATTTTTATTTATTCTTTGGCCTTGCTGCGTGGCATGTGGGATCTTAGTTCCCTGACCAGGGATTGAACCCGCATCCCCTGCATTGGAAGCACAGAGTCTTAACCCCTTGACTGCCAGGGAAGTCCCTGATTTTTTTTTAAATTGCTTTCCTTTATATTAAGTCTTTTCCATCTCTCTCTCTCTCTCTTTTTTTTTTTTTTTTTTGGTTGTGCTCTGCGGTTTGCAGGATCTTAGTTCCCAGACCAGGAATTGAACCCAGGCCCTCGGCAGTGAAAGCTTTTCGTCTTAACCACTGAACTGCCAGGGAATTCTTGTCTTTTCCATGTAACTTTGATTTTAGAGATATCTTTCTTTTTCCTTTCTGCATTTCATCAGTTTTCATAAGCTTTCATTAAATCACATGAGTCCATTGGCAAGGGTAACTGCTATAAACAGGTTTGGGAATTAACTCAAGGCACCAAAACTCAGAGCAGAACTCAGCCTGTTGGAGCAGAAATTCCTGGGAGTTCAAAGAAATTCAAAGGCTCATAGCCAAGACAGAGCAGTGTGCCTTGGGCATCAAGCAATGAACACATTACAGGAGGCCAGATGTATCAGTTAAGTTGAAGTCAGTTTTGGGTTGCTAGAATAAAAATGTCTTAGGCTGGATGTTTTAAACATAGAAATTTGTTTTGGAGGCCAAAAGTCTGAGATCAGAGCGCCAGCATGGTTGGATTCTGTGAGGGCTTTCTTCCTGGTTTGTAGATGAACATTTTCTGTCTTTGTCCTCACATAGCGGAGGAAAAGGCCCTGATGCTGGGAAAGATTGAAGGCAAAAGGAGAAGGGGGCGGCAGAGGATGAGATTGTTGGATGGCATCACTGACTCAGTGGACATGAATCTGAGCAAATTCTGGGAGATGGTGAAGGACAGGGAAGCCTGGCATGTTACAGTCCACAGGGTCACAAAAAGTTGAACGTGACTTAGCAACTGAACAACAACAAAGGAGAGAGGGAGGAGACAGAGAGAGATAGATACAGTCCCCTTTCTTTAAAAAGAAAAGGACTTTTTCTTTAAAAAGTCTTCTTTCTTTTTATTTTGTATTGGGGTATAGCCAATTAACAATTTTGTGATAGTTTCAGGTAAACCATGAAGGGACTCAGTCATACATATGCGTGTATCCATTCTCCCCCAAACTCCCCTCCCATCCAGGCTGCCACATAACATTGAGCAGAGTTCCCTGTGCTGTACAGTCGGTCCTTGTTGGTTATTCATTTTAAATATAGCAGAGTACACGTCCATCCCAAAGTCCCTAACTATCCCTTCCCCCGTCCTTCCCCTGGGGCCACCATAAGTTGGTTCTCTAACTCTGTGAGTCTCTTTCTGTTTTGCAAGTAAGTTTATTTGTATCATTTCTTTTCAGATTCTACATATAAGGGATGTCATACAAAATTTCTCCTTCTTTGTCTGACTTACTTAACTCAGTATGTCTAGTTTCTTCTTCTTATAAGGACACTAATCCTATTTACGAGGCCCCCACCCTCATGACCTATTTACTTTCCAAAGGCCCCACCTCCAAATATTATCACACTAGGGATTGAAGATTCAACATATGAATTTTTAGAGGACACAAACATTCAGCCCATAGCAGTTAGTAATCACATGAATAACAATGACAATTAACATGTCTTGAACTCATACTATGTGCCAAGTACTTTGTAACAAAACCAAAACTAAACAAGACACTTTCTACACATATCCCATCTGTGCTAACCAAAACCTTGTGAAGGAGGTATTGTTCATATCCCCAGGCTACAAACCAGGAGACTGGTGCTCAGAGAGGTTAAGCCATTTGTCTAGGGCCACACAGCTAGTCCAGTGATGGATCTAGGATTCAAAACACAGTGGGGGGTGAGAGGGGATATTGGAGCCTATGATGTCTCCCCCCACCCCCAGGTCAAGGGAGGATGCCTCCAAGATGGGCAGGAAAACAACTACTGGAGTCAGTTAATAAGTATTGAATAAGTGCCCATCATATGCCAGACAGTGGGGATTAGGACCAGAGCATTATGTCCTAGTCATTGAATAAGTAAGTAGATGACCAAGGTCATTTCAAGACAAATATAGAGGAAACAAAATAGAAAAATGTGTTAGTGTGTGATTTGAGGACGAGGTGGCCAGGAGGGTGGTGGGAGGCTTCTTGAAGGAGGTGACATCTGAATGAGATCTAGATGAGGAGGGGATCTGAGAGAAGAGAATTTTAGGTAGAGGCAGACAGTGCAAAGGCCCTGAGGCAGGAATGTAGTGGTATGTGAGTAGCATTAAAGAGGCCAGTGTGGCTGAAAGGAGTGAGCAAGAGGAGAGAGGAGGAGAGGATGCCTGAGGGCTGTCTTGGAGGAGGCTGGGACTGGAGGGACCAAAGAAGCCTCTGGAATCAGTGACTTGGAAATGCCTGAAAAGATGGGATGGCCAAAGGGAGGGCTAACATTGCCCACCACCCATTCCTCATCCCCATTTCTTCTCTCTCATTCTCTTGATTCAGGGCTCTATTGGCTTTCCGGGACCCCTGGGACCATTAGGAGAAAAAGGGAAGCGGGTGAGTCATGATCTAGGGGTCAAGGGGGAGGGGAAGGGCTTGCAGGAGAGGAGTGTGTGTGGCTGTGTGTGACAGCAGGTGGGGCCCTAGGTGGTTGTGTCTATGTCTGGAAGCACGTGTGTGCACACACATTGCCACATGCAATGCAGGCACATGTAGGTGATCCCACCTGCACTGCAGCATGCGTGCCTGTGTGTCCATGCGTGCGTGTGCATACTACGTGCCCTTCAGTGCAAGGCAGGTGGGGCCTGGATGCTGCAGCCTAGGGGCTTGTGACTGGGTGAACAAGGGCACCAGCTGCACGTATGTTGTGTGACTGTGGGCATAAGTGCGTGAGAGGGCATGTCAATGTGTATGAAAGAATAGGGAAACACATGTAGGTGTATGTGTTTCTGTGAACCTGAGGGATTGTGTATGCATGCATGCGTTGTTTGGCTATGTGTGCACTGTAGCTATGTAAATGGATATTGTGTATATGCACCCATCATGTATACTACTGTGTTTATCAAGACCATGTCCTCACATGAGCCCATGTACATATGTGTTTATTACGCTGGGTAGACACATGGGCAAGGAATATACTACATGAAAAGCTCCATGTGTCATCTCAAAGCTGTGGTCACCCCTTGCATGCCATGGTGGTACACAATCCTGTATGCATACCATGCAGCTGTGATAAATAAACAGGTTATCTGTGTGAGTGAACATGCTTCTAGGTGTGGATTCTGTAGGTGCAATCATAATATAACTGGGTGTCTGCCATCTTTTCATCGTTGGGTGTGTAAGTTGTGTTTATGTATTCGAGTGAGTGAAAGGCTTGTGAAAGACGTCTGTCTTTCAAGGTCTCTGACTGGGTGTATTTGTGTGTTTCTATCCTGTCTTTGCACCATCACCACCTCCTTCTTCCCCCTCACCTCAATTTACATTCCAGGGGAAGGCTGGGCAGCCAGGCCTGGAAGGAGAGCGGGGACCACCAGTAAGAAAATGGGGACAGGGCCAGAAGGATGGGCGATGAGGGGAGAGGTGGGTGGGAAGAGAGTCTTGGCATGTTGGTGGTCCTTGGGTGGTCACAGAGAGAAGGGCCCTTAAGGACTCCGCCTCATTTCCTGGGCTCCCCCACCCTCTCCCTTCTAATCTTTGCTTCTCTTCTCTTCAGGGTGCCCGTGGAGACAGAGGACAACCAGGGGCCACGGGGCAGCCGGGCCCTAAGGTATGGGGAGGATGGGTGCTCAGGCACCCCCACACAGGCCTTCTGGTTCAGGCTCCCCAAGTCCCTCTCAATACATCCCTGTTGAGTTTGTTCGGCAGCCTGAGTCTAATTCATTCTATCCTAGGGTGATGTGGGCCAGGACGGAGCCCCTGGGTTCCCTGGAGAAAAGGTGAGTGAGTGAGTGAGTGAGTGAGTGAGTGAGTGTGTGTGTGTGTGTGTGTGTGTGTGTGTGTGTGAGATTCTGGGTGGGAGACAAGCCCAGAAGGTAGGGAGACATTATAATGAAGAAGCAGAAAGAGCCTCTGATATCCGAGAGCTGTGAGCTCAAGTCTTATCTTTGCTGCTCACCTGCTCTGTGACCTCAGCTGAGTCACCTAACCTCCCTGTGCCTCAGTTTCTCTCTCTACCAAATGAGAATAACCACAGTCCCCCTCCCAAAGGGCTGCAGCAGCAAATGAAATGACTTCCTGCAGGTAGAATGCTTGACCCCATGCCTGGCCTACAGGAAGCACTCAAAATGCTTGTTGTCATTAGGTGGGACTCAGAGGGAGGGGGAGGAAAGCAGAAAGGATGCTCTAATGATTTCTGCTTCCGTTTCAGGGCCTCCCAGGTCTGCAAGGTCCTCCTGGGTTCTCTGGACCAAAAGGTCCCCCTGTAAGTGAGCAGATCTTGCGGGGGGGAGGGGGAGCCAGGCAGGGGGGAAACTCCGTATGTGTTTCAACTCTCTCACGCTTTGTCCCTCAGGGTCCCCAGGGGAAAGACGGGCTACCTGGACACCCTGGACAGAGAGGAGAATTGGTGAGCAACCCTTTGACCTCTGACCCTGGACCCCTGACCCTATTGGGCTCTTCATTTCTTCCACTCCATGATATTTTATTTTTCATTTATATTTTATTTAAAAAAAATTTTTTTTGGCCACATCTTGTGGCATGTGGGATCTTAGTTCGCTTACCAGGAATGGAACCTGCACCCCTTGCAGTGGATGCTCAGTCTTAACCACCGGAGCACCAGGGAAGTCCCATGACACCTTCTTTCAATGCTTCTCCTCAGGGTTTCCAAGGTCAGACAGGCCCACCTGGACCAGCTGGTGTCGTGGGTCCTCAGGTCAGAGTGGATCCCACAGGTCTCCCCAGTTTTGCACCAGTTCGGGGATACTTGGGGGGAGGGGAGGTGGTGATCCCAGACAGAACCACTACCCGAGGCCACCTCCATTCAAGATGAGCCTTCTTCTTCTCCAGGGAAAGACAGGAGAAGCAGGGCCTCTGGGTGAGAGGGGACCCCCAGGGCCCCCTGGACCTCCTGGTGAACAAGGTCTTCCGGGCCTGGAAGGCAGAGAGGGGGCCAAGGTGAGACCACCACCCCATGGGACATCTTGGTTGAGTGACCCCAAAGATCCTGGAATGGCCTCACTGTCATCTCCAGGCTCAGCATCAACCCTGGGGGGGAGGGGACCCAGACTCACAGATTGAGGGGAGACGCCCTCTCCTCCACAGTCTGACTCCCCTCCCCTGGACTCCTGCAGGGGGACGTGGGACCACTGGGACCCCTCGGGAAGGAAGGGCCCCCTGGACCCAGAGGTTTCCCTGGTCCCCATGGAGCCCCTGGGGACCCGGTAAGTATGGTTTGCATGTGCCTGGCAGGGCTGTGAAGTGGAGAAAGAAAGAGGGTCTCAGGAGGGACATGGCCATAGCATCCTGACCATGGAGGAGGAGGGATGGATCCCTGAACCTCAGTGCCAGGAAGGGGGTGGGAACTCTGAGCCCCCCAGAGTAAACACAGGACCTGGGGGCACTTTGGGGGGGGGTCTCTCTCTTTCTGGGGAAGCAAGTCATGGGGGCTTGTGGATCTTAGTTTCCTGTCCAGGGATTGAGCCCAGACTCTCAGCAATGAGAGCACAGAGTCCTAACTACTGGACTACCAGTGAATTACCTTTGGGGATCTCTTGACTATGAATCATCTCTTCCTTAGGGACCAACTGGTTTAAAGGGTGACAAGGGCCCCCCGGGTCCTGTCGGTGCCAACGTAAGTATAAACCCACCTGCTATGGGGGGTGGGTAGGGTGGAGGGGTCTCAAGATATCTGGGAAGCTGGGTGTGGTCATGATCATGTCCAGCTATTTTGGGAGCCAAACAGGCTTGAGTCACATTCCTGTCTGCCACTCACTGGCCAGGCAGTCTATCATTCCACCAGCCTCAGTTGGTTTGTCTGTAAAATAGTCCCACCTCTAGGTTGTCAACCTCAATTTGATCTGTCCAACACATACTTATTTGCATGCCAGACCTTACCGTTTAAATGTGGGCTCTAGTTCCCTGACCAGGAATCAAACCTGTGCCCTCTGCATTGGAAGGGCAAAGTCTTAACCACTGGACCTCAGGGAAGTTGGACATGAGCCCCTTTAAAAACCTCCTTTCTCCTCGAGCTTACTACTATCTAGTCAAGAAGATAATGGATCAGTGGCGGTGAATGCCACAAAGTCAAATAACACAGACCAGTGGGGGGCAGGGAAGAGCCCTTAAGTAGTCTGGCCAGGGGACTTTCCTGGAGGTGCAGTGGTTAAGGCTCCATGCTTCCAGTGCAGGGGGCGCTGGTTCAATTCCTTGTGGGGGAACTAAGATCCCACATGCCACTCACCAAAAAATAAAATAAATAAAAAAGCTGACTAGGGAAAGTCTCCTGAGAAGATGACATTTCAGTTGAGACCTGAGGAAAGAGCCATGTGGTTGGCTAGGAGAAGAGTGTGTGCCAGGCAGAGGGAACAGCGTGTGCAAAGTCCTGAGGCTGGAGGAAGCTGTGAGAGAGGCCGGTTGGAGGGAAGTGAGTGGGAGGAGGCGAGGGCAGGGAGGAGATGGGGGCAGGTCGCGCAGGGCCTTGTGGAGAGCTTTTTTTCTACAAGTGAGGTGGGAGCCTTGGAGGGCTGCGGGCCGAGGAGGTCACGTGCTCTGACTTGGATGTTCACAGCGCCCCCTGGCCGCTGTGTGGGGAACAGCCTGGATTGGTGGTAACCACCTAACTCAGGCTGCTTGCAAACCCTCCAATAAATGAGATCTCCTGTTATTGCTCTCATTCCTGACCCTCCACCCCTGTTTTCAGGGATCCCCTGGGGAGCGTGGTCCTGTAGGCCCAGCAGGGGGCATTGGGCTTCCTGGTCAAAGTGGAGGCCAAGGCCCTGTGGGCCCCACAGGCGAGAAGGGTTCCCCGGTAAGTTCCTACCCCCTCCATTCATCCCCAAGGACCAGCCCTCCACATACCAGGACCGCATTTCTGCCCTGACTCTTTCCACTCCCCCTAACAGGGTGAACGTGGCGCCCCTGGCCCCACTGGTAAAGATGGGATCCCCGGACCCCTGGGACTTCCTGGACCCCCTGGAGCTGCGGGGCCTTCTGGCGAGGAAGGGGATAAGGTGAGAGAGAGGCAGAGGGAGGGGTTGGGGGAGGACAGGGGAAGAGGGAGGCTGGGTCATCCCTCATCCTGTTTCCTCTGCAGGGAGAAGTGGGTGCCCCCGGTCACAAAGGCAGCAAAGGTGACAAGGGAGATGCGGTGAGTGGGGGACCCCAGAGAAGGAGCTGGTCTTTGGGGAGGGCTAAAAGGGGTATTGAGAGGGTGGGCAGGGGAGTGGGTCATGGGGTTTCCTGCCTTCTTGAGCCCCATCTTGACACTCGCAAGTAACAGAAGTCACTTAAGCTACCCAGAATAAAGGGGCCAACTGCGTTCCCAACTGCGCTCCAGGAATTCAGTCTCAGTGCCCGTCACCTGGAAGCCAGCTCAGTCCTGGGAAATTGATGGGACTTTGGGGCCAACGTTCTGATGGGCCAAGCTTGTGAGAGATGCTGTGTCTGGTCCCATGAGTTGGTGGCTAGGAAGACAGGGTTGTGGGGAGGGAAATGCTGTTTCCTCATGGGGTGGGCAGTGGACAGGAGTGCAGTGATTGATGTCACTAGTGTTCCCCCTTCATCTTTTTTTTACAGTTAAAAAAAATTTTATTTATTTGGCTGCACTGGGTCTTAGTTGCTGCTTATGGGATCTTTGATCTTCGTTGGGGCCTGTGGGATCCAGTTCCCTGACCAGGGATTGAATCCTGACCCCCTTGGGAGTGCAGAGTCTTAGTCACTGGACCACCAGGAAAATTCCCCACCTGCGACCTTAATCTTAATCCTGAGGATTTATTGACTCTGTTCCCTCCTCCAGGGCCCACCTGGACCAACGGGGATACGGGGTCCGGTGGGACACCCAGGCTCCCCGGTGAGTACTCCCAGCTTTGTGGCCCTCCTCTGGATCCCTCATGGGAAGGGACAGTGCTCTTCAATGTGAACAGGCCCCAGTTCAACCCCAACCCCTGCCCCTTCGTGCTAATGCTTAATTCAAACTCATCCCAGAATCTGACTCAGTCTTGACCTCAACCCCCAAACTCCATCACAGCCCTAATTTTAACGCAACTTGTGACCTTAACCTCAATCCCAACTCAGACCTTCTCTTCACATCCAGCTTTAGCCGAACCTGACCCAGTCCTACCCTTGACCCCAGTCCAGACCCACCCTCCAATACTGACCCCAAACCTGAGCTCCAATTCTGAATTTGCCTCAGACCTGAGCTCAAGCCCAACCCTACCTCTCAACCCCACTTGGACCTTAATTGACCTCAGCTTGACCCTGACTCTCCACCAAGGCTCATCTCAAAACTTTGACTCAGTCCTGGATTTCATTCCTAAACCCTGACCCTTAACCTGCACCCCTAGCTTCAGACCCGACCCTGACCCTCCCCAAACTTCATTCGAACCTTGAACTTCCATCCTGACTTTGACCTTGAGCCTAACTCCAACCCTTGACACAGACCCTAACTGTATCCTGCCCTGTCCTCCTTCCAGGGAGCAGACGGGGCTCAGGGACGCCGAGGACCCCCAGGCCTCTTTGGGCAGAAAGGAGATGATGGAGTGAGAGGCTTCCCTGGCATGATTGGTCCTCCTGGCCTACAGGTGGGTGTCTGAGTTTGAGGGTATGGCCTCTGGTCTTCCCCACTTTGTGCCCCAATTTTGCTTCTTTGCTCCACAGGGAATGCCAGGCCCTGCTGGAGAAAAGGGAGAAGTTGGAGATGTAGGGTCCATGGTATGAACTATGGGGGAAATGGGAGGAGTGGTAGGGCAGGGTTGGCCATCAGACTGATTTGGGGGGTCAAGGGCACATTGTTTGAAGGATCACGTGGGTCACCAGTATCAAGGGTGGTGTTTGTGGTTTGTTGTTCAGTAGCTCAGTTCTGTTGGACTCTTTGTGACCCCTACGGATTGCAGCACGCCAGGCCTCCCTGTCCTTCACTGTCTCCCTGAGTTTGCTCACACTCATGTCCATTGAGTCAGTGATGCCGTCCAACCATCTCATCCTCTGTTGCTCCCTTCTCTTGCTTGGAGCTTTCTGAGGGGCCATGAGGTCACTGGATGCTATTCTGACTGTCCCGTAGGGTCCCCACGGAGCCCCAGGCCCTCGGGGTCCCCAGGGCCCCAGCGGATCAGAGGTGAGGACTTGGGGGGAGGGCCTCGGGAAGCCTCAGGACATCATGTTCCCAAGAAGGGGCTGTTGGAATCCCTCCATCCCACCTGTACCCCTCGTTGTCTCTCCAGGGTCCTCCAGGGTTGCCTGGGGGAGTTGGTCAGCCCGGAGCTGTGGGTGAGAAGGTGAGAGAGAACCAGGGGCTGCCCAGGGTCAGGGAGGCTCAACCAGTTCTGCCTGGTTGTGGGGGGCGGTGGCAGTTCTGGCTGCCAGGAGGGGACCCCTCCTTACTTCCACTTTGCCTCCCGCAGGGTGAGCCAGGAGAGCCTGGAGACCCAGGACCCCCAGGGACTCCAGGCATCCCAGTGAGTGATTTTGTTCTGGGCCCCTGCACCCATCTCAGGGAATCCCTGACCCTTGGGCATCTTGGGCCCCTGTGACCTCTGGGCAGCCCTAGGTCACTCACGGACCCCAGACCTATGGGCATCCCCAGTTATCTTAATGACAGAGACCTGAAAGGTGTCAGGGTTGCTACATCAAGTTCTCTAGGTTGTATACTGGGCAAGGGTGCAGAGTTGAGGGGGCAGGTGGGGCTCAGATCTAAAGCGCAAGCCCTGGCTTGAAGATGAGCTGCCCAGAGGGGATCTCTCTTTTTTCCTTTTAAAAATATTGATTCATTTATTTGTTTGGCTGTGTCCAGTGTTAGTTGGGACACGGGAGCTTTGTTGGGCCATGTGCGATCTTTCCTTGGGGTGCACAGACTCTCTAGTTGTGTCGTGAGAGTTCAGTAGTTGTAGCACGTGGGATTAGTTGCTCCACAGCGTGTGGGATCTTAGTTCTCCGACCATGGATTGAACTTGTGTTCCCTGCATTGCAAGGCGGATTCTTAACTACTGGACCACTAGGGAGGTCCTGGGCTCTCTTTTCTGATTCACCCCAGAGTGGCACATGGGTTAGCCCAAACTTGTCCATGACCTCTGGTCAACTGGATCACCCTGACCCTTGACTCCTATAAATCCTAGATTCCTCTGACCCTTGGGCAGTCTAGGCTACTTTGACCCCTAACCCCAGGAAAGTCCCAGGCCATGCAGATTCCTTAATTCAGGTATGCTAACCTTGACCCCTGGAGAGTTCAGGCTACTCTGACCTCTGACCTCTGTTTCTGCAAAGGGCCCCAGAGGAGAAGTTGGTGAAAAAGGGGATGCAGGCCCATCTGGGGCTGCTGGACCCCCAGGCAAGAAAGGTCCCCCTGGAGAGGATGGAGCAAAGGGGAACATGGTGAGTCCTGGGGCACATGGAGGCCGAGACCCGGGGAGGGGCATATGTATCAATTCGAACCTGCTCCCCAACTTCCAGCCAGGGATCCCGTGTGCTGATTCCACAAGCAATCCAGAACGGGGCTGAGTGAATGAATGATTGAATGAAAGAATGAATCAGTGTAAACATACAGTGGTAATCGGTCATGGCAGCAGGAGAAACTTGCTTCCACATGGAGTCATTCTAACAGTGCTGGAAAGGTCAAAGTTGAAACTGATGTGGGATCAGGGTGGGCTGATTGGGATTTGCCATCAGGGCAGAGGTTGAGCCCCTCCTGCCATGGCGATGGGACTCAGGGTGGGCAGGGAGGGTGGTGAGGGGCTTCAGAGTCTGAGGGACCTTGATTTGAAATTCAGCACCCCACCCCTTCCCGGGTCCCCTCTCTGATTTTTATCTGTGAATCCCAAGCTGGGAGGATGCAGTGTAATGATTCATGGAACATTTTTAGCTCCTGTTAAACACCAGAATGTTCCTTCTAGCAGGGCTGAGGTTTTGTGTTTCTTTACTAATGTATCCCCAGCAATCAGAACTGTGTCTGAGGACAGCTGAATGAATGAATAAATGGATGAATGGATGAATGCTCCATCATTCAGAGATACGATTTTTCATCTTTTTGTGTTCCAGGGCCCCACAGGGCTCCCAGGAGACCTAGGCCCCCCTGGAGACCCTGGAGTTTCGGTGAGCGTGACCCCCCTTCCTCAAAAGCCCAGCATATTCCCTATTCTGTCCCCAATCTCATCACAGACCTGGGCAGTGTCGATTAAGCAAAAAACCTCCACTTTCCTCCAAGCATCACCCCAACATTCTCCTGTGCCCTCATGACCCCACCCAACTTCATTCCTACCACAGGGTCAAGATGGTCCCCCAGGGGAGAAGGGAGACCCTGGAGATGTGGGGGGACCGGTGAGTAGGGGAACAGAGGAGGTGGTGCCTAAAGAGGGGTGTTGGGGCAGGTGATTGGGTGAATTGAAGGCCAGGAGAATGGGTTAATGAGGTCCCCAGGGCTCCCAGAGATGCATCTACTTCGTACCATGAATGTGAGCAGCTTGAAGGAGGAGGCAGGGGGAGGGAGGGATGGCTGGTGCTGGGGTGATGTTTGGGGAAGGCTATCTTCCCATCAAAGGCAGCCTGAAACTGTCATCCTTGACTCCCGTGCTGGTTACAATCTCCATAGGGTCCACCTGGCGCTTCTGGGGAGCCCGGTGCCCCTGGGCCTCCTGGTAAAAGGGTGAGTGATGATACCCCACCTCTGGCTCTAACTTGGTTCCACTCATTCTCATAGGCCCCCCTTACCTCCACAAGCCCTCCCTCATACCTGGAGGCCCCCACTCATCCCTACAAGCCCTCCACTCACCATCACAACCCCCTGCTTAGCTCACAGCCCCCTACTCAGCTCACAGCCCCCTACTCACACTTTCTCCCCTCAGGGTCCTTCTGGTCGCATGGGTCGAGAAGGCAGAGAAGGAGAGAAAGGTGCCAAGGTGAGTTCCCCCTGGCCAAGAGAGGATCCTTTTATTTTTGGCTGCGTTGGGTCTTCATTGCTGTGTGTGGGCTTTCTCTAAGTTGCAGCAAGTGGGGGCTACCCTCTAGCTGTGATGCTCAGGCTTAGCTGCCCTGCAGCATGTGGGATCTTCCCAGAGCAGGGATCAAACCCGTGTCCCCTGCATTGACAGGTGGATTCTTAACCACTGGACCACCAGGGAACTCCCAGGGAGCGGTCCTTGTCCTGCCCGTTGGTCAACAGTTGGGCCAGCAGAATGGGGAGGGACCTGTGACCACCACAGTTGCCCCAATTTCTCCCCACTCCCTGATGGTTCTTGGCTGGAAGGTCAGGAGGCAGGCTCCCCCTGGTTCTCTCTGCCTCCTCCCTTCCACCTTGCTCCTTTTCAGGGGGAACCAGGTCCTGATGGGCCCCCAGGGAGGACAGGCCCAGTGGGGGCTCGAGGGCCCCCTGGACGTGTTGGGCCTGAGGGTCTTCGTGGGATCCCCGGACCTGTGGTGAGTGGACTGGGAACTGGGATGGGGTTGGGGGTGGGATCAGGCCCTCCCTCTGTGCTCGCTTCTTGTAATTTATCATCACAGTTGGGAGGAGCTGACCCTGGTCGGGGTGGGAGGGGGATGCCACATGGAGTTCTGGCAGAGTGCAGCCCCCTCATGTTCTATTTTGCCCTAGGGTGAACCAGGCCTTCTGGGACCTCCTGGACTGTTAGGCCCTCCTGGTCCCCTGGTAAGAGACTTCTTCATCCCTGAGGTCCCAGCACTGAGAATCACACTGGGCATCCATCCAGTGACCATCTAGTGATCTTGGGTACTGATAGTACTGACTGACCCCTCACTGACTATCCTTCTGATGGTCCACCCTGACCGACTATACTAACCATCTCTTCAGATCACTCATCTTGGTGGTCTACACTGACCAAACTGACCATCTATCTTAATAGTCTACACTGACTACCCACACTGATGTTTACTACAGATCATTCATCTTGGCCATCCTCCAAAAGACCCCTCCATTCATCTCTCATCATCTCTCTTCTCTCCTGACCATCCCCATGACCACTTCCCTGGTAATTCCATTTGAAATCTAGATAATTTCCCGTTTGACCATCCCCCAGTCACTCACATGAGACTTTCTGTTTGAGACTCATGAACTGACCCTAGGGCTTCCCAGGTAACTGAAACAGTGAAGAATCTGCCTGCAATGCAGGAGACCTGGGTTCAGTCCCTGGGTTGGGAAGATTCCCTGGAGGAGGGCATGGCAATCCACTCCAGTATTCTTGCCTAGAGAACCCCGTGGATAGAGGAGCCTGGTGGGCTACAGTCCATAGGGTTGCAAAGAGTCAGACACCACTGAGTGACTAACACTTTTCTCTTTCAACTGATCCTAACTCTCCTTCCAGGGGCCCTCTGGCCTCCCAGGGCTGAAGGGAGATGCTGGCCCCAAGGGGGAAAAGGTAAGGATGCCTCTTTTTATTCTTCTTCTCCCCCAGCTACCTCCTTCTCCTCCACCTTTACTTCCCTCCGTAGCCAGAGGGCTAGGAGATTGGGGTCTCCTCTGCTCCCAAACTCACTACCCCAAGGCTGGAAGGGAACTGTCTTTCAACTCCCCATCCCCATTCTTCCCCTACATGTGTCTTTCATATCCTCCAGGGCCACATTGGATTAATGGGTCTCGTTGGCCCCCCTGGGGAGGCTGGTGAGAAAGGGGATCAGGGGTTGCCAGGAGTGCAAGGCTCCCCTGGCCTCCAGGGAGAACCGGTGAGTGTGTCTCCTGCCCCAAGAGGGAAAACTGTGTTTGAAGGGGTTAGGAAAGCAGAAATGGGGCTTGATTGGGTGTGGGGGATAGGGAAGCCTGGGTCTCGAACAATAGGGATTGTGTCTGGGGAAAAGGGGATGCTCTATCTGGGGGACTTGAAGGTTGTGTCTGGGGTTGAGGGTCTTCTTTTGAGGGGACTTGTCTGGGGGATGTGTCTGGACCATATGGATGAACCCCATCAATGATGACTCTGATGTCCTTTCCCCAGGGTTCCCCTGGTCCCATTGGCTCTCTGGGCCACCCGGGGCCCCGAGGCGTGGTGGTGAGTATGAGGGGTTTGTGCGGGCGGGGGGTCACCCTGTTGGGCCATCCAGCAGTCCAAGCCCCCCCATCTCTACCCCACAGGGTCCGCCAGGACAGAAAGGCTCAAAGGGGTCCCCGGTAAGTAGTCACTGCTCCCTTGGGCTCTCACCTCCCAACTCCCCAGCCCCCTTCAATGTGCCAGAACCCTCAATGCCTTTGGGTGCATTCATTTATTTATTCAGTCAGTCAGGCACTCGACTATTTCTTCAACACCTACCATTGTATTTTATCACATCTAAGATGTCATCGTTGTAAGGTGCGCCATTGTTTTATGAACTGCTACAGAAGAAAATAGTTTTGCCAAGTAAATGATGACTTGTCGTAGATGTTAAGATGTTGATTTCAGAGATGTTCAAATATGGAAAGAAAATTTGCATTTTATGCTTGGGGCTGAAAATTGCACGTCCTTCCTTCAGTGGGATGTGTGTGTGTGTGTGTGTGTGTGTGTGTGTGTGTGTGTGTGTGTGTGTGTTGGCAGGCAGGGGTCTCCATAGACAGAGTTCACACCCAAGTGACTTCTCCCTGCAGGGATCCCAAGGTCCTCGTGGAGACACCGGCCCCCCAGGTCCTCCTGGTCCCCCGGTAAGATCCCCATGGGGCTCTGTCCGACTGTCTCCCCCGGTCCCTCAGTGACTAGCAGTGGGCAGAGCACACACCATGTGTTCGGGGATTGCAGGCGGGAAGGGAGGTGGCTCAAAAGCTGAAGGAGGATCTGGGCTGTGTGTAGGGGCTTGGGGGGACCTCCATGGGGGCTCTGGTTGAATTTTGTCTGTCCATCTTTCTGGCCTTTCTCTGTCTCTACCTCAAAATGTTGTTTCACTATTTTATCTTTATTTTTGTCTTCCGGGCTTCTCTCCGTCTCTCTCTCCTTTGCCTGACTGTGGTTCTGACTTTTTACTCTCTCCACTTCCCATCTCTGAGCCTTTCTGTCCGTCTCCTTCCCGTGTCTCCCTCTGTCTCTGATTGTCCATGTCCCCGCTCTCTGTCTGTATCTCTCCCTACCCTTTTTCCTCTCCTCACACCCCTGTCTTTCTGCCTCCCACATCTCTCATTTCTGCCTGTCTCTCTCCCTGTCTCTTCCTCCTGCCGTCCTCCTCTCCCCCATCCCCACCTCTGCCCAGGGTCCCTCTGCGGAGCTGCACGGGCTGCGCCGGCGCCGACGTTCCCTGCCGGGCTTGGGGACCCCGGAGGGCGGCCTGGAGGAGGTGCTGGCCTCGATGGAGTCGCTGAGCTTCGAGATAGAGCAGCTGCGGCGCCCTCCCGGCACGGCTGAGCGCCCCGGCCTCGTGTGCAAAGAGCTGCACCGTAGCCATCCGCATCTGCCCGACGGTGAGGTCCCGCCCCTCCCCCGGCGGGCGGGGAGCCGTGGGATCCAGCCCCCGGCTCATCCTCTCCCCACTGGCTCTGCGGCAGGGGAATACTGGATCGATCCCAATCAAGGCTGCGCGCGGGATGCGCTCAGGGTGTTCTGTAACTTCACGGCAGGAGGAGAAACCTGCCTCTACCCAGACAAGAAGTTTGAGACCGTGAGTACCTGCGTAGGGGGCTGGGAGGGGTTGGTGGAAGGAGGGACTGGAAAATATCTCACTCATACTTCACCGCTCCCCAACCCGCCCCACACCAGGAGTTGACTGGGATTTTATTTTCCCTTCAACCGACGTCTGTTGAGCACCTTCTGTATGCCAAAGTCCTTTAAATGCTGGGGTTACAGCAGAGAATCTAAAACAAACCAAACAAACTTAAAAAAAAAACTGCTTTGCTTTGTTTTATGGAGCTCATTTTCTATGGGGAAAGACAGATAAGAAAAAATAGTAAAGAAATCAATAATAGCGGTGCACCTTGCAATAGTGGGAGGTATGTGCCAGCCCTAAGCACTCAGCCGCATTAACTTACTGAGTGCCAGCCACTGATGGGGTCATTCTATTATTATCCCTGAAATAGATAACCAACAAGAACCTATTGTACAGCTCAGGGAACTATACTCAACATCTTGTTATAATTTATAAGGGGAGAGAGGGTTTCCCTGGTGGTTCAGTGGCAAAGAATCCACCTGCTAAGCAGGAGATCTGAGTCAGATCCTTGGGTCAGGAAAATCCCTAGAAAAAGAAATGACAACCCACTCCGGTATTCTTGCCTGGGGAATCCCATGAACAGGGGAGCCTGGTGGGCTGCAGTCCATAGGGCTGCAAAAGAGTTGGACACAACTGAGGGACTAAACAACACCAACATCGGGGCAAAGAATCTGAAAAAAAAAAAGATATATGTGTATAACTGAATCACTTTGTTGTATACCTGCAACTAATACAACATTGGAAATCAGCTCTATTTCAATTTAAAAAAATTCCATTATCATCCCCCAGATAGGGAAACGGAGGCACAGAGAAGGACAAGATTACCCATGACCATCTGGCCCTTGTCTCAGCCCTTAACCACCCACCTACACTGCCTCCTAACCTGCTCTCTTATAGGTCCCATGGGTTCACTGCCCTCCACCTGGTCCCCCAGAAATCCTGGGGTTCTCCATCAGGGACCCTAACAGTCTCTGACACCAAGAACCAGGCTCAGCCGTAGAGAGCAGTGGGTGAGCAGTGAGCCTCTGGACTCTGGGCTGCTTGGGTCGGAATCCAGATCTGATATCTCAGTTTTTCCATCTGTAAAGTGGGGGCTCAAGAAAGTATGTAACTCACAGGGTAGCTGTGCAGTTGTGGGACCAGGACACATATCAGATGACACTGATAAAGCTCTGACTGTGTGCAGTGGTGTGTTAGTACCTCCTGGGGCTTCCCTGGTGGCTCAGACGGTAAAGAATCTGCCTGCAATACAGGAGACCCAGGTTTGATCCCTGGTCTGGGAAGATCCCTGGAGAAGGGAATGGCTACCCACTCCAGTGTTCTTGCCTGGAGACGTCCATGGACAGAGGAGCCTGGTGGGCTACCGTCCATGGGGTTGGACATGACTGAGTCACTTGACTCACACTATTTGTTAATATCTCTGCTGCAAGTAAACACTTAGCATAGGGCCTGCAAAAGTGCACAGTAATGTTCTTCTTCTTTTTTTAATTAATTTACTTTTGGCGGCTCTGGGTCTTCGTTGCTGTGTGTGGGCTTTCTCTAGTTGTGGTGAGCGGGAGCTGCTGTTTGTCGTGGTGCACAGACTTCTCATTGCTGTGTCTTCTCTTTCTGAGGAGCACGGGCTCTAGGCGGACAGACTCAGTAGTTGTGGCCCACAGGCTCATTAGTTTGGCACACTGCGGCATGTGGCATCTTCCCAGACCAGGGATTGAACCTGTATTCCCTGCCTTGGCAGGTGGATTCTTAACCACTAGACCACCAGGGAACTCCCAAGGGGTGTGTTGTTAAAACATCACCATTGGACACCCAAGGCTTTGATCCTCAGGGGGCTTCGAGGAGAGAGTGTAGGGCAGGCTCCTGGAAGTTATCTCACCTCCGGGGAGAGGTGGGAGCCGGAGCATTTATTCACCAACTCTTGTCAATCATCAGTGGAGGAGACCTCAGAAGTCAGAAACCCCCAGCCTCTTGGATCTGCCCTGGGCACCAGCCAAGCCCAGTCCCACAGCCAGAGAATGGTCTAAGAGTTCCTGATATTTATAGTCAGTAGATTTCTTTTTATTCATTTAGTTGCACTGGATCTTAGTTGCAGCATGTGAGATCTAGTTCCCTGACCAGGGATTGAACCCAAGCCTCCTGCATTGGGAGTGCGGAGTCTTAGCCTCTGGACCACCGTGGAAGTCCCCTACAGTCAGTAGCTTTCAATGTGAGGTGGCAAATGCAAAATTGACATGTTGCCAGCTCCCCCCCCCACCCCATCCCAGGGCACCTGTTACACTCTTCCCTCTGTCCCCCAGGTGAAACTGGCCTCTTGGTCCAAAGAAAAGCCAGGTGGCTGGTACAGCACATTCCGTCGAGGGAAAAAGGTGAGTTGCCTGCAAAGCCAGGGTGGGGATGGTATAAAAATTGGTGTAAACCAGCATGGGGAATTGGAGGAGGCGAGATGAACAGGATAGCCTCACCTCTGGCTTTATGCTGATCATAGGCTTGCGGGGGGAGGGAGGCGGGTGTGGCAGCATCAGATGTGTGATGTGGGGGGAAACACAGCGCATGGTGGTGATCTAAAGGCAGTGCTGGGAGGACCTGAAGGCTTCCTGAGGGAAGTCACAGCTCAGCTGAGGTCTAAGGAATTAACTGGTTTGCAAGTTTGGGAGGACAAGGTAGGGTGTTCTGGAGAGATGGGACAGCATATACAAAGGCCTAGAGTCAAGAGAAAGCTTGGTAAACTAAAAGAAGAAAAAGCGACTTGCTCTGCTCTAGAGAGAGTGAAGGGGAATGTGGTAGGAGAAGAGGTTGGGGAGGTAGGTGAAAGCTAAGACCACCTCCTCAGAAAGACCTATAGGCAGTAGGGAGCCATGGAATGTGTTTAAGTGAGAGGGACCGAGCTTCAATTTCTATGATAGGAAAATGCCTCTGGGCTGCTGGTGGTGGTTGTGGGGAAGTTGGAGGCTGGGAGACTCAGGAGGAGACTGATGTCTTGGTTTAGAAAGGCAAGGAAGGGAAGAGGCTGCAGCTGGTGGCATGGGGTATGAAGAGCAAGGAATGGGTTAGAACGTTATCTAAGAGGGCAAGTCAAACTAGTACAGCCACTATGGAAAACAGTGTGGAGATTTCTTAAAAAACTGGAAATAGAACTGCCATATGACCCAGCAATCCCACTTCTGGGCATACACACTGAGGAAACCAGATCTGAAAGAGACACGTGCACCCCAATGTTCATCGCGGCACTGTTTATAATAGCCAGGACATGGAAGCAACCTAGATGCCCATCAGCAGACGAATGGATAAGGAAGCTATGGTACATATACACCATGGAATATTACTCAGCCGTTAAAAAGAATTCATTTGAATCAGTTCTAATGAGATGGATGAAACTGGAGCCCATTATACAGAGTGAAGTAAGCCAGAAAGATAAAGAACATTACAGTATACTAACACATATATATGGAATTTAGAAAGAGGGTAACGATAACCCTATATGCAAAACAGAAAAAGAGACACAGAAGTACAGAACAGACTTTTGAACTCTGTGGGAGAAGGTGAGGGTGGGATGTTTCGAAAGAACAGCATGTATATTATCTATGGTGAAACAGATCACTAGCCCAGGTGGGATGCATGAGGCGAGTGCTCAGGCCTGGTGCACTGGGAGGACCCAGAGGAATCGGGTAGAGAGGGAGGTGGGAGGGGGGATCGGGATGGGGATTACGTGTAACTCTATGGCTGATTCATGTCAATGTATGACAAAACCCACTGAAATGTTGTGAAGTAATTAGCCTCCAACTAATAAAATAAAATTAAAAAAAAAAATAAGAGGGCAAGTCAATAGAACCTAGTTAATTGATGAGATGGCAAGTCAATAGGACCTATCAATAGTAATGATGAGATAGAGGGGAGGAAAGGAAAGAGAGAGAGATGATGCCCAGGTTCCTGGTTTGAAGAACAGATGTCTAGTGAGATTCTGAGATGTACAAATGGGAAGAGGATCAGGTTTAAGCTGTAGTGGGGGATCTTGGGTCCATTTGGGATTTGTTTATGTAACATATATGTGTATGCTAAGCACTGGGAACATAGCGGCAAAGAAAACACATCGCTGACTTCATGAAGTTGATATTCTATTGGAAATGGGACCAAGGCAGCAGACAGACAATAACCAAGGAAGCAAAGCTACCACATAATGTCAAGTGGTATATGGGTTTGGGTTCCCCTAAAACAGACCCGAGACTCAATTGCGAGGGGTTTATCTGAGCTGTGAGTCCAGAAAACATAAATCAGGAAATGTGAAACGATACAGGGAAGAGAAGGAAGCCAAAAAAGATGTGTTACCGGGCTAGTTATCTCAACCCAGTGATAACTTAATAATATATTTTATGTAGCCCAATATATCCAAAATATTGTCGTATCAATATAAAGATTACTGAAGCATTTTCAACTTTTTCCCTGTGAGTTCTTCAGAGTCTGGTGCATATTTTACATTTATAGCACATCATGATTTTGGTACTAAATTTCCTTGGAAATACTTAGATTGCATAAAACCTGCAGTTGAAAAAGTAGATTTGCATCTTCAAGTTGTTCTAAACCTCAGTTTTCTGATAAATGGATTGAGGCTCAGGTGTTAGTTATAAATTAAATAAAGTTAAACATTTTTTTAATTAAATAATTTAAATAGATGGACCCAGAGGTTATCACACTATGCATAGTAAATCAGAAAAGACAAATATCAGATGATATCACTTACATGTGGAAGCTGAAATATGACACAAATGAGCTTATTTACAAAACAGAAATAGACTCACAGACATAGAAAACCAAATTATGGTTGCCAGAAGGGAAAGGGAAAAAGGGATATATTAGAAGCTTGGGATTAACATGTACACACTATACACTACTATGTATAAAATAGATAAAACAATGAGGACATATTGTATAGCACAGGGAACTATGTATTCAGTATCTTGTAGTAAACTGTAATCGAAAAGAATGTGAAAAAGAATATATGTATATATATGTGTATTTATTTATCTATATACATATATATATACATATAACTAAATCACTTTGCTATAAGCCTGAAACTAACAGCATTGTAAATCAACTATACTTCAATTTTTGAGAAATGAGTGCCAAAAAAAATTAAAATTTAACCAACAATGTGAAAAGTCTGTCAGTCCCACCAGCCACAATTCAAGTGCTCAATAGCCACACATGCCTAGGGGCTTGCAGGAGAACCGGGGAGGAGCAGGTGGCTGGTGGGGCAGCCAAAGAGGAAGACTTGGCAGAAGGGGCGGGTGGGCAGTGGGTAGAGATCCTGGGAGGCGGGGACCTCGGAAAGAGTCGAGGCCATGACACATCCTCACTCCCTCTTTGTCCCACCCCCAGTTCTCCTACGTGGATGCCGATGGGGCCCCCGTGAGTGTGGTGCAGCTGACCTTCCTGAAGCTGCTGAGTGCCACGGCCCGCCAGAGCTTCACGTACACCTGCCAGAACTCAGCCGCCTGGCTGGACGAAGCTGCAGGTGACCACAGCCGCTCTGCCCGCTTCCTCGGGGCCAATGGGGAGGAGCTGTCCTTCAATCAGACAGCAGCTGCCACCATCAAGGTCCCCTCCGATGGCTGCAGGGTAAGGAAGAGGGCAGGGACTGGCCAGATTTGGGGGGGAAGCCTGTGATTACTCCCCTCCCCCTGACTCACACATCATCCGTGTCTTCCCGTGCCAGCTCCGGAAGGGACAGTCAAAGACCCTCTTCGAGTTCAGCTCCTCCCAAGTGGGATTTCTGCCCCTGTTGGACGTGGCAGCTGCTGACTTTGGCCAGACGAACCAGAAGTTTGGGTTTGAACTGGGCCCTGTCTGCTTTAGCAGCTGAGAGCTTCGTGGGCCGGGAGGGACAATGAGGGGCCACATTTGGTGCTGAGGCTTTGAAGCCGTCCTATTTATCGTCTCCTGGGACTGTGTGGAGCCAGGAAACGGTCTGCTCATCACGGTCAAACAATATTCCTTCTCCATTCCGGGGGGGTCTGGGGGCTGGACTACCCTGGTCCATGGGTCGGGTTTCTCTGCACTGCGCCCCGGCTGGCATAACTGTGGTCTGGCTCTTTCTCCCCTCGGGGCCCACCCATCACTCATCTCCGTCCCCTGCCCCCTCCCAAGCAATGAACTTCTAACTCAGAGCTGATGAATGCCCCCACCCACGCCTGCCTCCCACCCCCTCAGTGCTCCCGACACCTTTGGTGCTACCTTCCCCATAGTTAAGCACTGGATGTCTCCTGAACCCAGACCGGGATCCCTTTGCTCACTTCCTCTTTTCAGCTGGGTTCGCAGTGAAGGGACTGATGTCAGACTACGGAGGGAAGTGGGACTTCCCTGGACTGAGCTGTGTACTCCTTCTGCTGCCTCAGCCCAGCTCTGAATACTGTCTCCTTCCTTGCCTCCCCAAATACACCTTGCCAGGCCAGGTGGCCTGGGGACCAAGATGGCAGGGGTGGGGGGGAGCCAGGATTCTAATGGTGCTGCCCTATTTATACCTGGGTCTGTATTAAAAGGGAGAATCCCCTCTGTTGTATATTTAATCTGCTTCCTCCTTAGGGAAGGCTGGGATATGATGAGAGAAATTCTAGCATGATCCCCATCCCCCCACCCTAATTCCCACCACCACCACCCCCCCCCCCGCCCCCGCCACCACCCCCTGCCCCAGGCCATAGGGCATAATTGGCATCTCAAGTCTGAGAATAAATCAGTGAACTGTGTCCTGTCTGTGTCTTTCTTTCTTTTTAAATTTTCATTTATTTATTTTTAGTTTTGGCTGCCCTGGATCTTCATTGCTGTGCACGGGCTTACCCTAGTTGCAGTGAGCAGGGGGCTACTCTCCAGTCATGATGCCTGGATTTCTCATCACCGTGGCTTCTCTTATTCCAGAGCATGGACTTTAGCGCACACAGGTTCAGTAGTTTTGGCTTCTGGGCTCTAGTGTGTGAGAGTGTGGGATCAGTAGTTGGGGTGCATGGGCTTAGTTGTCCCGAGTCATATGGAATTTTCCCAGACCAGGGATAGAACCCATGTTGCCTGCGTTGCAAGGCAGATTCTTAACCACTGGACCACCAGGGAAGTTCCTCGTCTGTGTCTGTCAACTGATGCTCTCTTGGGGTCTGGCTTTTGTCTCACCCAAGGCATCTTGCAATCACTTGTCTTAATTAATTGTGCCTTTTGATAGAGGTAGCTTTGGGGATTCACGTGCATGCTCAATTGTGGTTGATTCTTTGCGACCTCATGGATTGTAGCCCACCAGGCTCCTCTGTCTATGGAATTCTCCAGGCAAGAATACTGGAGTGGGTTGCCATTTCCTCCTTCAGGGGATCTTCTCAACCCAGAGATTGAAGCCACACCTCCTGTGTCTCCTGCATTGCAGGTAGATTCTTTATCCCCTGAGCCATCAGGGAGGTGGGTTAAAGATGAGTCGGGTTGGAGGGTAGTTTGGAGTGAGTTGAGTCGGTCTGGGGATCCGTTGAGTTGGAGGTTGAAATGATGAGAGGATTGAGTTAAGGGTTTTAAATTGGATACTGGATTGAATTGAATTAGGGTTGACTTAAGAAGTAGATGGGCTTCCCTGATGGCTCAGAGGTTAAAGCGTCTGCCTGGAATGCGGGAGACCCCGGTTCGATCCCTGAGTTGGGAAGATCCCCTGGAGAAGGAAATGGCAACCCACTCTAGTACTCTTGCCTGGAGAATCCCATGGAGGGAAGAGCCTGGTAGGCTACAGTCCATGGGGTCGCAAAGAGTCGGACATGACTGAGTGCCTTCAGTAAGAAGTAGATTGAGTTGAGTGGAGGTGAGTAGGGATTATTATGAATTTGAGGTGGGGGATTACCTATTTGGGAAGTCAAAATGGGATCAGTTAAGATGAGTTGGATGTGGGATGACTTGTGTTGGGGATTGGATGTTGGGCTGAGGATTTTAACTTTGTTTTTGACGCGTACACCCTGCTTTATGTTTATTTAGTTTTGGCTGTACTGGGTGTCTGTTGCTGCACGCAGGTTTTCCCTCATTTCAGAGAGCAGGGGCTACTCTAGTTGCAGCGTGCAGGCTCCTCCTTGCAGTGGCTTCGCTTGTGGAGCAAAGGCTCTGGGACACACAGTCTTCAGTAGTTGTGGCACAGGGGGACTCTTGAGTTCTGGCTGTCAGGCCCTAGGGCATCCAGGCTTCTATATTTGGAGCACGTGGGCTCAGTATTTGGGCCTCACAGGCCTTAGAGAACGGGCTCCATAGTTGTGGCGCGTGGGCTCGTGGCTCTGCGGCATGTGGAATTGTCCCAGACCAGGGATTGCACCTACGTCCCCTGCACTGGCAGGCAGATTTTTATCCACTGCGCCACCAGGGAAGTCCCTGGGTTGAGGGTTTTGAAAAACAGATTGATTGGGAATTCCCTGGTGATTAAGTGGTTAGGACTTGGTGCTTTCACTGCTGTGGCCGAGGTTCAATCCCTGGAGGCGGAACTAAGATCCCACAAGCCACTGGCTTGAGTTGAGATGTAATGCACGTACCATCTAACTCACCCACTTAAAGTACATAATTAAATGGTTTTTAGGGTATTCACAGACTTGTGCAACATCACCACAATCAATTTTGAAACATTTTCATCACCTTGGAGAGAAATCCCATATCCATTAGCAGTCACTCATCATCTCCTCCAACCCTTTGAGTGGTAGAAAACCACTAATCTTCCTGTCCCTGTGGATTTGCCTGTTCTTGACATTTCCCATAAATGGAATCATACAACATATGGTCCTTTGTCTGGCTTCTTTCATTTAGCATAATTTCACAGTTCAAATTGCAGCGTGTATTAGAACTTCATTTCTTTTTTTTTTTTTTTCTTTTTTTTTTTTTTTAGAACTTCATTTCTTTTTGTTGTTGAATAATAATTTACTGCATTTTGTTTATCCATTCATCAGCGGATAGACATTATTGAGTTAGGAGTGATGGAGGGCTGGTGTGCATTAAGTTGGATCAGGTGGGATTGGGTGGGCAGAAGTAACAGGTTGGAGTAAGTTGCCTCTTCCAAACTAGGGCTTGCATGCATGCATGCTCAGTCATGTCTGACTCTTTGCCAGCCCATGGACTCTAGCCTCCCAGGCTCCTCTGTCCATGGGATTTCCCAGGCAAGAATACTGGAGTAGGTTGCCATTTCCTTCTCTGGGGGATCTTCCTGACCCAGGGATCAAACATGAGTCTTCTGCGTCTCCTGCATTGGCGGGTGGATTCTTTACCACTGAGCCATGTGGGAAACCCACACCAGGGCTTACTCTACTATTTCTGCCAGCAGGCTCTCTAAGGCCGCCTGGATCCATTTATTCATTCGATAAATGTTACTAAGAGTTCAAATTCTACGAAGAATGTTGATGCCCAGAGCATCATCACCTCTGGGCATTTATTTACTTATTCATTCATTTGTTTATTTCTGTGGCACTATTATTACTCAACACTAGGCATGTTTTTAGATGATGGGGATGAAAGAAAGATGTGGTATCTGCCCTTAAGATCTTACTCCTGCAGAAAGCAGATTCTACACAAATAGCAGTGTAATATGATTTCAGGTGGTAGTGGTTGTGGTGAGGGCTTCCCTGGTGGCTCAGATGGTAAAGAGTCCGCTGGGAAGATCCCCTGGAGAAGAGCATGGCAACCCTCTCCTGTATTTTTGCCTGGAGAATCCCATGGACTGTAGCCCGCCAGGCTCCTCTGTCCATGGGATCCAGAGTTGGACACGACTGAGTCACTAACGCTTTCACTTTCAATTGTTGTGAAGGAAAATCAAACAAGTTGCATGGATAGAGACTGATGGAGTGATGGCTTGTTTGAAACTGGTTGGTCAGATAAGGCTTTGCTGAGGAGCTGGTGTCTCAGCAGAGATCCGAAGGATGTGAGAGCAGAGCCATATGGAGGTTGTTTTGGCCACGTGGCTTTTGGGATTTCAGTCACGACCAGGGACTGAACGCAGGCCATGGCACTGAAAGCCCCAAATGCTAATCATTAGGCCACCGGGGAGTTCATCATGTGCAGTCTTAAGGAAGTATCTGACACACAGTGTAAGAACCCAGAAATCATCAAATACCCACGAGGGCTCTTGAGAGGATGGTGTTTCTCCCAGTCACCTCTTCTCTGGATGTGTGGCTTTTGCTGATTTCTTCATCCTGACTTCTATCAATCCAAACATTGACTTGGCCCTGCCTTCTTTTAGTTCCTCTCTCAAACATCTTTGACTCAGGAATGCATATGGTGGGCTTCCCTGGTGGTCCAGTGGTTAAGAATCTGCCTTGCAATGCAGGGGATGCAGGTTCAATTCTTGGTCCAGGGAAATCCCACATGCTGCAGAGCAACTAAGCCCATGTGCCACAAATACTGAGCCTGTGCTCTAGAGGCTGAGAGCTGCAACTACTGAAGCCCACGAACCTAGGGCGGGTGCTCCACAACAAGAGAAGACACGGCAGAGAAGCGCATGCACTGCAACTAGAGAGTAGCCTCCGCTTGCTGCAAAGAGAAAGTCTGCATGCAGCAACAAAGACCCACCACAACTAAATAAAATAAATAAATAAATGCATGTTTTAAGAAAAAAAAAAAAAAAGAAGGCCTATAATGGGAACTTCCCTGCTGGTCCAGTGGTTAAGACTCCAAGCTTTTAATGGAGGGGGCTCAGGTTCCATCCCTAGTCAGGGAACTAGATTCTACATGTAGCAACCAAAATCCTGTGTGCTGCAGTTAAGACCCATCATAGCACCCCCAAAAGAATGCTTAATAGTATCACCAATGCTGTATGTTATTTTCCTCTTCCTGGGCACATATAATTGAGACCACATCTCCCAGCTCCCCTTGTAGTCAGGTTGGGGACAATTGGGTCTTGGCCAATAGGCCAAGGTTTTATGTAGCCATAAAACCTCCCACACAGCCCTCCTTGCTCTTTCTCTCCATTCCATGAAGACCTTGGAGACCACATGTGTCAGAAGAGAGTATCACATGTGGAACTAGAAAGGCTGCTTCCATTAGTTATTTACAGCTGACCCTTGAACCAAGGCTGGGTTTAGGAAAGCCAACCCCTGCATAGTCAAAAATCTGCACATAACTTTATAGTCAGGCCTCTGCATCCATAATTAGGAATCCATGGGTTCAACCAACCTCAGATCATTGTAGTACTATGTGAGCAGGCTAAGTCGCTTCAATCGTGTCCAACTCTTTGCAACCCTGTGTACTGTAGTCCACCAGACTCCTCTGTCCATGGGATTCTCCAGGCAAGAATACTGGAGTGGTTTGCCATGCCTTCCTCCAGGGGATCTTCCTGACCCAGGGATCGAACCCACATCTCCTGTGGCTTCTGCTTTGCAGGCAAATTCTTTACCGCTGAGCCACCAGGGAAGCCTGTGGTACTGTATAAGTTTATTGGGAAAAAAATCTACATATAAAAGAACCTGTGAGTTCAAACTCATGTTCAAGGGTCAATTGCACTTGGAAGAATGCTGTCAGGGAGAACTCCATTAGATGTGATCAAGAAATTACTTGTTTTAAGCCCTTGAAATTTTTAAGAGTTGCTTGTTACAGCAGCTATCATTAATTATCCTGACTAATACAGTGAATAAATCCAAGTTTTACTGAAGGTCAGCATGTAAGCATGTGTGCAAACCAGGAGGTCTCATTGCAGGAAAATCAAGCTAAAATTTACTATTGACTATCATTACCTTCAAATGTGTCCACTACTGTGGATTTGTCACTGGAGGTGTGCTCTTCCCAAGCCCAGATTTCCTACCATTCTCTCGCCCCCTACCATCTTTCCCTCCCTGATAGCTCTCCTTGCCTAAGTCTTCACTCCTTTCCTCTAAGGCTTTTTGCTCTTTTTTTTTTTTTTTAAATTTTTGGCCACGCAGTGTGGCTTGTAAGGTCTTAGTGCCCTGACCAGGGATTGAAACCACACCCCCTGCAGTAGAAGCACAGAGCCCTCAACTACTGGAGCACCAGGGAATTCCCTGGATCAAATTTATCTTGCTAGATAGAATTTATCTCACTTTCCTATGAAGAGCAATCCCCTCAACCCTTCTTTCAGACCCTGTCTCCATGCCAACATGATCCATGATTAGTTCAACTCACACTATTAATAATGATAATAAAGATCATCGATTGTCTCCATGCCAGACACTGTTCATCAAATGTCTTCCCTGAATGCTTTTATTTATTTCTCATCACCACTTTTGAGGAAGGTTCTGTTGTGCTCAATTGCTCCAGTCGTGTCTGACTTTGCAACCCTATCGACTGTAGCCTGCCTGGCTCCTCTGTCCATGGAATTCTCTAGGCAAGAATACTGGAGTGGTTAGCCATTCCCTTCTCCAGAGGATGGCAGATTCTTTACTGTCTGAGCCACTAGGTTCTCTTACTACCTCCTTTTTGCAGATAAGGGAGCTGAGAAACAGAGGTAGAGAGTAACTCGCCCAGAGTCTACAGCTAAAGATTTTGCTAAACAAAAAGTCATCTTCTCCCTAAAGGGAATTATTTCCAACATAATCTTAAAAATTACACCCAATAACAGCCCAGGGTTTGAATGCAGGTCAGCCAGCATCTGCTTTGGCAACTGCAATCACATGCTGGTACAGGTATTTTGGAGGGGAGGACCAATTAATAGTGTAATGAGGACTCTTTAATTAGGTAAAAGCTCATTAAAGAATTAGAAATCTGCCCTGCTAAATTAAAGGGTAATTGACAAAGATGTAAGGAGGGAATTCAAGGCCTGGCTCGCCTCTGCTCTGTGTATTTACTCAGCATCATCACCAGCACCCAGGCGGCTGCTAGGAAACCCCCAGCTGATTTGCATATTCAGCAGCCGTAATTAATCACACCACTAGTGGTTCTTGAGTAATTACTCTCGAGGTGGTGGTGGGGGTGGGGGCATGGGACCGCCAGCAGGGAGGCCTGCCTTTGGCTTTAGACAGGGTTGTAGAGGGGGGCTGGAGCAGGGGAATTTACACATACTCACTGACAACATTGTCGGAGATACAAACAATGCCATACACAGACCAAGGGCAGGTGGAATCAGACCCTCATCTTGTCACCTCCTCCCCTCCCCCTCTGCCACCAAGAACTGGAAGTCTGGATCCACAAGCAGACTCAGAGAGGCAGACCTGCCTTACACACACCCCTACATCCTTAGCCAGACGCAGATATGCTGAAATGCATAGCCGGCCACAGACATAGTTATGTCTGGTTGCACACCCAGAGCCCCTCAGACAACCGTGTTCACAAACCCACACTCAGAGATGGAGCCACCTCTGGAGGGAGATCCTCACTGTCACACACAGAAGTACCACATCCTGGGGCCTGGCAGACACTAGATACACAGACGGACACACAATCCCACACACAGACTTGCCACCGACACAAAGCCACAGACGTGGGTCCAGGTAAACTCCATCATGGTTGTTTCAGAGACAACCCTCGCTCTGCCCACACATTCATTCACTCAATCCACCAAGGGTTTTTTAATATTTAATTTATTTAGTTGGCTGCACTAGGTCCTAGCTGCAGCATGCTGGATCTTTCATTGCAGGGGCCCACAGTCTCTAGTTTTGGCATGGTTGTGATGCACGGGCTTAGTTGCCCTGTGGCATGTGGGATCCTAGCTGCCTGACCAGGGACCAAATCCACCTTGTCCCATGCATTGCAAGATGGATTCTTAACCACTGGACCACCAGGGAAATCCCAACAAGTCTGTATTAAGTACCTATCATGTGCCAGGCACTGTTTTAGGCTCCAGGGACCCAGCCGTGAACAAAACAAAGATTCCCTGCCCTTGTGGAGTTAATACTCTAGTGGGGCTGACAGGCAGCAAGCAGATATATATACATGATGTGTCAGGTGGCACTATGAAAATAAGGCAAGGAGGAGGACTAGAGGGGTGTTCGTTAAGACATGGTAGTCAGGGAAGTCTTCCTGGAGAAGGCATCTTTGAAGTGGAAGCTAATACAGAGAGATAGAGACAGAGCCAAGTGACACCTCACGCAGCCAGGCCCAGAGGCAGTGAACCACTCAGAACCATGCCGATCCCCACCTGGTCACGCAAAGAGATCCTGACCCCACAAGAGCAGACGTGTGGCCTCCCGTGGTTAGGGTCCCAGACATAGCAGAAGTTCCTTTCGAGAGGACGGGCCCTGACCCTGAAGATGACTGTGTAGCACAGGAGAGATGGGAGGCTGAGCAGACGGAAGACCAGATTGACATCAAGAGATTGTCTTGTCCCTCCGTGATGCTGGTCTCATCTCCCTTATATATGCTTTTCCTCCCTTGCTATATTTATTTTACAGTTTTTTTTTTGTGTTGAAAAACTACATAACATAAAATTTACCATCTACCATTTTTAATTGTACAGATCAGTAGCGGTAAGTATGTTCACACTGCTGGGCAACAACTTTTTCATCTCGCAAAGCCGAAAACCTATACTCATTAAACAACTCTTCATTTCCCCCCACCTCAAACCCTGGTGCTCACCTTCTATTTTGTTGTTGTTGTTGTTGTTTGTTTGTTTTTGGCTATGCTGGGTCTTGGTTGCTGTGCCCAGGCTTTCTCTAGTTGCAGCGATGAGGGACTCCTCCCAAGTTGTGGTGAGGGGGCTTCTCATTGCAGTGGCTCCTTTTGTTGCGGAGCAGTCTCCAGGATGCCTGGGCTCAGCGGTTGTGGCACACAGGCTGAGTTGCCCCATGGCATGTGGCATCTTCCTGGATTAGGGAATGAGCCCATGTCCTCTGCACTGGCAGATGAATTCTTAAGCACTGGGTTACCTAGAAAGTCCTGCCCCTAGGAATTTGACTCCTCTAGGGACGTCATATAAGTAGAATCATGCAATATCTGTCTTTTTGTGACTGGCTTATTTCACTTAGCCTAATATTCTCCATGTTCATCTGTGCTATAGCCTGTGTCAGAATTTCCTTGCTTTTTCAGGGTGAGGAATAATCCATTGGATGGTTGGCCCACATTTTGTTTATCCATTCATCTGTTGATGGACACTTGCATTGCTTCCAGATCTTGGCTACTGTGAATAATGCTGCTATAAATATAAAAGTGCAAGTATCTCTTTGAGACCCTGCTTTTGATTCTTTTGGATCTGTACCCAGAAATGGAATTGCTGGATTGGGTATTATTTCTTTTTGGAAGTTGTTTTCATTCAGACACACATTATGTACAATAAAATGCATTGATCTTATGTGTTCTTGTGGAGGAATTTTGACAATTGTCTACACACCCTAAACAAGATGTAGACTGTTTGCAGCACCCAGAAAATTCCTCATGTCCTTTCCCATGCCTCCCCCAAGACACACCCTCTTCTCAGATCCCTTCCATGTGTGACAAAACCTATGAATGAAACATGGAAGTTGTGCAGAGGCTGTGTGGCATAATGTTTAGAGCCAAGTCACATGGTGCAAGTGTCAGATCCTTTGCTATAACAGATGTGACCTTCACCACACTGAGTCTCAGTCTCCAGAGCTGTAAAATGGGGTGAATAATAGCAACTACAGCATCATATTTGTGTGAGGACTGAATCAGTTAAAAGAGATCACACACTTGGAACAATGTCTGCCATGAGGTAAATGCTATACAAATGTTGTATTTAAGTGCTGCATATATAAAAATATGCATATATATGAAACACTTAAATGCAACATGTATATCCACATATGGAGAGAGAAAAAGAGAAATTTTATAATGAACACACATATGCTTACCACCCAACCTAAGAATAAAGCATCATAACCACAATTGAGATCCGTGGGTTGGGAAGGAGCAGGGCATGGCAACCCACTCCAATATTCTTGCCTGGAGAATCCTACGGACAGAGGAGCCTGGTGGGATACAGTCCATAGGGTAGCAAAGAATTAGACATGACTTAGCACTCACGCACACAAGAGTATATTTCCGCCATGGCATTTCTCTTCCTTCTCCACCAAGGGTAGATGAATTTCAGTGAAAAACAAGGGTTTAATTGTGGTTGAAAGTATATACTATAAAATTTAAATCATTTACCCATTTTAAATGTCCGGTTCAGTGCCCCATCCCCATTGTTCAGCCATCATCTCCACCATTCACTTTCAGAACTTTTTCATCTTCCCCAGCTGAAGCTCTGTCCCCATGAAACCCTAACTCCCTATTTTTTCCTTTCCCTAGGTTGTGGGAATTTTTGACCTCATTATTTCTCCATGTTTACCTCATACAGGAAGTTGTATCCAGGGGTGATGCATAACATGATTTGGCAAGTTTCTAAACTGTCTCACATGGGTACAATATTGAACATGCTCTTTTGCAACTTGCTTTGTTAGCTCAGCCAGAGATTTTTTTCCCCATCTTCTCCATGTAGACACAAGTATTTCTAATCTTGTCTTTTTAATTGCTTTGAAAAGGTTTACCTCAACAGAGTTAGCTGTTTTCTTACTCATAAACTTTTAGGTGTTTCCCATTTTCTTCCTCTGCAAACATCCAGGCATGTGTGAACATGGATAAGAGTATCCAGGGCGTGCGTGCTAAGTCACTTCAGTCGTGTCTGACGCTTTGCAACGCTGTGGACCGTGGCTGACCAGGCTCCTCCATCCATGGGGTTCTCCAGGCAAGAACACTGGAGTAGGGTTGCCATGTCCTCCTCCAGGGGATCTTCCCCTTCTAGGGTGTATAAATAAATAATAAAACAGGAAATTCTAGGTCAGGGAGAAAGTACATGTTCATCTATCCTGAGTATGATCTTCATACTGGTTGTCTAAACTTCAGCTCATCACCCTGCTGAGGCTCCCTCTTGGCCCTGAGACAAAGTCCAAGTTCTTCTACCTGCCTCTCTGGTCTCACTTGTCACCATACCTCACCAGAAGACATAGCCTCCTGCACCCCATGGCCTCAGGTCCTTTATACCTGCACTTATTTCTGCCCAACACACCCCATCAGCTCTCACTCAGCCTTCAGGTTGCAACTCTGGTGTCATACTGATGCTGACACCCCCAGTCAGTAAACCCCACCCCACTCCTAACTCTCAATTATTTGAAAATGGGGTTGCCTCAAATCCAGTGCAGGCTGGGCCCAGATTGAGTGCCCGGTCTCTGCTGCTGGCTAAACGGAGGAGTCCTTGCATCTGCCTTGGGGCTGGGGCGGCAGCTGCAGAAACACCTGGGCTCCAATCCCAGTTCCACTGTTTCCTGGCTGTGTGACCTCAGGCAAGTGTCTTAACCCCTCTGAGTTCCTCACGCTTCTCTTCTGTGAAACCCTTCCCAGGGCTGTTGCAGGGGTTCAAATGAGCCCCAGCCAGACCTGGCTCAGGATAGACCCCTCTTGGTAGGAACTGCTGTGGTTCAGATCCAAGTTCCAGCCCCATAACCTTGGACTAGGACTTCACTCCTTCCTGGTTTGGCAGGGCTGGGAAGCAATGCTGGGTCTCCTTGTCCCGCCAACTCAACCCTCAATTCCCAAGCCTTTAATGAGAACCATATGCGCTGGACGCCTGCCCACCCACCCGCCTGCCCTCCTCAGCCTCCTCCCCCAGAGAGGCCTCCTGAGTCATCTGGTCCACTTCCCCCCTCCCAACTTCTCACAGCCTCATTCCCACGCTGCCCCGGCCTGAGGTTCACGTGTCCAGGATGTTTGTTGTCGTGTCATGGGTCCCTGTGGATCTGTATGTGTGTCTGAGCTGTCTGCCTGTACTGTTTGTGCGTGTGACCATGTCTGAATTGTGGGCCTGTGGGTAGGCTTTAAACAAACAATGTGCTTCTTTTTGTGTGTCCTTGTGTTGCATGCAGTCTACCTGTCCTGTTTTGTGTGATTGTCTTGTGGGTTTGTGCATGTTACTGTATTTTAAAAAAATGTTTACTTATTTATTTGGCTTAGTTGCGGCATACAAACTTATAGTTGCAGCATACGGGATCTAGTTCCCTGACTAGGGATCAAACCTGGGCCCCCTGCACTGGGAGTGCAATCTTAGCCACTGGACCACCAAGGAAGTCCCGCATGTTAATGTAGTAACAATCTGTTTTACACATCTCTATGTGTGTGAATCTGTGTGCATGAGCTGTGTGCCGGAGCTGTGGGGTTTGTGTATTGTTTGTGTTGGGGGTCTGTGTGTGTGTTGGGTCAGTTGTGTGAGTGCTGGTTCCTGGGTAACTGGCTGGTTCACCTCTGATGCTCTTCCTCCCTTTGATGGGTGTGTGTGTGTGCCGGGAGGGTGGTTTCTGTGGGCCCTTGTGCCTGGAACACGTATCTGGCTGTATGTCGATGGTGGTTGTGTGTACTGGTTTTGGGTGACACTGTTCGGTCTGAGCATGGCGTTGTGCCTGGACCACTCATGGGGGTGCAGTGTCCCTGGGTGACGGTACGCTCATGTTGTGTGCTTGTGTGTCAGTTGACTTGAGGCCAGTCCTGTGCAACTGGGGGACAAATTCCTATTTTCAAGTGATCATTCAGTGTGTGAGTGTGTGTGTGTGTGATACCTGGAGAGGAGGGATTTCCTGGGGTGGCTACAGTCCCCTGCTGAGAAAGGCCCACAAGAAGGAAACAATGGGGCTGGATGGCGAGAACAGCCTGTGGGGAACCCCAAGTTCAAGGGCTCAACCTTGGAGCCTTTTCCAGGACACGGAAAGAGAGGTGGGCTCCGTTCTGGGTGAGCAGTGGGAGGGGCGGGATTGGGAGCCCTGGACCGGAAGGGCCCTGGAATGATCGCCATGGAGATGCGGAAGCTGGGGATGGGAAGAGATGATGCTCAGCCCACCTGGGATGGACCAGGTCTTTTGGAAGCCTCGCGACACCAGCGGAGCTGGCCCAGATATCCCCGGCAACCACAGCATTAAGAGCCTTGTGGACTTCTCTGGTGGTCTAGTGGTTAAGAATTCTCCTGTCAATGCAGTGCACACGGGTTCCATCCCTGGTCCGGGAAGATCAGATATGCTGCGGGGCAACTAAACTCACGTGTCACAACTATTGAGCCCACACACCCTAGAGCCTGTGCTCTGCAACAAGAAGCCACTGCAACGAAGGGTAGCCCACGGTCTCCAAAATTAGAGAAAGACTGCACGCAGCAATGAAGACCCAGTGCAGCTAAAACTGAATAAATAAAATTTAAAAAACAAAGAACCTCGTGTCTGGAATTGCACATGAATCAAATTATGGTCTTAAGCTCTGCTGTACACCCTCTGTGGCCTTGCTCAAGCGTCTTAAGTTCTCTGAGCCTCAATTCCTCCATCTGAAAAATGGGACCGAGGCAGATGATGTCAGTGCCTTGCCTGTATACCTTTTGCCCTCACAGGTTCCTGTGCACATTTCAGCCTCAGGGATCTCTCAGCTCACGTGCTGGCCAGACCAGAAATGCTGAGGAGCTGACACTTCTGGGAGCAGTCCTCCCCCAGTGACACGTGGGACTTGGAGAATAAAAACCCACCTCCCTCACCCTCCCGTGGGAAAATTATGAAGGGCAGCCAGCATCTACACACTCTCCCAGGGGTCTCCAGGAGGACTGACCCTCAGTTGTCTAATCGGAATTGATAGGAAAGGAAAGATGCAGATCAAATAACCCAATACAATACTATGGAGGTCAATAGGTTGACTTTGAGTCAGACAGAACTGGATTTGAATCCTGTGTCTGCTATTCATAGCTGGGCAGCCTTGGCCAAGTTACCTAGCCTCTCTGAGCCTCAGACTTTTTGATCTTAAAATGGGGATAATAATTCCTACCTCAAGGGTTGTTGGAGGAATTCAAAGAAGCAATGGAAAAGACTTCACCTGGTGTTGAGTCCTAAGTGGGAGTTCAATGAGTGGGATGGTTGTTATTAAAGAGATGTAAGAAATTCCCTGGTGGCTCAGTGGTTAAAACTCCACACTTCCATTGCAGGGGGCATGGAGTTGGTCCCTGATCAGGGGCCCACAAACTGTGAGGCATGGCCAAAAATTAAAATGAGAAAAAAAAAAAAAAAAGAGAGAGAGATGTAGACCTGAGTGGGTAGTCTCACATAGCCTGGGGTATTAGAGCTTCGTGAATGATGAGGTTTTCTCCATACAAATAAGAGGAATGCATGTTCCAAGCACATGTCAATCAGGGATTAGCTGTGGGAAATAAGGACCAAAATCAGGGAACTTTGTGCTCCTAGGAGCTTCTGCCTCTGTTATTCATAGGAAGGTGGGGAATAACATACTGGGAACCACTGACTTCAAGAACACACCATATTGCGTAAATAAAATCTGGTCCAGCCATACAATGGAATACTGTGTGCTAAGTTGCTTCGGTTGTATCCAGCTCATTATGACCCTATGGACTGTAGCCCTCCAGGCTCCTGTGTCCCTGGGGCTTCTCCAGGCAAGAATACTGGAGTGGGTTGCCTTGCATTCCCTCAGAGGATCTTCCCCACCAAGGGATCAAACCCACATTTCTTTGTCTCCTGCATTGTCAGGCAGGTTCTTTACCACTATCGCCACCTAGGGAGCCCACAATGGAATATTATTCAGCCATAAAAAGGAATAAAGTTCTCACACATGCTATACCATGGATGAACCTCGAAAACATTATGCTCAGTGAAGAGGCCAGAAAAGAAAGGACAAATACTATATGATTCTACTTATATGGAATATCTTAACATTTTGGGAAGATAAAAAAGTTCTGAAAACAGTCTCATGGGGGAGGGATAATTGGGAGATTGGGATTGACAAATACATATTACTGCATATAAAATTGATAACTCATAAGGACCTACTCTATAGCATAGGGAACTACTCAATACTCTGTAATGACCGATATGGGGATAGAATATAAAAAAGAGTGTATATGTGTATATGTATAATTGATTCACTGTGCAGTACACCTGAAACTAATACAACATTGTAAATCAACTCTACTTCAATAAAAATGAATTAAAAATAAATAAATAAAAACTAAAAATTGAAAAAAATAGTGTTGATAGCTTCACAACACCACAGAGGTAATTAATACCACTGAATTGACCCTTAAAAATGGTTTAAATGGCAAATTCTATGATACATGTATTTTACTACAACTTAAAAAAATTAATACTGCAATGTACCAAACTCCACTGAAGTGTACATTTTAAAGAGCAAATTATATGGTATGTGAATTATATCTCAATAAAAATTATATATATATATATATACACACACACACATGTATACACACACACACACATATATATACACATACATATATCTCTCCCTGGTTTTAACTTAGAGATTTGGAAGCTTCCATCATTGTCACTTGCAACTGCCTCTCAACAAAAGCGAGTGCCATTGGTGACTGTAGGCAGTAACATTCCTGCAGGAAAACCTAGTTTCTTGACAAACTGTGTTTGCTAGACATCACTGCAACACAATAGAAAGATAACCTCCACCCACCTTCACTCACTTCCTCATCCACATCTCATGCTTCTAATTGATAGCATCTCATTGCCATATGGAAATCTAGCTGCAAGAGAGTCTGGAAAACATAGTTTTCAGCTTTGAAGCTTCTGTAGTATAGGAAGGCACACTAGGGGTTTGGGATGGTGCTGAGACAGTTCACTGTCTCTTGGTTTTGATACACAGAATTTTTTCCTTCTTTCAAAGGTAAAAGTTTCATATCCTCCACCCCTACCCCCTTGTTTTCTATCCAATATACTTTAAATGAGGCTAACTCCTCTTTCTGGTTCCAGAGGGGTGATCTATGAACCAGGTCTGGTCAGGCTACACAGTCAAGTCCTCTGAAATATGATTGGCTCAGAGATAGGCACATAATTTGAGATGGACCAATGAGAGTCATTATTTTGCAAGCTCTCTTTTTGCTAAAGCTGCTGAGCTTGGAAGATGAAAGCTTCTGGGAAGTATCTACATCATCTCCTGGCTAAAAGAGATCCCTTATAGAGAATAGGGATTAAAAAGCAGAGACATCACTTTGCTGACAAAGGTCTGTTTAGTCAAAGCTAAGGTTCTTCTAGTAGTCATGTATGGATGTGAGAGTTGGACTATAAAGAAGGCTGAGTGCCAAAGAATTGCTGTATTCAAACTATGGTGCTGGAGAAGGCTCTTGAGAGTGCCCTGGACAGCAAGGATATCCAACCAGTCAATCCTCAAGGAAATAAATCCTGAATATTCATTGGAAGGACTGATGCTGAAGTTGAAGTTCCAATACTTTGGCCACCTGATGCAAAGAGCCAACTAATTGGAAAAGACCCTGATGGTGGGAAAGATTGAGAGCAGGAGGAGAAGGGGACAACAGAGGATGAGATGGTTGGATGGCATCACTGACTCAGTGGACAGGAGTTTGAGCAAACTCTGGGAGATACTGAAGGACAGGGGTCCTGACGTGCTGCAGTCCAAGGGATCAGAAAGAGTCGGACATGACTGAGTGGCTGAACAACAACAACATAGAGAATAGTAGAGATGATAAATGGGGAGAGACAGAATTCTGATGATAGAACAGAATCCCTGGATGCACCCATGCCTGCATTCCATTACCTCTGGATTTTTTTTTTTTCCAGTTATGTGAGATAATAGATAGTCTTTACTGTTTAAGACAGTTCAAGTTGTCTTACTCCTACTTGCTATCAAAGGAGCACTGAATAATATATGGTGGGATTAGCAAGAGCAAAGGCATGGATAGACATGCATGGCTTAAGTTCATTTATTCATTAAATTATTCTTGATCATCTTGTCCATGTCAGGCCCTGTGCAGAGTAAAGGAAAACAAAGGCCTGGACTTTTTCTTCTTCTAGCTGGACACATAGATGGGTCATAGGTGAGGAAAGCTAATGGACCCAACAACACCTGATGAGAGTTGGCAGGGATCCACTGCTCACCTACTCCACCTCTGCACACTGTGGCAAGCCGACTGCCAGTGCCAGACCCCAAGCCACCTGGCCCAACAGTTTTGTTGTACAGGGTCCTTGAGAAGCTGATCTCTTTTCAACGCTGGTGCTCACTTCTGACCACTACACTAACCACAGAGGAAGGCAGACACCACGCTCATCATAGCATTGACCATGGTGCTGATCTTGAAGCTGACGACGGTACAGCCAGGACCCTGAGCATGACACTGATCACAGTAAAACCTGATCGTGATTTTGATGGTAGCATGGCCAGGGTGTCCCAAGCTAGGTCAGAACCCTGACCACAGCATGACCAGGACAGTGATCGTGACTCTGAGCACAACACAGCCAGGAAGCTGACCACCACACTGACCATAGCACAGTTAAGACCAGTAGAGACCACAGTACTGACTGTAATGCTGACCCCAGTAGAACCAGGATGCTGATGGCAGCACAGATCACAGTTTAACAGGACACTGACTACAGCGTGATCAGGACACTGAAATTGGCCACCGAACACAGCTGTTGAATGTATTGGTCAGGGTCCAGTCAGAAAAACAGAGTTCACACCATATGATAGTTCAAGAGCAAGAATATGGGGATTTAGTAACAGAGATGGCAGTTAAGCTTTAAGAGGAAATAGGAGAAAGTGATTCTACTCAGGAGTAGCAAGCTACCACCTCCAAGCGCTGAAGCAGCAAAGGGAGGAGGGGGTTACCAGGGTGATGTCCACCTGGCAGGAGCTGAATGAACCATGGTGAGGACTCCCGATGGCGCTGATGTCCAAACTGACAACGTACAATCAGGACACTGAGTATGACCTTGACTGCAGTATGACCTGATCATAATTTTAATATATCCTTCATTGTAGTAATGCCCTCTGGGAATTGAGCGCTGGCTAGGTGCTTTCTTTATGCATGAATCACAAAGTCCCCAACAACTCAAGAGGAAACAGTTCTCCCAAGAGAACGAAAGCTCTTTGCCTGGCATTGCATGGCCGAGAAGGGACAGACCAGGGTGAACCCAGGCTTTATCATATAACAAGCTCTTTCTCCTTGCTTTAGGGGCTTCCCTGGTGGCTCAGAGGTTAAAGCGTTTGCCTCCAAAGCGTCCTCTCCAATGAGACTGGGGTTCGATCCCTGGGTTGGGAAGATCCCCTGGAGAAGGAAATGGCAACCCACTCCAGTATTCTTGCCTGGAGAATCCCATGGTCGGAGGAGCCTGGGAGGCTACAGTCTACAGGGTCGCAAAGAGTCGGACAAGACTGAGCGACTTTACTTCTCCTTGCTTGACAAAAACATCCATAACTTGTTATCTGTCCCGCACAGTAGGATCAGCAAAATTCCATGCTTCCCCATTCCCAATATTTATTATTGATTCCTCTATAACCTGACTGGCTTGCTCCCTCACTACCCCTCCCCCCAAAAAAGCCATAGAGGGACTTTGGAGAGAGAAGATGATTGGGGAAGCCAATGAGGGGGGAGGCAGAGAAAGGATGGAGGCAGGACAAGGACGCCCTTCATATGCAAATAGCTTCGTTTGGAGGTGGCGTTAACACTGATTCTCTTAGGATTCTAGTCTCTTGTCTTGGGCCATTGAAATGAGAGGGAGAGACTGTCCCCGGTGTGTTGGGGGAAGGGAGACTGAGCCCGAGGATCCCTGGAGAAGAGGAGGTGAAAACAAGGTTCCCACCAGCTGGACACCCCCTTCGGCCTAGTCTAACAATCTCCCGCCCCTTGTATCTGTCTTCCTTTTTGTCCCCATCTTCCACCCCACCCCTCGCCCCCCATGTCATGGCCGTGACCCCTTCCTACAAAGAAGAGTTTCACAGACCCTGCCTCAGTTTCTCTCTTCACTCCTGACTTCTTTAAACATGAGGCCTCTCAATGTCTCTTCTTTGCTACCAGGCCTTCCTCCTACTACTCCGTCCCTTGATCCCTCTCCCACCCCGCACTGACAACCTAGGAAATGTCCTGGGAGGGGGAAATTGACAGCCACGTGATGGAACCTCACTCCCCCCACCCCCATCTCCATGACCACTCCCTCCATGGCCTTAGGGTTCTGGGTCGCGTCCCTAGCTACCCTCCCCTTCTTCTTTCCATCTTCCATCTTCCTTCCCCCTCTTCCCCACCCCCAGACCCAGCAAGATCCTCCCGAAAACGAGCTGGGGGTTGGGCGGGGGGGCGGAGCCCGCAACAAAGACTCTGAGCGCGCGCGGGGGGCGGGGGTGGGGCGGGATCCCAGCCGCCGGCGAGGCGGGGGAGGCGGCGGCGGAGGGTCGCCCTGGCCGGCGGGCGGGCGGGGTCGCGCCTGGTGGCGGTCCCCGGGCCGAGGCGCCGCTAGGGCGGGCGGGGGACGGGACGCCGGGCCGGGGGCACGTCATGTGGCCGCTCGCGGTCCCGCCGCCGCCGCCGCTGCTGCTGCTGCTACTGTGTTCAGGCCTCGCCGGACAGGTAGGGGCCCGGCGGGCAGGTGCGGGCGTGGAGGGCTCCAGGAGGGGAGGGGGCTCAGGGGGACCCGCAGAAACGGGACTGGGGGCTCCATGGCGCCCCCACCCCGGGGCGGTGAGGCAAGGGGGGTCGCCGCGGGGGAGGGGCTGGGCCATCCACCCTGGCTTTGGGAATAAGAAGGGAAGCTTTAAATTCCGCTTCAAAGCATCCTAGGTTTGGGGGACCACCTGACTCCAGCTTCGGGCTTCTCAACCTCTCGGTGACCCGGAGCCCACACCCGCCATCTCGCTCGAGCTTAGTGGGGTTGTGGGAGGGGACTTCAGGGGGGTTTGGGCATTACTTGTCCTTCACTCCCCCCAGCAGAGCCCCCCACTCCTCGCCAGCACCCCAGTGGGGGCAGGGGGTGGGACTCACATGTGTGTGACTGATGGGGATGTGTGTGAGGTGCTGGAGGGGTGCTGGGTAAACGTGGGTGCCTTTGTGTACGGTTGGGTGTGACTGAGAGTTTGTGTGTGTGGCTGTGCAGGTGTGGGGCTGGCTGTGCGTGAGTCGGGGCGGGATTGGGAGAGGGTGTGTGTACGTGAGGCAGAGTCTGAGTGTCACAGCTGGAAGCGGTGACTTGAAGGGCTGTTGTGACAGTGTGAGGCTTGTGAGTCTGTGACCCGGAGTTGTGTATCTGTGTGTGACTGGCAGAGTGACAGCAAGTGAGGTCTGTGTTAATCCCAGTGGTATTTGGGCAGCTGCGACCGTGTGTAAAGGACTGTGTGTGTCAGTGTCCCCGTGACTCTGTCCATCTGCCTGGGTGTTCTACAAAACGTGTGTGACCAAGTGTGTGGCTGTGTGGGAGCTTTGGGTAACTGTCATTCTGTGCCCAAGTCATTCTAAAAAGGGTGTGTGTGTGGCAAGGACTGTGTGTGCAGACGTGTATATCCGTGTGTGCGTCTGCACTGCACACTCCATGCTTTCATGGAAGCATGTCTCATCTCCATGCTCCCTCACCTCTTGAGCAGGCTTTGCAAAATGAGGGGTGGTCCCAGCTTTCTAATGCTATTGGGAAACCTCTTTCCTCCTCCATCTTGGGAGTGGGAGCCCCCTAAGTTCTCATCTTTAGAAGCTCAGAAGGAAGCTGGAATCCAAAATAATAGAATAATAATTAGGATAACAGCTAACACTTATTAAATGCTTATTATGTGCTGGGCACTGTTTCAAGCACACAGAATGAACTAAGGCATTTAATCAGCAATTAATGGGTGCTCATGTTACCTCACTTTACAGATGGGGAAACCAAGGCACTGGAAAGTTAGGGCACTTGCTTAAGCTCAGACAGTTAGGGTGTGGCAGAGCTAGGACTGAACCAAGGCGGTCTGGCTCCTGAACCCACACATTTACCATCTTGTTAAATCCACTCCATGGGTGTGGACAGTGCCTCTGTAGACACTAGAAGAGTTTCTGGGTAGAAACTCAGAGGAAGAACAGTCCTGGTACCATCTCTTTTGTGATCAAGAGAAGAAAGAGGGACTTCCCTGACAGTCCAGTGGTTAGGACTCTGTACTGTCACTACTGAGGGCCCAGGTTCAATCCCTGGTGGGGGAAATAAGATCCCACAAGATGCACGGTGTTGCAAAAAAAAAAAAAAAAAAAAAAAAAAAAACAGAGAGAGAGACAGAGGGAAGAAGGAAATCAGACTCCTGTGCCCACCCTGGGGGCCTGGGGACTTTGGGAGGGATGGAGATCAGACTCTAGGTAGAAGGATTTCCGGCCCACAGAGGACCTCAGGAGGCCCCCTCCCTCACTGTTTCCCCATCACAGTATCCGAGTACTGACTGGGATGGGGAGTATGCCTAGTACCAGGTGTCAGGCTGCACTCTATAGGTGCTCGATTGATACATGAATCCCAAAGAAGTAAAGAAAGTCAGCTGAGTGAGACAAGAAACCAAAAGATGCCTACACTCAAGAGAAGGGTGGATAAAAATGCACCAGGAGGGAAGTTGAATTGGGTTTCCAAAAAGGATCCTTGGAACCACCATCTGGGGACTCTTCCCACACCCCTGCTAACCTTTAGGAAACTCTAGATTTCCTGTCCTGTGGCCAAGATTGTCTAGGGGTGCGGGAGAGTGCAGTGAGAGGTGCTGTTGGGTGACCCCAGAGGAGAGTGGGAGATGCTTGGGGGCGGGGCTCACATGAAGATTTATGGAGGAGGAGCTAAATGAGGCTATTTGGGGGCGGGACTAAACTGAGTCCGTGGAGGCGGGGCTAAATGGTGGATGGGGCGGAGCTTAGCTGGGGTAGTCAGTTGGGGTTGCTGGTCGGGTCCTACCACTAGCTACAGTGGGCGCCACCGTGTTGTGTATCCCAGCTTGCCCACCCAGCCTAGCGCCCCAGGGAAGAGAGAAGTCTGGAAAATGGACACTCTGTCCCCTCTGAGTCTCCTCCATTGTTTCCCAGAACTTCCTCCTCCATCATTGATGGGCCCTGGGCTCCACCAGGGGTCCTTTCTGGAAATCATGCATTTGTCCATTCAGTCAACAGATATGATGAAGCACTGGAGATATAGCCCTGAACCAAGTCATCAAGTCCCTGCCCTCCTGGGGCAGACCTTGTAGTAGGAGAGACAGATGAAAACTGAATAAATATATGATACAGTGTGAACAACTAAATCAATATATAATACAGTGCAAGTGGTATGAAGAATAATTAAACAGGGTAAAGGGGGTTAAGGGCTTCCCTTGTGGCTTAGTGGTAAAGAGTCCACCTGCCAAGCAGAGATGCAGGTTCTATCCCTGGGTGGGGAAGATCTCCCGGAGAAGGAAATGGCAACCCACTCCAGTATTCTTGCCTGGAAAATCCCATGGACAGAGGAGCCTGATGGGCTATAGTCCTTGGCGTCACAAAAGAGTCAAAAATTACTTAGTGACTAAACAACAAAGGTGGTTAAAGAATGATGGTGGTGGGGGGGAGCTGTTTTAGCAGATGTGATAGAGACGGTGTCTCTAAGGAGGTGGTATTTGAGGCTCCCTGAGAAGGTGAGAGAGATGCCTTCTGTGTCCAGGAGGGAAGCTTTCAAAGCAGGAACAGCAAGTGCAAAGGCCCTGAGGCAGGAATAAGCTTGGAGTGTTTGAGGAGCAGCAAGAAGGCTGGTGTGGCTAGAGAGAAGTGAGTGAAGGGGAAGTGGAGGGGGAGATGAGGCCAGGGAAGCCAAGAGGGACCAGACCAAGTGGAAACTTGTGGGCTGTGGATGGGAGCTTGGATTTTACCCTGAGAATAGGAACATAACACATGTCAGAGGAGTTGTCCATCCATCCAGGGTCTGGAGCTACCAGAGAGCTTGATAGCTTCAAGGCGCACCATCTTTACTATTGGAAAGATGCTCCCTTCCTGACCACTGGGAAGTCCTCTTTCAGATCTAGCTACATTGGGATTTCCCTGGTATTCTAGTGGTTAAGAATGTACCTGCCAACGCAGGGGACACCGATTCAATCCCTGGGCTGGGAAGATGCCACATGCCATGGAGGGCTACTAAGCCTCAGTGTGCCTCAGTTACTGAGCCTGCATGCCCTAGAGTCTGTTCTCTGCAACAAGAGGAGCCACTGTAATGAGAAGCCATTGAAGCTTATACTGCATGCCTCAGGGCCTTTGCACATGTCATTCCCTCTGCCTGGGACACTGTTTCCCTAGGTAGCTACTCAACTTCCTCCCTCCCCTTCTGCTTAAATGTCACCTCCTCTGAGAGCTCTGACTCTGTGCTATTTTTCTTGATAGGCTTTGTCACTAGATTTCCAGGATTTGTTTTATTCACTTATTGGGCTTCCTAGGTGGCTCCGTGGTAAAGAATCTGCCTGCCATGCAGAAGACATGGGTTCAGTCCCTGGGTCGGGAGGATCCCCTGGAGAAGGAAATGGCAACCCACTCCAGTGTTCTTGCTTGGGGAATCCCACGGACAGAGGAGCCTGTCAGGCTACAGTCCATGAGGTCACAAAGAGTCGGCCATGACTTAGAGACTAAACAACAACAAATTATTGTTTCTCTCCCCCTAGAGGGGCAACTGATCGGGTCCGATGATCTGTTGTATCAGTGTTTACAGCAGAGCCTGGCACGCAGTAGGATCTCAAAAAAAATCTGTGGAATGAATGGATCAGTCCCTCCTCCTCCTCCCCCCACAGAGTCTCTTTCTTTCTCAAACAGTGGGACTCTTGTGCCAAGGGAAGGTCAGGGAAACAACCCTCCCCTTGGGCTATCCCATACCCATTTCAAGTCAACCGTTTGCTCCTGGATCGCAGGCATTAGGAAAACTCATCTTCATCTGTGCCTAAAAATTCCAGCACTCCAGGGCACCACTATTTAGGATTAAGATGCTGTTCCCCCAGGGCTCCATTAGAAAATGTAAATGTTTCGGGTGGAGGGAAGTAAAAGGAAATCTCGAGGACTCCCAGATAATTAAGTGAATTGGACGTTTTCTTCCTAAGGGGTTGCTGCTGAGCTCAAGCTGAAGGAGCTGGGGCGACATCTAGTGGTAGAATGAGGCTTGCGCAGAGACTGTGTGTGTCCCGTTGACTCTGGTGAGGATGTGCAGGCAGATGCCCTTGGCGGGGGTGTGTCAATCAGAGTCCTGGTTAGGGTGTGAGACAGGTAAGGCACTCGCCTTGGGTGCAAAATTGAAGGAGGTGCCAATAGCTTCAGAAACCAATGTTTTTGAAAAAGATTTATTTTTATTTTTTGGCTGTGGTGGGTCTTCACTGCTGTACGCAGGCTTTCTCTAGTTGAGGCGAGAGAGGGGTCTACTCTTCGTTCAGGTGCTCGGGCTTCTCATTGTGGTGGCTTCTCTTGCTGCGGAGCACAGGCGGGCTTCAGTAATTGAAGCCTGTGGGTTCAGTAGTTGTGGCGCAGGGACTTAGTTCTCCGTGGTATGTGGGATCTTCTTGCACCAGGGATCGAACCAGTGTCCCTTGCATTGCAAGGCAGATTCTTAACCACTGGGATACCTGGGAAGCCCCCAAGATAAATATGTTAATGCAATATTTTGAGAAAATCAAAATCAATGTAAAAAAAAAAACAAACCATGATGAACAAAATAACAAAATTTTAAATAAAGGCAGGATCCAACACTGCTTTTGCATGACTCACTTCAGTCTAGCCCTGCCCCAATAGTACTGTGTCTGTAGTGTCCATGCACATATGTGTGTATGTTTAGGAACCATGTACTTGGCATTGGTCCAACTGGGCACCAGGACACACGTGTGCCATATTCACACCTATGGGTATATAGACCCAGTGATTCTGTGTCCATGCAGGTTGACCACATGGATGTGTGTAGATTTCTCATGATCTCAGCAGCTGGTGTTAGCAATGACTCTGTGTCCCCAGAATTTGGTGGCCAGTGCCTGGGAAGCAGCGACTGGCAGTTTTCACTTATCCATGCATTCATGTATTCATTTAGAAAGCATGCATTGTGAGTCTTCCATATTTTGAGCCTTATACCAGACACTGAGGCTGGGTGACTGTTTGAGCTCTCAAGGAGTGAGATGGAAGATTTAACTTCTTTCAAGTTGAGTCTGGCTGTGTTGGGGAGAAGGGCAATGTGGCAGGGGCAGGAAACTTTGTTTGCATTTTTCCAGGAATTCTGAGAACATTGACTTATCTTCACTTCCAGAACAGAAGCCTGGTCTGTCTCACAACCCCATCCATTCAGAGTGTTAGTTGCTCAGTTGTGTTCAATTCTTTGCGACCCCATGGACTGTAGCTCTATCTCTGGGGCTTCCCAGGCAAGAATACTGGAATGGGTAACCATTCCCTTCTCCAGGGGATCTTCCTGATCCCTGGACCAAACCCAGGTCCCCTGCATTGCAGGCAGATTCTTTACCATCTGAGCCACTGGGGAAGCCCTCATCCATTCAGAGCTCAGCCACAAATCAAGGAGAAACCAGAAGGAGCAGAGAGGAGTCAGAATAGGTTCCATGAAGTCTGTGCGGAGAAATTGACTTGTGTTGCTTCTGGGAAATTCAGTAGGTTCTCAGTGCTGGTTTACTCTTAAAAAAAAAATACGTGTTACTATTTTTAAAAAATAAATTTTATTTATTTTTAATTAATTAATTTATTTTTGGTTGTGCTGGGTCGTTGTTGCTCTGGGGCTTTTATATAGTTGCGATGAACGGGGGCTACTCTCGAGTTGCGGTGTGCAGGCGTCTCATTGTGGTGGCTTCTCTTGTTGCAGAACACGGGCTCTAGGGCGCTTGGGCATCGGTACTTGTGGCATACCAGCTCAGTAGTTGTGGCTCCTGGGCTCTCATTTTAAGGTGTGTAAGGCTCTTCATTGTGGCCTCAATTTGCATTTCATTAAGTGATGTTGGAAAAAGAAGAATTAGTGATGTTGAGCATCTTTTCATGTGTTTGTTTGCCTTCTTTGGAGAAATGTCTAGTCAAGATTTTTGTCCATTTTCAAAAAATTGGGATGTCTGCTTTTTTGTTGTTTAAATACAAGGTTTTTAAAGCCAGGAATGAGACATGGTTGGATTTGTAAGAGGGAGGGATCCTTTGGTTGTAACTTGGAAGACAGGCCAGCATAGGGAGAGTAAAGGTATGAAAACAGAATTATTATAAGAGTTAACAAAACCGGAGGCAAGTTGGTGGCAGCCATGCGTAGAGCAGGACCAACATTTAGGGGGCAGGGGGAATGTACCTCTCATTGTATAGTGTCCAAAGTCCTCAGCCAGGCCTACTGGATCTTTTGGAGTCTTCTCTTGGAATTCTGAACCAGGCAGGAAAGCAGACATGGCAAGACAGAGAATTCCAGGGAGAAAATGCTTCAATACCATTTCTAAACACTTGCTGTAACCAAGCAAATACAAAAAACAACTCAAGGCAGGCACAGGCTAGAAGATTAACACCATGTGTGTTCTGAGGAATGCAAAGCTGTGTACGTGTGGACAGAAATTCATGCCTTTCCTCTGTGTGAATGAAATATGGAAGCCAACACGGTCCCTTCGACAGAGGCCACTTGGCTTCTTGTAAAGGACACTGAGTTTTGCTTGGTTTATGTTTTCTAGCTTTTCTATTGGACATTCTAGCATTTTTACCTGCTGCACATCAAACAGAAATGACACTTACGTTTTATACTTGGTTGCTGTCAAGTTGCTAAGTCGTGACCGACTCTTTAGGACTCTATGGACTGTAGCCCGCCAGGCTCCTCTGTCCATGGGATTCCCCAGGCAGGAAAACTGGAGTGGGTTGTCTTCTTTCTCCAGGGGATCTTCCCAGAGCAGAGACTGAACCCGGCTCTCCCGCACTGGCAGGCAGATTCTTCACCACTGAGCCACCTGGGAAACCTCTTTATGCTTGGTACTTTAGTTCATACTTTTGAGTGAACTTCCTTCTTGACATAAAACATATCTACAAAGAGGTATGCAAATCATAACAGTGCTCTTTAGAAATTGTCTTAAAGTGACATAATGTGCTCGGTACTGGGTTGAGAAACAGAACTTGGTAAGAATCCGGAGCCCCCCGATGCCTCTTTTAAGTTGCCATCTGCACTTTCACATTCCCCAGCCACCTAGAGCAACCACTGAGCTGGCGTCTCTCACTATGCACTGGTTTGACCTGCTTTTCAACTTAATGAAGTCACTAAATATATAGTTTTTGGTGCCTAGTTTCTTTTGCTCAGCATAATGCTCGTCAGATTCCTCCATATTATTGTTTTGTTGTAGATTGCTTGTTTCTATTGCTTTGTGGGGTTCCATTGTGTGAATACATCGAGTGTGATATATCCATTCTACTGTTTCTCGGCATTTGGGTTGGTGAAGTTTGTGGCTGACATGAACATTCTTAAATAAACACTCTGACGCATACCTTTAGTGATGCTTGTTTGTATTTCTGTTGGGTGTATATATACAGTAGATTCTCTTTTTTCGAAGTGATTATGTTCTATAAAGAATTAGTGAAGACTGAATGCTGTGAATACTGAGTCATCACGGGATTAGATTCCTGCAAGGCTCTGGTCACATTTTTGTTTACCAAACAATATGCAAACCCCTTTTATGAATGTTGGTGTTGAAAAATGCTTTATTTAATATATGTTGCTGATTCATTGGCATCAAACTCATGGCCAAAGGCATTCTTTTTTAAAAACTTAGTTAAATTAATTTATTTGGTCTTAGCTGTGGCTCGCGGGATCTTGTGTCATGTGGGATCTTTCCTTGCGGTGCATGGACTTTATCTAGTTGTGTCTCTAGGGTTCAGTAGTTGCGGCAAGGGGGCTCTCTAGTTCTGGTGCACAGGCTCCAGAGCATGTTAGCAGTTACAACGCTCAGGCTTAGTTACTCCTCAGCATATGCGATCTTAGTTCCCCCAACCAGGGCTCGAACCTGCATCCCCTGCATTGCAAGGCAGATTCTTAACCACTGGACCACCAACTGAGTCCCCCAAGACACTCTTGAGCAAAGCTTGTCAATGAGCCCTATTTTCTCTCAAAGACACTTTACAACCTTCTTTTGCCTAGAACACTAGACAGAACTTAGCACTGTGCATGTGGTCCCTTAAAACAGCGAGATCACCAATAAAATACACGAGAATGTGAAAATTTCAGTATCAAGTAGACTGTGAGAAAGAACGTTGTTTGCAGTTACGAGAACTGAAACAAGAGGCCCACAGCATGGCTGCATTGGATCTCCATTGGGAACCTGCGTGTCAGTGACGCATTTTTGCTACCCTGTGAACGTCCATGGACCACCACAAAAGCTCCAGGAGGATTGATTTTGGGGTTACGGATAAATTGTAGTGAGTAGGTGAGTTTGACAACATGGAACCCACAGATAGTGAGACTCAAGTATGTATACGTAGGAGAAGGACTGCTGGGTCATAGGGGAGGAATATGGGCTTCCCAGGTGGCTCAGCGGTAAAGAAGCTGCCTGCCAATATAGGAGATGCAGGAGACACAAGTTTGATCCCTGGATCAGTAAGATCCCCTGGAATAGGAAATGGCAAGCTACTCCAGTATTTTTGCCTGGAGAATCCCATGGACAGAAGAGCCTGGTGGTCTACAGCCCCTGGGATCACAGAGAGTCAGATATGACTTAGTAACTGAACACATACACAGGGGAGGAATATATTGAACTTGAGGAGGTAAGTGTCAAACAGTCTTCAAAAGTTTAAAAGACTCTTCAAAGAGTTTACCAATTTATTGTCCCACTGGTAGTGTCTGAGCATTCCAGTTGCTCTACATCATTACCAACACTTGGTGTTGTCTTTCTGTTTCACTTTAGACATTCTGATGAGTATATAGTGGTTTCACATTTTGGGTTTAATTTACATTTCATGATGACTAATAATATTTAAATACCGTTTCACATGTTTATTGACCCCTTGAGTATTCCCTTTTGTGAAATGCCTTTTCAAGTCTTTTGCCCATTTTGCTATTAGGCTGTCTGCCTTTTTCTTATTAATTTGTAAGAATATGTGTTTTGTGTACATCCAAGTGTTGTATCTGTATTTCTGTTTCTCATATAAATTAAAATTAGGATATCAGTTCTTTGCTGGGCATAGGATTGCAAATATCTTCTACTGTGTAGCTTGTCTTTTTATTCTCTAATGTCTTCGATAAATAGAATTTAATTTGAATGTAGTTTATTTCTTACTATGGCATGTTCTTTTTTTTTTTTTTTTTTTTTAACAAATGAACTTCAATTATTCTTGGCTGTGCTGGGTCCTCCTTGTGCTGCTTCTCTGGTTGCAGCTTGCAGGCTTAGTTGCCCCTCAGTATGTGGGATCTTAGTTCCTTGACTAAGGACCAAATCCACGTCCCATGCTTCGGAAGGATAATTCTTAACCATTGGACTAACCAGGGAAGTCGTGAATGTAGTTTAAATAATAATGTTTTCCCTTCAAGGTTAGTGCTTGTTGGTGTCCTGTTTTAGAAATCTTTGCCCACCCCCCAGTAATGAAGATATTCTTCTATATTTACTTAAAATACTCATTGTTTATCTCTCACATTTAGATGTAAAAATTCACCCGGAACTGATTTTTGTATATGACATGAGGTACAGATCCACATTTATTCTTTCCCCTTTGAATAGGGCCGAATGACCCAGGAACAGGCCCCAGAGTCTGGGCTAGATTCCAGGGGGTCTTGGAAAAATTTCTTAGCATCTCTGTGCCACTATTTCCTCATTTAAAAAATTGGAATTGTAACCCTGTCTACTTCATATTGGTATTCTGAGGGTAAATGAGTTACTACACATACACTGCTACAAATGGTGCCTAGCTCATGATGTTGTTGTTGTTGTTCAGCTGCTCAGTTGTGTCCAGCTCTTTGCAACTCCATGGACTGCTGCACGCCAGGCTTCCCTGTCCTTCACTATCTCTCAGAGTTTGCTCAAATTCATGTCCATTGGTTGGTGATGCTATCTAACCATCTTAGCCTCTTCTGTCCCCTTCTCCTCTTGCCTTCAATCTTCCCCAGCATCAGAGTCTTTTCCAATGAGTTGGCTATTCACATCAGGTGGCCAAAGTACTGGAGATTCAGCATTAGTCCTTCCAATGAATATCCAGAGTGGATTTCCTTTAGGATCAAGTGGTTTGATCTCCTTGCTGTCCAAAGGACTCTCACAAGTCTTCTCCAGCACCACGATTTGAAAGCATCAATTCTTCAGTGCTCAGCCTCCTTTATGATCCAACTCTCACATACATACATGATTACTGGAAAAACCATAGCTTTGACTATATGAACCTTTGTTGGCAAAATAATGTCTCTGCTTTTTAATACACTGTCTAGGTTTGTCATAGCTTTCCTTCCAAGGAAAGCTCATGCTGCTGCTGCTGCTGCTGCTAAGTTGCTTCAGTCGTGTCCGACTCTGTGCGACCCCATAGACAGCAGCCCACCAGGCTCCCCCATCCCTGGGATTCTCCAGGCAAGAACACTGGAGTGGGCCGCCATTTCCTTCTCCAATGCATGAAATTGAAAAGTGAAAGTGAAGTCACTCAGTCGTGTCTGACGCTTCGAGACCCCATGGACTGCAGCCTAACAGGCTCCTCCACCCATGGGATTTTCCAGGCAAGAGTACTGGAGTGGGGTGTCATTGCCTGCTCATGATAAGTACTCAATAAACCTTAGCAGTTATTGTTACTGTTTCTGACAGTTACAAACTTTTTTTCCTCCTGATAATTTTCAGGTCAGGGAAAAAAGATTTCTTCTCATGGCTCCTGGTATGTTCAGGTTGCTGTAATAGAATAACATCAATTAGGTGGCTTATAAACAACAGAAATCTATTTCAGTTCTGGAGTTGGGGAAGTCCCAGATCGAAGTGAAAGTGCTGGTAGGTTTGGTGTCTGGTGAGGACCAGTTTCTTGGTGTCTTCTCACTGTGTCCTCATGGTGGAAGGGAGAGGGAGCTCTCTGGGGTCTCTGTATAAGGGCGCTAATCCCGTACAGGAGGGCTCCACCCTCAGGACCTAATCACCTCCCAAAGACTTCACCTCTAGACTCCATCACATTGAAGGCTAGCTTTCAGCATGTGAATTTGGAAGGAGTAGGGGGCTACTGACATTCAATCTGTAGCACTCCCCAGCACGATGTTTAGAGCGGTGATGGTGACAGTGAAAAAGGGACACTTTCTGGAGATACTTCTACATCAATTTCAGCTGGCATTGGTGACAATATGAATGGAGGAGTAGGGACAGAGAAAGAACACAGGAGGGGCATAATTGATAGTTTCTGACTGTGGGTACATCTGGGCCGGGACCAGGGCAAGCAAGAAATCTAGGATGTAGAATTTAAGGAAGGGACTTCCTTGGTGGCCCAGTGTAAGACTCCGTGCTTCTACCGCAGGGGTTGTGGGTCCAGTTCCTGGTTGGGGAATTAAGACCTCACATGCTGCAAAAAAAAAAAAAAAAAAAAATTTAAGGAAGAACTCAGTACAGGGTTCCTTGTGGGAGGAAGCTTTCAGGGAATGTTTAGGGATGGTCCCCCTTTTAAACAGTTTTTTTGAGGTATAATTTACATATCATTGGTCTTCTCTGGTGGCTCAGACAGTTAAGAATCCACCTGCAATGCAGGAGACTTGGGTTTGATCCCTGGGTTGGGAAGATCCCCTGGAGAGGGAAATGGCAACCCACTCCACTATTCTTGCCTGGAGAATCCCATGGACAGAGGAGCCCAGCGGGCTACAGTCCATGGGGTTGCAAAGAGTCTGACACAACTGAGCGACTTTCATTTTCACTTTGTATACCATTACATCCACCTAACTGTGCAACTCAATGACTTTTAGTAAATTTTCAAAGTTGTGCAAACATCATCCCAATCTAGTTTGAGGACATTTATATCACTTGCAAAAGATCCCTCACACCTGTTCGCAGTTCATTCCCACCCATCCCATTTCAGACAATCACTACTCTAATTTCTTTGTCTCTATATTGGCCTTTTCTGGACATTTTGTGTAAATAGAAGTCATACAAGATGTGGCCTTTTGTATCTGATTTCTTTCACTTAGCAAAATATGTTTAAGGTTCACCCATGTTGAAGCATAGATCAGTCGTTTGTTCCTTATTATTCTTTTTAAACATTTATTTAGTTTTGGTTGTGCTGTGAGGTCTTTTCTCTAGCTGCGTTGAATGGGGGCTACCGTTTGTTGCTGTGTGCAGGCTTTCACTGCAGTGGCTTCTCTTGTTGTGAAGCACTGACTCTAGGGTGCTCAGGGCCTGTGGGCTCAGTAGTCGAGGCTCTAGAGCACCGATGCAATAGTTGTGGCACAGGCTTAATTGCTCTGCCACATGTGGGAACTTCCTGGATCAAAGGGTCAAAGCCATGTCTCTTGCATTGGCAGGCGGATTCTTGACCACTGAGCCACAGTGGTATGGATGTATTCACCAGTTGTATGGATGTACCACAGTGTATGGTACCACAGTACCACCAGTGATGAGCGTTTGAATTGTTTCATTGTGAGCAATGCTGTTATGAATATTCATATGCAAGTCTTTCCGTGGACATATACTTTCATTTCTCTTGAGTGGATGGAATTGTTGAGTCTTATGGTCAGTTTCTGTTTAACATTTTAAGAAACTGCTAAATTGCTTCTCAAAGTAGTTGCAATAGTTTTTTATTTTTTAAATTAATTTTTGGCTCGCTGCACTGGGTCTTTGTTGCTACGCATGGGTTTTCTGTAGTTGCAGTGAGCAGAGGCTACTCTTGGTTGCGGTGCAGGGGCTTCTCGCTGAGGTAGCTTCTCTTGTTGAGGAGCCGGGACTCTAGAGCGCAGCTTCAAGTTGTGGCGCATGCGCTTAGTTGCTCTGCGGCATGTAGGATCTTCCCGGATCAGGGATCGAACCCATGTTCCCTTCATTGGCAGGTGGATTCTTACCCACTGGACCATCAGAGAAGTCTGCAACATTTTATATTTCCACTAGCAAGAGGTTTTGGTCTCTTCACATCATCACCAGCACCTGCTTCTGCCTGTCTTTTTGATTGAGGTTTTTTTCTGGTGGATGTCATATGTGATTAGTCCTGTGAAAGACACAGGTGGAGATGTGCATGGAGGAGATGAGCATAGGAATTTGAGCTCTCGGTGGGGATATGGCCTGTAGAAATACCTTTGGGAGTCTCAGTTGTAGATTCAGTCAGTTCAATCATTCTTGAGCACCTGTGCATGCATGCGTGTGTGCTCAGTCGCTTCAGTGGTGTCCAACTTCTTGAGACCCTTTGGATTGTAGCTCACCAGGCTTCTCTGACCATGGGATTTCCCAGGCACGAATACTGGAGTGGGTTGCCGTGCCTTCCTCCAGGGCATCTTCCTGACCCAGGGATTGAACTCGTGTCTCCTGCATTGCGGGCAGATTCTTTATCTACTGAGCCACCCAGGAAGCCCCTTGAGCACCTACTATATGCCAAGCACTATCCTAAGCTGTAAGGATGCAGCTGTGGAAAACACAGGCATGTAGGAGCCCTTGTGAAGCTGAAAGTCTAGTGGAAGAGACAGACCAGAAACAAATAAAAGTACAATACAATGTCACATGGTGATAGATATTGTTAAAAAAAAAAAAAAAGTAGAGCAGAGTAAGTGACAGACAGGTGGTAGTGGTTCTGGTGGGTGCTTTCAGAGATGAGGTGGCCAGGGGAGGTCTTTGAGGATACAATGGTCAGATCATTCAGAGTCCAGGCAGTGAAACAAACCACTCTAGGTGTTTCAAAGAGAGGAAATGTATTAATAATATAGAGAATTAGTTTGTCGCGAAATGAAAGAGTTGAGAAGCCACTCTGATGGAATGATCAGGGAATCCAGGAATAAGCCACAGCACAAAGCTACTGGAGGGACAAGACAAAAGGGGGGTGTGATGAGGAAGAGGCTCGTGTGTGGGAGCTGGGATCATGGGATCATAAGAGAAGGTATGGCCACTGTCAGAATGCACACTCCCACCCTAAGCAGAGAGAGAAAGAAGAAATACCCTGGCCTCTCCCTTCCTCCTCACTCTGCAGTCTCCCTCCAGTGCCTCTCATCGGGTGGGACTAACAGGAAGCCAGGGTACCAGAGAACCTGGGAAATGGAGTTTTCTGGAGAAAGGTAGGGTATGGCCCTGACCTACACAGTGATAGCCCAGGAATATAAGTGAAATAAAGGAATAAACCTTGGACATCCAGTGGTTATGATTCTGCGCTTCCACTGTAGAGGGTGTAGATTCAATCACTGGTCAGGAAACTAAGATCCCTCATGCCAGGCGGCATGGCCAAATAAATAAATAAATACAGTTAGGGACGTCCCTAGCGGTCCAGTGGTGATAAAACTCTGACTTCCAATGTAGTAAGCCCGGGTTCAATCCCTGGTTGGGGAACTGAGGTCCCACATGCCATTTGTCCCACATGTTTAGTCATTCAGTTGTGTCCAACTCATTGTGACCCCATGGACTGTAGCCTGCCTGGCACCTCTGTGCATGGGGATTTCCCAGGCAAGAATACTGGAATGGGTTGCCATTTCCTTCTCCAGGGGATCTTCCCAACCCAGGGATCGAACCTGGGTCTTGAACATTGCAGGCGGACTCTACCATCTGAGCCAACAGGGAAGCTCTCACATATCATGGTACAGCCAAAATAAATAAATACAGTAAAAAAAAAAAAAAAAAAAAAAAAAGAACAAAGAACGTGTCTATCTCTGTTAATAGTGAAGACAGCAAGTGCAAAGATCCTGAGGTGGGAATGTGCTGAATGGAACCAAAAGTGAGTGTGATGGATGGGCCTAGCACAGAATACAGAATGACAAGGGCTAGGAACGTAGGACAAAGCCCCAGGAGACATTTAGGAAGAAGGCAGGGGACAGTGATGGTGCAGCATTGAATTCAAAGGACAAATGACTTTCGAGAAGAAGGGGATGATCCATGAGGGCTTACCTGTGAGAGTGACTAAATGAGGCTGTGGGATGAACAAATTTGTAGGGTCACTGGTTCTTTAGTGAGAGGATTGTGGGAAGCATACAGGAAATGGGAGGTGAGGAGCAGAGACAGCAAGTGTAGATATGAGTGTAGCCCACTCCTTCAAGGAGTTTGGCTGGGAGGAGCTAGTGCAGTTTCCTACATCACCAACAGTTAGTGAATGAGAGCATCATCCTGTCCCAAATTCTCTAAACCTGGAGGGCTTGGAGCCCAGTGGCTTGGGGATCTGAAATCAGACCCACCTAGGTTCAAATTCTGGGCTCGAATTTATCTCCTGGCTCCTCTCTGAGTGGTTTCCTCTCTTGTAAATAGGGAAGATGCTGTACTTTTCATGGGAGAATTCACCCAGTACTCAGCAAGTGTATTTGCAAAGTGTTCAGCACTCCTAAATGCAAGCTGTAGTACAAGTAGGCAAAGAGACATCTCATTTTTCTAAAGCTCATTATCAGTTGCAGATAATAACAATGTCAGCTATTTATGAAACACGATGTCCCAGACACGCAGCAAAGTGCTTTACAAGCACCATCTCTGCCCAACCTACTCTGCTGCAACCTGCACACTGGTGTCTTTCCTGTTCCTTAAACACTTGCTTCTGTCTCAGGGCCTTTGCACTTGCTCTGCTTCCTGCCTGGAGCTCTTCCTTCAGATAGCCAAATGACTCCCTCCTTCACTTTCTTCAGGTCTCTGCTCAAATGTCACTTTTCCCAACCACCTCGATGAAAGTTTTACTCTCCTACTTAGTCCATATGCCCCTTCCTCTCCACCCCCATTTGTTGTCTGTCTGATCCTATTGTGTTGTTCAGTCACTCAGTCTTGTCCAGCTCCCTGTGACCCCATGGACTGCAATACACCAGGCTAACCTGTCCATCACCAACTCCGGGAGCTTGCTCAGACTCATGTCCATTGAGTCGGTGATGCCATCCAACCATCTCATCCTCTGTCATCCTCTTCTCCTCCTGCCTTCAGTCTTTCCCAGCATCAGGGTCTTTTCCAATGAGTCGACTCTTCACATCAGGTGGCCAAAAGTATGGGAGCTTCAGCTTCAGCATCAGTCCTTCCAATGAATATTCAGGGTTGATCTCCTTTAGGATTGACTGGTTTGCTCTCCTTGCAGTCCAAGGGACTCTCAAGAATCTTCTCCAACACCACAGTTTGAAGGCATTAGTTCTTTGGCGCTCAGACTTCTTCATGGTCCAGCATGTGTACATGTGTACATGACTACTGGAAAAACCATAGCTTTGACTAGAAGGACCTTTGTCGGCTATAGAATGTTCATCTCCACAAAGGCAGGGCTTTTTAAATCTGTTGTTCATGGTGCTTGGGACATAGTAGATACTCAATAAATTTTTTGCTTGATTGTCAGGACAGCGGAGCCATTTACAGGCGTTAGGTCCTTGGGTCCTTGCAACCATTCACTTTGCAGATGAGGAAACTGAGGCAGAGAGCGGTCATTGCTGGAGGTCACATAGGGGCAGAACCTGCCTCTCCGGATCGTTAAGCTCAGAAAAAGAAGGATTGTTCAAGACCCCCACCGCCTCTACCCCCCATGCCCAGCGCTTCTCCCGAGGGCGGTGAGCGGCCACTACCCAGGAAAGGCCTGAGTCATCGCCGCCTCCAGACGGCGGCGGCCGCGGGCTGAAGGCGACGGTGGCGGCGGCCACGCGAGGTGATGCGGGGACGCCAGGAGGGGGCGTGAGTGCAGGGAAAACAGAGGAAATTAAAACCGGCCGGGCTCTCCTCCTGGCGGCCTGGCCGCCCCCGCCGCCGACTGGTGCGTGGGTGGAAAGTGGGGAGCACTGCATTTCCCCCTCCTTCGAAGGGGCGGGCCCGGGAGCTGGTCTCTGGGGTCTGGAGGAGGGTCCGAAGCCTCAGTTCCCCGCCCCCACCTTAAGTTCAAGTTGTGAGTGGAGACCCGCCTGGGAGTTGTCTGCAAAAGGCTAGTTCCTGTCTCTGCCGTCGGGGGTGGCCATGCCGCCCCTTGGAGTCATGTGGGGGGGGGGTCCTCCTGCTGCAAAAGTGACCCCATTCCCGAACCTTCATCCGTGTAATCACATCTATTGGTCTCGGACGCGCCACTCTAGGCTTCTCTCGTCCGAAAACGACCAAGTGGTCCGCAGAGTGGTCCTGGTACCGAGGTGCCCCTTCCCCAAGGAAAAGAGACCCTTGGCCTTCCCATTCAAGGGAGCGCACCAGAGTCCCCCCACCCCATGCCTGGGCTCCCAGTTTTTAGGGAGCCGGAGTCGGTGTCCTAGCACTAGGTGGATGGGGACTTGTGACTCCGGCCCTCCCTTCCACCCGCCAGCTTTGGATGGTCGGGGTGGGGCACCCGGGGGTCTAAGAGAGGGGCTGTGCGTGGAGAGTGGCCCGGGAATACCTCACTGGGGTTGGCGGGGCTGCGGGGGGGCTGGGGGCGGGGACACCGCTGGGGGCGGGGCCGGGATGCCGCGGCAGTGGGGGTGGGGCAGGTGGGGAAGGCCGCCGGAGGGGGCCCCTCGCGGGATGGGTGGGTCCCGCGCGGAGCGGGGTGGCCAGGCGCAGGGGGGTGTAGTCCGGGCGGCCCCCGCCCCCTGCCGGGCTCCGGGCCGGAGCCGTGACGTCACGGCGGCTGGAAGTGCCCGGCGCGGAGGCGCGGGAGGGGGTGCGGGGGGGGCCGAGGCGGCGCTTTATAAGCGGAGCCCCGCCGGGCGCGCAGAGCCGCAGCCCGCGTCCCCGAGCCCCCCGGCCGGCCTGGCCCCGGCCCGGCCCCCAGCTCGCGCTCGCGTCCCCTGGGGCGACTGGGCTGCGAGGGACCGAGCGCCAGGCGGCGGGCGGCCGCGGGGCATGAGGCGGGGGCGCGATGTCGGTGCCGCTGCTGAAGATCGGGGCCGTGCTCAGCACCATGGCCATGGTCACTAACTGGATGTCGCAGACGCTGCCCTCGCTCGTGGGGCTCAACGGCACAGTGTCCCGCGCGGGCGCCTCCGAGAAAATCGTGAGTGGCCGCCGCGCAGGGGGCGCTCCCGAGGGGGGGGCGTGGTGCCCTAGCCGCCGCCGCAGCCCCCAGGGGCCCCCGCCCCCCTGCTTCCCCGCGCGCCCGACCCCGGGGGCGCCCTCCCCGGGCTAGGGGCTGGACGCCGAGGCGGAGGCGCCCTGGGACCCCCGCCACCTCCGCGGCGCCTTTATTATTGTTATGATTATTTCTTAGGCTTAATGTGCAGTGTCCGAGTGGCAACAAGGTACTAGGCTCGCTCCGGCCCCGGGGCGCAGGCGGCAAGGGCTGCGGAATTGAGCCTGGTCCGGGCTGAGTGGGGCGAAGAGGGAGGGTAGATTCGGGGGTCTGGGAGGAACCCAGCCTCTGAATGGGGAAATCTCGGGGTCTCAGAGCGTCTCCACTGTCACAATCTCTCCCTGCTCGTGTCTTGATGTCTCTGAGTAGTCCCGTCTGTCTATCAGTCTGTCTGTCTCGCTCCCTCTCTTCTGGCTTTGTCTCTCTCTGTTTCCCTGTCTCTCTCTGTCTCCTTGATTTCTTTTTCCTCTGGTTTGTCTCTGTTTCCCCTCTCTGTGTGTCTCTGTTGAGCTGTCTCTGACTTGGTGTTTCTTTTTTTCTGCCTCTCCTTTCCTCTCCCCTGTGCAACCTCGCCCCCGGCCCCCCAGCCTCTCCCTTCTGATAACCTGTCTCACCATGTGCTGAAACCCTAGGAGGCAGATGGGGGTCTCAGACTCCTGGGGAGGGGAGTGTGGGGAGCAGGGCCTGGGGCTCTGTGCTGCCTCCAGAAAGTCCAGGTTTGCTGCCTTCCCCATACCATCCTATCCCCTTCTATCATCTTCATCCTCTAGCTTCCCAAGTCATAGAATTTGGCTGGGGGTGGGGGGCGCGACGAGAGAAGGCAGGATGTGTGTGTGTGTGGGGGGGGCTCCTTCAGGGTTAATAATGGTGGTCTTGGTATCCTGGGAAGACATTCTCCTGGACAAATTTCCCTCAGGCTCCTCTAGGTATGCCCCATACCCCTCATTCCTTCTCCTCTTCAGTCTGGTTTTGGGACTCCTCCCAGTATCTGGATCTGGGATTCATGGGGTCTCCCTCTCCTGCCTGACAGTCCCCCAGCTTCATCAGCTCCCCTCTTGAGCCGCCAGTGGCCACCACCCTGAAAGGAAAGAGGTCTTTGCTCCCAAGGGTTGCATGCAAGTAGAGGCAAAGTGCCATGTCTTGCGTTCAGGCTTCATCAGCCCCTGGAGGGAATTGTCACTCGGCTTGGCCCAGGTGAGGGCTTTCAGTCTGAATCTGCAGAAAGTCGGTGTGTGAAACAATGTCTTTCTGTGTCAGTCACATCAAGCAATGTCCTGGTGTATCTATCCATGCGTGGGTTTTGGTGTGTGTATGGGGGCGTGTGTGAGTGGAGGTTATGAGAAAGTTCATGTGCTTTGCTGGCATTAGGACACAGATGTGTCTGCCTGTATGTAAGGGTGCATTCCAGACTGAGTGGGTGTGTCCCTGGGTACTCACTGTGTCTGGGTGTGGATGTGTCTAAGTGTGTATCTGCAGTTGCATGTCCCTGACTGTGGGTTTGCATGTATGTAATTGCATGTGTGCATATGTTTGCCTACATGACTCTGAGACAGACTTCTTGCTGTTACCTTTGGGGTTGGGAGGGGGGGAGATGCTGTCGCATTGAAATCAGAAGCCGGATTATTCCACTCCCTTACCATCTAAAAAGTGTGAGTCAGTGTAAATGTGTGCTTGTATCATGTACAGCATATGGGTAATGTCTGGAGAATGTGTACATAAGTGTGTAACAGCATGTCTCTGAATTATGACTGTGTGTGTAAATATGTCTTTGCAGATATGTACATGTGCATATAAATGTGGACATGTCTGTCTTTAGAAGTGCATGCATGTATGTTCAAGTGTTTATCTACGAATGGTGTGTGTGTCTAGTTTGTATGTGTGTGGGTGGGTTCCTGTGTGTGTTAATTTTTCTGTAAGTGTGAGGGTGTGTGTGGTCTGATGTGGTCTTCACTCTATCCTATCTGTAGCTGACAGGACCTTGATCCAATGCTTCCATGAAGTTACCTGCTAAAAGCTAATAGTTCTCCCATCCTTGATCCCCACCCCCATCCCTCAATCTCACTCAGCCTTGCTCGAAGAGCTCTATGGAGTGAGATGCCAAGGAACTCAGGGTAGGACCTAGAAGGGGACTGTGACATGAGAGTGCTCTAGAAAGGGTCTTGGGAGTCTGTAGACATAAGTTGAAATGCAGACTTTCCCCCGACTTGCTCTGTGACTTGCACTCCGGGCCAGTGACATGACCACTGTAGGCAGAAATTTCCTCATCTATAAAATGGGAATGATAATTTCTACCTAACAGAACTGTTGTGGGTAAGAGGTCTATCATCCAGGTCTTCATCCATCCGTCCTTTCATCTATCTATCCACCCAACTATCTTTATACTCATTGGTTCATCTACCCATACATCTGTCCACTCACCTATCCATCCATTCATTCATCCAGCCAACCATCCTCCCACCCATTCATCTCTTCATCCTTCCATTTGTCTCTCCATCCATCTATCTTTCCAGTCACCTATTATTCATTATCTGTCTCTTAATCAATTCTTCCATGTATCCATCCTTCCATCCATTCATCTCTTTTGTTTATTCGGTAAAATTATCGAGTACTTTATTTATGTCAAGTGTGTGTATGCTTGAAAATCCCAGTTCAGTCCCTGACATTGTAGATGCTCAGTGGCAGGACTCTGAGTCAGATGAATCTGGGTTTGAATTCTGGTCCTACAAGTTACCAGTCTTATGACCTTGGGGAAAATTATTTAATCTATCTAAGCTCCAATATCCTTATTCATCAAGGAGAGTCCCCACTAAACCACAGGATCCATGAGGGCATCTGTGTTTTACTCATTATTGAAACCTAAGACCTGATGTATAGTAAGCCTACAACAAGTATTTGTCAAGTGGCTGAATCAACAATTGCATCTTCATAAGGATTCCACCTTCAAATAAAAACAAATGGCTAGGTTCAGTAAGGAGAGGTTTCTCTGTTTGCCATTACAGCCAAGCACATAATAGACATGGAACAAATATTTGTCAAGTGTCTGAATCATTAATCCACCTTCATAAGGACTGAGGAACAAATGAAAGGCACAGAGTAGGTGTTTAATAGGGAAGAGTTGTAGGAAGGTGCATAGCAGCAGCATGGTTAAGCTGAGGGGTTCAGGAACCCGGAGAGTGAGAATTCCTGGTCCTGAAGCAGACAGTTGGATGCTGGTGCTTGACTTTAAAAAGGGTCTCTTGGAGGATGGGATGAGCCCAGATCCTCTGGCCATTCTTCACCTCCCTGATCTGATCCAGAGAAACAGCTTAGCATTCTAAGAGATTCTGAGAGATACTGTTACAAACCATCTCTGGAAGAGAGGGGGAGGGGGAACTGCCTCTGCTACTACCTTTGGCCAACTCCCAGCCATAAACCATCCCTGTGGAATGGGAGCCTTCAGCGGAAATGGTTTCTCACCTGGGGGTCATAAATTCAGAACCAGACTAAGCACTGTCAGCCCCATTGCCAGCGGCTGCCGTCATTACAGGGCCTGAAGTGAGTTACCTGCATCTTATATGTTATGCCCTTGTCCATCCCCTCCTCCTTGAGGGATGGAGGGAAGGAAGGGGAGATGAAGGAGGAATATTCTGTTTGGGGAGGACCCTTTTCCTCCTGGGAGAAACAGGGACGGTCTGGCAGCTATCAGCAAGAGGCTTTCTGAGGACTTCCCAGTAAGAACCAAAGTTTGGAATCCTTGTCTTTTCTTGATGGTTTTCAGTGGGGAAAGGACCCTAATACTCAGTCAGTTGAGGCAAGGAAGGGCTGTAGCAAGTGGCCTCACTACTCCATGGTTTAACACAGCATTGGTTTATTCTGTGCTTGCCCTATGCATCCATGTTGTCTGGTGAGCTCTGTCCGTGGTAGGCACCTGGAATGAGGGAGGCTATGGTGACAGGATCGTTGAAACGGGGACAGCAAGGCACAGCATAGCCCCTCTCCCTACCTCCTAAAGCTTTCCCCTGGAACCCCCATGTTACTTCTGCTCACAGTTCATTGGCCAGCACAAGTCACATGGCATGCCTAACTCCAAAGCGGGTGAGACAGGAGGTCCTACTATGACCTGGAACAGAGAGAAGTGGCCAAATATTTATGAACAAACCCTAAACATGGCTGTATACTACTGATCCCTCCTCCTCTTATTCTATAACAAGAATTCTCTTACAGATTCTTTCCATTCATTCAATCATTCAACAAACATTTATTGAGCATCTATTCCGTGCCAGGCACTCTTCCAAGTGGCAGGGATATGACCATGAACAAAACAGATATCTTGTCCTGGTGGAACTGACATTCTAGGGCAGGAAGGGGGACAAAAAGATAAGTGCACAGATAAACTGATAATACATACATAGTGATACAGGGCTTCCCCCATAACTCAGTGGTAGAGAATCTGACTGCAATGCAGGAGATGCCGGGTTCAGTCCCTGGGTTGGGAAGATCTCCTGGATGATGGCATGGCAACCGGTATTCTTGCCTGGAGAATCCCATGGACAGAAGAGCCTGGTGGGCTACAGTCTGTGGGGTCAAAAAGGGTTGGACACAACTAAAGCGACTGAGCTCACACACACACACACACACACACACACACAGTGATAAATGTGTTGTGAAGAAGCATAGAGCAGTATAAGAGGAGTGAAGAGTCTTGGGGAGACTATTTTAGATTGAGTAGATGTCTCTGAGGAGGTGACATTTGAACAGAGATCTGAAGGAAGTAAGTGGAGGTAACAGCAAATGCAAAGGCCCTGAGGTGGGAATTTGTTGGACATTTTGGAGTGATGGTGAGGAAACCAGTGTGGCTGAAGCAGAGTAAGTGAAGGGGGAAGCGAGAAGAAATGAGGGCAGGGAGGTGGTGGGAGCCACATCATGTTTGGGGGAGAGAGACTTGCAAGGATTTTAGATTTAACTTGCAACTTGTTGCACATTATCTGTCTTCCTTTCATGCTTTCCTTTTCAGCATTGCACTTTTTAAATCAATTTATTTATTTATTTTTGGCTGTGCCTTGGTCTCCATTGCTGCACTTGGGCTTTCTTTAGTTGCAGCAAGAGGGGGCTTTTCTTTGTTGCAGTGCTCGAAATTCTTATTGTAGTGGTTTCTCTTGTGTTGTATGGGCTATAGGCACACAGGCTTCAGTAGTTGCAGCACACAGGCTTCATTGCTCCACTGCATGTGGGATCTTCCCGGGCTAGGGATCGAACCCTTGTCCCCTGAATTGGCAGGTGGATTCTTAATCACTAGACCACCCGGGAAGCCCTCAGCATTGCACTTTTAACCTTCTGTTGCTCACAGTGCAGTTGATTTATTTATTTTGTTGTCCGATCCTCCCCCCTGAAATGCCAGCTCCATGAGGGCATTTTTAAAATCCATTTTTGTTGACTGTTTTAGCCCCTGTGCCCTAGCACTGGGGCTGGCACACAGTTGGTGTTCAGTAAACAGTTGTTAAGTGAGTAAATGAGATGCCGGGGGGGGGGGGGGTGGTGCTGAGCACAGGCCGGATGGTGACTCAGGTGTTCACAGTTTTTCTCTGGCCCCTGTAGGATGGACAGACTGTGGGAGGTAAGGGCAGGAGCCAGGAGACTGGGGAAGAGGCCACAGCCCTGGTCCAGGTGATGATGGAAACTGGACCAGGGTGGGAACCAAGGAGGTAAAGTATTGTGGATTTCACTCACACCTGCCTATTCACCTGCTCCTAATTATGGACTTATGACTTCTGCTCAAACACCTCAAAATGTCAGGAAATAATTGAGTACCTGTTTTGTACTGGGAAGGGTCCTGGACTGTGGAATATAGACATGAATAAAGCCCTGACTTCAGTCAGATCACTGTCTCATCCACAGGACTTGTGACACGTCATGGTATGCGTGGAGACAGGGATATTTCTAGAGTGTTATGGGGACACAGGAGAGGGGCACTGAAATCAGCTGGGGTGTGATGGAGGTTTCCTGGAGGTGGTGATGTCCAACTGAGTCTTAAAGTGGAGAGGGAATTGGCCAGGTGAAAGCAGAGCAGGGGGACTCCAGACAGAAGGAACAGCATGGCCAAAGCCTCGGAGGTGAGGAGCATCCTGTTGAGGACAGAGAGGCGCAAGCAGTTCAGAAAAACTGAACACCTGAGTCACCATCCCTCTTGTGCTCAGTGCCCTCCCTGGCATCCCATTTATTCACTTAACAGCTTTTTATTAAGCACCAATATGTACCAGGATAGGAAAAGTGTGGAAGTGGCCTGAGTGGCCAGTGGGGACCATGTCATGATGGGATTTGGCCTGAGGTGCCTATACTTCATTCTTTTAAATTTTTTATTCATTTTTATTTTTGGTTGCACTGGGTCTTCCTTGCTGGTGAGGGCTTTCGCTAGTGGAATTGAGTGGGGGCTACTCTCTGTTGTGGTGTGAGGGCTTCTCATTGTGGTGGCTTCTCTTGTGGAACAGAGGCTCTAGGCTTATGGGCTTCAGTAGATGCAGCATGTGAGCTCGATAGTTATGGCTTGGCTTTGGACGTCGAGCTCAATACTCGTGGTGCATAGGCTTAGTTGCTCCTTGGCATGTGGAATCCTCCCAGACCAGGGATCAAACCCACGTCCTCTGCATTGGCGGGCGGATCCCTGCACCACCAGGGAAGCCTGCCTTTACTTCATTCTGAGTGTCAAAGAATGGGAGACCTGGAGGACTTTGGAGCAGGAAAGGAATATGAGGCTGCCTGTTGCATTTTTCTAGAGACCTAATTGTTAGCATATCCTTCTAGATTGTGAGTGTGAAATTTGTCTCATTTAAAATTTTCCCCATCTCACTTGCACCAAATCTAAACTCCTTACCTGGCCCAATTCAGTAAACCTCAATTTCTTCATTCATAAAATGGGGACAATAGAATATAGACCATATAGCATTGTGTTTAGCAATGTGCCCGGCATGTGGAAGGAGCCTCTGAAGATTAGCTATTATTATTATTATTATTTTTTGGTTAGCTATTATTGTTATCACAAATCCCTACCTGCCTGAGTTTCAGATCTAGGAAGGACCACGTTTCCATCCCATGCTAGTCTTGTTCCTGCCTCTAGAACCTGTTCCCATCTTCTGGGAACATCCTTCCTTTAGTCAGCTCCTTCTCACCCCTCTGAGCTCCCCTGGCCTCCCCAGCTAAAACACTCCCGCTTTATTATTTGAACCTGTTCTGTTATTTTCCCAGTACTCATACTGATCTGAAATCATGTTGGTAACTGTTTTCCACCAACAGAATGGTACTGCCCTGCAAGCAAAAACTTTTGTCCCTCTTGTTTATTACTGGAATTGTCTCATTTGGGGTAGTAGGTATTTCCTGAATGTTCTGCCCCATGACACTACTGCCCCTTCTTTCTGCTAGTGAAACTTCTGAGCCTTGATTGAGTCTTTCTGTGACTATATGAGTTTGAGCAAACTCCAGGAGATAGTGAAGGACAGGGAAGCCAGACACTGCAGTCCATGGGGTCGTAAAGAGTCAGACATGACTTAGCAACTGAATAACAACAACTCAATCTTCTCCCGTGGCTCAGAAGTGCCTGTTTCTTTCACTTTTCTATTTAATTAGTTAATTAATTTGGCATTGTGGCTCGTAGGATCTTAGTTCCCCAATGGGGGATTGAACCCTCACCCTCAGCAGTGAATGTATAGAGTCCTAACCACTGGACTGCTGGAGAATTCCTCAGAAATGTCTGTTTCTTAAAACTTTTTTCCCCCTTGTGTCTTTGTTTCTCAACTCTTCTCTGTTTGAATGGATGTCCAACAAACAGGCACACTGCCAGCAGCCCCCATAAAAGTATGAAGTGATCTTGCTACCAGAAAGCAATCATCCCCGGCTAGCAATCTCTGAGCTCTTCTGTGCCAAGTCCTGTGCTGGGGGCTGGGGATACAGCAGTGAACAAGGAAGACTTGGTCTCTTTCCTCACAAAGCTTCGTAGGGAGACAGTGAACCCGGAATTGTGCAAATAGCCATTTGCACACTTCTAGATAGTTAAAAATCAGTGGGGGCTGTGAAGGAGAAGGTGTGGAACTGTGAGGACAGGAAGTTGGGCGGGACTGGTCACCTTTAATGAGGAGGTGATGTTTGCCCTGAGACGTGAAGGATGAGTAAGAGCTGGGTAAAGACAGCTGGTAACTTGGAGGGAGAGAGATCAAGAGAACAGGGCATGTAAAGGTGTTGGGATGGAATGGCAGGTGTTCTGTTTGAGGATCTGGTAAGATAGGCAGGGACCATAGCATTGGGTGCTGCTGACTACCACCTGAGCTTGAGGCAACACATAGAAATAGCTTGAAATGCTGCCTTTGCCCATCCAGTCGGCACCAACAACAGCACCATGGACAGCTACCAAGGGAGGGTTGTCTAGACCTTGGGGCTGCTTGAGTGCAGTTAAAACTGGCTTCCTTCTCTTCCAGAGCAAAGCTCTGGTTTTTGCCTCTTGGCGTCTGCATTCCCCCCAGCATCCTTCTCACCTCTGGCCCTGGGTGGCTAACGCCTCTTTGTGAAGCTCCAGTGAGGAGCAGCCACGAAGCTGGGCGAGGAAGAAAAGCAGCCTTCCGGGGGAGGTTCAGGTGCTTGGAGAGAGTTTGATGTGGGGTTGGGTGTCTTTGTGTGTGGGAGTGAAGAAGTTGCCACTGAGAGATCTGAGGGACCAGGCTGGTTCTCAGTCCTCTCTTGTCTCAGCCTTGATGCTTCTCTATTTTTAAACATTGTCTTTTAAGTCTCTCTCTGTGTCTCTCTCTCTGTCTCTCATATCTTTGTCTCATTAGCTATCTTTATTCCTCTCTCTTTGTCTTCACTGTGTATCACCATCACACAATAGAAAGTGAAAAACTGAAAGTCGCTCAGTCGTGTCCGACTCTTTGCAACCCCATGGACTATACAGTCCATGGAATTCTCCAGGTCAGAATACTGAGTGGATAGCCTATCCCTTCTCCAGGGGATCTTCCCAACCCAGGGATCGAACCCAGGTCTCCCACATTGCAGGCGGATTCTTTACCAGCTGAGCCACAAGGGAAGCCCATCACATAATAGACATTTAATAAGTGGAGGCTTTTTCCCTTTGTTTATTATTTGTATTTATTTGGTTGCATTGAGTCTGAGTTGCAGCATGCAGGATCTTTGATTAATAGTTGCCACCTGTGAACTCTTGGTTGTAGCATGTGGGATCTAGTTCCCTGGCCAGGGATCGAGCCCAGGCCCCTTCTCATTGGGAGTGTGGAATCATAGCCACGAGGCCACCAGGGAAGTCCCCTCAAAAAGTGTTTGTTGCGTGAATATTGATGGTTATCTGTCTGCCTGTGTCTCAAGTCTGCCTCTCGTTGTCCCTGTCCCACTGTCTTCTCTCCATCTCTCTCTTGTCTCTGTCTCTGTCTGTAAGTCTCCTTCCTCCTTCCTGGGTGTCTCTGTCTTATGAGTCTCTTTTGTCTCTGGTTCTGTCATCTCTGCCTCTTGGTGTATTTGCCACTATATCTCTTCCATGTCTAGCTCTTGTACCATGCCCTGTGTGCGTGCTTAGTCGTGTCCGACTCTTTGCGACCCCGTGGACTATAGTCCACCAGGCTCCTCTGTCCGTGAAATTCTCCAGGCAAGAGTACTGGAGTGGGTTGTCATTCCTTTCTCCAGGGGATCTTCCCAACCCAGGTATCCAGCCCTCATCTCTTGCATGTCCTGCGTTGGCAGATAGATTCTTTACCGCCGTGCCACATGGGAAGCCACGTCTGTCTCAGTCTCTATCTCTGTCTCTCTCTAGGATTCTGTTTCCATTATTGCCATAGTTGCTCTATCACAGTCCAGCACCCTGACAGGGGTTAAGAGTGAGGCTCAAATTCTCAGACCTGAGAGGGTTCCTGAGACAGGACAGAGCTGGAACCTGTGTTGGGCAGGATTCAGTGAGCGGGATGGGACAGGCCAGGCCAGGATCAGCCCTTGAAGGCCCTGGAGGGACAAGCGGGGAGTGTCTGTACCCCTGGTGATGCTGGGGATGCGGGCCATGCTTTAATGGGAGTCTGGGGTGAAGGGTGGGTGGGTGCCCAAGCTCTCGGCAAGCCTGAACCCTCCCTCACCCTCCTCCACCCACTCTGCTGCCCAGGAGGGTGTCCCTCTAGGACCCAGCCACCAGGACCCAGCATGGCTCCAAGATGGGACAGCTGTCTGGGCTACAGCTGCGGAAGCTCATTTTGAACAAGGAAGATGATTGCAGGAGTGATTGGGGGAGGGAGAGCGAAGGGGAGGGGAGCAAGGGCCAAAGAGGAATCAGGCTTGATGGTTGCCGCTGCCGCAGTGGGTAGTTTGCCTGGGAGATGGGGAGACCAGGCGAGGCGGGAAAAGGCAGAGGAAGGTCTGTCGGCCCAGCCGCGGTCCATCTGTCCCCACTTCTGGTCCTCCCTGGTGTGAAGTTTCTCCGCCCATCTCTGGCTGTCTCTCCCTCTGCCTGTATTTCAGAGCCTGAATTTCTTGACTCCGCCTGTGTCGCTTGGTCTCCCTATTGCTTGTTGCTGCCTCCTGCCCAGTATTTCAGTTTCCCCGTGTCTCCCTGCCTGCATCTCTCTGTCTCTCGGCCTGCCACTCCGCCTGGGTCTCTGTGTATCTCTGAGCCTCCTCGCCCAACCCCTCAGTGTTACTGCCATCATCAGAAGCACAGCTAAATCTCCAGCAGTCTTTTGGATTGCTCTTTCTTTTGTTGTCATTTCTGCGATGCTCAGGGGCTGCGGACAAATAGAGATGGCAAATTCCCAGGAAGTGTCCTTCCATAAAGGGATATTTACAAAGATATCTCAATTAGGACTAATTAATTAAGCGAGCCACTTCCCCTGCCCTCTCCCCCACCCTGCGGTCCTGCAGCCTCCTGGGAGAGAACCAGCCAATAAGGCGACAGCAGTCTGGTGCTCAGACGGCGTCTCAATGTTTAATTTATAACAGCCTTCTCCCTGCTGCCCTATCCATCCATCCAGAAGAGCAAGGTGGCCTCGGGTGCATAGACTCAGGCAGAGGCTGGAGACCTGCTGGTCCCCCCAGAGCTGCACTGGGTCTTTGTGAGATCTAGTTCCCTGACCAGGGATTGAACCCGAGACCCCTGCATTGGGAGCTTGGAGTCTTAGCCACTGGACCACCAGGGAAGTCCCCGAGTGCCAAGTCTTGATCCCCTATTTGCTCCTCTGTAGCTTCCCTCCCCCAGGGCATAGTGCCAGGGTCCCCATTTCTTCCATTGCTCTAGTCCCACCAGGTCCCTTGGGATTACTTCTTATCTCTGCCTGTCCCTTCCCACTGCACACAGTCTGTTGAGGCAGCCCTCAGCATAGCATCCACCAGCAATGCTGCCTTCAGTATAATGGCAAAGACGATGATGCCCCCCTTAAAGTGATGCCAGGGTAGCACCGGGGTGATAAACATACCTTGAAATGTGACTTCAGTTCTGCAGACAGGCACTGGCTGGGGCATTTGGTGCAGTGAGAAGGAAGAGAAATTTGCTCATTCCAGTGAGCACATTCTCTGGCTATTCTGGGAGACCAGGAATCCCCAGCCCTGCTGGCCGAAGCTGGCTCCATTAGCCCTTGTAAAGTGCCATGTGACCTCAGCAGGACACTAGGCTTATTAGTAAAGCATAAATTCTGCAGGAATATTTCAGGACTGACTGCCATGCTAATGAATTGGTTGAGGAGACCTAAGAGTACAACTGACAGAACATATACAGATGTCAGTTCCTGCTGAGAGGAGTGTGGAAATATTCGCTGTTACAGGCAGATGGACACAAGTGAACATGGAGAGCTATATTAATACATGGAAGGGCAGGGATCTTCTTGAATGGACACAAATGTGTAACATGTTTGTGGCTGCTGATTAGACATACATATATGTACATGGCTGTGCGGGCTAGCACACAGAGGGTCATGGGTGTTTATAAGGGGGCGTTCCCTTCTGTGATGGGCACTGTGGCAGTGCAGCTTCTGGATTAAGCAGTCTGCATTTATGTATGTGGCTACACAGTAGCATGTGAACTTGACTCAAGAAGAGAGGTATATAGTTACACATGTATGCAGTGTACACCTGATGTATATAAAGATATGTTGTGGTTGTTTAGTTGCTAAGTCATGACAACTAAGTCATGTGACAACAAGTCACATGAAGTCATGTGACTTCATGGACTGAAGCCTGCCAGGCTCCTCTGTCCATGGGATTCTCCAGGCAAGAATATTGGAGTGGGTTACCATTTCCTTATCCAGGGGATCTTCCCAACCCAAGGATTGAACCCATGTCTCCTGCATTGGCAGGTGGATTCTTTAGCACCGAGCCACCTGGGAAGCCCATATATGGGCCTTATGTGTGTATAGTACGTATATATATATTTAAGAGTCCTTATGCAGGCTGACTTGTGGGCTCACAAATTGCATATGGGAATAGACACTTGTGAACACATCTAAACGAAGGAAATGTTCACATTTCCTTCTATGGACAACAGTGCAAGAGGCATGTATGTTTGCACTCACCCGGTGATGCACACCAGCATTCCCCTCGATTTATGCTCATATGCACCCATGCACATGACTCGTCACAGACTTGTCCAGATGTTCCATGTGTGTCCAGAATGCAGATGCTCACAGGTGCCTGTGGATGAACACTGATGTCCACAGTCACAGAGCCCCCTGTGTACCCCAGTACCCACATGTCATGGTTTGGGATGCAAATGACTGATTCCCCGCACCTCCAAATTCCCCAGGGTTCCTGGCAAAATGAGATCTCAAAGCCAGCATGAGTGACCTTTTCGGACCCTTTTTAGAGAACCATGGAGGAGAAGACCCGAGTTACACGAGTCCAAATACAGAGCCCCGAGCCAGCCTCACTCAGGCTGTCTTAGCTGAGATGCTCCCCTGTTTGACACCCCCCTCCCATCAGGGCCAGTTATGGCTGCCAATGCTAAGTCATGGCTTAGAGTGGCGCCCAGCACAGGTGGAACTCAGCGTGTGTTAGGGACTATATCACTGACTAGAATCATCATTATGAATATTCTTTTTAAAAAATAATTATTTATTTAGCTGTACCAGGTCTTAGTGGCAGCACAGGGATCTTTAGCTGCAGCATGCCCACTCTTAGTTGTGGCATGTGGGGTCTAGTCCCCTGACCAGGACTGGAACCCAGGCCCCCTGCATTGGGAACACAGAGTCTTAGCCACTGGACCACCAGGGAAGTCCCCTATTATGAATATTTTTGAAACGCAAAGAGCTTCTTCATCCTCTGCATTTCGGTCCTGGCATTACCATGGTGTCCCAGTAGCCTTCCAGCTTTGTCTGTTTCTCTCCTGTTCTGAGAGTCAGTCCTTTAAAGCCATGGTTTCCTCTCCCACTGTGCACTCTTTCCTGACATCTCTCTTCATTCTCATTTGCCTCCAAACATCACAGTTCCCGTCTGTCTGCCTGGGGATGGGTGGATGTTGGAGCATCTGTTTGGAATAAAAAGCCCCCTAATATGGCCCAGTGAAGTAAGAGTTTTAGACAAAGAACACAGGGAGTCTCAGAAAACCTGATAACTGGGGCTTCAGGGACTCAGGAAGCTGTCATTCACTCACTCATTTAGCAATTCAGTTAGCAAATATTTATTCTCCACCTACTAGGCACCAGGTTGACAAGAAAGATAGGGTGTTTGCTCTCATGGAGCTGACATTTTAGTGGAAAGAGATCAGTAACAGGGCTTCCATGGTGCCTCAGCGGTAAAGAATCTGCCTGCTAATGTAGGAGACACAGGTTTGATCCCTGGTCGGGGAAGATCCCACATGCCATTTAACAACTAAGTCCATGCATCACAACTGTTGAGCCTGTGCTCTAGAGCCCAGGAGCCACAACTAATGAAGCCTGCGTGCCCTAGAGAACAACAAGAGAAACCACCACAATGAGAAGCCTGAGCACCGCAATTAGAGAGTCGCCCCCCACTTGCTGTAATTAGAGAAAAGCTTGTGCAGCAGCGAAGACCCAGCACAACCAAAAATAAAAATAAGTAAATCAATAAAATTATACATAATAAAAGAGACTTGTAATAAATGAGAGATTATCAGCCGGTAACAGCTCTGTGCAGATGTAAACCAGGGTGAGGGATGTGGTAGAGGTGGGGCTCCTATGGATTCAGGAGGAAACCCTCTTTTCTGTCCCACCCTCTACTCTGAGGAGTCTTCATTTCTGCACTCCTCACTCCAGCCTGTCATGGCTTTGGTTTCTGCAGCCCCTGATCCGCCATGCATCTCCACCTCCAGGGCCCCACTGGCCATACCTTTTAATTGCCTTGACCTCCATGTTCCAATTCCATCTCCCTGGACTAGAGAATTTGTCTCTTTCAACTTGCATCAGGAATCCACTTGTTGTCCAATTTGTCAGACATCTTGGGTTCCTGGGGACATGTGGTTTGGAGGTCTCCCACTCAGTAAGGATTTATAAATAGGAGTTTTCTCTTGGAAGGGTCACTGGGAAGGGAGGCAGTACTAGGCATCATCACTCATTCACTCATGAATGCATTCACTCCACAAACTCTGATTGAATGCCTAGAGTCTCAGGCACTGTTGTAGGTGCTGAGACGCAACTGTGAATATGATGGGTCTACCTCAGTCTTGTGATGTGTGTATTACATGGAGACGCAACAAACACATAAGCAGATATACAAACAAGTTTGTTTTAGAGAGATAAGTGCTGTAATGAAATGAACAGGTAAAAGAAAGTGACCAGAGAACTTTATTTTTCAAGATACCAGGATAGGGCTCTTTGGGGAGGTGACTTTTTTCCAGCTTTATTGAGATATAATGAACATATAACATTGTGTAACTTTAAGGTGTACAAGAAGATGATTTGATACACACATATATTACAAAATGGTTTTCACCATAGAGTTAGTTAACACCTCCATCACCTCACATCATTACCATTTTTGTGTGTGTGAGGTGAGAACATTTAAGATTTCTCTCTTAGCAACTTTCAAGTATATAATGCAGTGTTGGTAACTATTGTCACCATGCTGTACATTAGATCCCCAGAACTTAATCATCTTCGAAGTTTGAAGAGTTGACATGTCAACAGAGACCTGACAGATGACAAGGAGCCAGCCATGGAAAGAACTGGGAGAGGGAAGACCATTCTGGGAGAAGGAAGAGCATTCTGGCAGAAGAGTGTTCTGGGAAAGGGAAAGAACTGGGAGAACAGCATTCTGGGAGAGGGAAGGAACTGGGACAGGAGCATTCTGGGAGAGGGAAAGAACTGGGACAGGAGCATTCTGGGAGAGGAAAAGAACTGGGAGAAGAGCATTCTGGGAGAGGGAAGAGCATTCTGGGAGAAGAACATTCTAGGAGAGGGGACCTCAGTGCAAATGCTCTGACATGGGAATGAGTTTCATGCCTTCTGGAAAGAGGGCTGGGTGACTTCAGAGGAGGAGAGGACTAAGGTCTTACAGGTTGGCAGGGGTCACTTCATGCAGGGCCTCATGGGCCAAAGTGAGTTGTTGGGTTTTATTCTATTCTAAATACAATGAAAAACTGCTGGACAAGTTGCAGCGGAGCGGGGAGCCATGATCTGATTCACGTTGTTTAAAGATTCATCTAAGTTTTGTGATGGGGAAAGGATACCACTGAGTGGGCGTGGAAGCAGGGAGATCAGGGAGGAGGTGACTGCAATGGTCCAAGCAAAAGCCAGAGGTGGCTGGGCTGGGAAAGAAGCACCTGGAAAAGTGACCAGTGGGCAGATTGGCACGTTTCTTAGGAGAGAGCCATCAGGACTTGCTGATGGACCCGATTGGTGTCTGGGAGGAGAAAGTGAGGAACAGAGAAATGGGGTGATATTTGGAGAGAACCAGAGACCTAGGGACCATTTCTAAAGGTCAGGGTTGTTGGGGGGGGGGGCAGTGTGAATAGAGCAGACCAAATACAAGCTGGGTCACCCTGGCCATTAATAACCAGGAAGATATAATGGCCTGAATTTCCCTTCTAAGTTTTGTGGAGGGCATTTCATTCCCCAAGATTTACCCTCCACACTCCTTAGAGGGCCTGTTTTCTCTTGGTCATCCCTGCCTCTGTCTTCCCACTTCTACAGAATTATTATTCTCCACTTTGCGTCTTGTGCCTTTCGGTCTCTGTTCTGACCTTTACCTGGATTGAGAGCTCAGTTCTTGAGGTCATGGAGATTCTCAAATGCCAGAGCACATCACTCTAACCTGATCCTAAAAGCAGTGTGGCCATTTATCCAATCATTAATTTATTCAACAAATAACCATTGAGGACCTACTATGTGCCTTTCTTGGGAGATAAGATGGTGAGCCAAGCAGTGCATGGAGCCTCCTTCAAACCAGAAAGACAGGTGATGACCAAATTTTACAAGTAAATATAAATGGCAGCTGTGATAACAGCTTGAAGAAAGATTCTTGGTGTCAAAAGAGCCTCTAATAAGAGGATTTGATCTAATTTGGAAAGTCAGAGGAAGTAAGAGTTGAAATCTGAAGAAAAGAACAAAGAGTATTATTCCAGGCAGGGAGAATTGCTTATGCCAAGGCTCTGGGATGGGGCAAACTATATGGCAGACCAAAGATGGCCTTGGAAGGGAGAGAAAATGTAGCATGAAAGCAGAGAAGTAAATACAGGGCAGGCTTGCAGGGCCTCGTGGCTGTGTTAAGGGGTTTTATCTGTATCCTAAGAATAAAAGAAACCTGCCAGTGAGGTTTTGGTTGGGAGAATGATATCATCAGTATGCATTATAAAAGTTCCCTACCCTCCTACACTGTTGGTGAGAATGTAAATCGGTACAGCCACTGTGGAAAACAGTATGGAGGTTCCTCAAAAAACTAAAAATAGAGTTACCATATGATCCAGCAACTTCACTCCTGGGCATATATCCAGACAAAACTATAATTCAAAAAGATACATGCACCTCTGTGTTCATAGCAGCACTATATGTAATAGCCAAGACATGGAAACATCCTTAATCCTTAATAATCATTGACAGATGAATGCATAAAGATGTGGTACATATACACAATGGAATATTATTCAGCCATAAAAAGGAGTGAAATAATGCCATTTGCAGCCATGTAGATGGATCTAGAGATTATCATAGTAAGTGAAGTCAGTCATAAAAAGAAAGACAAATACCATATGATATCACTTATATGGGGAATCTAAAAATATGACACAAACAAATTTATCTGCAAAACAGAAACAGATTCATAGATATAGAGAACAGATTTGTGGTTGCCAAAGGGGAGGGGCATGGGGGAAGGATGGATTGGGAGTTTGGGATTAACAGATACAAGCTATTTTATACAGAAGGGATAAACAACAAGGTCCTACTGTATAGTACAGGAAAACTATATTCAGTATCCTGTAATAAACCATACTGGAGTAAGGAATATAAAAAAAAGGTTCCTGAGTCTCCCATGTGTGGAGTGAACTGGTAAGAGAAAGGGTAGATCAAGACTGATCACATAGACTTTTTTAATTGTGAGGGTGGCTTGGACCTTTGAGTGATGATACAGCCTGGAGAACCCTGCGTGAGTTGTAAAAGTATCTAGGCTTCCCCGCTGGCTCAGAGGGTAAAGTGTCTCCCTACAATGCAGGAGACCTGGGTTCGATCCCTGGGATGGGAAAATCCCCTGGAGAAGGAAATGGCAACCCACTCCAGTACACTTGCCTGGAAAATCCCATGGACGGAGAAGCCTGGTAAGCTACAGTCCATGGGGTCACAAAGAGTCGGACACGACTGAGCAACTTCACTTTCACTTTCAGACCAAGTGAGAGTAGAAATGGGGGTGGGGATAATGCCCGGGCATCTGAACCACTGGTCGGGGGTAGGGAAGGGGATAGAGGAGGTAACATAGGAACATGGATCTAAACTAGGTTCAGGAGAGAAGATTGCATTTCATTTTGAGCACTTTGGGACTGAGATGCTTTTGAGATGTCCAAGGGTCTTGGACATCTTGGAGGGAGAGGGGGAGGGGGAGGGGGAGGGGATCAAGGAGTCAGATATATATATATGTATTTGGAGTTCTGAGGATGTACATACATGCACCTGATGATAGGAGATTTGGTAAGAGTAAGTACCCTCAGAGAAAATTCGAGGGAACGAGAGAGCCTAAGACTGAGTCTGGAGCACTAATTCTCAACTTGGAGATGATTCTGCACCCAGGGAGACATTTGGCATTGTCTGGGGAGACATTTTGTTGTCACAGCTGAAAGGGGATACTACTGGTGTCTAGCAGGTAGAAGCCTGACATACTGCTGAATATCCTACAATGCACAGAATTGTTATCTGGCCACAATATCTGCCATGCTCAGGTTGACTTATCCTGATCTTGAGTAACATTTAATGTCCAGGTGGAGGAAGATGAATCTGCAAAGGAGATGCACTAGGGTGGGAAGAAACCATGCAAACATGTGTGATGGCAGCCAGAGAAGGAAATGTCTCAAGAAAGAGAGAAAAGTCAACAGAGTTGAACCCTGATGAGATGACAGGCTGAAAAATGGCCGTTGTGTTTAGAAACATGGAAGCCATGGGTGAACTTGGCAAAATCTGTGTCGGTGGTATGATGGGATCAGAAACTAGACAGGAGCAGTGGAGGTGCTAGCTCAGGAAGTGAGGAGACGGAGGCAGTTAGTGTAGGCAACTAAAAAGAGGAGGAGAGGAGTTGGAGACAGATGGAAGGAGGAGTCAAGTAAGGGGTTTTGTTTTTTCATAGGAGAGACTTGAGTTTATTTAAAAACCAATGAGAAAGTTCTTTACTTCCAAAACAGAAACGGATTCACAGACTTAGAGAACAAACTTATGGTTGCTGGGGGGGGGGGGGGGAGAATGGGAGGGAGGAAGAGATAGTTAGGGAGTTAGGGATCGACATGTACACATTGCTATATTTAAAATGGATAACCAACAGGGACCTACTGTACAGCAAGGGAACTCTGCTCAGTATTATGTGGCAGCCTGGATGGGAGTGGGGCTTGGGGAGAATGGATGCATGTATATGTATGGCTGCATCCCTTCAGTGTTCACCTGAAGCTATCAGAATATTATTAATCAGCTATACTCCAATACAAAATAAAAAAGTTTAAAATGAATAAGATAAATAGATAAATACAGATAAAAGAGATCGTATAAGAAGACAGAAGACTCCCTTGGAGAGTCCCTTGGACAGCAAAGAGATCAAACCAGTCAATCCTAAGGGAAATCAACCCTGAATATTCATTGGAAGGACTGATGCTAAAGCTGAGGCTCTAGTTCTTTGGCCATCTGATGGGAAAAGTTGACTCATTGGAAAAGACCCTGCTCCTGGGAAAGATTGAGGGTGGGAGGAGAAGGGGATGACAGAGGATGAGATGGTTCACCGATTCAATGGACATGAGTTTGAGCAAACTCTGGGAGATAGTGGAGGACAGGGGAGCCTGGCATGCTGCAGTCCATGGGGTTGCAAAGAGTCAGACACAACTTAGCGACTGAACAACAACAACATAAGAAGGCAGAAGAGGACCAAAGCAAGAAGAGCTGCATGATCTTTGAAATGAAGGGCAACTCCTCTACTGTAACAGGAGGGAGGGGCCAGAATGGAGCAAATGTTTGTAAAATATGTCAGGGGAGAAGAGAGCTTCTACTTTATGGCTGTTATTTCCCCTGGGAGATCAGGGAACACTGGAGGAAAATGGAGAATAGTTTGAGCCTCCCAGTTTAGCTCAAGTTGCCCCATGACAGTATGCAGGCGTTCGTTCCCATTGTACTCACTCATGAAGAAGGCCCTCTTCAAAGTCTGCTACTGAGCTCCTGGCCTCAGATTGGGCCTCTGAGCCTAGAGAGAGATCAGATGGGGAGGGGGCGTCCAACTCCAGTGTTTGAGTTAAGACTCTTGATGGATTCTCGTAAACTCCCCAACTCTTGAAGATTAATGCTGCTTGTAATAGCTTATCAAGAAAGCCTTGCAATAATCCTTGAAAGACCCATAAAATCCACACTGGTGAATTTTAGATAATGGCATTGGAGAGATAAAATCCCCCTACCCTCATTAATCATGGGACACACCAATCATTTGAAGTGGACATTCATTCAAGAGGCCTAAGCACTTGTTGGGGGAAGTGATCCATGAGTAAGGAGATGCTCAGAAAGAGGAAATGTCAGCTGTGGGTTTACCACCGATTGTTGAAAGTTGAGCTTGGGTAAGGGGACTCAGATCCTGAGATAGACCTGGGGGAAGCTGGGTTCTGAGTCAGAACAGGCTTAACTCAGGTTCTGAGACTGGAGATTAATTCAAGTCCTGCAGAGCAGAGATATACCCATGAGGTCTTAAGATACTCCACGGTTGACTCTGAGACAGTCTAGGGTCAAGCCCAAGCCCTGGATCAGCAAAGACTGAACTTCAGGCTAGGGATAGGCCAAAGATAAACCTGGCCCTAGGAGACCTAGGAGCCCAGGAATGAACCCAAGTCCTTGATGAATTGAGGCTACAGTTCAAGCTTGAGATAGGCAAGGTCAAATCCAGGTCCTCACATGGACCAGAGTTGAACCTAAGTCCTGAGATGGACCAAGGGCTTTTCTGGTGACTCAGATAGTAAAGAATCTTCCTGCAGTGTAGGAGACCCGGGTTCTATCCTTGGGTCAGGAAGATCCCCTGGAGAAGGAAATGGCAACCCACTCCACTATTCTTGCCTGGAGAATTCCATGGACAGCGGAACCTAGAGGTCTACAGTCCATGGGGTTGTAAAGAATCAGACACGACTGAGCAATTTAACACTTTCACTTTCTTTCACTTGCCTGAGATGGACCAGTGCTGACCCCATATCCTGAGACCAGAGAAGAGGTTATGAGGGTAGAAAAAGAAAATGTGCTTCTCTTGCGGGGGGAGGGTTGAGGAGAGCAGGCATCTCCCTACCTGTTGAGCCACTTTGCTCAAACCATTGAGTACCACTGACTAATGTCCATTGTAAATGACATAGCATATCTCAGGACTAATGAGGGGAAGTGATTTTTATTTTCCAATGCCAGGTCATCCTAAGGACGTAAGTTGAAGCTAGCTCAGGTCCTTGAGCCCAGAAACATATTCAGCAGAGCTGACAGCTTGGGAATGCCCAAGGTGGCCATGCCTCCCTCCATGTTGACTGTGACCACTCTGATGCAGACTAGAGCGGTGCTTTCACTTCACACAGACTCATCACACACAGGGGGTCAATTCACACTGCCGCACACAGACACACAGCATCCAAACCCATACATGCTCCTCAAACCCGCAGCAACACGCTGGGCACACACATGCACATTGGTACAGTAACTGTATATAAATCCTTGCACACACGCACATGGGCACAGAATGAATCGCAAATACACTTCCAGCCAGCCAAGGCAGCGCATTCAGACACAGCCTCCCACCCTATGATACTTTCATGTTTACCGCAGTGCCACGACTCCAGGAGATGTGGTATTCTCGGAGAACAGTGCCCCCCGGAGTTGTGCAATGCAGTGCCTGGCCATTCACATTCACGTTTTTTTTTACCCACCTACAGAGCCTTGCACACTCTTACTCAGTCCCTGTTTTATATACGTGTGTGTCGTTCCATACACTTGCTAATGCTTACACTTAGGCCTGTACCCGGCTACACACTCACGTGGGTTCTTGGCCGCACAGACACAGATGTGCCACCCATCCATCTCACACACTCAGGCTCTGTGCCAGTCAGCGCAGGCAAGGCTGTTCTGCATAACACACAGCCCCCAGATCTCAGGGGTTTAGCACAACCAAATGAGCAGTTGCTCATGCTACATGCCGGTTGGCAGGGGTTTCTGCTTCATGTGGCCAACTGCTGGAGGCTTCTCATCCACATGCACTTCCCCAGTTACTGAGGCAAGAATGTGGCAAATCACGCAGTGGCTGTTACAGCTCTTCCCCGGAGGTCACTTCCACCCACACGGCATTGGCTAAGGGAAGTCTCAGGGCCACACTGGGGAAGTAGAGTCTTATCCTGAGCCCAAAAGAGAACTGGAAACTTTGTGAACGCTTCTACCAGCGGCCACAGTCTCTTTCACATTTGAAGAGATACTCACAGATGCAGGTCCACACACACACACACACATACTTTATTTCTTCCCTTACGGACTAGTCTTTGGGATCTAATCCCCTCCATGGGACGGGACGGGAGGGTTTGCCTCCAGAGCTCCTTTGTCTCATCGTATGTCTGAGGGGTCTCCCAGCCCCTTCAGAGCTGAGGGGGTCCCAGGGTAACAAGTTTCCAAGCCAGAGCTATCGTCAGAGCTGAGAGAACAGCACACACGCCTTCTCTGCCCCCAGAGTGGGCGGTATTTTTCCACAGACACAGGGGAAGAATAGTAATAGGCATTGAGAGATCTCCATATTGGCCGAGAACCTTCCTCATCTCAGCAGCTGCATTGGAAGAGGAGCCCCGAAGGGAGAAGGCAATTCCAGAGAGAGCCCCGTCCTCTCCACCCGCGTGTCCTCTCGTTGCCACCAGGACCCTCTCTTTCCCCTCTCACGGCCCACCCCACTCCTCCTCTGACTACTTGAATATTCCGAGGCAGGAAACTTATGAATATTTATAAGGGCCTGGCAGTGAGGGAGATAAAAAAAAAAACATTTGGAATTTATGAACCAGGATCCGTCTATAAATAACAGGCCTGTGACTGGCGGGGCTCTTCCCTCACCCACCACATTCCTTCGACTTCAGCTCCAGCCCCATCCAAGCCTCCCCGAGCTGTCCCTCCCCCCTTCACACACACACACACACACATACGCACATGCACACACACAGAGCTTGGCTGTGGATGCATGAATCGTCGTTGGCCTGTGCGCTGTCACACACACACTTTCCCACACAGCTGAGCACACACACATTCCCACCTGTCTGGGATCTGGCCCGCTGCCTCCCTTCCACATACAGTCACTCACATGCAAAATTTGCCTGAACATGTCCAGGCAGCCTCCTCTGGTGTCGGCGTCCGGACAGATCCAGGCATTCAGGCTCAGACCAGCAGAAACAACTCAGAATCCCATAAGGTCACACATAAACCCAAAGGGATGCCTCTGGGCCACTCTTGGACCCACTGAGCGTGGCACTTCCCTTGGCAGGTCTCCGTTTCCTCATCTCTGTGGGGGGTTGCTGAGAGTCCCTGCATCATAGGGTGTTGGGCAAATTTTTTTTTTTTTGGCCGTCCCATGTGGCATGTGGGATCTTAGTTCCCTGAGCAGGGATCAAACCTGCGCTCCCTCCATTGGAATCGTAGAGTCTTAATCACTGGACTTCCAGAGAAGTCCTGCTATGCAATTTTTTTTTTTTTTGGATAGGAAAGTAGCACTTATTGGTGGGTATGAGTAGGTGGCTCAGTGGTAAAGAATTCACCTGCAGTGCAGGAGACATGGGTTCCAGCCTGAGATGAGGCTGACCCTGCTGAATCTCCTCTCCCTGACCTGCCACCTGCAGTGCGTGGAAAAAGAAGGCATTAATGCTACCAGTGGGGCTTCCCCAATGGCTCAGCAGTAAAGAATCTGCCTACAATGTAGGAGACGCAAGAGATGAGGGTTCAATCCCTGGGCTAGGAAGATCTCCTGGAGGAGGGCATGGCAATCCACTCCAGTATTCTTGCCTGGAGAATCCCGTGGACAGAGGAACCTGACAGGCATAGGGTCGCAGAGTTGGACATGACTGAAGCGACTTAGCACACACTCATGAGTAAAGTGGGGACAGCAGCCAGGCTCTCATGAGCACAGGGCCCACCATTTGTCCAGGGGGCCATGATTAAGGATGCATTTGACCCCGCAGCCATCTGGAACGAGCCGCTTTTCTGCCACCGTGTTTCTAGGTTCATCCACGTTAAACTTAGTAAACCCTCACTTCTTGGAGATGTAGATCTTCTGGCGGCGAGGGAACTTGAACTTGGCCCTGCGGAGGGCCTCCATCAAACACTCCTTGTTCTGCAGCTCGGTGCGGGGGGACATTATGACCTGCCCAGCGTGGACCCTAGCCACTGTGCCCTGGGGCTTTCAAAGGCACTTCACACCCCTGTCTGGAGGCTAGACTGGGGCTAGCATGCCATTCATGAATGTCTGTTGGAAAGGACTGTCCCCAAGGTCCCTTAGGGCAACCTGTATAGACAACAGGATGCCTACACCTCCAAGGGGGCTGCTGTTTGCAGCCCTTGCACACTGGGCCCCCATGGGGAAAAGGGCACAGCTGGATTAATTGGCTGCAAATATGCACATTTTTTAAAGTAACCAATGAATACCTGTGGCATGCAAGGTACTATCCTAGGCACTGGCAGTGAACAAAAACAGTTGAAGACCACTGCCTGACATTCCAGAAAAGAAGAAGGATAACACACAAAATTAATGTGTAAATGATGTAGTGTGTTGGAAGCTGATAAAGCAAAGAAGGAAATGGGTGTTGCTGAAACATTTGTTGTTCTGACAGGGGTGAGGTGGGGGGACCGTCAAGGAGGTCTCTTGAAAGAATGACATTAAATAAAGGAAATGGAAGGACATTTTCCAGGCAGGGGGAATAGTGGTTGCAAAACTTGATGTGGAAGAAGTGTGCCTGGGGTGTTGTAGGAACAGTGAGGAGGCCTGTGAGACTGGAACGGTGAGTGAGGGGGAGCATAGAGGAGGTGAGGGCAGAGGGGTGACAGGGGCAGATTATGCATGGCCTTGTGGGCTGTGGGAGAGCTTTGCTATTTACAAGTGAGGGTGGGAGTCATACAGGCTTCTGGTCAGAGGGAGAATATGATCTGACTTATGCTTGTAGGCGGCCTCTAGCTGCTGCAGGGGGGAATGCACTGTGGGTGGCGAGATGGGATCCAGGAGACCAGGGCAGAGGTGACTGCTCTAAGATGTCCATCCAAAGAGCAAAAAGTGCACAGATTCTGAGTGTAGAGAGGTTAAAAAAAGATGGGTTTCCCAGGTGGCGCTAATGATAAGGAACCTGCCTGCCAATGCAGGAGATGCAAGAGACGAGGGTTCGATCCCTGGGTTGGGAAGATCCCCTGGAGGAGGGCATGACAACCCACTCCAGTATTCTTGCCTGGAGAATCCCATGGGCAGAGGAGCCTGGAGGTCCGGGCTACAGTCCATAGGGTTGCATAGAGTCAGATATGACTGAAGCGACTTAGCACACACACACGTAAGAGAAAGAGACATTTAAAGTTGTTTCTAAATGAATGCATTTAAAGGATTAGTTCTTTAATTCCAGAAATGTTTATTGAGCACCTACTGGGTGCCAGGCCCCATTCTGGCTTGCAGATACAGCAACACACAAAGGGATAAGCATCCTTTGGATGCTGCCCTTGGAACGCTGACAGCATCACAGGGGAGACAGACAAGAAACAAGATAAATTTTAATGTAGGGTCAAGGGGCAGTACATTTGATGCAATAAAATGCAGCAGAGCAAGCCTTCAAAAGTGATAAGGGCTGCACATTGTAGGCTGGGTGGACCAGGCAGAATTGGGGATGTATTTTGAAGCGAGAGCTGTTCTCGCGATTAGCTGATGGATGGCGTGTGTAGGTAGAAATGACAGAACCTGGTGCCTGGGTGTGAAGATGAGCTTTGAAGGGACACTCACATAAATGCCCTCTCCTGTTGGAATGTTCATTGTTTCTCCCCATCTAAGGTTGAGTTTGTGAGAAGCAGAACCCAAGGGTTTGGAGCACATGACTAATTGTGAGTAGGGGGAGGGGTAAAGAGAAGTGGGACCAGGAAAGGGGACTCTGGTACACTGGCCTGATCCACAAGGATGGGGGGAGCTCTGGAATGTAAATTGCATTCTCGAGGGGTGGGCTTTGGCATCAATCAACCATTGGCTGCTTCTGGGAGTGGAGGAAACCTCTGAGGCATCTCAGGCATGTGGTAGCTCCCAAAAGCCAAGGGCAGGTCTCCAGAGAAGGTCAGCAGTGCTAGCTCTGAGCTTCCACTCTCAGCATCTGTGGGGCGGATGTGCCCCATTATAAGAAGATCTGGGCAGAGCCCCAAGAACATCTACACCCCCAGGCTCTAACAAAGAGGGTCACGGGAACACCAGACATTTATGCCAATCACAGCGCAGATGTCTGACACCAGAACCCGTTCTTAGCTCTCTTGGGATGAAAATCAGGCCAACTTGGCACCGGGGCTCCCCCGACACAGCTGAGATCCTTTCTGGATTCATTAACTGCCAGAGGCTCAGCCCTCCGCTTCCCAGACTTGCCTGGGAATTGTAGAAGGGAGCTGTGAGGAAGAGATACAGCCCGGAAGCAGTTCTGAATAGCTCACCTCGTTCTCCCACGGTCCTAGAGGAAGGCACTGCCATCACGCCCATTTGGCAGATGCAGAAACGGTTGCACAGAGAAGTTGAATCACTTGCCAAGGTCACTTAGCTAGAAACTGGAGGAGCCGGAATTGGAACTCAAGTCTTCATGGTCTGGGATCTTTGTGCTTCTGAGACACATTCAACTGCTTTAGACCCCATGTGTGTTAGTCACTCAGTCTCCAGGCAAGAATACTGGAGTGGATTGCCGTCCCCTTCTTCAGGGGATCTTCCCGACCATGGGATCAAACCCAGGTCTCTTGCACGGCAGGCAGATTCTTTACTATCTGAGCCACCAGGAAAGCCCAACTTATACTGCATGTGTGTGTGCTAAGTTGCTTCAGCCGTGTCCGACTCTTTGCAATCCCAAGGACTGTAGCCCGCCAGGCTCCTCTGTCCATAGGATTATCCAGACAGGAATACTAGAGTGGGTTGCCATTTCCTTCTCCAGGGAATCTTCCTGACCCAGGGATCGAACTCATGTCTTTGGCATCTCCTGCATTGGCAGGTGGGTTCTTACCACTAGCGCCACCTGGGAAGCCCTTAGACCCCATGACCCCTTTGAAACCTGAAACCCCTGCCTTCACCTGAGAAGGGATGGGAAGAAGGGAGGAAATCCCTGAGAGAATAGAACAGAGAGTGTGTGTAGGGTGGGAGAGGAGGAGGTCACCTGGAGGACTCAAGAGTAGGTAGGAGGCATTCATTTGTTCATTCATTCATTCATGTCCTGATGATGCCTGCCTATTCTGTTCAGCATGTGCTGGTGTTGGGGCCACAGCGGGAAAGAGCACCTAGTTCTGCCCTCTTAGAGCTCATAGCCTGAAAGAGCACACAGACACTCACCCAGGCAAGAAAAGCTATGAGATATAAGAACCTCATAAGAAGGGAAGGGTGGGGATTTTGGAGACACACACAGAGGGGACCTTGACCTATCTGCAGAGATGGGGAGGCTTTTCAGGGGCAGTAATGTTTCAGAGGTGGCCTTCCCAGGTGGCTCAATGGTAAAGAATCTGCCTGCTAATGCAGGGGATTCGGGTTCAATCCCCGAGTCAGGAAGATCCCCTGGAGAAGCAAACAGCAACCTCTCCAGTATTCTTGCCTGGGAAATTCCAGACAGAGGAGCCTGGTGGGCTACAGTCCATGGGGCTGAAAAAGTCAGACATGACTTAGAGACTAAACAACAACAATGTTTACTCTGAACCCTGAAGAATGCAGAGAGTTTGGACAGTCCTGGGGTAGCTGGTAGATGGCAGAGTAGAAACACCAGCCTCTCTACAGCGCCACAGAATTTGGTTTGTAATTCCAGCTCTACTACTTAATTTACAGAGCAAGCAGCACCACTTCCGGGTCTTAGAAATTATTGCACAAATGTTTACCTGTGAAGTGAAAGTTGCTCAGTCGTGTCTCTTTGCAACCCCATACAGTCAATGGAATTCTCCAGGTCAGAATACTGGAGTGGTAGCCTGTTCCCTTCTCCAGGGGATGTTCCCGACCCAGGGATCGAACCCAGGTCTCCACGTTGCAGGTGGGTTCTTTACCAGCTGATTGCCACCAGGGAAGCCCAAGAATACTGGAGTGGCCAGCCTATCCCTTCTCTAGGGGATCTTCCCAACTCAGGAATCGAAGCAAGGTCTCCTGCACTGCAGGCGGATTCTTTACTCACTGAGCTATGAGGGTTATTGAGCACTTACTATGTGCCAAGTGCTCTTCTAGGCACTGGGAACATGGTCGTGACCAAGACATAAAGTCCTTGTATTTGTACACCTCTTCCCTAAGGGGTCATACACTACACCAGCCAACAAATATAGTTTGATCTCTGCTGTGACAAACAAGTGCCAGGCAGAGAGTTGGGGACTGAGAAAGTCTCCTTCCCAGTTAAGAGTCACCTAAGTTTAATGTGGCTGATAAGGGACTAGTCACCAAAATTTACAAACAGCTTAGGATGCTTAACAGCCTCAAAACAAACAGCCCACTCGAAAAATGGGCAGAAGATCTGAACAGACATTTCTCCAAAGAGGACATACAGATGGCCAACAGGCACATGAAAATATGTTCAACATTGCTAGTTATTCGAGAAATGCAAATCAAAACTACAATGAGATATCACCCCACACCAGCCAGAATGGCTATCATCAAAAAACCCATAAAGAACACATGCTGGAGAGGGTGTGAAGAGAGGGGAACCCTCCTTCCCTGTTGGTGGGAATGTAAATTGGTACAGCCACTATGGAGGACAGTATGGAGGTTCCTTACAAAACTGAAAATAGAGCTACCAATGACCCTGCAATCCCATTCCTGGGCATATTCCAGAGAAAAACATGATCTGAAAGGATCCATGCACCTCAGTGTTCACTGTATTGGCTGTTTACAATAGCCAAGACAACCTAAATGTCCATGGGCAGAGGAATGGATAAAGGTGTGTGTGTGTGTGTGTGTGTGTGTGTGTGTGTGTGTGATGGAATATTACTCAGCCATTAAAAAGAATGAAACAATGCCATTTGCAACAACACAGATGGGCCTAGAGAGTGTCATACTAAATGAGTAACTCAGACAAAGGAGAAATATCATGACATCTCTTACATATGGAATCTAAAAAGAAATAGTACAAATGAACTTACTTACAAAACAGAAAGAGGCTCACAGACTTAAAAAATGAGCTTATGGTTGCCGGGGGGAATCGATAGTTAGGGAGTTTGGGAAGGTTATGTACCACTGCTATATTCAAAATGGATAACCAACAGGGACCTATTGTATAGTACATGGAATTCTGCTTAGTGTTATGTGCCAGCCTGGATGGGAGGTTTAGGGAAGAATGGATACATGAATATATGTGCTGAGTCCTTTCACTGTACACCGGAAACTACCGCAACATTGTTAATCAGTTATACCCCAATACAAAGCATGGTATCTGAGGGAAATTGACCCCTGAAAACTACATTTCCCAGGTTCCCTTGCTCACTGGCTTCCTGTTAGATTTGGCCAATGGGAAGCCGTGGTAGGAGTTGTAGGTGGGAGGAAGAGAGAAGTTAGGGGATTTCTGTCCCTGTTTCTTAGCTGCCGGCAGTGATCTCATGCCCCCTCCTTGGGTCCAGCTCGAGTAACCCCCTTTGCCCTGCCAATCTTGCAGCTTATTACAATTGCTATTCTTCTGATCACTTTACGTTCCCCACTTCCCTCATCCAGCCCTCTGGATCCTTGGCACCACACTTCCCACATTAAATTTTCTCCATGGAGCCATCTAGCATGGCTACCGTCTCCCAACAGACTGATGGCATGTCAGGTTCTGCTACTTTCCTCTCTGACCTTAGACTTAGGACACCCCCGACATCCCAACTGTTGTGAGATGAAAGGGGATGACCCTATCAGGGGGTGACCTTCCACAGTTCTGTTATTTCTTTTAATATCGTTTTGTTTTCGCTGTGATTACTTTTAGGATTATCTTTAATTTATGGCAAGGGATGTGTGTGTATGCTTAGTTGTGTCCGACTCTTTGCATCCCCAAGAACTGTAGCCCATCAGGCTCCTCTATCCAGAGAGTTTTCCAGGCAAGAATATTGGAGTCGGTTGCTATTTCCTACTTCAGGGGACCTTCTCCACCAAGGGATCGAACCCAAGTCTCTTGTGTCTCCTCCAGTGACAGGCAGATTCTTTACCACTTCACCACCTGGGAAGGCCTCTGCCTTTTTAAAATTAATTAATTTGGCTGCACTGGGTTGCAGGATCTTTCATTGCAGCACAAGGACTCTCTAGTTGTGATGCGTGCGCTCAGTAATTGCATGGGTTCAGTTGCTCTTAGTTCTGAGATCAGGGATCAAACCCATGTCCCCTGCATTGCAGTGCAGATTCTTAACCACCGGACCACCAGGGAAGTCTCCTTCCGCAGATCTTATCACTCGTGGTTTGAAGCTCTGTGCCACTCACCCCCACAACAGTCCTAAGAGGTGGGTGCTGCTGTTGGCCCTGTTTTAAAGATGGGAAACTGAGGCACCGTGAGGTTCAAGTTGCTTGCTGAAGGTCACGTGGCTAGGAGGTGACTCTGGGAATTTCCTCGGGCGTAGACGTGCATGCATAATGCTGCCCAGGTGACCCTAAAGGTTTACCTGCCTGCCAGTGGAGAAGATGCAAGAGACTTGGATTCAGTTCTGGGTTGGGAAGATGCTACAGGGAAGGAAATGGCCACCCACTCCAGTATTCTTGCCTGGAGGAATGACAGAGGAGGACCCTGGCGGGCTACAGCCCACAGGACACAACTGAAGCGACTTAGCATGTACGCACACACATGAATGGCACTTGGCAAGGCTGGAGATAATGTTAACCATTCCGTATGACGCCGGATCACTGGTGAGTGCAGGTGATGCTGAAACTTCACTTTGGACGGACGTAGGAGCCAGCAGCCACAATGCGTGCTGATTGAAGGCCCTTCCGAGACCCGCCACCTGGCAGAACAATCCCCAGGCTCCTGCTGGCTCCTGTCCCAGCCCCGGAGGAGAGGGGGCAAAGGGCCTCGCTATAGCAGCTTTGGCTGGGAGCAGCTGCTTCGTGCTTAGCAGGATCGATTTCCCTTCAAGTGGCCCATTCTCGCTAACAAAGGGCTCCGGTGACCCTGGTGACCAGCACTGCCTCCTCCCCTTTCTGAGTGGAGGATGTGCCTCGTGGCTGGGGCTGTTTTCTCTGAGATCTATTTCTTTGAAAGCTCTGGAAAACTCCAAAGCAGGGGCTGAGTCAGCCCCCTGATGTGTTCAGCTGAATCTTGCTGGTGGAGTTTTCTGCCTCTCTGTCTCGCCCTGGCCGATCCACCCTCAATGATCTTCCTGACCAGACCTTTTCCCTGCTCACACGTGGTTATGGGCTGAACAGTTCTCCCTCTCCTCCCTCACTGCAGATTCATATATTTGTTTTGTTTGTGGCTGTGCAGGATCTTTGTGCTGCCGGCTTTCTCTAGTTGCTGTGCTCAGGATTCTCACTGTGGTGACTTCTCTTGTTGTGGAACGCAGGCTCAGTAGTTGGACCTTGGCATGTGAAACCTTCCTGGACCAGGGATTGAACTTGTGTCCCCTGCATTGGCAGGTAGTTTCTTAATCCCTGGACCACCAAAGAAGTCCCGCATCTGTACTGTTCTTAGTGCAGGTGGGGAAATGGAGGCCCAGAGTGGTTAAGTCATTTGCCCAAGGTCACACAGCAGAGCTGAGAGTGGAACTCAGGCAACCTGGCCGCAGAGTTGGCCCCCTGAATCACCATGCTCTGTTGCCTCACCTTGGCTGGGGGAATTGAATGCCCATCTTTGAAACCCTGGAATATGTATCTCAGGTGTAACCAAATGATCAAAGCTTTGGACCCCAAATTAACTTGCCACCCCCAGAGGCGCCCATGGAGCCTCCGGAAGTCAATTTCAGACAGTGCTGTTGCTTGCCTGTCCCTGTGAATTATTAGCCAGCAAATTGTCACCTCCTGACTGCACTGTCCAGCCTTCAAAGCCTCCCTCCCTTCATCCCTTGCCCAGGAGCCTCATAGCAAATGCTTCCATTTTGTGCCAGGGCGTCCCTGGCTCCTAGCGTGAAATTCCTGAGCCAGCCACGGAAGATCAATTTCCCCCAAGACGACCTTTTCCACGCACCGCCGCATTGATTTCAGGAATCCAACCTCAGCCAACGTGCCCATCCCCCACAGCGGGGGCTGTTGGCAGCAAATTTATGCCCAGGCCAGAAATTGAATTCCTGTAAGTCAAGAGAAGTGTCGGAAAAGCTCACCCAGGCTCATTTTTACTTCTGACAAACTTCAGGCGAGAGATTAAACCTGGCTCGGTGTCTTTCAGCTGCAGGGACCATGGTTGCGGGGTTGGTGGCGGGGGAGCAAGATGACCTCGACGTGTACATTTTTCTTCCATTCCCTGGCTGCACCTTGGCCTCCCAGAGCTGAGGAATAAAAAAAACAGTGAGACTCCCAATGCCTGCCTGGCTAAAGGGCATTCCCACTTCCGACTAACTAATGTTAAAAAGGAGCACGCTGTGTGTACCCAGAGGCAGGTCTCTTGATCCCCGTGGCAAATATTGAGCCATTCAGAGGGATGGGAAATAAAACTTCTAATTCATTTCTGGGTTTTCCAGGTGGCTCAGTGGTAAAGAATCTACCTGCCAATGTAGGAGACACAGGTTCGATCCCTGGGTTAGGAAAATCCCCGGGAGAAGGAAATGGCAACCCAGTCCAGAATTGTTGCCTGGGAAACCCCATGGACAGAGTAGTCTGGTGGGTTGCATTCCATGGGGTCTCAAAAGAGTCAGACACAGTTTAGTGACTAAACAACAACAATAACAATTCATTTCCATCACCAGCCATGCCACTTTTTGCACCAGGTCCTGAGGCTGCTTCAGCCTCAGCAAACTTCGCAAGGTTCTTCTAATTAAGCTTCCTTGGGCTATGACAGAGAGGACATCAAAATGTGGATAATTCCATAGTTCCCTCACCCTCCACTCCGCCCCTGCCTGAAGGTTGGGGAGGGAGAGACAGAAATCAAATAATAGCACTGGCAAGGAAGAAACCCCCATCTTGCTAGAAAGATCTCTCTCACTTGCCTTTAAAAATGAGACATCTGATGCAGACGTAGCCACTTCCCTTTGGTACAAAAGCCCCTAAATATTAAAGAAATGAATCCTTGATGTCTACAAAGAGAGGATCAAAAACGAACCTTTCTGAAAGGAGAAGAGCTTTTATTTCTCTGTGAACTTTTCTAGATCTAGCCTCTGGCAGGAATGCCTGCGGAACATAGAGTGCGGAGGATAAAGAAATAAATGACTGTCATTCATGTGTTCATTCATTCAGGAAGTGTCTGTGCAGCAGCTACTGCATGCTAGGCATCAGGCTGGGAGCCAGGGAAACCTCAGGGAGAAATTAGAACCTGGTTCCTGCCCCTTCAAAGCCAGTGGGACCTGCTACAGAATCTCTGATCAGTAGTCCTCAAAACTGCCAAGGTCATGAAAATTGAGGAAAGATGGAGAAACTTCGACAGACCAGAGATTAAGGGGGTGCTACAACTAAATGCAATGTGGGACCTGGATGGGAGTCTGGACCAAAAAAGGGACATGAGTGGAAAAACTGGTGTGTGTGTGCTCAGTCGTGTCTGACTCCTTGTGACTTCATGGACTGTAGCTCGCCAGGCTCCTCTGTCCATGGGATTCTCCAGGCAAGAATACTGGAGTGAGTAGCCATTCCCTTCTCCAGGGTCTCTTCCCAAACCAGGGATCAAACCTGGGTCTCCTGCATCGTAGGCAGATTCTTTGTTGTCTGAGCCACCAAGGTACCCCTGGAAAAACTGGAGGAATCTGAGTAAAGTCTGAAGTTTAATGAGTGATGTGCCTGAACTTGTTTCTTAGTTGTGACAAATGTCCCATGAATACGTAAGAGGTTAGCAACAAGGGAAATTGGGTGAGGGGTGTATGGAAGCCCTCTCTTTACACCTTTTTTGTAAATCTAAAATCCTTCCAATATAGAAAGTTTATTTTTAAGAAGTCAGCAGGAAGGACTTCCCTGGTGATCCAGTGGTTAAGAGCCCACTCTTCCAATGCAGAGGGCAAGGGTTTGATCTCTGGTCAGGGAACTAAGAGCCCACATGCCTCACAGTGTGAGTGCGTGCTAAGTCGCTTCAGTTGTGTCCGTCTCTGCAACCCCATGAACTGTAGCCCACCAGGCTCCTCTGTCCAAGGAATTCTCCTGGCAAGAATACTGGAGTGGGTTGCCATTCCCTCCTCCAGGCAATCTTCTCAACCCAGGGATGGAACGCATATCTCTTACATCTCCTACACTGGCAGGCAGGTTTTTTTACCACTTGTGGCACCTGAGAAGCCTGAATAAAATAAAATAATATATAAAGAGTTAAACAGTCAGCAGGGGACATAAGACAGTTCTAGAACAGTGCTGTTTCCATTTGTTGTTTTTCAGTCACTCAGTCGTGTCTGACTCTTTCTGACCCCATGAACTGCAGCACGCCAGGCTTCCCTGTCGATCACCAACTCCTGGAGCTTGCTCAAACTCATGTCCAGTGGGTTGATGATGCCATCCAACCATCTCATCCTCTGTCGCCCCCTTCTCCTCCTGCCCTCAGTCTTTCCCAGCATCAGAGTCTTTTCCATGAACTGATATAAAAACTCCCACTGACTGGACATTCACAATGTACCACACACTGTGACTAACTTTTGACATGTACTAATTCATCATTTTGACAAGAGTTTTGAGAAGCCTGGCCATTATGACCCCAACTTTTAGATGAGGAAGCAGAGGGGTGAAGAAAGGCACAGAGGGGTTAAGATACTTGCCCAAGGTCACACAGGAAGGAGTAGATCAGAATTGGGGCTGAAACAGCCTGTACTGATGAACTCTACAGCCGCCTGTTCATGCACAGGTATTTAGTGAGCGGCTAAGGTATCTTAGAGGCTGGTAAGAGAGACAGAACTCTTTTAGAGCTTTCAGGGATCTTAATTCAAGCAATTGGAATTCAAGCAATTGGTTAGTTTTATTTGTTTAATTTTTGGCTGCTTGGTATGCAGGATCTTAGTTCCCTGACTAGGGATTGAACCTGTGTACCCTACTTTGGAAGCTCAGAGTCTTAACCACTAGACAACCAGGGATGTCTCTTTCTATCCTATCTCTCTGCTGAGGGCATGCAAATACTTATCTCCAGCCAAACCCTCTCTCTTCCTCTCCCCAACTACCTAACTTGGCATTTCCACGTGGAGGTGCTCAGAGTCCTGTGAACTCTGTCTTTTTTTTATTTTTTTGGCTTTGCTGAGTAGCATGTAGGATCTTGATTCCCAGACCAGGGATCAAACCTGTGCCCCCTGCATTGGAAGCTCAGAATCTCAACCCATGGGCCACCAGGGAAGTCACAGGCTGTACCTGTAAAACACAAGAATCTGCCCGTTTTCTGTCTCCATTCCATCTGCCCTGGGGCAAGCCCTCACACCAGAATGACTTTGGGGTAAGCAGCATGTTCAAAGGCCCTGGGGGTGATAAAGAACTCAGGAGGCGCTGGGGATCTGAAAGGAAGATGGTAAGACTCAGGAGACTCAAGTGAGAGTCTGTTTCCTCCCAGAGGGGTCTTCTCAAATGGGGTGTTCTTGAGGGCTGGAGACAGAGGACTTGTCCTCTATCAAAGCAAGCTGGTATGAGGACTGGAGTGACCCTTGTATGGTAGCCTGGATGCAGAGCTCTGCCCATAAACCCTGCTCTTGGGGCTATCCATGGGGATCTGAAGTGATTCCAACAGTTTGGGCCATACTCCAAGGGAATGGGCTGTGTTTGTAAATTTTTGCACAAGGCAAGCCCTCTCACACCTTCCCTGTACCCCAAGGAGGGCAGTCAGTCAGTCACAGAGATCTGTGTCTCTTCTCATCTCTCCCAAGAAAGTCTGTTCCATTCATTATTGGCCCCCATTGGCACTGTAATGGCAGAGCCTAGGATCTAGGAATATATTTGGACTGGGGCCCAGGGGTCACTGGGGGTCTTCTGCCATGGCTTGGGTGGTTTCAGAGGGGAAGAGGTTGTGTGTGCCAGTCTGAATAGCCTCTCAGGGCAAAATGGGTAATCTGCATTGGAAGGATATGAAAGAATAGATGAATCAGGGGCTTCCCTGGTGGCTCAGTGGTAAAGAATCTGCCTGCGAGTATGGGAGATATAGGTTCGATCCCTGATCTGGGAAGATCCTACATGACTTAGAGCAAGTAAGTCTGTGTGCCACAACTACTGAGCCTGTGCTCTAGATCCTGGGAGCCACGACTCCTGAAGCCTGCATGTCCTAGAGCCCGTGCTCTGCAACAAGAGAAGCCACCACGATGAGGAGCCTGCACATCTCCGACAGAGGGTAGCCCCTACTTGCTGCAACTGTAGAAAAGCCCACACAGCAATGAAGACCCAGCACAGCCAAACATAAATAAATAAGATTATATTTTAAAAAAAGAAGAAATGAATTGGGAATTTCTGCTGGTTCAGTGGTTGAGACTTGGCACTTTCACTGTCGAGGGCTAGGATTCCATCCCTGGTGGGGGAACTAAGGTCCCGAAAGCTAAGTGGTGTGGCAAAAAAAAAAAAAAAAGAATGAATGAATAGTTTACAGCCGTCACCCCCTCCCCACATCCCATCCCAACTCCACCCCTGGCCACAGGCTCTCACCGGCCAGGCCCCAGCTGCTCAGACTGAGGGAGACCCTGGTTCTCCATCTCAGCATGGGTGAGCTGATGTCTTCTTTAAAGCCTGTCAAGCTTATCACTCAGGGGGGATTTGCCCAATACTGCTAGGTTTGACGGGGGCAGCCTGCTATTATCTCAAGCCCTCCAGAGGGACTCAGGACCCGTCACGGCTGAGATGAGGCAGACAAGCATGTCCCTGATCATTCATCATGGCCCTGCTGCCATCCCCAGAGTCAGGGGAGCCGCAGCTGCCTCCGTGCCTGCCTCAGCCAATCTACCATTTAATCTCAGCCAGTCCCTCCCTGCAAGAGATGGAAACCCATCTGGTGGTGGAGGGGAAATGCATGGTGGGTCTGTGAGGATGTTTGCTCTCTGACTTACCAGCCCATCAGCGTCTAGTTACTCAGTACTGATCATGCCAGGGCTGGGGGATTCAGCAATGACCAAAGCAGACAGAGCTCCCTATCTCCATGATGCTTTCTGTCTGAGAATAAAGGTAGGCTTTGAGCCAGTGGTCACACCCAAGAGGTCCCATTGGCCATTGTTTTTTGTTTTTTTTTTTTTAGTTATTATTTTATTTTGAAAGGATATGATTTTATTTATTTATTTTTTGCTGTGCTGGGTCTTCGTTGCTGCTTGGGCAGCTTCGTTGCTGCGTGGGCACACTAGTTGCAGCTTCTCACTGCAGTGACTTCTCTTATTGTAGAGGATAGGGCTCGAAGGCTTCAGTAGTTGCCGCTCCTTGGCTCTAGAGCACAGGCTCCGTAGTTGTGGCGCAGGAGTTTAGTTGCTCCTTGGCATGTGGGATAAGATCCCTAATCAGGGATGGAATCTGTGTTTCCCGAATTGGCAGGCGGATTCTTTGCCACTGAGCCGCCAGGGAAGCCCCTAATTCCTTTGTTTTTCTTTTTTCCCCCCATATTTATTTGTTTGGCCTCATTGAGTCTTAGTTGCCCTGTGGTATGTGGGATCTTAGTTCCCCAACCAGGGATCGAAACCAAGTTCCCCGAATTGCAAGATGGATTCTTAACCTCTGGACGGTGAGGGAAGATTCCCCCAGTGGCCATTGTGATCAGGGCTGGAAGGAGGACAGGGGAGCTGTGGTGTGGTGATGAGGACTGTTCAGCCAGATGGCCTGTGTTCGAACCTCAGCTCATCAAAGGCGAATAATGACAGTCCTGTCTCTAAGTGTCGCGGTGAGAACTCCATCAGTTAAAGCATGCAGAGTGCTTAGAACAGTGCTTGACACACACTAAGAAGAACTAGAAGTATTAGGGGGGAAACAAAGGCACAGGATGCCTGAGAGGTGGGTAGCATGGGGAAGGGACAGTGGAGGCTGCTTTTGGAAGAGATATTTATGCCTGAGCCCTAATGGGGAAGGGTTAGCCTAGCCATGAGATGGGGCAAGATTAAAAATGTTTTTTTTTCTTTTTTAATTTCTTGGCCATGCTGCATGTCATGCAGGTTCTCAGTTCCCCGACCAGTGGTCCAACCCATACCTCCTTCAGTGGAAGCTCGGAGTCCTAACCACTGGAGTACCAGGGATCTCTCTGGCAAGAGTTCTTTTTTAAAAAAATTTTAAATTTATTTTTTAATTGAAGGGTAATTGCCTTACAGAATTGTGTTGGTTTCTGCCAAATATCAACGTGAATCAGCCATAGGTATGATTCCCTCCCTCTTGAACCTCCCTCCCACCTCCCTTCCCATCCCACCCCTCTAGGCTGTTACAGAGCTCTTGAAGCGGGATGTATGGAAAGAGTAACATGGAAACTTCATTACCATATATAAAATAGATAGCCAATAGGAATTTGCTGTATGATTCGGGCAAGCGTTTTGATGGCAGAGGGTCCAGCCAGTGGACTGGTTTTGGGGGAAAAGCGTGATGTGTTTCAGGAAGAGTAAGATGACTGGCAGGGGTCCCCAACCTCCGGGATCTAATGCCTGATGATCTGAGATGGAGCTGATGTAATGACAGAAATAAAGTGCATAGTAAGTGAAGTGTGTTTGAATCATCCTGAAACCATCCCTCCCACCCTGCTTGGTATGTGGAAAAATTGTCTTCCATGAAACCAAAAATGTTGGGGACCACTGGCCAGAGGATGGGCCACAGAGAACAGGGTCGTGCGAGCCTTGTTGATTGCCTGTTACTAAGAAGCAGGACTCCTTTCCACCAAATTATGTCAAGGAGATGGTCTGGAACCAGAAGCCGGCCAAGTCACGTGGCAAGTAAGATGGAGCAGCATCTCTGTCCCTCTTTGGCAGGATTTGATGCTCTCTTTATCACTCTGCCAACCGGCTGTCTGTGAGTCTTCCTCATCTTGCATTCTCAGTCCCAAATCAAATGGACTTTCAGTGACTCTTTTTTTTTTGGCTGCACTGGGTCTTTGTTGCTATAAGAGGGCTTCCTCTAGTTGCGGTGAGCAGGGGCTACTCTCTAGTTGAGATGCTCAGGCTTCTCATTGTGGTAGCTTCTCTTACTGTGGTGCACCGGCTCTAGGTGCTCCAGCTTCAGTTGTTGCAACATTCAGACTCAGTAGTTGTCATGCTCGGGCTTAGTTGCTCCTAGTTATGTGGGATCTTCCTGCACCAGGGATTGAACTAGTGCCCCCTGCATTGGCAGGCAGATTCCTATCCACTGTACCTCCAGAGAAGTCCCCTGCTTTTTTTAGATTTTTTTTACGTGGGCCATTTTTTAAAAGTCTTTATTGAATTTGTTACAATACTGCTTCTGTTTTCTGTTTGTTTGTTTGCTGTTTGGGCCGAGTGACCTGTGGGATCTTAGCTCACTGACCGGGAATAGAACCGGCACCCCTGCTTTGGAAGGCAGAATCTTAATCACTGGACCACCAAGGAAGTCCCAGCACCAATTCTTCCTCATCATCTCAGTTCCATGCCTGCATCACACTCAAACCATTTTGACTTCAGGAAGTCATTGAATTGGCATTAGAGTGTCATGAGGATTATAATAATAACAAAAGCAAACCCTTATGTAGCATTACTATCAATACATGCTGATGACTCTTCTCCTTGCTCACACATATAGTCTTGACTCATTCAAGCTTCCTGGCAACTCCGTGAGGTAGGTACAGTTATCATGTCCATTTTACAGATGAGGACACGGAGGCTCATAGAGGTGAACCCACTCACACCACAGGTGAGGGGCCACACCAGTACATAAACCCAGACAGTCTGACCCTGGACCATCTGAGTAGGGAGAAGGAACATCCAGAGAAAAAGACTCATTTCTACCGTAGGGATGTTGTCTGGAAAGATCCTGGTGACATCACATGGGCTCCTTTTTTGGGGAGGACCGTGGGAGAGAGCCTTGCCTGTTCTTGGTACTAAAAATAGTTAAGTTTTCTCCTGAGCATCTGGCGTGCTTTTGTTTCAGGACACTGGGAGCCGCATAAATGACCAGCTTTCCCTTTTTGAGTTGGCTGCTAAGGAGCTGGGAGCCAAATTTATGGCCTGACCATATGCTGGTTGTTCAGGTTTTTAAAGGCTGGGTTTTTCTTAGCCTCCCTTCGAGCTCTAGTGTGTCTACTTTTTCTCTTTCTTCCCTTTCTCCCTTGCAAAGACAAAACTTTAAGGGACTGGAAAAAAACTCTTCACGAGAACAGTCCGTGTTTATTGTAGAGAACTTTTGCTTCAAGATACATTTAAAGATGGCGATGAAACTCCCTGCTTGTTCTCAATTTTAATGGGTGCATGGTATTTCCCCTGGGCTTCCCTGGTGGCCCATGTGGTAAAAGAATCTTCCTGCAATGCAGGAGACCCAGGTTTGATCCCTGGGTTGGAAAGATCCCCTGGAGAAGGCAATGGCTACCCACTCCAGTATTCTTGCCTGAAAAATCTCATAGACAGAGGAGCCTGGTGGGCTACAGTCCATGGGGTCGCAAAGAGTCGGACACAACTGAGCGACTAACACGCACACACACAGTATTCCTCCCTGTGGAGTTTTTAGTTTATTTCATCTACTTCTGGTGCACTGGGTCTTCGTTGCTGCATATGGGCCTCCTCTAGCTGTGGCGGGTGGGGGCTACCCTCTAGCTGTGGACCTCAGGCTTCTCACTGTGGTGGTGTCTCTTGTTGCAGAACACGGGCTCTAGGTGTGAGGGCTTCGGTAACTGCAGCGCATGGACTTAGTTGCCCCACAGCATGTGGAGTCTTCCCAGACCAAGGATCGAACCCATCTCCCCTGCACTGGCAGTGCGATTCTTAACCACTGGATCACCAGGGAAGTTCCGCTGTAGAGTTTATCAATCAGCCTCCCTACTGGCAAAAGGCTGGAGAGGGAAAAAATTCCATTTGTCCAATTTTAGACAGCATTTTAATGAGCATTCTTAGAGCCATGGAGTGCTCGTCCACACCGTTTCCCTGGGCTACATTCTTAGTGTGGGATTGACTGGGTTAAATACAAAATGCAGACGCCTGAAGGCTTTGGCATTGGATTGACAGCCTGCCCTCCAGAAATATCTAATTCCTGCTCTCCTCTTTAATTGGAGCTATCGTGCGGTATTTTACATATCCTTGTAAACCACTTGCGGTCCTCTCCGGACCGAGGCGGGGAACAAATAAATATATGAGCCCCAAGACACTTCTGCTTCCTGATTAAATTATACAGCCTCACATGCAATAATATCTTTGACTCATTAAGAGACAGCCGCTTGCTCTGTTCCTGTTGGCTAAACCCCTGAGAGCCAGCACTTAGTGGTTGGCTGCCCCTCCCCCCAGGATTCTCTGGCCATCGCTCTGCTGCCAAAAGAACCAGGAATTGTTTTCTGAACCAAGACGTAGGTGATGGAGCTGTAGGCTGAGCTGATGATCCCGGACCTGACAGCTAGAAAAACTTTCCCTGCGTGTCTTGTCCTTAGTCCTGGACTGGTTACAAAGACTGCTGTTTAATTGGGGCAGTAGCCTGGGTGAAAGCATTTGAAAAATTCTGGCCAGAAAAGACAATTTGAGAAAGAGCTAGTTGAATGCCTGGCTTATGCTCTTAGAGCCCATTAGCAAGAATATTAAACTTGGAACCAACCGCTCAACTAACAGAGTGGCTGTCTTCCTCCAGTGCATTTGCCATGTTAGAGGTGAGACGGGCTACCAGACCAGAAGTGTCTGTACCAGGAGGGCTCTCACACCTGCTGATACAAACATTTCTGTTAGTGATGTGCTCAGTCGTGTCTGACTCTTTGCAGCCCCATGGACTGTAGCCTGCCAGGCTCCCCTGTCCATGGAATTTTTTTTTTTTGTCCATGGAATTTTACAGGCAAGAATACTGCAGTGGGTTGCCACTACCTACTCCAGAGGATCTTCCTGACCCAGAGATTGAACCCTCGTCTCTTAAGTCTCCTGCATTAGTGAGCAGGTTCTTTACCACTAGCGCCACCTGGGAAACCCCTTCCATTAGTTATAGGTGTTCTCTATTCCTAGGACTGTGACCTCCAAGAATTTGTGACTTTGGTTCCAACCTCAACCCAGTCTGGGGAACTGGTATTTAGATACTCAGACGCTGAGCCTTCCAGGACATTTCAGCAATTCCTGGGGACCTGAACCTGACTGTGTATTTGAACTTGAACCCCACGGGTGAAACTCAGAATCTCTGCCATGCAGAGATTTGGCAGCCAAACCCCAGGCATTTAATTATGCTGCTGCAGAAAATACTCCGGCAAGGTGCATCCAACGCAGACAATTACTTTAGGCAAGCCATAAAGGCCTTCTCTCCATGCCACTTAAATCTTGCTTCTCTTTTACAATTCAATATTTCATATGTTGAGAGAAAATGGCTTGTTTGCTTCAAAGGACACGCTACAGAATGTAAGAAAGGGATGTTAATTATGTTGAACCGGGCTGCTTTATCTCTGCATAAATGAGGATCTTTAGGGGATTCCGTCCAAATTGCTTGGGAACCAGGGCCAGGGGAGCACAGATGGAGGTGTTTGAACTCACATTCTTGATCCTGTTTTTGTTTGTTAAGAACTGTATTTGCCATGAAAAAAGGTGAAACTAGTTCTGCGTTCTCTTAGACCCAAGGGGGAAGGCATTCCTGGGTCACTCTTCTTTTCTTTTTAAAATGTTTATTTTATATTGGAGTATAGTTGATTTACAATGTTGTGTAACTGTCAGGTGTATGTACCGCAAAATGATTCAGAGTCGTGTTTGACTCCGTGGAACTCCATGGACTGTAGCTCGCCAGGCTCCTCTGCCCATCGACTTTCCCAGGCAAGAATACTGGAGTGGGGTGCCATTTCCTACTCCAGGGGATCTTCCCGGCCCAGGGATCAAACCCCTGTCTCTTGTGTCTCCTGCATTGGCAGGCAGATTCTTTACCATTAGTGCCACCTGGGAAGCCCCACATATACATATAATCTAATCTTTTTCAGATTCTTCTCCGATGTAGGTTATTACAGAATGCTGAGTAGAGTTCCCTGTGCTATATGGTAGGTCCTTGTTGATTATCTATTTTATATACAGTAGTGTGTATAGTAGTGGGTGTATGTTAATCCCAGCCTCCTAATTTATCTCTGCCCTGGGGTCACTCTTCTATCCTTGAGCCATCCTCCTTTTTTTTTTTTTTAAAAAAAAAGTTGTTGTTGTTTTATTTATTTACTTACTGCCCATGCAACATGTGGGATCTTAGTACCCCAACCAGGGATTGAACCCACACACCCTGCATTGGAAGCCCAGAGTCTTAACCCCTCTGGACCACCAGGGAAGTCCGTTGGGGCATCCTTCTTGTTTTAGAGCAGGTGGGCTTCCCTGGTGGCTCAGATGGTAAAGAATCTGCCTGCAATGCAGGAATACTGGGTTCAGTCCCCGGACTGGGAAGATCCCCTGGAGGAGGGCACGGCAACCCATTCCAGTATTCTTGCCTGGAGAATCCCATGGTGGGCTACAGTCCATGGGGTCGCAAAGAGTTGGACACAACTGAAGCAAATTAGCGTGCACACACGAGTTAGGAGGGGACAGTGCCCAGGCTCTCATGAACGCAGGGCCCAGCATTTGTCCAGAGGGCCACAATGAGGGATGTCTTTGACCCCACAGCCATCCAGGATGAGCCCTTTTGTCACCGTGGTTTCAAATTTATCCACATTAAACTTAGTAAATCCTCACTTCTTGGAAATGTGGATCTTCTGGCGGCCAGGGAACTGGAACTTGGCCCTGCAGAGGGCCTCAGTCACACGCTCCTTGTTCTGCAGCTTGGTTCGGGGGGACATTATGACCTGACCACTGTGCCCTGGGGCTTTCCAAAGGCACCGTGCATACCTGTCTGGAGCCCAGATTGCAGACAGCATGCCAGTCATGAATGTCCACTGGAAAGGACTGTCTCTAAGATCCCTTAGGACGACCTGTACAGACATCAGGCCATCTACACTACCGAGGGGGCTGCTGTCTTGCAGCCATTGCACGCTGGGCCCCCATAGGGAAAAGAGCACAGTCGGCTTGATTGACTGCAAACCACCTGGACCATTTCTTCTCGCAAGGGAGGCTGGGAAGGTAAGTGGCTTCATTCCCTCATGGGAGAGACGTAGACTCTCAGAGAGGTGGTGGTGGTTGTTCAGTCACTCAGTTGTGTCCAACTCTTTGCAACCCCATGGACTGCAGCACGCCAGGCTTCCCTGCCCTTCACCATCTCCCAGAGTTTGCTCAAACTCATGTCCATTGAGTCAGTGATGCCATCCAACCATCTCATCCTCTGTCACCCCCTTCTCTTCCTGCCCTTAATCTTTCATCAGGGTCTTTTGCAGTGAGCCGGCTCTTCGCATCAGGTGGCCAAAGTATTGGAGCTTCAGCTTCAGCATCAATCCTTCCAGTGAATATTCAGGGTTGATTTCCGTTAGGATTGACTGGTTTGATCTCCTTGCTGTCCAAGGGACTCTTCAAGAGTCTTCTCACAGCACCTCGTACAGTGGGGGTTCCCTCAACCTCCAATATGTGTATATAAGGTGCAAGGAATGACTAATTACAATAGTTTCAGTTGGCATTTATGAATGGTTTGTTTTTCTTATAAATTAGTGGAGGAGTCAAGCTCGTCTGTACAATGATACCACTTGTTCACATTCCAATTAGCTTAAAAAAAAAAGACTTTATTGAGTGGGAGAGAAAATAGGTGGGCTAATAGCTGGAATCTCTAGGATTGCTCATAATTCATAGTCTGGCTTTTACCTCTGCTACAGCTCATGGAAACAGCCTCTGCTCAGTGATAAGCAGCGGCTGTGCAAATAGTCCATGGTAGTGAGGCTTTGTTTCTCTGTAAAACACTTGGGGTTTTACTAGACTCTCCTTCCTGTCTGCAGGGATACATTATGGATAGGACCAGAATCTTCTAGTTTCTTCCCATCTCTTCAGTGTCCATCCATCTGCCCTGGTCTCCCTCCCTCGACACCCCCAGTCTTGTTCCCCCCACAGCAGCCAGGGGGCGCCTGTGAACACCTGAGTCACGTCCTGTCTATCCTCTGATCAGAACCTTCCATGGCTCCCACTTCCCTCAGACCAAAAATCAGTGTCCTCCCCATGGCACATAAGCACTGGATAGGCTGTCCTGTCTCATCCCTGTCCTCATCTGCCCCCTTCCCACTTTCCCCCTTGTTCCCTCTGTTTTAGTTATAGCCTTCTCCATGTTTCCCAAACACACCAGGCGTGGTCCTGCCTCAGAGCCTTTGCACTTGCTGTTCTCTTGGCTTGGACCATCTTTCCCTTGATATCACCAAGGCTTCTCCCTCACTTCCTTCACGTCTTTATTCAAATGACACCTTCTCATGAAGGCCTTCCTAGGGCCCCTAAAATTGCAAGCTTCCCAAGTGACTCAGTGGTAAAGAATCCTCCTGCCAAAGCAGGAGACAAGGGGTTCAATCCCTGGATAGGGAAGATCTCCTGGAGAAGGAAATGGCAACCCACTCCATCCAGTGTTCTTGCCTGGAGAATCCCATGGATGGAGGAGCCTGGCGGGCTACAGTCCACGGGGTTGCAAGAGTCAGACATGACTTAGCAACTAAGCAGCAACAACATTGTCATTAAAATAAAAAAGACTGGGACTTGTGACTGGCTGGAAGTATGTTCTGGGGAAGCTCAAGGCGGCATGATGTATGCTCCATCCAGTGAGGACTTGATGCTTTTTGAGCAGTGTTTCTCCAATTCCTCCATATAATGATCAGAATTGGAGGGGTGGGCTGTGCTGTGTGGTGCAGCATGTGGCATCTTAGTTCCCGACCCGAGATCGAACCTGAGGCCCTTGCAATGGAAGTGCAAAATCTTAACCACTGGACCACCAGAGATGTCCCACTGGTCAGAATTTGTGTGCCCAAAACGTCCCTTCCTCTCTCCCCTTCTCCTGGCTCACTCATTCCTCCAGTTCAGGTTATATGTCCCTTCCCTGGGATACCTCCTCTGAGACTCTCAGCCTAGGGAACACCCCTTGTCACGATCTGCACTTTCTTTGTAGCATCCACTGCAGCATATAGTTCTAAGGGCTTCCCTGGTGGCTCAGACAGTTAAGAATTCACCCGCTATTCAGGAGACCTGGGTTTGATCCCTGGGCTGGGAAGATCCCCTGGAGGAGGGCGTGACAACCCACTGCAGTTTTCTTGACTGGGAAATCCCATGGACAAAAGAGCCTGGCAGGCTATAATCCATGGAGTGGCATAGAGCAGATACCACTGAAGCAACTCAGCATGCGTGCACATAATTCTGGAAGCATCAGTGGGATTCCATACTTGAAGTCGGCCTCCTCCACATCCGTGGGGAGCAATAGATACACTTTCTTCATCTCTCCTCTCTTCCTAGTCCCTATCTCAGACCCACACCTGGCACACAGTAGGCACTCACTAGATATTTTCTAGTAAGTTTGGGAAATTATGGCTGAGTTCCCTGATACACATGAGCATCTCAAAGGCTCTGATAAGTCCCGCACTTAAAAAAAAAAAACAACTCATTTCACTCAGCATTACACAAACATATTTGACCACAGAGTACCCCTTTTCCTCGCATGCCTGGTAAGATTGCCAGGGTTCCAAGAAGCCAGGTTTGGGAAACAGCTGTAATTGATAATTGAATTATCTGAGTGGCATCATCTAACTTGAAATTTAGTGTAGGAGTCTGAAAATGATGCCTTCCAGGCAAAGACTTGAAGGTGTTGGTGAGGACTCTGTCACCCTTTGGCCAATACCTTGCTCGGGCTTCTAGGGAGCAGGAGTTGGGGAAGGAGGGATGACATAAGTGGAGGATTTTTTTTTTTTTTTAGTATTTATTTGGCTGCATTGGGTCTTAGTTACTTTTCATTTTGATGTACAGACTCTAGTCGTGGCACATAGGCTTGGTTGCTCTGCAGAATGTGGGATCTTAGTTCCCCAACCAGGGATTGAACCCGAAGTCCCTGCATTGCAAAGGTGGATTCTTAACCACAGGATCATCAGGGAAGCCCCCTGGTCTATGTTCTAATGGTGATTATGGAGGCAGTGGTGTGTGCGTGTGCAAATATGTGTGAGAGAATGAATTCTCATCTTGTGGAAGGGCTTGTATCCCACAGTTCCTTGCCGTGTTCCTTCACCACTCGTACCTCAATCTTGTCACCTGTAAAATGGGGCTTTCCCTGAGGAAGGATTTAGATTACACACCCCTGGCACGCAGAGCACATGGTCTGGGACATCCCAAGCATCCAAGGGAGGGCATCTGTCATCTCCCTGGGATCTCCTTTTTCTCCCAGGAGGTGCGGGGGCGAATCCCCTTTGGGGTTCCTGCTCTCTGACCCTGATCTCCCCGCAGACCCTCTTCCAAAGCCCAGAGGAAGGCTGGCAGCTGTACACCTCAGCCCAGGCCCCCGATGGAAAATGCATCTGCACGGCTGTGATCCCTGCACAGAGCACCTGCTCCCGAGACGGCCGAAGCCGGGAGCTGCGGCAGCTGATGGAGAAGGTAAGAACCATACAGGTTCCCCTGTGAAAATCTCTCACTTCTCCACCCTCCCCTCTGCTTCCCACCAGGTCAGCCGGGACCGGATCTAAGCCATGATTATGCAGAGCTGGTGGATAACCTGACTGCCCTCCGGGCGGGTGTTTTAGTCAAAAATCTGCTTGCTGCTTCTTTGGAGGAGAAGCTGAGTACTATGTGGGGACAGGGAAGGTGAACTCCAGTGGCAGCGTCTGCGTCTCTGGTGTGTGAGCTTCAGCCCCACCGTGTACTCAGCCTCAGGACTCAGCTGCTAAGAAGGGTCTCACCCTCCATCCCAAGATATGTGAAGATTTCTTCCCCTTCTGATTGTGACTGATTTAAACTGGTCCCCATTCAATCCAAGGGCTTCCCAGATGGCTCAGTGGTAGAGAATCCACTTGCCAATATAGAAGATGCAACTTCGATCTTTGGGTTGGGGAGATTCCCTGGAGAAGGGAATGGCAATCCACCCTAGTATTCTTGCCTGGAGAATTCCAGGGACAAAGGAGCCTGGAAGAGTCAGACATAACTTAGTGATTAAACAACAGCAATTCAATCGAAGGATATTTGGGTGCCCTTTACAGGCCGATTGCTGTCCCTCACCACTACCCAGATAAACTGCTTATGAGTCACTTCTGATGTCATTGTTGAAAGGGACTAGCCACTTCCCACTGTCCTCCTATAGAGGAGGTAGCTGAGGATAGAGACCCTTGTTGGCACTGAAGTCTTGTCTGCCTGTGACATTAGAACTGTTCAAGATGACCATGTGATGTCCCCTGATTGTTTTTTTTTCTTTCTTTTTTCTTTTTTAAATTATCAAAGTATGATAAAACATTTACAGGAGACTTGGAAAATACAGAACAAAGTTACATATAATTTACACTATATATTACAACTTTTTAAAGCAGGTAAATTTTTTAGTTGGAGTTTTAATATCAAAGTCTAAAAAATAAATAGAATGAATAGACAAAAATAGAAGGATATAGTAGACCTGAAAAGCACTGTGAATCAATTTAACATAATAAGATTTATACAGGGCTTCGCTGGTGGTTCAGATGGTAAAGAATCTCCTGCAATGCAGGAGACCCAGGTTTGATCCTTGGATTGGGAAGATCCCCCGAAGAAGGGAATCTCCAGTATTCTTGCCTGGAGAATCCCTTACACTTAGGAGCCTGGTGGGCTACAGTCCATGGGGTCACAGAAGAGTCAGACACGACTGAATGATTTTCACACGCACACACAACATTCATACAATTTTCACACAACAGCAAGATACAAATTGTATTCAAGTTCCCGTAGACTGTAAACCAGGATACACTAAACACATTCAGGGGGTGTCCCCTGATGGTTGACAATGACGATTAAAATGTTTTGTGACATCCAGGATGGTCAGGCTGTTTGTTGGCTTTCTCAGAACTTCCAAGTGTCAGATGAACAATGGTTCAGGAATGTCTGCATATTTCAACAAGCATCCAGTGTTGTCTCTGAGTTCACCTTGACTGGGAGGAGCTCACCTTAGCCAGGGGGAGGTGGGACCTAGGGGGCCTTCGGGCTGATTCAGAGAGGTCAGGGCAAGGGAAGTTTCATTCCATCATTTACCTGTATTTACTGAGCATCTAGTATTTATTGAGGATTCAGCTGTGGACAAACCAGACACCGGGTCTGCCTCTGAGGACCCCACCTGAAGGAGGCAGATGAATAAGAACATTCTAGGTAGTAGTCACAACTGGAAGAAAATAACCACATAAGGGAGAGAGGGTGAGTGGCCCCTTGAGGGAGGGTGATTGGGGAAGGCCAGTCTGAGGAGGTGATGCTGGAGCTGAGACATGAAGGATGAAGAGGAGCCAGCTGTGGGAAGACAGAGGGACAGCGCTCCAGATAGAGGGATCAGCAAGTGCAGAGGCCCATCAGTCATGGACAGATGTGAGAGTTGGACTATAAAGAAAGCTGAGCGCCAAAGAATTAATGCTTTTGAACTGTGGTGTTGGAGAAGACTCTTGAGAGTCCCTTGGACAGTAAGGAGATCAAGTCAGTCAATCCTAAAGGAAATCAGTCCTGAATATTCATTGGAAGAACTGATGCTGAAGCTGAAGCTCTAATACTTTGGCTACCTGATGCTAAGAGCCGACTCACTGGAAAAGACCTTGATGCTGGGAAAGATTGAAGGCAGGAGGAGAAGGGGGTGACAGAGGATGAGACGGTTGGATGGCACCACCGACTCAATGGACATGAGCAAACCCTGGGAAATATCGGAGGATAGAGGAGCCTGGGGTGCTACAGTTCACGGGGTCGCAGATTCAGACATGACTTAGAGACTGAACAACAACAAAGGCCCTGAGAAGGGAAGGAGCTTTAAGCCTATGAGAGTGAAGTTGGGGCTGGTGGTTGGAGTGGATGAACATGGAGAGGAGGCAGGCGAAGGGGCAGAACCAGCTCGCAGAGTCTGCAGGAGAAGGTGACTCAATCTTCCTTTTGAAAAACTCCCTCTCCAGACTTTCCCAAGGGCCCAGAAGTTAAGACTCTGCGCTCCCACTGTAGGGGTCATGGGTTCGCCTCGTGGATGGGGAACTAAGATCCCACATGCTTCTCAGTGTGGACAAAAGAAAAGAAAAAAGAAAAATTCCCTCTGGCTGCTATGTGGAAACTTGACTGCTGTGAATGAGGGTGGAGGCGAGGAGAGCGGGAAGGCAGGGAGAGGTGGGAGGCGGTGGTGGCCAGACCAGATGGATAGATTGGGTGTGCCTTTGGGAGGTTGCTGGTAAGGTCGGGAGGAGAAGGTTGGTTGGGTGTTTGGCCTCTGGCCCCACCAGGTCTTGTCTGCAGCATCCCCAGGGGTGGGGACAGGAGTCTGGCTCGCCCTAACCCTCCCACTTCCTAGGTTCAGAACGTCTCCCAGTCCATGGAGGTTCTTGAGTTGCGGACGTACCGGGACCTCCAGTATGTGCGCAGCATGGAGACCCTCATGCGGAGCCTGGATGCGCGGCTCCGGGCAGCTGATGGGTCCCTCTCGGCCAAGAGCTTCCAGGTGCGTCCTTCAGGGTTCAGGTCAGAGGTCAAAGGAAGAACTGGGATTGGTGCCCATTACTTCCAGGAAGGACAGAGGGTTGACTGGGATCTGCAGTCCTATGTGGGCTGAATGTCAAGAGTCAAGTGTGCATCAAAGATGAGGGGTGGGATTGCTGGCACCAACTCTGTGGACATGAGTTTGAGCAAACTCCGGGAGATAGTGATGGACAGAGAAGCCTGGCATGCTGCAGTCCATGGGATTGCAAAGAGTTGGACAGGACTGAGTGACTGAACAATTGTGGGTGGGTGGGAAGGAGGCTCAAGAGGGAGGGTATATGTGTATATATTTGCCTGATTCACTTTGTTGTATAGCAGACGCTAACACAACATGGTAAAGTGATGATACTTCCATAAAAATAATACTCATCCCCCCAAAATGAGTGAAGTTGTGGGTTGAAGGTTGGAGCCAGGTCTGGGTCACCGGTCAGGGGTCGGGGTCAGCGCGGGTTCCCTCTTGGGGGCAGGAGCTGAAGGACAGGATGGCAGAGCTGTTGCCACTGAGCTCGGTCCTGGAGCAGTACAAGGCGGACACGCGGACCATTGTGCGCCTGCGAGAGGAGGTGAGGAATCTCTCCGGCAGCCTTGCCGCCATCCAGGAGGAGATGGGCGCCTATGGCTACGAGGACCTGCAGCAGCGGGTGATGGCCCTGGAAGCCCGGCTCCACGCCTGTGCCCAGAAGCTGGGTATGCCTTGATGCTTGACCTTGACCCCTGAGCTCCACCTCCAACCCCAATTCCTTCTGTGTGTTCAGAGCATGGTTTTGACCTCTAACTTCTAAATGTTGATCCTTGACTTTCCTACCCGAGGCCAATAATAGACCCCCAAACCTGGAAACGGCCCTGACCCTACCCCTCCTCACCCCTGAGCTAACTCCGCCTTGGGACCAGATCTCTGGATCTTCCCTCAGCCCTGGTCCCAGCGCTTCAGTTTGATCACACCCCCTCATCCTTGCCCTGTGTCCCTTGGGCTCTTCCCATCCTCCACCCTCATTCCCCCTGTTGCTGCCTCCCAGGCTGTGGGAAGCTGACCGGGGTCAGTAACCCCATCACCGTTCGGGCCATGGGGTCCCGCTTTGGCTCCTGGATGACGGACACAATGGCCCCCAGCGCGGACAGCCGGGTGAGTGTGCCCACGCCGGGGGTCAGAACCCGGGGGCAGGGAGACGTAGCCCGTGGCCCTCCATAGGTGCCCAGTGACTCCACATCAATGATTATCTTGTCCTAGGGTCTCCAGGGCCCTTGACCTCCCCCTGACTGTCTAGCGACCACCAAGTGACCAATAACTTTCCAACTCTGTGAATCTGCAAGTCAGCTGACCTCCAGTGACTGTATAGAGACTAATGGTTACTAGTACCACTGACCAGCCCCCAGTGAGCACTGATCTCAAAATAACCACCAGTGACCAGTGCCTTCCAAGGTCTAGGACCTCTGAGCATCACTTGAAGACCTTTGAACTTCCAGTCACCCCCCATGGTCACAACTGCCTGTCACCTCTGGCCCACAGGAACCATCCATTAACTGCTCAATGACTATTCTAGTGACAGATATTGGTCCCTGGGCAGCCACCATCATAGGTCGTTCAGTCGATAAGTCGTGCCTGATTCTTTTGCAATCACATGGTCTGTAGCTCACCAGACTCCTCTTTCCATGAGATTCTCTAGGCAGGAATACTGGAGTAGGTTGTCATTTTCTGCTCCAGGGGCTCTTCCCCACCCAAGGATTGAACCCGTGTTTCCTGCATTGGCATTCTTTACCACTGAGTCACCTGGGAAGCCCATAATAGCCACTTCCCCATCGTGATCACTGACCTCTGAGGCATCATGGTGGTTCAACCAAGGGGTTAAAGAGTTTGGGTTTGAGGGGAATTCCCTGGCTGCCCAGTGGTTAGGACTTGGTGATTTCACTGCCGGGGCCCAATTTCGATCCCTGGTCAGGGAACTAAGATCCAGCAAGCCACACAGTGTGGCCGAAACCAAAAAACAACCACCACCAACAGCAGCAAAACAAACAAAAAGAGTTTAGGTTTGGGAATCAGACTTGGATTTGTATCCCACTTCCACCAGTTCTTAGCTAGGGAATCTCGGGCAGGTTCCTTAATGTCGCTGAGCCTGAGTTTCCTTATCTTCAAAATCATTATAATAATGTCGGCCTTACAGTTTTTAAGATATTTGACCCAATAACCAGCACTGGTAAGGGCACTCATAAATGCTAATTGCCATGGTGACAATGAATGATGTTGACGGAGAGGATGGTGATGACATGGCAGTCACCTATCGTTACTGGGATTACCCACAGGCAGTGGATTCAAGTGACCTCTCGCCACCCCAGGGCAATCTCATGACTGTGAACCGTCCCATATCCAGTGACCAGTCAATTCCTAGGCCCAGCGAGTCCCCGGGGACTGCAGTTTCCCCTGATTCTTGGGGAGCAAGCCCTGTCCTCTGAGTGTCTGAGGCCAATGGCACTGACCCGGTGACCCCAGTCACCAGGATGTTACCTGGTCACGAAGGGTCACCAGACGTCCCGTGATTGAGTAATGACCACTCAGTGACTGTTGACCCCTCATGACTACGTGATTGCCGTGTGACTGTCGGGACCCCTGGTCATCGGCGGTGGCCCGGCGGTGACCAACAGCTCTCTCGCAGGTCTGGTACATGGATGGCTATTACAAGGGCCGGCGCGTCCTGGAGTTCCGCACTCTGGGAGACTTCATCAAGGGCCAGAACTTTATCCAGCACCTGCTGCCCCAGCCGTGGGCCGGCACCGGCCACGTGGTGTACAATGGCTCCCTGTTCTACAACAAGTACCAGAGCAACGTGGTGGTCAAGTACCACTTCCGCTCCCGCTCCGTCCTGGTGCAGCGGAGCCTCCCCGGGGCCGGCTACAACAACACCTTCCCCTACTCCTGGGGTGGCTTCTCGGACATGGACTTCATGGTGGACGAGAGCGGGCTCTGGGCCGTGTACACCACCAACCAGAATGCGGGCAACATCGTGGTCAGCCGGCTGGACCCGCACACCCTGGAGGTCGTGCGCTCGTGGGACACTGGCTACCCCAAGCGCAGCGCCGGCGAGGCCTTCATGATCTGCGGCGTGCTCTATGTGACCAACTCCCACCTGGCCGGGGCCAAGGTCTACTTCGCCTACTTCACCAACACGTCCAGCTATGAGTACACGGACGTGCCCTTCCACAACCAGTATTCCCACATCTCCATGCTGGATTACAACCCCCGGGAGCGGGCCCTCTACACCTGGAACAACGGCCACCAGGTGCTCTACAACGTCACCCTCTTCCACGTCATCAGCACCGCCGGGGACCCCTAGGGGCTGCCGCTGCTCACGCTGCCACACGAGGGCCACGGGGCCCTTTCCACTCCGCCTGTGTCCCTCCGAGTTTATCTGTCCCTGTCCTGCCCTCTCTTTCCCTCCCTCTCTTCCTCCCGGTACTGTTTATTCTCTCTCCACCTTTGCGCCCAGCTTTCATTCTCTGCCTCTGTATTTCTATTGGTGTGTTTTCTCTGTATTGTCTCTTCTTTATGATCTGATTTTGATACACCTTTCTTTTTTTTGATGCCTCTGTCTCTTTCCTTTGATCTGACTCTCCAGGTCTCTTTCTCTTTCTCTGTTTATCTGTCTCTCTTTCCCCTCCCTCCCTTTTTTGCATCCCACCCAGACCCTCTTCTCCTCTCCCCACATCCCTTCCTCCCAGCCCAAGGAGTTGAGTGCATGGATCTGTTTCTTTTTTTTCTTTTTTTAATTTACACTTTTTCTTTCCGGGTTGCCGGAATAAACGGGACCTTTGACATTTGACACTTTAATTGCTCTGTGTGTCTAGAAGAGGCAGAGGAGGTGAAGTGGAGGGTGAGCCTGGAGGCCCATCCCAGCTGGGTCCCCTTGTCCGAGAACACGAACTTTGTGAATAGGGGCAGGTAAGCACAAGTCCGGGGCGTCCTAGGTGGTGCTAGTGGTAAAGAACCTGCCTGCCAATGCAGGGGGCATAAGAGATGCAGGTTCGATCCCTGGGTCTGGAAGATCCCCTGGAGGAGGGCGTGGCAACTCACTCCAATATTCTTGCCTGGAGAATCCCATGGACAGAGGAGCCTGGCGGGCACTACAGTCCACAAAGTCGCAAAGAGTTGAACATGACTGAATGGACTTGGCACGCACAAGCCCAGCTTGAGGGTGGGGGTGAAGTGGGGGGGGGGTGTTGGAGGTAGAGGGTTGGGTAGGAGGGATGAGGGCAGGGGTCATGGTAGGGTGAATCCTTTGGGAAGCCAGGTGAGGAGACCCAATCCAAAGCTGTTTCAGTTGATCCAAACAATAGGATCCGAACAACCGCAAATTCTATCATGGCACTGAAGACTGGCCTCAAGTGAATATTGTCAGTTTTTTTTTAAGGCAGTTTTTGATGTGGACCATTTTTAAGTCTTTATTGAATTTGTTACAGTATTGCTTCTATGCTTTCGTTTTTGTTTTTTGGCCAGGAGGTATGTAAGATCTTAGCTGCCCAACCCAACCAGGGATCAAACCTGCCCCCCTGAACTGGAACGTGAAGTGTTAATCACTGGACTGCCAGGGAAATCCCATTGTCATGGTTTTTTTTTTTCCTTTCACTCATTGACACTGGTGCACCACTGGTGACCATCTGGCAACTTTTAACTTTTTTTTTTTTTTAACAATTTGGCTGCTTTTAAGAATATAGGTATGATGGGACTCCCCTGGCAGTCCAGTGGTTAAAACTCCACTCTTTCCACTGCTGGGGCTGTGGGTTCCATCCCTGGTCATCTGGCCAGGGAACTAGGATCTCTCATGCCTCGTAGTGTGGCCAAAAGAGAATATCAAACCAGTCAATCCTAAAGGAAGTCAACCCTGAATACTCATTGGAAGGACTGTTGCTGAAGCCGGAGCTCTGAAGACCGACTCATTGGAAAAGAACCTAGTGCTGGGAAGGATTGAAGGCAAAAGGAGAAAAGAGCAGAGCAGAGGATGAGATGGTTGGGTGGCATCACCGACTCGGACATGAGTTTGAGCAAACTCCAGGATAGTGGAGGACAGGGAAGCCTGGCGTGCTGCAGTCCATGGGGCCACAAAGACATGATTGAGCACCAACAGCACCAGGAGAGTGGGACACAGAAGAATTTTCCCTCTTTCTTCTGTTTGGGCTTTGTAATTTCAAAGCCATTTTGTATAACTTGCACCTGAGTTATTAGTTCTGAGTGAGCTAATAACAAAAAGGTAGCAACAGTCTGAGAGTGCGTGGGGGTCTTCCACTGGACACACCCACATCTGATGCCCTGGCTTGGGCAGGGGTAGTCCTCACCGGGGACCGATGTGGAGATCGGAGCTCCTAGAGGCCAAGAAATGGGCAAAGCTAGCAAGTCTCAGAGACAGAAAGGGTGTGTTGAACTAGTCGGGAAGAAATTGAAGAAGTCAGCAGAGTCCAGGTCCTCAGAAGCCTTGTTGATGTGACTGAGGTGGGGTTTTCGAGGGGGTCACAGAATGGGAAGGACACAATGAAGGCTTAATTTAGCCAGATCCTTGGTGGCCTGGGCAACAGACGGCAAGGCGAGGGGGAAGGACAGTCACCTCAGGAGCTGTGGCTAGGAACAAAGATAGTGCACCCCATACCCCCACCTTCACCCCAACACATAGCCTCCACCCCACTGAAATCTCTAGCAGAAACATCATGCAAACAGCCCCATCCACCTGGGCTCCCCATCCCTCCAATCCCACCGCCCCCTGCTTAGGCCACAGAGGTGACCAAACCAGCTCCTGTGGGAGGAACCCTGTTTCCCCATCTCGAATTAATGGCCTCTCTTGATTAAATCATCTCTGCTCTGTGCTGGCATCTCCTGGAATGCGGGACACTGGGGCTGCATTGCCAATGAAACCAATGAATAATAAATGTGACTGCCTGATGCATGCATTTAAAACCAATTTTTAAAGAAATCATCAAGAAAAGCAATTAATTTCCATTTAAATGTGCAGATTTGACATGAAAATAATCGATTCCTGGGTAAGTACTTTGAGAGGCACTTTGCTCTGTACCTGCTTTAAAGAAAACACACACCCAAAAAACCCACCTTAGAACATCTGTACCCCACCCCTCCAGTCCATATTGGGCATCTGATGCCCACAGGTGCCTGGCATAACCACTCTTTCTCTCACACACAACACAGGGGCAGGCCCCACCCTCCTATACTTTTGCATTGATGGCTTTTGTTCCAACAACCCTGAATATTCATTGGAAGGACTGGTGCTGAAGCTGAAGCTCCAGTACTCTGCCCATCTAATGTGAAGAGCTAGCTCACTGGAAAAGACCCTGATGCTGGGAAAGCTGGAGAGCAGGAGGAAAAGAGGGCAACAGAGGATGAGATGGGTGGACATGAGTTTGAGCAAACTCCAGGAGATAATAGAGGACAGGGATGCCTGGTGCGCTGTGGTCCGCGGGGTCACCAAGAGCGACTGAACAAAGGATAGGCAGGAGAATAACCCCCCATCCCTTGACCCTGGCCTGGGTCACACATCATCCACCTGTGTCCAAGGTGGCCTGCTGATCCCATCTTCTCCTATAATGGATGAGACTGGCTTCAAGGGGGAAGCTTTGCGGACCATCCAGTGGCAGTACCGAACTGTTCAGTTCAGTACCCGAACTGAAGTGACCACAGAAGCCCAAGCTGGTGCACATGGAGGCAGAGTGGAAGAAACCAACCCCTAGGGTAGTTTGGGCAGGGAGGCGCCAGACCACTGGCGCCAGGGAGTATCAGGATGATACTCTCATCATCCTGAGGGCCTGGGATCCAGGGGCCTGGATTCTGGGCAAGAGTGGGTGGGTGGGAGTGTGGAGCAGGTGACAGAAGCCACAGCTTCTGAATTATGGATGCTGAGTGGGCTCCAGGGCATGTTTATCTAAGAGCAACTTTCTTCTGTGTTTGGGGTTTGGCTGCTGCTAGACAAAGGAAGAGGGAGGTCCACGGAGGCAGGTGGTCATGCTCAGATGTGGGGACCCCAGGGTCGCACAGGACAGACACACACTTAAGGACAACACGGGGCACATGTTCCATCCCTGGTCAGGAAACTAAGATCCTGTAAGCCAGGTGGCAAGGCAAAAAAAAAAAAAAAAAAATTCCCTACCAGCCCCACACAGGAAAATGCACCCGCACCCTTTCTTGGGAGTTTGGTGTTAAGAGGTACAGGCCCACTTCTCAGGTGGTACTTTGGAGGAGAACCCTGCAAACCTTTCTGCCCCCAAGTACTCATTTCCAATCCTTCCCAGAGGCTCCACTGGACCAGGACAGGGGGCGATGGCTCCCCCAGCCCCAGAGAACAATAGTGGGGCCTCTGCTTTGTGGCCCCCACAGACGGTGGGAGAAGGTTCTGTCTGGAGGGGCAGCCAAGCAGCCAGCTCTGCCCCGCCCACAGAGCTGAGAGGAGGCTCATTAAACCTTCCTAATGACAAGCGTGCTGGAAGGCAGAGTGACTTCGGTGAGACTTTTTATGAGCAACTCAGGCCTGTGTTCAGAGACTCAGCTCTGGGGGTAGGGGGGGCTCTTCCTTGGGGTCAGACCAGGCAGGGCCTATTTTATTGGGTTCCCAAGCCCTGCTAGCCCACCACTCCTAAGATCCAGGCTGGTCCCCATTAAGTGTGCGTGTGGGGTGCAGAACAGACGTAACTCCCTCTCCAACACACCCATGAACCCCCTGACTGACTTCTGAGCCTCCTGCCCAGGGCTGGATCCAGGGGCAGCTCTGAGGAGTCATGCAGAACAGATGGGCCATGCCCCCAGCCCCCACCTGAAGACTCCTGCCCCCTCCTACATCTGCTGCAGGGATTTCTTCTGCTCAAGATGCTCCCCCCACCAGCCACCGGAAGGCTGGGCAGGACCCCTGCTCGCTGGCCCCCGTTGCCATGGTAACAGCATCTGCAGAAGGTGCCTGGGTCCTGGCAGAATGCTTACGGTGACAGGGAAGCAGGCATCAGAGTGTTGTGAGTAATTTGTTCCAACTGAAGTGGGCTGGGGCAGGGGTGGGGGTGGGGCGGTGGCACCAAGGGTGAATGGGGGCTTCACTCTGGTTCTCCTGCTCCACCTGACCTGCCGAATGCAGAGCTGTGCAGTCAGGCCCCTTGCATTCTGGTACATTCCTCAACATCCAAGTTTGAGGACTGCTGTTGTTCCACTTCCCTGAGAGTTTGCTGCTGCTATGAAGCACCCCTGGCCCAGGAAAGGAGCGGCTTCCCCAGGAGGCAACATGGCCTGGACACCTGGACGCCAGGGGTGGCGGGAGATGATCGCTGCCCCGAGGGTGGGAAATGAAATGCCAGACAGCAGAGCAGTGGTTCCAGGTTTAATCAAGGGTGGGGAAGGTGCTGCATGGCTGCTTAGAGAGGCCCCATAGCAGCCAGCAGCCTGGGCCCCACGCGGAGCGTATGCTTTTTACAACTGAACAGAGAAACATGGCCTAATCAACAACAACTCAAGGCCCACCTGCCCCCATCCTGGACCTGGGGTGGCATGGGGGCAGCTAACTAGGCCTTCTCTTTGGGACAGGTCACCCCCAACCCTGGGTCTGGGAGCCCAGGGAGTCTCTCCACCCTGTGCCCTTCTGAAGTCGATTCCTAAAGGGGAGGGGGGTCTAGCAGGGACAGCCCCAACGGGAGCGGACAGGGAGCACCCGGTGGTGAAGGGCCTCCTCTCGGCCATCTGGGAACAATAAATACTGTGTGACAGGAGAAGGGAGGGGTCCCCACTGGTCGGCCGGCAGCGGGGAGCAGAGTCTGCGGGCCCAGCCACCCCGTCCCACCCATCTCCCCCCGGGGGGCCGGGCCTGGGCCACCGACACCCCTCACTCCGTGCGAAGGATGATGTGGATGCCCGAATCCGTGAACACAGGCCCGCTCATCTCCCCTGTCCGCAGCGCGAAGGAGGCATCTTCAAATGGCTTCTGCATCTGACCTGGGGGGGGAAGCAGGAGAGATGGCGTGTGGGGTCCAGACCTGCAGGCGGGACCGGGCAGACGGGGCTCCCACTGCGCCCCCAGCGCCCTCATTCTGACTCATCCGTCACACACTTTATGGTCCTGTCACGGCGCCTGAGCTGGGCGCAGCTGGGGGCGGCAAGGCTATTAGGGAGGCCCCGGGAAGCCTGAGGACAGCATGACGAATGAGGGCAGAGTGGCTGTCTCCACTGTGCACGGAGAGATGAGTTTTAATGATGAACTTGGTCTCCCCAGGCCGGGTTCCTGGGTCCTGCCACACTGTCTGTCCCGCCTGCCTCCTGGGGCCGCCTACAGCCCCTTGCTGGCTCCCCGACACCCCTCAGCCTATTCTGGGCCCTTCCTTGATGCTCTAGAGAGCCCAAAGATGGAGGGGGGAGGCGGCAGCAGCCTGGTTCCCTCTGCTCCTTTCTCCCCAGGTGGAGAGGCCTGAACTGGGCGGGGCTGCCGATCTCACCCCCTCCTCCCCTCACTCCTGGTTTCTCCCCCCAGGAGGGCGGGCAGAGGATTCTGGGAGATGTGCTCTGGGACTCTTAGGGGCCCCAGCTTTGCACCTCAACAGGAGGAGAGGGAAATGGCAGGGAGCACCCACCTCGGTGGGCCCGTGATGGGGACAACTAAGCAGAGAGACACAGGCGGACACCCCACCCCAGAGACCGCCACCCGGGAGAAGACTGCAGCCTGAGGAAGGGACTGCAGCCTGAGGAAGGGACCCTGCTGCCACCTGCTGGGCCCCAGGGCACAGTGCAACTGGGCCATCCCTGGGATGCAGGCGCCAGTGGGTCAGGGGTGCCCGTTCCTTGCGCACCTCTGCTGAAGGCACCCAGGTCTCCCCTGGCCTTGGCGGAGCTGCAGTCGCTGAACTGTGAGGCCAGGGATTCAAAGTCCTCCTCTCCAGACTTAATCTTCTGGATATAGCCTGCAAGAGGGACACAAAGGGAGGCCTCCTCATCAGGGTGGGGTGGGTGGGCGGAAGGTTCCGGGCAGGGCAGAACTTCACTCAGAAAGGAGCTTGCAACCCCTGCCGATCGTGTGTGCATGAGTGTGCATGCACAATCAGAGCCAGAGCCATACACACCACCCACGACGTGCATGCACCCTGTGACCCTGTGGTGACCTCAAGAGCAGCTGGTCTCATACCCCAGTCCCACACCCCTTTCTCTGTCACTTTCCCCGCCCCCCCCCATACACACACACACACACACACACACACACACACACACACACACACAGGAACAAATAATGAACATGGCATGGCCTCTTCCTACCCCCACACACACTGAGAGAAAATCTACCTCCAGGCTCTGTTGGGGAGGAGAGCAGAAGACAGGACAGACATTAAATAGGGACACTGGGGACTCCCCTGGTAGTTAAAACTTCCAGGGGTTAAGACTTGGGGCTTCCAACGTAAGGGGCACAGGTTTGATCCCTGGCTGGGAATTAAGATCCCACAGCAGCGCAGCCAAGAAAATAAAAATAAAAAGGGACACTGGGACGCCCCAGGGCAGTGGTAGGAAAATTTTCTAGAGGCTTCTAGGACAAAGGCAGGAGGTCACAGCACTAGCCCAGCTCTGCCACAGGAAATGGCTGAACCCTCAGCCCGAGGGCTGTACAAAGTGTGAGAAAGGCCAGGGCCACTTACTGGGGTGTCATGAAGAACCCTGGAGGTGGCCTGGCTGGGATTCGGCAAGGGACAGGCATCAGACTGCACCCCGGGGCAGCTGACATGGGTCTTCTCCCAGCCGCCTAGATGGGGTGTGTTGGCAGCGCCCCAGATTCACCCTCTGTGCAGCCCAAACTAGATACCGACTCTCCCTGGGGGGACAGGGAAACTGGACTGATGGGACGGAAGGAAGAGGACTGAGGGAAAGGGCTCCCAGCGTCTGACCTAAACGAGGCTGTAACACGCCTGGTACCTTTCTGACCGCCACACAGACGCTGCTGATTAATCCACTTGGTGCTCAGAGACCCACACCCCCAGCCAGACCATCTGCCTGTCGCTGAGCTGGTGGGAACTTCACTTTGGCCCACGGATCTCCAGCTCTGGTCTAACCTGTCATTGTCATCCATGTGTCCATCCGGGACGACATGACAGCACACCTGTCACCCCACTCTGCCATCTCACTACAGGTCATGGCAGTAACTCGTGTCCTGGTATCTGATCTGCGTGGCTGCTTCCACAGCTGTGCCCGTGACCCCTGCCTGCCCTGTGTCCCTGTGCCTCTGAGCCTCGACCATCGGGCACTTGCCAGCCAGTCACAGGGACACGAGGCACAGTGCCAGGCACCGAGAGACCCCTCGGCAAACGGCACCTGCTGTCAGCACTCTGTTCTCCCTGCTGTGGGCCCCGCCACTCGGACTGCCCCTGCTTCTTTCTGACCTGCGTGCCCCGGCCCTCCTCGTCTGCACCTTGTGGTCTGCGCTGGCTGTCACCGCACTGCGCTGCCTGGTCGGACAGGCTCTCTGCTGTGACACAGCCCCGCCCCCTGTGGCCTGCACGCTGTGGCGGCTTTTTCTGGGGGGCAGTAGGGGGGAGGTTGCACCCTGCAGCTTGTGGGATCTTAGTTCCCTGACTAGGGATCAAAGCCAGGCCCTCAGCAGTGAAAGCCCGGAGTCCTACGCACTGAACCGCCAGGGAAGTGCCTTCCTCGGCAGAAGACAGAAGGGCAATGCCTTCTGCCATGAAAACCCAGGTGGGCTCCCAATGCCCCCCGCAGCTGCCAGGTGGACCCCCTGTGCCTGACGCACCCACGGGTGACTCCGATCTGAACTGGATGGCACAAGGATTCCCCTCCTCCATCTCTTCCTCTCCCTGGATTCTGGTTATGTCTTCTGTCTCTCCCAAGCAACACTGAGATATGTGTGTTCCCCCCGCCCCCCGCCCCCGTTTCCTGGCTGGACTCCAGTAAACCCAGCCAGGGAATCCTGAGTGCAGCACCCCCCAGAGTACCTGCCCGCCTCCAGGTACTTTGCAGGAGCACCGCTGCACAGGCCCAGCATTTGGGGAGTCGGGCCCGATCCTGAGCCTGGTTCAAGCACCCCTTGCAGCATCCTCCAGCCACTGGGGCTGGAGGCACAGATGCAGGGATCATCGAAACTAGGTGGCCTGGCAAGGGACGCACACACATAGTGTGTGTGCATGCAAGCAACGGCAGCCTAAGAACTGAATAAAAGCCAAGCTTTTCTCCCCATCGTTCACAGCACCCACATCTTCCTGTGATCAGCAGCTCTCAGAATATATTCTGCTTCAGGACTTCCCTGGTGGTCCAGTGATTAAGAATCCGCTTTGCAAAGGAGGGACATGTGTTCAGTCCTTAGTTGGGGAAATAATATCCACATGCAACCAAGCCCACAAGTCGCCACTAGAGTCTTCATGCTGCAGTGACAGATCCTGTATGACCCAACGAAGAGCCTGCGTGCCTTAACTATGACTGATGCAGCCAAATACATAAACACATTTTGTTTTCAAAACAAAAGAAAATATTCTGCTTGGACGGGGCCCTGATTTTTTTTTCTTACTTTTTGGCCACGCCCCACGGCATGTGGGATCTTAGTTCCCTGACCAGGGATCAAACCCGCATCCCCTGCATTGGAAGCATGGAGTCTTAACCACTGAACCACAGGGTAAGTCCCTGAAATGACTTTTTAAAAAGAAACGAGACTTCCTTTCTGAGCTCTCCTTTCTAAAGTTGACCTTTGGGAGTCTGGCCACAAGTCAAGGTGAAAGGCTAGGGACTTCCGTGGTGGTCCAGTGGCTAAGATTCCACACTCCCAGTGCAGGGGGCCTGGGCTCAAACCCTGGTCAGGGAACTAGATCCCACATGCCTGCCTGCTGTAACTACTGAGACCCAGTGCAACAAAATATAAAAATATCTATTAAAAAAAAGGCTCCCCCAAAGCTCTTTCTCCATCACATGCACTGAGGTAAGACGTGTGAGCACACAGAAGGTGGCAATCTGCAAGCCAAGGAGAGAAGCCTCAGAAGAAACCAAATCAATCAACACTCTGATCTTAGACTTCCAGTCTCTTGAACTGTGAGAAATAAATGTCTGTGGCTAAGCTACCCAGCCTGTGGTATTCTGTTGTAGCAGCCAGAGTTACACCATAATTCCAGGGACAGTGAGTGAACAAGGGGAGTGGTCTCTGACTCTAAAGAGGTTTAGAAACAAACTAGGGAAGGGGTGTGGATGGGGAAAAGGTGATGGAATTAGGTCTGTCTTCCTCAAGACCCAATTCCAGGGACCACCCTGGTGGTCTAGGGATGCTGTGCTACCCATGCAGGGGGCAGATTTGACCCCTGGTTGCAGAAGCAGATCCCACATTCCCCAACTAAGAGTCTGCATGCTGCAACTAAGACCAGGCACAGCCAAGTAAATATTAAATATTAAAAAAAACAAACTCAAATTCCAGGAGGGGATGTCTAGAGACCAGAGACCCCAGCCTGAAACCAGGAGCCTGGAAAGGAGCCACCCACCGTGAGTGGGGACACTGGGTGGAAGGCACTTATTAACCCTCCAGACCCTGGGCACGGGGTACGGGGATGGGACTCACACTGGGGCCTCTCTGCGACCTTGGGACGTGGGGATGGAAGAATGGGCACCAGGCAGGGAGGGCTTCTCTGTGGCCTGGCTTCCTTACACAAGGACACTGGCAAGGACAGGTAACCAGTCCCCAGATCCCTGAGAAGCCTTTGGCCGCAGCCCAAGAGCTGCAGAGGAGCTGGCCCAGAGAAAGAAGCCTCGGCAGAAAATGTGAACACACTGGTTTTCAAGGCAACTCAGGAGCACAGGTTCTAAATGGGTACAGAGGGACCCCGGCTGCCAGCGGCAGACTGTGCCACCAAAAGGCTGATCTCGTCATCACCTGGAACAAACTCATGATGAGAAGAGGGGAGGGGGGAGAAACATCCTTCTTCATAAAAGAGGAAACCAGGCCCCGATGCCCAAAGCTTGCTGACCTGGCACATGGGTGTCTGGTGACCAAGTGTACCACAGTCTGCGCCATCTTACTGCACCCTCATAATGACCCCCGAGGGGGCCCATCTCAGGACACTGAGTAAGACCACATGCCAATGTCAGTGGAGGGTCTGTATACTGAGCCCACCAGGCCTCCCATGTCCTGGCCCAGAGCTCCACCCATGGACCATGAGCAAGTAGGAGAGGCTGCGGTAGGCAAGGGCCTTGTCCTGACCCTGGTCCCCACTACACACACCTACAAGACTGGGGTCAAGGCTCTACCATGCAGACACCAAGTGGCTGACACTGAGCCCACTGCTCTGCTAAGCGTTCAGTGGTCAGCTGGCCCCTGGATCTTCAGGCCACCCTGTGCCCATTCTACAGATGAGGCCAACTGAAGCTCTGAGAATGAAGACACTTGCTTGAAGCTACACAGTTGGCTTCCCTGGTGGCTCAGCTGGTAAAGAATCCGCCTGCAATGCAGGAGACCCCGGTTCGATTCCTGGGTTGGGAAGATCCACTGGAGAAGGGATAGGCTACCCATTCTAGTATTCTTGGGTTTCCCTGGTTGCTCAGCTGGTAAGGAATCCGCCTGCAATGCAGGAGACCTGGGTTTAATCCCTGGGTTGGGAAGATCCTCTCGAGAAGGGAATGGCTACCCACTCCAGTATTCTGGCCTGGAGAATTCCATGGACTACAGTCTATGGGGTCACAAAGAGTTGGGCATGACGGAGCAACTTTCACACTGCTGGCACCGAGATCCATCTGTGGGCCAGTCCAAGGTGGGTCACACTACTTCTGACCTTACCTGCTCCCCGCCCCTCTAATCTATCACCCAGTCCTCCTAATTGTGCCTACTCAAGCTCGCTAGAATCGACTCCACCTGCCTCCTACCCATTCCAAGTTCAAGTTTCTAGCTGCAATTCCTCCCATGGCCTCCACCAGGCCCGGTGGCACAGGGAGGCATGTTTGACCCCTGCTAACACTTCCGAGTGTACACTGATTTAAGGTGAGGCCCCAGGGCCCAGCTGCTTACTGGGCACACCCACAGATACCCCTTCCCCAGACCCAAGCTGACCTTAGTACTCCCAGGCTCCCACTGCAGTGTCAGCCCCACTAGACATGTCCTTGGCCCTCGGAGATGGGACAGGCGGCACCACTCCCTACAGCCCAACAGCTTTTCTTCCAAGCGATGCTCAGATGTCCCCATGTCTACCTGCCATCTCTGGCTGGGACTGTCCCCCAGGCTTCGGTCTCTGGCCTGCTGCTCTGCTCAGTCCAGATCCTCTCATGGTTGCCTCGCCAAGGTCTCTTCCTCCGACCTTCAGACCTAGTGAGACTCTCCCCAGACTGCGCCTCTTCCCAAGTCCCCTCGGCCAGTGATGACATCTCCTGCCACTCACTCTCCAAGTGCCCGTCACCTTCTGTGCACTCTTGTGTGGTTCAGAAGCCTCAGAACTGGGACCACTTGAGCTAAAAGGATCCAAGAGGTCATCTCGTGGTTTCTTCTGAGCTTCCCGCCATGTCCTCTTCCCCTGAGTGGCAGCCAGACCCCACACATCACTTACTGCTCACTGCTGGCCCACCCAGTCTGGGGCTGGACTTTCCGGCTTTCCTTGCCTGTCACCCTCCAGCCATACAGCTCTTTCTGAAAAGCCAGGACTGTAGGGCCCTTCTCCCAGGGTCACACGGCCATGTGTTTCCTGCAGCCTCTGGAAAAGGACCCAAACTTTTGGCCTCAGCCTGGGCCCTCCTCCACCTGGCTGGGACCTGCCCTGACGGGTTTCATCTCTCTTCAGTCCCCTGCAGAGTCTCCCCCTGAGTCCTGCCTGCAGCCCAGCCCCAGGCCTTCATTTCTGCTGCTTCCTCTGCCAGGAATCCTTCTTGCTTCCTCTGGGTTCAGGAGTTCCGGCTGTGGGCGCTACTGTGGGCCATGCTTTGTGTCCGGTATGCAGTGGGCAAAGAGACAGACACAGCCCTTGCCCCAGGGAGTTTGGGAGACAAGCTATTTTTCTTTTCTATTTTTTTTTTTTGGCTGGGCTGGATTGAAGCATGCAGGTTTCTCTAGTTGTGGCACACAGACTGAGTTGCCCCAAGGCATATAGGACCTAAGTTCCCTGAGCAGGGTTGGAACTCGCATCTCCTGCACTGGAAGGTGAATTCTTAACCACTGGACTATCAAGGAAGTCCCCGGAAGTAAGCTCTTTAAATCTGCCTTCAAGATTCTGTGCAAAAACTTGTCTCCACTCTACAAGACTGAAAGGTGGGTGGCTAACAGGTGCCATTTATCATGCTGGGGACTGTATGAACAGGTGTGGGTGTAGGTGTGTGTCAGTAATATCCTACAGGACAGTTATGTGGCACAAAACAACAGCCAATATGGACTAACCATGCCAGGCCTGTGCTAATAACCACCATCATAATGGCCACCAGCAATCACAGAACATTTACTAGATGCCAAGAGCTGTTATTCGTGCTTTACTGCACTAGGGCTTCCCTGGTGGCTAGAAGATAAAAGAATCTGCCTGCAGTGCACGAGACCCAGGTTCAATCCCTGGGTCAGGAAGATCCCCTGGAGAAGGAAATGGCAACCCAACCAGTATTACTGCCTGGAGAAATCCATGGACAGAGGAGCCTAGTGGGCTACAGACCATGGGGTCACAAAGAAACAAGACTGAGCGACTAACAATTTTTTTTCTTCACCCTATGTGGTGCGTTCTATCTTAACACTAACTTTATAAATGAAAAGACTGCGGCTGAGATGTTAAGTAGCTTGCTCGAGGTCACACAGCCATGACCTGGCAGAACTAGATGGGCACTCAGGCTGTTTGGGCAGGGGTGAGACACTGGTTCTGTGGGGTCGGAGGGCCTGGGAGGTGTCTGGATCTCTGGTGAGAGAGGCTGAGTGGATGATGAAACCACACTTGTGATCCAGACCAGCACTGGCCAAGAGAACTTCCTGCAAGGATGGAAATATTCTGCAGCTCTGTTGTCCGAAATGGCAGCCTATAACCAAGTGGGACTACTGAACAGTGTGGCTGGTGTGACTGAGGAACCAATCTTCAATATGACTTAAATTGAATTAATTTACATGAAAATAACCACATGCAGATAGAAGCGGCCACACTACATAGCTCTAGACCACGATGCTGAGAACTACAGCCAGGGGTCAAATCCTGCTGTTTCTGTAAATAAAGTTTTATTGACACATGGCCATGCCCATTTGTTTACACATCACCTGCAGCTGCTACGGAGTTACCAAGCAGAGCTGACAGAGACTGTATGGCCCACAAAACCTAAACTATTTACCATCTGGTCTTTTAAGAAAAAGTCTGCCTACCAACTGCTGCCCTAGACTGTGGAGGAAACACAGAACTGAGTGAGGAACAGGCTGCTCAGAGCCGAAGTAATTCAATGACTGTCAGCTAGTTCTAACACTGCTACCTTTCCAACCTCCCTCCTGACCCATCCACATACGTGCCCCAGGACCCTGCTTGATGACACTACTCTCCCACTGAATGACGACACACACAGTGACAACCATGGGCCACCCATTACACCATTTCATCTCACTGAGCTTTCATAATGGCCCATGAAGGCAAGGAGATGATGATGTCCATTTTACAGAGGTGAAAACCGAGTCTCAACGAAGTGACATGAATCTCTCAAGGTCAAGGAGCTCCTAAGGGCATAGTGACCATGTGAACCCAGGTCTGCCAGCCCTAAGGCTGTGTCCTCTCCACCAACCCTGCCCCCCTCTCAAACACCAGCTGGGGAGGAAAATGAGAGACAGCCGTGGGAGCCAGGCTCATGCCACCAACAGGCACTTATAGGTCGGCTAAGGCCACAGCTGACAGCTAAGCTGGCTGGGGTGGAGGATCTCATGTGATTTCTGCAAAGCTTGCACTGCCCTTGGGGAGGACCATCCTTTTCCCCCCAAGCCTGGTCTCCAACCCCTGCTCACCATTGATCAGCTCCAGGGCCTCCTCCTTGGTTCGGGTGATCTTCTCCTGCCGCCAGGATGAGGGCCGCCGTGACTGGCTGTGTTTGACCAGCAGGTGTGAGCAGCGGACCCTGGTGGGCTCCCCTTGTCCATTTTTGCCACTGCCACTGCTGTTGCCACTTGGCCGCTCCCACTGGCTGGCATTAGTGATGTGATTGAAGTAGTACACCCGGCCTAGAAGGGGTGGGGGGGAGACAGAATTCAGCTGGGACCTGCTCAGAGGATACCACCGTCAAGCCATGATAAGGAACTGGCCAACAAGATGCCTTCATTCAGTCAGCCCACTGCTGTCCACCAGTGTCACCAGGACTTAAGGAGCTAACCCTCTAGGTGGGAGGCAGACAGACAATAAACAAGCAAGTAAGACCACATAATAACTTTGGTCATTAATAACTTCAAGGGGGGAAAATAACCCAAGGTGAGGAAGAGAGGTTTGAAGCGTGCACTCAGCAAGCCAGACTCCCTGTTCAAATCTGCCACTCACTCCCTGTATGAGCTCCCTTCTCCGGGCCTCAGTTTTCTCACCTGTAAAATGGAAATAACAACAGTACTTGCCTGAATGGTTTTTGGAAGGACTGTATGAGTTCACATCTGTAATGAGTTCAGGATAGCACTTGATATGTATTAACACATTATCGACTGGGGGATTTTTGCAGAAACTAACACCTGTGGCTGGTGATTTGTTATATAAGTGAATGCTGAGACACTCCAGTAACATTTGGGTAACAAAAGACATACTAATACATCTCTGGTCAAAACATGGGCTTCCCAGGTAGCACAGAGGTAAAGAATCTGCCTGCCAATGCAGGAAGCAAAAGAATCTTGGGTTCGATCCCTGGGTTGGAAGATACTCTGGAAGAGGAAATGGCAACTCACTCCAGTATTCTTGCCTGGGAAATCCCATGGACAGAGGAGCCTGGTGGGCTATAGCACATGGGGTCACAAAGAGTAGGACATGACTTGAGCATGCACATGTCACTGTGAGGCGTCTGGTCAATAAGAGTGCAACAGCTACTAGTACCTTCAAAACAAAGCAATTTTCTGCTTTGTTTTTTCTGCTGCATAAACTATACCCATGTGTGTCAGACACAAAAGCTTTGTCCTTTTCCCCTACCGAACTGGGGTCCAGCATTACTGGGGTCAGATGTTATCCAGAGACTAAAGAGCATGGAGTGAGGGCTGCCAACAAGAAGCTTGAAATAGGACCCAATAGAGACAGGGTGTCACTTCTGGAGCAGAGTTTGCCCTGGTTACACGGAGGACTTGTGCCGAACACCATGAAGGGCTGGATGCCACCCTCAGGGAACACTGTCAAGATTGAACTGGGCAGAAATGGCTGGAATGGGAGCCCCAAATCGGGCAGAGCATCAGCTTTACATTGTAGGTCACATTCACAGGTCAAGGCTGCAGGGTGGGGTGGGGGCTGGTGAGAGCTGAGCCACTGACTGCCTCAAAAACCTTGGCAATGGGTTCCATCTCCCTGAACCTCAGTTTTCTCATCTGAAAAGTGGGGGTGAGAGAATAAGGACATCACACCTCTGAGGGGTTAATGTGCAGAGTGGATGGTGCTGTGTGCAAAGTGCTCCTGATGTTCAAAAAATCAAATTATTACTGCTACTATGATTGCTAGGCTCTGTGGAGAAAGAAGTGTGAAATATTGGAACCTGCATCTTGGTAGTTTGCAGCAAGAAGGGGAGGGGGCTCTGGAGTCAGAATGACTGGGTCCGAACCCAGCCCCCACCTCCTGAAATCAATGACCTTGGGCGGGTTCCTTGCGTTTTCTGGTCTCGAGTTTCCTGACCTGCAAAACGGGGGTAACTATTACCTCTCTCCCCAAATTATGGCCAATTAGAGAAAGCACACACCCAAAATGCTTGGAACTATGCTTGGTCCTGAGAAAAACGTTCCCTATTCTTGACATTATTATTGGGGAAAAGCCCTAAATCGCGTTCCGGAGCACAAGGGCAGTTCTCAGGTAGAATACCACCGGCCGGATATCGCAAACTCAGAACATGGTGTGGATGGCAGCAAGCGTATTAGCAGAAGGAGGCTGTGGATCCGAGGCCGAACAACACCCTAAGGCCCCGCCCTGAGTATGATGTTGAGGTGTCCTCCCCAAGGGGTCCCCCCTGGGACCAGGGGTTGCATAGACGTTCCCTCAGGACTTCTCGTGCATTAGCCCGAACGAAAATGTCAGTCAGACCGGCAGAGCCAGGGCCATTGCCTGAGGGAGTGCCGCGGGATCACCATCCCCCTGCCACCCCGGGAGCACCCTGGAACTCCCCGGCCACGCCCCTTGCCTCAGTTTCCTCGGAATTACCCTCTCCTCAGGCTCGCAGCCCCCACGGGGTGGGCCGGGGCCGTTACCCGAGGAAGACGCGGAGGAGCCAGGACCCCACGGGAATCGAGCGGCGGCGCCGCGCTCGAGGGGCAAGCTCGAGCCCTGCTTCTGCGGGCCCTCGCGGCCCCGTCCCAGCCCCGACCCCCGCGGCACCTGAGCTGCGGCTCATGCGCTTCTCCCAGCCGGGCGGCAGCTTCTCCTCGTCCGCCATCTTCCCTCCTGCCGCAGAGCCCGCTCCGCCTCCGCCGCACCGCCTCTGCCGCCCGCGTCCGCCCACCGCTGCTGTCGATTGGCTGAGCCCGCCCCGCACGGGGTCCTGGCGACAGCACTCATTGGGCACCTTAACTGTCCGGACTGACTCTCTGGCTTCCTATTGAGTAGAAACAGGGGTGGGCGGAGCCTCCCACCTTTAATCTGGGCCTCGCCCCCGGTCGGCCTCACGCAGGTCCCGCCTTCTTCCTTTCTTCGGCCGCTAAATGGTGGGAAAGGGACGCGAACACGCCTTATCAACGCCCTCTGCTGAACTTCCAAAAGTCCCGACCCCTCCTTTGCGTCCTTCGCCACAGAGCCCATCCGATTGGTTACTATTGCAGCAATTCCCGCCTTCCTAAACCATAGCCCGCGGGCTGCAGCCTCCCAAGCGGAAGTGTCTTGCAAGTGTGGAGGTAACAGCAGCGAAGGAGGTTCTTGAAAAAGGCGGTGCTGACTTTGTTGTTGCCATAGCAGCGCCGTTACCTTGGTGATGAACAGCTAAGAATCCAGAAGCCTATATTTGGCTCCTCCGTTCTCCCTCGTCCCACCTGTTTCCCCCAGATGTCCAAAGCTAGCCCACCTCCTTTTAATTTTTTGTACAAGACTCTTTCCCTATTTTACTAACCCAAACACCTTCCACTTCCTTTGAAATCTACTTTACTTCACTAATTCCTTCCCACTTTGGCTTCTGCCTCTGTCCCAGGTGACTCGTGGGTGTTGGCTTTGCCATTCAGATGACAGGGTGGCTTTGTGGGTGGAAATTTGTGGGTGGAAGCGCGGGTGGGAGGATAATGAGCTCAGTTTGAATCAATTTACTTTTTAAATTTATTTTTTTATTGAAATATCAGTTGAATAAGTCAATTTAAAATGAAGGCTGTGGCACTCAAGGGACATTGAAGAGTTGGTTGGAGACCTAGGGCTGTAGATTGACGTGGGAATTGGGACACCAACAGGGAAGAGTTCAACTACAGTTCATCTATGGAAGGAGGAGAGTGAAAAAGCTAGCTTAAAGTGCAACATTAACTAAGATCATAGCATCTGGCCCCATAACCTCATGGCAAATAGATAAGGGGAAAGTGGAAACAGTGATAGATTTTATTTTCTTGGGCTCCAAAATCACTGCGGATGGTGACTGCAGTGATGAAATTAAAAGACACTTGCTCCTTGAAAGGAAAGCTATGACAAACCTAGACAGGGTATTAAAAAGCAGACACATCACTATGCTGACAAAGGTCTGCATAGTCAAAACTACAGTTTTTCCAGTAGTCATGTATGGATATTGAGAGTTGGACAATAAAGAAGGCTGAGTGTCAAAGAACTGATGTTTTTGAATTGTGGTTCTGGAGAAGACTCGAGAATCCCTTGGACTGCAAGGAGATCCAACCAGTCCATCCTAAAGGAAATCAATCCTGAATATTCACTGGAAGGACTGATGCTGAAGCTGAAGTTCCACCTGGTGCCATCACTTTGACCACCTGATGTGAAGAGCCAACTCACTGGGAAAGACCCTGATGGTGGGAAAGATTGAGGGCAGAAGGAGAAGAAGGTGACAGAGGATGAGATGGTGGGATGGCATCACTGACTCCATGGATATGAGTTTGAGCAAACTCCAGGACATGGTGAAGGACAGGGAAGCCTGGTGTGCTGCAGTCCATGGGATTGCAAAGAGTCGGACACGACTTAACAACTGAACAACAGAGCATAGAACCTTATGTAACTGTTAAAAAGAATGAGGCGCAGTGACATGAAACACGAGAAAACATGTCTAGGACAAATTACAGAGGCAGAATGCAGCTGAAGGTTAAGAGCACTCAGGAGCCAGATTGCTTTGAGTTCAAAGCCTGGCTCTACCACTTGCTGTGACCTTAACAAATTACTTAACCTCTGTACTTCTGCTTCTCTATCTGCAAAATGAGGGTAAGAAAAAAACATGTCTCATGAATATCCTTGATGTAAAGATTAAATAAGTTCATCTATAGAAAGCACTCAAAAACACTGTCTGGTCCATAGCAAGGGTAGGTATTGCTGGGTGAAAAAAAAAAAGCAAAACATAGTACAGCATAGCAATTATAGTATGTATAAAAGCATAATAAGGGACTTCCTTGGTGGTCCAGTGGCTATGACTTTGTACTCCCAAAGTAGGCAGCCTAGGTTCAATCCCTGGTCAGAGAACTAGATCCTACATACCCCAACAAAGACCCAGTGCAGTCAAATAAATATACATTTAAAAAAAGAAAGCATAATAAAACCAAAAAGATCTTTATTATTAGAGTTTGTATTTTATTTATTTTGTATATTATTAGAGTATTAACTTTGTATATTATTAGAGCGTTATAGTTAACTCAAACTGTATAAAAATAGTTGTGTATCACTGAAAATTTCTGAATTTATCCAAATGTTAATGACTAATACTGGTGATGCAGGTGAAGGAAGAAATGAGGAACTTAAGGTATAACATTCTGACTTTTTAAACAAGCATGTATTAGCATAATAATAATAATTTTTTTTAAAGATAATTTTAGATTTAGGGCTGGACTGCAAAAGTAGTATAGTTCTCAAAGTCCTTCCCCCAGCCATCCCTTACATTAGCATCTTTCGTAATAGAATAAAGGCTGTCAACCAGGGGTGATATTGTTCCCCAGGGGACATGTGGCAAGTTTAAGACATTTTTCGTTGTCACAAAAGGAGAGAGGGGCTACTTGCATTTAGTGGGTGGAGGCTGAGGATGTTACTGAACATCCTGTAATGTACAGCCTCCACAACAGAGAGTTATCCCCCCAAATGTTAACAGTGTCAAAACCGAGAAATTCTGCCACAGAATAATGATGAAAACTAAGAAATCAATATTGGTCCAATACAATTAACTAAATTAGATTTTAAAAGAATTTCCTGTTTCCCTAGTAATATCCTCCTCCACGATGTGACCATTTCTAGGCCTTTTCTTGTCTTTCATGATCTCGATACTTTTGAAGGGTACAATGGCTTTCATTCTTTTTTTTTATATGGCTTTCATTCTGATGTTTGGACATGATGATGTCTGTCTGATCTTTTCTCATGATTTATTGAGGTTTGGACTTCCCTGGTAGCTGAAATTGTAAAGAATCCACCTGCAACGCAGGAGACCTGGGTTCGATCCCTGGGTTGGGAAGATCCCCTGGAGGAGGGCATGGCAACTCACTCCAGTATTCTTGCCTGGAGAATCCCCATGAACAGAGGAGCTTGGTGGGCTACAGTCCATGGGGTCACAAAGAGTTGGACATGACTGAGCGACTAAGCACCACCAGCCCATACATCATTGGGAAGGACACCACAAAGATGATATGCCGTTCTCAGTGCATTGTACCGGGCGATTAATGACGTTGCAATGTATTACTGGTTGTACTAGAGTTCTATTGCTGTCTAACATGTTAGCCTACAATCTAGTGGATTAACATTTGCCATCTCAATTTCTGTGGGTCAGGAATGGAGTGCAGTTTAGCTGGTATCAGCAGGAGCGGCAATGGTCTTATCCCAAAGCTTGACTAGGCAGGATCTGCTTCCAAGCACCCTCATTTAGTTGCTGGCAGGATTTAGTTGCTAACAGTATGGAATTGAAGACCACAGTTCCTCACTGGCTATTGGCTGGGGGTCAACAGGGCAGCTCACAACATGGTATCTAGCTGGCTTTCATATGAACAAGAGGGCAAGACGGAAATTACATTTCACAACTAATCTCAGAAACAATATCCCATCACTTTTGCCATAATGTTAGAAGTTAGGTCTGGCCTACGAGGAGGGGATTACACAACAGTATGAGTGTGGTCCCAGCTCATTAGGGGCCATCTTAGAGGTCACCTCCCACACCTGGTGGTATTTTTGATCACTTGATTAAGACAGTATCTGAACTATTTTCCCTTTTGTAATAAGTAAATACTTTTGGAAGATACTTTTGAGTCTGTGCAAATATCCTTCTACTTAAACTTTCACCCCCAAATTTTAACATCTCTTAGTGCATCTTGCCTACAGCAATAATTACTATGGTGATGTAAGGATTGGTGATTTTTTTTTTAAAGCATTGGTGAGTTCTTATTTTCCTCTTTCCTTCTACAATTAATTGAAATCCTTTTGTAATCAAGGGTTATCCCTTCTTCCCCACTCATTTACACTTTCAGCTATTTATTTCTATGAGCATGGGCTTGAAGATATTTATTTTATTCTTTGGGTTATAGTCCAATATTATTCTTTTGTTGCTCAAGTTGTTCTACGTTTGGCCACTGAGAGCTTTTTCACAGGTTGGCCTCTGCACTCTTTCAACATGCTTCCATCGTTTTTGAGTACTTCTACCTCATGATGCTCCACCCTGAGCTTGAATTTTCCCTGCTCTAGCTCAGGAATCAATCACTTCTCCCAGAAACCAAGAGAATATTGTTTAGAGAGAATATTGTTTAGAAACCAAGATCTGGGGCTTCCTTGAGGGTCCAGTGGTAAAGAATCCACCTGCCAATGCAGAAGACATAGGCTTGATCCATGGCCCAGTAAGATCCCACATGCCGTGGAGCAACTAAGCCTGTGCACCTCAACTACTGAGCCTGTGTCTAGAGCCCGGCAGCTGCAACTACTGAAGCCTGTGTCCTAGAGCCTGTGCTCTGCAACAAAAGAAACCACTGCAATGAGAAACCCATGCACTGCAATGGAAAGTAGCCCCCCTCACCACAACTAGAAAAAAGCCTGAGCAGCAATGAAGACCCAGCACAGCCAAAAATAAATGAAAAGTAAAATTATATATATAAAGAAACCAAGACCTGGAACTATTGATACTGGGGAATCACTGCTTCTGGTCCCTCTAAATGGATAAACAAGGAAATGTATGTACATATGCACACATCTGTATTTCTATGTGTGTCTGTAAACATTTTAAATGAAAACCATGAGTTCATACTGATGCCTCCAACTCTAATCAGTCCCATGGGGTTCTATTCACCCTCTTTCACAGTAACTTCTTTCTTCAGCAGCAAGACACCTGGCTTAATTACCTGCAATATATGTATATTTATATTTATATGTATAATTATCTGCAATATATGTATTCAACTCTGTGTGTGTACAGATGTATATTAGTAAGACTGGACTTGAAATTGCAGAATCATTCTGCTGTGAGGAACATATTTACCAACTACAGTACAGTGTTTGTGTGTAATTCTTTCTGTCTTTAGCATTATAGTATCAAATCAAAATACATTTTCCAAAATTATTTAGATCAGCTCCTTTCTCCCCCACCTCCTTCAGTGGGGTCTTGTAATTCACATATATATATGGATCTGTTTGACTGGCTGCATTTGATCTTTCTATATCCTGGTTGACAAATTTGGAGTCCTGCATCCACCACCATAATTCCAGGTGTGGCAATTACATCACCACAAAAATCCCTCATCCATACTGCCCTTTTACGTAAAAAAAAGCAAAAAAAAAAAAAAAATCAATAAAAATACCAATTAAAAAGAATGAGACCAAAAAAATCATTAATATAGAAAGATGAAAAGCATAAAAAAAGAAAAAACTACTGAATGGTATACAAATATTACAGAATGTATAATTTTTCCAATTGTATTTCAGAAAATTTCTGGATTCACTCAAATGTTAATTATTGCCACTGTCAGTAGGGGTGTTGTAAAAGTAAGAAACTTAATTTTTTTCCAAACATATGGATTTTTTTTTTTACAAGCAGATATTAGCATAGTAATTTTTTAAAAAATTAAATTGCGGACTTCCTGGAGGTCCAGTGGCTAAGACTCCATGCTCCCAATGCAGGGGGACCTGGTTCAACCCCTGGTCAGGGAACCAGATCCCACATGCCACAACTAAGGGTTTGCATGACACAAACTAAAGATCCCATGTGCTGCCAAGTAAATAACTAAAAATAAATATTAATTAAAACAATTTTTTAAATGGAAGTTTACAGAAATACACTGAAAAAGCCTTCACCTCAGGAGAGAGAATGGGGCCAGGAGTGGGGTCTTACTTTTAGCTTGTACTTTTCTATGCTGATTTGAAAACAAGGACTCCAGCATGTCAAGGCTGTCATGAAATTTAAAAAAGAATTGGGGGGGAGGGGGTTTCTTTTCTAAGCAGACAGATAAGGAGGAGACTGAGCTAAAAGAGCAGGGGTACCAGCAGACAGACATTTCTGATATGTCAGGAGGAAGGGGAATCCTAGGGACAGTAGGGAAGCCAAGGGGACAGGTATAAAGGAGGCCAGCAGAGACCAAGGAGAGACCAGATTTAGTGGACTATAGGCCAGCATCCCAGGCAGTCCGTAAGACTGAGTCCCAAGAAGCTTGATGGCAAAAAGAAAGCATAAGGCTTGGGGGAAAGGGAGGAGCACTGGACTAGACTTGAACACGGTTATGTCCTGAGGAAGGACCTACCAGGTCAATACACAGAGAGGGGAGAAGAGTTGGAGCAAGGTTCTAGGTGAAACTCTCAAAGCAGCTCCAGAATGTGGCTCTGGGTAAGGACAAGTTCAAGGCTGACCTCAGGAGCTGTAGCCAAGGGAACAGAAATGGAGTGTTTGATATCCTGTCTACTCATACCTGAAGGAAGAAGGCCAGAGATGGATATAGCACTGGGCATCCTGCTGTTTTAACTGCATTATCTCATTATCTCATGGAGATGTGGGTGTCATCATGGTGCCCCTTTTTAGAGGAAGAAACAGAGGATCAGGAAGGGCTGAATAGCCTAGGTCACACTGTTTTACTCTGTCCACTGGCATTTCACAGGTGCCAAGAACTGTGGCTGCTTAATCATGCTTATCTCATCTCTACTTCACAATGAAGTGAAGTAAACACAATCAGTTCGATTAGATAAGGAAATGAAGGTTAAGGGAGATTAAGTAACTCCCCAGGGCCACAGTTCCTGGTAGGGCTGGGGTTCCACCCATAGTCTGTCTGAATCTAAACCTGTATTCCTAACTGCTATTATTTCTGCTAAGGTCCCTGCCCAGAGGATCCTTGGTCTATTGATGACAATAATCCCATCATCTCTTGACCTTCAGGAAAGTGTTAGTCCCTCAGTTGTGTCCAACTCTTTGTGACCCCATGGACTGTAGCCTGCCCGGCTCCTCTGTTCATGGAATTCTCCAGGCAAGAATACAGGAGTGGATTGCCATTCTCTTCTCTAGGGGATCGTCCCCACTCAGGGATCAAACCCAGGTCTCCCGCATTGCAGGCAGATTCTTTACTGTCTGAGCCACCTAGGAGGCCCAGAGACATATGGCTAGCCCTAGAGCTCAGGTCTTCCACTCAGGCTCCCAGTCTACTGGCTCCCTCCTTGATCCAATCTTGAAGTCTTACTAAGCAGCTGGGTGGGTACTGAGAATACAGTGACAACCAGATACCAATCCTCCCCTCAAGAGAGAACTCTCACTCAAAGACAACAACGAAGCAGCCTCTAAGTTTTTATTAACATGAGTTTCCAAAAACAAGCATCCATATTAGTGTGGGGAGTGAGGGTGGAAGCGGGGGAAGGGCAGGAAGAAGGAATTCTGCTCTACTGGTAATAAAGCTCCAGGTTCATCCCATCGTGAATTTCATCTGAAGTGAAGGTGTTAAGGAATCCTTACGGTGGGCTCCATCCCCATCCCCATCTCTCACAACTGCCACATTTGGGACTGGATCATTTTGATTTGGAAAGAATCCAAACTTTTTACAAAGTTCGTGTTCCTTCTGCACAACAGACATCCTGGAATCTTGCTCCACCCTGATCTCCTGTCTCCACTCAGGTGGGGCTTAGTAATAAATATTTTGACCAGAAAGTGTCAAAGTCTTAGCAGTGAAGTCAAAATATTTCACCAACCACCCTCCTCCCCCAACAAAATAATTAGATGGTTCCCACTCTCTAAATACTTACTATGTGCCACATTATGAGTTAAATAGCTTATGTGTATAGTGCATAATCTCATACAGACCCGAGTATTGAACATAGAGAACCCAGTCTGGGTATGTAGATCCTTCCTCAAGAAGTCAAAAAAGGATACAGTCCCCCAGAGACACGTGGTCCTTAAAAATCGTGTACCTGTGGGATAAAAACTTTTTAGAAAAATGTCTAAGGAGACTCTTCACCCCGGAGACCAGCTGAAAAAGTTCTGCCTAAACAAATGGCTGGCTGCGGCCCTCCCCCAACCAAACCCTTCTGGCCGGCTCCTATTCAACCCCTAGCTCTACCCATGTACTCACCACTTCTTCAGTACGATCTTGTTCCAACGGGTGCCAGTTTGGGCTGCGATCAGCTTCTTAAGGTCCCCGATGGTGTCATCCGTACTGGACGCAGAGGAGTTAAGGAAAATGGAAAGGGGACTCTCCCATCCCCGCCCCAACCCCCGGGTTTAACTACAATCACCCTAAAACAAAGACTGAGTTGCCTGCCTCATGCCAAGCATCCCTCGGAAGCCACAGCCTCTTGGTCGCCAGTGGATACTTGCACTTAACGCGCACCTTCTTCCCCAGACGGTCGTTGCAAACAACCTCGATCATCCTGGCTGGAGCAGCACAAGGCGGGGACCGGGAGGCAACTGAATCGGGACTTCAGGGATCCCCTAGGCCCCAAGACACCCGGTTATTGAGACTTAACGTTCACGTCCCCATCACTCCCCGTCCCCATCACTCCCCCAGATCGGAGTCTCCCCAGGCCCCAAGTTCCGTGTCCCAGGACTTCGGACCCCAGGGTTACCGCCGACGCCGGGCAGCCGTGCTCCTCCCCTCCAGTAACCCGCCCAGGCCCCGACCCACTTCAGGTAGCCTGAAGACAGAGCCGAGCCTCTTGCAGGCCGGCGGATTCTCGAAGGCCGGGTCCCATCCCCTTTCCCCAACTCCGGACTCCTCTACCTGGCCCCCTCACCTCAAATAGCCTGGAAGAAGCAGACGCCACAACCTCCTCGCACTGCTGCTGAGACCAGGCCAGAGTCGCCGCTAAGAATCTACGCTAAAACAGGAAGCGGAAGTGCGCAGCCGGAAGCTCCGCCCCCCAGTGACTGTCAACACACAGCGGAGTGCTCATCCCAGGGTACGACATGGGCTTGCAATTCCCAGGAGCGGTTTTGGAGTCCCAAGCCTGAGCAGAGGGACGCCTGTGAACGAAGCGTTGGGCCAAGTGAGGGTCCAGGCTAGGGAGAGGAGTGGAGTGTCAGAGGTCTTGGACCGGCGCCCAACCTTTTGGAGAGCCTTGGTTGAAGGCCCTTCGTTGTGCCGAGACACCGTCTAGTGTAGCATCTGGTGGGGACGCCCAGGCACATCCCTGGGGAACAGGGTTGACCTTCTGTTCCGGAGACCAACGAAGCCTCTAACAGCAACTTCAGGGCTACGGGGAGCCTGGATCAAGTCCTGCAGTTGTATTATCCGACCCCCCCCCCCCTCCCCCGCCGCCTTCATTCAGGGCTGGACCCCGGAAGCGTTTTGCTCATCCCTCCCCTCTGGTTATCTCGCCTGCCCCCAGGGACATCTGAGGTGCTGACCACAATCAGTAAGTAAGGAGTCTTCTGATTCTGGCCTGGGTACCAGCACTTTCCAGCACTCCAGAATGGAGTTCAGCACTTAGAATGCAGCACTGATGAGGAAGCTGGAAAACAGCACACGTGCAACAGCTCCCAGGTCTGTGTCTTCAAGGAAGGTCGCTCCTGCCCTGCAGAGGGCACTGTGTATCAAATCCCAAGCTTGCTTTTCAGCCCCAGAGCAGCCCCTGGACTGATTTGGTTCCCCAGGGCTGGTGGGACAGGGAACACCCCTTCCTAAGTACAACCTGCCTGTAGAACTCACTATTGGACTGTTTCTTCTCAGCAGACAGGATTCTCCTAGTTTGACGAGCCTAAAAGGATTCACTCTGAAAAGGGGCCAGCAACCTCTGATTCACCCAATCCACCTTCTCAAAATAGGATGTGAGATTAGGCAGAAGACGTGAGATACCTTCCTGGCGAAAGGATGGATGCTCTGCGAACTTGTCGGGGCTGCCCTGACTTAAGGAACTGGCTCAAGAAGTGCCACCTCAAACACTAGCCTCAGGGGCCTTCCTGCCTCAGGACTTTTCCTTTTTTTCTGCCTCAGGGCAGAAATCTGTTATTTCTCCAGCCTCTGCAGAATTCCACTGAGTGAGCTTCAGAGGGCAGGGAATCTTATGGAAAGTTTATTCAGATTGCAGACACAGATCCAGATGATGAATCAAAACCTCAGTCTCATTCCTTAATATTAAGCTGCATGGTCTCAACGGGCTTCCCAGATGGCATTAGTGGTAAAGAATACACCTGCCTGGGTTGGGAAGATCCCCTGGAGAAGGAAATAGCAACCCACTCCAGTATTCTTGCTTGGAGAACCCCATGGACAGAGGAACCTGCTGGGCTACAGTCCATGGAGTTGCAAAGAGTCAGACACGACTGAAGTGACTTAGCATGCACACATGCACACACATGATCCCAATACTTCCCCTCTGATTCTTCTTTTCCTTATCCAGAAGAATAGGTGGGGCAAGAAGGGAGATGGAAGGTAAGGGGTAAGCTTGAAGGGACTGATGTGCCTGGGGAAGTTTAGAAAGAGCACAGCTTTGCATTCACATAGAAAAACTAGGTCACATCAGGTGTTGATGGTGTTGACCACTAGACAGCAGAATCGCTGAGTCCATATTCCTCTTTTTGGTGCTTTTGGTGTTTTCCCAGTTATCGACAATGAACATATGTTACCCTTGTAATGAGGGGGAAAATAAATTTTTAAAAGATATTTATTGATTGCTTTGGCTGCATGGGGTCCTAATTGCCATATGTGAGATCTTTGTTCCCCGACCAGGGATTGAACCCTGGTCCCCTGCATTGCAAGGCAGATTCTTAACCACTAGACCTCCAGGGAAGTCCCAGAAGAAATTTTGTTTTTTTTTTTGCCATACCACACAGCATATTTGATCTTAGCATCCTGACCAGGGATTGAACCCATGCCCGATGCAGTGGAAGTATGAAGTCTTAACTATTGGACCACCAGGGAAGTAAGTGTTATTAAAAAAAAAAAGAAAGTTCTCACTCATTTTTTATGTTTGATTCAAAGGTAGCTAGGCAATTCCCTGGTGGTCCAGTGGTTAGGATTCTACTCTCTCACTGCCTAAGGCCTGGGTTCTGTCCTTGGCTGCAGAACTAAGATCCTGAAAGCCATGCAACACAGAAAAAAAAAAAAAAGAAAGAAAGAACTCCCTCTCCTCAAAAGAAACCCCACAAATTAAAAAGAAAAAATTGTTTAATTATAAAAAAGATAACTAAAACACAAGATTGTGTTGCTGAGCTAATTGGCTGGGGGAGATTGAAAAGGGGTGAAGAGTGCTGCTGCAAGGGGAGGGAAATAAAGCCTGGGATTGTTGGGAACTTGGGGATCTACTGGAGGCCTGCCAGTCCCAACTGGGCTAAGGCATCCTGAGGAAGTGGAGGGAATAGGCCATGGGAAGTCCCAGGACTAGGCTGCCACTGCTGCAAGGACTCTCTCCTCCAGAGCTGGGTAGGAGGGGGAAAGGCCTCAGGAGACAGGACAATTCACATTAGAGCTGCTGCTGCTTCTGCTAAGTTGCTTCAGTTGTGTTCGACTCTGTGCGACCCCATAGATGGCAGCCCACCAGACTCCCCCATCCCTGGAATTCTCCAGGCAAGAACACTGGAGTGGGTTGCCATTTCCTCCTCCAATGCATTAAAGTGAAAAGTGAAAGTGAAGTCACTCAGTCGAGTCCAACTCTTAGTGACCCCATGGACTGCAGCCTACCAGGCTCCTCCGTCCATTGGATTTTCCAGGGAAGAATAACTGGAATGGGTTGCCATTTCCTTCTCCAGACTCACATTAGAGGCTTCTCTCTATTTCCTGATAAATGTCATTCAGAACGTCTCATGAAGAGACTCAGTACCTGCCCACGGGGGGTCAGGACAGCCCCACGCTCCCATCTGGGCCTCAAAAGGATCTGCTGTCATCTGCTACTGGGAGGAGCTAGGCGCTTCCTAGGAAGGAGAGTTCTGAGTCACAACTGAAGGCTCAAGCTGGGCAGGGCCCCTCTGCCCTTTATTACCTAAATTTCTGACCCAGAGGAGAGAGCTTCTTTTTTTTTTTTTTTTTTTGAGGAAAGAGCTTCTATGTGGGGGTGCCCATCCTTCCACTCCTGTTTGCTTGATGGGGAGGAGATGGTTCCTAGGAAACCTGTGTAACTGACAGAGGCAATGCCCCTTCATGATGCCATGGGCTTTCTAGAGAGAATCACAGCCAGGGAGCACTGAGATAGAGGCCCACACTCTGGCATCAGAAAAATCTGGGCTTGAGGCCCTAGCAAGCAACATGACATTAGCAGGATCCCTGGTGGGGGAATTAGGATCCCACATGCACTGTACAGCTGGCCAAAAGAAAATTTAAAAAAGCAAACTCTTAGATGTAGGTGTTAAATTTCTGCAACTATCTATCAACTATATCTGAATAAAGCTTAAAAAACCTATATTGCTTTCACTTATCCATAAATAAATACATAAAAAGTAAAACACTGTGGTAGTCACCTGTTAAGATGAGGAAACCAGAAACCCCTGGACTACCAGAGTCCAGTGGACCACCACATCAACCATTAGACAACCAGGGAAGTCCCAGTTTTGCATTTCACACACAATTTTTTCTCTGTGTGTGTGTATTAAAAACATATTTTGCCAGGGAATTCCCTGGTGGTCCAGTGGTTAGGACTCAGCACTTTCGCTGCAGTGGTCTGGCTTCAGTCCCTGCTTAGGGAACTGAGATCCCACAAGCTGCACAGCATGGCAAAACAACAAAGCCCCCAACAAACAAACAAAAACCATGTATTATCATTATAGGCTCTTGGGAGTGTGATCTAGCAAAAGTCATTATATATATATATATGTGTAATATATATTTTCTATGTTTCTATTATAAATACAATTTATTTCTATTTGATAAATCAAACCAGGAATTGGATTGATGTGTCAAAGGACATGTGAAGTTTAATTTTGAATAGCTTTTGCCAAATCACACTTTCAAGAGCCTATAATGGCAATACACGGTTTTTTGTTTGTTGGGGATTTTGTTTGTCTTGCCATGCTGTACACCTTGTGGGATCTTAGTATATGTTATATATGTATATATATATATATATATATATACACTTTGGCCACCTGATGCAAAGAACTGACTCATTGGAAAAGACCCTGATGCTAGGAAAGATTGAAGGCAGGAGGAGAAGGGGACGACAGAGGATGGGATGGTTAGATGGCATCATCAACTCGATGGACATGAGTTTGCGCAAAGTCCGGGAGTTGGTGATGAACAGGGAAGCCTGGCGGGCTGCAGTCCATGGGGGTCGCAAAGAATCAGACACGACTGAGCCACTGAACTGAACTGAACTAACATATGTATATAAGAGAATGTTTAACTCCAGTATTGTTTAGCTTACCTGGAAGCAACCTGAATACTCATCAATACAGGAGTGTTTGAATAAATTTCACTACCCTTATGACTTGGCAGCTTTAAAAATGAGTGTTATATATGTGGAGGAAGTGTCAATTCAGGCTCTGTGGAGAACAATTTGGCGCCATCAGTAAAAGTAAAAAATTCAGTGTCTTTTAACAAGCTATTTCACTTCTACAAATGAATTCTCATGCACAAAAAAGCATTATTAAGTTAAAAAAAAAGGGACTTCCCTCTCTGCCTAGAGCTCCGCTTTTGGTCCCGCACTCAATCCCGCCGTTTAGGGCTCGGCATCGCCCACTCAGGCATTAGGGGCTCGGTCCTAATCTCCAGCCACGCCCCCAGTCTCGTTCCCGCCCTTAACCCCGCCCCAGGCCTCAACGTCGCCCGAGCCGCGTCTTTTGAGTTTGGCCCTCCTCTCCGGCCACGCCCCCGAGTCTTGTTCCCACCCTTAACCCCGCCCTGGACTTCGTCATTGCCTTAGCCACGCCTCCCAGGGCTTGGTTCAAGTCCCCGTCCCAATCCTCTGTGCAGAGTTCTGATACCGTGCTGGTCTGGCTCCCAGGTCCAGCCACATCCCCTCAAGAGGAAAGCCGAAACTCCGCCAGCTTCCGGAAGCTGCGACCACCTCCCTGTACGCACCCTCTCTTCCCCCCGCTTCTTAGGGCTCCCACAGGGCGAGTCCACGAGTTCCTTTAGACGGAAGCGGAAGTGCGTGTCAACGGGATCATGGCGACTTTTGCCGACTTGCCCGACTCGGTCCTGCTGGAGATCTTCTCTTACCTCCCGGTCCGGGATCGGATCCGAATCTCCAGGTGCGGCCGCCCCCTGCGGGAGGGAAGGGCCAGGCGGGGGGCGCACCAGGAGATGCACATCTGGTCCTCGCGGAGCCGGGGTCGTTCTAACGGCGGGTCCCCTCCCCCAGGGTCTGTCATCACTGGAAGAAGCTGGTGGACGACCGGTGGCTGTGGCGACACGTCGACCTGACGCTCTACACGGTATGCGGGTCTGGCCGGGCAGTCCTGGGCCGAGGTCGGGTTGGTCAGACTTCGAGGACCACGCCTCCAACCCTGTGTTTCGAGCGAGGCTCTCCCGGGTGCGTCCCTCCCGCGTCCCTTACTTGCTCTGCAGTGACCTCCAGGCCTCAGCTTCCCCATCTCCAGAATGGGTATAACCAAGGTCTTGCAGGAAAAGAGCTTATTGATGAGTTTTCATGGAGAAATTTTCAATAGTCAACTTAGTTCTAAAATTAATCTCCTGAGTAGTCAACCAAATCATTTCAACTTTCTCCCACTTGGGCTTTATTTATTTTTCTTTGTTGTTCAGTCGCTAAGTTGCCCGACTCTTTGCGACCCTATGAGCTGCAGCACACCAGGCTCCCCTGTCCTTCACTGTCTCCCGGAGTCTGCTCAAATTCATGTCCTTTGAGTTAGTGATGCTCTCTAACCATCTCATCCTCTGCTGCCCCCTTCTCCTTTTGCCTTCAATCTTTCCCAGCATCAGGTCTTTTCCAATGAGTTGGCCTTTTGCATTTTTCTTTTTATTATGAACTATTTCAAATAGATATAGAAATGTACAGAGGATAATATCTGAAAGTATGTACTCACCACCTAGACTTAATCTTTTTAAACCTTTGGCGTTATTCACTGTAGAACTTGTGAAATACACATACAAATGTTTCAATACAAACATGTGCATACAACATTTGCACATATGTTTCTTGCACTTTTGAAACCCTCCTCAGAGATAACTGGGACTATAAAGTGGATTTGTATCCCTTCATGTTTTTATTTACTGCCTATGTGTGTGCTTATAAGCAGTATACAGTATTGTTAAAGTGTTTCTAAAATTGAGATAAAACTATTCTACTTTTTAGATAATTAAATGCTATTTTACTTATATTAATATATCCACCCATAAACAACTTTATTCACACATCACTTTTGAGATTTATTCTAATTAGTACTTGTAAGTCTATTTCATTCCTTTTAATTGCTGTTAAATGAATATACCACAGTTTGTTTCTCCATTTTCCTGTTCACAGATGGTTAGATTATTTCCAACTTTCTACTATCACGAACAGCTTTGTAAGACCATGTCTCAAACTTTATTGTGCATATGAATCACCTGTTGGTGTTAGGTTGGTGTTGGTCACTCGTTCGTGTCCAACTTTTTGCAACCCCATGGACTGTAGCCCGCCAGGCTCCTCTGTCCATGGGATTTTCCCAGGCAAGGATACTAGAGTGGGTTGCCATTTCCTCCTCCGGGGGATCTTCTCGACCCAGTGCATTAACAGGCGAATTCTTTACCTCCAAGCCACCAGACTATTTTATTATGAAAACTTTCAAACATATATAATAGTTAAAACAACAGTACCGAGAACATGGAGTTGCCCACCACTAATACTTAATACATTTGTTTTATCATCTCTTCATCCATCCCTCTTTCCATCAAACTTTTATTTTTTAAATTATTATTTATTTTGTTTTCCTATTTTATTTTTTAAGTATGCTTCAAAATCAGTTGCAGATGAGTCCATTTCTAAAACACTTTAGTATACATAATAGAGATTAACTAGGACATTTGTTTTACATTTCTCTTTTTGAGGTTTAATTTTTAAAAATCACACATCATGAATAATTCTTACAAAAATGTGGAAGTGGTATAACTATGTATGGTGATGGTTATTAACTAGACTTATTGTGATGATCATGTCATAATACATACAAACACTGAATCATTACGTTGTATGCCTGAAACTAATGTAGTGTTATATGTTAATTATATCTAAATTAAGACAAAACAAAACCAAAAAAACACTGAAATATTGTCACAAATGAAGCTAAGAGCCTTTGACAGTCATCCCCTGGTATCTCTACCCTTCCCCAGAATAACCACTATTATGTGGAATTTCCTTCTATAGCATTTTCTATGCTTTTGGACCCTTGGGGCTTTATAGGGAAAGAAAGGGCGGTAGTTATAAGAGCAGGATTGGCCTTTGGGGTCAGGCTGTGTTGAATCATAGTTGTATTCTTGCAGCAAGATTCGGCCAATGCGTTTTTTTCAGGTGAGGGGGTGGGGGTGGGGACGGAGACCTGCTGTGCAAGCTCTTTCTAGTTCAATACTCAGCACTGCGTTTGGCAAACAGTAGTTGCTCAATACAAGTTAACCATTATGGTTGAAATAATTGTATCCATATAAATTATAATATATATATATATAATAGTCTTCCCAGGTGGGGCTAGTGGTAAAAAATCTGCCTGCCAGTGCAGCGACATAAGAGACACCAGTTCAATCCGTGGGTCAGGAAGATCCCTTGGAGAAGGAAACGGCAACCCACTCTAGTATTCTTGCCTGGAGAATCCCTTGGACTGAGGAGCCTGTCGGGCTACAGTCCATGGGGTAACAAAAGAGTCAGACATGACTTAGCAGCTAAACAACAAAAATACTATTGTTTCTTTTTTCTTTAACCTTGAAGGTATCCTTTTACCACTCCTTCCTGCATGTCTTGAGGAGTTACCCATGTTTGAATCTTTGAATCCTCTTTGTTCTTAGTTGCTATCTACATGGCTGTTATCACTGGACATTTTTGCTGTTAAAACCAGGATGTCAGAAACCAACATTTCTGTAAGGTAAATTCCACAAAACAGGTATTACTAGGTTAGGCACTGTGTTCATTTAAACCAACTAAAGAATTCGTTTAAAAAACATAAGTGGGGGAGGAGCCAAAGATAAATGCACAGGATTGAAAATGTACAAAATTATGAACATTGGAAAGTAAGGTCTCTCCCTGCGTCTGTCACCCAGGTCACCTAGTTCTTTCCCAGAAAGGCAGTAGATAGTCCCGTATTTTTAAAAACAGAACAGGTGCCAGTGGGTGTCCATATTTTAAATTTCAGTAAAAACCAGATTGCATTTCAAAGTAGCCAGACCAAGTCCCACCAGCAGGACCCAAGAACTGCTTCTCCACATCCTGGCTAGTGTTTGATATCATGAAACTTAAAGGATTTTCTGATTTTGTCTTTTTAAAAGTAAAAATGACTCAACTTCAGGCTTTGCGGCCATTTGATATTTTGCTAACAGTGGCTTCCACTCTTGTGAGTTACCTTTTAGTGGCCAGTGTTTCTAGTGAGTCCCTTTCCTCAGCCCAAATTTGCAGGTCTAAATTTGATCATTAAGATTTGATTCAAGAGTAGTTAACAGGGGGGAGGGATAAATTAGGAGTTTGAGATTAAAATATACATACTACTATATAGAAAATAGATAACCAACAAGGACCTACTGTATAGCACAGGGAACAATACGCAATATCTTGTAATAACCTAAAATGGAATGTAATGGAATAGAATGTAAAAAAAAATATATATATATATATTCACCCATATATATATATATACATAGGACTTCCCTGGTGGCTCAGCTGATAAAGAATCTGCCTGAAATTCAGAAGATCTGGGTTTGATCCCTGGTCAGAAAGGTCTCCTGGAGAAGGGAATGACTACCCACTCTAGTATTCTTGCCTAGAGAACTCCATGGACAGAGGAGCCTGGTGGGTGACAGTCCATGGAGTCACAAAGAGTCAGACACGACTGAGTGATTAACTCTTTCACTTTTACATATATATTATATATATATATATATACATGTATATATATAATATATATATTGCTGTACACCAAAATAGCAATCACTGAATCACTTCTCTCTGTACCAAAACTAATACATTATAACACACTGTAAATCAACTATATTTCAATGAAAGTGTGAAAAACATGAATTTAGGAATAAAAGGATTCGGAATGCCAGGAACCCAACAGAAAAGGAGTAGCTGAGAGACAGCAGACTATCGTCTTGACTGGTCATAGATTTTGCTAATAAAAAATTCATATTTACCAGAAAAAGTCAACAAATTCTATGGCATGCAATTTCTTTTTTCTGCTTTTTTTTTTTTTTTTAAAGGTAAACCGTACATGCAATAAAATACATGAAATACTAGTTAGTTATAGTTTGTTTGTTTTCTACAAGTCTAACTTCCCAGGGTTAAATTTTGCAGCTTTCACTATTACTAAGCTATGATTTTTTTTTTTAAACCTAGATCTAATTTACCCTGGGCAGTTTTAACCATTTTCAGTTTTTATTTTGTGTTGCTCATTTCTATGAGAAGGTGGTCGTTAAGAATGGGATAGGCACTTCCTTGGTGGTTCAGTGGTTAAGACTCCAGACTTCCACTGCAGGAGGCGAGGGTTTGATCCCTGGTTGGTGAACTAAGATCCCACATACCACATGGGATGGCCAAAAAAAGGAAAAGAAAGATAAAAATATTGCTGGGTGGATTCACTTTTTTAAAAAAATCTTAAAAAGATATAAAGTTTTATTAAACCTGGAATCAGTAGTATTATTTCATAAATTAGACAGCAGTAACATTTTCCTAGGGTATATATACAGATCATAGTGGTTTTCATTGTGCAAGGAGTTGAAAGGTTTAGAAACAGGCTTTTTGTTGTTGTTGTTTCACTTTCTTACTTATTCCAGAAAGTAATGAGACTCACTGTTCTGGTAAAGACAGATATGATGATATCCATCATTGCTTTTGTTCAAACTTAGAGGTCAAAATGGTGGGGTTAAACCATCCTGTTACTCCTGGAAAGGCATCTGGTTGAGTGAGGCTGGGGAGGGAAGGACAGAATTCCCAGGGAGCCTCAGAACACCTGCTGGGGCTTGTCTGTCTCCAGGCGGGTGGGGTCCCTGGAAGATGCCCCATATCTCTGGTCCAGACACCCTCCCACCTCTGGCTCTTACAGATGCGGCCCAAAGTCATGTGGCACCTTCTCCGCCGGTACATGGCATCCAGGCTCCATTCCCTGAGGATGGGCGGTTACCTGTTCTCAGGCTCCCAGGCTCCCCAGCTGTCCCCTGCCCTGATGAGGGCCCTGGGTCAGAAGTGCCCCAACCTCCAGCGCCTCTGCCTGCACGTGGCCAACCTGAGCATGGTGCCCATCGCCAGCCTGCCCTGCACCCTGCGGACCCTGGAGCTGCACAGCTGTGAGATCTCCATGGCCTGGCTCCATAAAGAGCAGGACCCCACAGTGCTGCCCCTGCTCGAGCGCATCGTGCTGGACCGCGTCCCCGCCTTCCGCGACGAGCACCTGCAGGGCCTCACACGCTTCCGCGCCCTGCGCTCGCTGGTGCTGGGCGGCACTTACCGCGTGACCGAGACTGGGCTGGATATGGGCCTGCAGGAGCTGAACTACCTGCAGAGGCTGGAGGTGCTGGGCTGTACCCTCTCGGCCGACAGCACCCTCTTGGCCATTAGCCGCCACCTCCGAGACGTGCGGAAGATACGGCTGACCGTACGGGGCCTCTCGGCCCCTGGCCTGTCTGTCCTGGAGGGCATGCCAGCCCTGGAGAGTCTGTGCCTGCTGGGGCCGCTTGTTACCCCGGAAATGCCTTCCCCGCAGGAGATCCTCGCCTCCTGCCTCACCATGCCCAAGCTCAGGGTCCTTGAGCTGCAGGGGCTGGGCTGGGAGGGTCAGGAGGCAGAAAGAATCCTGTCTAAGGGGCTACCCCACTGTATGGTCATTGTCAGGGCCTTACCCAAAGAGTCCATGGACTGGTGGATGTGACTGCACCCCCAACCCCCGACCCAGGGACCCCCCCCCCCCTCTTAACTTTCATTAATGAGATCCAGACCCTCTGGACAGCACCTTGCCAGTAGGCAAGTAATCAGGTTGGAGCGGCCTGAAGACCACAGGTAGAGAGAACCCAGGCCTTGGTGTCTTCAGGTCATCAGAATCGTGGTTCACCAGCTGTATGGCCTCTGTGACATGAGCCAGCCTCTCGGAGGCCCTATCCTCACATCTGGAAATGAAGAAGACCACAGCTACCTCATGGTTACCTTGCAGAGCCTTAATGTTTACCACCCCCGGCCCACCAAAGGCCCTCCATGAAGAGCTGTTCTCAGGAACAGGATGGTGCGGAAGGGCAGATTAGGAGTTAGGGAGACTTGAGGGGCCGAGACCCCTTAGGAAGCCTGGAAGGGCTATCTGTGCATGCACACCTGCACACTAACATGGCATTAACACGCAGACACACCACTGACAGACCTACATGCACACAGGAGACACGGAAAGGAGGGCAGATACAACTCACGCTTTGATGATCAAAATGTTAGTAAAGATTCAAAGCTGTCCCTTCTGTATTTTGTATTCTGGATTTTCCCAATTTTCCATAGTGTGATTTTGCTATTAAAGACAAATAATCATTTTTTTTTAGAAAAGCGTTTGGTTTATTTATTCAACAAATGTGTCTCAAACTATTTTGCAGGGACTATTCTAGGCACTGGGACCACAGCAATGAATGAAACACAAGGAAGAAGGCAGGGTGATCAACAGGTGAACACATGCATAGAACAGTTTTAGAGACTGCGCTAATAAACTAGGGCCACACGATGGATGCACATGTGTTTGGTTTGGTGGGCAGGGTGGGCTTCTCTGAGGGGAAACCTGGGAGGCAATGAGGAAGCAGCCCTGGGGAGCACTAGGAAAGAAAAGAAAGCAAAGACCTGAGATGGAAATAATGAACTTGGCATTTTCTGAGGATGGGAAGAAGGTCCGAGTGGCCGAGGGAACAATAGAAAGTGAAATCAAACATGATGGGGAGACGTTGGAAGGGCCTCACAGGTGGCTTTGGTTTTAGGGGTTCAGTAAGTAGCAACTCGTTTTCCTGCCTTTTGAGTCTGAACCACTTGAAAGATGCAGGTGGCAGATGGATAGCGATCCTAAATGCCTACCCTTGAAATGAGGTGGTTTTTTTTTTTTTTTTTTTGAAGTAGAGTTGATTTACAATGTTGTGTTCATTTCTGCCGTACAGCAAAGTGACTCATGACTCAGTTATACATATATGTGTGCATATCCTTTATTTATTTATTTTTTTTGCAACATGGCATGTGTGATCTTAGTTTCCCAACCAGGGATCAAACCTGTGCCCCCTGCAATGGAAGTGAAAGAAGCTTACAGTGAATGGTGTTGCCGGGTTTGTGGTCCCTAAAGGAGAAGATTTAACTCCAGACCAAAGACAGTCTCAGTCACTCAGAGCTTTGTGTAGATTTTTATTTGAAGTGAAAATGACAGAAGAAGCTTCTGACATAGACATCAGAAAGGGTCAGGAGAATACCTGGCTTGCTAGTTTGGGCAGGGCATTATATACTCTTCTGCCAGCTAGTGAAAATAAATAAAAATAACACCTCAAGGTTGTAAAAGTTTCACCATACCCTTTCCCAAGGCATACATCCTGTGATAACTTTGGCACAAGATTAGCCGGGGGAATGGTCCTGGCCAATGTCTCCGGTCGAGATATACTATTGCTGTGTCATCAGGACTACAAGTCTTGAGAAGCAGGTTCCCAGGCAAGATTTGTTACAATTATAATTATTCGTAGAGTCTACAAAGAGCATTTCCATGAGTAAGACATTGTGCAGTCATTAGTTCCAGACCTAAAGCAAGGCCAGTTCTCAGGCAAGATACATTGTTGCACAAGGCTTAAGGAAAGTATGAGCGAGAGTGTTGGCCTCTTTAAAGGGCCCTAAGCTTTAACTCTCTCAGAAGCAGGGTGTCTTAACCACTGGACCACCAGGGGAATCCCTATGCATTCTTTTTTATATGTTTTCCCACTATGGTTTATCCCAGAATATTGAATATAATGGACTTCCCAGATGGCTCAGTGGTAAAGAATCTACCTGCCAATGCAGGAGACATAAGAGATGCTGGTTCGATCCCTGGGTTGGGAAGACCCAGTGGAGGAGGGCATGGCAACCCACTCCAGTATTCTTTTTTTTTTTTTTTTCCACTCCAGTATTCTTCCCTGGAGAATCCCATGGACAGAGGAGCCTGGTGGGCGGCAGTCCATAGGGTCACAGAATCAGATAGGACTGAAGCAGCTTAGTACACATTGAATATAGTTCCCTGTGCTATGCAATAGGACCTTGTTGAGTCTTTTTTTTTTTTGGTCTTTTCTGGCCACACCTCACAGCTTGTGAGATCTTAGTTCCCCGACCAGGGATCAAACCTGTGCCCCCAGCAGTGGAAGCATGGAGTCCTAACCACTGGACCAAGTGAAGTCCCTAGGACCGTGTTGTTTATCCATGAGTGTTACTTCTGACTGGAGCTGGGTGTGTATGGCTTTGCAGGCTCACCACCTGCCTGCCAGTTCAGTGTGCTTGCTTTGTGGTGGGCAGAGCCAGGAGACAGGAAAGGGGGCTGAGCTGGATACCCTTGGTTCTTTTTTTCAAGTTCACCTATCAGAGAGGACCCAGATGTTTCATTCTTTTCCCACTGGGGCAGTCCTTCCCATCTGACCACATGAAGACCAGGGTATGACTGCTCCCCTAATGTGGCCATAGTTAGGGTCTATTTTGTCCCACACTGGGACCAAATCTAGCAGCTCCTGCCCAAGGCATCTAGGGGAACAGGTTGATCCAGGCTGGGGCATGGGCCCTGGGAACATCTCAGGAAGGGAAATGACCAAGCGATCTGTCACCTTGGTAGAGGGTGTTTGGAGATCTGGTATATACTGTTGGGAGGGGGGGTGTGATGGAGAGATCGACAGAAGCCCTGTCCTGGCCTCTGCTGGTCGCCCTGGAGATGGAGTGTTGTTGTTTAATCACTAAGTCATATCTGACTCTGCAACCCCATGGACTGGAGCCTGCTAGGCTCCTCTGTTCGAGGGATTTCCCAGGCAAGAGTACTGGAGTGTGTTGCCATTTCCTACTGATATTCAGCCTGGAGCAGCTCCTTTCCTGCCTTTCCAGTGGGAATGGAGCAACAGATATGGAGTTAGAGGCAGTGGGGTACACAGAAATGCTTAATGGCTGGGGTTAGCAGGTGGTGGCGGGGGCGGGGGGGAGTTCTGATTCCTCCGCCCCGCACTTGTAGCATGTGCAGATTTTTGTGGTGTAAGACTCTCTGCCATGGCTGGTTTCAAACTACCAACAGTTTAACAACTTGGCTCAAGAAATTCATGAAAGTTTAGCAACCAGCTCCGCTACGCTGGCATGAACTGGCTGCAGCACACCACTAGTTAGAGGTGTGTTTTTCCCAGGATCACCTGGTGGAGGCTCATTCTATCTTAGTGGTCCCTTCCTTGAGTTTAGCTCTGAAGGTTGGTGGAGTTGTAGGACATCAGACAGCTCCTCCTCACTTGAGATCCTCCCCATCACAATCAGTGCCTTTTCCTAGATAAGGACTTGGGGACTTAAGGCTGTCCTCTGTTTTAAAATGTTTCTGGGACTTCCCAGGTGGCACAGTGGATAATAATCCACCTTCCAATGCAGGGGTCACAGGTTCGATCCCTGGTCTGGGAGGATCCTCTTGCCATGGAGCAACTACATCACAACTACTGAGCCTGTGTCCTGCAACTACTGAGGCCTGCATGCCTAGAGCCTGTGCTCCAGAGCAAGAGAAGCCATGACAATGAGAAGCCCATGCTCCGCACCAAAGAGTAGCCCCCCATCATCACAGCTAGAGAAAGCCCAAGTGCAGCAGCCAAGACCCAGCACAACCAAAAATATATAAGTACTTGGACCATAGTGAAGCCTTGGGGCAGGAGTCCTGGTTCTCCCCTCAAGCAATAACATTGTCTTTGAGCTGTTTTTTAGATACTGTAAGTCCCTACATATGAATGAGTTTTGTTCTAAGAGTGTGTTCATAAGTCCTATTTGTTAACCTAGGTATTCAAATAACACAATTACTGTACAGTACTATATTGTAACAGGTTTATAACAATTTTCACACAAATAATGCAGAAAAACAAACAAAAAATATGGAAAACATTTTAAATCTTATAATACGGTACCTTGAAAGTCCAGTTCATTTCAGTTCAGTCACTCAGTCATGTCTAACTCTTTGCGACCCCATGGGCTGCAACACACCAGGCTTCCCTGTCCTTCACCATCTCCTGGAGCTTGCTCAAATTCATGTCCTTCAAGTTGGTGATGCCATCCAACCATCTCAACCTCTGTCATCCCCTTCTCCTCCTGCCTTCAATCTTTCCCAGCTTCAGAGTATTTTGCAGTGAGTCAGTTCTTCACATCAGGTAGCCAAAGTATTGGAGTTTCAGCTTCAACATCAGTCCTTTGAATGAATATTCAGGACTGATTTCCTTTAGGATGGACTGGTTGGATCTCCTTGCAGTCCAAGTGACTCTCAAGAGTCTTCTCCAACACCACAGTTCAAAAGCATCAATTCTTTGGCACTCAGTTTTCTTTATAGTCCAACTCTCACATCCATACATGACAACTGGAAAAACCATAGCCTTGACTAGACAGACCTTTGTTGGCAAAGTAATGTCTCTGCTATTTATATGCTGTCTAGTTTGGTCATAGCTCTTCTTCCAAGGAACAAGTGTCTTTTAATTGCATGACTGTGGTCACCTTCTGCAGTGATTTTGGAGCCCAAGAAAATAAAGTCTGTCACTGTTTCCATTGTTTCACCATCTATTTGCCGTGAAGTGATGGGACCGGATGCCATGATCTTAGCTTTCTGAATGTTGAGCTTTTATTTATTTATTTATTTATTTTTATTTTTCAGTGGGTTTTGTCATACATTGATACGAATCAGCCATAGAGTTACACGTATTCCCCATCCCGGTCCCCCATCCCACCTCCCTCTCCACCCGATTCCTCTGGGTCTTCCCAGCCCACCAGGCCCGAGCATCCCACCTGGGCTGGTGGTCTGTTTCACCACAGATAATATACATGCTGTTCTTTCGAAACATCCCACCCTCACCTTCTCCCACAGAGTTCAAATTTCTGTTCTGTACTTCTGCGTCTCTTCTTCTGCCCTGCATATAGGGCCATCGTTGCCATCTTTCTAAATTCCGTATATATGTGTTAGTTCACTCTTTGTGAGAATGTTGAGCTTTAAGCCAACTTTTTCACTCTCCTCTTTCACTTTCATCAAGAAGCTCTTCAGTTTCTCTTCACTTTCTGCCATAAGGATGGTGTCGTCTGCATATCTGAGGTTATTGATATTTCTCCTGGCAATCTTGATTCCAGCTTGTGCTTCCTCCAGCCCAGTGTTTCTCATGATATACTCTGCATATAAGTTAAATAAGCAGGGTGACAATATACAGCCTTGAGGTACTCCTTTCTCAATTTGCAACCAGTCCATTGTTCCACGTCCGATTCTAACTGTTTCTTCTTGGCCTGCAGACAGATTTCTCAGGAGGCAGGTGAGGTGGTCTGGTATTCCCATCTCTTTAAGAATTTTCCACAGTTTGCTGTGATCTACACTGTCAAAGACTTTGGCGTAATCAATAAAGCAGAAATAGATGTTTTTCTGGAATTCTTTTGCTTTTTCTATGATCCAACAGATGTTGACAATTTGATCTCTGGTTCCTGTGCCCTTTCTAAATCCAGCTTGAACGTCTGGAAGTTCATGGTTTATGTACTATTGAAGCCTCACTTGGAGAATTTTGAGCATTACTTTACTAGTGTGTGAGCTGAGTGCAATTGTGCTGTAGTTTGAACATTCTTTGGCATTGCCTTTCTTTGTGATTGGAATGAAAACTGACCTTTTCCAGTTCTGTGGCCACTGCTGAGTTTTCCAAATTTCTTGGCATATTGAATGCAGTACTTTCAAAGCATCATCTTTTAGGATTTGAAATAACTCAACTGGAATTCTATCACCTCCACTAGCTTTGTTCATAGTGATACTTCCTAAGGCCCACTTGACTTTACAATCTGGATGTCTGGCTTTAGGTGAGTGGTTACACCATCATGGTTATCTGGATCTTGAAGATCTTTTTTGTATAGTTCTTCTGTGTATTCTTGCCACCTCTTCTTACTATCTTCTGCTTCTGTTCGGTCCATACAATTTCTGTTCCTTATTGTGCCCATCTTTGCATGGTATGTTCCCTTGGTATCTCTTATTCTTTGGAGGAGACCTCTAGCCTTTTCCATTCTATTGTTTTCCTCTATTTCTTTGTATTGTTCACTGAGGAAGGCTTATCTCTCTTTGCTATTCTTTGGACCTCTGCATTCAAATGAGTATGTCTTTCCTTTTCTCCTTTGCCTTTTATCCTTTGATTCTCTTCTTTTCTCAGCTATTTGTAAGGCCTCCTCAGACAACCATTTTGCCTTTTTGCATTTCTTTCTCTTGTGGATGGTCTTGATCACGGCCTCCTGTACAATGTCACAAACCTCCATCTATAGTTCTATGAATGGAGGCACTCTATCAGATCTAATCTCTTGAATCTATTTGTCACTTCCACTATATAATCGTAAGTGATTTGATTGAAGTCATACCTGAATGGTCTAGTGGTTTTCCCTACTTTCTTCAACTTAAAAAAATTTATTGAAAATTCAGTAGTACAGTACAATGGCTGGCAAACAGGAGTTGGCCTCTAGTGAACAGGCAAGAAGAGTTACTGACTGGAGGACGGAGAGGAGGTGGAAAGTGGTAGAGCTGAAGGACCGTCAGCAATAGGAGATGGAGTGCAGCTGCATTTTCGTTAATGCATGACGTTGATGGCACAGGTTCTGGTTTCTGGCTGGAACCAGATTATGTTTGTATCTGCAAAAGTTCTCAGCTTGAAGGTTCCTACAGGGGACTTACTGTAACAAAACCCCCACCAGGTGGGAGAAAGTGGCTGTGTGCTCTCCATAAGCACAGAGACCCCAGAACGGTTGGAACCAGAAAGTTGATGATGTTGACTCCCAGCTACCTCACCACCAACCAATCAGAAGAATGTCCATGAGCTGATCATGCCTTCCTCTTTGATGTATTACTATAAAAATGCCTCACTGCCCCTTCCACATCGGAACACACAGTTTTAAGGGCATTAGCCCTCTGTGGCCCCCTTTGCCTGGCAAAGCAATAAAGCTACTCTTTTACTTCACACCCCCACTAAAAAATACAAATAAAATAAAACAGAATGTACCTGGAGCTTGTTGAATTGTGTATAGTAAGGAGACAGATGTGGAGACATTGGTAGGATGGCTGTTAGCATAACTGATGCCATCTTGGGCCCTTATAATTCCTCCTGTCCTTCTACTGACCCCATGCAGAAATGTACTGTACAGTAAACCTCTGTCATCAAGGGCCTTGTAGTTAAGAGATATTGTTTAACAGTCGTTAGGATTGGTTGGCCTCTATGCTCTGATAGTCCCCAAACAGCGATGAAAACTTTCACTGTTGTATTCCCAGTGCCCATGAGACTAGTTACTCATTTATAAATCTTGACTTAGCAATGTACATTCTGTTTCCCAGCACCTTCCCCCAGACCCTAGGTTAACTAAACATTGTCCAAAGGTCCCTCAGGGGTGAGAGTGAGGCCATGAATGCTTCTCAATTGTCATATACCTGATCCCACCCTGTGAGCAAGTTGTGAGTGTGTTAAGTTGCTTCAGTCATGTCTGACTCTTTGAGACCTTATGAACCAGAACCTTCCAGGCTCCTCTGTCCATGGGATTTTTCCAGGCATAAATACTGGAGTGGGTTGCCCTGCCCTCTTCCAGGGGATCTTCCCAACCCAGGGATTGAACCTGCATCTCTTATGTCTCTTGCACTGGCAGACAGATTCTTTACTGCTAGCACCACCTGGGAAGCCCATGAGCAAGTCACCCTCTAATAAATCGATCCATTGACTATATAAAGCTGCTTGCCTTGTTTTTCAGTCTTATTTCAGTGGTCACTTCAGCCTTCTCATTTCAGTGGTCACTTTTCATTCCCTATATCCTCCAACAACTGTCTTTTATTTATTTGTCTTAAAAACTTTATTTACTCATTTGTTTATTTTTGGCTGTGCTGGGTCTTGGTTGCTGCATGCAGGCATTCTCTAGTTGTGGTTAGCAGGAGGTACTTTCTAGTTGTTGTGCCTGGGCTTCTCATTGGGTTGGCTCCTCTTGTTGCAGAGCACAGGCTCTAGGCAACCATTGATCTCCTTTCTGTCACTAGAAATTATTTTGCTTTTCTAAGAATTTTGTGGAAATACAATCATATGGTGTGTTTGTGTGTGTGTGTGTGTGTGTATTTGGGAGGAGAGGTCTTGTTCCTTTTACCCAGCATAAAAATTTTGAGATTTATCAAGATTGTTTCAAGGATCAAAAATTTGTTCAAAGTAATTCCTGGGTGATCAGGTGATTAGGAATCCTCACTTCCACTGCAGGGGGCCCAGCTTCGATCCCTGGTGGGAGAAATAAGATCCAGGAAGCAGTGCAGTATGGCAAAAACAAACAAAAAAAACCCCCACCAAAACTCCAAACATTAACCAACAAATTGTCCCCTAAAAACCAAACAAACAGAAAAAAATAAGTAAAAAACATTTCTTCCTAACAAAAAGAAAAAAGAAAAAAAAAGAAAACAAACAGACAAACAAAAAATTTCTTCCTGAGTAGTAGTCCATCATATGACTAGAGGCAGTAATTTGTTATCCATTCACCTATGGATGGTTATTTGTGTTTAAACATAGAATTTTTGAGTGGGAATTAACACAACACTGTAAAATCAACTATATTTCAATTAGAAAATAAAGTATAAAATAAGCCTCGTGGAACTTCCCTGGTTGTCTAGTGGCTAAGACTCCATGTTTCCAAATGCAGGGGACTTGGGTTCGATTCCTGGTCAGAGTACTAGATTTCACGTGCCCCAACTAAAGATCCTGCATGCCAAAACTAAGACCAAGAGCAGCCAAGTACATAAGTATATATTAAAAAAAAAAAAAAAAAAAAAAGCCTTGAAGAGAGGGTTTCCCAGTTGGCACAGGGAACTATCAGTGCAGGAGACACAAGAGACTCAGGTTCAATCCCTGGGTCAGGAAGCTCCACTAGACTAGGAAATGGCAACCTGCTCCAGTATTCTTGCCTGGAAAATTCCATGGACAGAGGAGCCTGGCAGGCTGTAGTCCATAGGATTGCAAAGAGTCATGGACACCTGAGAGACTGAGCACACACATACACATACAAGCCTTGAAAACATTTAGTTTTTGGTTAAAAAGAAATTGTCCTGATGTTGTAAATATATATATATATATATATATATATATATATATATATATTTTTTTTTTTTTTTTTTTTTTTTTTTTTTTTTTTTTTTGCCACCACATGGGATGTGGGATCTTAGCTCACAGACCAGGGATTGAACCTGTGGACCCTGCAGGGAAGTCTTAACTGTTACAGTCTTAACCACTGGACTGCCAGGGAAGTCCCTTGTAAATAAAATTAACATTACAGAAAGTGAGTCTATTTCTCATCCTAGACCCCACAGGGAATCACTGTAAGAAGTTTGGCTTATCATCTTCTAAAATGTTGTCTTGTCGACTAAAAAAAGAAAAGCACAATGTAAGAGTTGTGATTTAATTTTTATTTGGGACCAAATGAGGACTAAAGCTCAGGAGACAGTCTCTCAGACAGCTCTGAGGAATTGCTCTCAAATAGGGGAGGAGGTGAGTAGATATATGATTCTAGTGAAGGGGGATAGGTGCAATCCAGCCACATTTTGGTAGAAGGTTTCTGTTAGTCTCAAGGAGCAGATGTCTCTCTTAATAATTTTAGTGCTTTTCTAAATATGAGAAGAAATTAGACTCGGAAAATCTCCTGAAATATCTAACCCTTGGAAGACCTGTTCTGCCAGTTTTTCTCTGTGCACAGAGTGCCTCATTCCTGATTTCTATCCTGAACTCCTTCCAGGGTGTGTTGAAGTCATTGCAATGGCTAGTGACTTTATTCTTTTTTTTTTTTGCGACACAATACAGTTTGTGGGATCTTCCTCAACCAGGGATCAAACCTGGGCTCCCACACTAAAAGCACCAAGTCCTAACCACTAGACCACCGGGAATTCCCACTAGTGACTTCATTCTTATAGAATCAGAGGGCAAGCGACAATTTTCAGTTGGCATTCTATTATTGTGACTTTGGACAGAAAACAATCATTGGCATCTCTTCGTTTCGCTTCTGAGGTCGAGACCAGTCACAGGAACTAGCAATGAAAACATCAGCTTCATGGCCCATAAAGGCAGGACTGGAACACGTGGCTTCCTTATGCAACTCGATGGGTTTTCTGACATTTCACCCCTTAATGTGCCCAACCTACTCAGGCATGGCACAGCTAGTCAACCACAAGGCTCCTCTGGATATCAGCTACATGGTCCCAACCTGACCAAAATACCCTCTTGAAGTGGGAATTTCTAATAATGTACTGTCACAGCCTTGAGAAATTTCATAGAAATAGCACCTGGAAAAACAGCATATATCAAGAAACTGTGTTGATGATATATCAACAATGATAAAAAAAACATTTTTTTCATCATGTTTTTCTTAGAATAATAGCCTTGTTACAGACCCCAAGGCCAGACCCAGAAAGGAGTATGACTGGGATCATGAAAGCATGGACCTTGGAACACCGGGTCGGCGTTAGGTATGAACACTGTCTACACACTTGTTGACTGTTCCCTAGACTATCCCAGAAGGGAATGGCCTGGTGTAAAAACAAGATCTGGACTATGTCAACATAGTATCTTGGGAAAGATAGATCAAAGAAAGTTTTCTAGTCTGCAATCAGGAATAAAAGCTGGACTCAGAGTGGACTCTGCATCTCAGTCCAATAGAGGTTGCAGGTTCCCTGATCCATTGCACCAGATTTCATGTTTTGTCACTCTCTCCTGGACCTTTAGGGCAACACTCTCTCTCTGGGGTCCAGCTGACTCCAAAAGCCAGAGAGAAAGGGCATGAACCATTCAAACTCAGCTCCTTCTTCCAAATCCACTAGTCAAATAAAGTGTGTGGGTGTTTTATGAGCAGAAAAGAATCAGAACTGTCACTTCAGCTGAAATTTCCCCTACTTGGACCTAGGAAGCCAGAGAAATGGAGTCTCTTCCCTAACTCAGACTAACTTAGAGGCATACCTGTTTTGATGTGAAAGTTGGACCATAAAGAAGGCTGAGTGATGAAGAACTGATGCTTTTGAATTGTGGTGCTGGAGAAGACTCTTGAGAGTCCCATGAACAGCAAAGAGGTCAAACCAGTCAATCCTAAAGGAAATCAACCCTGAATATTCTTTGGAAGGACTGATACTGAAGCCGAAGCTCCAATACTTTGGCCACCTGATTTGAAGAGCTGACTCATTGGAAAAGACCTTGATGCTGGGAAAGACTGAAGGCAGGAGGAGGAGGAGGCCACAGAGGATGAGATGGTTGGATAGCACCACTGACTCAATGGACAAGAGTTTGAGCAAGCTCCTGGAGATGGTTAACAGGGAAGCCTGGTGCCTGGTATGCTGCAGTCTGTGGGGTCGAAGAGAGTCTGACACGACTTAGCAACTGAACAACAGCATATTGATAGAGTTGCTATCATCTAGGGGTGCCTGGGCACTCACCTGGGCCCAGACTCATTGGGATGAGCCCCCGTGGACATTCCCCCAATGGGGGCCAACACTGTGTGGCTGGACTGGCCTTTATGGTTTCTTATTATGATTGTGATGAAATAAACTTATTTTAAGGCAGGGTGAGAAAAAATGTAAACATAGGATTCTCTCTTTGCCCATTTGGACCATTACCTCCTCCCCTTTGTGTGCAATGTGCATCTGTATGATAGACAAATCAGACCTCCTTAGAAGACACAGGAATACCTGCTTAATTATAAAGAGCAAATTTCTCCAGCAAGGTAACTCCTTGAGAGATAATATTCCTTTCACAACCCTGTTAGAATCACAGTGAACCATTATATATCCAATCTGTACTTTGTAAACTCTCAGCATGTCACTTTGATTTTTTTTTCTTTTCTTTTCCTGGAAAAAAAAGTATATAACTGTGCTTTGATCTCTAACCAATGGAAAAGTCCTCAGGGCTTTCTAAAAGACTCTCTCCCAGATTATACGGATAACCCTTAGCTTGGCTAGAATAAAATTCTATATTTCGTCCTTGGATTGACTACTAATTAATTGTTTTGTTGACAATTCCAAGAAGCACTTCATCAATGATCATCAGGGAACTTGAAAACACAGGTTCATTAGTCACAGGTCCTAAAGGGTCCAGGGGCATGCTTGAGGTCTCAGATAGAAGGAGATAGAGTGCTGGCTTAAAAAAAAAAAAGCACAGAGTGAGACTTGTGAGTTAAATTTTATTTGTAGCAAAATGAGGACTGTAGCCTGGGAGACAGCTCCTCAGATAGCTCCGAGAAAATGCTCCAAACAGTCGGGGGAAATGTCAATATAGATGTTATTTTGGTGAAGGGGGAGTACATGCAATTAAACACATACTTTTTGCAAATGGCGTCCTACTCTGTCTATTCTCCCCTGACATGCTTGTTCAGACATTTCCATCTGTCATCGGGATTATTGACTTAACTTTCTTTTTTAAAAAATAATTTATTTTATTTATTTGGCTGCTCCAGTTCTTTGATTTTCATTGCACTCAGGATCTTTGATTTTCATTGCAGCATGTGGGATCTAGTTTCCCTGACCAGAGCTCGAACTTGGGCTCTCTGCATTGGGAGTGGGAGTCTTAGCCACGGGACCACCAGGGAGGTTCTTGCCTTAACTTTTAAAATCATCCTCCCCAATTCTATCTTTGCTTCCTTGGAGTCACACAAAAGACGTGCATGCTCAGTCACTTCAGTTGTGTCCAGTTCTTTGCGACCCCATGGACTGTAGACCTCCAGGCTCCTCTGTCCACGGGATTCTCCAGGCAAGAATAGTGGAATGGGTTTCCATGTCCTCCTCCAGGAGATCTTCCCTACCCAGGGATCGAACTCTTGTCTATTGTGTCTCCTGCATTGGCAGGTGGGTTCTTTACCACTAGCACCACCTGGGAAGCCCCACACAGAAGACAGAGATCTTTTAAAAATATATATCAGATAATGCTCCTCTTGTAGCTCAAAGCCCTCAGGGGTTCCCCACTGCACTCAGAGTTAAACCCAATATTCTTATAGTTGCCCAGATAACCCCCATATACTCTGACACTGTTACTTCTCTAATTTTATTTCCTGCTGGTTTCCATCCTGCCCAGTTCACTTCCATCACCTTAGGTACTGAACTTCTGCTGTTGGTCAAAGAGGCCAAACATTTCCTGCCTCAGGATCTTTGCCCTTGCTGTTCATTCTTCCTCCAGAAATTCTAAGACAGTCCCTAAAACCCTTCAGTCTGATTGTTGGGGGTTGAGGGGGGTGGTTAATGTGGAAATACTGTGTCTAGATAACTCTGAGTCCTAGTTTTCTCATTTGCCAAACTGTCACTCCTTTCCTGCCAAACTCCAAGCAGTAAGCATTGTTAGAACCCAAAGCTATCCTGGGAAAGGAAAATTTACTTACGGAGGAGAAGAAAAGAGTGGCTTTATTCCTTCTCCAGGCAAAGAGGGAATACAGCAGGCTAGTGCCTCATGAACTGTGCCCCACTCCTTAGGGAATAGGGAGAGGTCTTATAGACAGGGCTAATGCTCAGGCGTAGGTGATAAGGATCAAGGGAGTGATGGGCTTGAATTCTTCTGGAGCACTGGTGGTGTGGTAAGTAGGAGTCAGCATCATTAACCCTCAGGTCCAAATGATCTGGGGTCTACATGCTTGTGGACAGCCTACCATCATTAATCATTAACTTTTTCTACCTGGAGTGGGTGTCAGTATCTTGTATCTGGACTTCCTGAGACTCAGCTATTTTTATGTCTCAGTGCAGAAGGAATCCAGGATGCTTGTGAGAGATGCAAGTGGGCAGGCAAGGGGGCTTTGCCAGGAAAATGCTTTTTTTAAAAAATGAGAACTATCCAATACAGAAAGGATTATTTTGTGGTTGGTTTCAAGAGCAGCTGCTTGAGACAGCACATGATACCCTGGATCCCCAGCAGGTGGCAACCCATCATTATATTTGCCATGTAAATTATAAATATAACTTTATAACAGGAATTAAGAAAGCACTAACATTTGTATTCCCCTTCATTCCTCATAAGGGGAAAAATAAAGGAATGCATATTTGTTGGGCATCTACTTTATCAGGTGAATACTGATTTACATCTTTGATTTAAATCAAAGTGGGTCTCTCAACTCTCAGAACTCCCCCCAAGCAATCAAATGGGAAATTAAACTAAAACTTAGATGTATGTATGTATAGTGTCTACAATTTGGAAAACTCAGCAGGGGCCACAGGACTGGAAAAGGTCAGTTTTCATTCCAATCCCCAAAAAAGGCAATGCCAAATGATACTCAAACTACTGTACAATTGTGTTCATTTCACATGCTAGCAAGGTAATGCTCAAAATCCTTCAAGCTAGGCTTCAGCAGTACGTGAACTGAGAACTTCCAGATGTACAAGCTGGATTCAGAAAGGGTAGAGGGACGAGATCAAATTGCCAACATCTGTTGGATCATATAAAAATCAATGAATTCCAGAAAAACATCTACTTCTGCTTCATTGACTGCACTAAATCCTTTGACTGCATGGATAACAACAAACTGGGGAAATTCTTAAAGAGATGAGAATACCATACCACCTTACCTGCCTCCTGAGAAACCTGTATGCAGGTCAAGAAGCAACAGTTGGAATTGAACATAGAACAATGGTCTGGTTCAAAATTGGGAAAGGATTATGACAAGGCTGTATATTGTCACCCTACTTATTTAACTTATATGCAGAGTACATTATGCAAAATGCTGGGTTGGATGAATAACAAGCTAGGATCAAGACTACTGGGAGAAATATCAGTGACCTCAGATATGCAGATGACACCACTCTAATAGCAGAAAGTGAAGAGAAGCTTAAGAGCCTCTTGATGAGGGTAAAAGAGGACAATGAAAATGCTGGTTTGAAACTCAATATTCAAAAAACTAAGATCATGACAACTGGTTCCATCACTTCATAGCAAATAAGATGGGGGAAAAGTGGAAACAGTGGCAGATTTTATTTTCTTTGACTCCAAAATCACTGTGGGCAGTGACTGCAGTTATAAAGACACTTGCTCCTTGACAGAAAAGTTATGATGAACTTAGTGTAAAAAGCAGAGACGCCACTTTGCCTACAAAGGTATCATCAAAGCTATGGTACAGATGTGACAGGTGGACCATAAAGAAGGCCTAGCACTGAAGAATTGATGCTTCTGAACTGTGGTGCTGGAGCAGACTCTTGAGAGGCCCTTGGACAGCAAGGCGATTAAACCAGTCAATCCTAAAGGAAATCAACCCTGAATATTCATGGGAAGGACCGACTGCTGGAGCTCCAATATTTTGACCACCTGATGCAAAGAGCTAACTCATTGGAAAAGACCCCGATACTGAGAAAGATTCAGGGCAGGAGGAGAAGGGGGCAACAGAGGATGAGATGGATGGATGGCATCACCAATTCAGTGGACATGAACTTGGGCAACCTCCAGTGAGATAGTGAAGGAAAGGGAAGCCTAGTGTGTTGCCAGTCCATGGGGTTGCTGAGAGTCAGTTACGACTGAGCGACTGAACAAGTCTCAAGATTAATATACAAATGTAAGAGAAGTTCTTCCCAGGTGGCGCTAGTGGTAAAGAAACCAGTTGCCAACGCAGGAGACTTAAGCGTTGCGGGTTCGATCCCTGAGTGGGGAAGGTCCCCTGGCGGAGGGCATGGCAATCCACTCCAGTATTCTTGCCTGGAGAATCTCATGGAGAGAGGAGCCTGACGGGCTACAAAGTCCACACGGTCGCAACGAATCGGCCACTATTGAAGTTACTTAACACACAGGTTCAAAGATAATAATAGAAATAAAAAACTGAAGAGGGTTGTAATAGTTATCCACTGCTGCATAACAGACCACCAGCAAACTTAGTATGCCTTAGTGAAAGGAGGTACTAAGGAGTTGCTAGACCTGGGAGAAAAGCATTCTCAGTGCACGAGGACGGGTCCAACCGACTTCAGTGGCCCTGGTGCCCCGCCCAGCCCGAGGCTCCCGCCCGGCCCCGCCCCCAAGATCCCTATTGGAGCCTGCCCCGCGGGCCCAACGGCTCCGGTGGGAGGATACTGCGACTCTCCGGCCCCGAGGCTAGAAGATGCTGTTGTCGCCGCTCTCGCCGCCTCAGGTGCTGCTAGGTCGGCCCCCGAGTCTTCCCCCTTCTAAGGAAATAGAGTGGGCGTCCCTGGAGCGGCCATCCTTATCGAAACCGCGCCACTGTTTTCCTAGCGACCTGCCTCCAGCCGCCGAGGAGCAGCTCCGTGTGCGGTTCCGCCTCTTGGGGGGCGGGAACTCGGCGAGGGCGAGGAGAGGGTGCTTGTGGGGTGGGGTCTGGGTAAGGACTTGGAGTTGGGGCTCGGGAGGCAGGTGACGGTGCTCGCAGAGCGGGGTCTTGAGAAGGGCGGGAAGATGGGCCTCTGGGGGCGGGGTCTAGGCGGGGGCAGGGCGGGGCGGGCTCTGGGCGGGGAGACCTGGCTCAGCGGGGCGGGGTCTCGGCGTGAATGTGGAATTCTGGGAGGCGGGGCATAGGGGGGAGGGGGCGTGGAGCTCCAAGGGGCGGGGTCTGAGAGAGGGTGGGGCCTTACGTCTCCGGAGGCGGGGATTCGAGCGACTGGGTATCCAGCTGGCGTTGACCTTCCATCCTCGTGTCCTTGGGTTCTCGTGATCTGACCGTTTCGTCCGTTTTTCCAGCGAAAGGCGCCTGCCGGTGAAAAAACTTTTTGTGTGTGCCCGTGAAATTTAATCAAGGAGGTCCCTTTCTGCCTGCCTTGTACAAGAGAATTTTATTTGTACAAGACTTTTGCTTTCGTGAGCGGCATTGAGGTGAGGTTAAGATAAACTTGTTTTCAATTTTTATTTATATTTGACAAATTCACTTGGGAAAATAATTTCAGGATTCTAGGGTGAGTATAAATAAGCAAGTGTAATAAAGAAAACAAAGGAGGAGAAGTGAAAACGGAAATAACAGGTCTTGAAATTAAAGTAAGTTTATCCAATTCTTTACATCCAGAATCAGCTCCAACTTTCCTCCAGTGGCTGTGATCGCCGCTGAGTTTAAAAATATAGGGATCTCTTAATATTGATATTATTAAAAGGGATTTTGGTGTTGTATATTTGTAGTGAAAGCGTGACAAGAATCCAAAGTGAAATACATGAGATTGTATTTCATTAAAACAAAAGGATTCTTCAGTAAAAGAGAGGAAGCAGCTTTCTTAATATTAGTAAAAGAAAATCGAATTTAGTAGCCTTAAACGAGATGTGTTTTGACCAAGTGAGATTTTTTCTTTTTTCAGTGAAGTTAAAAACTCATGGGTGAAAAATTGGAGGAAAAATGATTCTGGAGGAAATTCAGCAACACAGGTTCCTTGTTTCTGAAAAACTTATCACACCTTGTTGTTCAGTCGCTAAGTTGTGTCTGACTCTGCGACCCCATTGCCTGCCTTACCGTTTCTTAAATAACATGAGTGGCTTATATTGTGGACAGCCATTTAAATTAATTCCAGTGTTAATATTTGTACTGTATCTCTTATTGGATGTGTGCACCTTCTCAGTCTAGCTGTAACTGAACATTGTCCAGGGCGCTCAACAAAACTCATTGGGTGCTGAGTGTGAGCCAAACCTAAGTCAATGCATGGGCACCAGAAGAATAAAAAACGCACAGTGCTGTCTCCCCCAGTAGGCTGTTTAGAGAAGAAACAGATGTGAAACTGATATGAGGGCCTATAATGGGCAGATGAGCTTAATTATATGGACAAGCAGGGAAGGGGGCTTGATATTAGGAGGTGCTGATATTTAAGAACAGAAAGATAAGTAGGACAGAGCTGGGCAGAGGCTGTGGAAGAAGGGGGTCTGAGAGGTGGAAGGAAGTTCAGAATCCCAGAAGCAGGACAGAGCTTGGTGTATTGCCTGAATGAAGGAAAGAGAGACCTGACCTGGAAGGGCAGAGAGTGATGAGAAAAGGACGCAATGTTACCTGAAATGTGGGTTCATCTCTTGGTGAGCATCTAGCCAAATGATATAACCAAGCCAAAGAGCAGGAGAGGTAAGGATTTATTACTTGCAGCAAGTAAGGAGGACACTGGGATCTTTCCCAAAGCAATGACTGCTTGAACAGCAAATTGGGATAGTTTTAAGCTAAGGGTACATTCCTACTCATGAAGGAGGTTGAACAGAAGAGAATTCAGCATGGAATTGGGGCAGAGGTTGCCATTTGTCCTTATGCGATTTTTAACACTTTAGTTATCTTCCATCTGTAGTTGTTTGTGGCTGCAATCTCATGCCTGCTACTTTTTGGATAAGAGTCTAACTCTAGAGAGAGGTGAGAAGGAATCATTTTTGGTATATGTAGAAAGGGGAAGTGAATATTTCTAAAAGAAACAGTGCTGTGCTTTTCAAAGTAAATATTGTAGTTTAAAACAGAAACAAACTGAAAATGTTACATGCCATGTATCTTTTGTTCTATGCCCAGTTGAAAAGTCATTTTGCATGGTAGTGTTATTTTATTTTTTTAATTTTTTTAAAAATAAAGATGAAAATCTATTTATTTTTAATAGTTTATTTATGTATTATTTGGCTGTACCAGGTCTTAGTTGCAGCATACAGGATCTAGTTCCCCCGACCAGGAACGGAATTCAGGCTGCCTGCATTGAGAGCGCCGAGTCTTAGCCACTGGACCACCAGGAAAGTCCCTATTGTTATTTTCTTTAAACAATTAGTCAAAACACATTTTATTTCAGCTAAGCTTACCTGGTGGCTCAGACGGTAAAGAATCTGCCTGCAACGTAGGACATGTGGGTTTGATTCCTGGATTGGGAAGATCCCCTGAAGGAGGGAATGGCAACCCATTCCAGTATTTCTGCCTGGAGAATTCCATGGACAGAGGAGCCTGGCAGGTTACAGTCCATTGGGTCGCAAAGAGTTGGACACAACTGAGGGACTAACACTTTCACTTTTCACAACTTCCATAAAGTAGGAATTGTGGAAGGAATATTTATATTATTGAAATAAACTGAATATGAAAAAATTAAAGTAATTCAGAAAACTGTAGAGTAAAAATATCAACATCTCCCTTCATGTTTCCCCTGCCAAATATCCATGAAACAGTGTTGTGCTTTTCTCCAGAGGGTCCCAGTGTTACCTATCTCAGTAGGCCTTAGCAGTTTTTTTGCAAATTGTAGTAAATGATATATAACATAAAATGTTCCTTTTAACTTTTTTTAAAGTTTTTTTTTTTTTTTAAACCATTAAAAAAAAAGTCTTTAGTGACTTTGTTACAATATTGCTTCTGCCTTTTGGTTTTTTGGCACTAAGGCATATGGGATCTTACTAGCTCCCACCCAGGGATCCAGCCCTCACCCCCTGCATTGGAAGGTGAAGACTTCATCACTGGACCAGCAGGGAAATCCCAGTTTTTAACCTTTTTTGAGGGTACTTTTCAGTAGCATTAAGTATATTCACATTGTTGTGCAGTCAGCACCACCATCCATCTCCAGAACTTTTTCATTTTCCCAAATGGAAACTGTACCCATTAAACAGTAACTCCCCAGAACCCTAACTTCCAAACCCTGGTACCCTTTGTTCTGCTTTCTTTCTCTGTGAAGTTGACCCTTACCTATGTACCTCAGATAAGTGGGATCATATGGTATCCGTCCTTTTGCGTCCAGCTTATTTCACTTAGCATAATATTTTCAAAATTCTTCCATGTTGTAGCATGTGTCAGAATTTCATTCCTTTATAAGGCTGAATGGCTTCCCTGTTAGCTCAGTTGGTAAAGAATCTGCCTGCAATGCAGGAAGCCCCAGTTCAATTCCTGGGTTGGGAAGATCTGCTGGAGAAAGGGATAGGCTACCCACTCCAGTATTCTTGGGCTTCCCTTGTGGCTCAGCTGGTAAAGAATCTGCCTGCAATGTGGGAGACCTAGGTTTAGTCCCTGGGTTGGGAAGATCCCCTGGAGAAGGGAAAAGCTTCCTACTCCAGTATTCTGGCCTAGAGAATTCCATGGACTGTAGTCCATGGGGTTGCAAAGAGTTGGACATGACTGAGTGACTTTTACTTTTCATATTCCATGGACAGAGAAACCTGGCGGGCTACAGTCCCTGGGGTCACAAAGAGTTGGACACGATTGAGCAACTAACACACAAGGCTGAATAATATTCCATTGTAAGTATACACATGTTGCTTATTCATTCATCTGTTGATGAACATGGGGACTTTTTCTACCTTTCCTCTTTTGCAAATGATGCAGCTATGAATATTCATGTGCACATATCTGTTTGAGTCTCTGTTTTCAGTTCTTTTGGATGTATATACTATTGCTGGGTATGGACATCCAAAAGAATGAAAAAACTCTAATTGCTGGGTCTGTAAGGTAGTTCTGTGATTCAGTTTTTGAGGAACCATCACACTTTTTAACAGTAGCTGCACATTTCACGTTCCCACCAGCAATGCATAAGTGTTCCAGTTTCTCCACATCCTCACCAACAATTGTTAGTTTTTTTCTTTTGATAAGAGTCATCCTACTGGGTATGAAGTGATATCTTGTTATTTATTTATTTATTTGCCCCACCAGCCTGTGGGATCTTAGTTCCCTGACCTGGGATCCAACCCATGGCCCCTGGAAGTGTGGGGTCTTAACCACCGGACTGCCAGGAAAGTCCCTCAATATGGTTCATGTTTGCATTTCCCTAATGATTAGTGATGTCAAGCATCTTTTTGTGTGCTTATTGGCCATTTATGTATTTTCTTTGGAGAAGTATTCATTGAAGGCCTTTTTCTCAGTCATATTTAACACATACATATATTTTACAAGCTTCCCAGATGGTGCAGTGGTAAAGAATACACCTGCAGTGCAAGAGTTGCACGTTTGCGGTGCAGGAGACTTGAGTTTGATCACTTGTTCGGGAAGATCCCTTAGAGTAGGAAATGGCAACCCACTCCAGTATTCTTGCCTGGAGAATCCCATGGACAGAGGAGCCTGGCAGGCTACAGTCCTTGGGGTTGCAAGGAGTTGGACAGGCTGAGCCACTGAGCATGCACATAATTTTATAGATTATGTGAATGTGTTTAATACTTCAAGATCTATGTCAGTTTTTTGGTTTTAAAAGCCATAATCATATCCCACATACAAATATCTGGTCAATCTTTAGCCCCTTGCTATACTCTAATGGATATTTTGGTTAGTTCCAGTTCTTACCCATTATAAACAGTTTGTATAATAGTAAACAAGTTTGAATATACACACACATCTATTTATCTGTCTATATCTACATAGGTGCCAAGGTTTCTGCCAAGGTTTCTCTTAGCTACAATCTTGCAAGTTGCTAGTTGAAGGCATGGGGATATTTAAAATTTTTATACACATAAGTTAAAATTATCCCCAGCACAGTCCCAACTGCCATGGGCCCCTGGTCATCTTTGTCATCTGTGGCAAAGACAATTTTTTCTACTGGGTACTGAGGGCAGGTGGCTGCCTGAACCTGGAGCCCAGATAAGACATCCCTGGGGCACTTCCCTGGTGGTCCAGTGGTTAAGACTCCGTGCTTCCAATGCAGGGGGTGCTGGTTTGATCCCTGGTCAGGGAACTAGACCCCACATGCTGCAACTTAGAGCCAGTGTAGGCCCCCCCCCCCAAAAAAAGAGACATCCCCTGAAGCTCTCTCTCAGCCTGCTGGTCCACCACATTTTGAAATTATTCCCCCCAGCCCCTGTCACTCCCACAAGCCTAAGAACAGGCCTTGATATCCCTCTTGCAAAAAACAAAAAAAAACCCCTCTGCTGTATCAAGCCTCTTTCCAAGGGAGTCTGCCTTGTAGAGGTGGCACTGCCCCAAGAGGAAATTTCCTTTACCTTCCTGAAACCTCTAGCTGACAACAGCCCCCTCCTCTTTTGCCAAGGAGATGGGAGAGCATAGTCAGAATGAATAGATGCCCTTTACCCTCTGTCCTCCCAAGTTTACTAGTGCCTGAGCTTTCTGGGGTGTATGTGTGATGTGTATGCTCAGTCGTGTCTGCGACCCCATGGACTGTAGCCTGCCAGGCTCCCCTGTCCATGGGATTCTTTAGGCAAGAACCTTGGAGTGGGTTGCCATTACCTTCTCCAGGGGATCTCCCCAACCCAGAGATTGAACCCAAGTCTCTTGCATCTCCGGATTCTTTACCACTGCACCACCTGGGATAACCCTTTTAAATTTGATGGGAAATTATGCCATTTGTTAAATCTGTAAAATACATTATGCATATTGTGTGTAAAATATATATGATATATGCATATTAATTTTCACATGTTATACATAATACATATATTTTTGCCTCTGCCAAACCTCACCTTGAACAAACTTGCTTCTCCTCCATCTTTCCCTCTCAAGTAGTGGCCATCTTTTAGCCAGTGTACTAATATTGTAAGGAGAGACTTGCTGTAGGCTGAAATCTCCCATCTTAGGGTCAGGCTTTTTTTTTCTTTTTGGCTGCACAGTGCAGCATGTGGGATTTTTGTTCCCCAAACAGGGATTGAACTTGTGCCCCCTGCATTGGAAGCATGGAGTCTTAACCACAGGGCTGCCGGGGAAATCCCAAGTCAGACTTTTTTGATAGGAAAGAATAAACAAAGCTGAGAAGTGGGATGACTCATGGGGTGGTAGGGTAGTTTGTCAGGGCGGACAACTGGTTTCCAGGTTCATGGGTGGGTCAAAGTTCAATGACTCAGGAGGGTTGGGGGTTGGGGGGTTGGGAGAAGCCTGATGGAAGCTTGGTGAAGTTTTGTCCAGTCTGTTCAAGGGGAACAGACAGTTCAGCTACTCACTCACAAGACAGATATTGGGAATTCGGATAGCCTCTGTCTGGCCTTGTCCTAGGTAAACAGAGTCGTCCTTGGGTCTTACCTGAGTTGTGTGGGGAAGGGTATTTAATGGCAGGACAGAAAGGGTTGGAGAGGTGGTTCTTACCCATCACTGTTTTCTAGGACCACAGGGCTCAGGCATAAAGTTCAGTTGTTGGGAATTCTCTGGTTGTCCAGTGGTTAGGACTCAGCGCTTTCACTGCTGGGGCCCAGGTTCAATCCCTGGTTGGGGAACTAAGATCCTGCAAGCTGTGCCTTCCTCCCCTCCCCACCTCCAAAAATTCAATATTGTGAATATAAAAGATCCAGTGATCCTTCCTTGGTTTCTTTACCTTTTCCCATTGGCTGAGGGTCAACTGGCTCCCCTCCCACCCCAGTTGAATTCCCTAGCAAATCCTTTGGTGTTTCCTCTGATATGTATACCATACTAATGACTTAGAATGGTCTCTGCTGCTCCTGGCCTCTTCCAAGGCATTCTGGGCCCTGCCACTGCTGCTTACCAGCCCACTGCTTCTATTTCTGCCCTCTCCTGTTCTGTCCTGTGAGCAGCAGTCAATATGATCTTAAAAAAATAAAAATAGGAACAGAACACTCTTGGTGCCAGATTCTTCTGCTCAACTAGTCATGGGATATAAACCCACATGTCCCTTTGCCCTGGTCTTTTATTATTATTTATTTAGTTTTGGCTGCACTGGGTCTCTGTTGTTGCGGGTGCTTTTCTCTAGCTGGGGGCGAGTGGTGGGGTGGTGCGGGGGGGGGAGGGGTGGCTACTCTCAGTTACGTTGCATGGGCATCTCATTGCTGTGGCTTCTCTTGTTGTGGAGCATGGGCTTAGCTGCCCCGCAGCGTGTGGAATCTTCCTGGACCAGGGATCAAACCTGTGTCCTCTGCGTTGGCAGGAGGACTCTTAACCACTGGACGCAGGGAAGTCTATCCTTTGCTCTGGTCTTGACTCAGCTCCTGGTCCCTCTGCTCCTTCAGGTTTCCTCCCCAGACACTCCAGTCACCAAGCTCCAGCCACTCCCACACGGGCTTTCTTCCCCCTTGAGCCCCCTCCCAGAGCTAGTTCGTGCCCTGGCCAGTATTTTGAGACTCTCTCCCTCCAGGGCTTCCAAAGGCCAGGACGAGGTGGGAGTGGAGCCCCAGGAGCCCCTGCGCCCCAGGATGGATGCTTTTTAGGGTTTGGGATATTTGGGGGATAATATTGTATTATTCCTTGCTTCCTTCCTTCCCTCCTCCCTCCCATCCTTTTTTTTTTTGGTTATGCTTGACCAAGGATAGAACCCTGGCCTCCTGCACTAGGAGTGCAGGGTCTTAACCCCTGGACTACCAGGGACATCCCGTTCCTTTTTCTTTCTTTTTTCTCCCCCTTGCCAATTGGCTTGTGGGATCTTAGTTCACCAAGCAGGGATTGAACCTGGGCCCTTGGCAGTAAAAGTCTGGAGTCCTAGCCACTGGACTGCCAGGGCATTCCCCTCCTTGTTTTCAATTTATAAATTTGGACGACTGACTTGCAAAACTGTTCTGAAACTTGATTACCCACAATAGTCATGGGAGATAACTAGGCTTCCCCCGGCCAGCAAGGTCCACAGGCCCCTTTTCTAAATATGAGAGAGACAGGGCCTCCCTGGCCTTTTAGGAAACCTCCCTGAAGGCAGGTGGGCGGGCTTGCCTGTGCTTCATTCAGGGTGGTATGAAGTAGTGTCCAGGCTTGGGTGGAGTGGAATCCAGGCTTGGCCTGTTTCTCACGGCATCTCCCCTGTCCTCTAGCTATGCCTGCTCAGGACCCCACCTGTCACCAAGAGGGGAACATGGAGGAGGAAGCAGTAGCTGCAGAGCTGCCAACAGCCTGGTCAGAGGTAACTGGAAATCCCCCTCCATCCAACATGGCATCTCCCTTCCCTGAGGGTGGGTGGCCTGCAGCCTCCAACCCCACCGGGACTTGTCCCTACTCTTCCTCTAAGGTGGCGAAGGAGCTTCCCAGAGAATGCTGGCACTGCCTCAGTATTTATGAACTTTTCTCAGTATAGTCACTTCTGGGCTGTGACAGAAAATCAAGAAAATCTGAGACTACTTTGTCTCAGGAACTCTTGGGAACATCACTCATTTGTTTATCTAAATTTAAAAAAAAATAAAATTTGTCACCATTTATTTATTTAAAAAATAATTTTTATTGGAGTATAGTTGCTTTAACTCATTCATTTACCAAGTATTCTTCCAGGACCTTGGGGAGCTCAGGGCTGGGTGTACCTGACTGAGGGGACCCAGGCAGGATGAGTTCACAGACAAGCTGGAGAAGAGTTCAACTGTGTGTTGAAGAATGAACATATCAATGGGGCTACATGGGGCTGCTGAGGTCAAGGTCACCTTTCTGTCTGAACTTCCCAAGCCTCAGTCGTCTGGCTCCATCTTCCTGATGCCCTGCCCTCCTGGGACACTGATGGAGATGAGCTTGTGATATTTCAGGACCCAGTGACCTTCCAGGAAGTGTTGGTGGACTTCTCCCAGGAGGAATGGGCCCAGCTGGCCCCCGCTCAAAAAATCCTGTACCAAGACATGATGCTGGAGAACTGCAGGAACCTGACTTCTGTGGGTGAGTGTGGTCGGCCACCTCTCTTCGTTAGTAGGTTTTGTTTGTTTTTGTTCTTCAGAGTGATCAGTGGTTTAATGATGGGGGAGTTTACACGTCTGAAGCAAGGTCCTGGAGTGACACCCCACCATATGTACACAATGGGCAGGATGTCATTCATAGGTTTTGTTTTTTTTTTTTAAATTATTTATTTTATTTTTTTGGCTGCACTGGGTCTTTGTTGCTATGTGGGTTTTCTCTGGTTTCAGTGAGCAGGGCCTACTCTTCATTGCAGTTCACAGGCTTCTCATTGTGGTGGTGTCTCTTGTTGCAAAGCACAGGCTCTACGGTGCAAGGATTCAGTCGTTGTAGTGCACAGGCTTAGTTGCCCCTCAGCATGTAGAATCTTCCTGGAGCAGGGATCAAACCCATGTCCCATGCATTGGCAGGTGGATTCTTATCCACTGTACCACCAGGGAAGTGCCATTCATAGGTTTTTGCTGCAAACCTTTCGCAAGCACCTGCTGTGTTGCAGGAACTATTCTTGCTCTTGGGAGGAGTATGTGGCCCTTCCTTAAGAAGTGATATTGTAGGGACTTCTCTGGCAGTCCAGTGATTAGGGATTGACACTTCCCCTCTGGAAGGGGAATAGGTTTGATCCCTGGTTGGGGAGCTAAGCTCCTGCAAGCTTTGCAGCATAGCTAAAAAAAAAAAAAAAAAAAAAAAGTGACTGTGTAGAATGGGGGTGAGCACTCTTTTTGTTAAGGGGCCAAGGAGTAAATATTTTCAGCTCAGTGGACCCTGGGTCCCTGTTGCTACTGCTGAATGCTGCCACTATGGTGTCGAAACCACCGCAGATGGCATGTAAACAAATAGGCAGGGCTGTGTTCCAATACCACTTGACTTACAGAAGCAGGTGGCTAATGTCTGGGCTGCAGGCACTAGCCCCTAGTCTCCTGTCTTCCTTTTGAGAGTGAAGATTTATTCATTATATCAACCTGATTTTCTTCATGATTGGAAGCTTTCATGCCCCTTATGTGTGTCTCTGAGCTTGGGTCTGAGGATCCCTGGAGGGCATGATGTGAGATAGTTTCGGGTCTTGGGTTATCATATTGGTCTTCCCAGGTGCATCAGTATTGAAGAATCCGCCTGCCAATGCAGGAGATGCAGGTTTGATCCCTGGTCTAGGAAGATCCCCGGAGAAGGAAATGGCAACCCGCTCCAGTATTCCTCCCTGGGAAATCCCATGGACAGAGAAGCCGGTTGGGCTACAATCCGTGGGGTCACAAAGAGTGGGACACGATTGAGCGACTAAACAACAACCATCATTGTGTTACTGCTCATGGGGCCACACATGCTAAAACTGTCGGCCCTACTCTGGGCAGAGTTCCCGTGTTGACCCTGCACACCCCCCACCTCATGTGTCTTTCCCCACGTGCCAGGGTATCATCTCTGCAAGCCCCGCCTGCTCACCCAGGGGGAGCTGAGAACCCGGAAGAGGAGATTTCTCCAAGACACCTGTGCAGGTGAGCCCTGGGGAAAAGGAGCCCCTTTACAGAGTTTCTCAAAGGTCATTTTTGTCTGAGAAATTGTGTCCAGCCACTTGGGGTGAATTTCCTTTTGAAACTTCTACTTTCCTTCTCCTTCCTTTCTCTCTTTTCTCTCCCACTTTTTTTTTTTAATTGAAGTATAGCTGATTTACAACGTTGGATACATTTCAGATGTACAGCAGAGGGATTCGGTCATGCATATATGTTGTTTTAGTCGCTAAATCATGGCCACCTCTTTGCGACACATGGACTTAGTCCACCAGCCATATGTGTATTAATATATATGTATATAGGGTGTTCCTCAGGGCTCAGTGGTAGAGTTCTATCCCTGAGTTGGGAAGATCCCCTGGAGAAGGGAATGGCTACCCACTCCAGTATTCTTGCCTGGACAGAGGAGCCAGGTGGGTTACATAGTCCATGGGGTCGCAAAGAGTTGGACATGACTTAGCGACTAAACAACAACATTTATGTATATAACTATATTCTTTTTTTTTGTTTGTTTGATTCTTTTCCATTGTAGGTTATTACAAGATTTGAACATAATCTTTGCTGTTTCTAGCACTACAACATGTATGTATATATCTGTATTCTTTTTTTGTTGTTGTGATTCTTTTCCATTGTAGGTTATTACAAGATTTGAACATAATCCTTGCTGTTTCTACCACTTTTGCTATAAGAATAAGCTCTGTCCTGCTTTCTCTTTTTTTTAATTCATTTTTATTGGAGTATGGTTGATTTACAATGCTGTGTTAGTTTTAGGTATTCAGGAATACCTAACTAGTTATGCATATACATATATCCATTCTTTCTTAAGTTCTTTTCCCATTACAGAGTACTGAGTACTGCTTCCTCTTTCCAGAACATTCCCAAGTGTGCTATTTGCCCATTTTCCCACTGTCCTCAAAGTTTGCTTGCCCTCTTTTAGACTATTAGCAGTTGTCTCATTCTTAACAAACTTGTTCCCTGGCCTGTCACTTGCCATTTTCACCCCTTGTTTGTGTCCTTGTCAAATTCTATACCTTGCTGAAATCCTAAATCTGTCTTTAGCTGCTGGTGCATTCTTCCCTGTCACAGTGACTAAGAAGAGTCAGTATATGAAAGAAAAACTCCATGGGCCTCTGTTTGTTGTTTTGTTTTATCTAACCATTTATTTCTCCATGAACTTAAACATTTTTTATTCTGATAATTTCAGACCAGAATTCTCAGCTTAAAACCAAAGAGACCACGGCTGGGAGGAATAAAGTTTGGGAAAAACCATTTACTGGCAGGAAAGGGGTAAGGCTCATGAGGGTTAATTGCTGGTTCTCTGCAGGAGTAAATTGCCATGAGATAGAGAGTGTAACAACCCGGGGAGTCATGAGGGGCCAGTAGCCTTCACCTAAGATAAGTCATGTCTCAGGAGAGAGTCTTGGGGTGCCATGAATTTGGGTAATATCCTAAACTGATTTCAATAGCGATTCATAGATAGATCCCACAAATTGGCAGGTCCATAAATATAACTTAGAATTGAGTTTTTGTTTTACATAACTATCAGAAAAAAAAGTCTGTACATAAGAAGTCTTATGAATGCAGCCATGATGGAAGCTTATGGTAGAGCATTCCCTGTATTTACCTGGTGGCTCAGTCGGTAAAGAATCTGCCTGCAATGCAGGAGACCCAGGCTCAATACCTGGGCTGGGAACATGCCCTGGAGAAGGGGATGGCTCCCACTCCAGTATTCTTGCCTGGAGAATTCCATGGACAGAGGACCCTGGCGGGGCTACAGTCCATGGGGTCACAGAGTTGGACCCAACCGAGTGACCAAACACTTTGATTTCATTCTCTCTGCTCAATTTAACTCAGACAGGGCAGAAGCAGTGCACTTGCTCTGAAAATGGTAGCAATTTCTAAGGTAGGAATTTGCTTTCTTTACTCCACACATTTCCTATGGGGGAGAATTCCCTTGAGTGCAATGAAAGTGAGAAAGCCTTTAGTTACTGCCTATCTCTTCATCTCTTCATTGACAGGCCCCAGCTCAACCTAGAAGGAAGTCCCATGAACACAGTCTGTGTGGAAAAGTCATCAGAAGGAACCCTGGCCTGGCTACCAGGAGGAATTACACGGGCGCGGAGCGCGAGGAGCGTGAAGAGTGTGGGGAAGCATTTGGTTATCCCTCCTTCCTTTGGGTCCACGTGTCATCACATGCTGGTGAGAGAACCTCCAAATGTTCTCAGTGTGGGAAGGCTTTCAGTTGCAACTCCTCTCTCGGGCCGCACGCATGAATTCGTCCTGGAGAGGAACCGTGTAAATGTAGCTAGTGTGGATAGATCTTCAGCTCTACCTCGAGCCTCGCTGTAGCCAAGAGGATGCACACTCGGGAGAAGCTGTATGAATGCAGTGACTGTGGGAAGGCCTTTGTCAGGAGCAGTGACCGGACAGTGCATAGGAGAGTGCACACGGGGGAGAAACGCCGCCAGTGAAGTGACTGCGGCAAAACCTCTAGCAGAAAGTGCTTTCTGATGGCGCACATGAGAATCCATACTGGGGAGAAGCCCTGCCCAGTCAGCGCCTGCAGAAAATCCTTCCATAGGAGCTCTAAGGCGACTGCCCACAAGAGGCTACATGCAAGAGGGAAGATGTAGCAGTGTCGGAAGCTTTCCAGTCATCATTCATCACGTAGGAAACACGTGAGGATGCACACTGAAGACAGGTCTGGGAGTGGAAGCAGAGAAAGGCTCATCGGTCCCACAGGAGAGCAACTCTGTGAATAGCTTTGGCATGGGGGGAAGCCTGCTGGGGCTTAACTGCACAAGGAAGTTCAGAGTGGCAGGGAAAACGTATAAACGTGAAGAATGTGGGCTTGCTTTTATTAGGTCCTATCTTGAAGCTGGAAATCTAGCTCATTAATTTTCAGTCTGTGTTTTTGAATTTAAGCAGTTAAGGTCATAGATATCCTGCTAAATACCCCATTTGACTACATTACATGTGTGTGTGCTCAGTCATGAAGCCGTGTCTGACTCTTTGCCACCCTAGGACTGTAGCCCTCCAGGCTCCTCTGTTCATGGGATTTTCCAGGCAAAAATACTGGAGTGGATTGCTATTTCCTCCTCCAGGGGATCTTCCTGACCCAGGGATCAAACCTGCGTCTCCTGCATTGGCAGGTAAGAGTCTTTACAACTGAGCCACCAGTTGAACCCGCACATGGGCTTTAAGCTAAGGTTTTTAAAACTTTGGTTTAGTTCTAAGTATCATCTGACATATCTGTTAGACCTGTTTTAACTCACAGTGTCACTTTACTTTTTAAGCCTATCAAAATCCTACTTCACTTGAATTTCATCCAAACTCTCTCCTTCCCCCCAGTCCTCTAATACCCCTGTGTCTTCCGTGGTTTGGTGGGACACCTGGTGGTTCCTCAGGGATGTCGTTTCCTGTGTAACAAGTTGGTAAATCCGACCTTGTTACACTATAGGTTTTGTCCCTGATGGTCTTTGGCTGATTTGTGTTGGGACAATAATGTGTAGTCACGAATACTCTCTGCTAGAAATGAGAATACATTTAGATTCTCATCTTCTAAAATGTTCCTAAAATACCCTTCTAAAATGTCTTCTAAAATGTTTTCCTATCCATTGTTGATTTTTATTTATGGTGTCAGGTTTTGTTGTTCAGTCGCTAAGTCGAACATAATTTCTGTTCAAAGTTGGGAGATGAACTCCAGGAAATGGAATTTTGTGCTGATTGTTGAACCACAGTTTTTTAAACATCTCTGTTCATTTTATATCTGCTATTTCCAAGACCAAGAAAATAAATCTTTAAATGTATTTTTCATGCAGGCAGCTGTTTCTTTGAACCTCTCTCTGGAGAATGATGTTTAATTTTATAATTCTGTCTGAAAACTTACCTTGCATGTAAAATGCACCATTTTAAATGTACAGGTTGATGAAATTTGACCAGTGTGTAAAACCTCTATAATCAGCATCCGAATTAGGATATAAAACATTACCATCTTCCCAGAAAGAATAACATTGATTTTTCCCATCATTAACAAAGCTGTAAACTGTGGAAATGAAAATGCTTTTGTGTTCCATAATAAAAGCAACAATTTGATAGGGAAAAAAAAAATTGCCTGGTGGAAATTTCCAGTGGCTAGGACTCCATGCTTTACTGCAGGAGGTGCATGTTCTATCACTATTTGGGGGAACTTAAGATCCAGAAAGCTGCCTAGCAACAAAAAACAACAACAAAACCCCTCAATAAACAACATGACTTTAAGCCTGGCAGTTTAACCTGAGCAGACAGCCTAGAAGCTGACTGCCTCATCACGCATGCCCACATCACACGACGCTATAGGCCAGTGTCCTTCTCGGTGCCCTAATCAAGAACTTTGTACAGGACTCTAAACACCTTAAAGCAGTTGCGTTGGGGGTTAATTTGCAGAGCAGATTTACTGTTCTAAGTTAGGCCAGTCTGATGTATTTCTTTCTCAGCCCTCCAAAACAGTAGGGTTTTTAAAAATTGTATATTTAAATTTATTTATTTGACTGTGCCAAGTCTTCGTTGTGATCTGTGTGATCTAGTTCCCCAACCAGGGATCAAACCCAGGCTCCCTGCATTGGGAACACAGAGTGTTAACCCCTGGACCAACAGGGTAGTCCCCCCGCATACATACTAGTTTTAACTCTTTGTGTTTTGTGCATATTTCTAAACCTACACTTTAAGACAGGGGTTTGCAAGCTTTTTTGGTAAATGGGGAGATAATAAATATTTTTGATTTGGTGGGCCAGATGATCTCTGTTACAACTACTCAGCTCTGCCATGGCCACAGAAAATACATAAATAAACAGGTGTGGCTGTGCACATCAAAACTATACAAAAACAGAAGCCAGGCTGGCTTATCCTTAATTTAAGGCAGAGGTTGCATTAAGAAAGTGGAAAAAGGAGACTCGTGCTTTCGAAAAGCACTGCACCTTATTGGCTTATTTATTAAAAAAAAAAAAAAAAAAAAAAACACTCACAGAACTTTGAAGTGTGGACACTGGATCCTCAGTATGTAAGAAATTGGGAATTTCATGACGGTCCAGTGGTTAGGACTTGGTGCTCTCACTGCAGTGATTCTGCATTCAGTCCCTGGTTGGGGAACTAAGATCCCACAAGCTGAGAGTCCTGGCCAAAGTTAGAAATAATAAAAAAAAAGTTAATTTCGATCGACAAATGTGATCTTGAGGGAAAAGGGAAACTAGAAAATGCAGCTTCCAAAGTTCAGAGAACACACATTGCTGGTGGGAACTTAAAATGGTGTTGGTTGTAACTGAAAACCACTTGACCCCAAAGAGAAATCAAAAGCTGTCCAAAGACTTGCACACAAGTGTTCAAAACATATGTCATGATAGCCAAAAAGAGAAAACCCAAAATTTCCCTTTGGGGAGCTGGAGAATGGATAAATAAAATATAGTTAACTGTGCAATGAAATATTATTTGGCCATACAAATACATGAATTTTTTTTTTTTCCCTTTCAATTTTTTAAATGTGCCATGCAGCATGTGGGATCTTAGTTCCCCAACTGGGATAGAACTTCTGCAGTGGAAGCTTGGTATCTTAACCACTTGACCACCAGGGAAGTCACGGAAATGAATGAACCTTGCAAAACATGCTCAGTGAATGAAACCAGTGACAAAGGACCACAGACTGTATTTGCCCATTTATGTGACATATCCAGATTAGGCAGAGAGGGCATAGAAACAGAAATGAGGTCCACTTTTGCCTGGGCTGGTGGGGAGAACCCGATTAACTATGTAGGCATGAGGGATCTTACTGGGGTAATGGAAATGTTCTAAAACTGGTTCATGCTGATAGTTGCACAGTGTGATACGTTGACTATAAATCATTAGAGCTGTACATTTCAAATGTGTGAGTTTTATGGTATGTGAGTGACACCCCACTAAAGTTGTTTTAAAAGCTTCTTCCATTGTGCATTCATTTTGGTAAACATAGCTACTGTCTTCATCATGGCAGGATAGACCCATAATACTCAGTTGTGAAGTCATCCTTGTAATTGTGGCATTCCTTGGAGAGGACAGTCACTGTCTGTTTTCTCAAATGCTGGTATTCAATTGTTAATGAATCTTCTTTGGACTGAATGAATGATCTAAAGAGTGCAACACTCTTTAACTCATTTATTGGGGTTCAGTTGGGGGTATTTATCTTGGAGTGTCATCTTCTCTTTCAGGGTCTTCTTCCTTCTAACCCATAGTTTCCATGCTACACTTTTTAATTTGGTTCTTTTCCTTGTGTTATTTAGACGTCTTTTTGGACTTCTTGTGAGAAATGGCATGGTTTTCTTTCCTAGAATCTGAATACTTCACACTGTATTTCTGGAGAAGACCTAGAGGTATATGTGTCTTGCTGGTCCTCATAGAGAGTTCTCTTTGTTGAGTCTGTTCGTAGCAAATTTGATACACTCCTGTCTAATAACTGATGGGTAGATCGTTGGGGGGATTTCTATAGATAATCATATCTACATATACAGATAGATTTCATTTGCTCCTTTTAAATTCTTACCACTTTCTTATGCTCTTGTTGCCTATCTCTGGCAGGGGCTTTTGAATCCTATTGATTAGAAGGGGCCTTCTGCACCTCCTGATCTTAAAGGGCATTGTATTCCTATTGTATCAAAGTGTTGTCTGCTGTTAAATTTTGGTGGATGACTTTATCAGGATGAGAAAGTTGCCTTCTTCTCCTAGGGCATTAGTGTTCTTTCTTAAGAACAGGCATTGCATTTTTTTTTTTACAAAATCGAATGTTCTGCATCTCGTGAGATGATAGTATTTGTTCATTGATGTATTTCAAAACCCCTGGAACAAGGATAGAACTCATAGCAGGCACTGAATAAGTATTTGTTGAATGAATGAATGAATACAGGTAGCTTTTTTTTTTTTTAAACATGTCTGTGTGGTAAATGACTTGAATTGACTCTTCTACTGTGCTATTAACCTTGCATTCCTAGCTAACTCTGCCCTCTCATATCTACTACACAGCACTGCTCCCAGTTTGCTAGCTAGGATTTTTGCATCGTTGAGTGACACCAGATTGCAAATTTCCCTTTGTGATGCTGTTCTTTCGTTGTTGGGATATGCCAGCCTCATAAAGTTAGTTGGGGAAATTCCCTCAAAGTCCATGCCTTCACTCACCAATTATCAACTTTTTTTTTGGACAACTGTTTTATGTTTTCCCTCCTCATGTAAGTTCAGCTTTTTTTCTGGACAACTGTTTTATGTTTTCCCTCCTCATGTATGTCCGACTTGTTGCGACCCCATGGGCTGTATAGCCTGTCAAGCTCCTCTGTCCGTGGGATTTTCCAGGCAAGAATCTGGAGTGGGTGGCCATTCCCTTCTCCAGGGGATCTGAGCCACCAGGGAAGCCCCCTTTCTTTTTTTAATGAGTGAGCCATTACAAACGTAAGACTTCGTTAGCATTCATCCCAAGACCCGGGATATTGTCAAAAGTAGAAAGATCTCCCCTTCCTCCAGGCTGACCGTTAGTCTGCCACAGTTTCATGGACGTTGGCCGGAGACACCAGATTTCTGGATCAGAGACTTAAGGGCTTTATTAACAGTGCAGGAGGCCACGGATTCTTCACATTCCTGTTGATTCTCCTTGACTCCCAAGTTGCACAAGGGTGATGTGAAATGACCCACGTGGCTGCTACACATGAAGTCAGTTTGTGTCACAGCTCAGGAACCCCAGGGTTTTCTAATGAGCTGTAAACAAATCTGCCCCATCTTTGCCTGGGAGGGAGACTTAACTTTCTGACACCGAACTGCAAACATACCTGCCCTCTGCTCCGAGGATGTCTACTCGATAAACATCCTCAAGGACACAGTCCAGAACAGAGCAGGACATGTGGAACTATGAGTTATCCCATGGAGAACTATCTCCCAATGGACATTTCCTCTGTAATCAAAATATAAATATACGTATGAAATTTAACATGGATAAAATGTTAGAGCACACAACCTCTAATCAAATTTCTCCCCACAAATATCCTTTCTTGAGGATTCAAAATATAATTTTTTAAGTTATTTTTTAAAAAAACCTTGGGAATTCCTTGGTGGTCCATTGTTTAGGGCTCTGCACTCTCTGCCAAGGGGCCTGCTGGGTTCAATCCCTGGTATGGGAACTAAGATTCCACAAGCTGCGAGATGCAGCTGGAAAAAAAAAAAAAAAGCAAAAAACTTACATAACAAGTCCTGGGAAAATAGACACTTAAATATAGCTTTGTGAAAATAGTGACTTGATTCAACCCAGAAGAATCAGGTAAGACAGTAAATGGATGCCCGCACAGAAAACTTTTCTTTTTTTTCCATGGAAGTTGTGAAAGCCCTCATGAGCACCCATCCTTCTATGTCACACATAAAGACAAATAGAGAAGGGTCGTGTTAGTGTAACGACTATGGATGGGCCTTCAGATGGGACCTTCGCTTATTATTTACAAGAGAACTCATTTTGAGAGAGGGGCTCTGTCAATGTTATGAATGTGGGTTTGACTTTATGCTACATTCTTTTTTTAAAAAATTACTGAAGTAAAGATGATTTACAGTGTTGTGTTAGTTTCAGGTGTTCAGCAAAGTGATTCAGTTATATATGCCTGTAAATATTGTTTCCAGATTCTTTTCCCTTCTAGACATAGCCCCCAGTGCTGCATTTTTTACATGGACCCCGAGCTCATTAGTTTCTTGGCTTTTCCTTGCGTAATATAAATACTCAAGGCCACATATATCACTCTAAATGTCCTCCAAGTTATTCAACAAGTTGTGATAGGTGATCTTATTACTTATTGTGGCTCAGTTCTAAATACTGTCTTATTTCCGTTTTGACGGCCCCTTACACATGGGTTATTCGGGAATATGTCTTCTAGATGCGGTGCCGGGGTTTCTCGGTCGCCTTGTTTTTCGTTTCCATTCTAGTTGTTTGTGGTTGGAGTCAGTGAGCTGTAGGATGTGGAATCTTCGGCATCTGTTGGGACTTTATGGGCCCAGCGCAGCACACATTGCCCTGTGTCCACTCTTCCCACTTCCTACTATCACAACCTGGGTTTTGCTCAACTTGTTAAATGTTAGTAAAACAAAAAACAGCAAACCCAGCTTGCTCTCTCCGTCTTTCTTTTTTCTTTTTTAAAAAATTATTTATCATTGGATGTGCTAGGTATTTGTTGCTGCAGACAGGCTTTCTGTAGCTGGGGTGAGCAGGGGCTACTTTCTCTTATGGGGCGCAGGCCTCTCATTGTGCTGGCTTCTCTTGTTGTGGAGCACGGGCTTCAGTTGTTGTGGTGCAGAGGCCCAATTGCTGCACAGCATATGGGATCTTCCTGGGCTAGGGATCGAACCCATGTCTCCTGCATTGGCAGGCAGATTTTCATCCACTGAGCCACCAGGAAAGTCCCTCCCCATCTTTCCTGAAGGAACGCCTCACAGCCCTGGCACATGGCAGAGAGGCAGAATCACTGGTGTGATTTCTAGGAAAGCTGTTGAAAAGGGGACAATCCCATGTTTGTTATCTTACTCTCTTTCTCCTTGGGCCTTCCTCCTTCTTTCTGCCTGGAAAGTAAATACAATGCCTGGGGTTGGAAGAAGGTGACCAGTAGGCAGAAGCCACAGGCAAAGATGGTGCTGCCAGAACACAAGGCTTCCTTGCTTCTCAGCAATTTCTCTGAGTGGCTGTACTGACAATGAACTGCTTATCTGTAGACTCATGGTACATGAGAAAAAGAAAGATTATCTTTTTTTTTTAAAGTCTCCACTGTAGTTTCATGATGGGGGAGCTATCAAGAGTTTTTTCTTTATTTCTCTTAGGACTTTAAAAATTTTTTTTATTTGACTGCATTGGGTTTTAGTTGCAGCACACAGGATCTTTGTTTCGTCATGTGGGGTCTTTTGTTAGGGCACACAGGCTTCTCTCTAGTTGTGGCTCACAAGCTTAATTGCTCCACAGCATGTGGGATCTTAGTTCCTGGACCAGGGATTGAACCCGCATTCCCCTGTGCTGCAACATGGAATCTTAAGCACTGGACTGTTACTTAGGTTGCTCTGCTCACTTGGGTTTATCACTCCCGTTGAGTACGGCGTCTGCTGGTGTGGTTGCCAGGAGAGCCCGCATCTTGGGTATCCACCTTATGGGCTTGGTTTGCTAGTGGCCTGATAGCTGCCCCGTGCAGAACCTCCCTCCGGGGTCGTGCTAAGACTGCTCCTGGCAGGGACTAAGCCTGGCAGGAGTGCTAGTATAAGCCCATCCCTGTAGGTCATGGGCTCTTCCACTGATGGCCACGGTTCAAGAACCCCCCACTGGTCTGGCCCAAACTTGGCTAGACTGTTCCTCTGTCTGGGACTGTCCTGACCCAGGCTTCCTCCACCCTTCTCTGTTCCTTCTGACTGAACTTGACCGCAGATAACAGAATATCAATGGGAGTCATTGATAAACTTGTCAAAGCTGTTTCTGTGACCTGCTGTCCACAAAAACCTGATTGAAATGGGTTCAGAAGAAACTAGGAGAAAAATTGGAGACAGCAAGGAGAAAGATTTTTTTAGGTCTATTTTGTTCAATATTATTATTAATAAAGCCATGCCAGTCTTCTGTCAGATAGTTCTCCCGCCTCATGTTAAGCCTTCGGTGTACTTTAGGAGGTGTCTCTTGTAAAAAGGATGTAGCTGGATCCCAACCCCCATGTCAGTCCACTCTGAAAGTATCTTTCAATCTGTAAACCCATCTAGTTTTTTATTGTGATTTCTAATACATTAGATTAACTTCTGCCACCTCATAGTTCTGATTTCTATTCAGATTTCTTTTAAAAAATGGCAACAGAGAAGATTTGATGAAAATATATAGGTACAGTTAAAAAACAAACAATAAACTTGTGATGCTTTAGTTGCTAAGTCATGTCTGACTCTTACGACTGACTGCATGGACTGCAGTCCTCCAGGCTCCTCTGTCCATAGGACTCTCCAGGCAAGAATACTGGAGTGGGTTGCCATCTCCTTCCCCAGGGTAATATTATGTATTCCCTGCCAAAAGAAGAAAAAAGAATGCAAGTAAACAACAGGTGAAATATAGATGTCTGTACCTGAGTTAATCACATTCTGGCAATGTCAGTATTCTTATCTCGATAATGAATTAGTTATGTAAGACACTGTCACTAGGAGATGCCGGACAGAGAGTCCATGGGACCTCAGTACTATTTTTGTAATTTCTTGTGACCCTTAAATTATTCAAAGTAAAACATGACTAAAAATTGAGAAAGGAACAACACTACCTAAATGAATAGCGTGTTAATACATTCCTACTTTTGCTCACTCATTTTTGAGATTTATTTAAGTCACATGAAAACTATAATTTGTATAATGCTACCTAAGAGTCTTTTGTATGAATGTACACAACTTATCCAGTCTACAGTGGATGGGCCTCTCTGGGTAGTTTGTAGCTTTTATCCTTTATTAAAGAAGTTGCCATAAACATTCTTGTACACCTCCCATGAACTCACTGGGTGTAGAATATTTATGTTCAGATTTCTTTTGTATTTTATGTAAAATGTATCTCATTGCTGATTACTAATGAGAATGGGCATCTTTTTATATTTATTGACTCTTGTGAGTTTCCCTTTGGAAATTACCTTTACATGTTTTTGTTAATTTCTGTCTGTATCTTTGTCATTTCTTTGTTATAGGAGTGTGATATTTCTGATGCCAGTTCTTTTTTCCTTGTCAGTGTCCCTCTTTATGGCGTCTCGATGAACAGTGATTCTGAACTTTAATCTGTTAGTTTATGTGTCTCATTCCCAAACTCCAGTTCTAAATATGTTCAACTTCATTGTCTTCTTCAGCTTTTGATGTTTGGTTTCACGTTTAAATCCTCAATCAACCTGAAATTGACTTTTGTTTGTGACAGAGTATGACAAGTTTATTGATAATGATTTCAGATTCCACAGTGCAACTAATCTTTAATAAATAAATGACCACTTGTTAATACTGGTACTGTATCAAAGAAGACTTTTCAATTATCTGAAGAGACTATAAAAATACTTCCCCATTTCCATCTGTGTATCTGTATGTAGCTGAATTTCTTCACCTACTTCAATCAAAACAACATACCACAGCAGAATGATTGTAAAAGCAAGTATGAGAATACAACCGTTCCTGTTAAGTAGACGTTAAAGAGATAATGCAAAAATGTAAAATAATGCCACTCTTTAAATTTTTTGTTTTGGAAAATATACTTAAAAAATAAAGTACTATTTATTTATGTTTACATGTAACGACTTATTTTTAACAGATGAGTGATAATGTTTTTTGAGTAATATTTTAAAAAACCCAGTTTTAACATTATTCTTGAAATTTGACATTGTTTAAGAAGATTTTAGCAGAGCCTTACAATCTTTTATAGAAATAAGAGAAACTTATTTCAAAAAAATAGGTAAAGAGATCAAAATAAGATTTTATGTCTAAGAATCAGTTGATAAATATTAAAATTCACAAATAAAATTAGAAGAATATTATATAAAAATACAAAATGCTTTTTTCTTCCTATCAATCTTTTAATCAGTCAATCATATTAGTTAAGGTAATGCTGGCTGTTGAAACAGATAAGTCCTGAAGTCCAACGTAGCATTAAAGATGTATTTTGTATATTCTTTATATGTGCTGAATGTAGAACTGACAAGATTTTGTGGTAGATTACATGAGTACTAATCTATACTAGTTCATGTTGAGGTTTAACAGAAAACAACAAAATTCTGTAAAGCAATTATCCTTCAATTAAAAAATTAATTAAAAAAGAAAAAAGAATAAAAGCTGGCTTCAAGGATTTTGGCTTGAGCAACTGCTCAATAATTGAACTGTCATTTACTGAAATGGGGTAAGACTGAGCAGGAACAGATGTTGGGAGAAAATCATGCTTAGTTTTGGGCATCTTAAAATTAACCTGACCATCACCCAGTAGTGGAGATGTCAAGCAGGCATCTCCTCAGGCACACTCCAAGAATTAAACAGTACCCCAAGTTAATCAACATAGAATTTAGAAAAACCTTTTATTTTGAAATAATTTTAAGACTCAGTGGTGTTAATGACATTTCATCCAGCTGCCGCTTGCTACAGTCACTACAAAGACATGCTATGACATGCTAGTTTCTTTGGAAGAAATGTCTTGAGAATTTAGAATTTATCATAGCATGAAATGTTTTTTTGACCAAAAGTGGAATCCCCTTTTGCCCCCTCTATCAACTTCTTTTTTTTCTCCACGCTGGATTGCTTGGGGGATCCTAGTTCCCCAGCCTAGTTCAATCATGAGATTGAACCCATGCCCTTAGCAGTGAAAGTGTAGAGTCTAACCACCAGACCACCAAGGAATTCCCTTAACAATCTTTTCTTTCTTTAAACTTTTTATTTTGTATTGGGGTATAGCCAATTAACAATGTTGTGATAGTTTCAGGTGATCAACTTCTTATTTTTAAATACTTTCAAACTTGCCATGAAGTTGAAAAAATATACTGGTAAGCACATGGAGAAACTGAAACTCTTGTACATTGCTGGTGGGAATATGAAATGATGGAACTGCTGTGGAAATCAGTCTGGAAGTTCCTCAAATAATGAAATAATTATTATGTTCCACTCTGGGTATAAATCCAAAAGAACTGGGAAAGAAAAGTGAAAGTGAAGTCGCTCAGTCATGTCCGACTATTTGCAATCTCATGGACTGTAGCCTACTAGGCTCCTCCATCCATGGAATTTTCTGTTCTGGGTATAAATCCAAAAGAACTGGGAGCAGGGACTCAAATACTTGCACAACAATATTCAGAGCAGCATTATTCACAGTAGCCCACTAATGCCAAACTCAAAAATTTATAAATTCAGGGTTTTTTTTTTTTGGGGGGGGGTTTATTTTATCTTTCCTTACATAAGTTCTTTACACACAAAAAATTTTTTTTAATTAAAATTTTTTTTTTAAAAACCTTGCTGCGCAGCCTGCATGATCTTAGTTCTCTGACCAGGGATCAACCTGTGCTCCCTGCAATGGAAGAACAGAGTGTTAACCACTGGACCGCCAGGGAACTCCTAATTATTTTTTTAATTTTTATTTTATATTGGATTATAGTTGATCAATATTGTGTTAGTTTCAGGTGCACAGCGAAGTGATTCAGTTATACATACATAAATTCATTGCTTTAAACATAGCCCAAACAAGGAGATGGAGAGTTTCAGTCATTTAGAGCATAGCTGCTTAGTATACCCCAGAAATAAAGTCTAAAATCTGCTCACCATGAGAAGATAAATCCTGGGGCTATAAAGACCCCAAAGTGCTGTTGCCCTTCACAGCTTTCTGACCCAGAGACTCCCCATGAGGCTTCTGAACATCACCTAGACACATAAACCTCCTCTGCAACTGCCTTTTCCTCCTGCTCCCCCCTTCAGAGTAGTAATCCTGATGCTATAACTTTGGTATTTCCTGGTACTTTGCTTAGATGCAAACCTGTCAACTATGGGCTCAGTCTGTCCAACTCTTTGTGATCCCATGGACTGTAGCCCACCAGGCTCCTCTGTTCATGGGGGTTCTCCAGGCAAGAATACTGGGGTGGCTTGCCATGCCCTCCTCCAGGGGATCTTCCCAACCCAGGGATCAAACCCAGATCTCCCACATTGCAGGTGGATTCTTTACCATCTGAGCCAATCTATCCTTCTCCAGGGGAACTTTCCAATGCAGGAATCGAACCAGGGTCTCCTGCATTGCAGGCAGATTCTTTACCAGCTGAGTTACCAGGAAGGCTAAGAAACTTGTCTAAGTTCTACCCAAATAAGGTGTCTGTACTGCCACCTCATGGTCATATATTTTTCCTTAATAAGTCCAGAAATCACTTGAATACTCTACTTACGTGTATGGCTTCCCAGCTTCCCCAACACATATTTAGATCATTGACCCATCTGGAGTTTTATTTTCGTGAGTGGTGTGAGGTACATGTGTAATTTTATCTTTTCCCAGATGGCTAACTAGTTAGTTGTCTTTGCACTTTTCATTAAAACTCCATGTTTGTCTCAGTGATCTGAAATACCACCTTTACAAAATAAAATTCCATATGTTCTTGGGCCTATTTTGAGAGATTCTTCCTTATTCCATTTGATTCCTATTTATGTGACAATACTACAGTTTTATAGTGGCTTTGTGCTATGTTTTAACATCAGTAGGGCATCATCCCTTATTTTTCAGTGCTTTCTTGGGTATCATCAGATGTTTGTTCTTCCATATAAACTTTAGCATCAATTTGCCTAATAAAAAAAGTTTGTTGGCACTCATATTAGGATTATGTTATGAAAGTGAAAGTCACTCGGTTGTGTCCGACTCTTTGCGACCCTATGGACTATAGTCCATGGAGTTCTCCAGGCCAGAATACTGGAGTGGGTAGCCTTTCCCTTCTCCAGGGGATCTTCCCAACCCAGGGATCGAACCCAGGGATCGAACCCAGGTCTCCCGCACTGCAGGCAGATTCTTTACCAGCTGAGCCACAAGGGCCGGAGAAGGCAATGGCAACCCACTCCAGTACTCTCGCCTGGAAAATCCCATGGACGGAGGAGCCTGGTGGGCTGCAGTCCACGGGGTCACTAAGAGTCAGACACGACTGAGCAACTTCACTTTCACTTTTCACTTTCATGCATTGGAGAAGGAAATGACAACCCACTCCAGTGTTCTCGCCTGGAGAATCCCAGAGATGGGGGAACCTGGTGAGCTGCCGTCAATGGGGTCGAGAGGAGTCGGACATGACTGAAGCAACTTAGCAGCGGCAGCAGCAGCACAGTACATCATGACTACATCAGTAGTCACGTACATATGTGAGAGCTGGACCATAAAGAAGGCTGAATGCCAAAGAATTAATAGTTTTGAATTGTGGTGCTGCAGAAGACTCTTGGGAGTCCCTTGGACTGCAAGGAGATCAAACCAGCCAATCCTTAAGAAAATCAACCCTGAATATTCATTGGAAAGACTGATGCTAAAGCTGAATCTCCAATACTTTGGCCACCTGATGCAAAGAGTTGACTCACTAGAAAAAGAACCTGATCCTGGGAAAGATTGAAGGCAAAAGGAGAAGAGGGTGGCAGATAATGAGATGGTTAGATAGCATCACCAACTCAATGGGCATGAATTTGAGCAAACCCTGGGAGACAGTGGAGAACAGAGGAGCCTGGCATGCTGCAGTCCATGGGGTCAGAGAGTTGGACATGGCTTAGTGACTAAACAGTACAGTACAGGAAACACAGTCATGTAGACTGAATGCATGATTGCCCCACTGTGGACATTACAGTACTGACGATGGCAACAGGTGTGACTGTTCACCAGCTTTGCCTGGGTCATGAAGGATTCATGTTGGTCTTTTCTAACCCATTCTATTCTGGACCTGGCTGTCTCCATCAGCCTCCAGTGGGGCCATCCGTTGAGTTTAACCCATTGGCTTTATCCCTTAGGCTTTTGGGGATCCTACAGTCAATGCAGATCTGGTCCTTTCTCTACTCTTCACCTAGAGCTGCCACTCTCACAGGCAGCTGTCTTCCTCCTGACTGCTCAGTCACTTGTCACATAAAGAATGGCTTGTGATTCCTGGGGGATTGGGACATTCCTGTTTTTGAGAGGCTGAGGCAGCTGAACTTGTGAGCCTACTAACTTCCCTATTCAGGAAACCTGCATGTGGGTATTTTAAAATTCCATCTTCTGTTAGATGTTTTATTCAGGTGTTTTTTGTTTTGTTTTTCCTTTCTGTGAAATGCTGTCTGAGCGAGTTGCTTTATTCATTTTTTAACTCAATACATCTCTCAGTTCAGAGTCTGGTTTTAGTAGCAATTTTAAAATCTAGCCCTTTAAAAATCTGACTTTTTATTGGTTAGTTGGTTTAAAATGTCTGTTCTAAATACATGCCTCAGATATATAAATTAGTGAAACCTCAAGCACATAAGAGCCTTCTATATTGGATGGGTATTTTGTTGACCTGGGGCTCTACGAGAGGCACTGTCAGCCAAGCCTATTTAGAATTTCTTTTTCCCTGGAAATGGTACTTTAAGAGATGCCTATAAATAGTATATAAAATCTCCTTCCATAATTTTTTACTATGATAAAATATATATCACATATTATTTACTCTCCACCATTTAAACTGTGTAGTTCAGGACTTTCCTGGTGGATCAGTGGTTAAGAATCTGTTTGTCAATGCAGGGGACATGGGTTCAATCTCTGGTCCAGGAAAATTCCACATGCCTCAGGACAACTTAAGCCTGTACATCATAGCTACTGAAGCCTGACTGCCCTAGAGCCCATGCTCCACAACAAGAGAAGCCACTGCAATGAGAGAAGCGCATGAACAGCAACTGGAGAGTAGTCCCTCTCCCCACAACTAGAGAAAGCCTGCATGTACCAACTGAAGACCCAGCATAGCTAAATATAAAAACAAACCTTAAAAGAAAAAATGAAGGAGAAGGAAATGGCAACCCACTCCAGTATTCTTGCCTGGAAAAATCCATGGACAGAGGAGTCTGGTGGGCTGAAGTCCATGGGATTACATGACTGATCATGTGTGCACGAGGGTGGAGGGAGATGGGTTGGTAGCAATAAACTGGTAGAACTAAAAAAAAAAAAAAAAATGAAGTGTGTAGTTCAGTAGCATTAAGTATATTCTTATTGTTATGAACCATCACACCACCTACCTCCGGAAATTTTTTACCATCTCAAATTGATATTTGGTACTTAAACACTAACTCTCCAATGCCCTTTTCCCTAGTCTTGACATCTATTCTACTTTCTGTCTCTGCCTATGAAATAGACTCCTCCAGTTAACTTATGTAAGCTGAATAATACAGCTTATAGCTTTTATTTATTTATTTTGTATCTGGCTTATTTCACATAGCTGAATGTTTTCAGGGTTCATCTACTATATTTTGGCAGGTGTGTTTTTCATAGGCATATTGAGAAAAAGCAGAAGATTGGAAATTTTGATATACACAAAAAGTCTCTAGTTTGGATATCAAGATGTAGCAATAGCAACTATTGCACCAGAGCACTTTTTGTCTCTACATGGACAAATTTTACATCCCCTGGAGGACTGTGTGTCATATCAAGCAATAAGATCCAGTTGTTATTATATCAAGGTACTTTCAACAGTCCTGTGAAGGATCTCAGTTGTCTGTTAGTCAGAAATCACTGGGTGTGAATTCTCTAGCGGTCTGTTGGTTAGGACTCTGCACCTTCACTAATAAGGGCCCAGGTTCAATCCCTGTTAGGGAACTAAGATCCTAAAAGCCATGTGGCATGACCCTCCCCCCCACCCCCAAAGAAAAGAAAGATCACTGGTGCCTTTACTCTTTGCTGAGCAAGGCTCTATGTCATTGGTAACCAGGTGAAACATACTACTGCCCACAATATGCAAAAACTCTCCAAACGGAAACAGAAGCAGACCCTACTGTCAGTCTGTGTAAACTTCAAAGCATTTCTACAGATGGAGTTAATTATATACAAAATTCTGTTTCTTCAAAATATAAAAAGTTGAGATGTGCATTAAGAGCCACTTAGTAAAATGTATAAAGCAATGCTTGACAGAAATACAAGGAGATAATGTATATATATAATATAATGTTTCTTCAAACAGGAGAGAAAAATTAGGTAGGATACAATGTGAAAATGATGAGCAAACTGCCTAGTATATGTATGCAGTATACTGTGTCAAGTAACCATTAGAAATTAGAAAGTGTTTGTCTGCAGGTAATGGTGTGGGAAAGGACTAAAATGTGCAAGGGTCTTTTGCGGAAGATTAATATGTTCTATATCTTGTGTAGGCTGGTGATTATGTAAGTATACTCAATTTTCAAAAGTCATTTGCAGAATACTTAAATGTGTACTTCACTGAACACTAATAGTATCTCAATGCAAAAAAAAAAAAAAAAAAAAAAAAGTAAATATCCTGTGCAGTCACCATGAAACTAAACTCTTCTGTGGACCTGTTGGGCACAAGGTTTCATAATTTGAGGACTGTGGTACTAAGGACAATCTCTACTAGGCAGTAGATAGTGGTTTTATCTATGGTGCTTACAGTGGTTTTTATCTATGACCCTATGAAACTTCAGGGTAACAAAGAAATATTAGAAAAGAGAAAACACATAGTGCCTCCCACAGCATGCAAAATCTTTCCATAAGAAAGCAGATCCTAATGTCGGATAACATACACTATTCCATGATTTCAGCTTTCAGGCTTCTCATCCTGAGGAGGGTGAATTTGTTTCAGGCATAATGACCAGTGGAACTTTCCAAGATACCATTTTGGGGATTACTGGTTAGGCTGAAAGGGTAAGACTAGAGATCTCTTCAAGAAAACTGGAAACATCAAAGGAACATTTCGCCCAAAGATGGGGCACAATAAAGGACAGAAACGGTAAAGACCTAATAGAAGCAGAAGAGATCAAGAAGAGATGGAAAGAACACACAAAAGAACTGTACAAAAAAGGTCTTAATGACCTGGATAACCACCACGGTGTAGTCTTTCACTCAGAGCTGGACATTCTGGAATGTGAAGTCAAATGGGCCTTAGGAAGCACTGCTGCCAATAAAGCTAGTGGAGATGATGGAATTCCAGCAGGGTTATTTAAAATCCTAAAAGATGATGGTATTAAAGTGTTGCACTCAATATGTTAGCAAATTTGGAAATCCAAACAGTGGTCACAGGACTGGAAAAGATCAACCCTCGTCCAAATTCCCAAGAAGGGCAGTACTAACGAATGTTCAAACCACTGGACAATTGCACTTATCTCCCATGGTAGTAAGGTTATGCTGAAAATCCTCCAAGCTAGGCTTCCGGATTATGTGAGCCGAGAACTTCCAGATATTCAAGCTGGGTTTAGAAAAGGCAGATGAACCAGAGATCAAATTGCCAACATTTGGTGGATTGTAGAGGAAGCAAGGGAATTCCAGAAAATATCTACCTTTGTTTCATTGACTATGTTAAGGCCTTTGACTGTATGGGTCAAAACAAACTGTGGAAAACTCTTAAAAAGAGACGGGAATCTTACCTGTCTCCTAAGAAATCTATATGTAGATCAAGAAGCAGCAGCTAGAACCCATATGGAACAACTGACTGATTCAGGATGGAGAAGGAGTACGACAAGGCTGTTTATTGTCACTCTGTTTATTTAACTTATACCCAGAGAACATCATGGGAAATGATGAGCTGAATGAGTTACAAGCTGGAATCAAGACTGCTGACAGAAATGTCAACAACCTCAGATATGCAGATGATACCACTCTAATGGCAGAATGCGAAGAGGAACTAAGAGTCTCTTGATGAGGGTGAAGGAGGAGTGAAATGGCCAGCTTAAAATTCAATATTAAAAAAAAAAAAAGGTCATGGCATCTGTTCCCATAACTTCATGGCAAATATAAGGGGAAACAGAAGAGGCTTCCCAGGTTGTACAACTGGTAAAAAAACCTGTCTGCCAATGCAGGAGACATAAGAGACACAAGTTAAATCCCTGGGAAGATTCCCTGGAGAAGGGAATGGCAACCAAATCCAGTATTCTTGCCTGGAGAATCCCATGGACAGAGGAGCCTGGTGGGCTACAGTCACAAGGAGTTGGACATGACTGAAGCAACTTAGCAGCATGCAGAAGGGGAAAAGGTAGAAATAGTGACAAATTTCCTCTTCTTGACTATAAAATCCCTGCAGATGGTGACTGTAGCTGTGAAATTAGAAGACAGTTGCTTCTTGGCAGGAAAGCTGTGACAAAGCTAGACAGTGTGTTAAAAACCAAAGACATCACTTTGCTAACAAAGGTCTGCATAGTCAAGGCTGTGGTCTTTCTAGTAGTTGTGTACGGATGTGAGAGCCAGACAGTAAAGAAAGCAGAGCACTGAAGAATTGATGCTTTCGAACTATGGTGCTGGAGAAGACTCTTGAGAGTTCCTTGAAAAGCAAGGAGATTAAACCAGTCTATCTTAAAGGAAATCAACCCTGAATACATCTTCAAAGGACTGATGCTGAAGTACCAGTACTTTGGCTACCTGATGTGAACAGCTGACTCACTGGACAAGACCCTGATGCTGGGAAAGACTGAAGGCAGGAGGAGAAGGGGATGACAAAGAATGAGATGGTTGGATGGCATCACCGATTCAATGGACATGAACCTGGGTGAACTCCAGGAGATGGTGAGGGAAGCCTGGTGTGCTGCAGTCCATGGGGTCTCAAAGAATTGAACATGACTTGGCAACTGAACAACAATAAATTAGGCTGGTGTTATAATTTTGGTTTATTAAAGATTGTGGTCTATTTTAAACCAAAAAAAGTTGACCTTACACCATGTAAAACTGAAATACACCAAATACATGAACATGAAGGAAATCTAAGGAACAGATTAATAGAAGTAAGAACAGAAGAAAAACTGAGTATTTTGAAATGCATGAATTGTATAGTACAAAATTATATTTCAATAAAGCTGTTTTCTCAAAGCAAAAAATTGTGACAGTACCCACATCACTGAGTAGTTATGTTTTAAAACTTTAATGTATGAAGCACCTAAAACACTAACATTCAAAAACATTAGCTACCATTATATTCTTACTAGTATTAAAACCTAAACTATTGTCATCAAAAGGAAATGTAATGAGACTTCCCCGGTCTACAGTAGTTAAGAATCCGCCTTGCAATGCAGGGGACATGGGTTTAATGCCTGGCGCAAGTACGCCCACCAGCAGCAATTACTGAAGCTTGCTCCCTCATTCTGGAGCCCCCGAGCTGCAACCATTGAGCCCCTGTGCCACAGCTAGAGAATCTGTGCACCTCAATGAAAGATCCTGCATGATGAAATGAAGATCCTGTGTGCCTCAACAAAGACCTGAGGCAGCCAAAATAATTTTACAAAGGAAATGCAGTGTTGATGTTAGTAAGTATATTACTGGCACTATCTAGGACTTGACTCAGGTATATACATAAGAATTTGTTGTTAATAAAGCAGCAATTGCAAATCAGTCAGTCAAGGAGTTCTTCAGTAAGTTGTACTATAATTTTTTTCATATTTCTGGAGGAAAGTAAATTTTATCTATGTCAGTCCACATAGCAAAAGACACTCCATGAAAATTATATATTCAAATGTTAAAAGCAGTACATTTTAGAAGAAATTTAGAAAATTTATATATAATCAAGAATTTGACTTTTTAAAGCAAAGTAGCAAATCCAGTAATTATTTTTAAAAACAGAATCCTTAGTTATATTAAAAAATTACAGCAAAATATGAAAAATTAACATAGTAGGATAACCATTAGGAAAATGTAAACACATTTGGTAATGTATGTGAACCTTCTGATAAAACATGCTAGTACATGAGGGTTTTAAAAAATTTTAACTCTCAAAGGCCATCCCCTGAAACCCACAACAAACAAGACTACCAGAGAAACTGTGGTACTGTTCCTGAGCAGGCAAAGAAAGTCTGGTATCAGTGCTATTTTAACATAGTAGGGGAAGTCCTAGCCTGTTTTGTTAGATATGAAAAACAGGCCCAGAAATACATATTTGAAAACTTTTTTTTTTTTCAAATTTACATATCTCTATTGAAAGATATTTCAATTTCTACACTTGAAATTCCAAAGGAACTCAGTGTTATTAGACTTTAGCATGGTAACTGTGTAAATAAAAAGCAGTAAGAGGAAACAAAGGCCTAACAACGGGATTGACTGAATGGACCACGACTTTGAAGATGAGCAGGCTCATCAGTATGGGGAGAATTCCTACAAAAGCTCTAGGAAACTGGGTGATGGAAAATCTTTTGACGAACATCCTGTGGGGTGAGCCTTCAACCCGCATTGCCCTTCCAGCCTCTAAACCCCACGGTAGACCTGGTCCCGCCTCCAGCCCCGACCCTTGGTGTGCGAGACATCGTCCGCCCAGAGTCCGGTCACAATCCGGGCTGTTTCTAGCCTCCACCTCTTTCCTTTGGTCCAATGCTGTCTCTACCTGCCTTTCTGGGCGGAGCCAAAGCCCTACCTGCATCCAGTCATGCGGGAACTACTTACAACTTGTGTGAATCCACTTAATATAGCTGACACCTCTTTTTCAAGGTGGGGAACAGAAATGATGCCAGATATTCCCATTGTCTGTGCCTCTCCCTCTAATTAGCTTTGTGGTGGTTAGTTGCATCCTGGCTAGGTGAGGCCCTCAGTGAACCCGAGTGTACCATGCTGGAAGGAGGGCGTCCAAGGACGAGTTCCTAGTAGGAGGCTTCAACGGGCCTCCTTTGGGCGGCCTGGCTGGCTCTTCTGGTAGCTACCCGACCAATGTAGGTATAATCAAGAGTATCTATTTTGATTCTTGGAACCATTTATTGAGACATAATTTGCCTACCATAAGATACACCTATTGAATTTATACAACTCAATGTTGTCTTCGTATTGATAAATTTACTGGTAACCATCACAATTTTATAATCTTTTCACTTCAAAAGCAGCTTCTGGCTGTCAAATCACCCACTTCATTTCTCTCAATATCTAAACAACCACATATATACTTTCTCTATATGTAGACTTGCACTTTCTAGATTTTTCATATAAATATTTTCACTTAAAATGTTTTTCAAGGTTCATCCATGTTGTAGCATACATGGCTCACATCATCTTGGCTTTGGAGAATTTCCATGTGAATATGCCACTTTGTCACTCACTGAATAACAAAATCTGAGACCATATTTATTTGATTTATCTTGCTCAGCACTTGACAACACTGTCACTAGGAGGCCAAGCAGAATAAGGTCAATCTGCAGCAGTGATCTCAACATTGCCCGCAAGGTCTCAGACTCAGGCAATTGTAAGAAATTCAGTGGGTAGGTTTTTAAAAAAATATTTATTTGACTGTATTGGATCTTAGTTGCAGCACATAGGATCTTTCATTGTGGTGTATGGACTCTAGTTGTGTGCAGGTTTAGTTATTCTGCAGCATGTGGGATCTTAGTTCCCAGACTAGGGATCAAACCCAAGTCTCCTGCATTACTTAACCCCTGGTCCAGAGGTTAAGGCGATGCTTAACCTCTGGACCACTGGAAAAATCTATAGGATACTCAGGTCTTATTTCAGACAATTAGGCTACATCTAAAGCCAATCTATAACCCTTAGTCATTGCAAATAATTAAAGGGGGCAACAGATGGGCTAGTCACAATGTACACACCTTAATTAAACTACAAAATGACATATTCCTCCATACATACAAATGTGTAACACAAAATTGCACATGCAATTCTTGTTCAGGATTTATTTTTAAGGTTGATCTGGATTATCATTATCATTACAATGGTTTGATTAAACCTCAATAAAGCATCATCAAGCAGCTGCAGACATGATAGCCAAACTCAACATAATCCAAGGCTGCTCAAGCACGAGAACTTTGTCAATGCTAAAACGAGTTTCTGCAGGTCTGTATCTACACCCAAGAACCACACTCAGGAACTGCCACTGATGGCATCAAGCACAGCAGATGATCAGGACCAGCTCTATTCACATGAGTTTTTCTGTTTTCACAGCAGATGTGTGGAATGACAAATACAGAAGCAGGTTACATCATCAGTGACAGCTGTTGTCTGACCGAGAAAAATACAGTTGTTTTGCCAGACCGTGGTGTTGGGTTTAGGGGTGAAAGAGAATATTATTCTCAATTTCTGCACAGCTTGAGATTAAAGATTCTCCCTCAGATGCTGGGGTTGTTCATCTAAAGTCATGAAAAAGGGGTGACTCACATTAGATGTAACCTTCTCTCGTGCCATGCCAGGATCAGCATAAGAATGACAGGATAATTTTACAAAATTTATAGACATACCATATCCTTCACCTTGGACAGCATGCAAAGAAAGTTAGTTGATCAGTCATGTCCTACTCTTTGTGACCCCATGGACTGTAGACCACCAGGCTCCTCTGTCTGTGAAATTCTCCAGGCAAGAATACTGGAGTGGGTAGCCATTCCCTTCTCCAGGGGATATTCCCAACTCAGGGATTGGACCCAGGTCTCCTGCATTGCAGGCAGATTCTCTACCGTCTGAGCTACCAGGGAAGTCCTCACTGTAAATGAGGTTAGTGAGCACTGTTACACATTTAAGCACTCACTGTCTTCATAATGTCAATCCAACAAGAGAATCCAGCAGGTTAGACAAGGATAAAGTGCGTATCCTGAAGGTCCACTTTAGACCCAGTTGCAAACTGAAAGTGCAGTCACTATACTGGCCTGGTCTAGCTATGAGAGGAAAGACAGACACACTGTGTGCAAGAATTTGTTCTTGTTGTTTAGTTCCTCAGTCGCGTCGGACTCTCCCCGAGGTCATAGCCAAATCACAAATGCTTAAAATAGATCTACAGAACCCCCAGAATTCTACACCTCTCAGCAACTCTTAAGATTTCAGACTCAGGATAGTATTTTCCAAATACTCCATATTCAGTTTCTCTTGACTGTGAAACACCTCATGTTTATTAAGAATGAGGAACAATCTAATGGAAAATGATGACTCCACAATTAACTTCTTTACATTCATAAAGGTTTTCTCCACAGTGAGATTATAAGTGAACATTATTTAGCAGAATTAGAATTTATGCAGGAAAAGTTACATTGGATATCTTCAATAAACAACCACGTAAATCTCTAAGAACAAGTTAAAATTACTTTCTTTTACCTAAAGGTATAAACTGTAAAAAAAATTATAAAAAAACTTACCCACATAACTTAAATCGTAGGATTTCTGTCTACTGCAAGATCTCCCATATTTAAAAAATATAAATTTCACTGAGGCAAGAGTGAACGGCTGTCCATGCCTCTTAATATTATCATATGGCTTCACTGTGAGTTTTATTTATTTGGCTGTGCTGGGTCTTATTTGTGGCACGTGAGAACTTTGTTGCCTCATGCCAGATCCTCTGCTGCTGCACATGGACTTACTAGTTGCACTGTGCAGGCTCAGTACTTGCAGTGTGCAGCCTTAGCTGCTCTGTGGCACGTGGGATCTTAGTTCCCCAAGCAGGGATTAAACTCGTGTCCACTGCATTGCAAGGCAGATTCTTAACCACTGGACCCCCAGGGAAATCCCCACTGTGATATCTTACATAACAGTTGTGAGACTTACGTCCTTCCCACACTCTTAACATTTGTAAAGCAGCCCCCAAGTGTTGACCTTTCATGTTGTTGGAAGTGAATCAGAAAGACAAAAAGCTTTCCTCTGTGCCTTACATTTATAGGGTTTCTCTCCAGTGTGAATAGCCTTCTGTGTGGTAATGGATGAAATGGTACATGTTTTTCCACATATATTACACTCGCAAGTCTTCTGCCCCGTATGAGCTCTAAAATACTTAAGACAATTCCCTGGCAGTCCAGTGGTGGTTACAGTTCCATGCTCTCACTCCCAAGGGCCCAAGTTTAATCCTTGGTTGGGGAACTAATACCCTACAAGCTGCATGGTACAGCCAAAATGAATAAATAACATTTCAAAAATGCTTAGAAAGGAAAAAAAAAAAAAAAAAAACAAACCAACAACAACCAAAACTTAAGAGTTGAAGCAGCAGCAAATGCCTCCCCTTATTCCAAACACTTATACAGTATCTCACTAGTGTGAATACATTTGTGAATGGCAAAGGGTGAAGAACTGGCAAATCTTTTCCCACATTTATTACATTCTAAAGGCATCTTTCCATTATGAATTCAAAAATATTTAGTAAGGGATTTCCCTGGTGGTCCAGTGGTTAAAACTCCGCCTTCCAATGCAGGGGACTTGGGTTCAATCACTGGGAACTAAGGTCCCACATGCTCTGGGGTGCAGGCAAAATTTTTAAAAAAATGTTTCATAAGATATGAGAAAGCAGGTTGGCCTTTTCCACATTTGTCACATTTCAATAGCCTCTCTTCAATGTCGTTTTATATGGTAAGAAAGGCTTGAGAAGTGAGAAAAGGTTTTTCCACATTCCTTACATTCATATGGTTTCTCTCCAGTGTGAGTTCGTTTGTGTATGATAAGATATGAAGAAGTGGTAAATGTTTTCCCACACACATTACACTCAAAAGGCTTCTCTCCAGTGTGAGTTCTAAAATGTATAGTAAGATATGAGGAATTAGCAAAGGCCTTCCCACATTTATCACATTTAATAGTCTTCTGTGCAGTATGAGACTGTAAATGTCTAATAAGGTGTGAAGAAGAAGCAAAGGCTTTCCCACATGTGTCACATTTAAAAGGCTTCTCACCAGTGTGAATTTTCGTATGTCGAGTAAGGCCTGAAGATCGAGTGAAGGTTTTTCCACATGTGTCACACTTAAAAGGCTTCTCTCCAGTGTGTGTTTTCATATGTTCAGTAAGGCCTGAGGATCGAGTGAAGGTTTTCCCACAAGTGTCACACTTAAAAGGCTTCTCTCCAGTGTGAGTTTTCATATGTTCAATAAGACCTGAAGATCGAGTGAAGGTTTTCCCACATTCCTTACATTTATAGGGTTGCTCTCCAGTGTGAGTTCCCATGTGAATGTTAAAGGGCAGAGAGTGTTTGAAGTCTTTCCCACATTCCTCACATTTGTAAGGTTTTATTACTGTGTGAATTTGGCTGTGAACACGAAGGTATGAAGATAATCTAAAGGCTTTCCCACAATCCCTGCATTTGTAGGGTTTTATTCCAGTGTGAATTCGACTGTGAACACGAAGGTATGAGGACAATCTAAAGGTTTTCCCACATTCCTTACATTTGTAGGGTTTTATTCCAGTGTGAATTCGACTATGAACAAGAAGGTATGAGGAAAATCTAAAGGCTTTCCCACATGTGTCACACTGAAAAGGCTTCTCTCCAGTGTGTGTTTTTATATGTTGTCTATGGCTTAGGGATGCAGTGGAGACTTTCCCAGAGTTCTCACATCTGTAGCATTTGTTAGCAGTGTGAGTTGGCACATGTGCACAAAGCCTTGTTGAGTGAACAGAAGTTTTTCCATATTCCTTCCATTTGTAGAGCTTTTCTTTATTGTGAGCTCTCACTTGTGTCCGAAGGTAAGACTGATTAACAAAGGCTCTCCCAATATCACTGTGTTCTAAGGCTTTTTCTTGTATGTTAGATTTCCAGGGTATAATATCTGGAGTCAGCATGACAGTTTTTCCACACTGATTAAACATGGAACATTTTTCTCCAGTAAAGGATTTGTTGTGCAGAGTAAGGAAGTTTTTCCCATACTGATTATCTTCATAAGGGTTCCCTCCATTTTGAGTACTCCTGTGTGTCCTAAGGCATGAGTGATCACTGAAGTCTTTCCCACATTGCTCACTGTCATAGAGTTCCTGTGCTTTATGGCCTCTTGCCTGTGGAGAAATGGAAGAATGATGATTCAAAGATTTCTCAGACTCATTAACTCCTCCTACCCATCTCAAAATAGAAACATTATTATAATGAGGATGAATGATTTATATCATCTCCATTACATTCATACTATGCTTGCCCTGTTGATTTATTTCAATTTAAATGATGAAATCCTTCTGTAAGAATGATGTGCCATATACTCTCATCCTAAAAGAGTTCTACAGGGGACTCCCTGGTGGTTCAATGGTTAAGAATCCACCTTCCTATGCAGAGGACATGTGTTCAATATTTGGTCATGGAACAAAGAACCCATATGCCATGGGGCAACTGAGTCTGTGTGCTGCAACTAGAGAGAAAGCCGACACACTGCAATGAAGACCCACAGCAGTCAAATAAATAAGCAATCAAAATAAAGTAGGGGATGGGTTCAAGATGGCAGAATAGAAGGATGTGCACTCTTCTCCTGTGACAGCACTGAAATTCCAACTAGCTGTTGAACAACCATCGACAGAAAGATGCTGGAACTGACCAAAAAAATATACCCCCTTCTCCCACAAAGGAGAAGTGGCAACAAGATGGTAGGAGGAGTGCTATCACAATAAAATCAAATCACATACCCACTGCATGGGTGTCCCATAAACTGGAAAACAATAATACCAAGTGAGTTCTCGCACTGTTGTGAAGTCTCTGAGCCCCATGCAAGGCTTCTCAGCTTCCAGATCCAGCAAAGGGAATCACCATGGAATCACCATGGAATCTGACTTTGAAAGCCAGTGGGATGTGACTGCAGGACTTCCACAGGATGGGTAGAAACAGAGACTCCACTCTTGGAAGTCACAAACAAAATCCTGCATGTATCAGGACCCAGGAGAAAGGAGCAGTGACCCCACAGGAGACTGAACCAAGCCTACCTGCTAGTGTTGGAGGGCTTCCATCAGAAGCGTGGACCACCAGGTGGCTCACCTGGAGGTGGGGCACTGGCAGCAGCAGTCCTGGGAGGTGTCCCTTGGTGTAAGCCCTCTTGGAGGTCATCATTACCTTACCACAGAGCCTGCAGACTCTAGGACTGGGCTGCCTCAGGCCACACAACTAACAGGAGGGAGCACAGCCCTACCCATCAGCTGACAATTGTATTAAAGTTTTACTGAACAAGGTCCTGCCCACCAGAGCAAGACCCAGTTTTTCCAACTGCCAGTGTCTCCCAATAGAAAGCTTACACAAGCCTCATAGCTTTATCCACCAGAGGGCAGACAGAAGCAGCAAGAAGAACAACAATTCCTCAGCTGTCAGAACAGAAACCACATCACAGTAAGTTAATCAAAATGAAAAGGCAAAGGATTATGTCTGAGATGAAGGGACAAGATAAAGCCCTAGGAAAACAACTACATGAAATAGCGCTATGCAACTTTCCAGAAAGAGAATTTAGAACAGTAATAGTGAAGATGGTCCAGGATCTCAGAAAAAGAATGGGGAAAACACAAGAAATGTTTACCAAAGACTTAGAAGAACTAAAGAACAAACAGAGATGAACAACAGACTAGAAGATATCATAGCAGAATAACTAGATAGGATAAGTGACCTGTAAGACAAAATGACAGAAATAACAGAATATAGGAGAAAAAAAAAAATGAAGACAGCCTAAGAGACTTCTGGGATAACATTAAATGCACCAAAATTCACATGATAGGGGTCCCAGAAGGAAGGATCTGAGAAAACATTTGAAGAGATAATAGCTGAAAACTTCCCTAATGTGGGAAAGGAAATAGTCAACCAAGTCCAGGAAGTGCAGAGAATCTCAGGCAGGATAAACCCATGGAGGGTTTACACTGACACATATTAATCAAATTGACAAAAAATTAAAGACAAATATATTAATAAAATATTAAAAGCAACAAGGGAAAAACATTGGTTTTATAAACAAATAATACACAAGGGAACTCCTGTAATGCTATCACCTGATTTCTCAAAAGAAATTCCATAAGCCAGAAAGGAATAGCATGATATATTAATACTTAAAGCAATGAAAGGAAAGAATGTACAACCAAGTATATTCTACCCAGCAAGACTCTCACTCAGATTTGACAAAGAAAAGTTTTAGACAAGCAAAAGTTAATGAGAATTCAGCACCACTAAACCAGCTTTACAACAAATGCTAAAGGAACTTCTCCAGGTAGGAAACACAAGCAAAGGAAAATACCTAAAAAAATAAACCTGAAACAATTAATAAAATGGAAATAGGATCATACATATCAATAATTACCTTAAATGTAAATTGATTAAATGCACCAACCAAAGCAGATTGGCTGGGTGGATGAAAACATGTACATATACGCACTTTCACTTACCACATCACTCTATTTAACCACCTAAATTGTATGTAATTCTTTTATATTGTTAGGTTAATCATGTGTCCATTATAGCTTGCAATTATAATTATCTTTTATTTTTTGTCTGGCTATTGGTTGTGAAAATTGATAAACATCCTTTACTATTGTGACTATGTAACTATTATTCATTTTAACACCACTGTATCATAATTGGTCAACAGAAAATAATAGAATTCTATACTACTAAAATTATCACTTAATAGAAAAACCTGTAACCACTTTTTAAAATCCAGATGACTTATCCATGAATTATCTTGCAATTTTTTTGAAAAATACAAATGCCCAGGTATTGCTTTTTTCTCCAAAGCTCCAGATGTGATTCTAATGAGTGGTCATGTTTAAAAATAACTGAACTATATGACGAGCTTTTACTTTTATATAATTTCACCTTTTCTTTTTCATATTCAGTGCTCCCATTTCACTTAGTTTATGTTTTCCAGTTTTTTTGTTGTTGTTCTTTCTCAAGCCTTTATGCAGTGTAGTAGAAAGACTTTTGTATACATACATATATGTAAATAGTATGTATAATATATATTTTAGAAAACTTACAAATTTTTGATTAGCTAAAACATTTATGACATTTTGGTTCTACATGTTTAAGTATAATACAATGCTAGATTTCTAATTTATATTCACTCAAAACTCTGGTATAGATCCATCTATTCTAGCATCTAGTATTACTGATAAAAGCCAAGAAAGCTTACTATTTTAGTTGTTTTTTTAAAAAAACTGAATGAGGCTTGAAATGTTTAATCCATATCTGAGAATATAAAGAAATACTATGTTGTTAAAAAAAATTAACACATGATACAATATTATTAATTAATTAAAGTACAGATTTTGTTCAAATTTCACAAAATTTTATGTTAGTGTTCATTATTTGTTATTCAAGATTCCACACTGTATTAAGTTGCATTGAGCAACTTCAGCTGCATGCAATAAGTTCTGATAAATTTTCTTTTCATTTTTATTGTTACTAATATTTTCTAATTTTCCTTCTTATGGCTTCTGAGCTACATCTGTCATTTAAAAGTGGACATTTAATTTCCAAATACATGGGGTTTCTAGAGTATCCTTGATATTAATTTCTCATTTAAATGCTTTCTTCTCTGCCATCACCTTCTGTGTTTTTTCAGTCTTTCAACTTCATTGAGGCTTTCAATGGCTAAGTTAAAGAGCTCTCTTGGTAAATGTCACATTGCACTTGAAAATATGAGGGTTATTTTCAGTTATCTCTTGATATTGATTTCTAACATAATTCCCTACAGTGACAAGAGAACAGACTTTATGATTTCAATACTCTTAGAGCATGAAATTTCTGCACCTTGTTTTATGTCCCTGGATATGTTCTAGTGTTTGCTGGTTTATAGTCTATGGGAACCTGAATAGAATTTGTATCCTGCAGTTGTGTGAAAATTGTATAAATCTTAATTATGTTGAATTGGTTCATAGTATGTGTGTGTGTGTAAGGTCTACTATACCCTTCTACTTTTCCTCTGTTCATTCTATTAATTTCTAAGAGTTGATGTTGAAACTCTACTAAAAACCTTAATTTTTATACCTAAAACAATAATTGTAGTATATATAGTGTATAAATGTAGTATATATATGTAACTTTTTTCTGTATTTTCTAAGTCTCCTATAAATGTGTTATCATACTTTCATAATTTAAAAAATAAAAAAAACAAAACAAAAGAAGAACAAAAAAATAAACCTGTTTCTTAAAAAAGAAAAAAAGGCTTCTATACAGCTTCAATGAATTGTTTTGAAAACTCCATGTCTAATTTATATAAGTGGGAGTGATTCCTTGTGGGAATTTTGAAGCAACAAGTATCAACCTAGGGATAGGATATCCCCAAGCTAGTCATAATCAGAATTTTTTGAGAGACATTGTTACCTCCAGGGTGAATGCTTTTGATCTCAAATATCTATCACTTGTGCTCATATTCTAAGGAAAATCCTAAAATTATCTACATGGAAAATAAGAAATATTTTTTTGAAATTTAGTGACCTTACCTTTTGTATCCCATTTGACATCTTTTTCCCAAAAATATTCTGCCGAATTCCTGAGTCTTTGGCTTTAAGTTGCATTCCCCACTCTAAAAGAGAATGACTAATTTAAGACTTTGCAAAAAGAACTGGATGTTAAAGGAAGTAAAAACAATAAGGCTCAGTTGTATGTTTTTCCAAATTAAGCATATCTTTTAAAAAGGCAAGACAGATTGGGGGAGTTTGATTATATCAAAAATTAAGTAGTAATATATGTATATGTAGTCAAAATTCAGCATTTGATTTAAAAGACAAGTCTTTGAAAATTAAACATGAAGGGAAGAGACAGAGTATTACCAGGGAATGTTCTGGACAAAGAGTATACATCAAAATGTTAAAACTAAAGAAGAAACAACAGGTTATTTTATGAGATCATTGGAAATTCTGATTATAAGTAAGTACATATGAGGGGCTTCCCAAGTGGTGCCAGTGGTAAAGAACCTGCCTGCCAATGCAGGAGACACAAGAGACATGGGTCCGATCCCTGGTCGGGAACATCCTCTGGAGGAGGGCACTCCAGTAATCTTGCCTGGAGAGTCCCATGGACAGAGGATCCTGGTGGACTACAATCCAAAGAGTCATAATGACTTGGACATGAGTGAAGCGACTTAGCACTCACATACAAGTACATATGAGAAGTTGAGGAAGGTACAGAGCATCCGAAACCAATGACCTCAGCCTTCTGAGAGAAAAGCACATCTTAACAAGTTGTCTCCTTATAAATAAAAAACATGCTGAAATTTTATTAACATGCAAAGTTCTTTACAATCACTCACCTTGGAGGATTCCTCTCTCTACAGTACTCAACTCTTCTTCTTCCAACCAAGAGATCAGAGTGGGTTTGAACACCTGATATCCTGTTCATGAGGAAAGATCTATGAATAGAAACAGCCCTCCAAACAAGACAAACCTTCCCATGAATAAGGTCCAGTATCTAGTCAGGTCATTAGAATGAATGTGGTATTAATAATATTCCAAAAGAGATATAAAGGTGAATAGTTCCTCTTTCTGTGTCTCAGAGAGACCATCTCTCTGGCCCCTGAAATAAAAGTTCAGACCTACATGTACATTTACAAAGCACTAAGACTTTTATTAAAGTGGAAAATGAAATAAGTGCAAAAAGAAATGTTCATTCTCATGGAGAAGCCACTAAACTGCTGCTGCTAAGTTGCTTCAGTCATGTCTGACTCTGTGAGACCCCACAGATGGCAGCCCACCCAGATCCTCCGTCCATGGGATTTTCCAGGCAAGAGTACTGGAGTGGGGTGCCACTGCCTTCTCTGGCTATTAACAGGCACCTAAATTTTGGTGTCTATGAGAATCATGTCCAGTGCTTGTTAAAACACAGATGACTGGGCCCAAATTCCAGTGTTTCATTCACTATGCCTTAGGTGAACAATTGAGTAATGCTGTTACTATCTATTTCTGCTTTATTGACTATGCCAAAGCCTTTGACTGTGTGGATCACAATAAACTGTGGAAAATTCTGAAAGAGATGGGAATACCAGACTACCTGACCTGCCTCTTGAGAAACCTGTATGCAGGTCAGGAAGCAACAGTTAGAACTGGACATGGAACAACAGACTGGTTCCAAATAGGAAAAGGAGTACCTCAAGGCTGTATATTGTCACCTTGCTTATTTAACTTTTATGCAGGGTACATCAAGAGAAATGCTGGGCTGGAGGAAGCACAAGCTGGAATCCAGATGGCTGGGAGAAGTATCAATCACCTCAGATATGCAGATGACACCACTCTTATGGCAGAAAGTGAAGAAGAACTAAAGAGCCTCTTGAGGAAAGTCAAAGAGGAGAGTGAAAAAGTTGGCTTAAAGCTCAACGTTCAGAAAACTAAGATCATGGCATCCGTCCTATCACTTCACGGCAAATAGATGGGGGAACAGTGGAAACAGTGGTTGACTTTATTTTTCTGGGCTCCAAAATCACTGCAGATGGTAATTGCAGCCATGAAATTAAAAGACACTCCTTGGAAGGAAAGTTATGACCAACCTAGATAGCATATTAAAAAGCAGAGACTTTACTTTGCCAACAAAGGTCCATCTAGTCAAGGCTATGGTTTTTCCAGTGGTCATGTATGGATGTGAGAGTTGGACTATAAAGAAAGCTGGGCGCCGAAGAACTGATGCTTTTGAACTGTGGTGTTGGAGAAGATTCTTGAGAGTCCCTTGGACTGCAAGGAGATCCAACCAGTCCATCCTAAAGGAGATCAGTCCTGGGTGTTCATTAGAAGACTGATGTTGAAGCTGAAACTCCAATACTTTGGCCACCTTATGCGAAGAGCTGACTCACTGGAAAAGACCCTGATGCTGGGAAAGATTGAGGGCAGGAGGAGAAGGGGATGACAGAGGATGAGATGGTTGGATGGTATCACCGACTCAATGGACACGGGTTTGGGTGGACTCCGGGAGTTGGTGATGGGCAGGGAGGCCTAGTGTGCTGCGGTTCATGGGGTGACAAAGAGTTGGACACGACTGAGTGACTGAACTGAACTGAACGCTGTTAGTTCTAAAACCATATTGTTACATAAACCATACTGGGTTAAAACTCATTCATGTAGAGACAAATGTCTACTAGTTTCCATTGTGTTCAGATTGACATCACCCATCTTGGAACACAGACAGTACAGCACATATGTCTGTCTCCTAAGAGGCTACAGGAATGATGGTGGCTGTACCTGCTGTGGTCAGGTTCTTGTAGTTCTCCAGCATCACATCTCTGTATAGCTTTCTCTGAAAGCAGTCCAGTAAAGTCCATTCTTCCTGGGTGAAGTTCACAGCCACATCAGCAAAGGTCACTGAGTCCTGAACCATCATACACATACTAGCTTCAGTAAAGTAAGATCTTCAACAGTGTTCGGTAGGGAATGAAGCAGGAAGACTCAATATCAACAGAGGGCTTCAAGTTCTCTCATCATCTCCCCCATGACACAAAGGTCTTCTTTTTATCTACACTCATTTCTGATCAATATGGAACCAGTAACACAATTCTAAGCAAATTACAGATATTTTTACAAGCTGATGAATAAATAAATTCACTGAGAAATACACACTCTCATTCCTTATCATGTCAGAACAACAGGAAAAAAAACACACAAAACGGGAGACAATCATGAGACAGACCTTCTGCTTCCAGAAGGTAATTATTGAAATATTATGATTATTCAGAGCAATCCCTTGGCAATATGAGAGCTTCCACTTTGGGAGGCAATTCAAAGGGATTCAGACAGATTTTATTTAAGTAGCTCAAATGTGTCCATCTGGTAAATGCAGTAGGTCATTTTGTATAAGGATATACTTTTTTCTTACCTGAGAACAATTTCTCAAACACTCAGTTACCATCCTGTTTGCTTCTATCTTTACCTCAGGAAGGCAGAAAGAGTCCTTAGTAAGAACACCTAGGAGAAGAAAGAAGGCATGAGCACCCATAATTTATCATAATTCCCCTGGTCCTTGCCTAGAAGTCATTCCACTTTAGCTCAAAATTCCCAAATATACCTGTGCATTCAGAAAATCTCACAGAGAGGAAAGCTGATGAAGTAGGAGCACGTTGAGCTCACATCCCTCTCAGGAACAAATAAAAAGTACATCCACACGTGGAGCAAGTCTCACTGAAAACAAACTGGACATCAGCAGAAAGATGCTTCCAAAACCAAGTCTGTATAAAAAGGTCCTCACAGAGTCAGGTAGGAAAGGAAGGGAAGTGGTCAGGGTCCCACCAGGAAAGGGACATAGCAGAGGAACATCATGGGCTTGGAGGTTTGAACCACAAATTGGACACTGCAAACCTGTGGTCTGACATCAGGAAGACAAGTTCCCTTAGCTGGTTTTAAAACAAGTGGGATTTACAGGAGGGCTGTAAGAATCCAAGACTCTACTCCTGATGAGAGTGCACAGCTTGCTTATTCCCAGGAACAAGGTGGAGGAAGCAGGATCAACCTGCCTGAAGCTCAGGTCAGTTTTCATCTAGGGAAAAGTGTCTGCTGCCAAGGAAGAGTATACACTTGGGGGATGTACCAGACTGGGACCCAACACTTCATCTGATTGGGGTGAGAGAGGCTACTGCTGGCACTTGTGGAGGTGGTGGATCACGAGTTGTCTGGCTCCTTGACTGGCTTCCTGGACAGTCTCAGTGTATGTCTGGCACACAGCAAACCTCCTGCTCTAGCTGTTGAGAGAAAAGAGAGTGCACACTTGGAGGGAACAGAACCAACTCAGACTCGACAGTCAAGGCTTCTGCTTCCAGCACGTTGGGACCTGCCCCACCCCTGCTGACAGGTCACTGACAGCCACTGAGCATGGGAGAAGGACCAGCCCACACAGGGTTCTGGCTTGAGCCCTTCTATCTCCAGCCATCACCCAACAAGGTGACAGCTGCCAAAACACCCTGAGGAAAGACATGACATGTGCTCACTTTGTCTTTTAAAATGTTATTTGTGGCCACGCCACACAAATTGTTGGATCCTAGCTCCTTGACCAGGTATTGAACCCATCCCCCTGCAGTGGAAGCACAGAGTCCCCACCACTGGACCACCAAGGAAGTTGCCCTGTGCTTACTATAGATCCAGCTGCCAATCAAAGCTATGGGGTACACGAAGAATGCATAAGGGTCGTTCCACAAAAGGACAGACCTTCAAAGATGGGATAGGCAACTGTTTCACTTAATTTCATAGTGACAGAGAAAGTTGAACAAAAGGAGAAGACAGAAGAATTTGTTTCAAACGAAAGGATACACATACAAAACCCTGACAAACAACTAATTCAACGAAGATAAATATAACAAGGGGTTAAAGCAGTAGTAATAAGAATGCTAATTGAACATGGGAAAAGAAAGAACACAATGAAAATTATAACTAGAAAATATAAAAAAGAACCAGTCAGAAGTGGAGAATACAATAACTGAAATGAAAAACACACTAGAAAGGATTAACAGTAGACGTGGTGACACAGAAAGTATAAGTGATCTGGAAAATAGAATAACAGAAATCACTCAATCAGAAAAATCAAATTAAAAAAATTAGGACAGTTTAGAAATTCCTTGGTGGTCCAGTGATTGGGACTGAGCACTTTTACTGCTGTGGGCCTGGGTTTGATTCCTGGTTGAGGAACTAAGTATCTTCAAAGCCACATGGTGGGGCAAAAAAAAACAGTTTAAGGAATTTCTGGGACAACATGCTGCATTCTAACATTCTTATTGGAAGGGTCCCAGAATGAGGAGAGAGGAAAGGGTCAAAATGTATTTGATGAAATGATGGTTGAAAATTCCCTGAATCTGAAGAAAGAAACAGATATCCAGGTGCAGAAAGTAGAGAGTCCCTAACAAGATGAATCCAAAGAGATCTGTATAAAAATATATAATAATAAAATGCAAAAGATAAAGAGAAAATTCTAAAGGCAGCCAAGAGAAAAACAAAGAATCACATACAAGGGACCCCTTTAAGGCTATCAGCTGATTTTTCTGCAGAAACTTTGCAGAACAGAAGAACTTAATACATTTAAAGTGCATTAAGGGGAAAACCTACTACTTAAGATACTCTACTCAACAAGGTTACCATTCAAAACTGAAGGAGAGATAAAGAAGTTCTCAATCAAGCAAAAACTAGAAGAGTTCATCAATACTAAAAGAACCCAAAGAGAAATGTTAAATGGTCTTCTCTAGGTAAAAACAAAAAGGCTACAACAAGAAGAAAGAATGTATAGGAAAGGATAATCCCACTAATAAAGGTAAATATATAGTAAAGGCTGTAGACCAAGGGTTTAAGTAAGCTAGCATGAAGATTAAAAGAAACTGTGACTACAATAATCAGTTAAGGGATAAACATAAAACACGACATTGAAAACAAACAATGTGGAAGAAGGGAGCAAATAATTTAGAATGTGCTTGAAATTAAATCACTTTTAGTTTAAAACAAGTACATCTAGTTACAGGTCAACATATGAACCCCATGGCAACCACAAATTAGTAAAGCTAAAGACATACACAGATTGAAAGTGAAAGGATGGAAAAAGATATTCCACACAAATGCAAACAAACAAAAACCTGAAGTAACATTACTCATAGCAGACAAAGAAGACTTTAAAACAAAGTCCAAACAAAAGACAAAGAAAGGCATTTGGTAATGATAAAAGCATCAGGATATAACATTTGTTAACCTATATGGCTTAATACAGGAGTATCTAAATAAATAAAGCAATTACTTACAGTCATAAAGGGAGACATTAACCATAATACAATAAAAATAGGGAATTTTAATGCCCAACTTATATCAGTGGACACATCATCAAGACAGAAAATAATAAAACAATGGTGCTAAAAGACACATTTAGGCCAGCTGGACTTAATAGATAACTACAAGACATTCCATCCCCAAATAGCAAAATAAATATTCTTTTCAAGTACGCATGGAATGTTCTCCAAGAGAGATAACATGTAAGCTCAACAAATTTAAAAGAATAGAAATTATATTAAGTATTTTTCTCTGACCACAATGGTATGAAACTAAAAATCAATTACAGAAAGAAAAATAGGAAAAGAATAAGCATGGAGACAAAGTAACACACTTATTACAAAACCAATGGTTTTGTAAATCAAAGAGGAAAACCGGAAAAAACGTCAAGACAAATGAAAATAGAAACAAAACTTCACCAAATTTATGGAGGCAGCAAAAGCAGTTAGACGAGAGAATTTTATGATAGTAGGCCTATCTCAAGAAATAAGAAAAAACTCAAATAAACAACCTAATTTAATACTGAAAGGAATTAAAAGAACAACCAAAGCCCAAAATTATCAGAAGGAAAGAAATAAAAAACATCAGAGAGGAAATAATCTGAGAAAAGATCAGTGAACCCAAGAGCAGGTATTTTGAAAAAATAAATAATGTTGATAAGGCTTTAACCTGGCTCATCAAGAAACAAGAGGAAAGAGGGTACCAAGCAAAAGCAATAAAAAATGGGAGAGGAGAAATTACAACTGATACCAGAGATGCAAATAATCATAATATTAAGGAAAAAAAATTCTATGAAGTTACATGCCAACAAATTGCACAATCTAGAAGAAATATGTTTCCATTGTCACACAATCTTCCAAAACAAAATCAGGAATAAATAATCTAAACAGACCAATTACCACTGCTGAAACTGAATTAGTAATCAAAGCCCTTAAAAATCAAAGTTCAGGGCAGAGAGTTTCACAGGGGAATTGTACCAAACATAAAAAGAAGGCTTAATACTTATTCTTTTTTGCCATGCCACATGGCATGCAGGATCTCATTTCCCTGACCAGGGATTGAACTCACATACACTGCACTGGAGGAGCAGAGTCTTAACCACTGGCATGCTAGGAAAGTCCCTTTAATACCTACTCTTATCAAACTATTCTGAAAAATTGAAGAGGTGGGAACACTCCCAAATACATTTTATGAGACCATCATTATCCGATGCCAAAATCAGAAAAAGGTAGTATAAACATTTAAATTACATGCAAATACCTCTCATGAATATAGATGCAAAAATTCTCAACAAAGTACCAGCAAACTGAATTCAAAAATCTATTAAAAAAATCATTCACAATGATCAAGTGGGATTTACTCCAGGGATGCAAGTATGATTCAACATCTGAAAAATCAAGTAATGTGATACACCACAAAACAAAAGGAAGAATAAAAATCACAACATCAGTTCAATAAATGCAGGAAAAATATTTTACAAAACTCAGTATCTGTTCATGATAAAGACTCCCATCAAAGCTGGTATGTAGAGAACATATCTCAACATAACAAAGGCCATTTATACAAGCCCACAGCTAACACCATACTCAGTGGAATACAGAAAGTTTTTCATCTAAAATCAAAAGTAAGACAAGGATACCCACTCTCACTACTTTATTGGAAGTCTTAGCCACAGCTATCAGATGAGAAAAAGAAATAAAAGGCATTCAGATAGGAAAGGTTGCAAAGAGTCAGACATGACTGAGCAACTAACACTTTCATTTTTTCTTTTTCAGATAGGAAAGGAAGAAGTAAAATTGTCACTATTTGCAGATGACATGGTACTATCAGTTCAGTTCAGTTCAGTCGCTCAGTCATGTCTGACTCTTTGCGACCCCATGAATTGAAGCACGCCAGGCCTCCCTGTCCATCACCAACTCCCGGAGTTTACCCAAACTCATGTCCATTGAGTTGGTGATGCCATCCAGCCATCTCATCTTCTGTTGTCCCCTTCTCCTCCTGCCCCCAATCCCTCCCAGCATCAGGGTCTTTTTCAGTGAGTCAGCTCTTCGCATGAGGTGGCCAAAGTATTGGAGTTTCAGCTTCAGCATCAGGTCTTCCAATGAATACCCAGGACTGATCTCCTTGAGGACTGGTTGGTTGGATCTCCTTGCAGTCCAAGGGACTCTCAAGAGTCTTCTCCAACACCACAGTCCAAAAGCATCAATTTTTCAGCGCTCAGCTTTCTTCACAGTCCAACTCTCACATCCATACATGACCATAGCCTTGACTAGATGGACCTTTGTTGGCAAAGTAATGTCTCTGCTTTTTAATATGCTATCTAGGTTGGTCATAACTTTCCTTCCAAGGAGTAAGCGTCTTTTAATTTCATGGCTGCAATCACCATCTGCAGTGATTTTGGAGCCCCAAAAAATAAAGTCTGATACTGCTTGCACTGTTTCCCCATTTATTATATATACATATAAAACCCTAAAATCTCCACCAAAAAACTAAAAATAAATGAATTCAGTAATGTAGCAGTATACAAGATTAATATACAGAATCCGTTGCTTTTCTATATAATAATAACTATCAGATACAAAAAGCAAGAAAAAAAATCCCATTTAAAAATGCATTAAGATTTTGTGAAGAGGCGAAGACTGAGCGATTGCGACCGTGTTGCCGACCTCAAGCAGCAATCGGCTTCTCCATGTAGAATCCAGGGGTAGGAGATTCAGAATCGAATCTCCTCTCCCTTACCCCTTCTGTGAGATTGTTTTGATCTTCAGCTACATTTTTCAGCTTTGTGAGGCAACGTATCATCAAAGACAAGGGCCAGCAATGTTACCAACAAGACGGATCCTCGCTCAATGAACTCTGTGGATTCATTGGGAATCTCAATACCCTTGTGGTCAAAAAATCTGACGTGGAGGCAATCTTCTCAAAATACAGCAAAATGTGGGTTGCTCTGTTCATAAGGGCTTTGCCTTCATTCAGTATGTTAATGAGAGAAATGCCCGGGCTGCTGTGGCAGGAGAGGATGGCAGAATGATTGCTGGCCAGGTTTTAGATATTAATCTGGCTGCAGAGCCAAAAGTGAACCGAGGAAAAGCAGGTGTGAAACGATCTGCAGCGGAGATGTACGCTCATCTTTTGACTTGGACTATGACTTTCAATGGGATTATTACGACAGGATGTACAGTTACCCAGCACGTGTTCTTCCTCCTCCTCCTATTGCTCGGGCAGTAGTGCCCTCAAAATGCCACTGTGTATCAGGAAACACCCCATGAAGGGGCAAAAGTGGCTTCAATTCTAAAAGCGGACAGCAGGGATCTTCTTCTAAGTCTGTTAAGTTGAAAAGAGATGACCTTCAGACCATTAAGAAGGAGTTAACCCAGATAAAACAAAAAGTGGATTCTTTACTGGAAAGCCTGGAAAAAATTGAAAAGGAGCAGAGCAAACAAGGAGGAGAGATGAAGAATGATAAGTCAGAAGAGGAGCAGAGCAGCAGCTCCCTGAAGAAAGATGAGACTAATGTGAAGATGGAGTCTGAGGGGTGGGCAGACGATTCTGCTGAGGAGGGGGACCTACTGGATGATGATGATAATGAAGATCGGGGGATGACCAGCTGGAGTTGATCAAGGATGATGAAAAAGAGGCTGAGGAAGGAGAGGATGACAGAGACAGTGCCAATGGCGAGGATGACTCTTCAGCACATAGCAGGGTTTAGAAATCTTATCCCATTATTTCTTTACCTAGGTGCTTGTCTAAGATCAAAATTTTCACCAGATCCTCTCCCCTAGTATCTTCAGCACATGCTCACTGTTCTCCCCATCCTTGTCCTTCCCATGTTCATTAATTCATATTGCCCTGTGCCTAGTCCCATTTTCACTTCCTTTGACCATCTGAGTAGTTATGTTAAGTCTTACCCTGTAATTTTTGCTTTTAATTTTGATACCTCTTTATGACTTAACAATAAAAAGGATGTATGGTTTTTTATCAACTGTCTCCAAAATAATTTTCCATTCATATAATAGCTGCTTCCCTAACTACAAAGGCAGTCTCATTAGTTGAGTTCTTTCCATTCATATAATAGTTGCTTCCCTAACTACAAAGGCAGTCTCATTAGTTGAGTTCTTTCCATTCATATAATAGTTGCTTCCCTAACTACAAAGGCAGTCTCATTAGTTGAGTTCTTTCCATTCATATAATAGTTGCTTCCCTAACTACAAAGGCAGTCTCATTAGTTGAGTAGAACCTGAGAGCAGCTTTGAGTTAGAGGTATGTGTGTTATACCCAACATAAGAGTGCTATGTGGGGCTGTTCAACACAAATGTAACAATGTATTTTTTGTGAATGAGAGTTGGCATGTTAAATGCATCCTCTAGAAAAATAAGTAGTGTAATAGTCTTAAGATTTGTTTTCTAAGGTTGATACTGTGGGTTATTTTTGTGAATAGCCTGATGTTTGGGACCTTTTTTTCTTAAAATAAACAAGACCTTATTAAACCAGGAAAAAAAAAATGCATTAAAAAGAATTAAATTACTAATTTAGAATAAAAAAACTTAACAAAAAAGACCTATACTCTGAAAACTATAAAACACTGAAGGAAATTGAAGATGATATTACAAAGAAGTGGAAAGCTATCCCATGCTCATGGATTCGGAGAATTAATACTGTTAAAATGTCCATACCACCCAAAGCAACTACAGACTTAATGCAATCCCCAGAAAAGTACTCATGACAGTTTTCACAGAACTAGAACAAATAATCCTAAAATTTACATAGAACCAGAAAAGATGCTAAATACCCAAGGCAGTCTTGAGAAAAAAGAACAAAGCTGGAGATATCACATTCCTTGACTTCAGACAATACTACAACTACAATACTACAGTAGTCAAACAGTATAGCACTGATACAAAAAAAGACACATAGAACAACAGAATACAGAGCCCAGAAATAAACCTACACACTTATAGTTAATTAATCTATGACAAAAAGAGGCAAGAATACACAATGGAGAAAAGACAGTCTCTTCAATAAATGGTGCTCAGAAAACTGGACAGCTCATGTAAAAGAGTGAAACTAGAACATTTTCTCATACTATGTACAAAAAAACTCAAAATGGATTAAAGATCTAAAGGTAAAACCAGAGCCATAAAACTCCTAGAAGAAAACACAGGCAGAACAGTCTGACATAAATCATAAAATTCTGTTTTTGGCTCTGTCCCCTAAAGCAAAGAAAACAAAAGCAAAAATAAACAAATGGGATTTAATCAAAAGCTTTTGTACAGCAAAATAAATCATCAACAAAATGTAAAGACAATTTACTGAATGGGAGAAAAACATCTGCAAATGATATGACCAATAATAGGTTAATATACAAAATATATAAACAGCTGTACAACTCAAAAAAACAAAAAGTCTATTAAAAAATGAAGGGAAGCCTTGAAAAAACATTTTCCTAAAGAACACATACAGACAGCCAAGAACTACAAGAAGATACTAAACATCATTCATCATCAGATAAATGCAAATCAAAACCACAATGAGATATTACCGCACACCTGTCAGAAAGGCTGTCATCAAAAAGACCACAAATGACAAATTTGGCGAAGATGTATAGAAAAGGGAACCCTTGAATTTTGTTGATGTGACCTTAAATTGGTGTAGCCAGTAGGAAAAACAGTATGAAGATTCCTCAAGAAACTATAATATGATCCAGCAATTACACTCCTTTGGGTACATATACAAAGAAAATAAAAACAGTAATTTGATATAAATTTATTTAATTGGTGGCTAATTACTTTACAATATTGTAGTGGTTTTGCCATACACTGCCATGAATCTGCCACGGGTGTACAGGTGTTCCCCATCCTGAACCCCCCTCCCACCTTCCCCCCCATCCCATCCCTCTGGATCATCCCAGTGCACCAGCCCCGAGCACCCTGTCTCATGCATTGAACTTGGACTGGCGATTCGTTTCACATATGATAATATACATGTTTCAATGCCATTCTCCCAAATCATCTCACCCTCTCCCTCTCCCCCAGAGTCCAAAAGACTGTTCTATACATCTGTGTCTCTTTTGCTGTCTCGCATATAGAGTTATCATTACCGTCTTTCTAAATTCCATATATATGTTAGTATACTGTATTGGTGTTTTTCTTTCTGGCTTACGAAGACAGTCATTTGAAAAGATACATGCGCCCCAATGTTCATAGCAACATTATGTACAAACAGAAGCCAAGATATAGAAGCAACCTAAGTATCCATCAACATATGAATGGATAAAGAAGTTTCACAAAATATCATTCAGTCATAAATAAGAATGAAATTTTGCCATTTGCAACAACACTGATAAACCTGGAGGCTATTATGCTTAGTGAAACAAGTGTGACAAAGACACATACTGTATGTTATCACTTATATGTGAAATCTAAAAAATGAAGGAAATGAATAGAACAAAACAGACTCAGAGGTATAGTGAACAAACTAGTGGCTACCAGTGGGAGGGCCAGTAAGATTGGAGTAGGGAATTAAGAGGTATGAACTACTATGTATAAAATAAAAAAGCTATGAGGATATACTGTACAGCACATGGAATGTAGGTGATATTTTATAATAACTTTAAATGGAGTATGGAGTATAACCAATCAAAATACAGAGTCATTATGTTACATACCTGAAACCAATACACTACTGTAAATAAATTACACTTTAACAAAAAGTTAAAAAAATAAAATCGACAGCGCAACTCTGAGATAAACACACTCAAAACCAAAAACTAAAAACCTCACAAGTATACACTACTGCCACGGAGTACCAGGGAAGTCCTGTCCCATCTGGAGCCACAGAGATAAATGGTGTGCCATGTTACCCACCAGGCAAAGAGTAATCGGTCATTTCACAGCCAAGGAAACCTAAACGCTGAGTAATGTGACTTTTTACTTATCAAGGCAATAAAATACATGAATAGGACTATGCAGCAACTCCACCTCATGCATACATACTAGGAAGCTGTCTTAGAGACCATCATTCTCTGGCTCATTTCAGCTCCTCTTAGGTAAACAAGCAGCACGACTGCTCAGAACCACAACAAAGAAATCTGTATTTTAAAAACAGAACCTAAAGCTAAGTCTCTGGAAAAAAAAAAAGCATTAATGACAAATTACCATGGGGCATATGATAGGCTGCTACGCTGCAAGACTGATAGTGAAATTTGCATAAATACTCTTTTCTGAATCACGATCATTTCAGTGTAGCTTGAGAATATAAGTGGATAGGGCCATCTCCATCCCTCTGAAGACATGGTTATCTGGAGCTCAGCTTCGTATCAAGCACAAATCAACAAATACTAATTATCAGTTATTAACATGATAAATTAGTTCCTCCTGTGCAGAGGACATATATGAAAGCTACTAAAACTGTATGCTCTACAACAAGAGTATCAGTAACATCAACTGCCATTTATTGACAACTATTATGTAGCAACTATCTCACGAGGACCGTATAAGTCTGTTTTATATTTGGAACAACTTCAGTATTTGAATCTGCTCTTTCAATTGTAAATTGCATACAGTCTAAACACTAATCTGGGCTTCCCTGGTGGCTCCGTTGGTAACGAATCCGCCTGCAATGCTAGAGATCTGGGCTCAATCCCTGGGTTGGGAAGATCCCTTGGAGAAGGGAATGGGCTACCCACTCCAGTATTCTGGCCTGGAGAATTCCACTGACTGTATAGTCCATGGGGTCACAAAGAGTCTGACATGACTGGGCAACTTTCACTTTAAACACTAATCAAGGGATTTCCCCGCTGGTTGAGTGGTTAAAACTCTGCACTTCCACTGCAGGGGACATGGGTTCAATCCCTGGTTGGAAAAATAAGATCCTAAATGCACACTAATGAAGTATATCTGACAAAAATTTAGGGTGCAGCTAATTTTGGACACTTTCAATGAAGAAAGCATCATAAAAATATCATTTTAAATAGATTACATGCTTAAGTTATACTATAGTATATTTTAGGCTTCCTTGGTGGCTCGCATGGTAAAGAATATGCCTGCAATGCAGATCCCTGAGCCAGGAAGATCCTCTGGAGAAGGGAGTGGCCACTCATGCCAGCATTGTTGCTTGGAGAACCCCATGGACAGAGGATCCTGGCAGGCTACAGTCCCATGGGAGTCTCAAGAGTCGGATATGATTGAAATACAACGAAGTGTTGGTTTCAGATGTACTCAAAGAAGATTCAGTTACACATATACACACAAGGGCCTTCTGAGATGATCTTCCAGAGTTGGAATCCTCAAATCTGGCTCAAATAAAGTGGTCCAGTTCTTTCATAATTTTTCGTGGAAAATAACACATGTCCTTCCCCCGAATCACATATATACTAACATGCCACCTCATCTCTTCAAAATAATTTCTCAGAGCTATCTCTGAGGCTGACTCCTGGGCAACAGTCCCCAGTAAAACTCTGAATAAACTCAATTCTTTCATTTTCAAGTGAACATCTTCATATTCAACAGGAATACAGCAGGATTACTAACTTCAAAATAACCAGAAGATGCAGGGGCCTGAGTAACCTGAATCAAACAGGATATTCATGACCTCAAAAACTAAAGTCACAAAGGCTTTCGAATAGGGAAGCACAGTGAATGACGACACCCCGAACACTCCCCTTACAGCACTTACGACCTGGATGAATGCAGGGCCTTAGGGCCCGAAGGATGTAAGAGAGAGTGGCCAGACCTGCCCAAGGAGATCTCTCGAAAATTCGGACCAAACCTGTCCTTTAACGCGCTCCTTGTATCCCACAGCCCTTCCTGAACGTGGGCCTCACCAAGGACACGATGAAACACAGGACGATCAAAACCACTCCATCCCAGAGGCACGGAGCAGCCGGACGGAAGACCGACACAGACAGTGACGCAACTTCCGCTTCCTACTTCAGCCGTGACGGGGTGGAGTACTGAGGTTAGGACTGTCAGTCAAATTCAGCCATTGCAGAGGAAACTTGCAGTTTCTCCCACCGTTGCGGGTGAGGGGTCTTGCGGTTGATTCAGTGTGGGGGCTGGAAGCTGAAACACTCCCAGCGGATGATCCCGAGGCTAAAACTAGGCCCGTGGGCGGAGCTGCGAGTGGAGGGCGGGACCCATGCCCGGAAGTGATGGGGAGGTGGGACGGGGCGTAGTCCCGGGTTTTGGGGTCTGAAAGGAGGGGCTGAGGGTGGGTAGTCATCCAAATGGATGGTCTCCGAAAGGTTTTGTATTTGTCTGTTCTCAGCTCCCTGGAGCCCTTAGAGTAAGAGTCTCCTGTATTGACAAACCTGCCAATCCGAGATACGGTCTATCTCCTCTATTCAATCAATCTCGTATTTAATGTTTATTTTTGCCTTACTTCTTTGTATGAAGTTAGGACACAGTGCTAAACTTAAATGATTGACTCCTTTGAGTATTCTAAGTAGTGACATTTTCCTGTAACCTTTGTATATATTGTGTTCAAGTATGTATTTTGGTTTTTTATTTTTCCGATTTTACCATACCGTTTAGGGCCTCTCATACTAAGCTGAGAAACAGCTCTGATAACCAGGCCTTCTTCTCCCATTCAGAAATAGTTCTCAGTTTTCTCCTTAATCATGTTTTCTGTATATTTCAGTGTGTGGCCGCAGAGGAGTTTATAAAGGTATTTCGAAATCCTACTTGTTAGCACATTTACCAGAATTGCTTATGTGTATTATCAAATGTGTTTTATGCATCTGTTAAACTGATAATTGTTTTGCTATGTTAATATTTCATCAATTGCAAATGAGATATTCACTTTTTACATAGCCAGAGGACTCTCTTTTTTTAAAAAAATTTTTTATGGGTTTTCTCTTAACCTTAAAAATTCTCTTCCAACTCTAGGTTACATACAGATTTTCTAATTTTCTTCTAAAATTTATATTTTTACTGACATTTTAATCCTCAAAGAATGTGCTTTGGCATGTGTTATGGGGTAGTGGTGGAGAAGGAAATGGCAACCCACTCCAGTATTCTTGCCTGGAGAATTCCATGGACAGAGGAGCCTGGTGGGTTACAGTTCATGGGGTCACAGAGAGTTGGACACAACTGAATAACTAACACACACACACACACACACACACACACACATATGGGGTAGTGGATACAATTATGTTTTTCCTCTGGAAAGAGGATCAATTGTTTACTGATAAATTATTCTTGACATACTAATTTGAAATTCCACCTTTATTAATCAATAAATTCCTATATATACCTAATTCAGGTTTTAGACTCTTCTGTGTCAGTAATATTTACTTATACCTGTATCAGACTCTTTTGATAACAACAGATTTATGTTATTTTAAAACCTAGTTGTAAAAATATAATGGAATTTTGGTTCCATTATAAAATATCCTTTGGTTGTTACACCCCCATATTCCTAGACACTTAACGTCCATGCTGCCATGATTCTACCTTCTGTCTCTATACATTTGCCTTTTCTAGACATTTCATGTAAATAAGATCATGAAACTTTTCATCAATAATTTTTTCACTTAGTATATTTTTCAAGATTCATATGTGTTGTAGCATATATAATTTCTTTGTATTTCAGAATGATATTCCATAGTATGAATATATTGTTTTATTTACTTATCAATTGATGAATATTTGGATTGTTTCCACTTTGTGCATATTATGAATAATGGTGCTATGAAAAGCCAGGTATATTCAAACATATTTTCATTTCTCTTGGGCCTTGTTATTAGGGTTATCCAGAGAAGCAGAACAAATGTGTATATATTTGTTGTATATATCTCCTATTATTATCTACTAGGGAAGGAAGAAATACCAAACCAATTAAGGAATCAAAATAATAATGACTGCTTTCACTGCTACTAAATCCCACCAAACCTTCCTGAGGTACAACATGTGTCCCAGAACTTTCCACTCAATAGATGAAAAGACCTTAGCTCATGCTTTCTATGGGCCAGAGATGGTCCTAGAGAGCTTAGCATCCCTTTATGTCTGAGTTGCACACTTCTGAATACAGAGCAGATTCCCTCAAATGTCCCATGATTTGGTATCAGAAGTTTCAGAGAAGAAAGTAGGAGGTGTTTGGCATGTGCCTGTGGCAAGGTGTCCAGTTGGAGCTGAGCAAAAAACTTGTCACAACTTCCACTGAAATAATTAGAGGAGACATGGCTAAAGTAACAGCTGTAGCAAGAGGATTTTGAAATGGTGCTTGCCTTATCCTAATAATGCTAGACTGGGTGACTTACACAATGGAAATATATTTTCTAACAATCCTGGAGTCTGAAAGTTCAACATCAAGTTCCCACCAGGATTGGTTTCCTCTGAGGCCATGTGGGGTCCAGCAGCTGACTTCTCAAAAGCCAATAGACAAGTGAGGTTGGTGGAGAGGAAAGTTTGCTTTACTTTAGATGCTGGCAACTTGCAGGGTGGCAGAGGGAGGGCAGATGCCTAGCAGAAGGCTGACTCCCTGCACTGACAATCAGTGGGCAAGAGCTTTTATAGACAGAGGGAGGGGCCTATGTGCAGATATAGTACAGTCAGCTCTGATAGTCTCCTTGAAATTGGTCATGTGGTGTCCTAATCAGACTCATCTTGTTGAAGTACAGTTAGTTTTCAGTTGCAGGATTGGTTTGTTCCCATTTCCTTGATGGCAGTTTTTGGAACTGTGACAGTTTATATCATGACTACAGTCTGGTCATCATGTAGTTAACTTCTTCCACTTGATGTGCAGTTCAGTATCTACAAGATACCTCACAGGTTACGGCTCAGGATATCATCTATAATAGCCCTTGAGGAGGAACTAAATGTCCTTGACTCTGCTTACTATGATATTAATTATTATTACTTGGCCTCCTTTAACAATTTTCCTTTGTTTCTGCATTTTCTCATGTCTCTGATTAAGCTTATTCTTTGACTAAAGTTGTTCCACAGACAAAAGGTAGGCTGAGGACATGGGGGGAGCATAGATCATAAGGTCCTGCTCCATTTCACTTGGATTGCAGATGGCTACCGTCATGCCGATTCTGAACCTGGTCCTCCCTTCGTGCAGGTTTCCCTGGCCTCTATGTGTGTTCTGACTTCCTCTTCTTACAAGAACACCACGGTGATTGAATTAAGGTTCACCCTGGTGACCTCATGTTAAAATTAATTACCTTTTGAAAGGCACTTTCTCCAAATACAGTCACATTCTGAGGCCCTGGGAATTAGGATATCAACATAAAATTTTGAGTGAACACAGTTCAGTCCATAATAGTACACAAATAAGTGTAATATTATTAAATAAATGTAATATTATTGTTGGTCATATGGAAAACACGCTGAAAGAGAGGAACCTGATGCTGTCTTGACCACAGTGTTTTTCTCTTTGTATTCCTTTACACTGTTATTAGATTTGGAATTTTTCCTTAGAGACAAAAATTACCTAATAGTTGCATGTCATTAAAAGATATATGGAAAACAAGACATTCTGAGATTAACAGATGGACTGCAGCCATTATACAAATTTTTGATAGTTACAAATGTTCCACTTGTGTAGGTGATGTTTAGTATCTGGCAAAAACTAGAAAAGAAAAAAATTGGAATATTTCTCTGCTCCCAAGTTCATTTATTTTTTTCTATTTTGTCCTTTTTTCCCCACAAAAGATGAAACCAGTTTCTTTCTAATGCTAATAATAACAATGGTTTGATCAACTCATGCCTTTAAACATTTATAAAATATTATCTTCTAGGTATTGGTATAAGACTTGGAACAAAATAAAGGCCCAAATTTCATTGAGATTATATTCTACTGGGAGAAAGGAAATAAAATAATATATAAATAAATGGTAAAACCAGACTTTGTGATAAATCCTAATAAAAAGTAATTAGGAAAAATATTTTATTATTACTTAGCTATCTAGAACAATTCCATGTGTGGATCTGTTTACGTCATCTGTGGTGTTACTTACTGTGATATAACATGTTTGAGGAAAAGGAAGGAAGGAAGAAAAAAATGTAAGTTTATTCTTGGAAAGGTTCGGTTGGATGTGCCTGTGAAACCCCCCCACTAATATCTACTTGGCAGTAGCATGTGTTGGCCTGTTTCTTGGCAGTAGTAGGGAGAGAGAATTGGATTTTTATAGAGAAACAGGCCAAAAAGACAGTCATGCTTGGCTGAGCCTTACTTAGGATGCTTCTGTTCTTGGTTTGTCCCTCACTTCCCAAGAAAAGTCATTCCCAACTCCTGACCCCCATTAATCACAAATAAGCTCTGTAGGAACACTGTCCATGTTGTTGAAGATCACAATCCAAATGGCTAATAGGATTCATTGTAGCGAATCCTGTGCTGTGTTGCCCATTTCTCCCTTTAGAATTAAAGGCTTATTTTTCCAAGCATACAGATCAAGAGCCCTGAGCCTTCTCTATGATAACTGCCCTCAACTAAAGGTAGCAGCCTCACCTGAGATCACACCACTCAGATCTCTTGCCATGGGAGCATAAGTGACCACCATCTGTATCTACCACTGTGTTTGCCCTGATGTTGCTCCTGCTTCCAGCCACTGACTGAGGAAATGGCAACCCACTCCAATATTTTTGCCTGGAGAAGCCCATGGACAGAGGAGCCTGGCGGGCTACAGTCCATGGGGTCATAAAGAGTTGGACATAACTGAACGATTAACAGTGTCACTTTTCAGCATAGCTTGAAGTTCAATGGCAGGAATTCCCTGGTGGTCCAGAGGTTAGGACTGGCACTTTCATTGCCATGGACCCAGATTCAATCCTTGATGGTGAACTAAGATCCTGCAATCCAGGCAGCATGACCAAAAAAAAAAAAAAAAAAAGTTCAATGGGACTTTTGTCATGTCTCTAGAACTGTTACATTTTTGGTGTCCAGGCATCCAAACCTGCAAAGGCCATAGTTGTGTAGAGCTGGAGCACAGACTCTTCACATGTCTCACCAGGAGTGATATTACAAGGGTTCACTTCAGCTTCCCATCCTTGATTTCTGCATCCATGTCCTATAAGCTGGAGATACAGCACATTATGTTAGCTATTGGTTTACAAGTGTATGGTGCATCATGTGAGGTATGTATGTACCCAGACATGCCTGTGTATTCAAAGGCTTGCACTAAATACCATCATTCTTCTTGAAATTAAATGTATTCCCATAACTTCCCTTAAATTTTAGTTTTAACCCTCCCATTTTAGATACTCAATTTATTCTGTTTTATCTCTGTCTTCCCCTTTCATGATAAACTTTAAAGATGATTTGTTTGCCACATTGTATCTCCTCAATACTCTCTTCAGCTGAATCTACCTGGTTAATTGCGGCCCCTGCCCCTCGGCATGTGCTGTGCTGTCTTGTTTGACTCTTTGTGACCCCATGGATGGTAGCCCACCAGGCTCCTCTGTCCATGGAATTTTCCAGACAAGAATGCTGGAATAGGTTGCCATTTCCTACTCTAGGAGATCTTCCAGACCCAGAGATAGAACCTGCATCTTTTATGTCTCCTGAATTGGCAAGTGGGTTCTTAACCAGTAGCACTACCACCTGGAGCCCTCCCTAATAGCAATAAAGGACTCCATGTTTTAGTTCTTGTAGGAATTAAACATTCCTTAGGGGGTACCTGGTCACTTTGAAGTCAAGTCAAAGAATTTCTCCTTGGAGAACATACCTTTTTCTCCCACTGCTGCCACACACAACTTTGGTTGAAATGTTTCTATTTTCTTTTCCTTGTACCCCTATAGAGTTGAGTTGTTTGGAGAGAGGAAATTCACTAGAACAATTTATTTAACAAGGAGCCCTGCGAATATAGCCCTTGAGATAACAACATGTACCTGTTGCCCCTTTGCTATAATTCTGTGACCCCAGCCTCGGTGAAAACCCAAATGGGTTTCCACAGGACTGACTGCAGATAACAAGAAAGCTTCGCTGATAAGCATCAGAGATGGTGTCCCAGTAAAGGCTGGTGAGTAAGAAGGAAACAAAGCGAGATGGGTATTGGGCTTTTCCTCTAGAATAATGAGGCTGGGACAGTCCCGTAGTTATTTAGTCTACAAAAGGGAAGTCTATAGTTAGCAGGTACTTTAGTTCTCTGTATTGATGTTTCACCTTACCCACCTCATTGTGTCCACGATATCATCTACAAACAATGTAATTATTACTGACATTTGGTACTCATTTCATTGGCACATTTTACCATTCTCTTTAAATGTTTAAGAGAATATCAAGGAGTAGACTGCCTTGTCCTTGTCATGAATTTAACACAAAGATTTAGTGTTTAAAATAGAATATCCAGTTGGCTGTAGTCTTAAAATGCATATTATTTACTGACTTAAGAAATGGTCCTTAGCTTCCTTATTTAGTGAGAGGCTCTGTCCTGGCTGCTAACCACAGTAATGGCTCTTACATTCCCTCAAACGCATTTTAGGCTATAATTATGGTTATGATTGCTCTCCCCTGACCTATTTTTGAGATAAATTATGATAGCAAACATCCCAGTAATAAGCAGAATTCCATTGCTAGAGTAAGAATTACTTATTCACAATATATTATTCTTTTAAAATATATGTATGAGTGTACTCTAATTTTACAATTCTAAGTGTCTATATTCAGGCAGATAGTGGGCTTGGAGGGTCCTTTTTGTGTGTTACAGTTGATACTTACTGGTCTCAGTCTTTATTACCTGTCTAACACTTGCCTGTGTTGAGCAGCTATATGTGCCAGCACTGTGTAAGTCACTGGAAACACAATGATGAGCAAAAATGGTCACGACCTCTGACCCACAAATAAATATACAATTACCAACATGAGAGTTGCATCAAGAATAGTACAGGGTCAACTAACAGCCATAAAAGATGTCCTTTTCATTATAAGGGACTGGAATGCAAATGTAGGAAGTCAAGAAACACCTGGAGTAACAGGCAAATTTGGCCTTGGGAGAAGCAGGGCAAAGGCTAATAGAGTTCTGACAAGAGAATGCACTGGTCATAGCAAACACCCTCTTCCAACAGCACAAGAGAACACTCTACACATGGACATCACCAGATGTCGTGACATTGTACAGGAAGCAGGAGTCAAGACCATCCCCAAGAAAAAGAAATGCAAAAAAGCAAAATGGCTGTCTGAGGAGGCCTTGCAAATAGCTGTGAAAAGAAGGGAAAAGAAAAGCAAAGGAGAAAAGGAAAAATACACTCATTTGAATGCAGAGTTCCAAAGAATAGCAAGGAGAGATAAGAAAGCCTTCCTCGGTAATCAGTGCAAAGAAATAGAGGAAAACAATAGAAGGGGAAAGACTAGAGATCTCTTCAAGAAAATTAGGGATACCAAGGAACATTTCATGCAAAGGTGGGCTCAATAAAGGACAGAAATGGTAGGGACCTAACAGGAGCAGAAGCTATTAAGAAGAGGTGGCAAGAATACACAGAAGAACTGTACAAAAAAGATCTTCATGACCCAGATATCACGATGGGGTGATCACTCACCTAGAGTCAGACATCCTGGAATGCGAAGTCAAGTGTGCTTTAGGAAGCATCACTACGAACAAAGCTAATGGAGGTGATGAAATTCCAGTTGAGTTATTTCACATCCTGAAAGATGATGCTGTGAAAGTGCTGCACTCAATATGCCAGCAAATTTTGAAAACTCAGCAGTGGCCACAGGACTGGAAAAGGTCAGTTTTCATTCCAATTCCTAAGAAAGGCAATGCCAAAGAATGCTCAAACTACCGCACAATTGCACTCATCTCACACGCTAGTAAAGTAATGCTTAAAATTCTCCAAGCCAGGCTTCAGCAATATGTGAACCATGAACTTCCAGATGTTCAAGCTGGTTTTAGAAGAGGCAGACAAACCAGAGATCAAATTGCCAAAATCCGCTAGATCATACAAAAAGCAAGAGAGTTTCAGAAAAACATCTATTTCTGCCTTACTGACTATGCCAAAGCCTTTGACTGTGTGGATCACAATAAACTGTGGGGAATTCTGAAAGAGATGGGAATACCAGACCACCTGACCTGCCTCTTGAGAAACCTGTATGCAGGTCAGGAAGCAATAGTTAGAAGTGGACATGGAACAACAGACTGGTTCCAAATAGGAAAAGGAGTACCTTAAGGCTGTATATTGTCACCCTGCTTATTTAACTTATATGCAGAGTACCTCATGAGAAATGCTGGGCTGGAAGAAGCACAAGCTGGAATCAAGATTGCTGGGAGAAGTATCAATCACCTCAGATATGCAGATGACACCACCCTTATGGCAGAAAGTGAAGAAGAACTAAAGAGCCTCTTGAGGAAAGTGAAAGAGGAGAGTGAAAAAGTTGGCTTAAAGCTCAACATCTCTAGTTGCAGTGAGCAGGGACTACTCTCTTTTGTGGTGCATAGGCTTCTCATTCTGGTGGCTTCTCTCACTGCAGAGCGCAGGCTCTAGGTGCATGGGTTTCAATAGTTGTGGTACACAGGCTCAGTAGTTGTGGCACATGGGCTTAGTGGCCTCACGGCATCAGAATCTTCTGGACCAGGGACTGAACCCATGTCCACTGTATTGACAGGTGGATTCTATCCACTGTACTAGCAGGAAGTCCCGAGTAACCATACCTTTATAAATTAAAAAAAAAAAAAAAAGGCAATTTTAATTAAGCATTAACTGTCACAATAACAGGGAGGATCAAGTCATAGAATTAATTTTGTCTGAGTTGGGATACCATGTCTTAAAAACTATTACTAAACTATTTGAATGAAAGATTATCATTTAGCAATATTAAATGCCTTTAATCATTTTGCAACTGTCATATTATAAAAATCTGTTTATGTCTATAGCTTCATATAGAATTAGAACCAGTGAATAAAAAAGTTCCTGGTATACAGCACAGGGAACTAAAATTAATATCCTGAGATAAATCACTTAAATCACAATGGAAAAGAATATAATATGTATATATTATACATATATATAATTCACTTATTCACTTTGCTATACAGCACGTATTAACATATTATAAATCAACTATACTTCAATAAAAACAACAACAAAAGAATTAGAACTTATGATAGGAGATAAAAAATTTTTCAGCTAAATATTTTAGCTGAAAAAACATTTTAAATGCAAATGGTCTACCATTTGACTGAGTGAATCACTATCACAAGAAGGACTAATAGAGGGTAAAGGATATCAACCAGAAGGTGGAATCATAACTGATAACTAGCTGAGTTGCCACTTGGCTATTAGGTGAAACTTTGTCTTGTTCCCCAGCAGACACACAGCTACATGGGAGCAGGAAATCATATGGGAGAATCAGTTTCTCCTCCTGGACCTCTCAGATGATCCTAAACTGCAGCCCCTCCTCTTTTGAGTGTTACTGTCCAGTCCATGTACCTGGTCACCATGCTTGGGAATCTGCTCATCATCCTGGCCATCAGCTCTGACTCCCACCTCCACACCCCCATATACTTCTTCCTCTCCCACCAGTCCTTTGTTGACATTTGCTATGTCTCCACCACTGTCCCCAAGATGCTTGTGAACATTCAGTCACAGAACAAAGACATCTACACAGGATGTTTCACTCAGGTTTATTTTTTTAAATGATTTTTGCAGGAATGGATGGTCTTCTCCTGACTGGAATAGCCTATGGTTGGTTTGTGGCCATCTGCCAACCCCTGCACTACACAGTCATCATGAACCCATGTGTCTGTTGCCTCCTGGTTCTTCTGATGTGTTGGTTCATCATTTTCTGGTTGCTCTGATTCATATTCTGTTGAGGTGACTGACCTTCTGTACTGGCACTGAAATTCCACATTTCTTCTGTGAACTGGTTCAGATTATCAAGGTGGCTTGCTGACACCTTCATCAATGACATCTGCTTGTATGTGGTCACTGCCTTCCTGGGTGTGTTTCCCCTCACTGGAATCCTCTTACTCCCAAATCGTCTCCTCTTTAATGAGAATGTCCTCTGCAGCAGGAAAACATAAAGCTTTTTCCACCTGTGGGTCTCACCTCTCTGTGATCTCCTTGTACTATGGGACAAGCCTTGGGGTCTATTTCAGTTCTGATATGACCCATTCTTCCCAGAGATGCTCTATTGCTTTTGTGATGTACACTGTGGTCACCCCTATGCTGAATCCCTTCATCTACAGCGTGAGGAACAGGGATGTGAAGGGGGCTCTGGGAAGGTCCCTCAGCCGAGCTGCTCCTTGTCTGTGATGGGTCATTGGCCTCAGAACTAAATGGACATCACAAGGCTCAAAGACACATTGTGAAGCTAAATATCTTCATCCTTTTTTGACCCTAAAAGACATGCTTCTTTTCTTCTATTCTCAAAGCTCCTGACATTTATTTGTTGTTTTATCAGTTTCTCCTCAACACCCTCATCAGTAATTCCTTCTTTTCTTTCCTATTTGCAGACCATACATTTCTATGTTGGGCCAGCTTTCTTAGAGCCATTCCAGTGATTTCCAGCATTAGATTTGAAGCACTTATATCAAATGTGGCATGGTCTTCCCCACAATTATCCTCTCAAATATTGATATTTGTCTCCTTAATTTGTTGTGCTTTTCTGTTAAAGAATAGGAATGAAAATCACACAATACTGATAATCAGCTTCACACATCAAGACTGTTCTTATATTTTTTTATGATGTTGTTCAGTTGCTCAGTCATGTCTGATTATTTGTGATCCCATGGACTGCAGCACACCACTCTTCCCTGTCCTTCACTATCTCCCAGAGTTTACTCAAACTCCTATTTATTGAATTGATGATGCTATCCAACCATCTCATCCTGTTGCTCCCTTCTCCTCTTCCCAGCATCAGAGTCTTATCCAGAGTCAGCTCTTCTCATCAGATTGTCAAAGTATTGGAGCTTCATCAGCAGTCCTTCCAATGAATATTCAGGGTTGATTTCTTTTAGGATTGATTGGTTTGATCTTGCTGTCCAGGGGACTCTCAAGAGTCTTCTCCAGCACCACAGTTCAAAAGCATCAATTCTTTGGGGCTCAGCCTTCTTTATGATCCAACTCTCACATACACACAACTACTAGAAAAACCACAGCTTTGACTAGACGGACCTTGGTCAGCAAAGTGATGTCTCTGCTTTTTAATATGCTGTCTAGGTTTGTCATAGCTTTTCTTCCAAGGAGCAAGCATTTTAATTTCATGGCTGCAGTGATCATTTGCAGTGATTTTGGAGCCTAAGAAAATAAAGTCTGTCACTGTTTCCATTTTCCCCCCATCTATTTGCAATACACAGTAATAACCATAATATGGCTCTGTAATAAGGCATGCTGAATACAAAGGTAACACTTTTCAATTCACCTTGAGACAGTCCAGAAAAAATTTTTTTAAAATATATTTAACAGGTTTATTGAAGGATCATTTATATATCATGAAATTCAGTCACTGAAAGCATAAAATCAATGGTTTTGGTAAATTTATAATTATGCAACCTTTAATACAATCTAGTTTTAGAACATTTCTATTACCCTAGAAAGCTCCCTTGTGCCCATAGAAAAAACTTGGTGTGGCATACATTGGAACTTTCTGTATTTTTTGTTTTTCTTGGGCAAATCTGAACTGTTTCAAAAATTAGAAGTTTATTTAAATAAAAAAAGTGACACTGTAACATTCCATCAATGTCAAACAGCAAAGACATAAAATTCACTCTGTCCTAATAGATATCACAAAAGTTCTAACTCTGGGAGGTGAGTGTGTAGAAGGGTACAGTAGGGGACAATGGGGTGGTAGTAACATTCTTTGTTTTGGTCTGTGTCCTGGTCACATGAGGCTGTTCCACAGTGAAAATGTATGGAGGTAAACACTCATGTGTACTTTCTGTATGTAGTATTTCAATAAAAAGTTAAAAGCAATAAACAGATCATTTGGGCCTTGTATATATATGTGTATATATATACACATATATACATATGTATACATGTATACATATACACATATATGTTTATACATGTATACATATATACATATACACATATATACATGTATATAATATATATACACACATATATAATATACATATATATACATGTATATACATAAGGCCCAAATGATCTGTTAGGAACATAGGAGGTAGATAATAAACTAATGATAAATATATCAGTTCAAAAGTGTTATGGGAAAGGTGAAGCAGGTAAGAAAAAAAGAGAAGGTACCACAGACACACACACAATGGCAAAGTACTCTGGGGCAGATAATGGCAGAAAAGGAAAATAAATATTATACCTTTTTACCAAAAAATATTAGAAAAACAATGTTATGATCCCCCCACCTCCACCCAAAACCCTTTGAATAAATTTTAACTACTGGGCAACTTCAAGAATGTTTTGGTTGAGAACATTCAATTGAAATAGGTCTGCTCTCTCCCACTCACCTTTGTAGATGGGAAGTGGCAAGTCAGACTTGTTCCAAAATCTGTGTATTGTATGGGTCTCCATAGACGTGTGTCTCAGAGAACCACCACTGGGAATTCAGTCTTCAACAAAATAAAAAACCAAAGAGCAGTCTAAGATGGTCATCTCCAATGGTATTAGAATGACAAAGGTGGAAAGTTCCAGAGTTCTCATGTGTGAACCAACCCACCATCATGATAACACCACAGATGAGAAGTATAAAGCCTGAAACCATATACATCAAGTCTGTGAGTCTGGCATTAGGATCTGCATTCTTTTGGAAAGATTTTGTATGTCCTTTGTTAACTGTGAAGTCACACACACACACACACACCAGCTATCTATTTCCTAGTAGAGATTCTGTTTAATACCACATTCCTCCAACTGGGAAACCTTGTACTGAACAAGGTCAGACATCTGTTTATTTTCCTGGTGACTGCATAGGACGTTTACTGCATAGGATGTTTCCTACTGCATAGGATGTTGTTGAGATATATTTCATGTACAATGAAGTGCTCATTTAAGAATTCAGGCAATGAGTTTTGAAAACTGCACATACTTGAGTAAACACCATCTGCAAAAAGATACAGAATATAATCTTCCTCCGAAACCAACTGCCTGTTCTAGTCCATCCCCTCACCTCCATCCCCAGACAAGCACTTTCTGTTACTAGAGACAGTATTCAGTACACATGTATTAAACCCTTACTCATTGTCACAAATGTCCTGATTATCTCCTATTGCTTGGAGAAACATTATGGGGAGAAAGATGATTAAGTCCCCCTGTGGAACAATGTACTATCTCTTTTATTTCTGTCAAACATTCCTTTATATGGTTTATATAAGTGTTAAGAGGAGACACATTTAACCTTTCCTATTTTGAAGGACTGGAATGTTTTATCCAATTAATCCTGTATGTAGAAATGCTTTAAAGTCTACATTGTCTCATTAGGATCTCCTTTTGAGAGTTTCTGCACATCATGGGCATTTTCTCTATCTTTTGATTACCAATGGCATAGAACCTTGCACAGAGCCTTGTACACTGAAGGAACCCAGTGACTTGTGACTAACACATACTGCATTTCTTTTCACGAGTAATTTTTAAAATTATTTTTTAATCCAAGGATAATTGCTTTACAGAATTTTGCTGTTTTCTGTCAAACCTCAACATGAATCAGACAGATATATATCCCCTCCGTTTTGAACCATCTCCCATCTCCCTCATCATCCCACCCCTCTAGGTTGATACAGAGACCCTGTTTGAGTTTCTTAAGACATACAGCAAATTCCCGTTGGCTATCTTCTCATGATTATTAAAGGATACCTAGATATTGCAAAATCACAACTCGTATGTTGCTTGATGTAATACACAGTCCTCTGTGGCATATAATAAATATCCATGTAGAGTCCTGTAACTCTACATAAAAGAGTAACATAAATTTAAAATGCTCTAGTGGTATAGACAGCTTCTCTGGTGGCTTTATATCCAACTGAAGGAATTTCCATAGGTCAAAACTCCAATTTGTACTTTTCCCCAAGTCCCTGTGAATACCATCCCTGTGCATTTCCAATTCATGGTGTTCAAAAGGGCCAAGTCTAATATATAGTTCCAACTCCATAACTTAACTAGAGGAATTTATTTCATAAAGACCGAGATAGAAAGTACAATGGTGGTTACCAGAAATAGAGTAAGGGACAATAACAAGTTATTATTTAACAAGTACCAAGTAGTAATTTGGGATGATGAAAAACACCTCGAGATGGATGGTGGCAATGACTGCATAACAATAAGAATATGCTTGGGAACTTCCTGATAGTCTAGTGGTAAGGACTCTGTATTTTCATTCCCAGGGCACAGGTTTAATCCCTAGTTGGGGAGCTAACATTCCACTAGCCTCATAGCAGCCACACCTACCCAAAAATGTATACTTAATGCAACTCGACTTAACTGCATACTTAAAATGGTTAACACAGTAAATTTTACATGATGTACTTCTTACAATAGTAGAAAATTGTGAGTAGAGAATTACTAACAGTAGTATCTAATGGATCCTCCAGAAATAACACATCTGGGGGAAAAAGTTTTAAAACCAGCATGATTGGCAGTGCCTCTCTTAGAGACTGGAGAAGAAAATGGCAACCCACTCCAGTATTCATGCCTGGAAAATCCCATGGACCAAGGAGCCTGGTAGGCTACAGTCCATGGGGTCGCAAAGAGTTGGACATGACTGAGAGACTTTTCTTCTCTTAGAGACTCAGCTGTATAAAATATCTGTGCAGAGGACCCTAAAGTGCTAGAGGCTTCTTTAGTAATATATAGAATTTTATATATTTCAGCTGTTTATCTAAAATGGATATTTTAAATCAATTAGTAAATCAAAACTCAGATTCTTAGAAAATGTTAGTTTTAAAAAAACTACTAAAGTCAGATTGTAAATGGAGAAATGTAGAGTATGAATAAAGAGAATATAAAGAGACTGGTTAGCTGGTTATTTCAAAGACTTAATATACTGAACAAAACATCTCACACAAAACATTATTTTTTGTGTGTGAGGCATTGGGACTTCAAGGTTCTAAGGGGTTTTTCTCCAGTTGTGGCACAATAGTTTAGTTGCCCCACTGCATGTTGAGATGCTTGTTTCCCATCCAGAGACTGGATCTGTGTCTCCTGAATCTCCTGCATTGCAAGGTGGATTCTTAACCACTGGACCACCAGGGAAGTCCCACAAAACAGTATTTTAAAATACCCACAAGCAGGGTCACTTCTGTAGGCAGCCTGTTGGGGAAGGTCAGTAGTCTCACAAGTACAGCTGCTTCAGTCGTACAAAAACAGGAATTCCCTGTTCACAGGCAGGTACCAGAGGGTGGGTCAAATACAGGGGGTCATGCAAGGACAGTAGTGGACAGATGTCACTGACAGCCAGTGCTTGGGGGAGGGGGGGGAAGGAACTTTATTTTTAAAATGTTTTTTAAATTGGAGAGTGAGTGCTTTACGATGTTGTGTTGGTTTCTGCCATACAACATGAATCAGCCATAAGGATACATATGTCCCCTCCTTCTTGAACCTCCCTCCCAACCTGCACACCATCCTACCACTCAGGACCAGGCTGAGCTCCTTGTGCTGTACAGCAACTTCCCACTAGCTATTGTACACGTGGTAGTGTATACATGTCACTGAGTGAGTTGCTCAGTCATGTCTGACTCAGTGATTTTCCAAGTTGCTCAGTTGTGTCCAACTCTTTGGGACCCCATGGACTGTAGCCCACCAGGCTCTTCTGTCCCTGAAATTCTCTGGGCAAAGATACTGGAGTGGGTAGTCGTTCCCTTCTCCAGGGGATCTCCCCAACTCAGGGATCAAACTCAGGTCTCCCGTGTTACAAGCAGATCCAAACACCGCTCTCTTAATCTACCCCACCTCCTGCCTTTCAGCCTAAGTCCAAAAGTCTGTTCTCCAGGTCTGCATTTCTAGGTCTTCCCTGAAAATAAGTTCGCAAATATAATTTTTTAGGTACCATATGTATGTTTTTGGAGAAGGAAATAGCAGCCCATTCCAGTATTCCTGCCTGGAAAATCCTATGGACAAAGAGCCAGGCAGGCTACAGTCCATGGGGTCACAAGTCAGACATGACTTAGCAACTAAACCGCATACATATGTATTAATATGCAATCTTTGTTTTTCTCTTTTTGAGTTACTTCACTCTGTGTAACAGGCTCTAGGTTCATCCACCTCACCAAAACTGACTCGAGTACGTTGCTTGTATTGGTAATACTCAGTTGTATATATGTACCACAACTTCTTTATCCATTCATCTGTCAATGAACATAAAGCTTGCTTTCTTGTCCTATCCACAGCAAACTGTGGTGCAATGAACACTGGGGTACATGTGTCATTTTCAATTATGGTTTTCTCATGGTATATGCCCAGCAGTGGGATGCTGGGTCATGTTAGTTTCAGCCCTAGTATTTAAAGACATCTCCATACTGTTCTTCATAGTGGCTGTATCAACTTACATTCCCACCAACAATATAAGAAGGTTCCCTTTTCTCCACACCTTCTCCAGCATTTACTGTTTTTAGATCTTTTGATGATGGGCATTCTGACCAATGTGAGATGATACCTCATTGTAGAGTTCACTTGTATTTCACTCATAATGAGTGACGTGGAGCATCTTTTCATGTGTCTGGGGGCCACCTCTATGTCTTCTTTAGATAAATGTCTGTGTAGGTCTTGTGCTGATTTTCTCACTGGGTTCTTTGTTTCTCTGGTATTTGATCTGCCTACGCTGCTTATATATTCTGTAGATTTATCCTTTTTCAGTTGTTTCACTGCAATTATTTTCTCCCATTCTGAGGGTTATCTTTTTCACTTTGTTTATAGCTTCCTTTCATGTGCTAAAACATTTAATTAGGTCACAGTTGTTTATTTTTGTTTTTATTTCTATTACACTAGGAGGTGGGTCAAAGAGATAATGCTATCATTTATGTCAAAGAGTGTTCTGCCTATATTTTCCTCTAAGGGTATTATAGTTCCCAGCCTTACATTTAGGTCTTTAATCCATTTTAAATTTCTTTCGTGTACAGTGTTAAGAAGTGTTCTAATTTCATTCTTTTACATGAGGCTGTCCAGTTCTTCCAGTACCACTTTTTAAAGAGGCTATCTTTTCTCCATTGTATATTCTTGCCTCCTTTGTCCAAGAAAAGGTGCCCACAGGTATGTGGGTTTACTTCTGGTCTGTTTCTGTGCCAGGGCCATACTGTCTTAATGATTGTAGCTTTGTAGTATAGTCTGAAGTCATGAAGGTTGATTCCACCTCTACACTCTTTCTCAAGACTGCTTTGGCTATTTGGGGTCTTTTGTGTTTCCAGACAAGTTAAAAAACATTTTCTAATTCTGTGAAAAATGCCATCAGTAATTTGACAGGGATTGCACTGAATCTGTAGATATCACTGGATAGTACAGTCATTTTCAGAATATGGATTCTTCTAATAACAACATGATACATGTCTCCAACTGTGTTACCTTTGATTTCTTACATCAGTATCTTATAATTTTCGGTACAGAGATCTTTTGAATGCTTAGGTAGGTTTTCCTTGGTATTTTATTTTTTGTGTTGTGATGATGATGGAATTGTTTCCTTAGTATCTCTTATTTTTCAATGTTAGTATACAAGAATGCAAGGGATTTCCACATATTGATTTTATTTCTTCCAACTTTGCTGAATTAATTGATTAGCTCTAATGATTTTCTGGTGGCATCTTTAGAGTTTTATACGTATAGTATCATGTCATCTACAAAAAGAAAGGTGAGTCTTGACACACATCAGCCTGCAAGATGTATTTCAAGGAAGAAGCCTGCACAACAGTGCTATGTATTCCCAGCTCAGGGGAGCCCAATAGCTCCTGGAACTGCCTTTGGAGATATCTGGGCTCCAATCTACCTGGCTGGTGCAAAGGCATCACCTCATCTTTCATGCCACTGCAGGGACCTGGTATGCAAGAGTCACCATGGGTTGAACTGTATGTATGTGTCTAAACATGTTTTGTGATCAAGAACTCTAGGCTTTGTTCTAGAGACAAGACATGATAGATTCAGGCAAAGGCATTCCTGAACTAGTCTCCTTACTTTTCCCATTACTACTGAGATATGAATGATAAGATTGATCCCCGTATTCCTGAAGTTTATGGTGTTTCTCCAGTGTGAGTACACTAGTGAATGGTAGAGGGTGAAGAATTGGTGAGTCAATCCTTTCCCATGTTTATTACCCTCAAAAGAATTCTCTCCTGTGTTGATTTTGAAAATGTTTAGTAGGGGACCTCCTTGGATGTCCAGCGGTTAAGGCTCTACCTTCCAATATAGGGGGCATGTGTTAGATCTCCAGTCGGAGAACTAAGGTTTCACATGCTGCATGGTGCAGTCAAATATTAAAAACAATATGTTAAGACAGGAGGAATCAGCAAGGGCTTTCCCACATATCATGTTCCAATGGCTTCTCTCCCAATGTCATTGTACATAGAAAGTAAGTATTGAGGAACATAAAAAGGTCTACCCACGTTCCTTACAAGAATATGGTTTCTCTCCAGTGTGCCTTCGCTTGTGCATGGTAACAGACAAAGAAGTGGTAAATGTTTTCCCACATATATTGCACTCAAAAGGCTTCTCTCCAGTGTGAGTTCTAAAATGTTTAGTAAGACGTGAGGAAACAGCAAAAGCCTTCCCACATCTGTCACACTTAAAAGGCTTCTCTCCAGTGTGAGTTCTAACGTGTTTAGTAAGACACGAGGAATCAGCAAAGGCCTTCCCACATTTGTCACACTTATAAGGCTTCTCTCCAGTGTGTGTTGTCATATGTTGAGTAAGGCCTGAGACTCGAGTGAAGGTTTTCCCACATTTTTCACATTTAGCAGTCTTCTCCCCAGTATGAGATTGTAAATGTCTACGAAGAATAGAAGAAAACCCAAAGCCTTTCCCACATGTATCACATTTATAAGGCTTCTCTCCAGTGTGTGTCCTCATATGTCGAGAAAGGTATGAGGACTGACTGAAGGTTTTCCCACATGTGTCACATTTAAAAGGTTTTTCTCCAGTGTGAGTTTTCTTATGTTGAGAAAGGCCTGAGGACTGAACGAAGGTTTTCCCACATGTGTCACACTTAAAAGGCTTCTCTCCAGTGTGAGTTCTGAAATGGTTACTAAGATATGAGTAAGCAGCAAAGGCCTTCCCACATTTGTCACACTTAAAAGGCTTCTCCCCAGTGTGTGTTCTCATATGCTGAGTAAGGTATGAGGTTTGTGTAAAAGTTGTCCCACATATGTCACACTTAAGAGGCTTTTCTCCAGTGTGTATTTTCATATGTTTAGTAAGGCATGAGGATTGAGTGAAGGTTTTCCCACATGTTTCACACTTAAAAGGCTTCTCTCCAGTGTGAGTGTTCATGTGTTCAATAAGGCGAGAGGAACCAGTGAAGGTTTTCCCACAGTCTTGACATTTGTATAGTTTTATTCCAGTGTGAATTTGACTGTGAACACGAAGGTGTGAGGACGACCCAAAGGCTTTCCCACATTCCTTACATTTATACAGCTGCTCTCCAGTGTGAGTTTTCGTATGTCCAGTGAGGTCTGAGAATCGATGGAAGTCTTTCCCACATACCTTACACTTATAGGCCAGGTCTCTAGTGTGAGTTTTCATATGTCCAGTGAGGTTTGAGGATTGACAGAAGTCTTTCCCACATTCCTTACATTTGTAGGGTTTTATTCCAGTGTGAATTCGACTGTGAACTTGAAGGTATGAGGAGGATACAAATGCTTTCCCACATCTCTTACATTTGTAGGGTTTTATTCCGGTGTGAATTCGTATGTGAATGCGTAGGTATGAGGATGATCCAAAGGCTTTCCCACATGTGTCACAATGAAAAGGCTTCTCTCCAGTGTGTGTTTTTATATGTCGTCTACGGCTTAGGGTTGCATCAGAGAATTTTCCAGAATCCCCATGTATGTAGTGTTTGTTAGCTGTGTGAGTTGGTACATGTGCATGGAGGCTTGTTGACTGAATGGAAGCTCTCCCACATTCATTCCAATTGTCATGTCTTTTTTTCTTCTGAGCTCTCATTTGTGCCTGAAGAAAAGACTCATTAGCAAAGGATCGCCCAAGATCTCTGTGTTCTAAGGCTTTCTCTGGTATGCTACATTGCCAGTACACAGTATCTGGAGTCAGCCTGATGGCTTTTCCACACTGATTAAACATGGAACATTTTTCTCCAGTAAAGGATTCGTTGTGCAGAGTAAGGAAGCTTTTTCCATAATGATTATATTCATAAGACTTGCCTCCATTTTCAGTTCTCCTACTAAGGTATGAGTAGTCACTGTCACTGAAGTCTTTCCACCTGTGCTCACAGTCATACAGTTCCTGTCCATTGTGGCTCTGTGTCTGTGGAGAAATGGATGGATGATGATTCAAGATCTCTCAGATTCATTAACTGATCCTACCCATCTCAAAACAGAAACATCATTACAGAGAGGATGATGATTTTTACCATCTCTGTTACATTCATACACTTTCTGCCCTGTTGATTTCTTTAAAGTCAAATGATGAAATCCTTTTGACACAATGAGGTGCCATATACTCTAATGGTAAAACAGTTCAATACAATTTCATTGAATTGTTCTCAAAGTTCATTGTCTAATTATATACATGGTAATGATTCCTTGTGGGAAGTCTGCAGCAACTATTCCTAACCTTGGGTTAGGAAATTCCCAAATTGATCATAATCAGAATTTGTTGACAGACACTGCTGTCTCTGGGGTGAATGCCACTCAAATATCTATCACTAATGTTCATGCTGTATGGAAATCCCAATATTAATTAAAAGGAAAATAAGTATTTTTTATAAATGAAACTTACTGATCTTACCATTTGTACCCTATTTGATGTTTTTTCCTGCAAAATATCCTGCTGAATTCCCAAGTCATTGGATGTAAGTTGCATTTCCCATTCTAAAGTAAAAGAGAATAACAAATTTAAGACTTTGCAAAAAGAAATGGATGTTAATGGGGTTAAAAACAATAAGGCTCATCTGTATAAGTTTCCAATTTAACATATCTTTTAAAAAGGCAACACAGACATGAGGAATTTGACTATGACAAAAATTAAGCAAGAATATATATATGTAGTCAAAATTGAGTACTTGATTTAAAAGACGAGTCTATGAAGAGTAAAAAGGAAGAAAAGAGAATATTATTAGGGAAAGTTCTGGACAATATACATCAACATGATAAAACTAAGGGACTTCACAGGTGGTCCAGTGATTAAGAATCTGCCTGCCAATGCAGGGGGCACATGTGAGATCCCTCGTCTAACTAATATGGCAAGAGCCAAGGCTGTGTGCTACAACTCAGCCTGCACTATAGAGCCCAAGTGACACAACTAGTGAGTCTGGAGGCCCTAGAGCTCATTCTCTGCAAGAAGAGAAACTACCCTATGAGAAGCCTGCACACCAAAAGTAGAGTAGCCCCTGATCGCTGCAACTAGAGAAAGTATGCACACAGCAACAGAGAGCCTATATACAGCACCCTCACCCCACCAAAATATAAATAAATAAATAAATAAATAAATATATATAAAACTAATACAGAAACAAAAGGCTATTTTGTGAGACCACAGGAAAGTCTGATTAAATTTATGTATGTATGAGAAGTTCAAGAAGTCACAGAACATTAGAAACCAATGTCCTCAGCCTTCTGAGAGAAAGCCCATTTCAATAAGCTTCCTTCTTATAAATTCAAAACACACTGAAATTGAATTGACATGGGAAGTTCTTTATAATTGCTCACCTTGGAGGATTCCTCTCTCCACAGTTTTTAATACTTCTTGTTCCAGCCAAGAGATTAAAGTGGGTTTGAATGCCTGATATCCTGTTCACAAGGAAAGATATATTAATGAAAAAGTCCCTGTCAAACACGACAAACCTTCCCATGAATCAGGTCCTATATCTAATCAAGTCATTAGAATGAATGCGGTAATAATTTTCAAAGAGATAAAAAGGCAAATAGCTCCTCTTTCAGTGTGTCAAAGAGACTATCTGTGGCCAGTGAAAAACATATTCACACCTATGTGAACATTTACAAAGCACTGAATGTTGTTAAATGGGAAATAAAGTAAATGTAAAAAGATGTTTGGTCTCATGGAGAAGCCGCTAAACTAGTGGTTGCCAAATGTTGGTTTCAAGAATCATGCCCACTGCTTGTTAAAACACAGATAACTGGGCCCAAATTCCAAAGTTTCATTCACTATGCCAAAGGTGAACTCTTGAGAATGCATATTTCAAACAAGAGTCATGATAATGCTGTTAGTTCTCAAAGCACATTGTTACAGAAAGCATACTGGAGTAAAACTCATTCCTTAGATACGAGTGTCTACTAGTTTCCATTGTGTTCAGATTGGCATCACCCATCTTGGAACATAGAAGGTACAGCACATATATGTCCATTCCCTAAGAGTCTATAAGGAATGATGGCAGCCTTACCTGCTGTGGTCAGGTTCTTGTAGTTTTCCAGCATCACATTTCCATATAGCTTTCTCTGAAAGGGGTTCAGTAAAGTCCACTCTTCCTGGGTGAAGTACACAGCCACATCAGCGAAGGTCACTGAGTCCTAAACCATTGCACACACGGTAGTTTCAGTAAAGTAAGATCTCCAACCATGTACAGCAGAGAATGAGGAAGGGAGCCCCAATATCAACAGAGGGCCTTAAGGTCTCTCATCATCTCTCCCAGGATACAACGGTCTTAGCTCTCCTTTCTAGCTACAGCCACTCGTGACTGATATGGAACCAGTAACACAATCCTAAACAAATTACACATACTTGTGCAAGCTAATAAATAAGGTCACTAAGAAATATATACTCTTGGAAAAAGCCCCTTGCGCCAGTTGGACGCTGTCTTCAACTGTGTCCCGCTTCCCCCGGTTCGCAGTCCGGCCTCCCAGGAGGGGTCTCTTCCCACAAGGGCCCGGCACGGCCGCCTTCATGGCCGAGGTGAAGGTGAAGGTGCAGCCGCCCAACGCGGATCCGGTGGAAATCGAAAACAGGTAAATCGGGGAGTGAGGCTCGTTCCCCGTCTCTAAAGGCCCCCTCTCTCCCGGACCCTTCTCTCGTCTCTAGAAGATGGCACACTTAAGAAGTTCAGAGCTAGTCGGACAGTTGACGAGATTGTGTGGCCGGCCTTTCCCTGGGTCTGTCAGGGAAGCTGTCTGCTCAGGCGCACCTTTCCTTAAGGTGATCCACGCTCAGAGTGAAGACTCGGCGTTTCCCTCCGGGAAAGTGTTAGTCGCTTGGTCGTGTCAGACTTCTTGCGACCCCATGGGGTACTGGTATAAACACATTCTGATCCAGGATCGCCCTTGTTACCAAGGAACTCCCGTGACGGAAGGTTTAACCAGACAGGGTGCAGTTTTCGATTATGAAGCAACAGACACTAAATAATTTGAGCGCAATATTTAAGTGAAGTTTTTAGGGCACCCAACGCATCTTACGCTTACCGAAATCATCTCCCAAAGCATCTCCAATACTCTGGGCACCTGATGCGAAGAACTGACTCTCTTGAAAAGATCCTGAAGCTGGGAAAGACTGAGGGCGAGAGGAGAAGGGGACGACGAGGATGAGGTGGTTGGATGGTGTCACCGACTTAATGGACACGAGTTTGAATAAACTCCGGGAGTTGGCGATGGACAGGGAGGCCTGGTGTGCTGCAGTCCATGGGGTTGCAAAGAGTCGGACACGACTGAGCGGGTGAACTGAACTGAACTGAAGCATCTTACAATTTTATATTCTCTACCGTGCACTGCAGTGTTTAGGTTACCACAGAATTTATGAAGACCCCAGCTTTCTTAAACTGTTACTTATTATTAACACATGATGATCCTGTGACAAGGTGAAACGAGGTTTATTTTTGTTTGTTAGGGGTAATTCAAAAAACAGGTCCCAGTTGTGGTGAATTGTCCTAAAAAAACTTTGACTTCCCTCCAGAAGTGTTTGATCTGCCTCCTGCTTACAGACGTATGGCTACCCAAGGCACTGTCTCTTCACTTTGTTGTACTTGTTGCATCTGAGAAAATTGAAGCCTCAGCTTTAATGTGTTTTTCTGTGTTTTCATTTGATTTTTGTCCTAATTTAAAGTTCATATAAATAAGAAATGCTTCTCTTAAATACAATAAAAATGCAAACATGTACTTCAAAAAAAAAAAGAGAAATATATACTCTCATTCTGTACCATGTCAAAACAGTCAAAATAAAACACATGCAGAAGCAATCATGAGACAATATCAGAAGGTAATTACCAAAATACTAAGATTATTGAGAGCAATCCCTTAGCAATATGAGACCTTTCACATGGGGAGGAAATTCAAAAGGGACTCAGACTGGCTTTATTTAAGAAGTTGTGTACATAGGTCTAACCAGAAGGAAATGTTTCCATATGGTGCATGCAGTGGCTCACTCTGTATTAGGATGCCCTGTCTTCTTACCTGAGAACAATCACTCAAACACTCAGCTACCATTCTGTCTTGCCTTTATCCTTTCCTCAGGATCGCATAAAGGGTCCTTAGAAGGAAGATCTATGAGAAAAGAAAGAAGGCATGGGCATTCAGAGATGATCATAATTCCCACAATCACTGTGTGAAAGTCATTCCATTCTAGTTCAACATCCCTGAATATCCCTGCACACTCAGAAAATGTCACACTGAGAGGAAAGCAGGTGAAGTAGGACCCTGAGCTCACCTCCCCCTCAGGAACATATCAAAAATACATCTATATGGAGCCCCTTCCCACTGAAAACAAACTGGAGACATTCAAAATGATGTCCAAAACCAAGGCTGTAAAAATGATCCATAGAGTCAGGTTAGGAAAGGAGGGGAATTGATCTGGTTTTAGTGCTCGCTGCCAAGTAGTGTGCACACTTGAGGATATGCAGCAGATCTGGACCCAGCACTGCATCTGAATAAGATGAGTTAACCCAGTGCTGACACTTGTGGAGGTGGTGGATCAGGAGCTGTCTGTATACCTGACTGGCTTCCTAGATAGTCTCAGTGTGTGTCTGGCCAGAAAAACCCTCCTGTTCCAGCATTGCTTCCTCCAAGGCAAAGGTACCCTTGCTGGGAGCAGAGAGAGTGCAAACATGGAGAGAACAGAACCGACTGAGAGGCAACACTCAGGGCTTCTGCTTCCAGGACCTTGGAACCAGACCTGGCTCCTGCTCCTGATGATCAGGTAGTGATAACCATGGTGCACAGGAGAAAAACAGCTCACACAGGGCTCTGGTTCTAGCCACTGTATCTCCAGCACAACTTCCCAACAAGGACACCCTGAGGAAAGACATAACCTATGCTCACCACATTTTATTTTTTGTTTTGAAGATTTATTTACTTATTTCTTTGGCTATGCTGGGTCTTCTTTGCCATACTCAGTTACAGTGGGCTGGGGCTACTCTGTAGTTGTGCATGGGCTTTTCACTGGGTTGGCTTCTCTTGTTCTGGAGCACAGGCTCTAGGGTGAACAGACTTATTAGTAGTTGCAGCATGTGGGCTCAGTAATTACAGTACCCAGGCTCTAGAGCACAGGCTCAATAGTCATGGCACACAGTCTTAGTTGCCCTGTGGCATGTGGGATCTTCCTGGACCAGAGATCAAACCCATGTCCACTGCATTGGCAGGTGGACTCTTCACCACTGACCCACGAAGGAAGCCCCTTTATTTGTATTTTTAGAGTTTTATTTCTTAAATTTTGTCCATGCCACACAGCTTGTGGAATCCGAGCTCCGCTACCAGGGATCAAGCACTGTAGTGGAATGTGGTGCCTCAATCAAGGGACTGCCAAGGAAGATTCTCCTCTGCTTAAATTCAACTCTCCCACCAAAGCTACTGCACACAAAGACTGCGTGTTGCTGCTGCTGCTAAGCCACTTCAGTCATGTCCGACTCTGGGGGACCCCATAGACGGCAGCCCACCAGGCTCCCCCGTCCCTGGGATTCTCCAAGCAAGAACACTGGAGTGGGTTGCCATTTTCTTCTCCAATTCATGAAAGTGAAACGTGAAAGTTTTAAGTTGCTCAGTCATGTCCGACTCTTAGCGACCCCATGGACTGCAGCCTACCAGGCTCCTGCATCTATGGGATTTTCCAGGCAAGAGTACTGGAGTGGGTTGCCATTGCCTTCTCCCAAAGACTGCACAGGGACCTACAAAAGGACACACCTTCAAAGATGGGATAGGTAAGTATTTCACTTAATTTCACAGAGACAGAGAAAGTGAAATAAAATGAGGAGATAGAAGAATTTGTTTCAAACAAAAGAACAAAGATAAAACATAGATGAAACAACTAATTTAACACAGATAAATAATATACCAAATAATCAGTTTAAAGCATTAGTAAAAGAACTCCAGGGCTTCACCAGATGAAGCAAATGAAGATGAGATAGGCAGTCTACCTGAAAAAGAATTCAGTGTAATGATATTAAAGGAAATAGTCACCCAAGTCCAGGAAGCCCAGAGTGTCTCATAAAGAAAACCCCCAAAAGAACTGTACCAACACACATATTATTCAAACTAACAAAAATTAAACACAAAGAAAAATGAATAAAAGCAGCAAGGGAATGCTGGTGGAAAAGGAAACTGATACAGCCAAATGGAAAACGATAGGGAGATTCCTTTAAAAATTAAGAATAAATCTACCATATGACTCAGAAATCTCACTACTAAATTATAGTGTTTATTGCAGCAATATTTATAATAGCTAGGAAATGGAAGCAATTTAGATGTCCACTGATGGATGAATGGATACAGCAATTATGGTACGTTAATACAGTGGATTTTACCCAGCCATAAACGGGAGCAAGTCTGAGTCAGTAATAGTGGATGAACCTAGACCATCTTATACAGAGTGAAGTCAGAAAGAGAAAAAAAACAAGAATCATATATTAATACATATACATGGCAGGTAACAAAATGGTACTTATGAACCTGGCAGAGAAGCAACTTGTGGACATAGAAGGGGAAGATGAGGGCGGGGTGTATTCAGAAAGCAGTACTGACATATATACACTATCATGTGTAAAATATTAGTGGGAAGTTGCTTAATAATAAAGGGAGTCCAGTCTGGTGCTCTGTGATGACCAACAGGGGTGGAATGTGGGAAGAAGAGGGAGACTCAGGAGGGAAGTGATACATACATACATACATACATGTAAACGTGTGACTGATTCTCAGCGTTATATGGCAGAAACCAACACAAAATGTAAAGAACAAGAATGCTAGGGCTTTCCAGGTCATTCAGTGGTAAAGAACCCATCTGTCAATGCAGGAGACATGGGTTTGATCCCTTGATCAAGAATATTCCCAGGAAAAAGAAATGCCAACCCACTCCAGCATTCTTGCCTGGGAAATGTCATGGACAGAAGAACCTGTTAGTCCATAGGGTCGCAAAGAGTTGGACATGACTTGGTGACTAAAGAACAACAACAAATAAGAATGGAGAAAAGAATGAATGAACATAGTTAAAGTTGTAACAAGGAACATAAACAATAAAAAAGAACCAGTTGGATCTGAAGAACAATAAAATAACTGAAATAAAAAACATGCTAGAAAGTATTAACATCAGATCAGGGGGCATAAGAGAATGCACAACTGATATGGAAGATAAAATAACAAAAATCAGAAAAACAGAAAGAGAAAACAAATTAAAAAATGAGAACTTTCTGGCAATACCCTGGCAGACTAGTGGGCCTGGGTTTGATTCCTCATCGAGAAATTAAGATCCTGCAAACTGTGTGTTGTGGAAGAAAAGGAGACAGGTTAAGGAGTCTCTGGTTTAACATAAACGATTCTAACTTTCTCGTAATTGGGTCTCAGAAGAAGAGAGAAAAAGAGGAGGGAAAATGTATTTGATAAAAATATGAAAACATAGAGCTTGCTGTAGCTCAGATCATGAGTTCCTGATTGCAAAATTTAGGCTTAAATTGAAGAAAGCAGGGAAAACCACTAGGCCATTCAGGTATGACCTAAATCATACCCATTATAAGTGAGGGTGACAAACAGATTCAAGGGATTATATCTGGTAGTCAGAGTGCCTGAAGAACTATGGATGTAGGTTCATAATATTGTACAGGAGGCAGTGACCAAAACCATCCCAAAGAAAAAAATGTAAAAAGTCAAAATAGTCGTCTGAGGCAGCTTTACAAATAGCTGTGCAAAGAACAGAAACAAAAGGCAAAGGAGAAGAAGAAAGATATATACCCAAATGAAATACAACTCCAGAAAACTGCAAGGAGAGATAAAAAGGCCTGCTTAAATGAATAAAGCAAAGTTAATAGAGGAAAACAACAGAATGGGAAAGACTAGACATCTCTTCAAGAAAACTGGACATATGAAGGATGTTCATGCAAGGATGGGCATGATAAAAGACAGAAATGGTATCATCAAACAGAATCAGGGAAGATTAAGAAAAAGTAGCAAAAACACACGGAAGACCTATTTAAAGAAAAGTATTAATGACACGGATAACCACGATGGTGTTCTCACTCACCTAGAGACAGATATCCTGTGTGAAGTCAAGTAGGCCTTCGGATGCATTACTACAAACAGAGCTAGTGGAGGTGATGGAATTCCAGCTGAGCTATTTAAAATCCTAAAAGATGATGCTGTTAAAGTGCTGCACTCAATACATCTGCAAATTTGTAAAACTCAGCAGTGGCCACAGGCCTGAAAAAGGACAGTTTTCATTCCAATCCCAAAGAAGAGCAATGCAAAAAAATGTTCAAACTTCCATACAATTGCACCCATTTCACATATGCTAGTAAGGCTATGCTCAAAAATCCTTCAAGCTAGGCTTCAACAATACATGAACCAAGAACTTCCTGATGTACAACATGGGTTTAGAAAATGCAGAGGAACCAGAGATCGAATTAAGGCAAGGGAGTTTCAGAAAATTGTCTACTTCTGCTTCATTAAGTATGCTAAAGCCTTTGACTGGGTGGATCACAACAAATTGTGGAAAATTCTTAATGAGTAAGAATACCAGACCACCTTAACTGTTCTTGAGAAAACTGTATGTGGATCAAAAAGCAAATGAAGTGGACAGGGACTGGTTCAAAGTTGAGAAAGGAGTACAAGAAGGCTGTATATTGTCACCCTGCTTATTTAATTTCAATGCAGAGTACATCATTTGAAATGCAAGACTGCCAGAAGACATTATCAACAACCTCAGAAACACACATGATACCACTCTAATGACAGAAAGTGAAGAGGAACTAAGGGGCTTCTTAATGAGGGTGAAAGAGGAGAGTAAAAAAGCTGACTTAAAACTCAATGTTAAAAAAACTAAGTTAATCATGGCATCTGTTCCCATCACTTCATGGCAAAGAGAAGGGAGAAAAAGTAGGAGCAGAAACCATATTTTCATTATCTCCAAAATCACTGTGGATGGTGACTGCAGCCATGAAGTTAAAAGACGTTCGCTCCTGGGGAAAAAAACCTATGACAAAACTACACAGCATATTAAATAGCAGAGACATCATTTGCCAACAAAGGTCTGTTTATTCAAAGCTGTTTTTCCAGTCATAGAGAAGACTCAGTGCCAAAGTATTCATGCTTTCAAACTGGTTCTGGAGAAGATTTTTGAGAGTCCCTTGGAATACAAGGAGATCAAACCAGTGAACCCTAAAGGAATCAACCCTGAATACTCATTGGAAGGACTGATGCGGAAGCTGAAGTTCCAATACCTTGGCCACCTGATGCAAAAAGCTGACTCACTGGAAAAAAACGTGATGCTGGGCAAGACTGAGGCAAAAGGAGAAGGGGGTGGCAGAGATAAGATGGTTAGATAGCATCATTGACTCAAAGACATGGATTTCCCAGAGAAAACTCTGGGAGATACTCAAGGACAGTGAAGACTGACGTGCTGCAGTCCATGAATCACAAAGTCAGACACGTCTTAGCAACTGAACAACAACAACAAGAATGACTGAAAATTTCCTGAAGTGGAAGAATGAAACAGATATCCAGCTACAGAAAGCACAGAGTCTCAAACAGGATGAACCCAGAGACATACACCAAAAAATATCATAATTAAAATTCAAAAGGTAAACAGAGAATTCTAAAGGCAGTAAGAAAAAACAAGGAGTCATATACAAGGGACCCACTTAAGGCTATCAGCTGGTTTTTCTGCAGAAACCGTGCAGGACAGAAGGGCATATACTTTGAAAGTGCTGAAAGGAAAAAACCTACAAATTAAAGATACTCTACCCAGCAAGGTTATCATTCAAAACTGAAGGAGAAACAAAGAACTTTCAAGTAAGCAAAAACTAGAGGAGCTCATCAAATCTAAAACAACTCTAAGAGAAATAGTAAAGCGTCTTCTCAAAGTGGAAAAACAAGCAGAAGAATGTATAGGAAAGAAAAGTCCCATTAGTAAAGTAAACATATAGTAAAGCCTGTGCAACAACCATTTAAGTAAGCAAGTACAAAATTAAAAGAAACTGTAACTACAACAATCAAGTAAGTATTAAACAAGAAATATGACATTAAAGACAAAAAATGTGCATTAAGGGGGAAATAACATAGATCTTTTAGAATGTGCTTGAAATTACATCACTACTAGTTTAAAACAAGCAGACCACTATTAGTTTAAAACAAGCAGATTAGTTACAGGTCAACATATGAATCCCAGGGTAATCACAAATTAGTAAGGCTAAAGACACACATACAGACTGAAAGTAAAAGGATGGAAAAAAGATAGTCCATGCAAAGGCAAACAAACAAGAATTTGGAGTAGCGATACTCATAGTAGACAAAGCAGACTTTAAGACAAAGTCTAAATAAAAGACAAAGGACATTATGTAATGATAAAGGTATTAACACAAGTGAATGTAACAGCTGTTAACATATGTGTATCTAATACAGGAGAAGCTAAATAAATTAAGTATTTACAGACATAAAGGGAGACATTGAGAGTAATACAATAATAATAGGGAATTTTAACACCAAACTAGCATCAGTGGACCAGAGAAGACAATGGCAACCCACTCTAGTACTCTTGCCTGGAAAATCCCATGGACGGAGGAGCCTGGTAGGCTGCAGTCCATGGGGTCGCTGGGAGTTGGGCACAACTGAGCGACTTCACTTTTATGCATTGGAGAAGGAAATGGCAACCCACTCCAGTATTCTTGCCTGGAGAATCCCAGGGACGGGGGAGCCTGGTGGGCTGCCGTCTATGGGGTCACACGGAGTCGGACACAACTGAAGCGACTTAGCAGCAGCAGCAACAGCAGCAGTGGACAGATCATCCAGACAGAAAATCCAGAACAAAACAGTAGTCTTAAGACACATTTGGCCACTTGGACTTAATAGATACCTACAGGACATTCCAACCCAAAATAGAGACATAAACATTCTTCACAAGTGCACACGGAATGTTCTCCAAGACAGATGACATGTATGGTCAACAAATTTAATGGACAGAAATAATATCAAATATTTTTCCTGACCACAATGCTGTGAAACAAAGATATTCAATTACAGAAAGAAAAATGGGAAAAGAACAAATATGTGGAGACCAAACAACATGTTACTACAAAACGAATGGGCCAATGAAGATATTGGAAAATACCCTAAGACACATGAAAATAGAAACAAAATGCCCCCAAATTGATGGGATGCAGCAGAAATAGTCATGATGGGGGATTTTATAATGATACAGGCCTATCTCAAGAAGTAAGAAAAATGTCACGTAAACAACCTAATCTACCATCCAAAGGAATTAGAAAAAGAAGAACAAAGCCTTAAGTCAGCAGAAGGAAAGAAGTAATAAACATCAGAGAGAAAATAAAACAGAGAACCCCACTCCCCCTAAATTAGAAAAGATCAATGAACCCAAGAGCAGGTCTTTTGAAAAGATAATTAGTGTTGATAAGGTTTTAGCCTGTCTCATTAAGGAAAAAAGGAGACCCAAATAAGCAAAATAAATAATCAAAGAGGAGAAATTATAACTGATTCCACAAACACAGAAATAATCAAAAGGGAATACTATGAGAAAAAAAGAAAGTATGCTATAAACAGTTATATGTCAATAAATCGAACAACTAGAAGAAACATGTATATAGAATTACAAAACCTTTGAAAACTGAATAGGAATCCATGGATAATCTAAGTAGACTGATTACTAATGTTGAAACTGAATCAGCAATCAAAATTCACCCAAATTAAAAGTCCAGGCAAGGCAGCTGCACAAGAGAATTCAATCCCACGTATAAAGAAGGCTGAATACATATACTTGTGCCACACAGCATTTGGGATCCCAGTTCTCTGACTACCAGGGATTAAATCAGTGCCTCCTGCATTGAAATAGTCTTAAACACTGGACCACCAGGGAAGTCCCTTAATGTCTATTTCCAAAAACAGAAGAGGTGGAAATACTCCCAAATTCTTTCTATGAGACCACAATTACCCTGATGCTAAAACCTGAAAGGGGCAGTATAAAAAAAAGTTAGATTACAGGCCAATATTTCTTATGTATAGGGACACAAAAATTCTCAGCAAAATATTACTAAATAGAATTCAACAGTCTATAAAATGGATTATTCACAATGATCAAGTGAGATTTATTCCAGGGATGAAAGAATGGTTCAACATCCAATCATCAAGCAATGTCATACACTACATTAATAAAAGGATACTAAAAATCACAGATAATTTCAATTAATGCAGGAAAAACATTGAATAAATTCACCATCTATTCACGATAAAGACTCATCAAAGTTGGTATGGAGGGAACACATCTCAACATAATGAAGGCCATGTATGACAAGCCCCAGCTAACATCATACTCAATGGAATACAGAAAGCTTTTCATTTAAAATCAGAAGTAAGACAAGAATGCCCACTCTCATCACATCTCTTTAATGCAGTATTGGATGTCCCAGCCACAGCTATCAGATGAGAGAGAAACAAAAGGCAGCCAGATTGGAAAGGAAGAAGTACAACTGCCACTCTTTGCAGATTACATAGTACTATATATAAAAAACCCCTAAAGTCACCATCCAAAAACTATTAGAACTAATAAATGAATTCAGTAAAGTGGCAGTATACAGGATTAATATAAAGAAATCTGTTCCTTTTCTATACTGTAATAATGAATTACCAGAAAAAGAAAGCAGAAAAAAGAAGTTCCTTTGAAAAACAAATCAAAAAGAATTACTAGAAATAAACTTAACCAAAAAAAGACCTGAAAACTATATAACAGTGTAGGAAACTGAAGATGATATTACAAAGAAGTGGAAAGATACTCTGTGCTCATTGACTGAAAGAATCAATACAGTTAAAATTCCATACTACCCAAAGCAACCAGAAATTTAATGTAACCCCTAAGGAAAGTACTCATGATATTTTTCAAAGAACTAGAACAAATAATTCTTAAATTTATATAGAACTAGAAAAGACTCTGAAGATCCAAGGCAGTATAGGCAACAAAGAACAAAGTTAGGGGTACCACAGTCATTGACTTCGAACTACACTACGTGTGTGTGTGTGTGCGTGCGTGCTCAGTCGTGTTCAACTCTGCGACCCCATGGGCTCCTCTGTCCATGGGATATGCCAGGCAAGAATATTGGAGCGGGTTGCCATTTCCTTCCCCAGGGAATCTTCCTTCCCCAGGGAGCAAACGTGTATCTTTGGTGTTTCCCTCAATGGCAGGCAGGTTCTACACTACACTACAAAGCTACAGCAATGAAAACCACATAAAAATGATATGAAAACAGACCCATAGATGAATGGAATAGTATAAAGAGCCAAAAAATAAACCCACACACTTAGAGTCAACTAATCTTCTACAATGCAGTCAAAAATACACAATGTAGAAAAGACAGTATCACCAATAAATGGTGCTGAAAATACCAGACAGCTCATGTGAAAGAATAAAATTGGAATATTTTCACATACCATGTATGAAAAAAAGCTCAAAATGGATTAAAGACCTAAATATAAGACTAGATGCTTGAGCTTCCCTTGTAGCTCAGTCAGTAAAGAATCTGTCTGCAAGGCAGGAGACCCGGGTTTGATTCCTGGGTTGGGAAGATACCCTGGATAAGGAAATGGCAACCCACTCCAGTATTCTTGCATGGAGAATCCCATGGACAGAGGAGCCTAGCAGGCTACAGTCTATGGGATTGCAAGAGTCAGACACGACATAGTGACTAAACCACCACCAGAAACCATAAAACTAGAAGAAAACATACACAGAACGCTGTTTGACATACATATTAGCAGAATGCTTTTGGCTGTCTCCTAAGGCAAAGAAAACAGAGGCAAAGATAAACAAATGGGATTGAAGTAAATGTAAAAGCTTTTGTAAAGCAAAATAAACAATAAAAAAATGTAAAGACAAAAAAAAGTTAAGACAATCTACTGAATGGCAGAAAATATCTGCAAATGATATGACCAATAGACTAAAATAAAAAATATGTAAATAGCTCATACAATTTAAGATTAAAAAAAAAAATCCTATTTAAAAAATGAACAGAAGGCCTGAAAAGACATTTTCCCAAGGAACACACACAGATAGCCAACAGGCTCATGAGAAGATTCTTAACATCGCTTATCGTTAGAGAAATGCAAATCAAAACTACAGTGAGCTATCGCTTCATACAGAATGGTCATCAAAAAGATCACAAATAACAAATCTGCCCAGACTGTGAAGAAAAGGGAACACTGGTATTCGGCTGGTGGGAATGTAAATTGGTGCAGCCACTGTGGAAAACAGTACGGAGATTCCTCAAAAAAACTGCACCATGATCTAGCAATTCCATTCCTTTGGATGTATATCCAAAGAAAATGAAAACAGTAATTTGAAAAGACACACACATCCCAAAGTTCATAGCAACATTATTTACAGCAGACAAGTTACAGAAGCAACCAAAGTGTCCATCAACACATGAATGGATGAAAAAGATTCAAAAATGAAATATTATTCAGACTCACTGGAAAAGATTGTGATACTGGGAAAGACTGAGGGCAAGAGGAGAAGGGGGCAACAGATGATGAGATGGTTGGATGGTATAACTGACTCAATGGACGCAAGTTTGAGCAAACTCAGGCAGATAGTGAAGCATAGGGAAACTTCCACTGTAGCGGTCAGGGATCAAAACCTGTTGGGGTAATAAGATCCTGCATGCCTCCGGGAGATAATACCCCACATACACTGTGGCAGGGCCAAAAATATACATAAATAAATAATGGTGGTGGTTTAGTGGCTAAGTCATGTCTGACACTTGCAGCCCCATGGACTGTAGCCCACCAGGTTCCTCTGTCCATGGGATTCTCTAGGCAAGAGTCCTGGAATGAGTTGCCAATTCCTTTTCCAGGGGATCTTCCCAACCCAGGGATTGAACCCAGTCTCCTGTCTTGGAGGATTCTTTACTACTGAGTTACCAAAGAAGCCCCAAATAAATAAACACACAAATACACACTAAACAAGGGCTTTCTGTGATGTTCTTCCAGGGCTAATCCTCTAATATGGCTCAAATACAATTCCCAAATCTTTCTTAATGTTTTGTGGAAAGTTCAGTTCAGTTGCTCAGTCCTGTCCAGCTGTTTGTGAGCCCATGGACTGCAGCATGCCAGGCCTCCCTGTCAATCACCAACTCTTGGAGCTTGCTCAAACTCATGTCCATCGAGTCACTGATGCCATCCAACCATTTCATCCTCTGTCGAACCCTTATCCTCTTGCCTTCAATCGTTTCCAGCAACAGGGTCTTTTCCACTGAGTCAGTTCTTTGCATCAGGTGGTTAAAGTATGGGAGCTTCGGCTTCAGCATCAGTCCTTCCAATGAATATTCAGTACGGATTTCTTTTAGGATTGACTGGTTTGATCTCCTTGCAGTCCAAGGGACTCTCAAGAGTCCTTACCAACACCACAGTTCAAAAGCATCAATTCTTCAGTGCTCAGCTTTCTTTACGGTCCAGCTCTCACATCCATCCATACATGACTACTGGAAAAACCATAGCTTTGATGACATGGACTTTTGTTGGTAAAGTCTCTGCTTTTTAATATGCTGTCTAGTCTGGTCATAGCTTTTCTTCTGAGGAGCAAGTGTCTTTTAAGTTAATGGCTGCAGTCACCATCTGCAGTGATTTTGGAGCCCAAGAAAATAAAGTCTGTCACTGTTTCCCCATCTATTTGCCATGAAACGATGGGACTGGATGCCATGATCTTTGTTTTCTGAATGTTGAGTTTTAAGCAAGCTTTTTCACTCTCCGCTTCCACTTTCATTAACAGGCTCTTTAGTTTCTCTTGGCTTTCTGCCATAAGGGTGGTGTCATTTGCATATCTGAGGTTATTGATATTTCTCCCAGCAATCTTGATTCCAGCTTTTGATTCATCCAGTCCAGCATTTCACATGATGTACTCTGCATATAAGTTAAATAAGCAAGGTGACAATATACAGCCTTTTCCCAATTTGGAACCAGTCCGTTGTTCCATGTCTGATTCTAACTGTTGCTTCCTGACCTGCATACAGATTTCTCAGGAGGCAGGTAAGGTGGTCTACTGTTCCCATCTCTTGAAGAATTTCCCACAGTTTGTTGTGATCCACACAGGCAAATGCTTTCGTGTAGTCAATAAAGCAGAAGCAGATGTTTTTCTTGAATTCCCTTGCTTTTTCTATGATCCAACGGAGATGTTGGCAACTTGATCTCTGGTTCCTCTGCCTTTTCTAAATCCAGTTTTAACATCTGGAAGCTCTCAGTTCACATACTGTTGAAGCCTAGCTTGGAGAACGTTGAGCATTACTTTGCTAGCGTGTGAGATGAGTACAACTGTGCTGTAGTTTGAGCATTCTCTGCATTGCCTTTCTTTGGGACTGGAATGAAAACTGACCTTTTCCAGTCCTGTGGCTACAGCTGAGTTTTCTCAATTTGCTGGTATACTGAGTGCAGCATCATCATCTTTAATAGCATCATCTTTTCAGATTTTAAACAGCTCAGCTGGAATTTCATCACCTCCACTAGCTTTGTTTGTAATAATGCTTCCTAAGACCCACTTAACTTCACATTCCAGGATATCTGGCTCTAGATGAGTCACCACACCATCGTGGTTATCTGGGTCATTAAGACCTTTTTTCTATAGTTCTTCTTTGTATTCTTGTCCAGAGATAAACACACCCACCTTTGGTTACCTAACCTATGACAAAGGGAAGAATATCTGATGAAGAAAAACCAGACTCTTCAATAAGTGGTGCTGAGAAATCTGGACAGCTACATGTAAAAGAATGAAATTAGAACACTTCCTAACACCCTACACAAAAATAAACTAAAAATGGATTAAAGACCTAAACTTAAGCTGAGACACTATAAAATTCTTAGAGGAAAACATAGGAGAAACACTCTTTGACATATGTCACAATAATATCTTTTTTGACCTACCTACTGAAAATTTAAGAAATTGAAAGGGACCTAATTGAACTTAAAAGACTCTTCAAAGCAAAGGAACTATAGAGAAGATAAAAAGGCAACCCTCCAATTGGGAGCAAAAAATTTTCTAAGAAAGCAATACGGAAGGGTTAGACTCCAAAATATACAGATAGGTTATGGAGCTCACTATCAAAAAAGAAAAACAAACAATGCAATCAACAAATGTGGCTTTCCCACATTTCTCACATTTGTAGGGTTTTAATCCAGAGTGAATATTTTTGTGACACTGAAGGCATAAAGAACATTTAAAGTATTTTCCACATTGTTTACATAAAAAAAGGACTCTCTCCAACATGAGATTTTCGATGCGTCCTAATCTCAGATCTAACAAAAAAGTCACCACAGTATTCACATGAAAAGTTTCTATCATGGGTTTCTATATGTTTTTCCAGAAAAACACCTACTTCTGTTTCACTGACTACACTAAGGCCTTTGACTTTGTAGATCACAACAAACTGGAAAATTCTTAAAGAGATTTAAAAAACCAGAACCACCTTACCTGCCTCCTCAGAAACTTGTATGCAGGTCAAAAAGAAACAGTGAGAAGTGGACATGGAAAATCGGACTGGTTCAAAATTGGGAAAGGAGTATGTCAAGGCTGTATATTGTCATCTGCTTATTTCACTTATATGCAGAGTACATGACATGAAATGCTGGGCTGGATGAAGCACAAGCTGGAATCAAGACTGCTGGGAGAAATATCAATAACCTCAGATATGCAGACGATACCACCCTTAGGGCAGAAATCAAAGAAGAACCAAAGAGCCTCTTGATGAAGGTGAAAGAGGAGAGTGAAAAAGCTGACTTAAAACTCAACATTCAAAAACTGAAGATCATGGTATCTGGTCCCATCACTTCACAGCAAATAGATGGGGAAACAATGGAAACAGTGGCAGACTAATTTTCTTGGGCTCCAAAATCACTGCACATGGTGACTGCACTCATGAAATCAAGTCTTGGTCATTGGAAGAAAAGTTATGAGAAACTCAGACACTGTATTAAAAAGCAGAGACGTTACTTCACTGACAAAAGTTCATATAGTCAAAGCTATGGTTTTTCCAGTAGTCATGTATGGATGTGAGAGTTGGACCATAGAGAAGGCTGAGCGCCAAAGAGTTTGTTTTACAACTGTGGTGCTGAAGGACTCTTGAGAGTCCCTTGGACAGCAAGGAGATCAAACCAGTCAATCCTAAAGGAAATCAGTCCTGAATATTCATTGGAAGGACTGATGATGAAGCTGTAATACTCTCACCACCTGATGTGAACAGCTGACTCACTGAAAAAGACCGTGATGCTGGGAAAGACAAAGCAGGAGGAGAAGCTGATGACAGAGGATGAGATGGTTGGATGATATTACCAACTCAATGGACATGAGTTTGAACAAGCTCTGGGAGGTGGTGAAAAACAGGAAAGCTGGGCATGCTGTAGTCCATGGGGTTGCAAAGAGTTGGACATGACTGAGCAACTGAACAACAACAGACTTAATATTTTTTATTTTTAATTGGTGGATAATTGCTTTACAATATTGTGTTAGTTTCTACCATGCATCAACATGCATCAGCCACTGGTATACATATCACCATTGTGTCTCTGTCCCTGGCACAAAGCCTAACTCATTAAAGGGATTCCACAACCACTTGTGGACTGCCAATTTGCCATTTTCCACAAAATATTCTAGTACAGTACACACAATTGAGGGAATATAAAAAACAGAATTGCAGCATAAAAATAAAGTAAGACTCACATGAAATGTCTTGGAACAAAAAAAAAAAATCAAAATGCTATAGTTCTGAGAAAGTGTGTATTTTTCATTGAAGATGAAAAAATTCTTTTGGGACATTCTTCTTGAAAACAAGTGTCCCGATGTCAAAGCTAAAATTTGTTCCTTGCATTTCTGCATAATTGGTTTTAGATATGCCCTTTAAAGTTGATCAGAAACTACAAAATGGCACAAGATCTAAGCAAGAGAATTTAATATCCACTGAAGTAAATATACATTTGCCTGATGACCTAGAAAAACAATCTAGAAGCTGACTCTCAAAATATACCCCCAAAAGTGAAATAATATACAGATAAGTTTATTCACACAAGTTAATAACAGATGCTAAAAGAAATTATAGCAAAGTGCTGGGAAGCAAGCTATTCTGAGGATCAGAATATCACTGCACCTAGGACTTTATAGGAAAGTCTACCATTAAAATAGAAAACACTGAAGATTCCTAGCTTAAGCAAGTAGTCCTACTTAGCAACACAACCAAGGGATGTCCTAAATTTACATTTCCTGATGGAATCCAACTTGATGTATAAAACATCACCTTCAAAATATGCGTAAGAAATAACCAGTAGAATACTCTCTACCAGGAGTTGGCACATTTTGGTCACAGGTGTGTTTTTGTAAATAAAGTTCTCTGGATCACAGATATGCCCATTTGTTTCCCTAAGTCGACAGTATTATTCTACTACTAAGACAGAGTTGAGTAATTCCATACCTTAATGTTCGTGATGCATCAAGCACTAACAATCTGAACCTTTTCAGACAGTAAGTTTGCCAACCATGGCTCTCAACCAATTACCAACTGACAGAAACTACAGGACATGAAGGAAAACTTAAACACACTGTGAATATAAAAGCACAAATATAAAACCGTGGCTTTTAATGTGTGACTCCTCAAAGTGTCAATATAATGAATTTAATAGACAATGGCAAGTGATCTCGGTTAAAAAAGACGAAAAGGCATTAACAGTTGTCACATATAAGCCCTGAGTGGGTTCTAGATCCCCAAAGTACCAAAAATATATTTTGGAACCACGTGGAGAGGCTAACTTATTATAGTAGATACTTCAAAATATTATTATTTTTACCTTTCTTATGTGAAATAATGGAATTCTGATATTTAGTAGGATAATGCTCACACCTTTAGAAGAAGTATTACCAAGTATTTAAAAGGCAAGTCATCATGTATGCAATTTATTTTCAACTTATTCTCAAACAACTCACTACGGTGTGTTTGTAAATCGAGGTGAGAACAAGCATGGAAAATACTAAAACTAAATGAACCTACAACAACGAACATTCACTGTACTGGAAGGTCATATTTTATTGAGGTTCTAGGCGTTACACAATCACATAATGTGGTGAAATACACATTTAATCCAAACAAATTATTTATGGTTTCTCATTCTTGAACCTGTATCAAAAAGCCTCCACCATATCTCCTGGAGACCCGTGTTTGACTGTGGGATCTTACGACCCTAGGTATTTCAGATGAGTTAACTGCTCTCGTTTTGTGTGTGTTTGTTTTGTTTGTTTTTAAAACAAGTTCTCTGTAATCTACATATATTTATATAGAGCAACATGCGCAGTCTTGATATCCGAGGAATCTGTACCTCTATGTAATATTAAAAAACAACGTTTAAACAGAAAGCCAAATTGTTTGGTGAAACGTTATTTTTCATACAAAAGAAGCAGGCGTTTAAACCAACTCTCCCCAATACTCTGAGCAACAGGGCAGTGTGGCCAGGTTCGTGACAGCTGGAGGATGTGGGGGACGGAGCAACGCACACTACAGCGGAAATTCTTTTCCTCGTGGACGAAAGTCAGAAAGAACTCATTGGAGGCTTTCAAATAGGGAAGCACAGCGAATGCCTACACCCCTTAGACGCTCCCTCACAGCACTTACCACCCGACGGTGACTCAGATCCCGCGGACGCAAAAGGAGGGGCCAGGCCTCTCTCAGGAGTCCCTTTGGAAGCCAGGTCCAACATGCTGTATAACGACTTCGGTGCATCCCAGAACCCTGCCTCGACGCAAGACTCACTCACAACAATGTGAAACACAGGACAACTAGCCTACCTCTTTCCACCAGGCGCAGACCAGCCCGATCAAAATGCTGTCGCGAGTCAGTGACGCCACTTCCGCTTAGTACCACGGCTGTAGAGGGGCGGGGTTCCGGGACGCTGGCTGCTATTCAAGTTCGATTGATTGGCAAGTTCTGTTAGCAGCGATAACTGCTTTGGAGCCGGACCCCTAGGTCAGCTCTGAGCGCGGACTGCAGGCAGAAGCAGGCCCAGAGGAAGCGGCTGAGGCCAGAACTAACTCTATGGGCGGAGCTGCAAGCAGAAGGCGGGGCCCATACCAGGATGTAGGTATGGAGGCGAGTTTTGGGTAACAGTTCTGGGTTTAGAGGGCAAAAGGGAGAGGCTGGTGATGGTTACTCACTCAAAACGATGCTACTCAAAAACTTTTCTGCCTGCCTGTTCTCAGATTTCTGGAGCGCTTAAAATTAGATTTTCCCATATTGACAAACTTGGCAATCCTTGAGATGGCCAGATTCGGCCAGACACCACTTTCTGATCAAATTAGTTGTTGTCAGGGGGTAGGGCCACAGAGCAAAGTGGGGTAAATGCACCACCAACACACATGGAGCTGCTCGACTACAGAAATTTTGGAAAAAGCAGAATTATCCAAGAGGCAAAATTCCACCCTAAAGAAGGAAGAACGTTCAAGCCGTTTACATGCTACACCTGAAGCTGAGCTGGACACCACAAAGGTTGATGGTCTTGAAGGCAGTTACTTATTTGTGAAAAAGTTAGAAGAGAGGAAGAAATTTTCCCTAAAATAATAACTGTACAAGATAGTGGTGTTTATCATGCTCTCAGGGAAGGAATATTAGATTGTTAGTCAAAATGTGTGGGTTTTTTCCCTCGTTTTTCTGATTGTTCAGTCACTCAGTCGTGTCTCCTGGCAACCTCATGGATGTCAGCACGCCAGGTTTCCCTATCCTTCAGTATCTCCCGGAGTTTGCTCAAACTCATGTCCATTTATCTGGGGGTGTTCATTAATAGGATAAAGTTTCTTTATATTTGGGGACTCCTGTTTATTTGAATTAGCATTGCTTTGTTGGTTACCTGGCACAGTGATCAACTACATGGATGCAGAAAACCAAAAAGTTGTCTCAAAATTCCTCTTCTCAGGACTCTCAGAAGATCCAGACCAGCAGCCCCTCACCTGGTCCTGGTGCTTGGGAATCTCATCATCCTCACTGCAGCTCTGATCCCCACTTCCACCCCCAATGTACTTTTTGATCTCCCACCTGTCTCTTTCTGATATTTGTTTCAATTCCACTGTAGTTCCAAAAATGCTAGCAAATATCCAGACACAGAGCAAAGTTATCACCTATGAAGGCTGTATCACCCAGATGTAATTTTTCTTGGTTTTTGGGTATTTGGACAACTTTCTCCTGACTGTGATGGCCAATGACCACTATGTGGCCATTGCCACCCCTTGCACTACACAATCACCACGAGTCCCCACCTGTGAGCCCTGCTGGCTCTAGTCTCTGGATCTCTCAGTGTCCCAGTCAGCCTCTTGCACAGTCTGATGGCATCTCTTATTCTGCACACACATGGAAATTCTGAACTTCTGTGAATTTGCTGTGGTGCTCAATTCTGCCTATTTGGATGCTCTCAGCAATTACATCATGCTGTATTCTGTGAATGGATTGCTGGGAATTCCTCCACTTGCTGGGATCCTTTTCTCTTACACTAAGATTATTTCCTCCATATTGAACATCTCTTCAGTGGAGGGGAATTACAAGGCTTTCTCAACCTGTGGGTCTCACCTAACAGTCACTTCCTTATTCTATGGGACAGGATTAGGAGTGTATCTCAGTTTTGCCTTCTCCCCCTCCTTCTCAAAGCAGGCAATTGCCTCAGTGAGGTACACCATAGTCATCCCTATACTGAACCCCTTCATCTATAGCTTGAGGAACAGGGATATGAATAAGGGCCCTGAGGAAACTTGCCAGCAGGTCTTTCTTGTCCTTGTGAGGAGACATGGATGTTGGGATGGGAGAATCACTGTAATAACCTATATAAATACACTGGTAATCAGAAATACCAAATCTTCAACTTCATTGAGTGTATGATTTGTCCCTCTTTTTCTGAAATACCATAGCTTGAGTTTCTTCTAAGTTTTCACTTCCTAAAGCAATTGATTCTTAGACTTCTCTGATGGCTTAGTGGATAAGAATCCGCCTGCCAATGCAGGGGACATGTGTTTGATCCCTGGTCCAAGAAGATTCCACATACTGAGGAGCAACAAAGCTTGAGCACCACAGCTACTGAGGCCATGATCTAGAGCTCATTAGCAACAGTGACTGAGCCTGTGTTCTGCAATCAATGACGTCAGTGCACCCGAGTCTGTGCTCCATAACAAAAGAAGCCATTGAAATGGGAAACCTTCCAATGACAGCTGGAAAGCAGCCCCTGCCAGCCACAACTAGAGAAAGCCAGCCTGTAACAATGAATTCCCAGTATAATTAAAAATAAGATAAAAAATAAGTAATAAAAAATAAAAGAAAAGCAACTGAGTCTCAAGAACTTCCTTTAGTGAAATTTATGACCTCTTTCCTGTGTAGAAATGTTCATCTTTCAGTTCAGATCAGTTCAGTTCAGTCGCTCAGTTGTGTCCAACTTTTTGTGACCCAGTGAACTGCAGCATGCCAGGTCTCCCTGTCCATCACCAACTCCTGGAGTTTACTCAGACTCATGTCCATTGAGTCGGTGATGCCATATAACCATCTCATCCTCTGTCATCCCCTTCTCCTCCTGCCCTCAATCTTTCCAAGCATCAGGGTCTTTTCAAATGAGTCAGCTCTTTGCATCAGGTGGCCAAAGTATTGGAGTTTCAGCTTCAACATCAGTCCTTCCAATGAACACCCAGGACTGATCTCCTTCAGGATGGACTGGTTGGATCTCCTTGCAGTCCAAGGGACTCTCAAGAGTCTTCTCCAATGCAAAAGCATAAGTCCAAAAGCACCAATTATTCTGCACTCAGCTTTCCTTATAGTCCAACTCTCACATCCATACATGACTACTGGAAAAACCAGAGCCTTGACTAGGCGTACCTTTGTTGACAAAGTAATGTCTCCGCTTTTTAATATGCTGTCTAGGTTGGTCATAACTTTCCTTCCAAGAAGTAAGCATCTTTTAATTTCATGGCTGCAATCACCATCTGCAGTGATTTTGGAGCCCAAGAAAATAAAGTCTGTCACTGTTTCCACTGTCTCCCCATCTCTTTGCCATGAAGTGATGGGACCAGCTGCCATGATCTTAGTTTTCTGAATGTTGAGATTTAAGCCAACGTTTTCACTCTCCTCTTTCACTTTCATCAAGAGGCTCTTTAGTTCTTCACTTTCTGCCATTAGGGTGGTGTCATCTGCATATCTGAGGTTACTGATATTTCTCCCGTCAATCTTGATTCCAGCTTGTGCTTTCTCCAGTCCAGTGTTTCTCATGATGTATTCTGCACATAATTTGAATAAGCACAGTGACAGTATATAGCCTTGATGTACCCCTTTTCCTATTTGGAACCAGTCTGTTCCATGTCCAGTTCTAGCTGTTGCTTCCTGACCTGCAGACAGATTTCTCAAGAGGCAGGTCAGGTGGTCTGGTATTCCCATCTCTTTAAGAATTTTCCACAATTTATTGTGATCTACACAATCAAAGGCTTTGGCATAGTCAATAAAGCAGAAGTAGATGATTTTCTGGAATTCTCTTGCTTTTTCTAGGCTTTGGCATAGTCAATAAAACAGAAGTAGATGTTTTTCTGGAACTCTCTTGCTTTTTCTATGATCCAATGGATGTTGGCAAAGTGATCTCTGGTTCCTCTGTCTTTTCTAAAACCAGCTTGAATATCTGGAAGTTCCTGGTTCACATCCTGTTGAAGCCTGGCTTGGAGAATTTTGAGCATTACTTTGCTAGCATGTGTGTGAGATGAATGCAATTGTGTGGTAGTTTGAGCATTCTTTGGCATTGCCTTTCTTTGGGATTGGAATGAAAATTTACCTTTTCCAGTCCTGTGGCCACTGTTGAGTTTTCCAAATTTGCTGGCATATTGAGTGCAACACTTTCACAGCATCATCTTTTAGGATTTGAAATAGCTCAACTGGAATTTCATCACCTCCATTAATTTTGTTCATAGTGATGCTTCCTAAGGCCCACTTGACTTCGCATTCCAGGATGTCTGGCTCTAGGTGAGTGATTATACCATCATGATTATCTGGGTCATGAAGATCTTTTTTGTATAGTTTTTGTATAGTTTCAGACTTAAATTAAAGAAGAGTTCCAAAGAAAAGCAAGGAGAGATTAAAAAAAAAAAAAAAAAAAAAAAAAAAGGCCTTCCTCAGTGATCAGTGCAAAGAAATAGAGGAAAACAATAGAACGGGAAAGACTAGAGATCTCTTCAAGAAAATTAGAGATACCGAGGGAACATTTCATGCAAAGATATTCATCCTTGGTCTCTTTCATATACCATTGGGCATATCAAGATAACCACTGGGACTTCCCTAGTTGTCCAGTGGTTAAGACTCTCTACTTCCACTGCAGGGGCCTTGGATTGGATTCCTGGTTGGGGAAATAAGATCCTGCCTGGCACAATATGTGCCCCTCTCCCCCCTGCAAAAAAAAATAATCAATCCACCCACCAGAATGGCTAAAGTTCAAAATATTAAAAATACCAAGGACTAGCAAAGCCATGGAGCAATGGGGACTTTCATACACTACTAGTGTACTAGGATATTTATACTGGAGCATAAATGGATTCAGTTACTTTGGAAACTGGTACATGCACTAAATCTAATTATACTCCTACTCTACATCATAGCTCTCCTGCTGTTAGGTATATACCTGACTGAAATGAGTGCTTATATCCACAAAACATGTCTGAAAGTGTTTACAGCAGCAATTTGAAAGATAGCACCGCACTGGAAATAATTCAAATGCCCATCGGTGCTAGAATGGATAAACGAAATATGGCATACCAAAATACAGAAAACTCCACATTAATATGAAAAGAAATATACTCCTGTGCACAACAACATTGACAAACCTCAGACATAGTTAGATTGTCATGAAAGTGTATACATTATATGATGCCATTTTTATGAAATCTAGGAGCAGGCAAACTCATTGATTGACATAGGAGTCAGTGTAGTGGGTACCTTGGGTGTGGGAAGTGTTGACTGAGAAAGGTCACAAAGATACATTCTGGGTGATGGAAGTGTTTTATATCTTCATAGAGGTGAGTAGCTATGAAGTTATATATTAGTAAAAGCTCTTCATGTTTAAGATTTTTGTATGTTATTACATTATATTATGCCTCAATTAAAATAAAAAAGAGATAGGACTTCCCTGGTGGTCCAGTGGTTAAGAATCTATCTTCCAATGCAGGGGATATGGGTTCAATCCCTGGTCAGGGAACTAGATCCCACATGCCATGGAACAACTAAGCCACAACTAGGGAGAAGTCCACAGGCCACAATACAAGATCCTGTTTGTCACAGCTATGACCTGGTGCAGTCAAATAAATAAACAAATACATATTTTTTTAATTTAAGAAAAATGAGATAATGCCAATTATATAAAGTAGTGACATCATGTTCACTGAAAACTGTCTCTTCAAAACTAATATATATCATTCAAAATTTAAGTTTTATTTACTATATGAAGTTTAGAATTGATAGCTTAGCATTGAGACCATTGTCAAACAGGTTTGTGGCTCCAGAAGAGATGATTTCAGTCCGGGACCAAAAGACGCTGTCCCAGCCACTCAGAGCTTTGTGCAGTAAAGTTTATTAAAGTAACAGTGATAGAGAAAGCTTCCAACAAAATCACTGGAAGGGGCACAAGAGTGCCCGCATCACTAGTTTAAGTGGGGCATTATATACTTTTCAACTGGCTGCTGAGAATAAATAAAAAATAATACCTCAAGGTTGAAAGAGTTCCATCAGACTGTTTACCAAGGCATACATCCTGAGATAACTTTGGCACAAGATTAGCCAGAGACAACGGGTTGTGGGCAACCTCTCTGATCAAGATATACTGTTGCTGTGTAATCAGGGCTACAAGTCTTGAGACACAGGTTCCCAGGCAAGATTTGTTACAATTATAATACTTAACATAGAGCCTAAGAAAAGCATTTCCATAAGTAAGACATTATGCTGTGTAATCATTAGCTCCGAAAGAAAGGTCAGTTCTCAGGCAAAACACATTGCTGCACAAGGCTTAAGGAAAGCAAGACTGAGAATGTTCACCTCCTCCTTAAAAGGGCCTGGACTGCATAAGCTGCTGCTGCCGCCGCTGCTAAGTCGCTTCAGTCGTGTCCGACTCTGTGCGACCCCATAGACGGCAGCCCACCGTCCCTAGGATTCTCAAGGCAAGAACACTGGAGTGGGTTGCCATTTCCTTCTCCAATGCCTGAAAGTGAAAAGTGAAAGTGAAGTCGCTCAGTCGTGTCCAACTTTTAGCAACCACATGGGTAGGCTGCAGTCCATGGGGTTGCTAAGAACTGCATAAGCTAACACTCTCAGAATCAAAGGAAGTGCATATAGTCTGCAGGGATGAAATAAAATTAACCCAATTTGCCTAAATACCTTTGATTATATTGATAAATTATCTGAAGCCTCCTGTTTGGGTTTTTTCTAGTCCTGCTCCTCCCTGACTCACTCTCTTCCCTACTCTTTTCTAAAGTCTAGACTACATGCTCCCTGAAAGTCAAGATATATATTTGGCCAACTTTGTGCATAGCAAGTCTATACCATAGTGAGCCTCTCAAATATTGTTAAGTGAATGAAACCATATTTGAGGTAACTTTTGGAACTAAGTTTGGACTAACAGGTTTAATCAACAAATCTTAGAGCTGGAAAAGTCCTTTTTGTCTTCCATGTAGCTTTATTAGTTTTTTTTTTTTTTTTTTTTTTTTAATGAGAGTACAGATTTCCTTGAGGAAGAGTGAATTTCCAACAATGGACTACTGATGTCAGAGACTGTTTTGGGGGAAGACAGATGAATCTATTCTGTGAGCAGCTTATTATATATTGTATTGTTTCCATAATATCTTACAGAAAAACACAAATGATCTTTTCAGCCAGTCCAGTAGTTCTCTCTGTAAACACATGGTCTATTGATCTTTGTAGCAGTGCTTCACATCCTCGATAGAAGCTCTCATTTCTATCGAGGATGAAGCCTTTATGACGTGATTCTTACCCTTGTTAATCACGAGAGAGCTTGCTTTTTCTCTCTGCCCTCTGCCCTGTGAGGACTCAATGAGAAGGAAACAATCTGCAAACCGGAAGATAACTTGACGATCCTGGTGAAAGAGATGGAACAGGATAGTCATACAGATAATTGTTGAAATCCTGGTAGGGAATTACAGATACAGAGGGGAAGAAACCTAGCAAATGTTGTTAGTTAATGATCGCTCAAGAAGGCTATCAGAACCTCAGGAAATGAAGTAGGCTTTCTTAAGTATAAAGTATGAGACATGCCCCAGGTCATTAAGTGAAAGAAAAAAGTGTTATCAATCTTCTGATGATGTGAATAAGCACTATGAAAGTCCTATTTTGACCTCATAGGGTCAGACACTCTTCTGCCCCATACGAAGGGGGAGCTGGTAACAAAAGCTTAACATCTACTTGAACAACAAGGAAGAAAGAGGTCTTTTCTTTCTCCCCCACTCTCTTTTGATTATAAAAATATAGCCTGTTTAATCCTTGGGAGGGCTTCCCTAGTGACTCAGAGGTAAAGAATTCGCCTGCAATGCAATAGCCACAGGAGACACGGGTTCAATTCCTGGGTCAGGAAGATCCTCTGGAGAAGGAAATGGCAACCCACTCCAGTATTCTTGACCGGAGAATTCCATGGACAGAGGAGCCTGGCAGTTTACAGTCCATGGGGTTGCAAGAGTCAGACACGACTTAGCAATTAAACCACCACCAATCCTCGGGGTGGAGTCCCCTCCACATGGCCTGCTTGCATCTCTCACAAGTGTCCTATACTAACAGATCAACTTCACACCTACTACTTTGCCTCTTGCTGAATTCCATCTGTGCAGAGACACAAAGAATCCGAGCCTTGCTAAGTTCAGACACGAGGTGAGTGATTGTAATGGGTTCAAGTCCCGATCTGAGGCTCACAGTTTTGCTGGTACCTAGATCTCAGAGTTCCAGCCTGTAAAACTGTGAGAAATACATTTTTGTTGTTTTCAACCCCCACCCCACCCCCACTTATGGTACTTTTTTTTTTTTTTTACACCAACCCAAGCTGACTTAACACTCCTTTTTTCAAGTAATTGGAAGAATTTGTGTAACCCATCAATATTATGATGTTGTTGTTTAGTTGCTAAGTCTTGTTTAACTCTTCTGTGACCCCATGGACTCTGGCCCACCAGGCTCATCTGTCCATGGGATTTCCCAGGTAGGAAAACGGGAGTGGGTTGCCATTGACTTCTCCAGGGGATCCTCCCAACCCAGGGATTGAATCCACCTTTTGAGCACTGCAGGCAGATTCTTTACCACTTAACCACTAAGGAAGCGCTTCCAATTTTCCAAATAATCAATATTCTCTCTATACACTCTCATTTGTCAAGTTTCCTATAAAAATTATTTTAAAAAACTCCCATAGTTTTTACTAATAAATTGTTTCCAATCCAAGTTCTCACTAAAATGCTTCTATGATATTAATAATTTGAACCTTAATACCCTGCTTATATTTTTTGTCTTATCAATAAGTTCAGGGTTCAAATGCAAAAGTTTTGAAAGTACATACTGTGTAAAAAAAAAAATCTATGCTCCCTCTGAAGAAAGGGAGGGAGGAATGAAGGAAAGAAGGAAAAAACATTGAATTTGTTCTCAGTTTAGCTGTCACTTCTTAAGAGAAGCCTTTCCCAACTATAGAACCCCATGCAGCACAAATAAGTTCTCATCAGACACTGTTCATACTACTGTAGGTCACACAACCTGAAAAGCTGATTCTGAGACAAGGACAGACTTATAGGAAGCTTTTTGGAGCATGTTTTGGGAATAAACAGAATTACCATATGAGTCAGCAATTCTACTCCTAAATCATTGAAAACACTCAAACAAATATATTGGGTTGGCAAAAAAGTCTGAGTTTTTCCATAAGATGTTACTTTTTGGCCAAACCAGTATGTGCATGCAATCCAATATGTACAGCACTACTCCCAATTAAAAAATTATGGAAATAACCCAAATGCTCATCACTGGATGAACGGATACACAAACTGTGGTACACATATACAGTGGAACATTATTCAGTCATAAAAAAAAGAATGGAGCAATTAAGTATCAATTACACAGCCAGAGTGCAGGAGGAGAAGGGGACGACAGAGGATGAGATGGTTGGATGGCATCACTGACTCGATGGACATGGGCTTGGGTGGGCTCTGGGAGTTGGTGATGCACAGGGAGGCCTGGCGTGCTGCGGTTCATGAGGTCACAAAGAGTTGGACACAACTGAGCGACTGAACTGAACCAACCACAGCCAGAAATTTTTTCTAAGGAAAGAAATACCAATTTCACAAACATGCTCAGTGAAAGATGCCAGATACAAAGGTCTCACATTGTATGACTCCTTTTATCTGAAATATCCAGAATAAGTAAATTCATAGAGAAAGAAAGCAGATTGGTGGTCTCCAGGGCCTGGTAGGGAAAGCAAAATAGTAATTGCTGAATGGGTACAGAGTTTCCTGTTGGGGTGATAAAAATAACCCAGGTCTTCCACATTGCAGGCTGATTCTTTACCAGCTCAGCCACCAGGAAGCCCAAGAAAACTAGAGTGGGTAGCCTATACCTTCTCCAGCAGATCTTCCTGACCCAGGAATTGAACCAGGTTCTCTTGCAGTGCAGGTGGATTCTTTACCAGCTGAACTACCAGAGAAGCCAAAAATGTCTCTAGGAAAAAGTTTTAAAAATTGGAAAATGGGCATTTCTTGGAATTGCCTTTCCCAGTTTTGACAGTAAATGGTTAAATACAACATGAGAAAGAAATGATAACCAGGTTGACAACACTCAGGGATGAGGTTCAGGGTCACCCTACCAACTAAACCATCTGATCTAGCAGAGTATTATCTGGAGGTGAGAGTTGAGAATGGATAGTGCAGGAGGGAGACAATGAGAATCAACTGTGGTCCTGAGGCCACCTACAGTAGCAGAGGCTATAGATTGACCCATTGACCCTCTTTTTAGTAGTAGTTTATCTCACTCACCCTCACCCCTAAAAACAACCCATGGAAACTATGAAAGAGTGTATCAAAGAAATTATTTCAGTGAGCTCAGACCCTTGCATCTCCTTGTACGTGGAAAATCGCTAAATTCCTTACCTTGACATATCTGATTTCTTTAATTAACAATAATCTCTTGACTTTCAGGTTACCTGGTCTTTGTCACAAAAGCTCCTCTGTATCCTAGCTCACTCACCCCTCACCTCCTTGAAACAGTTTCTCAGAATATCTGAAATGCTGTTTCCCAGGATACACTTCTTATTTGGCCCCCACTAAAACTTAACTTGCTGGGGACCTTCTTGGTGGTTCAGTGGTTAAGACTTTGCATTCCAATGCAAGGGGTGCAGATTTGAGCCCTGGTTGGGCAACTAAGATCCCACATGCCATGAGGTGCGGCCAAAAAAAAACCCAACATCAACAACAACAAAACAACTCGTAACTGTCATGTTGTACAGTTTTTTCCAACAGGAGTTATGTTCCATGAGCCTGTTTCCCCACATCAAATTCTTCATTTAGAGACCCATGTACTCTGTTGGAGATACAGCAAATAATGATTGTCATTGACTTAGAGCGTATACTGCATTTTGCAAATTAGTTAGAATAACCTGTGTCTTCAAGTGCCTACACTGAAAATTATCATTCTTTCTGAAATTAAACCTCTTCCTATGTCTTCTATTAAAATTTTTAACCTTTCCTATATTTTACACTCCTTTTAGACTATACGTTCCTCTTTCCTTCTCTTTATAGTTACTTTATATTTGCCACATATATGTCCTTAATATTTTTCAACCCAGTTTACCTGTGTTATTCCTGTCCCTCTCTTTAGAGATAATAAATGGAGCCCTCTCTAACAGTAACAAAGGTCTCCTGACATCAGCAAATACCAGGGGATATTTTTCAGTCTTCATTTTGATAGTTATTTCAAGAAAACCAAAACTATCAACCAGTTTATTTTTCTTCAGAAAGGACATTTTTTTCTCCGTGATATTGTGGACACCAAATAATCCATGAAACCTCCAAAGATTCATCAAGGGAAGAGCATTATAGAAAGTTGGTTCCTGTAGAAATTAAAGTTTCTCTGGGGGACACCTTGTAATTTTAAGTCAAGACAAAGAAAGAAAAATTTCTCCTTTGGAGGAAATAAATCCATCTCCCTCCAATGCTACTTGCAAGGACACCACACCGGCTGAAAAATTTCCATTCTTTTATCTTTGCACCCCAAAGGAGGTGAATTGTTTGGAGAGCAGAAAGACAATAGAACAGTTTATTTGATGAGGAGCTATGAGGATCCAACCTCGGAGATGCTGAAGACTTTAAAAATCTTCTATTGTCCCATTCCTATAATTTTCTGACTCTAGCCAAGTGAAAACACAATCGGGCTTCCCAAGAACAGACAATAGAGAACAGAGAACTTCAGTGAAAACAACAGAGTATGTCCTTCAGAATGTGCTGCTGGAATAAGAAGGAATAGAGAGATAGTGGGTACTGGGTGTTGACTTTAAAATACTGACAACCTAAAAGTTGAAAGTTGTGTTTTATTTAGCAGGAATTTTTAGGACTTCAAGCCTGGGAGGCAGCATCTAAAGGAATTCTGAGAGAACTACTTTGAGAAGGTGAGGAGGGGGGCAGCCAGGTTATATAGAAGTTTTATAACCAAGGACAAGTAATCTGAATGTCAAAAGATTATTGTTAATTAAAGAAATTGGGTATGCCACTTTAGGAATTTAGTGATTTTCTATGCCTGTGAAGATTCAAGAGTCTGGGCTTACTGAGATCATTCCTTTGATATGCATATCGGCTAAGTAGGGCCGGTATCCTGAGCTTTCACATCCTAGGTTTCCTCAGGGCTCACAGGGCTCACAGGTTCATGAAGGAGGGCTGCAATTATTGAAGACTGTGACATCCTTGTTTACTAATGTGGCAGGAAACAACCCATTCTCATTGGCTTGACTTGTAAAATAGTGAGACTGGGAGAGTCTCATATTTACTTGATGTGTAACACTGAAGTCCCTGTTTTTTGAAGGTGCTTTAGTTTCAAGTGAAATTAGTCTTTTCTAGTTCTGGCTGTTTCTTTCTCTCCCTTCTTGGGATCTAGAGCCTCTTCCAGTGAAGAGTATTTTTCCAGAGAGTCTCCACCTCTTCCCTACTTTCCCAAATTCTAGGTGTTGGGACCAGCCCAACAACAAACCAACGTGAGGGAGCGGTGCTGCAGAAGAATAAGAAGAAAGAAGACTCAGAAATAAAGTGGGATCGGGGGCTGATGCCATTCCCAGGCAAAAGCCCAGATCCTAATCCTTGCATGACTTTTATTGTTAACTTCTACTTCCTGGTTCCTGTTCTAGACATATTTGTTCTTTACAATCTCAGGTTGGGGATAAAGATATACAATGCACAGTCCTCAATGTCAAACATTCAGGCCTTTCATGACTTTGTTTAGCCCTTAGGTTAGTGATGCCCTTTCTCAGCAACCCCCTCAAGGCTCTGCTCACAGGAGTCACATCGGTACTTCAGCATCTTGTTTTCAAGATGTTTTCCCATGATGAACTTTTTACTACTCCCAGCCCTTCGCCTGGGGGTAATGAGAAAGTCGTTCTTATTTTTCAAAGAAGCCCTGTTAATTATAGTACAGGGCTGTGCATAGCATATTCCCTACAGTAGGCTCCTGTCTGATTTCTCATGCCGCATCCTTTATTTAACTAGTCACTGGAGATTTATTGTGCACAAGATATTGTCTAATTTGTTCTTCATGTGACTGGATTTTTCTATTATATTCCATTAACTATCCTCTAGTACTGTTAGCATTATTTTACTAGCGTGTGAGATGAGTGCAATTGTGTGGTAGTTTGAGCATTCTTTGGCATTTCCTTTTTTAGGAATTGGAATGAAAACTGACCTTTTCCAGTCCTGTGGCCACTGCTGAGTTTTCAAAATTTGCTGGCATATTGAGTGCAACACTTTCACAGCATCATCTTTTAGGATTTGAAATAGCTCAACAGGAATTCCATCACCTCCATTAGCTTTGTTTGTAGTGATGCTTCCTAAAGCACACTTGACTTCCCATTCCAGGATGTCTGGCTCCAGGTGAGTGATCACACCATCGTGATTATCTGGGTCATGAAGATCTTTTTTGTACAGTTCTTCTGTGTATTCTTGCCACCTCTTCTTAATATCTCCTGTTTCTGTTAGGTCCCTACCATTTCTATCCTTTATTGAGCCCATCTTTGCATGAAATGTTCCTTGGTATCTCTAATTTTCTTGAAGAGATCTCTAGTTTTTCCCATTCTATTGTTTTCCTCTATTTCTTTGGCTTTCTTATCTCCCCTTGCTATTCCTTGGAACTCTGCATTCAAATGGGTATATCTTTCCTTTTCTCCTTTGCTTTTTGCTTCTCTTTTCACAACTATTTGTAAGGCCTCCTCAGACAGCCATTTCACTTTTTTGCATTTCTTTTTCTTGGGGAAGGTCTTTCTCTTTGTCTCCTGTACAATGTCACAAACCTCCATCCATAGTTCATCAGGCACTCTGTCTATCATGTCTAGTCCCTTAAATCTATTTCTCACTTCCACCGTATAATTGTAAGGGATTTTATATAGGTCATACCTGAATGGTCTAGTGGTTTTCCCTACTTTCTTCAATTTAAATCTGAATTTGGCAATAAGGAGTTCATGGTCTGAGCCACAGGCAGCTCTGGGTCTTGTTTTTGCTGACTGTATAGAGCTTCTCCATCTTTGGCTGCAAAGAATGTAATCAATCTAATCTCGGTGTTGACCATCTGGTAATGTCCATGTGTAGAGTGTTCTCTTGTGTTGTTGGAAGAGGGTGTTTGCTATGACCAGTACATTCTCTTGGCAAAACTCCATAGCCTTTGCTCTGCTTCATTCCGTACTCCAAGGCCAATTTTGCCTGTTACTACAGGTGTTTCTTGACTTCCTACTTTTGCATTCCAATCCCCTATAATGAAAAGGACATCTTTTTAGGTTGTTATTTCTAGAAGGTCTTGTAGGTCTTCATGGAACCATTCAACTTCAGCTTCTTCAGTGTTACTGGTCAGGGCATAGACTTGGATTACTGTGATATTGAATGGTTTGCCTTGGAAATGAACAGAGATCATTCTGTCATTTTTGAGATTGCATCCCAGTACTGCATTTCGGACTTTCATTGGCTATGATGGCTAACCCATTTCTTCTAAAGGATTCCTGTCCACAGTAGTAGACATAGTTGTCATCTGAGTTAAATTCACTTGTTCCAGACCATTTTAGTTTGCTGATTCCTAGAATGTTGACCTTCACTCTTGCCATCCATCTCCTGTTTGACCACTTCCAATTTGCCTTGATTCATGGACCTAACATTCCAGGTTCCTATGCAATATTGCTCTTTACAGCATCAGACCTTGCTTCCATCACCAGTCACATCCACAACTGGGTGTTGTTTTTGCTTTGGTTCTGTCTCTTTATTCATTCTGGAGTTATTTCTCCACTGATCTCCAGCAGCATATTGGGCACCTATTGACCTGGGGAGCTCATCTTTCAGTGTCCTATCTTTTTGCCTTTTCATACTGTTCATGGAGTTCTCAAGGCAAGAGTACTGAAGTGGTTTGCCACTCCCGTCTCCAGTGGACCACATTTTGTCAGAACTCTCCACCATGACTCGTCCATCTTGGGTGGCCCTACATGGCATGGCTCATAGTTTCATTGAGCTAGACAAGGCTATGGTCCATGTGATTAGACTGGTTCATTTTCTGTGATTGTGGTTTTCAGTCTGTCTGCCCTCTGATGGAGAAGTGTAAGAGGCTTATGGAAGGTTCCTGATGGGAGAGACTGACTGAGGGGCAATCTGGGTCTTGTTCTGATGGGCGGGGCCATGCTCAGTAAATTGTTAATCCAACTTTCTGTTGGTGGGTGGCCAAACTATAGTGGAGGTTATGAAGATAATGGTGACCTCCCTCAAAAGATCCCATGCATGTACTGTTACACTCAGTGCCCCCAACCCATGGCAGCAGGCCACCACTGACCCATGCCTCTGCCAGAGACTCCTGGACACCCACAGACAAGTCTGGGTCAGTCCCCTGTGGGGTCACTGCTCCTTTCTCCTGGGTCCTGGTGCACAAGGTTCTGTTGTGCCCTCTGAGAATCTATTTTCCAGTCCTGTGTAAGTTCTGGCAGCTCTATGTTGTGTTAATGGTGACCTCCTCCAAGAGGGCTTATGCCATACCCAAGTCTGCTGCACCCAAAGCCTCTGTACCTGTGACAGACCACTGCCAACCCGCACCTCCACAGAAGATGCTCAAACACAGTTCTGTCTCAGACTGTGGGGGCCCTGGGTCCTGGCATGCACAAGGTTTCTTTGAGCCCTCTGAGCATCTCTGGTGGGAATGGGGTTTGATTCTAAACATGAATTCGCCCCTCCTACCATCTTGCTGGGGCCTCTCCTTTGCCCTTGGATGTGGGGTATCTCCTCACAGCCACTCCAGTGCCTACCATCTTATTAGGGTTTCTCTGACCTTGGACGTGGGGTATCTCCACATGGTCGGTCCAGCAAAGTGCAGCTGCCACTCCTGACATTGGACATGAGGTATCTTCTCTCATCTCACATGCTAGTAAAGTAATGTCCAAAATTCTCCAAGCCAGGCTTCAATAGGATGTGAACTGGGAACTTCTAGATGTTCAAGCTGCTTTTAGCAAAGGCAGAGGAACCAGAGATCAAATTGCCAACATCCATTGGATCATTGAAAAAGCAAGAGAGTTCCAGAAAAATATCTATTTCTGCTTTATTGACTATGCCAAAGCCTTTGACTGTGTGGATCACAATAAATTGTGGAAAATTCTGAGTGAGACGGGAATACCAGACCACCTGACCTGCCTCTTGAGAAATCTGTATGCAGGTTAGGAAGCAACAGTTAAAACTGGACATGGAACAACAGACTGGTTCCAAATAGGGAAAGGTACATCAAGGCTGTATATTGTCACCATGCTTATTTAACTTGTATGCAGAGTACATAATGAGAAATGCTGGGTTGGATGAAGCAGAAGCTGGAATCAAGACTGACGGGAGAAATATCAATTACTTCAGATATGTAGATGACACCACCCTTATGGCAGAAAGTGAAGAAGAACTAAAGAGCCTCTTGATGAAAGTGAAAGAAGAAGAAGAAAAAAAAAAAAAAAAAAAAGAAAGTGAAAGAAGAGAGTGAAAAAATTGGCTTAAAGTTCAACATTCAGAAAACAAAGATCATGGTATCTGGTTCCATCACTTCATGGCAAACAGATGGAGAAATAGTGGAAACAGTGGCAGACTTTATTTTCTGGGCTCCAAAATCACTGCAGATGGTGACCGCAGCCATGAAATTAAAAGACGCTTACTCCTTGGAAAGAAAGTAATGACCAACCTAGATAGCATATTAAAAAACAGAGACATTACTTTGCCAACAAAGGTCCATCTAGTCAAGGCTATGGTTTTTCCAGTAGTCACGTATGGCTGTGAGAGTTGGACTATAAAGAAAGCTGAGTGCCGAAGAATTGATGCTTTTGAACTACGGTGTTGGAGATTCTTGAAAGTCCCTTGGACTGCAAGGAGATCCAACCAGTCCATCCTAAAGGAGATCAGTCCTGGGTGTTCATTGGAAGGACTGATGTGGAAGTTGAAACTCCAATACTTTGGCCACCTGATGCAAAGAACTGACTCATTTGAAAAAACCCTGATGCTGGGAAAGATTGAAGGTGGGAGGAGAAGGGGACAACAGAGGATGAGATGGTTGTAAGGCATCACTGACTCAATGGACATGAGTTTGAGTAAACTCCAGGAGTTGGTGATGGACAGGGCGGCCTAGCGGGCTACTGTCCATGGGGTCCCAAAGAGTTGGACATGACTGAGTGACTGAACTGAACTGAGTACTGTTAGCACTTAATAGTTCTGTATTGATTATTTTTGTTTCACTTTAGTGTCCATGATATTATCTGATCACAATTTAATTAAATCTGACATTCATTATGTAGGCTATTTTTCTCTTTTCATCTTACCATCTTTTTAGTTGTTCAGGAGACTAATGAAATATTGACGTTGGAATAGATTGACTTGTTCTGTTCATAAATTTAATAAAAAATATTTTCATGTTTTAATGTAGAATAGCCTTTTGGATACAGTTTTAAAAGCATTTTTACTGAGTTAAAAATTGTCCTTGATTTCTTCAGTTAATGAGAAGCTTTGTCCTGTCTGATAACCACAACTGTTAAATGTAATGATTGGTACATTTTCTCAAATGAATTTTTTATTGTAATTGTGATTATGATTTCTCTTCAGTGACCTATTTTTATGTTGAAGTATGTTAACAAACATTGTTGTATTAAATCAGCTCTACATTCTGAGAATAGTTATAACTTATTCATGATATATTATAGATATGAATGCATTTAACTAATACTAGTATTCAATTTTGTTTCTAAATTCAATGTATGATAAGCTTGAAATTTTCTTTGTTTGTGTAATAGTTTATGCTTTTCAACTCAATCTTTATTACATGTGCATCATTTGCGTGTGTTGAGCACCTATTATGTGCCAGGCACCATGCAGGTCCCTGGAAAGACAATGATGAGCAAATACAGTCATGACCTCTGGCCAACAAATAAATACAAAATTATCAACATGAGAAGCAAATAAAAAATAGTACAGGATGCTCAACTTTGGGGCTTCATACTTTGTGCTCCATTACCAAGTCCAAGTTTACTCTGCTCACTGCATGATAGGCTAATAAATCCACATATGAGATGTTGAGGCAAGGAATATACCTTTATTTCAAAACCCAGCAGACTGAGAAGTTGGCAGACTAATATCTCAAAACAACCATCTTATCTGGGTCTAGATGCCAGATTCTTTTATAGAACAGAGATGGGGGTAGGTGAGGAAGTAAAGTAAAAAGGCTATTAATCTTGCAACTATCTCCTGGAATGGTCAGCGTCAGAGAAGGATGTATTAGTTTCTTCTTTCCTGCAGCCATTCACAGGTGACAAGGTCCTGAATAAAGGCACAAAAGTTTAACATTCAGACACAGGGGCAGAGTTCCACCAGGCAGGCTATTATGTATAGACAATATCCTTTTAGTGAACAAAAGGAACTGGAAGCAAAGGTTAAAGTGAAAGAAACAGATCCAACAGGTCAGATTTTGTTTTTCCCTGTAGCACTCCTGAGCCTCACTGTGCTCTCCATTTCACAGGCCTCTCATGTCCCTTCTGTTACCAAGCTCACTGACCCATTTGGCAAATGGGAATTCTGCCTCTCATCCAAAATGCTTGCCCATTCCTTATTTCCTCTGATTAACAATTACCCAGTTTTCTGCTCATAACTTAATATTCATATGTCAGAGAGACCTTTCCTACCTACCTCTCCAGGGCAAAGTGATTCTCAATGATTTTTTCTCTCTTTAATGAACTGCATTTTCTAGGCTTTTACAATGTCAATACTTTTTTTTTTTTACTATGGAGAAAATACACATTTGTTTCCATTTTAAATTTGCCTTTCAATTTTAAGGATGATCCATAGAGGCTTTGAATATTTTTAATTAAAACTTTCAATACTTTTTTGCAATTATGTCCACTGATTTTTAATAAAATACAACCCTACTTGTGAGCACGAACACATGAGCTCAAACTCTCCCACACACTTTGTATTTTATATTAATGGTTTTGTAATCATGTTTCCCCATCTTTGTCTATGTGTAGTTCATTTATTTTCTTTCATCTTCTTGGAAGAATCCACCTGGCAGGCAGTCTCTGAAAGAGACAGCCATAAGAATCATCAGTAACCAGAAGTGCTGCATGGCAAGCAAAAGAGGTAACAGATCCATTGTGCTTGAATCAGAATTCCATCTTTGATGGCTGTCCTTATTTAAGGGGACTAGTGATCAATGATAGTTGTACAGGACAAATTTATCATTTTTTGAACATGCTCACATTTATCAAGGGTCTGCTGTATATGTGATAAGAACCACACTTGAAAAATTGTATCATCTCATTTAATTCACTCTTCAGTCTCACACTTTACAGTTTATTACTCCCATTGTTGAGGTGACGTGTCTGCACTGAAAGAGATTAAATAACTTTGTCAAGATCACACAGATAATATGTTCACAGACCAAAATTCTATTCTAAAAAACCTGATTCAAGATCCCATTGTCTAAATCACAACTCTATACTCTATACTGTACTTTGGGAGAGTTACATATCAAAATTATTGTCGTAAAAACAGAAAAAACAATAAAGCTATCATTTATTAAGATGGCATTTTCAAACCTCACAAAGAATGTAATAACAGTAATCACAATTTTAGAAAGAAAAAAAGTAAGAAAAAAATCACATGAGATACATGAGAGTTAACTGTGACATCAATATGGGTCACAGAATTAAGTTTGTTGGAATTGATAACCCATATCTTTTTTGTTGTTCAGTTGCTCAGTCGTGTCCAACTCTTTGCAACCCCATGGACTGGACCCCATATCTTAATCACAACTAAAAGAGTTACTGAATGAAAGAAGTATGGAGATTTTCAAAGCAAAGACTATCAGGTATCTTCAGTTATTTTCAAAACTTCTTATCAAAGAAGAACTCAGTTTATGTTCATAGATTTGGGTAGGAAAATTAGAACCAGTGAGTGAGAGACAAAAAGAGACACAGGCATTTCTGCTGCATTAAAGTCTGAATAATTACCTACAATTAAAATGGAAATGGGCTACCACTTGAATGAGTGAATTACGTATTGGAAGGACTAACGGAGAATGATATCCATGAAAATGTGGAATCAAAGGTGATAACTAGCTGTGATGCCAGTTGGCTGAGCACTGAAAGTGTTTTTTGTCTCCTTCCCCAGCAGACACACTAGCTACATGGGATTGGGAAACCACACAGGAGTAACACAGTTCCTCCTCTTGGGCCTCTCAGATGATCCCGAACTGCAGAACCTCCTCTTTGGACTTTTCCTATCCATGTACATGGTCACTGTGCTTGGAAACCTTCTCATCATCCTGCCAAAAGCTCTGACTCCCATCTCCACACCCCAATGTACCTCTTCATCGCCAACCTGTCATCTGTTGACATGTGTTTCATCACTATTACTATCCCGAGGATGCTAGTGAACATTCAGACACAGAGTAAAGACATCTCCTATCTAGGATGCCTCACTCAGGTGCTTTTTTATGGTTTTCACTGGAATGGATGATTTCTTTCTAACTGTGATGGCCTGTAACCAGTGTGTGGCCATCTGCCACCCGCTGCACTACATGGTTATCATGAACCCTTGCCTCTGTAGGCTCTTGGCTCTGATGTGTTGGTTCATCATTTTATGGGTCTCCCTGCTTCATATTCTACTGATGATGAGGCTGACCTTCTGCACTGACATGGAAATTCCACATTTCTTCTCTGAACTGACCCAGATACTCAAGGGAGCCTGCTCAGACACCCTCATCAATAACATCTGCTTGTTTGCGGCCACTGCCCTGCTGTGTATGCTTCCTCTGACTGGGATCCTCTTTTCTTACTCTCAGATTGTTTCCACCTTAATGAATATGGCCTCCACTGAGGGCAAGTATAAAGCATTTTCTACCTGTGGGTCTCACCTTGCTGTGGTTTCTTTGTTCTATGGGACAAGCCTGGGGGTTTACCTCACTTCTTCTGTGACCTATTCTTCCCAGAGAAGTTCCATTGCCTCAGTGATGTATACTGTGGTCACCCCCATGCTGGACCCCTTCATCTACAGCCTGAGGAACAAGGACGTGTAGGGGGCCCTGGGAAGGCTCCTCAGTCGAGGAGCACCTTGTCTGTGATGGGCCTCTGGCTTCAGAACCAAGTGGTCAGTGATGTCCAAGGCACATATTTTGAATTTAACTATCTTGGTTCTTTTCCTCCCCTAAATGGCATGCTTGATTTCTTCTATTTCCAAAGGATTTTTGACTTCACATTTCTTTGTTTCTTTATTTATTTTTGGCTACACTGGGTCTTCGTTGCAGTGCACAATCTCTTTGTTGCTGCCCACATGCTTCTTTAGTTGCAGCAAGTGGGGCTACTTTCTAGTTGAATGGGTTTCTCCTTGTGGTGGGTTCTCTTGTTGCAGAGCATGGGCTCAAGAGTGGCCAGGCTTCAGCAATTGGGGTTCATGGGCTGCGGGGCATGTGTTTAGTAGCTTTAGCACATGCTTAGTTTCCTCGCAGCACGTGGGATCTTCCCGAACTAGGGATCAAACCTATGTACCTCGAATTGGCAGGCAGATTATTAACCACTGGACCACTAGTGAAGGCCCATGTTTATTTTTGTATTGGTTTTTCCTCAACAACCTCTCCAGTATTTTCCTTTTGACATTTTTTTACTTATATGTTGTCCAAAAAAATTCCATGTTTAGCCAGATTTTTGCTGTCATCCCCTTAATATTTATAGGACTTCCCCAGTGGCTCAGATGATAAAGCATCTGCCTACAATATGGGAGACCTGGGTTCAATCCCTGGGTCGGGAAGATCTCCTGGAGACGGCACTGGCAATCCACTCCAGTATTCTTGCCTGGAGAATACCATGGATGGAGGAGCCTGGTAGGCTACAGTCCATGGGGTCGCAAAGAGTTGGACATGACTGAGCAGCTTCACTTTCACTTTAAGATTTATAATGTTAGATTTAAAGCACTATGCCATATTCAAAAATAAAGAATGCACAGAGCCAGATTCTCAGGTGAAACGTTCTTTTCCATAAAGAAGAGGTGACACATAAGCCAACATTCCCTAATACACTGGACAATAAGGCAGGGTTGTCAGGTTCATAATACTCGGAGGATGTAGGTGATGGTATAACAATGACTGGACAGTAGAAATTCTTTTCCTCGTAGGTGGCTTTTGAATAGGGAATCACAGTGAACGACAATAACCTGCAGATGCATCCTTAAAGCATGTTCCACCCTCAAAAATGCCTCAGGTGCAGGTGGACCCAAGCAGAGGGGCCAGTCCTCTCTAAGGAGTCCCATCAGGGGCCTGGTCCCAACATGCTCTTTAATGATGTCCTTGTATTCCAGAGCCTTCCCTTGATGCGGGACTTACCAAGAACAATCTGACCCACACAACCAACCAGCACGACTGGATGCCCTAGGTGCAGAGCTCTTGGACAAAAAAGCCTTCCTGAACCAGTGAGGCCACTGCTGTTTTGTGCCTTGTCTGTAGAGGGGCGGGATTCTGTGACTCTTGCAGACAGTCAAGTTCCATCCCTATTAGCAGGGAAATAGTAACTTCTGGTGTTGGGGCTGGGGACCCTGGGTTGACTTAACAGCATGGACTGGAAGCACAAACAGGTTCAGTAGAGGAGCCTGAGGCTAGGACTAAGCCAATGGGCAGGGCTGCGTTTGGAGGATGGGCCCATATCTGGAAGTGGTTTTGAAGGTTGGACCGGTAGCAATTCTGTGTTTAGAGGTCAGAAGGGAGAGACTGGGGATGGGTACTCATCCAATGGGATGCTCCTCCAAAACCTTTTCTACTTCACTGTTCTCAGTTTCCTGGAGGGCTTAGAATAAGATTCTGATCTGTTGATCAATGTGCCAATCCATGAAAGGGTCTATCTCCCAAATTCAGTCAATCTCATATTTAACCTTACATATATGTCTCCTTATATATAAATATTTTTTATGAACTGTGGATGGCGTGGTAAAGTCTATTCGTTGATTTCTTTGCATTTTCAAAGTAGTGACAATTTTCTGTAACCTTTCTGTTTTTCTTCTTCAAATATGTATTTCTGTTTGTAATTGTTATGATCTTCAAATACCAGCTAGGCCTCCAAAACTAAATTGAGAAACAGCATTGATACTGAAATGGAATTGGGACTCTGTATTCTGACTCCAAATCAATTCTCAGAGAATTGAAGTAGAATTGTTTTATTGCTTTGCCAGGCAAAAGGGATATAGCAGGCTAATTCTCTCAGAAGTGTGTGTCCCAACCTGGAGGGGCTAGTGAGAAGTTTAATAGTAATGGTTCAAAGAGGGCAACACATTCTTGTGATTGGCTGGTACTGAGGTATGTGAGAGTCAGCATCATCAGTGTTCTGGTTCCAGTCTGGGGTCTACTTGCTTGTGTGCACCATACCATTAACTTCTCCCACATGAGGGGGTTTTCACTACCTTCAAAACTGCTCAAAGATCTTGTTATACGTATTGCTAGATGGGGAACCAGGCCTCTGCCCCAAGGCTGCAGTATTGTTTCTTTTGAATGTTCCTCCATTACGTCCACATCCCCTGTGCATACAAGCTAGGTCGCTTCAGTGATGTCTCTTTGCAACCCAATGAACTGTAGCCCACCAGGCTCCTCTGTCCATGGGATTCTCCAGGCAAGAATACTGGAGTAGGTTGTCATTTCTTTCTCCAGGGAATCCTCCTGACCCAAGGATCTAGCCCATATCTCTTAGATCTCCTGCATTGGTAGGTGGCTTCTTTACCACTAGTCCACCAGGGAAGCCACATCTCCTATTTTCTCTCTCTCTCTTTTTTAGATTTTATTTTATTATTATTATTTTTTCCATTTATTTTTATTAGTTGGAGGCTAATTAGTTTACAATATTGTAGTGGTTTTTGTCACACATTGACATGAATCAGCCATGGATTTACAAGTATTCCCCATCCCGATCCCCCCTCCCACCTCCCTCTCCACCCGATTCCTCTGGGTCTTCCCAGTGCACCAGGCCCGAGCACTTGTCTCATGCATCCAGCCTGGGCTGGTGCTAAGGGGAAGGTTCATAGCATTACAGGCTTACCTCAAGAAACAAGAAAAAAGTCAAATAAATATCCTATTTTCTCTTATTAGCAACTATTTGAAACAGCTCATTGGAACTCAGGGAAGGTTATGAACACTGAATGAAGCCTATTTCCTGTTATCAAGAAACAGGGTCTCTTTCTGTTTCTGGCCACCAAAATAACAGAAGTTGCCACCATGGCCATGCAACTGCTCCAGCTTCTTGATTAACAGCCATAAGCAGACATACAACACCAAACACAAAACTTGATGGCCCGTAATTCCATCTGCTACAGTGGGCTCATTTTCCTCAAGACTATGGTTGTAGATCCATCAGTGGAGGGCAAGGCATCATGGTGGTCATAAAGCAAAGACCCAGTCAGTGAAAGTCGGCCATTTTCTATGTGCGTACCACTATTAATGAAGATGCCCAGGCCAGCAGTATCTGGCACATGATCTGAAAGAACAGGTACTCCCTGGATTTGTGTATGGCCGCCATCTGCAGAGCCAGTGCCACCTTGCTTGTCCAGATGGCAAGCAAGTGATGGAGACAAGGAAACAACCACCCCATCAAGAGCTCCTGAGCAATCTCTTGTCTCCCCAAAGCAATAAAACTGTCAGCCGACTTTTCTAAAAAAAAAAAAAGGGGGGGGGGAAGGGTTGCAGAAGTGGGGGATGTGCCTAGGAGCCTCACAGTGTCCTGCTTGGTATCAATACCAGGCATTCTTCACTCATTCAAGATTAGTTCAACAATGAGATTTCACTTCACATCGGTCAGAATGGCCATCATCAAAAATTTACAAACAATAAATGCTGGAGAGGGTGTGGAGAAAAGGGAATGCTCTTGCACTGTTGGTGGGAATCTAACTTGATACAGCCACTATGGAAAACAGTATGGAAGTTCCTTAAAAAACTAGGAATAAAACCACCATATGACCCAGCAATTCCACTGTTAGGCATATACCCTGAGGAAATCAAAATGGAAAAAGATACACGTATCCCATTGTTCACTGCAGCACTTTTTACAATAGCTAGAACATGGAAGCAACATAGATGTCCATCGACAGAAGAATGAGTAAAGAAGTTGTGGTACATATACACAATGGAATATTACTCAGCCATAAAAAGGAACGCATTTGAGTCAGTTCTGATGAGGTGGATGGACCTGGAACCTATTATAGAGTAAATGAGTCAGAAAGAGAAAGATAAATACCGTATTCTAATGCACATATATGGACTCTAGAAAAATGGTACTGAAGAATTTATTTACAGGGCAGCAGTGGAGAAACATAGAGAATAGACTTGTAGACATGGGGAGAGGGAAGGAGAGGATGAGATGTATGGAAAGAGTAACATGGAAACTTATGTTACCATATGTAAAATAGACAGCCAATGGGAATTTGCTGTATGGCTTAGGAAACTAAAACAGGGGCTCTGTAACAACCTAGAGGGGTGGGATGGGGAGGAAGATGGTAGGGCAGTTCAGAAGGGAGGGGATATATGTATACCTATGGCTGATTCATGCTGAGGTTTGACAGAAAACAACAAAATTATGTAAAGCAATTATCCTTTAATAAAAAAAATAAAGAATAGTACTATTTATGAGCACCTCTCACCAGAAGTGTTCATATGCATTATGAGAAACATATTTTGCTGTGTTAATGTTTCATTAGTTGTACAAAATATTTGCTTTCCATGAATTCAAAGGACCCCTTTTCTTTTTAAAAACACTTCTGAGTTTCCTGCGTTGCCTTAAAAATTCTTTTCAAACACTGGGTTACAAGCAGATTTCTTAAATATCTTCTAAAATTGTTGTTTCTAAGGTCATTTTAATGTTTAATCCTCAAAGAATGTTTTTGGGCATGTAGTATGGGAGAGTGGATCAGTTGCTTATTCCCTAGAAAGATGATCAATTGTAGTATCACTTAAGCATCAATTCTTCAGTGCTCAGCTTTCTTTTTAGTCCATCTCTCACATCCATACATGACTACTGGAAAAACCACAGCTTTGACTAGATGGACCTTTGTTGGCATTCTTGACATACTGATTTGAAATTCTACATTTATTAAACAGTAAATTTGTATGCATACTTACATTAGGTTTTAGACACTTGTGTGCCAGTAATATTTACTTATGCCTGTATCAGACCCTTTTTATAACAATACTTTAGATATTTTAATATCTAGTCATCAAAATGTTACCAAAATGTATGTGGGGGTCCAGCTGCTTGCCATTCAAAAACATAAACATGCCAGGTTGGTCAAAAGGAAAGTTTGCTTTATTTCAGATGCCAGAAACTGTGGGGGGAACAATGGCAGGCATTTGTTCAAAGACTGACACCCCTCCCCACAAACAGGGAGTGAGAGCTTTTATAGACAGAGTTGGGGGGGGGGGGCGGTGGTACATGCAGAAACAGCACAGTCATCTTTAACAGTCATCTTCAATTGGTCATCAGTGGTCTGACTAGCATCATCTTGGTTGTTTTTAGGTACAGTTAATCTTCAGTTCTGGGGTGTACTTGTTCCCATATCTTTGAGGTCAATTTCTGGAATTGTAGCTGCTTAAGTCCTGGGTACAGTCTGGTCATCATGTAGTTAACTTCTCCACCTGGTGTTTTGGTATCTATTAAGACAGCTCACAGGATATAGCTCAGAATATTATCTATAGCCCTTGAGAAAGAACTAAAGGTCCTTGACTATACTTAATGATTAGGTCATTAATGCCTAGGTCATTAATTATTTAGTCTGCTTAGACTGTTTTTGTTTCAGCATTTCTCACTTCTCTGATTAAACTTATTCTTTGATTAAAGTTTTCCACACGCAAAAGGCATGCAGAGGATATGGTGGGGGTGGGGGGACAAGGACCATATGGTCCTGCTCCATTTCAAAAACAGAATGGAATTTGGTTCCACTATAAAGTACATCTTTGTTGTTATACACCCATATCCCTACATAACATCCAAGCTTTCATGATTCTACTCTCTCTAGAGATTTGTTTTTCCTAGATATTTAATGTGAATAAAGTAAATTATTTAATTTTTCATTTTATATTCAGGTTCAATATGTGCTGGAGGATCTATCATTTCTCTGTATTGCAGATTGATAGTCCATACTATGAATACATTATGTTTTATTTACTCATCAGTTGATGAACCTTTGTGTTGTTTCCAGTTTGTACATGTTATGAGTAATGCTTTTGTGAAAAATACATGTATGTATTCATTCTTCTTGTGTACTGTGCGAGAAGGAAGAAAAACCAAACCAATCTAAATAATCATAATCTTGATTTCTTTGGTGACTGTTGTTCAATCCCACCAGGTCCTTCTTACGTACAATATGATATATGTCTCAGAAATTTCCACTCAGTAAATGAAAAAAACTTCAGTGCACATCTTCTGCTGAACAAGTACATCCAGGAGGGATTAGCATCCTCATATTTCTTTTTTCCCCCGTTTTGGTTGTGCTACTTGGTATGTGGAGGGATCTCAATTCCTTGACCAGGGGCTCAAACCTGCACGCTCTGCATTGGAAAAGCAGTCTTAACCACTGGACCTCCAGGGAAGGCCCATCACCAACTTTCTGAGTTGCACATGTCTGAATACAGAGCAGATTCCCTCAGATGTCCTATAGTATGGTGTCAGACGAGCTTCAGGGCAAGCAGCAGGAGGTATTTAGCATGGGTCTATGGCAAGGTGCTGTCTACTTGGAGCTGGGCAAAGTTTGTCACTGCTTTCATTTAAATAATTACAGCAGCATGGCCCAAATAAATGATGGGGCAGGAGGATTTTTGCATTGGTGCCATTATTAGTTTGCTGGGGCTGCCAAAGTTTCCTCTCAGGCATGTCTCCTTGGATTGAATATAGACATCCTATCACTGCCTCTGCATATGGTCATTCCACAGAGCACGTGTGCCCTAGTTTCTCTGTATTTCCTAATCTTCTTTTCCTATAAGGGCAGCAGTGAGATTGCATTAGGGTGCACCCTAATGACCTCATTTTAAAATTACTTACCTCTTTTTAAAGCCACTTTCTCTGAATAAAATCACAATCTGAGGCACTGGGATTAAGACACCAACATAGAAATTTTCAGTGAATACAACTCCGTCCAAAATATTGGGTTGGCCAAAAGTTTCCTTTGCTTTTAAAGCAAATACAATTATCATTTTCACCGAGAACTTCATTGAACAACATATTCACCATTTTGATCCACTACCTTCTGCCATTTTTTTCAGGCAACTTTACAATTCCATCTTTTTGTCTTTTAGAACATAGGATTGTTCTAGGTACCTGTTACAGTCTTCCAGGGAATGGAAATTTTTTCCATCAAGAGAATTTGATACAGACTGAAATAAATGGGCATCCAAAGGTGCAATCAATGTCTGGTGAACACAATGGGTCAGTCAGAACTTCCCAACCAAGCTGTACCAGTTTTGGCCTAGTCATCAAAGAAACATGTGGTCTTGCGTTAGTTATCTTGATGGAAGATTATGTGTTTCCTGTTGACTAATTCTGGATGCTTTTATCAAGTGTTACTTCCAGTTGCTCTAATTGGGAGCAGTACTTTTTAGAATTAACCATTTGGCTTTTCGCATGGAGCTCAAAAGACGACTCCCTTCCAATCGTACCACATACATATCACCACCTTCTTTGGTGGTGCTGTTAGACCGTAGTTTCTTTTTCTTTCATATTCCTTTACACCATTATTAGATCTGAAATTTTTCCTAAAATAGAAAAATTACCTATAATTGACATTATTAAAAAGCATATAGAAAGCAAGACATTTTGGAACTAATAGATGCATTACATCTATTATAAAATTTCTGATACTTACAAATATTGTATAGGTAATGTTTTGTGTCAGGGAAAGACTAGGGAAGAGAAAAGAAAAAATGGGAAGATTTTTGTGCTTTTGAGTTTCTTTTTCTATTTTTCTTTCCTTCCCCCTCCCCCCCCACGAAGATGAAACAAGTTTATTTTTAGTTCTTGTAATAGCAGTGATGTGATTGACTGACCCATGCCTTTAAATATTTCCTGCTACCTTCTGAGGGTAACAGGTAGGAAGGCCAGAGGTCCCCAAGTGGCAGGAGGAAATAAACTGCAAGTGGCAGACTTTTTTTTTTTTCCTTTCTCTACATTGGGCTTCCCTTGTAGCTCAGTCGGTAAAGAATCTGCCTGCAGTGCAGGAGACCCAGGTTGGGGAAGATCCCCTGGAGAAGGAAATGGCAACCCACTCCAGCATCCTTGCCTGGAAAATCTTATGGACAGAGGAGCCTGGAGGGCTACAGTCCATGGGGTCGCAAAGAGTCGGGCACGACTGAGTGACTAACACACACACACACAAAATTAAGAGGTTTCTTTTAATTCTGTGTTGACAACACCTGGTTCGGCATTGAGCTAACCAATGCGTTTTTTCTTATGTTAAGATTTCTCTTAAGCTATGATAATGAAACTATGTATTTGCTTTGGAATCTGCCTTTCTTCAAAATGGGTCCACCTAAGACTCTTTTTTTTTCTTTCCTCAAACCTTGGGCTGATAATGGCTCAAAAAGCCAGTATTCATGTCAATTGTTGTGTGAATGGGGATGACACAACTCATGCCATCCTATCTCAAAAATGCATATTGTGGGAGAGGGGTCTGGTGAAACTCCCTCAGCCTTGAGGTGTCTCTCTTACCTGATTAACTGCTTGCTAACAGACATAAACCACCTTGCAAAAAACTAGCAAGGGGACATTCTTTTTCCCACTTTCTGAAGTCTATGTCAGAAGCTTTCTATTTCTCTTACACTTTAATAAGATTCTGTTACACAAAATCTCCAAGTGGCCAAGCCCATCTCTGGCCCCGGATCAAAATCCTCTCCTCTGGAGGTCAAGAATCCTGGCATAGCACACAGCTCACAGCAGTTTTTCACTTCTAGTTACTGGTCAATGATTTGGAAGACAATCAAGTCCTGAGTTTCATAGAACATACATTCTATTGACAGAAAATAAAATAACATGTAAATACATGGTAAAACTAGACTTTCAGATAAGTGCCAAGAAAAGCATAAGTCTAGTTAGGAAAATTATTTTAACAAAAGGTTATATTACATAGCTATCTAGAACAATTCCATGTGTGGATCTGTTTACTTTCCCAGTGGTGTTACTCTGACCAAGTTTTTGGAGTTAAAAGGAAGGAAAAAATGTTAGTTTAACCCTATTAAGGTTTGATTTTCTGTGTTTGTGAAATACCCCACTGAGAACTTCGATTTCAGAGCGGCATGGGTTGGTCTGGTGTTCCGTTTTATGGTAGCAGTGGTAGTAAGTAGATTATGCCTGGCTGAGTCTTATACATGATGCTTCAGTTCTTGGATTGGCTCTCACATCCATAGGAAAATCCTTCCCACCTCCTGACACCCATGCACTACAGGTAAGCTCCCAGGGGACACAGTCCATGTTGTTGCAAACGGCACTCCAAATAGCCTATGGTATGGACTGTAGCCAATCCTGGGCTGTCACCCACTTCTCCCTTCAGAATTAAAGGCTTATTTTTCCAGCAGCCCTGGGCCTTCTCTTTAAGTACTGTGCTCAGCTAAGGAAGCTGCCTCACACAAGATCACATCACTTGAATCTCTTGCCATGGGAGCATAACTGACCACCATCTGTATCCACCACTGTGCTTGCCCTGAGGTTGCTCCTGCTCCCAGCCACTGACTGAGCACATCAGGGAACCAGTGCTCATTGCCATGGTGACACAATGACACTGATCACCAGGGTCAGTTACCCTTGCCTGGAGGATGATTCCTGTTCTTACCATGAAGAACCTGAAATGTCGTGCAGTAGCATTGAATGAAGTTCAGTGGGACATTTTTCGTGTCTTTGGAAGTACTGTCATTTTAGGTGTCAAGGCTTTCAAACCTACAGGGGCCAGATATGTGGAGATCTGAAGCACAAATTCCTCATATGGCTCCTGGGAGTGACCTTAAAAGGGTTAACTTCTGCTATCAACCCTTGATTCCTGGATCCATGTCCTATAAACTGGAGATACAGCATATTATGACTGTCATTGGTTTAGAGTGTATAAAGCATTCTGTGAATTATGCACCCAGAAATTCCTGTTGAATTCAAATGCTTGCACTAAATACCATCATTACACTTGAAATTAGATGTGACCCCATAAATTCACTAAATTGTAGCTTTAATTTTCTCTTTTCAGATACATTTAATTCACTCATTGATTTTACACTTTACAGTTTATTACTCCTACTGTTGAGATGTCTGCAACTAAAGAGGTTAAATAACTTTGTCAAGGTCACACAGATAGACCAAAATTCCATTCTAGAAAGCCTGACTCAAGGTCCCATTGTCTAAACCACAACTCTATACTGTACTTCAGGAGAATTATGTATCAAAATTATTTTCATAGGAAGAAAAAATAATAAAGCTATCATTTATTAAGATGGTATAAGGCAAGTACAAAGAAAAAGAGAGTGAGCCAGGCAGTCAGACAAGAAAACAAAACTTATTAGAGGGAAATGAGAGGGAGACTGGCCCTTAAGGAGAACCAGTATCCTCCCTTTCTGATGGAGTAGTTTCTTATGCCTCACCAATAAAAAATTCACTAAAGGGATGGTTAAATTTTAGCCTGTAGCTAAGTCCTGTGGTCACATAGCCAGAGGTCTGGAATCTGGTTGTCTTGTAGCCTTAAGAAGGTAGGTGCCAGTGGGCAAACAGAATGTCATCTGGGTAATTTGTTCAGTCTCAAGGGTCACTGTGGTTTTATTGTTTGTGAGGTCAACATAATGAGCCATTTCAACCATGAGTCCCCATGGAGGCCCTATCATTCCAGCCTTTCTGATTTGGAATAAGGGCCGAAGGTCAATCTTCCATAACTGCTTCCTGTGGGACAGGGGTGTCATGGGGGTAAGAGAAGAAAAGGCTGGAATGTGAGTCAAGGGGATTTGTGTGGGGTTGAAATTTTTTATAATTTGAGTGAGTTAGAAGTAGATAATGGATAGTTTGGTTGGTGAAGGCTTGTAAGTGGTCCTGAAAAAATTTTGAAAAAGATTAAACATGGGTCAAAAGTTAGAACAAGGCTAAGAAGGAGAGGGCCTAGAAGTTAGGACCCAGGGTATCCAATTCCAATTGCTTAGCCAGTTTTCCCATGAATTACTGAGGTGTTGACGTATTCTTGGGGCCCTGTTTGTCAGATTTCTTCCTGCTTCCTTTACAATGCCTGATTTGTTGGCATAGTAGCAGCAAGTTTCCTCCAAAAATAGACATAGGCCTCTTTTTTCTGCTGTGAGGTCTAACCTTCTTCTGTTTTGGAGGACCATGGCTGCCAGAGAATCTGGCTGGTTTGGGACAGTGATAAGGCTAGTAGTTATTTCTTCTAGGTTCTCAGTGAGGTCTTCAAAAAGGATTTGGTAGTAATTTAAAGAGGTTGTGAGTGAAGTCAATTTTCCAGCCCTCTCCTGGGACATATCCTCGTGTTGGGAATGAGGGAATAGGCCTTAGGGCTCCCTGTGGTGAGACTGAAGAGCAGATAATGCAAGAGTGACTGATTTGTTTTAGGAATGAGAAGGTTAGGTGATAAGAAGTCTTAAGAGATGATAAAGAGGTTTAGTGCCTATGTGTAGGGCCTGATGAATGTTTTTAAGAATCTGTGTGGACCAAAATCGGGGAAGGACATAGTGGCCCTGTTTTTGTAACCAATTTCCTTGTGGTTGGGCTCCCTCTTATAATAATCTTTTTTTTTTTTTTTCTTCAGGGAGGTAAAGTGGCATTATATTGGGGATTACTATGAATTGTTGAGCCAGTGATAGGAGTGAGGCTTGTTTTGCTTCCCTGTCTGTAGCATTGTTGCCCTGTGAAATGCGGTCTGAGGCTGCCTGGCCACCTCAGCAATGTATGATGCCTACTTCAGTTGGCATGTTAGCTGCCTTTAAAAGCTGGAGTATATACAAAGCCACAGTCATCAAAACAGTATGGTACTGGCACAAAGACAGAAATATAGATCAATGGAACAGAATAGAAAGCCCAGAGATAAATCCACGAACCTATGGACACCTTATCTTTGACAAAGGAGACAAGGATATACAATGGAAAAAAGACAATCTCTTTAACAAGTGGTGCTGGGAAAACTGGTCAACCACTTGTAAAAGAATGAAACTAGAACACTTTCTAACACCATACACAAAAATAAACTCAAAATGGATTAAAGATCTAAATGTAAGACCAGAAACTATAAAACTCCTAGCGGAGAACATAGGTAAAACACTCTCCGATATAAATCACAGCAAGATCTTCTATGACCCACCTCCCAGAATATTGGAAATAAAAGCAAAACTAAACAAATGGGACCTAATGAAAATTAAAAGCTTCTGTACAACAAAGGAAACTATAAGTAAGGTGAAAAGACAGCCCTCATATTGGGAGAAAATAATAGCAAATGAGGAAACAGACAAAGGATTAATCTCAAAAATATACAAGCAACTCCTGAAGCTCAATTCCAGAAAAATAAATGACCCAATCAAAAAATGGGCCAAAGAACTAAACAGACATTTCTCCAAAGAAGACGTACAGATGGCTAACAAACACATGAAAAGATGCTCAACATCCCTCATTATCAGAGAAATGCAAATCAAAACCACAATGAGGTACCATTACACGCCAGTCAGGATGGCTGCTATCCAAAAGTCTACAAGCAATAAATGCTGGAGAGGGTGTGGAGAAAAGGGAACCCTCTTACACTGTTGGTGGGAATGCAAACTAGTACAGCCCCTATGGAAAACAGTGTGGAGATTTCTTAAAAAACTGGAAATAGAACTGCCATATGACCCAGCAATCCCACTTCTGGGCATACACACTGAGGAATCTAGATCTGAAAGAGACACGTGCACCCCAATGTTCATCGCAGCACTGTTTATAATAGCCAGGACATGGAAGCAACCTAGATGCCCATCAGCAGATGAATGGATAAGGAAGCTGTGGTACATATACATCATGGAATATTACTCAGCCGTTAAAAAGAATTCATTTGAATCAGTTCTAATGAGATGGATGAAACTGGAGCCCATTATACAGAGTGAAGTAAGCCAGAAAGATAAAGAACTTTACAGTATACTAACACATATATACGGAATTTAGAAAGATGGTAACGATGGCCCTATATGCAGGGCAGAAGAAGAGACTCAGAAGTACAGAACAGACTTGAACTCTGTGGGAGAAAGTGAGGGTGGGATGTTTTGAAAGAACAGCATGTATATTATCTGTAGTGAAACAGACCACCAGCCCAGGTGGGAGGCATGAGTCAAGTGCTTGGGCCTGGTGGGCTGGGAAGACCCAGAGGAATCGGGTGGAGAGGGAGGTGGGATGGGGGACCGGGATGGGGAATACGTGTAACTCTATGGCTGATTCATATCAATGTATGACAAAACCCACTGGGGAAAAAAAAAAAAAAAAATCAGGAAAGTCTTAAAAAAAAAAAAAAAAAAAGCTGGAGTATAAGCAGGGTGTTAGTTATGGCAGAGCCTTTAGTAGATAGGAGCCCTCATTCTTTTCAGATAGCATCATGAGTGTATGATGTGGAAAGTACATTTAGACTCAGTGTATGTTTGCTCTCTTGTTAGCTGCCAGGGTAAGTGCTCTAGTTAGTGCAGTAAGTTCTGCCTTTGGGAAGAGGTCCCTGAGGGGAGAGCTTGGGATTCAATAATTTCAGTCCCAGAGACAATTGCATATTCAGGTGCCTTTTTTCCTTCTGATTTTGTAGATAAGCTGCCATCAATATACCAAGTAAAGTCAGGGTTATTTAAAGGGATTGAGGAAATGTGGGAGAAATGGGGCTTTTTTTTTTTTTTGGCCTCTTTGCAAGTATGGATGGGGGGCACAGAAGAATTAGGGATAAGGGTGACAACGTTGAGAGTAGGACAGTGTTCAAAGGAGAAGTGGGGAGATTCGAGAAGGGTAACATTAATTAGTTGGACATGTGAAGCAGACAGAAGGGTCATGGATTTGTGAGAGAGTAAGTCCTTAATGTCATGTGGTTGACGAATGACAGTGGGTGGTTCATAAGTAATTTTCTTAACTTTCCTGAGCAAGGAGTGTTGCTGCTGCCAGAGCACATAGGCAGGCTGGCCATCCTTGAATTGTGTTATCTAATTGCTTTGATAGTTAAGTGACAGGGGTGATAGAGGGGCCCTGATTTTGTCCCAAAACTCCTAGCGCAATTTTGTCTATCTCAATAGTGTAAAGGGGTGAGAAAGTTCAGGAAGTGTTAGTGCTGGGGCTGAGAATGACTTGCTCAAGGGTGTTAAAGCCTGAATGAATATTTGATTTTAGCTCTAACGTTTATGGAAGACCCCCTAGGGTGGCTTGATATATGAGGGCAAAATTAGAAATCCAGAGGCATAGATATCCAGCTAACCCCAAGCAGGACAAGATCTGTTTTTGATAAAGGGAATGGTAGGGTGGATATAAGGAACTTTCTATCAGTAGTTAATATATCTTTTAGTTGATGATAAAAGGACTCCAAGATAGGTTACTCTAGGAAGAGAGAACTGAACCTTGGTGGGAGATACTAAGAAGCCCTGGCTGGCTAAAAATTGAGGAGTTGTATAGTAGTTGTTGAGAGTGTGTAAGCGAAGGACTACAAAGGAGATCATCCACATATTGGAGGATAGTACTCACAGAGTAAGATCAAGAGAGGCTGATGTTGGAGCTTGGCCAAAGAAATGACTATCATGAAAGCCTTGTGGGAGGACTGTCCATATCAGCTGTTGGGAGCAACGATGGTCTGGATTGGTCCAGATAAAGGCAAAGAGGTCTTGAGAGTCTGGGTGTAAAGGGATGTTAAAGAAGGCATTCTTGATGTCTAGAACAGTGAAGTGGGTATTGGAGGAGGAAATGAAAGAGAAGAGCATAGGGATTTGGAATTACTGGGTATATGGGGACAACAGCCACACTGATAAGTCTCAGGTCCTGGACCAGGCGATAGGAATCATTTGGCTTTTTGAGGGGTAAGATAGGGGTATTATAGGGAGAGTGGGTTGGGCACAAGAGGCCCTGACATAGGAGTTTAGTGACGACAGGCTTAAACCCTTGTTGATATTTTTAGGAGATGGGGTATTGTGGATGATTGGGGGAATTTAGAGGGGTCTTTCAGATGGATATGAGTTGGGAGCATGGTGAGAAGTTGTATCCCAAACTATGGGGTTTATGGACAAAGAGGTCAATGGGGAAGAAGAAGAGGAGGTGGGGTTGAGGAGCAGTAGCCAGTTTTAGATCAGAGGGTGGGTTTGGGATAGTAATAGAGGCTTTGAATTTTGAGAGGTCTCTCCCAAGAATAGGAGTGGGGCATTTTGGGAGTATGAGAAAAGAATGAGAAAATAAAGTATCTTGAAGGGTGTAAGGTAGAGGCTCAGTTACTTATGGCATAGATACTAAACTGTCCACCCCTATAAGAGGTCCTTGGTTTTTCCTGAGTAGGCAGGCATAGTAGAGTAAGTGGCCCCCATGTCGATGAGAAAAAGAGATCGGCTTACCTGTCACTGTGAGAGCTACCCTGGGCTCTGCAGAGGTGATGAGAACTAAGGTGACAGCTTATTTGCCCCACAGCATGTGAGATGCTTGTTTCCTGCCCAGGGAACAGACCTACATTCCTCACACTGCAAGGGACCTGGTGCCCCAAGTGTCACCATGGACTGAATTGTGTATGTGTCTAAATATGTTCTGTGATCAACAACTTTGAGCTTTGCTCTAGAGACAAGACATGATAGATACAGGTAGAAGGCAATCCCCAACTATTCCCCTTACTTTTTCCATTACCTTTGAGATAAGAATGATAAAATTGATTTCCAAATTCCTGAAATTTATGGGGTCTCTATCCAGTGTTGATACACTTGTGAATGATAAAGAGTGAAGAACTGGCGAGTCTTGTCTGAAATGTGTTACACTCAAAAGTATTCTATGTTGAGTTAAAAAATGTTTAGTATGGGACCTCCCTGGTTGTCCAGTGGTCAAGACTCTGCCTTCCAATGCAGGGGGCATGGGTTTGATCCTTGGTCAGAGAACTAAGTTCTCATCTGCTGCAGATGCAGTCAAATATTAAAAATAAAATGTTAAGTATGATGGGAGGAATCAGCAAGAGCTTTCCCACATTTGTCACATTTCAGTGGCTTTTTTTCCAATGTCATTGTCTATAGAAAGTAAGCACTGAGGAGAAAAAAAGGTTTAACCCACGTTCCTTACACAAATATGGTTTCTCTCCAGTGTGACTTCGCTTGTGTGCAGTAACAGGCAAAGAAGTGGTAAATGTTTTCCCATGTATATTACTCAAAAGGCTTCTCTCCAGTGTGCATTCTAAAATGTTTAGTAAGACATGAGGAATCAGCAAAGGCCTTCCCACATTTGTCACACTTAAAAGGCTTCTCTCCCATGTGTGTTGTCATATGTCGAGTAAGGCCTGAGCATTCAGTGAAGGCCTTTCCATGTGTCACACTTACAAAGCTTCTCTCCAGTGTGTCTTTCCATAAGTCTAGTAAGGTATGAGCATCGAGTGAAGACCTTCCCACATGTCACACTTATAAATCTTCTCTCCAGTGTGTGTTTTCATATGTTGAGTAAGGTATGAGGCTAGAGTGAAGGTTTTTCCACATGTGTCACACTTAAAAAGCTTCTCTCCCATGTGTGTTTTCATATGTCTAGTAAGAACTCAGACTTGTGTGAAGACTTTCCCACATCTGTCACATTTAGCAGTCTTCTGCCCAGTATGAGATCATAAATGACTAAGAAGATTACTGGAAAATTGAAAGGTTTCCCCACATGCGTTACACTTATAAGGCTTCTCTCCAGTGTGTGTTCTCATATGTTGAGTAACTTGTGAGGATCGAGTGAATGCTTTCCCACATCTGTCACATTTAGCAGTCTTCTGCCTAGTATGAGATCATAAATGTCTAAAGATTACGAGAAGACACAAAGTCTTTCCCACATGTGTTACACTTAAAAGGCTTCTCGCCAGTGTGCATTTTCAAATGTATAATAAGGCGAGAGGGGCAAGTGAAGGTTTTCTCACATTCTTGACATTTGTAAGGTTTTATTCCAGTGTGAATTTGACTGTGAACATAAAGCTGTGATGATGATCCAAAAGCTTCCCCATATTCCTTACATTTATAGGGTCGCTCTCCAACATAAGTGTTCATATGTTCAATAAGGTGTGAAGGGAGAGTGAAGATTTTCCCACATTCCTGACATTTGTAAGGTTTTATTCCAGAGTGAATTCAACTGTGAACATGCAGGTGTGAGGACGCTCCAAAGGCTTTCCCACATTCCTTACATTCATAGGGTTTCTCTCCAGTGTGAGTTTTCATATGTCCAATGAGGTCTGAGGATCGATGGAAGTCTTTCCCACATTCTTTACATTTATAGGGTTGTTTTCTAGTATTAGTTTTCATATGTCCAGTGAGGTGTGAGGATACAGAGAAGTCTTCTCCACATTCTTTACATTTATAGGGTTGCTTTCTAGTATTAGTTTTCATATGTCCAGTGAGGTGTGAGGATACAGAGAAGTCTTTCCCACATTCCTTACATTTGTAAGGTTTTATTCCATTGTGAAATCGACAGTGAACATGAAGGTAAGAAAACAACCTAAAGGCTTTTCCACATGTGTCACACTTTAAAGGTTTCTCTCCAGTGTGTATTCTCATATGTTGAGTAAGAATTGAGACTTGAGTGAAAGTTTTCCCACATCTGTCACATTTAGCAGTCTTCTGCACAGTATGGGATTGTAAATGTCTAAGAAGATTACTGGAAAACCCAAAGGCTTTCCCACATGCATTACACTTATAAGGCTTCTCTCCAGTGTATGTTCTCATATGTTGAGTAACTAGTGAAGAACAAGTGAAGGCTTTCCCACATCTGGCACTAAATGTGCAGTCTTCTGCCTTGTATGAGATCATAAATGTCTAAGAAGATTATGAGAAGATGCAAAGACTTTCCCACATGCGTCACATAAAAGGCTTCTCTCCAGTGTGCGTTTTCATATGTTCAATAAGGCGAGAGGGGAAAGTAAAGGTTTTCCCACATTCTTGACATTTGTAACCTTTTATTCCAGTGTGAATTTGACTGTGAACATGAAGGTATGATGATGACCCAAAAACTTTCCCACATTCCTTACATTCATAGGGTTTCTCTCCAGTGTGAGTTTTCAGACGTCCAGTGAGGTCTGAGAATCGATGGAAGACTCTCCCACATTCATTTATAGGGTTGCTTTCTAGTGTGAGTTTTCATATGTCCAGTGAGGTTTGAGGATACAGCAAAGTCCTTCCCACATTCCAGTGTGAAATCGACGGTGAACATGAAGCAATGAGAACAACCTAAAAGCTTTTTCACATGTATCATACTTAAAAGGTTTCTCTCCAGTGTGTGTTCTCATATGTGTAATATCTGGAGTCAGTCTGACAGCTTTTCCACACTGATTAAACATGGAGGATTTTTCCCCAGTAAAGGGTTTATTGTGTAGAGTATGGAAGCTCTTTTCATACTGATTATCTTCATAAAAATTCCTTCTATTTTCAGTGCTCCTGTGTGTCCTAAGGTAAAAGTGGTCACCGATGTCTTTCTTATTTTGCTCACAGTCATACAGTTCCTGTCCACTGTGACTTCGTGTCTGTGGAAAAACCAATGAATGATGATTTAAAGCTTTCTCAGACTCATTAACTGATCCTACCTATCTCCAAACAGAAACATCATTACAATGAAGATGATGATTTTTAACATCTTCATTACTTTCATACAGTTCCTGCTTTGTTGATTTCTTTAAAGTTAAATGATGAAATCCTTCTGACACAATGAAATGCCATATACTCTAATGGTAAAACAGTTCATTGCAATTATGTTGAATTGTTCTCAAAATTCAATGTCTAATTATATACATGGGAATGATTTCTTGAGGAATTCTGATGCAACTATTTTGAATCTCGGGTTAGGATATCCCCAAATTGAACATAATTAAAATTTGTTAATAGACACTGCTATCTTTGGGGTAAATGCCACTCAAATATCTACCACTAGTGTTCATTTTGTAATGAAATCCCAATGTTAACTGAAAGGAAAATAAGAAATATTTCTTATGAACTTACTGATCATACCATTTGTACCCTATTTGATGTTTTTTCCCACAAAATATCCTGCTGAATTTCCAAGCCATTGGATTTGAATTTCCCATTCTAAAGTAAAAGAGAATAATAAATTTAAGACTGCAAAAAGAAGTGGATGTTAAAGCGGTTAAAAACAATAAGGCTCACGTGAATAAGTTTCCAAACTAAACATACCTTTAAAAAAGGCAAGACAGAAAAGAGGAGCTTGATTATGACAAAAATGAAGAATATATATATGTAGTCAAAATTCAGTACTTAATTTAAAAGATGAGTCTTATGAAAAAGTGAAAATGAGGAAAAGAGAATATTACTAGGGAAACTTCTGGACAAAAAGTATACATCAACATGATAAAACTAAGGGACTTCCCTGGTGGCCCAGTGGTTAAGAACTTGTTTACAATGCAGAGGTCACACGTGAGATCCCTGGTCCTGAAACTAAAAATGCATGTGCTCTGGAACAGCCAAGCCTGTGTGCCACAACTAATGAGCCTGCACTGTAGAGCCTGAGTGACACAGCTGGTGAGTCTGAGGCCCTAGAGATCATTCTCTGCAACAAGAGAAACTACCCAATGAGAAACCTGCGCACCAAAAGTAGAGGAGCCCCTGATCGCTGCAACTAGAGAAAGTATGCACACGGCAACAACAACAATGAAGACCAAGATAGCCAAAAAAAAAAAAAAAGAAAAAGATATAACAAATAAAGAAACAAAAGGCTATTTTATGAGATCATAGGAAACTCTGATAAAATGAAAAGTACGTACGTATAAGATGTTGAGGAAGTTAAAGAGCACTAGAAACCAATGTCCTCAGCCTTCTGAAGGAAAACACATCTCACTAAGTTTCCTTCTTATAAACTCAAAACATACTGAAATTTAATTGACCTGGGAAGTTCTTTATAATCTCTCACCTTGGATGATCTGTCTCTCCACAGTCTTCAACTCTTATTTTCCAATCAAGATATTAGATTTGGTTTGAATGCTTATATCCTATTCATAAGGAAAGATACATTAATGAAAAAGTACCTTCCAAACATGACAAACCTTCCCATGAATCAGGTCCTATATCTAATCAAGTCACTAGAATGAATGTGGTACTATTTTTTAAACAGAAAAAAAAAAGCAAATAGCCCCTCTTTCTGTGTCTAAAAAGAGACAGTATCTCTGACCCATGAAAACATGTTCAGACCTATATGAACATTTACAAAGCACTGAGAATGTTATTAAAATAGGAAATGAAGTAAATGTAAAGGAGATGTTTGGTCTCATGGAGAAGCCGCTAAACTAGTGGTTGCCAAATGACAGAGAATAATGTCCATTGCTTGTTAAAACAGAAATAACTGGGCCCAAATTCCAAAGTTTCATTCACTATGCCAAAGGTGAACTCTTGAGAATGCATATTTCAAACAAGAGTCATGATAATGTTGTTAGTTCTCAAAAGCACATTGTTGTAGAAAGTATACTGGAGTAAAACTCATTCCTTAGATACGACTGTCTACTAGTTTCCATTGCGTTCAGATTGGCATCACCCATCTTGGAACATAGAAAGGACAGCACATATATGTCCGTTCCCTAAGAGTGTACTGGAATGATGGCAGCCTTACCTGCTGTGGTCAGGTTCTTGTAGTTTTCCAGCATCACATTTCTATATAGCTTTCTCTGAAAGGGGTTCAGTAAAGTCCACTCTTCCTGGGTGAAGTACACAGCCACATCAGCGAAGGTCACTGAGTCCTAAACCATTGCACACACAGTAGTTTCAGTAAAGTAAGATCTCCAACCATGTACAGTGGAGAATGAGGAAGGGAGCCCCAATATCAACAGAGGGATTCAAGGTCTGTCATCATCTGTCAGAGGTCACAAGTCTTAGGTCCTCTCCTTTCTAGCCACACTCACTCATGATTGATATGGAACCAGTAACACAATCCTAAGCAAATTACACACACTTGTGCAAGCTGATAGATAAATAAGTTCACTGAGAAGTATTTACTCACTCCTTACCATCCCAGAACAGTCAAAATAAAAAACCATGCAGTAGCAATCAAGAGACAATATCAGAAGGTAATTACTGAAATACTAAGATCATTCAGAGTAATTCCTCAGCAATATGAGAGCTTCCATATTGGGTGGAAATTTAAGAGGGACTCAGACTGGCTTTATCTCTTTAAGAAGCTTTGGACAAAGGTCTGCCCAGAAGGAAGTTTTTCCATATGGCGCTTGCAGTAGGTCACTTTGTATAGGGATATCCTATCTTCTTACCTGAGAACAATCTCTCAAACACTTAGACACCATCCTGTCTGCCTCTATCTTTCCCTCAGGATGGCATAAAGGGTCCTTAGAAAGAAGATCGAGGAGAAAAGAAAGAAGGCATGGGCATCCAGAGATGATCATAATTTCCACAATCACTGCCTGAGAGTCATTCGAAATTCCAAAATATCCCCGCACACTCATGAAATCTCATACTGAGAGGAAAGTTGGTGAAATAGGACCCTGAGTTTACCCCCGCCTCAGGAACATATCAAAAATACATCTATATGGAGCCCCTCTCACTGAAAATAAACTGGAGACGGTCAGAATGATGTCCAAAACCAAGGCTATAAAAATCACAGAGTAAGGTACAAAAGGAGGGGGACTGTTCTGGTTTTTGTGTTGTTGCCAAGCAAGAGTGCATACTTGAGGGTATGCAGCAGATGTCAACCCAGCACTGCATCTGAATAAGGTCAGTTAGGCCAGTGCTGGCACTTGTGGAGGTGGTGGATCAGGAGCTGTCTGTAACCTGACTGACTTCCTAGACAGTCTCAGTGTGTGTCTGGCCCACAAAAACCCTCCTGTTCCAGAGGTGCTCCCTCTAAGGCAAAGGTACCATTGTTGGGAGGAGAGTGAGTGCACACATGGAGGGAACAGATCTAACTCAGATTCAACACTCAGGGCTTTTTCTTCCACCATCTTGGAACCAGACCTGGCTCCTGCTGCCACTGACTCGGCACTGACAGCCACGGTGCACAGGAGAAAAAGCAGCTCACACAGCTTCTGGCTCTAGCCCCTCTATCACCAGCACATCTTCCCAACAAGGACACCCTGAGAAAAGACACAATGGATACTGATTTCGTTATACTTTTTGTTTTAGAGATATGGATAACAGTATGGAGATTTCTTAAAAAATTAGGAATAAACCTACCATATAACCCAGCAATCTCACTACTAAATTACACATGAAAGAACATAGTAAGAATGTAATAAGCAACATAAACTTAAAAAAGAACCAGTCAAAAGTGAAGAATACAGTAACTGAAGTGAAAAAAAAGACCAGAAATTATTAACAGTGCACTAGGTGACGTAGGTAGAGAAGGAAATGGCAACCCACTCCAGTATTCTTGCCTGGAGAATACTGTGGACAGAGGAGTCTGGTGGGCTGCTGTCCATAGGGTCGCACAGAGTCGGACATAAATGAAGCGACTTAGCATGCATTGGATAAGGAAATGGCAACCCACTCCAGTATTCTTGCCTGGAGAATCCCAGGGACAGAGGAGCATGGTGGGCTGCCATCTATGGGGTTGCACAGAGTCGGACAAGACTGAAGCGACTCAGCAACAGCAGCAGCAGCAGCAGCAGCAGGTGACATTGGAGAAAGCACAACTGATCTGGAAGATAGAATAAAAGAAATTACTCAATCAGAAAGAGAGAAAGGAAAAACAAATTAAAAAAATAAGGACAGTTCAAGAATCATTGCTTTCACTGCAGTGGTCCTGGGTTGGATTTCTTGTTGAGGAACAAAGATCCTGCCGGTCATGCTATTTGGCGGAAAAAACAATAACAACAACAGTTTAAGGAACCTCTGGGATACTATGAAACATTCTAACATTCTCATTATAGGGTTATCAGAAGGAGAAGAGAGAAAGGGGTAAAACAGTGTATTTGATGAAAATATGGAGCTGACTGTGACTCAGATTATGAGCTCCTTTTTAATTAATTAATTAATTTATTTTTAATGAGCTCCTTTTTTAAAATTTCAGGGTTAAATTGAAAAAAGTAGGAAAAACCACTAGGCCATTCAGGTATGACCTAAATCAAACCCCTTATGATTATACAGTGAAGGTGACAAATAGACTCAAGATATTAGGTCTGGTAGACAGAGTGCCTGAAGAACTATAGATGCAGGTTTGTAACTTTATATAGGAGGCAGTGACCAGAACCATCCCCAAGAAAAAGAAATGCAAGAAGGCACAATGGTTGTCTGAGTAGGCCTTACAAATAGCTGAGAAAAGAACAGAAGTGAAAGGCAAGGGAGAAAGGGAAGAATATACCCAAATGAATGCAGAATTCCAGAGAATACCAAGGAGAGAAAATAAGTCCTTTTTAGATGAATAATGCCAAGGAACAGAGGAAAACAATAAAATGGGAAAAGCTAGAGATCTCTTCAAAAAACCTGGAGATATCAAGGGAAAATTTCATGCAAGAATGGGCACAATAAAGGACAGAAATAGTAATGATCTACCAGAAGCAGAGGAGATTAAGAAGAGGTGGCAAGAATACACAGAAGAACTATACAAAAAAGGTCTTAATGACCCAGATTGCAGAAACCATGTTTTACTGCTTTCTCAAAAATGTCTCCTAGAATTCAATCTTACTCATTCCCTCTTCCTTGCTAGCTCGCTCCTACCCTTAAGTTAGACGTTCTGGCTGACATGTCAGCATTAGCTAGATGCTGTTCTGTACGCAGAACAAACCCTTTATCGTCAAAGACCTTTCTTTATGTGATTACCTCTGGACCTCCAGGAGGAATCCTCCTTAATCCCAGAGTTCTGGCCTCTGTCTTGCTTTACTGCTCTTAGTTAGAGTTTACAAGATAAGTTATCAATAAATATGCACTCAGAGTTTTCTTGGGCAGTTGCTTCTCCATGAGCTCTCCCTGTGCTCTCTCATAATCCGGTGTGTTTGTGAGAATTATTCAGTGTGAAACCACACCAGATAACCACAATGGTGATCACTTACCTAAAGCCAGACATCCTGGATGGTGAAGTTAAGTGGGCCTTAGGAAGTATTAGTATGAAAAAGGTCGTGGAGGTGACAGAATTCCACTTTGGCTATTCAAAATCCTAAATGATGATGCTATTAAAGTACCATACTCAGTATGACAGCAAATTTGGAACACTCAACAATGGCCAGAGGATTGGAAAAGGTCAGTTTTCATTCCAACCCCAAAGAAGGGCAATGCCAAAGAAGGTCCAAACTACCAAACAGTGTGCCCATTCATATGCTAGTAAGGTTATGCTCAAAGCCCTCCTAGTTAGGCTTCAGCAGTATATGAACCAAGAACTTACAGATGTACAACCTGGGTTTAGAAAAGGCAGAAGAACCAGAGATCAAATTGCCAACATTCATTAGATCACAGAGAAAGCAACAAAGTTCCAGAAAAACATCTACTTCTGTGTCATTGACAACAGTAAATCACAACAGTGATTCCACAACAGTGGAAAAGTCTTAATGAGATGGGAATACCAGACCACCTTACCTGCCTCCTGAGAAACCTGTATGCAAGTCAAGAAGCAAGAGTTAGAACTGGACATGGAATAACAGACTGGTTCAAGATTGAGAAAGGAATATGTCAAGGCTGTATACTGTCATCTTTCTTATTCAACTTCTGTGCAGCATACATCATGTGAAAAGCCAGGATGGATGAATCACAAGCTTGAATCAAGATTGCCAGGAAAAATATCAACAACCTCAGATATGCAGATGATGCCACTCTAATGGCAGAAGGTAAAAGGGAACTAAAGAGCCTTTTGACGAAGGTGAAAGAGGAGAGTGAAAAAGCTGACTTGAAGCTCACCATTAAAAAAACTAAGACTATGGCATCCAGTCCCACAACTTCATGCCAAATAGATGGGGAAAAAGTGGAAACTGTGGTGGATTTTATTTTTTTGGGCTTCAAAATCACTGTAGACAGTCACTGGAAGCCACGAAACAAGACATTTGCTCATCAGAAGAAAAGCTTCCAAACCTGGACAGTGTATTAAAAATCAGAGACATCACTGTGCCAACAAAGGTTCATATAGTCAAAATTATGGTTTTTCCAGTAGTCATGTGTGGATATGAGACTTGGAGCAAAAAGAAAGCTGAGTGTGGAAGAATTGATGCTTTTGAACTGTGGCGTTGGAGAAGACTTCTGAGAGTCCCTTGGACAGCAAGGAGACCGAGCCAGTCAATCCTAAAGGAAATCAACCCTGAATATGCACTTGAAGGACTTATGCTGAATTTGAAGCTCAGATACTTTGGCCAGCTGATGCAAAGAGCCAACTCACTGGAAAAGACCCTGATGCTGGGAAAGACTGAGCGCAAGAGGAGAAGGGGGCGATAGAGGATGAGATGGTTGGATGGCACCTTTGACTCAATGGACATGAGTTTGAGCAAACTCTGGGAGATAGTGAAGGACAGGGAAACCTGGCGTTCTGTGGTCCACGGAGGTCACAAAAAGTCAGATACAGCTAAGCAACAAATAGCAAAATAAACTATCGACAAAATCTAAGGACAATCTACTGAATGAGGGAAAATATCTGCAAGTGATATGACCAATAATAGGTTCAGTTCAGTTCAGTTCAGTCGCTCAGTCGTGTCTGACACTGCGACCCCAAGAACTGCAGCACGCCAGGCCTCCCTGTTCATCACCAACTCCCGGAGTTTACCCAAACTCATGCCCATTGAGTTGGTGATGCCATCCAACCATCTTATCCTCTGTTGTCCCCTTCTCCTCCTGCCCTCAATCTTTCCCAGCATCAGGGTCTTTTCAAATGAGTCAGCTCTTTGCATCAGGTGGCCAAAGTATTGGAGTTTCAGCTTCAGCATCAGTCCTTCCAATGAACACCTAGGACTGATCTCCTTTAGGATAGACTGGTTGGATCTCCTTGCAGTCCAAGGGATTCTCAAGAGTCTTCTCCAATACCATGCAGGAAAAAAATCTAGACATATATAATGTATCTTCTAATTTTTCTACAGAAATTAAGATTTTGCTCTATAATAGTTTTTGAAGATAGTATTTCTGGATTTCTAGTGGACTACATATTCCTTCAGCTTGTACAGTAACAATTTTGGTATTAAAAACATCTCTATATATGCATTATTTTTGAAATACAGTATTAAATTCCACATTGATTTCTTACTCAAAATATATACAATTATTAGATTCTAAATGTTGAGTCATAAAAGATTTAACAGTCATATGCTTTATGTTTGAAAAAATTCAATTGGCTTGTACGCTTTATTTCCCTGTATTTGTTTGTTAGGATTCACTTATGGGCCAAGCTTTAAAATCTTCCACCATTTGTAAACTGATCAAAAGAAGATTATTATATTTTAGGGTTGGTTAGGCCCATCCATGGTGAAACCTTATACTTAGTAAAGTTAATACTTGCTACTTTCTTTTCTATAGTTCAAAGGAAAGAAGACCTCTTATTTTTACTACATTTCTGTTTAGGAAATTAAAATTAACTCCATAAGAAAAGTTTTAGTCTTATTACTGTGGTCTAACATCACACTAAGGTAAGTAAGGTTCTGGAGTTCTTTGAGGGGTGGGGGCCGTTACACCTTTCCGCCATTTAACTTAGGCTTCCATTCCATGTGCCATACATCAAGTCATAAATGAATGAATGATACATAATCGGACAGGAAGCCCTACCTGGCTCAAGGCTGTTCTTGAGTGGGTGTATTGTTTCTTTTTGGAGTGCTGGGCATGATGTTAGAGAGTTCAATAGGGAAAAACATGTTCAGCACACTGTTAAATGGCTTTTTGCCTTTGTTGATTTGTTTTTTGTTTTTGTAATTAAGTAGATGTGTCTTTAAGTTTTATTTATTCTTAACAATTATAGATCTTGTTAATCAAGGCATGTGGATTAAATTTCTCCTCCTAAATAAACATCTGGACTGATAAGGACTGATGCTGAAGCTCAAACTCCAATACTTCAGCCACCTGATGGGAAGAACTGACTCCCTGGAAAAGACCCTGATGCTGGGAAAGACTGAAGGCAGGAGAAGGGGACAACAGAGGATGAGATGGTTGAATGGCATCACCAACTCAATGGACGTGAGTTTGAGCAAGCTCTAGGAGTTGATGATGGACATGAAAGCCTGGCATGCTGCATGGGGTCACAAAGAGTTGGACACAACTGAGCGAACTGAACTAAAATATGCATTGGTTTAATATTGTAGGAAAGCTTAGAGTAGGGTGCCTCAGAATATTTGTTATTACTTATTGACTTTCCAAAAGGCAATGAAATCACAGAGGAAATACTAACTCAAAATTTAGGTCTTCTCTCCCAATTATCCCCAAATTTTTGAAGAATAGTTTATATATAGATAAAAGTAGTAGTTAATGGGACAAAATTTGCTTAGTGATTTGCTTTATTTAAAAATGCAATGGCTCCTTTTATGCATTGATACATAAATTTATTAGCAAATTCTCTTTTTAAATGAATTAGTGACATAAACATATATATTTTAGTGGATATCTTTTGTTTTAAAATAGTGAGACAGAAGAGCTGAGAGCCAAACTCTCTGCCATGACCTCCTGGGCTAAACATGACCTAGCTGGGACCCACCACTCTGATCTCATTTTGCACCTCTTCACACCATATTATTCTCCAGCCACACAAACCTACTTTCAGGTTTTCAAACAGAACAAATGTGTTGCCACCTGCCCTTCCACAGGACACAGTTTTAGTGGGCTCAGAGATGCCTTCCCCATTCACCTACTGAAAGAGGCTACAAAACAACCCTCTCATTGTTCTCCATCTGTACTTAGACTCATTTCCTGCATTGCACATATGACTACTGGGGTTAGTTTAATGTATTTGTTCTCTACCTGCCTCTCTTTATCAGAAAATAAGCTTTATATAACTTAAATGTCCATAAAAAATGCATGAATAAAGAAGATGGGGTATACACACACACACACACACACACACACACACACACACACACACACACACAGACAATGGAATACCACTCAGCCATAAAAAAGAATGAAATGATGCCATGTGCAGCAACATGGATGGACCTAGAGACTATTATACTAAGTGAAATAAATCAAAGACAATATCATATGATACCACTTATCTGTGAAGTCTAAAATATGATACAAATGAACTTATTTAAAAAACAGAAACAGACACACAGATACAGAAATTTAGGGTCACCAAAGAGGAAAGGGGGTGGGGGTGGGATGAATTAGGAGTTTGAGATTAACAGATGTGAACTAATATATAGAGAATGGATAAACAAGATCCTAATGTACAGTGCAGTGAACTGTTCACTGTTCAATATCCTTTCATAAACCACAAAGGAAAATAACATGAAAAAGAATATATACATAACACGATCACTTTGCTGTACATCAGAAACTAATAAAATATTGTAAATCAACTATACTTCAATTTATTAATAAAAATAAAAAGAATGTTCAAACTACCACACAACTGCACTCATTTCAGACACTAGCAAAGTAATGTTCAAAATTCTCCAAGCCAATTCTACCCAAAGCAATATATAGATTCAATGCAATCCCTATCAAGCTACCAACGGTATTTTTCACAGAACTAGAACAAATAATTTCACAATTTGTATGGAAATACAAAAAACCTCAAATAGCCAAAGCAATCTTGAGAAAGAAGAATGGAACTGGAGGAATCAACCTGCCTGACTTCAGACTCTACTACAAAGCCACAGTCATCAAGACAGTATGGTACTGGCACAAAGACAGAAATACAGATCAATGGAATAGAATAGAAAGCCCAGAGATAAATCCACGAACCTATGGACACCTTATCTTTGACAAAGGAGACAAGGATATACAATGGAAAAAAGACAACCTCTTTAACAAGTGGTGCTAGGAAAACTGGTCAACCACTTGTAAAAGAATGAAACTAGAACATTTTCTAACACCATACACAAAAATAAACTCAAAATGGATTAAAGATCTAAATGTAAGATCAGAAACTATAAAACTCCTAGAGGAGAACATAGGCAAAACACTCTCCGACATAAATCACAGCAAGATCTTCTATGACCCACCTCCCAGAATATTGGAAATAAAAGCAAAAATAAACAAATGGAACCTAATGAAACTTAAAAGCTTTTGCACAACAAAGGAAACTGTAAGTAAGGTGAAAAGACAGCCCTCAGAATGGGAGAAAATAATAGCAAATGAAGCATCAGACAAAGGATTAATCTCAAAAATATACAAGCAGCTCCTGCAGCTCAATTCCAGAAAAATAAATGACCCAATCAAAAAGTGGGCCAAAGAACTAAACAGACATTTCTCCAAAGAAGACGTACAGATGGCTAACAAGCACATGAAAAGATGCTCAACATCACTCATTATCAGAGAAATGCAAATCAAAACCACAATGAGGTACCATTACACGTCAGTCAGGATGGCTGCTATCCAAAAGTCTACAAGCAATAAATGCTGGCGAGGGTGTGGAGAAAAGGGAACCCTCTTACACTGTTGGTGGGAATGCAAACTAGTACGGCCACTATGGAAAACAGTGTGGAGATTTCTTAAAAAACTGGAAATAGAACTGCCATATGACCCAGTAATCCCATTTCTGGGCATACACACCAAGGAAACCAGATCTGAAAGAGACACGTGCACCCCAGTGTTCATCGCAGCACTGTTTATAATAGCCAGGACATGGAAGCAACCTAGATGCCCATCAGCAGACGAATGGATAAGGAAGCTGTGGTACATATACACCATGGAATATTACTCAGCCGTTAAAAAGAATTCATTTGAATCAGTTCTAATGAGATGGATGAAACTGGAGCCCATTATACAGAGTGAAGTAAGCCAGAAAGATAAAGAACTTTACAGTATACTAACACATATATATGGAATTTAAAAAGGTGGTAACGATAACCCTATATGCAAAACAGAAAAAGAGACACAGAAGTACAGAACAGACTTTTGAACTCTGTGGGAGAAGGTGAGGGTGGGATATTTCGAAAGAACAGCATGTATATTATCTATGGTGAAACAGATCACCAGCCCAGGTGGGATGCATGAGGCAAGTGCTCGGGCCTGGTGCACTGGGAAGACCCAGAGGAGTCGGGTGGAGAGGGAGGTGGGAGGGGGGATCGGGATGGGCAATACATGTAACTCTATGGCTGATTCATATCAATGTATGGCAAAACCCACTGAAAAAATAAAAAATTAAAAATTAAAAAAAAAATTCTCCAAGCCAGGCTTCAACAGTACGTGAATCATGAACTTGCAGATGTTCAAGCTAGATTTAGGAAAGACACAGGCACCAGAGATCAAACTGCCAAGGTCCGTTGGATGGAAAAAGCAAGAGAGTTCCAGAAAAACATCTACTTCTGCTTTATTGACTATGCTAACGTCTTTGACTGTGTGGTTCACCACAAACTGTGGAAAATTCTTAAACAGATGGGAATACCAGACCACCTTAACTGCTTCCTGAGAAACCTGTATGCAGGTTAAGAAGCAACAGTTAGAACTGGACATGGAACCACAGACTGGTTCCAAATTGGGAAAGGAGTATGTCAAGACTGTATATTGTAACCCTGCTTAAGAAATGCTGGGCTGGATGAGCACAAGTTGGGTCAAGATTGCCGGGAGAAATATCAATAACCTCAGATACACAGATGACACCACCCTTATGATAGAATGTGAAGAAGAACTAAAGAGCCTCTTGATGAAAGTGAAAGAGGAGAGTTAAAAGCTGGCTTAAAACTCAACACTCAGTAAACTTAGATCATGGAATCCAGTCCCATCACTTCATGGCAAATAGATGGGGAAACAATGGACAGTGACAGACTTTATTTTTTGGCCCCCAAAATCACTGCAGATGGTGACTGCAACCATGAAATTAAAAGACGCTTGCTCCTTACAAGGAAAGCTATGACCAACCTAGAGAGCATATTAAAAAGCAGAGACATAACTTTGACAACAAAGGTCTGTCTAGTCACAGCTAAGGTTTTTCCAGTAGTCATGTTTATGGATGTGACAGTTGGACTCTAAAGAAAGCTGAGCAATGAAGAATTGATGCTTTTGAACTGTGGTGTTGGAGAAGACTCTTTGAGAGTCCCATGGACTATAAGGAGATCCAACCAGTCAATACTAAAGGAGATCAGTCCTGAATATTCACTGGAAGGACTGATGCTGAAGCTGAAACTCCAATACTTTGGCCACCTGATATGAAGAAGTGACTCACTGGAAAAGATCCTGATGCTGGGAAAGACTGAAGGTCGGAGGAGAAGGGGACGACAGAGGATGAGATGGTTGGATGGCATCACTGACGCGATGGACGTGAGTTTGAATAGGGTCTTGGAGTTGGGTGATGGACAGGGAAGCCTGGTGTGCTGCAGTCCATGGGGTCGCATAGAGTTGGACATGACTAAGCAACTGAACTGAACTGATTAACAAAAAATTTTCTTATAAAGAAAAAAAAAACTTTACAGGAAAAGCTGTATTTGCCTTGTTCAATAACATAAGAAAGGCTTGGCACATAGAAGTTTCTAAATAATGCAAGAATGAATGAGCCTCTGATAAAAATCTTGCAAAAAACTGTATAAATACCCTAGACAGACGGTTTGCTGCCAGAAAGCAAAGAATGAATCAGATAAAAGTGTTTTAATGCTGGAGCCTCTATGGGACAGTGGAAGCCCTCAGCTACTCCATGTTTTTTGGTCAAGAGACTTTCAGCTCTAGTTGGGGAAAGGCCTTTGTCTTTACCTCAGTATCATGCCCAGTGGAGATGAAGGGTCTTTAGCACAGTTGTGCCCAGCCAAGATGGATTAATATCAGGACCAAAGGGCAATGTCACAGGATGAACAGAACTCTGCTGAAGGACTGGGAAAGCCACACTGAAGGAACAAGACAAGGGTGCCCACTCTCACCACTACTATTCAAGATAGTTTTGGAAGTGTTGGCCACAGCAATCAGAGCAGAAAAAGAAATAAAAGGAATTAAGATAGGAAAAGAAGAAGTTAAACTCTGTTTGCAGACGACATGATCCTCTACATAGAAAACCCCGAAGACTCTACCAGAAAATTACTACAGCTAATCAATGAATACAGTAATGTTGCAGGATATAAAATTAACACACAGAAATCCCTTGCATTCCTATATACTAACAATGAAAAAACAGAAAGAGAAGTTAAGGGAACAATACCAATCACCATTTCAACAAAAAGAATAAAATACTTAGGAGTATATCTACCTAAAGAAATGAAAGACCTATATATAGAAAACTATAAAACACTGATGAAAGAAATCAAAGAGGACACAAATAGATGGAGAAATATACCATGTTCATGGATTGGAAGAATCAATATTGTGAAAATGGCTATACTACCCAAAGCAATCTATTGATTCAACGCAATCCCTATCAAGCTACCAACGGTATTTTTCACAGAACTAGAACAAATAATTTCACAATTTGTATGGAAATACAAAAAACCTCGAATAGCCAAAGCTATCTTGAGAAAGAAGAATGGAATTGGAGGAATCAACCTGCCTGACTTTAGGCTCTACTACAAAGCCACAGTCATCAAGACAGTATGGTACTGGCACAAAGACAGAAATACAGATCAATGGAACAGAATAGAAAGCCCAGAGATAAATCCACGAACCTATGGACACCTTATCTTTGACAAAGGAGGCAAAAATACACAGTGGAAAAAAGACAACCTCTTTAACAAGTGGTACTGGGAAAACTGGTCAACCACTTGTAAAAGAATGAAACTAGAACACTTTCTAACACCATACACAAAAATAAACTCAAAATGGATTAAAGATCTAAATGTAAGATCAGAAACTATAAAACTCCTAGAGGAGAACATAGGCAAAACACTCTCCGACTTAAATCACAGCAGGATCCTCTATGACCCACCTCCCAGAATATTGGAAATAAAAGCAAAAATAAACAAATGGAACCTAATGAAACTTAAAAGCTTTTGCACAACAAAGGAAACTATAAGTAAGGTGAAAAGACAGCCCTCAGAATGGGAGAAAATAATAGCAAACGAAGCATCAGACAAAGGATTAATCTCAAAAATATACAAGCAGCTCCTGCAGCTCAATTCCAGAAAAATAAATGACCCAATCAAAAAATGGGCCAAAGAACTAAACAGACATTTCTCCAAAGAAGACGTACAGATGGCTAACAAGCACATGAAAAGATGCTCAACATCACTCATTATCAGAGAAATGCAAATCAAAACCACAATGAGGTACCATTACACGTCAGTCAGGATGGCTGCTATCCAAAAGTCTACAAGCAATAAATGCTGGAGAGGGTGTGGAGAAAAGGGAACCCTCTTACACTGTTGGTGGGAATGCAAACTAGTACAGCCGCTATGGAGAACAGTGTGGAGATTTCTTAAAAAACTGGAAATAGAACTACCATATGACCCAGCAATCCCACTTCTGGGCATACACACCGAGGAATCTAGATCTGAAAGAGACACATGCACCCCAATGTTCATTGCAGCACTGTTTATAATTGCCAGGACATGGAAGCAACCTAGATGCTCACCAGCAGACAAATGGATAAGGAAGCTATGCTACATATACACAATGGAATATTACTCAGCCGTTAAAAAGAATTCATTTGAATCAGTTCTAATGAGATGGATGAAACTGGAGCCCATTATACAGAGTGAAGTAAGCCAGAAAGATAAAGACCCATACAGTATACTAATGCATATATATGGAATTTTAAAAGATGGTAATGATAACCCAATATGCAAAACAGAAAAAGAGACACAGATGTACAGAACAGACTTTTAGACTCTGTGGGAAAAGGCGAGCGTGGGATGTTCTGAGAGAACAGCATTGAAACAAGTATACTATCAAGGGTGAAACAGATCACCAGTCCAGGTTGGATGCATGAGACAAGTGCTCAGGGCTGGTGCACTGGGAAGACCCAGAGGGATGGGATGGGGAGGGAGGTGGCAGGAGGGATTGGGATGGGGAACACATGTAAATCCATGGCTGATTCATGTCAATGTATGGCAAAAACCACTACAATATTGTAAAGTAATTAGCCTCCAACTAAAAAAAAAAAAAAAAAAAAAAAAAGAAAACAATTAAAAAAAAAAAAAAAAAAGAAAGCCACACTGACAGTTCTTGGAGCATCTGAGAGACAGAGAGTGAAAACTTGGTGATCCTCATTGTGGAAGTTACTTGTAAGAAAAAAGAAGAGGGGATCTGAAGGTTTAGTGATTTCACTTGAGGGGCTGGCAAGTATGGAACCTATTATGCTACCCCTTAATTTTATTTACCATGTTGGTATATTCTGGTCAAATCCATTATGTATCTTTGGAAGAAACTGCCCTCCTGCCTCCCATCTGTTTCTAAGCATAAACCAGCCGTGAGATGTTAGGTACATTTCTCTTTTTAAATTCAGTACTCCTATTTAAAATTATTTATTTTTCATTCACTCATCATTTTAAAGCATTTAAAAATAAATTGACCATTTTTATAGGTGTGACTGCTCTTCTTTTTGTGTCCCTAAAAGAATTAAAGCTGGACAGTGAAAATAACATTGCTTATGTTTACTTTCACAAAAATTTTCTTTGAACCTAAAAATTTTCAGAGTCTATAAATTATAGAGTGCTCTTTTGTCACTACTGCTAAGTCACTTCAGTTGTGCCCATCTCTGTGCAACCTCATAGACGGCAGCTCACCAGGCTCCACCGTCCCTGGGATTCTCCAGGCAAGAACACTGGAGTGGGTTGCCATTGCCTTCTCCGATGCATAAAAGTGAAAAGTAAAGAGAAGTCGCTCAGTCATGTTTGACTCTTAGTGACCCCATGGCCTGCAGCTTACTAGGCTCCTCCATCCATGGGATTTTCCGGGCAAGAGTACTGGAGTGGGGTGCCATTGCCTTCTCCGTTGTCACTACTAATTAATGTCTATGAGGGATTGAATGTATTTGTATGATATGACTCAAGTCTTTCTGTTTGGGAACAATAAAGTTAATAATAGGTGAATAAAATTCTTGCCTCTCAAATGATGGGTAAAAGAAAAAAAAAATGTAAACAGCTCATACAACTTAAGATCAAAACCCCAAACAATCCTATTAGAAAATAAACAGAAGACCTGAAAAGACATTTTTCCAAAGAATACACACAGGTGGTCAAGAGGTGCATGAAAACATACTGAACATTGCTTATCATCAGAGAAATGCAAATCAAAACCACAATGAGATATCACCTCATACCTGTCAGAATGGCCATCATGAAGACGACCACAAATAACAAATTTGGCGAGGATGTGAAGAAAAGGGAACCCTCATATTCTGCTGGTGGGAATGTAAACTGGTGCAGTCACTATGGAAAATAGTATGGCAATTCCTCAAGAAACTACATCATGATCCAGGAATTCCACTCCTTTGGGTATATATCCAAAGAAAATGAAAACAGTAATTTGAAAAGGTATACACACCTCAATGTTCACAGCAACATTATTTACAGCAGGCAAGATACAGAAGCAACCTAAGTGTCCATAACACATAAATGCATAAAGAAGATTCACAAAATGAAGCATTATTCAGCCATAAAAAAGAATGAAATTCTGCCATTAGCAAGAGAAGGGTAGACCTAGAGGGTATTATGATCAGTGAAAAAAGTCAGACTGAGAAAGACAAATACTGTACATTATCACTTATATGTGAAATCTAAAAAAAGAAGGAAACAAATGACAAACTCAGAGGTATAGAGAACAAATGAGTATCTACCAGTGGGGAGGGGGAAGAGGGGCCAGCAGGATTGGGGTGAGAGTTAAAAGGTACAAACTACTATGTATAAAACAGAGAAGCTACAAGGACATACTGTACAGCACAGAGAATATAGTCAATATTTTTTTTGTAAATTTAAATGAGTATAATCTATTGTTACAGCCTGGTGGAGCAGAGACCAGAACCTGCCCCATGACTCGAGGTTGAGGCAAACTCTGCCCTCGTCATTGTCCTAATAAGCATGCCTAACCGACATTCTTGGGACTGGACTCTGCTCCGCTTCACTGCCTGCCTCTGCGTCCGTCCCCATGGAAACAAAACAAGATGTTCCTCATTAACAGCAGAGCCTTAACTTTACTCCCTCTTTATGGTGTGCTGATCAAACTCCCCAGTATAGTTATTCCCTAATGATCTCGTGTGACTTCTGTCAATAAAAGTGTGACCTGAAAGGAGCCATTTTGTCTGCCTGCCATGGAGAGCAGGAGGGCCCCCTGACTCCCTGCTTGCCAAATTATTGTGTCTCTTTTCTTTACGTGCTTGCCCCCGATTCAGGTCTTTCTCACCAGCTGCACTGGACTTGGCAATCTATTAAAATATAGAATCATTATGTTTTACACCTGAAACCAATATATAATCAACTAAACTTCAACCAAAGATTAAAAATTAAAATTGACACTGTAACTTCAGAATAAACACACACTAATAACCCAAAAAGCTCACACTCACTGCTGCCATGAAATACCAGAGAAATCCTGCTCCATCTTGAGCCAGAGAGGTAAAGGTGTGCCATGTTACCCACCAGGCAAAGAGTATTGGGGTTTGTTTCACAGGTAAGGACATAAGCCCTGAATGCTGTGACTCTTCACTTATTACAGCAATGAAATACATGAATAGGATTACGCAGCAACTCTACCTAATGCATACATACCAGGAAGCTGTCTTAGAGAACAGCATTCTCTCTGGTCCACTTCAGCTCATCCTAGATAAATAAGCAACATGACTGCTCAGACCTACACCAAAAAAATCTGTATTGTAAATGCAGAACCTAAGGCTGAGTCTCTGGGGGAAAAAAAAAAGGCAATAATGAGGGCATATGATAGGCTGCCATTCTGCAAAGCTGATAGTGAAATTTGCATACACATTCTTTTCTGAACCAGGATCATTTCAGGGCAGCTTCATCCCTCTGGAGATATAGTTATCTGGAGCCCTGTTTCATAACAATCATAAATCAACCAGTATTAAGTATCAGTCAGTTATTTCTGTGCAGATGACACATATGAAAGCTACCAGAACAGTATGCTGTATAACAAGACAATCAGTGACATCGACTGTCACTGACTGAATATCATTACATACCAGACATGTCCTGAGGAACTTATAAGTCTTATATATTTGGGACAACTTCAATATTTGAATCTGCTCTTTCAACTGTAAATTTTGTACAATCTAAACATTAGTCAAGGGACTTTACCTGGTGGTCCAGTGGATAAGACTCCCCCCTTCCACTGCAAGGGTCATGGGTTCAATCCCTACTGGGGCAATAAGATCCTGCATGCTCCGTGGCATGGCCAAAAAATATAAACAAATAAATGCTAGTGGTGCTTTAGTAGCCAAGTTGTGTCCGACTCTTGCGACCCCATGGACGGTAGCTAGCCAGGCTCCTCTGTCCATAGGATTTGCCAGGCAATAATACAGGAGTGGGTTGCTATTTCTTTCTCCAGAGAATCTTCCCGACTCAGGGCTGGAACCCATGTCTCCTGCCTTGCAGGCGGATTCTTTACCACTGAGCCACCAGGGAAGCCCTAAATAAATAAATGCATACTATACAAGGGCTTTCTGGGACGCTCTTCCATGGTTATAATCCTCAAATGTGGCTCAAATAAAATTCTCCAATTCTTTCTTAGATTAATTTTTCCTGGACAATTTTCCTACACATACCCTTCTCCAAAATCACATAAATAATAACACCTCTTCAGAATAATTTCTCAAAGTTATCTCAGACGCTCACTCCCGGGCCATAATCGTCAGTAAGACACTTAACAACTTACAACTCTTCCATTTTCAAGCGGACAACACAGTAACACGGTAGGGTCACTAGGTTGATGATAACCAGACGGCGCAGGAGCCTGAGCAATCTTACCGAAACAGCGGAGATTGAAGTCCTCAAGGACTAAAGTCACGCAGGCTTTCAAACAGGGAAGCACAGTGAATGAGAACACCCTGCAGATGGTCCTAACCGTACCTACAACTTCGCTGATGGCTGGGATTCAGGTCTGGGTGGACTCGAGACGAGAGTCCAGGCCTGTCCCAGAAGACAGTTCAAAAGTTCGGGCCAATCCTGTCCTTTAACGTGCTCCTTGTATCCCAGAGCCTTCTCTTAACTTAGGCTTCACCAAGGACACGCTTAATTGCACTACAAACAAGTCCGCCTCTCTCCTAGCTGCGCTGAGGGGCCAGATGGAATATCCACGCGGAGCAGTGATGCTACTTCCGCTTCCCATCTGGGCAGTTGCGGGGGCGGGTCTCTGAGATTGAATTTAGCCTAGTTCAACCAGAGCAGGAGGGAACTTGTAGTTTCTGCCCACGTTGCGGTGAGGGGGTTTGGGGTCGGTTCAGTGTGAGGACTGGGAGCAGAAATAGGCCCACCGGACGACGTTGATGCTGCAACCAGCCTGTGGCAGGGGCTAGGGGCAGGAGGGCGATCTATAAGCCGAAGTGGTGTTGGAGGCAGGAAGAGGCCCAACGCAGGGATTAGAGGACAGGGGACAATGGTGGTAACTCACCCAACACGGTGCTCATCAAAAGCTGTAGTACCTGCCTGTTCTCAACTTCCTGGAGCGCTTAAAATGATTCTCATATATTAATAAGCCAGCCAATACATGACATGCTCTATCTTCTCCGTTCAGTCGTGTTTGTTTTCCCTTGTTTCTTCTTATTTACATTGGACACCGTGCTAAACAATAATTATTGATTCTTTTGAATATTCAGAGTAGTACGTTTTCCTTTAACCTTTGAGTTTTTCTTCACGTATGTTTTTTATTTTTCTTGATATTACCATAAAGTGCAAGACCTCCCATACTAAGTTGAGAAACAACACTGACACCAGGCCTTGTTTATTCATTCAGGAATAGTTCTAAATTTTCCCTGTAATCATATTTGCTGCTTATTTCATTGGGTGACCACAGAATAGTTTATAGAAGTTTTTTGGAAACCTTTAAAGGTGTTTTTTTTTTTTTTTAAACACATTTTACCAAAATCGTTCATGTGCATTATCAAATGTTTTATGCAGCTATTGATAGCTCTTTTGCTACATTAATGTTTCATCTGTTGCAAAAAACATACTTTTGGGACTTCCCTGGTGGTCCAGTGGCTGAGACTCTGAATTCTCAATGCAGGGGGCCCCAGGTTCGATCCCTGGTCAGGGAACTAGATCCCACATGCCATAGCTAAATAATCCACATGCCACAACTAAAGATCCTGCATGCTGGAACAAAGACCCAGCACAGCCAAATAAATATTAAAAAAAAAAAAAAAACAAACAATAAAAAACACATACTCACTTTTTATTTGGCCAAAGGACTCTCTTTTTGTTTTAAATAATTTCTGGGTTTTTGCTGGCCTTAAAATTCTCTTCCAACTCTAGGTGTCATAGATTTCCTAATTTTCTTCTAAAATTAAATATTTTTTACTGACATTTTAGTCTTTAATCCTTAAAGAATGTATTTTGGCATGTGGTGTAGGGTAGTATTTCCAATTACTTTTTTCCTATGGAAAGACAGCCAATTGTTTACTGATAATCTATCCTTGACAGATGAATTTGAAATTTCACCTTTAATAAATAATAAATTCCTATGTATACCTATATTTCAGACTCTTCTGTGTCAGTTAATATTTACTTATGTCTGTATCAGACTCTTGATAAAAATAGATTTATGTAATTTTAAAATTTAGTGGTAAAAATATAATGGAATTTTGCTTCCTTTACCTTTAGCTGTTACACCATTTTCCTATACACTTAACATCTGCACTGCCGTGATTCTGCTATTTCTATACATTTGCATTTTCTAGAATTTCATGTAAATAAAGTCATCAGTAATTTTTTCACTTAGTGTATTTTTCAAGATTCATGTGCTTTATAGCAAAAATAATTTCTTTTTATTGCAGAATGATATTCCATTTATTTATTCACCAGTTGATGAATGTTGGGTTGGGTTGTTTCCACTTTGTGCATGTTATAAGTAATGGCGCTTTGAAAATTCATGTATGTCCTTTTGTTCAGATGTATTTTCACTTCTTTTGGGTAGCTATTAGGATTACCCAGAGAAACAGAACAAATGTGTATATATACATATATATACAGACACATACATATTAGATACCTATATAGATATGTATGTATGTGTGTGTGTGTATGTATAGTATGTATCTTCTATTATTACCTACCAGGGAAGGACAGAAAACCAAACCAATTAAAGTAATCATTATCAATTTGATTCCTTTATGGATGACTGGAGCTAAACCCCACCAAACCCTTCTGAAGTACATCATATGTCTCTCAGAACTTTCCAGTCAGTAATTGAAAGACAGCAGTTCATCCATTCTATGGGCCAGAGGTGGTCCCAGAGAGATTAGCATACCTCTGTGTCTGAGTTATACATTTCTGAATACAGAGCAGATTTTCTCAGTTGTCCCATAGTGTGGTATCAAAGAAGCTTTAAGGCAGAAAGCAGGAGGTATATGGCACGGGCCTATGGCAAGGTGTTGTCCAATTGCAGCTGGGCAAAACTTGTCACAGCTTCCACTGAAATAATTACAGCAGATCTCTCCTCCCCTCATGTAGCACAAATGTAAGCTGACCCTGATCTAACCCTACTTTAATGAATAAGACCCCCCACTCCCCCCTCAAAGCTCCTGCACTAAAGAGATACTTGTCTGCTGTTACGCCACGTGGAAAGACAGACTGCTGAAGTGTAATAGCATCTTTTATAATGTCCCTGCCACGGGGATGCACAGGCCACCCTTTATGTATCAAGTGACAGAACACTGAGGAGGGAGAAAAGACCACGGGAAGACAGCTGCCTGTGAGAGCAGCAGGCTTGGGCAAAGAGGGAAGAAGGAACCAGAGCTCCATTGACTGCAGGGTCTCAGAAACAGGACAAAGCAAGTGGGAAACTCAAAGGATGGCACCATTGGGGACTGAGGTTGACAGCCATGTCCAAAGTTGTCTGGTGCAGAAAAGGCCAATGTGTGGAACTTCCCTGGTGGTTCATTGGTTAAGACTCAGTGCTTCCACTGCAGAAAATGAGAGTTTTATCCCTGATAAGGTAACTAAGATCCCACACATCAAGGTGCATGGAAAAAGAAAAGTCCAATGTGAAGCATTCATGACCCAGGAAAAGCGGGGGAACAGTCACAGCCATTCCCATCATCATTACGGTTATGTCCACAATGGGGCAATCAAGCAGTCAGTCTCCACGGCTGTGTCCCTGTGGAGGGAGCCAGTCAATTTACCTCACAAGAGTGCATTAATTTCACTGTTGCTGATGATACAGAGCAGCAATGTTGACTCCAGCTTGTGCTTCAGCAAGCATGGCATTTTGCATGATGTACTATGCATATAAGTTAAATAAGCAGGGTGACAATATAAAATAAAAATAGTGGAGTATATAGATTTCAATCACTGACAGTTAAGTCATTCATGTGAAAATACACTAACGATGCAAAGAAAAATTTCCAAGTGAAGGTTTTCTCACATTTCTTGGGTTTTATTCCAGAGTGAATATTCTTGTAATGTTGAAGGCATAAGGAGTATTTAAAGGATTTTCCACAATAAACTTAACAAAAATTCATAATCTTCACATAAAAACTTTTTAGCATGAATTTTCATGTGAAAAGTGAAGAAAGACCAGATGAAAGCTTTACCACATTCCTCACATTTATATGGTTTTGTTCCAGGGTGAATTTGTGAGTGTTAAGATGTGAAAAACTTTGAAATAATTTCCCTCATTTTTCTCATGGAAAAGGCCATCTTAACTATGAGATTTCATATGTTCTCTGTCTATAGGAAGTATAGAAGGTCTTCCCACACTCCCTACATTTATGCAGTTTTTTATTTCTCTGTGATTCTGCATAGCAGGCCTCTTTCCAGTATGAAATTTTATACAGCTCCTAAGACAATAAGCTCTAAAGAAGGCTTTCCTAGATTCCTTACTTAAAAGCTCTAATGAAGGCTTTCCTAGATTTCTTACTTATAAAGTGCTTGTCTCCAGTATGAGATTTTATATACCGCTTAAGTTTAGAAGCTATAATGAAGGCTTTTCTGTTAGGGGAAGCACACTGATTGAAATCGCCCACCCTGGCCAGGCACCATAGTAACCATTTGCATGAGTTGTTTTATGACAGGAGATCCTGATAAGGAATATGGAACTAATAAGCCACCACCAGCTGGAAGAGTTCGGGAAAGGTCGAGAGGAGACACTGCCTGTCCGTCCACTTCCCAGAATCCCTCTTGCTAGCATCCATCTTGGCTGAGCAATGCGTGTGCCACCAGGAAAGACTCTGAATTAGAATGATTGACCAAAGACCACCCGGAAACTAATCCCATCACCATAAAACCCAAGACTGCGAGCCAGAGCAGTTCTCCTGGGTTCCCTTACCTCCTGCTCTCCACCCGGGTGCCCTTTCTCAATAAAATCTCTTGCTTTGTCAGCATGTCTCCTCGGACAATTCATTTCTGAGTGTTAGACAAGAGCCCAGTTTTGGGCCCTGGAAGGGGTCCCCCTTCCTGCAACATTTCCACATTCTTTATTTACATTTACATGGGTTTCTCTCCAGTGTGAATTCCCATATGAATTTTAAGGGATCTAGGATATCTTCCCACACTCCTTACATTCATAACTTTACTTTGAGGTGTGATTTCATACATGTACATCATAGCCTGTGGAGTGAACAGAAGCTTTCCCATGTTACTTCTATTCACAGTGTTTTTCCCCATTCTGAGTTACCATTTGTACCTGAAGAGAAGGCTGATGCCCAGGGCTTCCAGCTTTCTCTCCCACACTGGTTCTCCCATCTACAGCATTCAGTCGGACTGATGGCTTTTCCACACTAATTAAACAGAATGCTTCACAACAGTAGAGGTTTTCTTATTATGCTCTTAAGTGCTCTTAAGGTTTTTTATTATGCTCTTAAGTGTTCCCTCCATTCTGAGTATTCCTGTGTGTCTATCATAAGGTTAGTGTGTTCACTGAAGCCTTTCTCATGTTGCTCACAGTCATAGACTTCCCATCCATTTTTGATTGCTGCTTGTGGATGGATAAAGAAATGATGATGCTGTTTTGCCAAAAGTTTTCACTTTTGTCTCAGGTTCAAAGCATTTGTTAACAAAACGAGTGACTCATTATATACAGATAAATAATACAAATATTTATTAGAGAATTATCGAGCTCATTTTCAACATACTAACATTAAAAGAAAAGAGAAATAGAAAGCAGAGAATACATCACTAAATTGGGTTTTGACCAACATCCTGACTTAAATAGCACTGAGAAGTCCCATGTCACAGCACATCTGGAATCCCAATCAGGAAAGGGTCTCAGGCAGAAAGTCTGCTCTATGGGTAAAACTTCAAAGATTGCGGTTCAGGGTTCCCATTTATAATCCCAGGAGGGCTGCAAACTGATATTATTATCAATCTGTGACCAAATTGCAAGCCTGGTTTCTTGTTAATACTGTTGGTTTTGTCATGTAAAATTTGGAATGTTGCTAATAAGCCTGGGGCTTGCCTGGCCAGGCCCCTTCCAGGGACTCAACAATCTCAAGACCCCTCCCCCATCTTATCTATGGTGCTGCAAGTCTTGCATTCACAGCAGGCAGTCACTGATAGTCACTCACAGTCAGGACAGTGTCCAGGCAGGTTGGAAGCAATGTCAGAGGCCTGCTTTGTCTCTGAAGCCTAAACAAGACTATTTAATTTCTCGAACAGATGCAAAGATTGCTCAGACTCATTAACTGATCCTATTCATCTCAAACTTGAAATATGATTATAATGATGATGATGACTTTCACCATTTCTATTATATTTACAAACATCTGCTCTGTTGATTTCTTTCAAATTGAATGATGGAATATTTCTGCTAGAGTGATGTTCCACCTACTTCAACCTTGAAATAATCCTCTACAGCTTCATGAATCATTGTGAAAATCTCAAATTTCTGAAAGAATCTGAAAAACACCATGAAATTCCCTGGCCTGTGTAAATTTTCCACTTGCGCAGAATTTTCTGTTTGCAAAATAAGGATAGAGAAATGTAAACGGAACGTCTATAAGTTTCCCAATAACTGCACAAACAAGCCTGCTGTTTTCCGGAACCAACTGACGTCAAGCACCTGTACTCACAGATAAGATGACCCCATATGATACACATTATGTTACTTTTATGTTACTCATTCACTGTACTGGATGCGCTAACGGTATACATTATGTTATTCATTCACTGTACTGGATGTGCTGACAATGTGACTTCTGCCTATAAAAGTCAGCTTACACTGCTATACGGTGCGACTCTGCCTCCGAGGAGACTAGAGTCGCCCGGCTTGCGCAAACTGACAATAAAGCCTCTTGCATATTGCATCTGCTGGACTGTTTATTGAGTCGCGGGAGCTCCTCTCCAGAACAGAGACCTGACGTTTGGGTCTTACATTTCCTGTTACATATGTGGAAGCAAGAACTTAGGGGAACTCTGAAGCAATAAGTATCAAGCTAGGTTTACGATATCCCCAAATTCATCCTATTCAGAGTATCTCACCATAGACACTGCTCTTCCCTGGATGACTGTCACCTATTGCATACATCTATCACTTTGCTTGTGCTGTAAATGAAATTACCTTTCTTTTCTGAATGTGGAAAAAATGAAATATGGCATTTTAATATTACTGAGGTTACTGTTTTCATCTCAACAGATGTTTCCCCGCCAAGGTTATCCTGCTGAAATGCTGAGTCTTTGGTTTAAATTGTTTTTCCCATAAAAAAAGAATAACAATTGTGTAAGAGTTTGTAGCAGGAAAGAGTTCATTTATGGAGTTAAAAATAATACTCATTTTTATTTGCTTCCAAAGTAAAGATGCTAAAAATGTTGATATATACATACTTGATTTGAGGAGTTTGGTTATCCCAAAGTATTTAACAATGCAGAGCTGAAATCTAGTACCTGATTAAAAAGAATTCCATAAAAATTAAATGTGATAGGGAAAAAAAATAGAATATTATCAGTGAAGGAAAAAAGAACTCTTTGGGAAAAAAAAGCCTACATCAAACTGATAAAAAAAAATTGAAAAAGGCATCTTGGATAAAGATGTGATATATATGTAGAATAGAATATTACTCATTCATAAAAAAGAAAAAATGTCATTTGCAACAATATGGATGGACTGAGAGACTACCATATTAAGTGAAGTAAGTCAGACAAAGGAAGACAAATATCCTATCACTTATATGTGGAATCTAATTTAAAAATGATACAAATGAACTCATTTATAAAACAGATTTAACAATATCAAAAACAAACTGATGTTTACCAAGGGAAATGAGGGAGGGAGGGATAAATCAGGAGCTTGGGAGAGATATACACATACTACTATATATAAGATAAACACCAAGGACCTACGGTATAGCACAAGAAACTCTACTAAATATTCTGTAATGACATATATAAGAAAAGAATCTGAAAAATCATAAATATATGTGTATGTATAACTGAAACACTTTGCTGTACACTGAAACTTAACACAGTGCTGTAAATCAACTATACTGCAATAAAATTATATATATATAAGAGAGAAGGACTTCCCTGGTGGTCTAGTAGTTAAGAATCCACCTGGTAATACAGAAGACAAGGGTTTGATACCTGGTCTGGGAAGATCTCACAAGACACCGAGTGACTAAGAACTATAGAACCTGCAAGCTGCAACTACTGAAGCCCATGGGCCTAGAACCTGTGCTCTGCAAGAGAAGCCACCGCAATGAGCACCCCCTACTCTCCACATCTAGAAAAGCCCATGCACAGCAACAAAGACCAAGTGCAGCCAAAAACAAACAGATAAACTAATAAAATTAAAAAAAAAGAGCAAGTCACCTTGTGAACCCATACGAAATTTTGAATCAATGTCAAATAAGTACCTATGATAACTTGAATATATTGTGAAACACTGGAGAACAATGACCTCAGCCCTCTGTGAGAAAGCCCATCATTATTCATAAGTCTCCTCACTATTATTCCAAACACATTGAAAGTTTCATTGACCAAGAATCACTCACCTTGGAAGACTCCGCTTCTTTCCACTGTCCTCAAATCTTATTTCAACCAAGATATCAGAGTGTGTTTCAATGACTGATATCCTGTCCCTGAGGAAAGACATATTAATTAAAGAAGCTCCTGCAAAACAGGAGAAACTATCCAATGAATCAGGTCCTGTATTTCTAAAAATGTGGCAAAACTATTTCAGAATAGATAAAAATGGGAATTCACCTATATCTGTTTTCCACAAAGATTGTTTCTCTTTGGCATCTGAAGCCCACGTTCAGATTGATATACACAATGACAAAGCTTAAGACTTTTTTTTGAAATGGGAAACTAAGTGCAAAAAAAGTTCATTCACATGGAGAAACCAATATGCCAATGATTGTCAAACTTTATTCTTCATGAAAGTCAAGTCCAGAGTTTGTTAGAACATAGATGACTGGGTCCCAATGCTGCAGTTTCATTCAGTGGGTCAAAGGAGTCTGAGAATGTCTAAGAACAATGGTGATACAGTTAGTCTTCAAACTACAATTTTAGACACCACCTGAATTGAAACTCATTCATGTGAAGACTAGTGAGTTTCCATTATATTCAGATTTAACATCACCCTTGCTGCAACATCCCAGACCACCTTACCTGCCTCCTGAGAAGCCTGTATGCAGGTCAAGAAGCAACGGTTAGAAATGGACAGGGAACAACGGACTGGTTCCAAATTGGGAAAGGAGTACGTCAAGGTTGTATATTGTCACCCTACTTATTTAACTTATATACAGAGTACATCATGCAAAATGCCAGGCTGGATGAAGCACAAGCTGGAATCAACACTGCTGGGAGAAATATCAATAGCCTCAGGTATCCAGATGACACAACCCTTATGGCTCTTCGAATCAGGTGGCCCAAGTATTGGAGTTTCAGCTTTAACAGCAGTTCTTGGCTTTCATCACTTCATGGCAAATAGATGGGGAAACAATGACAGTGACAGACTTTATTTTCTTGGGTTTCAAAATCACTACAGATGGTGACAGCAGCCATGAAATTAAAAGATGCTTGCTCCTTGGAAAAAAAGCTATGAAAAATGCTAGACAGTGTATTAAAAAGCAGACATTACTTAGCCAATAAAGGTCCATATAGTCAAAGCTATAGTTTTTCCAGTAGTCCTCTATGGATGTGAAAATTGGACCATAAAGTAGGCTGAGTGTTGAAGAACTGATGCTTTTGAACTATGGTGTTGGAGAAGACTCTTGAGAGTCCTTTGGACTGCAAGGAGCTTAACCTAGTCAATCCTAAAGGAAATCTATTCTGAATATTCATTGGAAAGACTGATGCTGAAGCTGAAGTTCCAGTATTTTGACTACCTGATGAGAAGAGCTGACTCATTAGAAAAGAACCTGATGCTGGGGAAGATTGAAGGCAGGTGGAAAAGGAGACGACAGAAGATGAGATGGCTGGATGGCATCACTGACTCAATGGACATGAGTTTGAGCAAGCTCCAGAAGATGGTGATGGACAGGGTTGCCTGGCATGCTGCAGTCCATGGGGTCACAGAGTTGGACACAACTGAATGACTGAACAATATCATGCTGCAAGAGTAAGTGCATCACAAATATCTGTTTTCTAAGAGGCTATAAGAATGATGGCAGCCTTATCTGCTGCAGTCAGGTTCTTGTAGTTCTCTAGCATCACTTCTCTGTATAGCTTTCTCTGAAAGAGGTCCAGTAAAGTCCAGTCTTCCTGGGTGAACCACAACCACATCAGCAAAGGTCACTGAGTCCTAAACCATCACACACATACTAGCTTTATTAAAGTAAGAGTTCTACCAACGTTCAGTGGGGAATGGAGATGGGTGACCCATAGGAAGAGGTATTCAACATCTCTCATCCCTCCCAGGTCACACTGGTCCTAGGTTCTCTTCCATCTACACTCACTCATGATTTATATTCTTCAGCTATGGCTCTACTGGAAAATGGAATACATGAACTTATCCAAATACAATGAGCCTAAAAGCATTTTATTTCCCTTTGGCAGCACAGTTGTAAGCCAATTGGAGGCCCTGTACATACTGATGAGAAATGCAAGGTCATCTTCGTTACTATGTAAGTGCACCAGGCAAAACAAAAACAATGCAGTCACCATCGTGAGAGGCAGTATTAGGAGGTAATTACTGAAATACTGAGATCATTCAGGGTAATGAATCCCTTGGACTGCAAGGAGATCAAACCAGTCAATCCTAAAGGAAATCAGTCCTAAATATTCATTGTAAGGTCTGATGTTGAAGCTGAAGCTCCAATGCTTTGCCACCTGATGCAAAGAACAGACTCACTGGAAAAGACCCTGATGCTGGGAAAGACTGAGGGCAGGATGAGAAGGGGACGACAGAGGATGAGATGGTTGGATGGCACCGGACTCAATGGAGATGAGTTTGAGCAGGCTCTGGGAGATGGTGATGGACAGGGAAGCCTGGCGTGTTGCAGTCCAAAGGGTCACAGAGTTGGACACAACTGAGTGAACTGAACTGAATGTGTCACCAGAATAAGACTCCATTTTGGGAGGGGATTTCCCAGGGACTGAGTCCTGCAGTGGCTTTTAAGAAGTTCTGGACAAGGGTCTACCTAAACAAAATGTGTCCACTGGTGGATGTAGCAGGCCATTTTGTAGGATACTCTGTCTTCTTACCAAGAACAACTTCTCAAACACTCAGACAATCCTTTCTGTCTATCTTTCCCTCAGGAAGGCAGAAAGGGCCCTTAGAAAGAACACCTAGGAGAAAAGAAAGAAGTCATGGGCACACAGAGATGATCATAATTCCCAGTCACTGCCTGAAAGTCATTCCACTCTAACTCAAATCTTATGAATATTCTTCACATCCAAGAAATCTCACATAAATCCACACTACTGCTGTGAAATACCAGAAGAGCCTTGTCTCACCTGGAGCCAGAAAAGGGGATGGTGAGCCACGCTGCCCGTTAGGAAAAGATAGTGGCTTCACTTTACATGTAAGGGACCTTAAGATCTGGGTAATGTGACTTTTTACTTGCCAAGGCAATAAAATACATGAATAATATTATATAGCAACTCTACCTAACACACATTCCAGAAAATTGACTTAGAGAACAGTATTCTCTGGCTTCCTTCAGCAGTTCCTAGATGAACCAGAAGTATGACAGCTCAGGCCCAGATTAAAGGAAACTGGCAGATCCTAAACTAGGGTCTCTGAAAAATGGCATTAATGAGGACTTCTCATGGGACATATCATAGCTGTCATGTTGTAATGATGGTAAAATTTGCTTCAAAATTTCATTCTTTGACGTCAAGATCATGTAAGGCAGCTTATAAATATAAGTGGATAGGGATATCTCCATCCCCAGGGAGATTGGGTTATCTGGAATCTCGCTTCATACCAAATACCAAATAAGAAATACTAGTTATCTCATATACAACATCATAAGTTAACTCTTTCTATGTAGATAATAGTTACAAAAAGAGTATCCTCTATATAACAATATCAGTAACATTAATTGCTATTCACTGAAGACATTATGTACCAGATATCTCATTAGGAGCTTATACCTTATGTATATGTTTAGAAGAACTTGATTATTGGAATCTACTCTTTCCACTGTGAATTATGTAAACTCTAAAGAGAAATCAAGTACATAGGATAAAAATTTAATGTCCAGTAGATTCAAATCCCTTTGCAGGAAGAAAACAATGTAAAACATCTTATTGTTTTGTGTGTGTATGTGTGCTAAGTCATTTCAGTCACGTGCAACTCTGTGCAGCCCTATGGGCTGTAGCCTGCCAGGCTCCTCTGTCCATGGGATTCTCCAGGCAAGAATACTGGAGTGGGTTGCCATGCCCTCCTCATCTCATTTTTAATATTGACTAAGTGTTTAATAAATATTTGAGTATATATAGGATAAAATAAAATATATTCATATAAACAAATTTCATCTTTTATTTTTGTTTATTGTAGGTACTGAAAATATTTTCATTATGTACATGATCTATATATTATATTTATATTGGAAAAGCACTGGTGTAGGCTGCTGCTAAAAGGGCTTCCCAGGTGGTGCTAAAGGTAAAGAACCCACCTGCCTGGTTTGATCCCTGGGTGGAGAAGATCCCCTAGAGGAGGGCATGGCAACCCACTCCAGTATTCTTGCCTGGAGAATCCCATGGACAGAGAAGCTTCATAGGCTACAGTCCACAGGGTTGCAAAGAGTAGGAAATGACTGAAGTGACTTAGCAGGCACGCAGGGTACTGCTGGGCTTATGAAGGGAGAAAATAAAATGTTTATTTGGTCAACACCCTTGAGTTTCTCTTGATGGATGTTAGAAAAGTTTGAAGCTCTGGGCCTCTTTAAGTTCTTGAAAGTGAAAGTCATTCAGTTGTGTCCGACTCTTTGAGACCCCATGGACTATACAGTCCATGAAATTCTCCAGGCCAGGATACTGGAGTGGGTAGCCTTCCCTTCTCCAGGGTATCTTCCCAACCCAGGGATCGAACCCAGGTCTCCCACATTGCAGGCAGATTCTTTACCATCACTGGATTATTCCTTTATTCTTTCAATGCCACTATGCCAGAAACTCATTTGAGAACAGTAACATATACAGAAAATATTATAGGCATTAAATATCCACATTCTTATTAAAGATAGACAATAAAAGAATAATTGATAAATCAATTCATTAGTAATATGGGAAAACAAACAGGTAAAAAAAAATCATTATCCCACACACACATAGAAACAGAGACACACAGACACCCTACATATATTTTGCTATTTCCTGGGCAAGATAAAGAAAGGAGAAATCATTAGGTCTCCCACACTTGACCCAAAAAGATTACAAAAAAATTTATGAAACTTTTTACAAAAGAATTCAGAATACATTAAAGTACTGGTAAGCCTCCACAGTTCTTCATTGGAAACACTCAAAACAGTTCTGCACTCTCTCCTTGCCTTGGACAAGGAGCAATGCCCCATCATATTTAGTCCAACATTCATCTATTTTATGAATCTCTTCAGAAAACCACCTTCTCATGTTATTTTTCAATTCCATTTTCATTCAATTTGCTTTTGTTTATTCACTTCTTCCACAGACTTTCTTCATGCTTTTTAAGTTCTTTTAACATTCTGTATCTAAAGGTTAACTTCTTTTTATTAAATATCAATAACCTTTAACATATCCAAATATGGACCACCACTTTCCCCCACTGCTCACCAGAATCTCCAGGACTGTATGGATGCGAGGACGTGAGGACATGGGGTTGGAGTCAATGACTTTAAAGGCAGAAATTCCTCACAGCTTGAAGAAAACTCATAAAGGTTGCTTTGGATGCTTTTGCAGAGCAGAGCACAAGATGAAACCAAAATGACCCTGTGGAGGCGCCCTTACATTTTGCTGTAGTGGCCTCTGGACCTGGTTCTGACAGGCCTCGAGGCCCCAACATAAGGGATCGGTACACGCCAGGCATCTCTAGGCCTGTCTGGGGAGTCCCGGGACAAATTTTTCTTTGAATTTTATTTATTTATTTCATTTTGTTTTTAAATCAGTAAGCAAGCTGAGACTAGCATTACATTTGCTGGACTTCACAACTGCTTGGTACATAAAATTTAGTTTCCCCTTTTTTTGATAAGGGTTGAGGGTACTGCCTGTAAACCTGTAAAGCCCCAGCCTTTATACTTTTTCTTTTGGTCTCCTGTCTTTCCCTTTTTTATTTTTGTTAAGACACTTACCTGATAAGCTCCTGATGGTCCTGAGTGACTCCTGCTCTGAGCAGTAGCCTCCCTTTCTAGAATGGCCCTATCAACCTCAGAGAAACTAGAATCTATATCCAAAGTGGGGCAATCCCTGTTTTTAAGTTTGATTTTCAGAAAGATGCTCTTACATGTTGATAGGCGGTGGCATTCACCAGAGCCCAAGCACACTGACCAGGAGCTTTACAACCTGATTTGAGAAACCTGAGATTTCTTGGGAATAAGAACAGAATGTCCCTCCCCCTTTTCATTTTTCATTAAATACTGAGCCACCAGTCTCTATGGATGAGATCCCTCATATCCCAGCAGGTTGGGGAACAAATCATTACAGAAGCAAAGCAAGGAGCAACAGAGAGATAGGTGAGGGCTGCTGGTGTCTTTGGTTGGGACAGCCACTGGGGACCTCCAGGTCTCTTTGTCTCCCACAAGGGATGTTGTGGAGATGTCTCTTGGTATTGCAAGGAACATCATAAATAATATGGTGATGAAGAAAGGTTAAGTTGTTTCTGGTTTTCTTTAAAATTGGTAGGGAGAAAATGTTATCCTGTGGCTTCCCAGGGGCGCTAGTGGTAAAAAAAAAACCCACCCGCCAATGCAGGAGACTTAAAGAGATGTGGATCCAATCCCTGGATCAGGAAGATCTCCTGGAAGAGGGCATGGCAACCGACCCCAGTATTCTTGCCTGGAGAACCCCTTGGACAGAGGAACCTGGCAGCCTACAGTCCACAGGGTCACAAAGGGTTGGACACCACTGAAGCAACTTAGCATGCATGCAGTAGGTCAATAGCTCACATTTATATCAAGTGAGGGAATTCCCTGGTGGCTCAGATGATAAAGCGTCTGCCTACAATGTGGGAGACCCAGGTTCGATTCCCGGGTTGGGAATAAATACTTATTAACAGGAAAAGAACAGACACTATATAAGAATGAAAGGATAATTTGTCAGAAACATATAAAATGACTACATTTGTGTGTATCCAGTTCTATGGCCTCAAAATAAAAGAATTTAAAAAACAACCTAAAATCCACTGTCATACTGGGACACTAAAATACCTCTCTCAATAAAGGGGCGATCAGGAGATAAAGTTCGTAATGATACACGTTTTAAAAACACGATTTATTCATCAGATATACTGAAAATCTATTCAGTTCAGTTCAGTCGCTCAGCTGTGTTCAACTCTTTGTGACCCCATGGACTGCAGCAGGCCAGGCTTCCCTGTCCATCACCAACTCTTGGAGCTTTCTCAAACTCATGTCCATCGAGTTGGTGATGCCATCCAATCATCTCATCCTCTGTCGTACCCTTCTACTCCTGCCTTCAATCTTTCCAGCATCAGGGTCTTTTCCAAGAAGCCAGTTCTTCATATCAGGGAGCCAAAGTATTGGAGCTTCAGCTTCAACATCAGTCCTTCCAATGAATATTCAGGGCTGATTTCCGTGAGGACTGACTGGTTGGATCTCCTTGCAGTACAAGGGACTCTCAAGAGTGTTCTCCAACACCACAGTTCAAAAGTATCATCAGTTCGTTGGTGCTCAGCTTTCTTTATAGTCCAGTTCTCATATCCATACATGACTATGGGAAAAACCATAGCTTGACAAGACGGACCTTTGTTGGCTAAGTAATGTCTCTGCTTGTAAATATGCTGTCTAGGTTGGTCATAGCTTTTCTTCCAAGGAGCAAGTGTCTTTTTAAATTTCATGGCTGCAGTCACCATCTACAGTGATTTTGGAGCCCAAGAAAATAGTCTCTCACTGTTTCCACTTTTTCCCCATCTATTTGCCATGAAGTGACGGGACCAGATGCCATGATCTTAGTTTTCTGAATGTTGAGTTTTAAGCCTACTTTTTCACTCTCCTCTTTCATCAAGAGACTCTTTAGTTCTTCTTCACTTTCTGTCATAAGGGTGGTGTCATCTGTGTATCTGAGGTTATTGATGTTTCTCCTGGCAATCTTGATTCCAGCTTGTATTTCATCCAGCCCAGCATTTCTCATGATGTATTCTGCATATAAGTTAAATAAGCAGGGTGACAATATACAGCCTTGACATACTCCTTTCCTGATTTGGAACCAGTCTGTTGTTTCATGTCTAGTTCTAACTGTTGCTTCTTGACCTGCACACAGATTTCTCAGGAGGCAGGTAAGGTGGTCTGGTATTCCCATCTCTTTAAGAATTATCCACAGTCTGTTGTGATCCACATAGTCAAAGGCACTGGCATAGTCAATAAAGCAGAAGTAGATGTTTTTCTGGAACTTTCTTGCTTTGATGGTTCAGTGGATGTTGGCACTTTGATCTCTGGTTCCTCTGCCTTTTCTAAATCCAGCGTTAACACCTGGAAGTTCTCAGTTCATGTAGTGTTGAAGCCTGGCTTGAAGAATTTTGAGCATTACTCAAAAAAAGAGTCGGACACGACTGAGCGACTGAACTGAACTGAACTTGTTAGCATGTGAGATGAGTGCAATTGTGTGGTAGTTTTGAGCATTCTTTGGCATTGCCTTTCTTTGGGACTGGAATGAAAACTGACCTATACTCAACAATTACAGAATACACATTGTTTTCACCTATACTTAAAGGATTAAAAAAATTTTTTTTTTGATTGGAGAAGAACTGCTTTACAATGTTGTGTTGGTTTTCGCCATACAACAACATGAATCAGCCATAAGAATACATATGCTCCCTCTTCCTTGAAGCATTCTTAAAGCTTGACCATATATGAGATGCGTCAGTTAAGACTGAAATCCACTGTAACAGATTCTTCCCACACGAGTGATTTAAACCAGTTAGGAGTTTATTTTTCTCATGTTACATGAAATGCAGAAACAAGCAACTCATAGTTGTTTATATACAGCCAAAAAATACCTTACGTGTCTATTATATAATCAGTAGTCTATGAATGTCATTTTATTGGTCTATTCTCTAAGAAAAAAGAGGTAAACCTGAGGGCAGATGGTAAAGTGAAAATGCCAGATGCCATGCTCCCATTTCCATGGAATTCTTTAGAACCCACAAGCAGTGACCTCTTGCTTCTTTCTCACAGGCCAAGACTGTGAGCTCATGGGCACTCACAGCTGCAAGGAAAGCTGGGAGATGAGTCCTCAGAAACTGTCTACACTGCTAGTTTGAACACAACTGTAGTTTTGTTACTTGAAGGAAGCAAGAGAGAAATGGATACTGGGACAGCAACTTCTTGTATCTCACACATTAGGCCACAGAGCAAGTCTCTAATAATTTTCTGTTTGTATGTTATTGAATTTATGTCATGAAGATCAGGCATTCTGTGGACAATGCAATTCAGTTAGAAATCTATAACTAAAAGATAACTAAAATATGCCCAGTCTGCACATTAAAATACGTATTTCTAAATAACCTATAGTTCAGTCCAAGATATCTTGATGAGAAATGCAAAATATTTAGTACTTACTTATAAGAAAAACATGACATACCTAAACGTTAGTGAGGTACTTCCCTTGTGGTCCTGTGGCTAAGACTCCACACTCCTGATACAGAGGGCCTAGGTTCAATTCCTGGTCAGGGAACTAGATCCTCTATGTTGTGATTAAAGATCTTGTAAGCCACAATGAAGACAGAGGCTCCTACATGCCACAATTAATACTTGTTGTAGCCAAATAAATACATAAATAAATAAATACTAAAAAAAAAAAAACCTTTGTGATGTAGATTAAGGGAAATTTAGAGTGCTATATAATCTTTAATACTCATCAGCTAATGAGTTGTCACACTTTAAAGATTAAACACTCACTGATAAATATAACCACAGAACCACAACATTTACAATGTTTGCCCCAGTGTGATCTAACTCAAGAGTTGTGACTGATGGCTTTCTAAATTGGTTGTAATATGGTTTCTATCCAGAGTGTGTTTGAAAATGCCTGAGGGGGGAAGGGGCCCTTAAGGCTAGCTTGTAGTCATTTCATTCACAGAGCTTCTGCCCAGTATGTATTCGCTTGTGCATTATAAGGTTAGTGCTAGTGCTAAATGCTTTTCCACACTGGATACATTTATAAGGCTTCTCCCCTGTGTGAGTTCTCATATGCACTCGTAGGCAAGAGGAATTCCTAAAGGCCTTCCCACATTCTTTACATGCATAGGTTTTCTCTCCAGTGTGGGCTCTCTTGTGCACAATGAGATAAGAGCCTGTGCTGAAGGATTTTCCGCAGTGATTACACTCATAAGGTTTCTCTCCAGTGTGAGATCGGGTATGTTTCTTAAGGGATGACTGATCAATAAAGGCTTTCCCACAGTCACTGCATTCATAGGGTTTCTCTCCAGTATGGGTTCTCATATGTTTCTGAAGGGATGAAGGAACGGTGAAAGCCTTGCCACATTCCTTACAGTCATAAGGTTTCTCTCCAGTGTGAGTTCTTTTGTGAACGTTAAGATGAGAGCTCTGGCTGAAGGATTTTCCACAGTGATTACACTCATAAGGTTTCTCTCCAGTGTGTGATCTTATGTGTTTCTTAAGGGAAGATTGAAAAACAAAAGCTTTCCCACAATCCCTACATTCATAAGCTTTCTCTCCAGTGTGAGGTCTCATACATATCTGCAGGGACAAGGGGCCAGTGAAAACTTTCCCATGTCCATTACATTTTGAGCTTTCTTTCATAGTACACATTTTTTTGTGGACACTATGGGAAGCTCTTTTTCCACAGTCACTGCATTCATGGAGTTTCTCTTCAGTAGGTATTTGTTCATGTACTGAGAAGGAAGAGTGTAATTTGAAGGACATAAGATGTTGATTACACTCAGATTTTTCTCCTGTGAGAGTTCTGAAGTCTTTCCTAAGGGATGACTCTTGATTGAAAGTTTTTCCACAATCACTGAATTCAAGAATTTTCTCTCCAATGTGAGAACTCACATGACTCCTAAGAGTTGAGGGATGGCCAAAGTCTTTCCCATATTCTTTATATTCATAGCATTCCTCACTCTTGCAATATCTTGTACGAGTAAGGCAATAATTCTTTCTGAAGAATTTTCTACAATGATTACGTTCCAATGGTTTCTCACCAGGGTGGGCTGGTGCCTACAGACAAAGGAGTAAGTGATGACTAAAGGCTTTCTTGGGGCTTCCCTGGTAGCTCAAACAGTAAAGAGTCTGCCTGCAACGCAGGAGACCTGGGTTTAATCCCTGGGTTGGGAAAATCCCCTGGAGAAGGGCATGGCAACCCACTCCAGTATTCTTGCCTGGAGAATCCCACGGACAGAGGAGCCTGGCAGGCTACAGACCATAGGGTCGCACAGAGTGCGACCTGAAGTGACACGCCTGAAGTGACTTAACATGCACAAAGGCTTTCTCATTTTTATTACACAGGAACTCATTTCCATGTGGATCCTGCCATATATAGGAAGTATATTATTATGACTAACATTTTTGCCATTTTCAGGGTGTGTGTCTATTTTTTGCCTTATTCTTTCATGTTGAAATTGCTGAATACTCTTCCTAAGGCCCCATGGAATTCATTCCATCAAAGGGCATCCTAATTATAGAGTTTTTCTAATCATGGGTGAAGAATGATTGATTTATTAAATACTTAATAGTGGAATGACATTTAAGTAAATGTTTGTTGTTGTTGTTTAGTTGCTATGTTGTGTCTCTTTTGTGACCCTATGGGTTGCAGCCCACCAGGCTCCTCTGTCCATGGGATTTCTTAGGTAAGAATACTGGAGTGAGTAGCCATTTCTTTTTCCAAGGGAACTTCCCAACTCAAGGATTGAACCTGCATCTCCTGCATTGGCAGGCAGATTCTCTACCACTGCACTACCAGGGAAGACCAAGTAAATGTTAGTTTTTGATATTCTCTGCAAGCTGCAAGTGTTGAGGTAGGTTTGGAGATTTCTCCAATTTTATGGGATTAATAAAGGATTTCCTGATGCAGCTTTCTGATGAGTGAATTCTACTTGCCTCAAGTGTCTCCTCTTGCTTGGGTGCTGCTCCTGTTTTAATTCCTTGAAATTCACAGAGCTCTCCCAGTCTTAAAAAACAGGAATCATTTCTAGTGAATCTCACCATTTTTATGCCATTGGCAGTTTTTTCTCCAGGAACATTCTGCATGAGAATTACATCTTTTGATTTAAGTTGAGTAGCCCCATCTGAAAGTGAATGGGGAAATTTTTTATAATTATGGGAGAAAAAGTAGGGGCAGAAAAAAGGAGGCAGGCATGCTATGGATTTCTTTTCAATTAATAACACTAAATATAGGAAGAAAATGTGAGACAGAAGATGTAACCATTGATCAGAGAAATTAATTTAGGAACTTGGTTCTGGGAAAAGATGCCAATGATAGGAACAAGCAATGGAAATGAGAGGTATTTTACATAGAATTCTGGAGGCTTCAGACAGAAAGCTCACGTAATGGTCTCAGCTTTCTTATCTCACAATGACTAATAAACTGTACCACCCCTCACAGGCTGTGGCTATTCCGTACAATGACCCCTTCCTGTGTGGGGCTCACCTGTACAAGCACTTTGGAGAATTCCTCTCCCCTCTGGCCTCAGCTCTTTCTGCACCACCTCAGTGATCGGACTGTGTATGCAGAGATGATACCCTGCTCGTGGGGAAAGACACATGATGTGGGGAGACTGTGAAGGAGACAAGGAATCTTTCCACAAAACTGATTCCAATACTTTGGTTTTCAAGGATTCTGAAGATAGGTAAGAGCAGCAAAAGAATCAGATTACATAGCCCTTTCACAGAGCACCATAAGACAAACACCCACATACCTTTCCCCACATGATCTGACCCTTGAATTCTAAGCCCAAGATCTGTATATTACCTAAATTTTAAGGACTGAGAAAATACAATCAGTGAATTTTCTTGGGAAGTGATAAGACTGCCCCACACAGGCAGGAACCGTCCATTCTGTGTTTACCATATATAGCTGTTCTTTTCAGTTTCTGGGACAGATAAGTGATGAAGAACTAGTACATGCATGAACAAATGAATATGAAGGAATGAGGCCAACTTTACCAACTGAGGCCAGGTTCCTAAAGTTCTCCAACATCACATCTCTGTACAGGATTTTCTGAGCGGGGGCCAGCAGGGCCCACTCCTCCTGTGAGAAGTCCACTGACACTTCCTCGAAGGTCACCAAGTCCTAAAACACCATGTATACATTCAGGTTCAGCCAAGAACTATCTCTAACTCTGAACCAGAAAGATGATGGGTGAGGCTGAGAGGACTTGTGGGGAAGACCCAATGTGCAGTAAGCTCAGACATTCTTCAGAGGTCTTTCATCATTTCATCCAAGTTCTTGGAACTTTCCACTTCCGTTTTCACTCACTGGACCATCTCTTTCAGGCTCATGGTTTTTGGAAGCTTGTCTAACACAGCTGAGCTGATATTGCACAACTAGGTTACAAGGAGTCTTCCAATCTTATTCAAGATCTAGTATAGATTGAGCATACTACAGAAGGAGAAAAATACTTGGAAAATGAATGTTTTTCCTAGTGAAGAAAAGTCTTTATGTTCCTTCATGGCACCCAGCAGAATATGGAACTAACACTCACCCTGGGGGATTATCTCAAACACAAAACAAATATTGAAGCCTTTCCTTAAACATTCTCTCTCTCCCATTCTAAGAAGCCCAAAGAACTGAGGGAGCCTGATGCTAGCCTGGTTGGGCTGTGAAGCTCTGGGTCATGGACAAGAGATGTACCCTTTGGGAACAATGATTTTTTTTGGAAACAGTAACTTCCCACATACCTGTGACCAGGTTGTCAGCAATCCTGCAGACATTCTTTCTTTTGTGTGTCTCTCTCCTGGTTTGGCAGCGTTCTGAGCATGAAGACCTAGAAACGAAGAAAGAAGCCATGAGATTCTGGGCCTGACAGATATTCAACACTTAGAGGCCTTGTAAGCTTCCTCATACTAGCTTCAGAGTAACCACACGTACCGAAATGCACATATATATACACATAATACAGTAAAGAATTTATCTCCTTACCTAAGAACAATTAGGAATTGGGAATACAGTATGTTCTTATTTTTTAAACTTTTCCCTAGATTGAGCCACCAAAATTGCCTAGAGTCACTAACAACTCAGGAGCAATGAGTCCTCTAGTATTAAAATTCCTCTGTATAAGAAACCAGGACTCCTTTGGGAAATATGTTCAGTGTAGAACAAGAAATGTTTCAGCATAAGCCTGGAACAGCTTATACCAGAAAGGAAGGAATCTACCACATAGGAGAAAACTTAAAAAGGTTCCTACTGGCTTATGATGGAACAATTTAATAAAGAGTAATGATTACAATCAGTTGAAATACACCAAATATAAAACAAAGCCATGAGTCCATAATGTTACTAAAAAAAGGTCAATGGTCTCTACCGGAGGTGGCCAGGATATAATTTTGTTATTCTGAAAATTAGTAAAAAAAAAAAATCCAGCCTGTATCATCCTGTCCCCTCCTTTATGAACATTTTATTACTAATAAATAGTTGTGATAAAGGAAAGTTCTTTCCAGAATAACCCTACAAACTTTATTCTAAGTTTCATTTATTATGAAGAAAATGCTAGAATCAGAAAGTCACCATTCTGAAACCACTAGTAAATTAATGCACTTAGGCAATGACAACTAATGGTTACGAAAATAATAGGTGAAAAGTGAATGTACTTAGGCAATGACAATCAATGGTTACTAAAATATTAGGTGAAAAGTGAATATTTATTTTCAACTTCTAGCTTTGAAAAAATTTCAAACTCAAAAGCTTTAAGAATTAGTGTAAAAATGATGAGATTCCCTATACTCTTTACTATCTGTTAAAGTTCTGTCACATTTGCTTCCTTTCTCCTCTCTGTAGGGGTGTGTGTGTGTTTCATCAAGAATATTGAGAGGAAACTACTTGAGAGGAAATTGCAGGTGTCAGACCCTTTTTTCCTATACACTTCAGAGTGTCATAGAACTTGGGACTTTCCCTAACATGATCAAACCCAGGATTTAATATTTATTATCTAACATATAATTCATGTGCAGAATTTTACCAACTAGCCCAATAATATCCTTTAGAGCAGCCACTTTAAAATTTCCCGTCCAGGATTGTGCCCTCAGACTATGTTTCTTTCATCTTCTTTAACCTGGACCAGTCCCTTGGCCTTTCATCTTTCCAGGTTTGAAAAGTCCCAGGTCAAATGTTTTACAGATTACATCTCAGTTTTAGTTTGTCTGTTGTTTTCTCATGGTTAGACTCACAAAGTTTATTTTTGGATGATGTATTTTGTAACTGATGCTTGTCCTCAGTGAATCACTTCAGGAGGCATATGATGACAGTGTGTCTGATTACGGATGTTAATTTTGATCACTTGGTTAAGGTGGTATGCAGCAGGTTTCCCCATTAAGTGACCCCCCCTTTTTTCTGTAACTAAGAAGAAACCTGAAGGAGATAATTTTAAGAGTAAATAGATGTGCTGGGCAACTTTATAAAGGAAGATCAAGTTGATAAATCTTAACATCTTAAAAGAGACACCTGGACACCATGAGTTCTGATATGATGCAATAAGAGGCAATACCAATTATAAAATATTCTTTGCTAAAAAAAATCCTAACAAATCTTTTCATCTAATTAGCAGTTTATAGAAGAAGGGTAAGAGAAAGGGACAGAGGACACGCTAAATGATATATAGAGGACATAATCAGAAATATCCAGTTTGGGGAGAAAGAGGAAAGGAGAACTCTTCCTGATTAAGAGACTTAAGAGGTGTAACAATTCACTGCAATGTGTGGCCCTTACAGCTTTTTTCTTAAAAAAAAAAAAAAAAAAAAAAGTGTTATTTATTTTAGGCTGTGCTGGCTCTTCGGTGTTGTGCGGGCTTTTCTCCAGTTGCAGTGAGTGGGGGCTACTCTCTAGTTGTGGTGCACGGGCTTCAGTAGTTGTGGAACATGGGTTCAGTAGTTGTGGTGCTTGGGCTTAGTTGCTCTGCAGCATGTAGGACCTGCCTAGACCAGGGATTGAACTCGTGTCTCCTGCACTGGTGGGTGGATTCTTTACCACTGAGCCACCAGTTCAGTTCAGTTCAGTCGCTCAGTCGTGTCCGACTCTGCGACCCCATGAATTGCAGCACTTCATGGCCAGGCCTCCCTGTCCATCACCAACTCCTGGAGTTTACCCAAACTCATGTCCATCAAGTTAGTGATGCCACCCAGCCACCTCATCCTCTGTCGTCCCCTTCTCCTCCTGCCCCCAATCCCTCCCAGCATCAGGGTCTTTTCCAATGAGTCAACTCTTCGCATGAGGTGGCCAAAGTATTGAAGTTTCAGCTTCAGCATCAGTCCTTCCAATGAACACCCAGGACTGATCTCCTTTAGGATGGACTGGTTGGATCTCCTTGCAGTCCAACGGACTCTCAAGAGTCTTCTCCAACACCACAGCTCAAAAGCATCAATTTTTCAGTGCTCAGCTTTCTTCACAGTCCAACTCTCACATCCATACATGACCAGTGGAGAAACCATAGCCTTGACTAGAAGGACCTTTGTTGCAAAGTAATGTCTCTGCTTTTTAATATGCTATCTAGGTTGGTCTTTATTTAACTTTTATGCAGAATACATCATGAGAAACGCTGGGCTGGAAGAAGCACAAGCTGGAATCAAGATTGCCAGAGAATTATCAATAAGCTCATATATGCAGATGACACCACCCTTATGGCAGAAAGTGAAGAGGAACTAAAAACCCTCTTGATGAAAGTGAAAGAGGAGAGTGAAAAAGCTGGCTTAAAGCTCAACATGCAGAAAACTAAGATCATGGCATCTGGTCCCATCACTTCATGGCAAATAGATGGGGAAACAGTGTCAGACTTTATTTTTTTGGGCTCCAAAATCACTGCAGATGGTGATTGCAGCCATGAAATTAAAAGACGCTTACTCCTTGGAAGGAAAGTTATGACCAACTGAGTCACCAGGGAAGCCCCCAATTCTTTTTTTATAGATTAGAGAAATATGTTAAAAAATTTTAATGTTAAGGCTTTGTGATGGCATTTACAAAGTTCCTGGTTTCAGCTTGCACCTTAAAGACATATTTAAGTTACATGATTTTAGGTTCTCAATTAACAAAGGTCAACAGACATGGACAAAGTCTAGAAAATGCTCAATTTGTCAAACTAATGACAAATTAGTTTGAAAACTAGAGAATTTGCCTTCAAAAATAGCTATTTCTACCAAAGTGGGAAAAAAGGTATTGTTTTTGGACTAAACTACAATTTTAAGTATCACTGTCCCTTGGAAAATATCAGTATAGCTTGAAAAATCACATTCACTTACAACTCACACTTCTGATCCTTGGAATGACAATTTTTAATTCCAATACGCAGTGTGCTTTTTTTCCCCCACAAAGTGATTTATTATAAAAAGGCTTGCTCCTTCTCAATGCTGAGTTAGTTCAGCAATGCAGCTCCATCCTTTTAAGCATTCTAGTCAAGTGTTAGTCACTCAGTCGTGTCTAACTCTTTGTGGCCCCATGGACTGTAGCCCACCAGGCTCCTCTGTCCATGGAATTCTCCAGGCAAGAATACTGGAGTGGGTTGCAATTCCCTTCTCCATGCAGTGTACTTCTGAGTCAGCAGTTTTATACTGGATGCCCTTTAAAGCAACCTTCCTGAATGTTAAAATGATCTATGATTTTTTCATTAAACTTATGAGCAAATTTGCCAATATGTTTATCAAGAGCAATGTTTCCCTTTCTTTTTTTAAAAAATATTTATGTATTTATTGCCTGCACCAGGTCTTTGTTGGGGCATGTGAGATCTAATTCCCTGACCAGGGATTGAGCCTGGATCCCCTGCATTAGAAGCTGGGAGTCTTAGCCATGGGACTACCAGGGAAGTCCCTCCCTTTCCTTTTTAAAAGTAATTTTTAAGTTTATTTTTATTGAGGTAATAATCATTTACAAAATTATGTAAGCTTCATGTGTACAAAAACAAAGCTCTGTTGTATTCTTTACTTTCATAAGGATTCTTATAGAGTTTAGCTGATAGTTGACCAAAATGAAATGATTTATCCAAAACTTCTTCAGAATGACATATATGGGAATATTTAGCCAAGTGAATTCTATGTAAAGAAATATATTGTGAGGGGTATTTCAAGTGTCTGCCAAATTCACAATGCTCAGAGACTGAAAAACATTAGCCTCAAATATCTGTCATGGTTATTGTGCTGCTGTTCTATTTTATGGAACTGTTAATCTTCCACTAGTGGAAGGGAAGGAATTATACCTTGTGAATCTTACCATGCCTACCATGTTGGATTTTTTCCCATTCAAAATATTCCACTGAGGTGCTGACCTTCTGGCATTGAGACAAATTTCCCAATCTGAAATAAGATTACAAAAAATTACCTTACTGAAAAATAAATGGAAGGAAGGTGCTTAAAAATGAAGGCCAATGTGTATTTACTTTCAAACATTGACTTAAAATATATTTTAGAACAGAAAGAAAGAATAAATTAAGTTTGGCTGGATTAAGAGTTTGGCATGATAAGGTGCTGTGGTCAAATTAGTAGGTGATTTACTAAGAAATGATTCTATAAGTGTTAAAACTGACAATGAACGGAAAGCACCATGGAGGAAAACAAAGATGAAAGGAAATGGACAAAGAGCCTAAGGCAAATGCAAAATTTAAATTAAAAAATCAGACAGATTCTACTGTCAGGCCAAAAGAAAGTTTCCAAAGGTGAGGGAAAAGTTAAAGAGAAGAAAAGTGTGGACTTCCCTGGTGGTACAGTAGATGAGAATCCACCTGACAATGCCTGCATTGGGTTTGGTCCCTGGTGCGAGAAGATCCCACTTACTGTGGAACAACTTAGCCCATGTGCCACAACTGCTGAGCCCGAAAGCCTAGAGCCTGTGCTCCACAACAAGAGAGGCCACCAAAATGAGAAGCCTGTGCACCACAAAAAGTAGTCCCCGCTTGTCACAACTAGAGAAAGTTGTGAACAGCAACGAAGACCTAGCACAGTCAAATAAATAAATAAATAAATAGCCTTTTCTCTCTTGGAAAACTTTCCATTTTCTTCAGCTTTCCTCTTAGTTCTACCTGAAAGATCAGACGAGGTCTGCATAGCTGGTGCCCTGCTCTGAGAGGAAGATGCCTGATATAAGACTAATATGTAAGGGATGACAAATACTTCCATAAATACGGGGCCGAGAGTCTGCACTTCAGGGATACTAAATACTCTCAGGTATAACTTGAGAAACAACAAAATGTTCATCTCAACTTTATCAAACCAGTAAACTTTAAAATAAAACTAAAATGCAAACATATTCACATTCTCTCTCTCTCATTTTTCACAAAACAGACTCCCAATCTTTTGCCTAAAACCCAAGCTCAAGCTTATATACATAATTTTGAAGTCCTAAGCCTTTTATCCTAGGAAAAATAAAGTCAGTACAATGGACAGATCTTCATTTTTCAAGAGGAAGCCACTGTACTATAAAGTCTGTGACCTCTAAGGTCACTGGATACTAAACCATCACAAACATCCTGGCATCAGTCAGTTGCCATCTCCATCAGTGTGCACTTGAAAAAGAGGAAAGGAGACCCAAAGCCTAGACAGGTTTCATGTTCTCCCACCATCAACCCCAGGGCTTGATGGTTCTCAAGCCCCTTCTCCTCTCTACCTGGACATATTCATAGTGACTTCATCCAATGTAGCTTTAAGAGCACCTCTCTCTCTCCTAACGATGTATCTCACCACAACTAGATTGTGACCTCTTCTGGTCTTATTTTTCTCTAGTGATAGGATTAGCAATAGTTCTGAGCACATTACAGACAATAAATGCTGGAAATGCATCACTCCTCCAGTGATAGCACAAATTCTCAGAATCACATGTCAGCTCCCTGTCTATTATAGCAAAATGAGGGCACACAATTAGCATGGATGATTGGATTGAATTAGTAAATACTGGGATGATGGTATCATTCTCTTATGTAAATGAAAGGCCCTAAGATCTGAGGAAATTTAACTTGGACTCAGTCCCTAAGCAGGTTCTGTTGTAATAAAAAGGTCTGTTTCACTGGAAGGAAACACATCTACCTGGTAGGGAGAAGCATGTGCTTTTATAAAAGAATAAATTTCCTACTCACTTGAAAATAATTTGTCAGACATCCAGTCACAGTCCTTTCCCCTTCTGACTTCTCTTCATAAAGACAGAAAAAGTCTTGGGAAAGACAGCCTTGAGGAGAAGAAATAAAACCTGAGAATTCAGGCTGCCCAGTTCCCATGTTCACAAGCCTGGAAACACCCCACACTAATTCTAAGTAAACACATACACACTGCTGCCATAAAATGCCCTACAGTCCGCCTCACCTGAAATTAGAAATGGATTTTGTTAAAAAGGAAAAAATGTTTAACAATCTAATTAATTTCATTTTACAGATAAAGAAATTAAAGTCTAGACAGGTAAAAATTATTGGGGTATTTTTTTTGCTAACAGTGATAACTCATCATGTAATTAAGCAGAACTTCTCCCACAAAAATGGGCAGACTTAACCCTTTCTCCCCAAGTCCCAGGATTTAGACAACAGGATATTGTTATATACTTAAGGACCCTCCTAGACAGCCCAGAAGCAGGACTACGTAGACTCAGACCACAAAGACATTTTGCTCACAAGCCAGTGAAGTAGTCTCTGAAAGGAGCATCAGCAAGCACTTGCCACAAGGGAAAAGATCAATGACTGGCATCTGTGATCTGACAGTGAAATCTGCCTTATACATCTTATTCCTGAAGTCTCTTCAAGATAGTTCAATTCCTCTTAAGTAGTAGTGGGAGTCTTGCCTCATGTCATCAATCTTTAAGCAGTAGGCATTACTGATTTGTCATCAAGCATCATTTTTAGCCATCTCTCTGCAGAAGACGGCAGTTACATATTATGTGAAAGTCATTAGAAACTGTAGATGGCATGAATATAAATAATTGCCATTTACTGAGTACCCATTATGTGCTAGAAACATTGAAAGCTCATATGATTATCAAGTTATTATTACTGTCATTCAATAGTTGAGGCAATTCATGTACAAACAGCAGTGGTAATTAGTCCAAGATCACCACTTAGGAAGTGGTGAGCCAGAGCCTGAATCCAGGTTACTCTGTCTCAAAAGCTTGAACTCCTGAGATTATTGTTATTCTCCAATATGATTGGACAGTGATCACGAAATAGTGTGTAGGAAATGATTAACTTAGCAGGTCTGGGTTGCCCCAAATTTTTACTAGGAATATGAGTATGAACCTATGACGTTAAGAAAAGATATATTTTAATTGGGTTTTTGAAGAATAATAATATGAGAATATGTTCACAATATTATGAAAAGAAGGATATAAAATTATAAATATTTAAAAAAAAACTTATTTATTTATTTATATTTTTGGCCACTTTGTGTGGTATGTGGGATCTTACTTCCCCAACCAGGGATCAAACTTGTGCCCCCTGCAGTGGAAGCATGGAGTCTTAAGCACCGGACCGCCAGAAAAGTCATGAAAATATCTATTTCAGATATTCACTGAAAGGCCTAGACACAATTAAACCCCAGGAGCACTGAGTCCACGTCTCATACAGACCTTGGTGTCTATAAGGAAACAGGCTTCTTGGAGAAATCATTGATTATGGTCTGTAACAGTCAAGTCTGAGGCTTCTCTGGTGCCTCAGCAGTCAAGAATCTGTCTGCAATGCAGGAGACCTGGGTTTGACCCCTGGGTTGGGAAGATCCCCCGGAGGAGGGCATGGCAACCCACCCCAGTACTCTTTCCTGGAGAATTCCATGGACAGAGGAGCCTGGCAGGCTACAATTCATAGGGTCACACAGAGTTGGATATGATTGAAGTGACTAAGCAGCAACAGTCAAGTTCAAAGTGAATTGGGAATTTACGCGCGCTCAAAGATTTATAGCGATGTGTTGAAGGGACACATGAATCAAATTAAAAGGACTACTCTTGGCCAAGTTTAGGAGAGTCTGAGCATCAAATGACAGCAACTGTTTATAATATGATAAATGAAAGAATAGGGGAAAATGTTGTGAAACCCCGAAAGGGAAAAAAATAGAGAAGGCAGGGGAAGTAGGGAGAGAAAGCTCTTGTTCACAAAAGACTGACAGCAAGAGAATGGAAAAATTTGGAAAAAAAGAAAAAGAATTACGAAAAACAACAACAACAAAAGCACTTTTCAGGACCCCAATGTAACAACAGGCAGAAGTGAAGATCAACAAGTGATGCCAAAACCACTGGGTGAAAGGGTTGGGCAACAGATTATTCCCCTGATTGTTGTTCTTAAGTTGCTGAGTCATGTCCAACTCTTTTGTGACCCCAGAGATTAGCCCGTCAGGCTCTTCTGTTCATGGGATTTCCCAGACAAGAATCCTGGAGTGGGTTGTCATTTCCTTCTCCAGGTGATCTTCCTGACAAAGGGATCAAACCAGCGTTCCTGCACTGTGGACAGATCCTCTTCCACCGAGCCACCTGGGAAGCCTATTACCTACAGATTACCACAAAGAAAAATGTGACTGTGCAAGAGAGATGGGTACCTTAACTAAACGCTTTGCATTCCTAATACACAGTGGATGACTTGAATTTATGCGCCTCCAGATGTGACATAACGTGAAGTACACATCACCTAGGAAATTTTCAAGTCTCTTAAACCTGCTGTCTAACACAGTAGTCATTGTCTTGCTCTATGTGGCTACCGTGAAAATGAAATGTGGCTATCGAGACTGAGGGCCTGAATTTGTCATTTTACTCACTTTTAATTAAATTTTAGAAATAAAACTGTTCAGTTACTCAAAAAATCTTTCAGTATGTTTGAAGCAATCTGGGTTTCCCCAAATACTTTTTCAACAGTCAATTTTCTGAAAGCTAAAGATCAAGAATTTCTAATAAAAATTTAGCATCCATACTGAGGTGAGCTTAGGTGCAAAATACATATCAGAGTCCAGCAACTTGGTACAAAAGAAAAGTAATATTTCTCACTAATAACTTTGTATTAGTTACATTGGTCATTAATTTCATCAATAGTTATATATTAATAACTGGGTAAATTAGGTTAGATATGACATATTATTAAAAATAACTTCACATGTATATTTTCTCCTAATTTGACTACTAAAAAATTTTAAATCACACTACATTTGTATTAGATACTACTGGCTCTACCAGGGTGACTCAGTGGTAAAGAACCTGACTGCAAAGGCAGGTGACCTGGGTATGACCCCTGGGTCAAGAAGATCCCCTGGAGGGAATGGCAACCCACTCCAACAGTCTTGCCTGGGAAGTCCCATGGACAGAGGAGCCTGGTGGGCTACAGTCCAAGAGGTCGCAAAAGACACAGACACGACTGAGCACACACACCCTAGACTCAATGTCCACTTTATGAGATACACAAGTTAATTACATGAAATTGTAGGAAAACATCACCATATGGGAATGCCAACATTTTTCAATATAAATCTCCTGGACTGCAGGAACCAAAAATACTGGCAAATGTTTTAGGTAAAACAGATGTAAAACTTAAATGCAATGTGCAAATCTTATTTGAATCCCAGCTCCCCCCCCTCCCCCCCCAAACCCGACAACTATAAAATATACTTTTGGAAAACTGGAGAAATTTTGATTTTCTTGGACGGACAGTGGAGTTTTGTTTTTAGTAGGAAACTGTCCTCATTCTTGAAGTCAATGTCTGCAATTTACCATTAAATAGTTCATCATTATATATATATATATATATATATAATGACAGACAAAATCTTAAATTAGTGAACCTAGATTAAGGGTTCATGGATATTCCTTTTATTGACCACAAATTTTCTTAAGATAAAAACTTCAAGAAGAGGGAATTTCTTGGTGGTCCAGTGGTTAGAACTCCGCACTGTCAATCCCGTGGGTCAGGGTTCAACTCCTGGTGGGGGAACTAAGATCCCTCCAGCCCGTGCGAAAGAAAAAAAAAAAGAGAGAAATTCTAGATGAATACCTGAAAGAAAAATTTACCCCTCAAAACTCATCTTGCGTAAATTCAATTCCAACTGCTGCTACTAACGGAAAACAGCCTCGATCGGCTTCCTTCCCAGACACTTCTATATTTTGAAGGTTTGGGGCTTTACGGGGCTCTCATATGGTACATTTATTATTTATATGAATCCCTTCACTCCTGTTCTTATTCAGATCAAAGAGACGTGCTCCCTAATAACCTACAAAGGTTTCTTCTCGTTCCAAAGGAATATGACTTACCAAACTTCAATAACCGACAACCACAGGCGGAGTAAAGCCATCGAGAGCTAAACGGGACCCAGTGACAGGGGGCCATAGGCGCCGGAGTGTCGAGAAGAACGGAGATGCTATTTCTTTTTCCTGTGGAGAAAGGACCCAAAGGCTGCTCTGGAAGCTTGTGAAATCGGGACCAAAGCGGATGGAGATTAGGCCGGGCCGACCCGCCTTCTCCCGGAACTGCCGCCGGGATACCGGCTGGCCGAGCCGGTCCAGGCTCTCGGATGAGGGGCCGCCGCCCGGCAGCGCCGGCGGGAAGCCAGGGCGGCCAGGTCAGCCCTCGAGGCCAGCGTCCTCTGACTTCAAGCCTCCTCTTGGGTCTCTTCCCCTCCTGCTTGACCGCACAAAGCCGGGACAATAAGAAACGAAAATTTCACCTCAGACCCCGGCTGGGGCGCACAAATAACGGAACTTCCGCTTTGCGCACGCGCAAATTCAAACGCGCACGCGCACTTCCAGCCTAAGGGGTGGGGCCTCGGAGGTTGGGCGGGCCCTAGAGGCCACTGCTTCTAAAGTCCCGGAGCCTTATACACTCTTCTTCCCTTTTCTTCCGGCTGAGAGGCACTGGGGCTCAGGTTCCGGACCCGCAAGGCGGGGCTGTGGCCCAGGATCGGCTCGGTGGTTTGCTTTACTCAGTAGTCCATGCACCTTACATGAATGACAATTGCTTTCAAATTGGGTGGATAATTGAATAGTCATTTCATAGAAGGAGACAGATAATTAATGTGACAGTGCACAGTCTACAATAATCTTTAGGAATCCTCTAAGTTGTCTTGCAGCAAAAGGAAACGGAAATTTAAAAAATTTATTTTACTTTATTTTGATGTATTTACTTCGCTGCATTGGATCTTAGTATCAGCGCACAGGCTTAGCTGCCCTGCAGCATGTGTGATATTAGTTCCCCCACCAGGGATGAACCAGCGTCCCCTGCATTGGAAGGGAGACTGTTAACCACTGGACCAGCGGGGAAGCCCCAGGAAAGGGAATTTTTAATAGCTGTTATTCAATTTGGTGTGAGGACTTGTTTCTCAGTGTTACATCATGAACTATACAATTAACCTACTAAATCTGATTTAATTGTAATTTATCCTCAAAAAGTTTGTGTCTTTTTTATTGTTGGCTGGGAGGCTTGCAAGATCTTAGTTCCTTGACCAGGGATCGAATCCAGGCCCCCTCCAATGAAAGCACTAAACCCTAACCATTGGATCACCAGGGAATTCCCAGAAACTGTATGTCTTTAGATAACAAAGTTTTCCAGAGATAAAAAGATTTCTCTTGAGGGGAGGTTAGATCAGGTGAATATAACAGTTCAGCAGAGGATGAGATAGTTGGATAGCATTACTGACTCAATAGACATGAGTTTGAGCAAGCTGTGGGAGATGGTGAAGGACAGGGAAGCCTGGCATGCTGCAGTCCATGGGTTCGAAAAGAGTTGGACAGGACGGAGCGACTGAACGACACCACCACCTAGAATCAAAGTAGAGGAATAGGGAGGTTGAAAGGCTTGGAGATTATGGTTGAGAAACTGGAAGAAGTAGGAGAGGATGTTAGTGAATCCTGTGACATCACACTTCCAGGTGTATTGTTTTGTCATACGAAAGTGAAAAGGTATTCGGAGTCAGGATGTAAAGGAATACTAGAGAAAGCTGAACAGAGACCTACTACTGTGAAGTATGCTGATTTCAGAAATAAAGAAGCCAGAATGGCAGTTGGGTTGGGGGGGCCACAGGAAATGTGGGCACATAATACAACTTATAACCCTTAATTTTTTTTTTTACAAAATAATTCCCGTTATCATTATTATTTTTTAAGAGGATAGGAGTGTTTCAGAGATTAGTACAAGGAATGAGTAAGCTCTTGACTATGAAATCTGCAACAGTAGGTCATAGTGCTTCTAGTTCTTCGAGATGTGTTGTTTAGTTGGTAAGTCATGTCTGACTCTTTTGTGATCCCATGGACTATAGCCCACCAGGCCCTTCTGACCATGCGATTTCCCAGGCAATAATTCTGGAGTGGGTTGCCAGAACTGTGCAATTGCAGAGGCATTGTGGGGTTTATATTGACTCATATGGGTCTATAATCTTTCTTTCCCCCACATGTGTAGATGAGACGTCAGTTATTGAGAAAAGTAAATCAGAAAACTGAACTAATTAGTGAGTTGGAGAAACATGAGTGGAGCGTCTTTAATGGAAGACAACATAAATTAGTACATTGGGACATCAGAGCCTGAGAGATTAAAAAAGGGGAAAAAAGGCTTCCAGGTGAGAATCTAATAGTGGCTCTTCATTGAGTCAAAAGTTCCCATCTAAATCGGCTAGTGGGGATGAAGAACTGAGAAAGATGTGTTGAGGATTTGGGAGAAAAGAGGAGTGGGAGAGAACATGGAAATATATGGTTGGTAAATCCCACCATTGAGAACTTTTTATTGCTCCAAGAAAGGTTCATGGAAGACTGAGAGAAATTAATGGTGGAGAATATGTCTCTAGTGTCTTAAAAAACTGGATGTTTGATGGCAACTCACAAGTAGAGTTATTTTACTTTGCTGACCCAAGGGTCATTTGTAATGTAAGTTTTAAACATTTCATACCCTCTTGGTGTATGTGTGTGTGGCATAATATCTCGACATGCAAATGAAGTCTGGGGTGTGGGTTCCATTTTATATCTGCAGAGTGACTATGACAATAGGATAACTGGTTCTGTGGATACCAGTAAGCCTCCTTTTCCAGCTCATCCTGTCTCCCCAGTGGGCTCCTGAACAAAGTAGCCACGGTGGCAGGGATGAAAGTTATGCATGGGCTCAGCAAAAACCTACTACCTCGGGACTTCTCTGGTGGTCCAGTGGTTAAGCATGTGGTTAAGATTCTGTCTTTCAATGCAGGCAACACAGGTTCAATCCCTGATTGGGGAACTAAGATCCCACAGGGGAATATTCAACTAAGCCACGCCCCTAGGCCTGGTCGCGTCCCAGCTCCGCCCCACAAGCCTAGTCAACCAAGCCCGACCACGGGCCTGGTCCCGTTCCAGCGTCATACAACGCCAAGTCCTCGGCTGACCGGCTCCAAAACCCAGTCGCGTCTCTCCCTGTAGGAAACTAGCACTTCTCCGCTTGCTGCTGGAAGCTGCCATCGCCCTCACCATTTTCCCAGCTCCCGAGACCCCGCCCCTAACGCTGTACGTGGCTCAGAAACCGGAAGCAGCAGCACGCTTCTGCGCGTGCGCGAGCGGACGGCCTTGTCTTCTTGCATCTCTGTCTAAATCTGATGCAAATTTTCGCCCGAGTTCTGCTCAGCCGGCCCCAAGTCTGGTGCTCGGGAGGTGGAGAACTCGCCCTTGGGATCAGTGGTCAAAAGACTGCCGATTGGGTTTCCCGCCGGGAGCTGCTCCCTGCCGCTCCCGGGGTCTCTAGCAGCCGCGGCTTGTCCCAAACTCACTGAATCAGGAACTCTGTGAGGGTCCAGCAGTCGGGGTGAATCGGCAGCAGGCAAGAGTTGAGAGCCATTCTCGTACTTAATCGGCCTCCAAAAGCATCCTCTGCTCTTTCCGGAAAGGAAAAGCATCCCTGCCATTCGGTCACGGGGACGTGAGCCTCAGCCTCGTCTCTGAGCGCGTCTGTGGATTTCGGTTTGTTTGGTGAGTGCGGGGTGACGTTTGCTTAACTCCGTTCGCATCTCTCCCTTCCGGGTGCAAGAGATACGTTTTAACCTTTGATTTCTTTTTCTCTGACTGTGGGAGTTAGTTTGCTACATTATATTTAGCTACATACTAGTGAACTGATTACTTAGTATCTTTTTGACGCCCGTTTGCCAGTTGCCGCTCTGAATGTTAGTCATTCATCCATAGAAATTTTTGAATTTCACACCGCAAGTGTGATCATATGCCAGTTTCAGCGTTTTCTTTTTTGTTCCTTGTACCTTATATATTTGTTTATTTAGTTCATTTGCCAGGACTTTCAGTTCAATGTAGAAAGCATATAAATTGCATCCTTGCCTTGTTCCTGATCCCAGAGGGAACTCTGTCATTTCATTATTAAATAGGATGTTTGCTATAGGTGTTTGTAGATTATATATATATATATATATATATATATACACTAATTAAAGCCTATTTCCTTCTAGTCCTAGTGGGTTAAGTTATTATCATCAATGGATATTGATTGAAATCAGTCACTATTTTGTATTGAAGGGGATGAGTCATATGATCTTTTTCTATTGATGTGAATTATATTTATCGTTTTAACTATGTAAATCATTTTAACCACCCATCATTCCTAGGAGGAAATGAACTTAGTTTGTGATTACTATCTTCATTATTCATTCCTGGACTGTACTTAATATTTTGCCCTTGTGTATATGAATGAGATCTTTCATATGTGTGTGTGTGTGTGTGTGTGTGTGTGTGTACATGTACATAAATACACATATATTTGAGTTTTAAGTCCCTTTCTCATCTTGAAAATACACAGGAAAACACCCCCTCAACAACAAAGAAATGGAATTATGAATCCTTTACTTATTTGGTGAATCTGTCTGTAAAAGTCTGTAGCTTCTGTTTCCTTTGTAGATATGTTCTAAACTGCTAATTTTTTTTTCCTTTAATGACTGGATGTAAACAGGTTTTGTATTTATAGTTTTATTTTGTTAACTTTTTTCACTTTATTTTTTAAAAATTGAAGTATAGTTGACTTACAATGTTGTGTTGATTTCTGCTCTGTAGCAAAATGACTTATACATGTATACACATTCTTTTTTTATATAGTATATTCTTTTTCATTATAGCCTATCCCAGGATATTGAATATAATTCCCTTTGCAATGCAATAGGACTTTGTTGTTTATCCATTCTATAGTTTGCATCTACTAATTCCAGACTCCTAGTCCATCCCTGTCCTATCTCCTCTCCCCTTTGGTAACCACAAATCTGTTCTCTATATCTGTTGAGTCTTTTTCCATTTTGTAGATCGGCTTGTTTGTGCCACATCTTAGATTCCTCATATAATTGATATCATATGGTATTTGTCTTTAATTTTCTAACTTACTTTACTTAATGTGATATTTTCTGGCTATACCCGTGTTGCTGCAAATAGCATTATTCCTTTTTTTTTTTAATGACTGAGTAGTGTTCCATTCTCTATATGTACCACATCTTTATCCATTCCTCCACTGATGGATATTTAGGTTGTTTACCTGACTTCACTGTTGTGAATAGTGTTGCTTTGAACATAGGGATGCATGTATCTTTTTGAATTGCTTTATTCCAGATATATGTCCAGGAGTGGGATTTTTGGATCATATGGTAGTTCTGTGTTTAGTTTTTTAAGGAACCTTACATACTGTTCTCCACAATGGTTGTACCAATTTACATTCCTACCAACAGTGTAGGAGTGTTCCCTTTTTTCCATGGGAGAGAGTGTGTTCTAATTTCTTTGATTTACATGCAGCTGTCCAGCTTTCCCAGTACCACTTGCTGAAGAGATTGTCTTTTTCCCATTGTATATTCTTGCCTCTTTTGTTGATGATTAATTGACCATAGAAGTATGGATTTGTTTCTGGGCTCTCTGTTCTGTTCCATTGATCTGTATGTCTGTTTTGTTTTTTTGTGTGTGTGCAAATACCACACTGTTTTGAATACTGTAGTTTTGTAGTATTGTCTGAAGCCTGGGATGGTTCTGCTTTTTGCTTTGTTCTTCTTCCTCAGGACTGCTTTGGCAATTCTGGGTCTTTTATGATTTCATATAAATTTTAATATTATTTGTTCTAGTTCTGTGAAAAATGTCATGGGTAATTTGATAGGGATAGCAATAAATCTGTAGGTTGCTTTGGGTAGTATTGCCATTTTAACTTTTCTGATTCTGTTTTAAGTTTTTAAAAATGTCACTGGTGGTGGTTTAGTCACTAAGTAGTGTCTGACACTTGTGACCCCTTGGGCTGTAGCCTGCCAGGCTCCTCTGTCCATGGGATTCTCCAGGCAAGAATACTGGAGTGGGTCTCCTTTTCCTTCTCCAAAAAATATCGTTAATTTTGTCATATATGTGTGTGTGTGTGTGTGTGTGTATATATATTTACACCTTTATGCTGTTCTTTTTCTGCCATTATACGTCAATGGTTAACCTATCGTTACTGATTTTTCTTCTATAGGAATTGATGAGATTTATAAATACAATTAACCCTTGAATAACATGGGTTTGAAATGCATGTGTCCAGTTATATACAGATTTTTTTTCCCCACTATTAAATACCGCAGATACTACAGGATGGGCCATTGGTTGAAACCTTGGATACTGAGGGCTGACTCTGAGTTAAACTCAGATTTTCCACTGCCGGAGGGTTTGTACCCCAACCCCTGCAATTGTTTGATAGTCAGTTGTGCATAAATATATGTGCCACACCAGCTGTTGATTTCTTGTGTTATTTGAAACAGTTGTTCTATTTATTTATTCTTAAAAAATTATTTTTGGCTGCACTGGATCTCCATTGCCAAGCATGGGTTTTCTTTAGTTGTAGCGAGTGGGGGCTACTCTTCTTTGCAGTGTGTGGGCTTCTCATGGTGGTGGCTTCTCATTGCAGAGCACAGACTCTAGGTGTGTGGGCTTCAGTAGTTGCCACTTGTGAGCTGAGTAGTTGCAGCATGAGGGCCCTAGAGTGCTGGCTCAGTAGTTGCGGTGCACAGCTTGGTTGCTCTGTGGCATGTAAAATCTTTCTGGACCAGGGGTCAAACCCCTGGCCCCTGCAGATTCTTAACCACTGGGCCACCAGGGAAGTCCTAAAGCAGTTGTTTTAATTTCCTGCTTCTACCCTTTCACATAAGTGGTCCTGACTTGCTAAAGATAAATGTGTGTGTATCTCCTTATCCCTATAATGTGATATATTTTTATATAGCATATACCATCACCTGATAATATTTTGTTAATTTACTGGTCCTCCTTAAAATAATTTTAAGACCCAAGCACTTTAGGATTTTTCTCGTTTGTTCAGTGCTGTGTCTCCTCTGACTGCACATAGTTGGACAGGGCAAATATTACCTAAATAAACATGAGATGAAGGAGCAGGAGGTAGAGAACTTAAGGGGAGCATCCTTGTTGAAGCCATAGGACTTAGTCCAGAGAAGGAGCTCAAGGGCAGGGATAGAGATGCAAATGTAGAGGATGGACTTGTGGACACAGTGGAGGAAGGAGACGGTGGGATGAATTGCGAGAGTAGCATTGACATATGTATGCCACCATGTGGACAATAGATAGTAGAAAGCTGCTGTGTAGCACAGGGAGTCAGCTTGCTGCTGTGTTACAACCTAGAGGGGTGGGATGGACATGGGTGAGAGGGAGACTCAAGAGGGAGGGAATATATGTGATTTATAGCTGATTCACAGCTATATTGTTGTATATATACTGTTGTATAGAAGAAACCAACATAACATTGTAAAGCATTTGTTGTTCAGTCACTAGTGAAAGTCACTCAGCCGTGTTTGACTCTTTGCGACCCCATGGACTATACAGTCCATGGAATTCTCCAGGACAGAATACTTGAGTGGGTAGCTGTTTCCTTCTCCAGGGCATCTTCCCAACCCAGGGATTGAACCCAGGTCTTCCCTACATTGCAGGCAGATCTTTACCAGCTGATCTACCAGGGAAGCATTCAGTCGCTAAGTTGTGTCCAACTCTTTGCAACCCTATGAACTGCAGCATGCCAGGCTTCCTTGTCCCTCACTATCTCCTGGAGTTTGCTCTAACTCATGTCCACTGAGTCGGTGATGCCATCCAGCCGACATCCATCTTCTGTCATCCCCTTCTCCTCTTGCCCTCAATCTTTCTCAGCCTCCAAGTCTTTTCCAATGAGTTGGTTCTTTGCATCAGATGGCCAAAGTATCGAAGGTTCAGCATCAATCCTTCCAATGAGTATTCAGGGTTGATTTCCTTTGGGATTGACTGGTTTGATCTCCTTCCTGTCCAAGGGACTCTGAAAAATCTTCCCTCCAATTAAAAATAAATTAATAAAAAAAGAGAAGGAGCTCAAAGATAAAACAGTCGAAGGGAATACTTCATTTGTTTACTCTCCATAGTGTGCCCGACAGCATTCTAGGCTAGAGCCCAGTAATGTTAGGGCATAAGGGCCTCACTGACAAGTAAATTATAAGGTATATATTCAGAAACACACTCTTTGGGCATTTAGCTTTGAAGGTAAATACACCTGGATACACACCCTCCCTCAGCAGCTTTCTAATTGGATAACATTGAGCACACGTCTAAGTGACTAAGTTTCTATTGGCTCTACAATACATATTTGGTCCACTGAAGTGAAAGAGACTGCTGTGTTTGCATTATTTGAAATTCATGCACTAGTACTGTGGATGCCACTGTCAGAGATGACACATATGCCAACTTCACTTCAGGTGTTCTTGTTCAGCTATTGCTATACCTCCTGTACAGGCAGAATTTAACATGAAATGTCTTCTCTGCCACCTGCATGTGAAATTCAGTCAGTTGTGCTATTTTTCAGAAACCAGGTTTTGGAGACCCTGCAGCCCTTGGAGGGGAAGGATCTCGTAGTCAGAGATTGAGTAGTAATACATGTTGGCCTGCCAGGCAGTGCAGAAATAAATATTGGGTGTGGAACCCCTGGAGATCTGGCACAAGTCACACTTTCCTTTGAGATGGAGTGTATATTTTTTACTACTAAAGGCATTTGCTTATATTTTTAATGTTTTCATTATCATGGGCAGATTGACAGATAAATTTTTTTAGACTCCAGCTGACTCACTTACAAAATGGACTCTAAAACCTTTTTTTTTTTTTTTTTTTAATGATCTACAAGAGTGAGAGGACTGTTTCTAGCTCTTGAGGAGATAAAATTGCTCCAATTAAAGAAAAAAACTTTTTATTTTGTATTAGGGTGAAGCTAATTAACAACGTTGTGATAGTTTCAGGTGAGCAAGGAAGGCACTCAGCCATACATATACGTGCATCCATTCTTCCCTAAACTCCCCTCCCATCCAGGCCTCCACATAACATTGAACAGAGTTCCGTGTGTTACACAGTAGGTCCTTGTTGGTTATCCACTTTAAATATAGCAGTGTGTACATGTCCATTCCAAACTCCCTAACTATCCCTTTCCCCTATCCCTCCCCCTGGCAACCATAAGCTCCTTCTCTATGTCTGTGAGTCTCTTTCTGTTTTGTAAGTAAGTTACTGTTTTTTTTTTCTTGCTCCATTTTTTCACAAGATCAATGTGTATTTGCTTGGATGTGCAGGGACTTTGTGTGTGTGTGTGTGTGTGTGTGTGTTTTGAGGAGAATGATCACTCATAACAGATGTGCTGCCAAATTCACAGTCTTGATTGTGGACACTGTGGGGACACTCAGATTCTCATGTCTTCTTTCTCCTGTCTCAGCTGTAACATCTCAATACTTTTTCTTTCTTCATGAAGGGAACATGGAGGAAGAGAGAACAGCTGCCCAGTTACGGAAAAATGTGATACAAGTAAGTAAGAGCTAATAATTCTCCGAAAGAATGTTTCAATTCCATCAGGTTATCTATGTCCTAAATTTAGAGCAGAGATCAACAACCTTTTCCTACATTGGGTCACATAGTAAGCATTTTAGACCATAGTTTCTATTTTACTCAGTTCTGCCATTTTATTGTTTTTTGTTTGATTTGGGCAGCTTGTAGGATCTTATTTCCCTGACCAGGGATTGAACCTGTGCCCTCAGCAGTGAAAGCATGGAGTCTTAACCACTGGACTGCCAGGGATTTCCCATCAGTTCTGCCATTTTAGTGTGAAAGCAGCCATATACAGTGTATAAACAAATGTTTTATTGTATCCCAGTAAAAGTTTATGTATATAAACAAGTGATAGACTGATTTTAGATCATGTTCTATAATTTACAGCCCCTGGGCCTAGAGTATAAGAAAATATGACTGACTATGGGCCTGGGTTGAATGTTGTGCTTCTTGCTGACTTCTGGGCCCCAGGTATATGGGGGGGGAAAAAAAAAAGCAAAGGTCCTTGTCCCTTGGGGATTTAAGCTTCATCCAAATTTTATCTAGTGTTTTGTGTTGTGCTGATTGCTATGGTGGGGATTAAGTAAGCAGGTGAACTTGTTTCTGTAACAAGGAATTTTTTTTTAAATGGTTTTTTTTGTTACAATAGTTTTTCTGTTTTACAGTAGAATGTTTTGTTATGGTTGTTTTTTCTGTTTTCTGTTTTGGTTTTTTGGCCCCAAGGCATGTGGGATCTTAGCCCCTCAACCAAGGACTGAACCCACATCCCCTGCATTGGAATATACAGTCTTAAGCCCTGAGCCTCCAGGGAAGTCCCTCTAACAAGGGATTTTTGCTTCTTTCAATGTGGAAATTGTCATTTCATTTTTAGAGCATTTCTCTCATATCTGCAATGTGCTCTGGATGTTCTTGATTATTGTAAGAGTGGAATTAGTCACCATCAAACAGTGGAAAGATAAATTTAGTGTTTCAAAAATGTTGTTAAATCTATGAAACAGAATTTGATCAGTCAGGATGCTTAGATAGAACAAGAAAGATCTGATGACTGAATCCTAGGGTAGATATTTGCGAGAAAAGAACCTTCTGAATCTCCTGTGAGTTGATTCTCAGTTCCCCAGTAGTGTCAGCCTCATTCACTCTCCTGCACATGCTGGGGGAGTTGGTACCTTTCTGAACAAAGTATGTGGAATGTTTTAGGACACAGTGGTCTTCGAGGATGTGGCTGTGGACTTTACCCAAGAGGAGTGGGCTCTGCTGAATCTCACTCAGAGAAACCTCTACAGAGATGTGATGCTGGAAAACTTCCGGAACCTGGCCTCATTAGGTAAGAATGGCAACATTCCTCCAACATTCTGTTATTTAGAAAACAGCTTTATCTTATAAATTGCTCTTGTTCTAGGATTTGGGTTGAAAAACTGGAATAAATTGTTAAATAAGACAGACATGGTCACTGACACCAAGGAGCTTATAGTCTAGTGGCTTCACCATGAAAATAAACATGTGTATTGTTAAAATAGTTCACCAATATAAAACAAGCAAAAGAATTAGTGAAAATTTCCTTACCCATTTTGCCACTGGCACTGAATGCAGAGTTTTCATCTTCTCAGGGTTGTAAAGTTTTCATTTTCTCTCAGGGTACTGACAGCTTTATTTTTCTTCATTCAGTCATTCTTTCATTCTTTTTTTTTCCCATTTATTTTTATTCATTGGAGGCTAATTACTTTACAATTTGTAGTGGTTTTTCATTCTTTCATTCTTTAAGCATTTTTTTGAGGAAGAACTTGTATCAAACCCTTTTGAATATGTACTATAGACAGTAAGATGTCATTGTATTCAAAATGCTTCAGTAATGGAGAAGATAAATATGAAATTAACATGAATAAAAGAAAGAAAATAAACATATATATCGAACCTGCTTTTCCTTTTTCTTGTGGTCAGAATCCTCAAGGAGGCTTATTAAGTGTGTATAGTGTGGGCACAGACTTCAGGGGTCACTTTGGGGGACAGGGAGAAAATTGGTGGTTTGGGACCTTTTGAGAATTTTACTGCTTTTAATTCCCTGTACCCAAAGACCACCAGTTTAACAAGTTGGGTTTATTCCTTGGAGCGGTCAGGGAGAAGCACATGTCATGGGGAACAATGCAGTGTGTTAGAAAGTAAATATTATAGGATTTAATACTTAGGTCAAATAATTTGGGGGTAGGTCCATGAAAACAAGCTGTTCCGTTTTCCTAGGCCTTCCATAACAAAGTGCCACAAACTGGGTAGCTAAGAACAACAGAAGCTTATTCTTTTACCTTTTAAAAAACTTCCTCTACCTCTACTTCCCAGTCTTATTCTGTAGCTAGACAACTATTTTATTTATTTAGGCTGTGCTGGGTCTTCCTTGCTGCACTTGGGCTTTCTCTAGTTGCAGTGAGTGGGGCTACTCTTTGTTGGGGTGCTTGGGCTTCTCACAGTGGTGGCTTCTCTTGTCGGGGAGCCCAGGCTTTAAGGTGCGAGGGCCTCAGTAGTTGTGGTGCATGGGCTTAATTGCTCCCGGCAATCTTCCTGCACCAGGGATTGAACATGTGTCTCCTGCCTTGGCAGGCGTCTTCTATACCACCTGTACCACTAGGGAAGTGTGAAATTTATTCTTCTAAATTTCAGGAGATTGGCAGTCTGAAATCAAGGTGTCATGGTCCTTCTGAAGGCTCAGGAAAAGTCCCTCCTTGTCTCTTCCTAGCCTTTGGTTGTTGCTGGCAGTCCTTGGTTGGTAGCCACATCACTCTAATCTCTGCCTGCATCTTCATAGGGCCTTTGTCCTTTGTCTCTACATCTTTCTGTCCTTGTAAGGACCCCAGTCATTGCATTTAGGGCCTACCCCCAATCGAATATAACTTTATGTTAACTTGATTACATCTGCAAATATCTATTTCCAAATAAAGTAATGTTCTGAATTCTGGGTGGACATGGATTTCTGCCCCCCCACCCCTGCCGCCACCCAGTATACTCTATTTTTCTTAGAGCAGTTTATAGGCTCACAGCAAAATTAACTGGCAGGTACAAAGATTTTCCATAAGTGCACTGCCTTCTACCAAAGTGGTATATTTATTACGGTTGATGAACCTATATTGCCACATCATTATCACAGTAAATCTCAACTTTATATTTGTGTTCACTTTTGTTGTATCTTTTTTTTTTTTGTTGTTGTTGTTGTTGTATCTTTTTACAGTTTAGACAAATATGTGATGACATTTACACCATTATGGGCTTCCCTGGTGGCTCAGTAGTAAAGAACCCTCCTGACAATGCAGCAGATGTGCAGTTTGGATCGCTGGGTTGGGAAGATCCTCTGGAGTAAGAAATGGCAAACCACTCTAGGATTCTTGTCTGGGAAATCCCATAAACAGAGGAGTCTGGCAGGCTATATAGTCCATGGGGTCATGAAAGAGTAGGACACAACTGATTGACTAAACAACAATAGGCATCCACCATTATAGTATCATAGAGTAATTTCACTACTCCTAAAAATTCTTTATCCCCCTCCACCCCAATTTTTCTCTCCTTCTCTCCCAACTCCTGGCAGCCACTGATCTTTTTACTGTTCTTATAGTTTTGCCTTTTCCAAAATGTCATGTAGTTGGAATCATACAGTATATAGCCTTTTCAGATTGACTATTTTCACTTAGTAATATGCATTTAATGCTCTTCCATTTCTTCATGGCTTGATGGCTGATTTCCTTTTAGTGCTGAGTAATATTTTGTTGTGTGGATATACAATACCAGTCTGTTTATCCATTCACTCACAGAAGAACACCTTGATTACTTCCTGCTGCTGCTAAGTCACTTCAGTCGTGTCCGACTCTGTGTGAGCCCATAGATGGCAGCCCACCAGGCTCCCCTGTCCCTGGGATTCTCCAGGCAAGAACACTGGAGTGGGTTGCCATTTCCTTCTCAAATGTGTGAAAGTGAAAAGTGAAAGTGAAATCGCTCAGTCATGTCCGACTCTTAGCAACCCCATGGACCGCAGCCTACCAGGCTCCTCCATCCATGGGATTTTCCAGGTAAGAGTACTGGAGTGGGGTGCCATTGCCTTCTCCGTGATTACTTCCAGGCTTTGGCAATTATGATTAAAACTGCTATAAACATCCACATGAAGTTTTTTGTGTAGATGTGTTTTTAACTCCTTTTGGTAACTTCCAGAGAGCATGATTGCTTGCTTATATGGCTGAGTATGTTTACTTTGGTAAGAAACTGCCAAATTGTTTTCCAAAGTAGCTGTACCATTTTGCATTCCCACCAGTTCCATATCCTCACCAGGACTTAGCTATTCTTTTAGGTATGTAGTGGTGTCTCATTGTTTTGATTTGCATTTTCCTCATGACATGTAATGTGGAACATCTTTTTTTTCATATGCTTATTTGCCATCTATCTATCTTCTTTGTAAGGCATCTGTTAAAGTCTTAGGCCCATTAAAAAAAAAAAACTTAAAAAAATGTTTATTGAATTGTAGTTGGTTTACAGTGTTGTGTTTAATTTCTGTTGTATAGCAAAATGACTCAGTTATACATATATATATATTCTTCATATTCTTTTGGAGAAGGAAATGGCAACCCACTCCAGTATTCTTGCCTGAAGAATTCCATGAACAGAGGAACCTGGCAGTATATAGTCCATGGGATTGCAAAGAGTCAGACACAACTGAGCGACTAACACTTTTCACTTTCTTTTCCACTATGATTTATCACAGGATATTAAATATATTTCCCTGTGCTGTACAGCAGGACCTTGTTTATTTATTCTATATATAATAGTTTGCATCTGCTAATCCCAGACTCACAATCCACTCCTTGCCCTTGACACCCACAAGTCTGTTCTCTGTGTCTGCAAGTCTGTTTTTGTTTTGTAGGTATGTTCCACTTGTGTCGTATTTTAGATTCCACATATTAAGTGATATCATATGGTATTTGTCTTTCTCTTGTTGACTTACCTTGCTTAGTATGATAATCCCTAGGTCCATCCATGTTGCTGCAAATGGCATTATTTATTTCTTTTTAATGGCTGAGTAATATTCCACTGTATATGCATACTGCATCTTCTTTATCCATTCATCTGTTGATGGACATTTGAGTTGTTTCCATGTCTTGGCTATTGTAATAAATAGTGTTGGTTTGAATGTTGAGGTGTATGTATCTTTTAGAATTATAATTTTGTCTGGGTATATGCACAGGAGTGGGATTGCTGGATCATATGGCAACTGTACTTTTTGTTTCTTGAGGAACCTCCATACTGTTTTCCATAGTGACTGCACAAGTTTACATTCCCACCAACAATGTAGGTGGTTGTTCAGTTGCTAAGTCATATCTGACTCTTTGTGACCTCATGGACAGTAGCACCCCAGGCTTCACTACCTTCACTATCTCCTGAATAGTGTAGGAGGGTTTCCTTTTCTCTATACCCTCTCCAGTGTTTGTTATTTGTAGACTTTTTAAAATTAATTAATCTTTTTATTGAAGGTTAATTGCTTTACAGAATTTTATTGTTTTCTGTCAAACTTCAACATGAATCAGCCATAGGTATACATGTATCCCCTCCCTTTTGAACCTCCCTCCCGTCTCCCTTCCTATCCTACCCCTCTAGGTTGATACAGAGCCCCTGTTTGAGTTTCCTGAGCCATACAGCAAATTCCTGTTGGCTGTCTATTTTACATATGGTAATGTAACTTTCCATGTTATTCTTTGCATACATATTTGTAGGCTTTTAAATAATCACCATTCTGACTGGTGTGAGGTAGAACCTCATTGTTGTTTTGATTTGCATTTTTTAAATAGTGATGACGAACATCTTTTCTTGTGCCTGTTGGCCATTTGTATGTCTTCTTTAAGAGGGAAATGTCTAGGTCTTCTGCCTGTTTTTCAATTTTGTTGTTGTTGTTATTGAATTGTAGGAGCTGTTTGAGTTAAGGAGCTTAATTTTGGAAATTAAGCTCTTGTCAGTTGCATCATTTGCAGATATTTTCTCTCAGTCTGTAGGTTGTCTTTTTGCTTTGTTTGTGGTTTCCTTTGCTATGCACAATCTTGTAAGTTTGACATGGTAAGTTTGTTTATTTTTGCTTTTATTTCTCTTGCCTTGGGAGACTGGCCTAAGAAAACATTGGTATGATTTATGTCAAAGAGTATTTTGCCTGTGTTCTCTTATAGGAGTTTTATGGTGTCTTGTCTTTTAAGCCATTTTGAGTATAGTTTTGTGTATGATGTGAGGGTGTGTTGTTGATTCCTTGATACACATGCAACTGTCTAGCGTTCCCAACACCACTTGCTGAAGAGACTTTTTTTCCATTGTATATTCTTACTTTGGCCTATTTTTAAAAAATCAAGTTATTTTCTTATTGTTGAGTTTTAAGACTTTCGTGTATATTTTGGATAATAGTTCTTTATCACACATGTCTTTTGCAAATATTTTCTCCAAGTATGTGGCATGTCTTTTCATTTTCTTGACAGTGTTTTACTCAGAGCAAAAATTTTTAGTTTTAATGGAGACCAGCTTATCAATTCTTTCTTTCATGAATTGTGCTTTCCAGGTTACTTGTTGGCTTTAAAAATAATAAGTTATTTTACCGACAAAAAATGGTTTACTTAGGAATAGCAGGGGAATTGCAATTTGAGATAAGAAAGCTATAACAAAAGCCATAGGCAAGTCCACAGAACAATGGAGAAGAATGTAATTTTGTAGAGAAAAATGAGGAAATTGGGAGAGGTTGTTTTGGATGAAAGTCCACTGGATAAAGGTGAAAGTTCAGGGTGATGACGGCTGAGTTGCTGGAGTAGTGATTTCTGATAGGAGATGTGATGTACATCTTTTCCTGTTAGGATTGTAGTTGGTGATTCTTTGGGTCTCTGATGGACAATTCTCCCTGTAATTAATGTTGTAAAGAATTAGATGAAAGCTTCCTCTTCTGGCCTCTCAACTCCATTTTAGTGAAGTTTTCTTTGATTAATTTTCACATATCTAACAAATCACTAGATCTTAGGGCATCTATATTTTTTCCCTGTTATCTTTTAGGAATTCCATAGTTTTACGTTTTACATTTAGATTTCTGACCCATTTTGAGCTAATTTTTTACTCTCTATTGAGGGACCCCAAGTTGTCCCAAAGCCCTGAATGCCTCCCTGTGTATTCTGAGTTAATTTTTTGCAAGTCTATATCAAGACTTTTTTTTTTTAATGTACCTTAATGTCTAGTAGTTGTTTTAGCACCATTTGTTGGAAAGACTTGTTTTTTTCTCTATTGTATTGCCTTTGAGCCTTTGCCAAAGAAAAGTTGACTATATTTATGTGGGTCTATTTCTAGACTCTCAATTCTGTTCCATTGGTCTATTTAGATATGAATTTTTGAGGGCCACTGTCACCCCAGTTCACAGGTGGTCATTTTAGATTGGATGCTGACAGAAAGCAGGGAAAATTCTAGTAATACTTTGTCTCTAGGCTAAATCATGAAGTTGCCTTATTTTGTTTCATTTTATCATGGTATTAGAGTAACCTTGTCTATTAGATTGGTATTTAGAGATTATTTATCTTCAACAGGAGAACAAAATATCCTGCCTGTGAGTATTGGACCAGCTTCTAATAATATTGAGGTCTATGTGTGAATATCAGATCAGTTCTATTCATCAGACTGCCCCTTCCCCTTAAAAGATAAATTAGATATTTTGTTGCAGTTAAACTCACACTTGTGAAACAGTTCACCTCAGATTGGGATTTGAACCCACCTGCCAGAGCTTGAACTCAAGTGCCAGGACATGAACTTGGCCAAAATCCAGTTTGGGACTTAAACTCGTGAGGCTGGAACTTAAGCCTGGCCAAAACCCATGGTCTTCCAACTGAGATCACACACCTGATTTCTGGACTGAGTAAAGGTCAGATTCTTTGTATCTCAGTGCAAAAGGAACAGCAAGAAGCAAACTGATAGGCAAAAAGTAGATTTATTAACATAGGATGCTTGTAAGAGATGTAAGTGGATAGGTGAGGGAGCCCTGCACTGAGGATTAAATGGGCTATAATTTTATTGCCAAAGGAAAGTGGGGGAGGGGAAAGGGCTGCCTTCTTTGAGTTGATTTCAGGCTTACATCACTAGCTCCTCCTTTGTATCAAGTAGCAGAATGTCTGACCCTGTGTGGTCAAACTAGAATTGTCATGTGTGCATGCATGCTCAGTCATGTTTGACTCTTTGAGATCCCATAGACTGTAGCCCACCAGACTCCCCTGTCCATGGAATTTTCCAAGTAAGAATAGTGAAGTGGGTTGCCATTTTCTACTTCAGAGGATCTTCCCAGCTTTGGGGTTGAACCTGCAAATCCTGCTTTGGCAGGCAGAGTTTTGACCACTGGTGCCAGATTGTCATAGCACTTATTCAGATCACTAGAAGGATGGTGACAATTTTCTTTCACCTGATGACCTGGGGCATATCTTGTGCTTTTATAAGTGGCACTATAGTTAAACAAGCCTGCTTTGTTCCACCATGGTCTAATAGCTTTTTGAGCATCATTAACTTCCACTGGTCTCTCAAAGTTCCCTAGGTTTCCCTATTTACCTATAATCCACTACTGGGACTTCTGTATAACTATTCTACCCTGTATAACTATCCTATCTATCCCTATCACTTGCTTTAAAGTATCAGAAGAGCAGTTTTTGCTCTGTTTCATAGAAATATTTGTGGTAACTCATTGTTTTCCCTCATGATATACCTTTCTGTGTGGACAGGGTATCCATTACACAAACCCTATCTGATCTCACAGTGGAAACAAGAGGAGGACCTAGAGACAGTGGAGAAAAGACCTATCCAGGGGGAGCATCAGGAAGGCAAGAATACTTGATGTGGTTGGGGGATATTACATTTGGAAAAAATAACATAAAATCAAAATGAAGCTTTGTTTTGTCTGAGGAAGCTGAGCTTCCACAGACACCTTAGATTACTATTTTATTTATTTTTAAAATTTTTAAAAATACTATGCTGGATCTTCATTGCTTTGCATGGGCTTTTCTCTAGTTGCAGAGTGTGAAGACTGCCCTCTAATTGCAGTGCTTGGGCTTAGTATTTGCTGCTTTTGGGCTCGAGGTTGTGGGCTTAGTAGTTATGGCACACTGGCTTAGTTGCTCTGTGGCATGTGGAATCTTCCTGAACCAGGGATTGAACCGGTGTCCCCTGCGTTGGCAAGTGGATTCTTATCCACTGTTCCACCAGGGAAGGCCTTGATTACAATTTTGACTTTTCTTCAGTCCTCTCACCTGTTCCTTGTTCTTGGGAAAGACCACATTTCCTCTTTGTAATGTAGTATTTGATGTTGTGTGTTTTATTCCATTTCTTTTTGTTTTGTTCTCCTAGTAGTATCTTACTTATGCTACCATCAGTCTCCATCTTCATGGGATTATTTCCTAGTCACTTTACTATTTTGACCATGTGCTTATTAACCAAAGTCCTGAGCCAGCCATACTGCCAAAGCCCTTTGCTCATGGGTGCCTTTGTTACTTTGTTTCAGGTTTCAAGATTCAACTTAAAGGTAATGAATCAGTCATTCCACAAGATACTTGTGGAGAAAAAATATCCAATGAACAGGATGTAGTAGGATTCAAAAGGAGTGATTCCTCATTGTCCATTTTACATAAAATCTGGGAATACCATGATATTGATTATCAGAACAAAAACCACGAGAGACATTTGAGGTAAGTGCCATTCATATAAGAGAAAAGTAGTGTCTCAGGAAAGAATCTTAAAATATCACAGAATTAAAAAAAGAAAAATCTAAAACTTAGTCAAAAATTGTAATTTCATAAAGACTTTTCATAAGATATTTTTCTCACAAGTGAGACTTGAGCCCTTCCATGTTTGACACATAAATCATTGAGCAACCATCAGAAAAATCTCATAAGTAAAAAACTCAGTCGTAATATTGTCTGTCTTAGAGCACTATGTGAGTACTTTCATCTTATCATTGGACAGGGCAGAAAAACACACATAGTCACTGAAAATGGTAAAAATTTACTTGCCACTAATAATGTGCTTTTTATTTTTGAAAGAAGTCATGGGGTTGAGAACATCTACAAACATAATGAAGAAAATCAGTGTGGACAAACCTTCAGCCAAATTTCACACCTTAATGTACTCAAGAGAACTACTGAAGTAAGAGCCTTTGAGTGCCATGAGTGTAAAAAGGTCTTCATAGATCATTTATCCCTGAAGAATCACATTAGGTCTCACACTGGTAGCAAACCCTATCAGTGTAAGGAATGTGGGAAAGCTTTCCATTTTTTTGCTTGTTTTAAGAAGCATATGAAAACTCCCACTGAAGAGAAACCCTACGAATGTAAGGAATGTACCAAAGCCTTCAGTTGTTCTTCCTTCTTTCGGGCACACATGAAGATTCATACAGGAAAGACAAGTTGTGAATGCAGGGAATGTGGGAAAACCTTTAGCTGTTCTTCATCCCTCACAGAACACAAAAGAATTCACAGTGGAGATAAGCCTTATGAATGTAAGGAGTGTGGGAAAGCCTTTAGCTGTTCCTCCTCACTCTCCAAACACAAAAGAATTCACAGTGGAGATAAGCCATATGAATGTAAGGAGTGTGGGAAGGCCTTCAGTTCCTCCTCTCACCTTATTATACATATAAGAATCCATACTGGAGAAAAGCCTTATGAATGTAAAGAGTGTGGGAAAGCCTTCAGTGAGTCCTCAAAGCTCACTGTACACGTTAGAACACATACAGGCGAGAAACCCTATAAATGTAAGGAATGTGGGAAAGCCTACAACTGTCCATCCTCCTTGAGCATCCATATGAGAAAACATACAGGGGAAAAACCCTATGAATGCCTCGAATGTGGTAAAGCCTTCTATCTTCCCACTTCCCTGAATACACATGTGAAAAATCAGAGTAGAGAGAAACCCTATGAATGTAAAGAATGTGGAAAAGCCTTCAGTTGCCCCTCGTCCTTTCGAGCACATGTGAGAGATCACACTGGAAAGGTGCAGTATGAATGTAAGGAATGTGGGAAAGCCTTCAGTCGTTCCTCATCCCTCACTGAACACTTAAGAACTCACAGCGGAGAAAAGCCTTATGAATGTAAGGAATGTGGGAAAGCCTTCATCAGTTCATCCCACCTGACGGTACATATAAGAACTCACACTGGAGAAAAACCTTATGAATGTAAGAAATGTGGAAAAGCCTTCATTTACCCCTCAGCCCTTAGGATCCACATGAGAACACACACTGGGGAGAAACCCTATGAATGTAAGGAATGTGGGAAAGCCTTTCGCCATTCTTCATACCTGACTGTCCATACAAGGATGCACACTGGAGAGAAACCCTTTGAATGTCTGGAATGTGGGAAAGCTTTCAGTTGTCCTTCATCCTTTCGAAGACATGTAAGAAGCCACACTGGTGAGAAGCCCTATGAATGTAAGGAATGTGGGAAAGCCTTTGTTTGTCCTGCTTACTTTCGAAGACATGTGAAAACTCACTCTAGAGAAAATGTATAAAGTAAGGAATGAGGGAATGTCTTTAATGCTTTTTCAAAGCTTAGGCAGCACATGAGATCTTACACTGTGGAGACACACTATGAATGTAAGAAATTGTCACTCATCTTTTGGAAAAACCAATAACTGAGAGAAACTCTGTGTTTGTAAATCATGTGGTAATACCTCCATGACCATCACTTATTACGTTACTTATTACTTATACACATGACTTATTGTATTCTAAGAAAATTCATACTCGAAGCAAAGATCAATGCCTCATCCTTAAAGTGGGCTACTGCTGGCTTATTGATTTCCAGTTTTAATTTTCTGATGTGAATGTTTAAGGTGGTAAATTTCCTCTAATACCTTTCAGCTCTAGCCACATATGTTTTATTATGAGGTACTTTTATTTTGGTTCAGATGTAAATGTTATTTCTGTTACAGAGTTTTCTGGACCCATTGGGCATTTAAAGTATATTTTTTATATGTAGGCATGAGTGATCTTTTATTACTATTATTAGTTACTGATTAATTTTCATTATTCTCTTAGTGTGCAGTCATTGTGGTATCAACATTCCAGTATGTGTAGTTTCTTTTGTAAATGGTAATTTCATTTTGATCTAGTATGGCAGAAACCGGAAATTTTCTACCCACTATTCCTCCCCGCCTCTTTTTTTTTTTTTTTTCTTAACAAAAACATTATTAGTTTTTACCATTAAAAGCTTTCCCTGTCTAATAAGTAATCCAGTGGAAATCAATAAGTACAAAAGCCTTGATAGAAGAGTCTCATCTGTTATGGTATTTTTGTATTTTTTTTTTTATCCTTGCTTATGACTGGGAATTGGACCCAATGTTTTGAACTTTTATAAAAGAGACCTTGCAACAGGAAAGCTACAAGTAAAGTTGGTTGGACTGGTTTATGTTGTGGTACTTTGGACGTGGCTGGGACTACATTTCCCAGAGTCAATTCTTTATCTAGTTCTAGGTTTGAGTTGTCTAAAATAAGAGTTTGTGTGAGAATTGGAAGGCAGAGGGAAGAAACCATTATTCTGAGTTTGTGGGGCCAACGAGACAGGGAGACCGATGCGTGGGGGCCTGGCAAGCTTCAGTTTCCAGCTTTCCCCCTAATTATTGGACTCACTGATCTTTACTGCCTCAAAGCAGAACACAAAATGCTTGACTTTCATTATCTCAGAGGCAGCCACTCCATAGACACCTCCATAAATTTCTCCATCATGGCCATACATAGCTTCTTGGATTTTTCTGGTAAGTTCTTGCATTGTAATTTTGCTGATATTACAGCCCCTCTGGCACATCTGTTGACTGCATAGAGTTGGCTCCAGTTTGGATCAGGGTTGTTGTCATCTACATGGTCCAAAGTGTGCTAATCTTAAGTGTACAGCTTGATGAAGTTTTACACTGAATACTGTGACAAACAGAACTTTTCCAGGATTTCAGAAAGTTCATTCATCTGCTTTCTCAATAATTGCTCTGGGGACTTTACTGGTGGTCCAGTGGCTAAGAATCTGCCTGCTGGTGCAGGGGGCTGGGGTTTGATCCCTGATCAGGGAACTAGATCTCACATGCCACAAATAAAGATCCTGCATACTGCAACTAAGACTTAGTGCAGCCGAATAAATAAATAAAAATAAATATTAAAAAATGTTGCTCCACAATTTTGGCTTTGATTATAATTTATTAAGTTTGCTTGTTCTTGATCTTCATGTAAATGTTAAGATACAATATGGACAGTTACATGTTTGGGTTCTTTTTTCAATATAATGTCTAATTTGCCTCTTAATTTCTATTTTGGCAGACTATGAACTTATATCTCTTGTTACATGCTTTGAATATAAGAATGAAATTACTGAATCATAGGATAGACTTTATGTTTAGGTAGGTATTCCAGTTTTTCAAAAACAATTCTACTTATAATCCTAAAAGCAATGAATGAAGATCCTAACTGTTCCACATGCTTGATTAGCACTTTCTAATTTTAGCTGTTCAACACAGAATGTACTATTATCTTGTTTCTGGTTTTAATTTGCATTTATCTGATATGTAACAATGGTGAATACTTTTTTTATATGCTCATTGATTATTTGGATATCTGTTTTTTTTTTTTTTTTTTTTAAATTTTTTTTGGCTGTGTGATTTGCAGGTTCTTAGTTCCCTGACCAGAGATTGAACCTGGGCCATGATAGTAAAAGCCTGGAATCCTAACCACTAGGCAACCAGGCAATTCCCTGGATATCTTCTTTCTGGGGGATACCTGTTGAAGCATTTCACCCACTTTTGGTTCCTTTTCTATTTGAAAGATTTCCTATGGTTGTGTGTGTATGTGTGCTCAGTTGATCAGTCATGTCCAACTCTTTGCAACCCCAGGGACTGTAGCCCTCTAGTCCCCTCTGTCCATGGAATTCTCCAGGCAAGAATACTGGAGTGGGTAGCTGTTCCCTTCTCCAGGGGATCTTACTGACCAGAGATAAACCCCAGGTCTCCTGTCTTGCAGGTGAATTCTTTGCTGTCTGAGCTACCAGGGAAGTCAGGTAAGCTCTGACTATAGTTAGATCTTGAGAATTTATTCATCTTCTATCTGGCAGTTTGTATCCCTTGATCAGTATCTCCCCATTTTCCCTACCCCTAGTCCCTGGAGAAACTGGTTGCATGAAATCAGGATTCAATTGTGTAGAGTCCACAGAGATAAGAAAAGATATCTATACCTGTGCCACTGAATGTAGAAGCATGTGAGAATACATAGCTGAGATCTAAAAATATAGAAAATTGTAATTTTTATTGGCCCTATTTTAAAACTAAGAAACTGACATTTCAATAGGCTGGGTAACAAAGTTTTTAGAAACAGTAGGTATTAATAGTTTCAGCTACAATTCATACTTAGGATTACAAGTTGATTCAAAAGAAGAAATATGGGCTTCACTTTCATGAGAGGACTATAAAAGAATTTGGGAGCCATGTCTTAAAACTGTTGCTTTTGTGCATGATCAGTCACTCAGTCATGTCCAACTCTTTGTGACCCCATGGACTGTAGCCCACCAGGCTCCTCTGTCCATGGGATTTCCCAGGCAAGAATACTGAAGTGGGTTGCCATTTCCTTCTCCAGGGGATCTTCTGGCCCATGGATTGAACCCACATCTCCTGTGTCTCCTGCATTGGCAGGAGGAGTCTTTTGCACTACACCACCTGGGAAGCCCTTCCTCTGGTTACTTATCGTTTTAAAATGTATGTATATGTCTCTATCTAGTTACATACATATACATAAAACATCTATTATATATATATGTAAATTATGTATACTATATATACCTGTACTGCAGATAGTTTTTCCCAGTCTCTGGCTTGTCTTCATTCTTTTTTGTAAACTATAAAGAGAATTAAATAGTTTGATTACAAGAAAATTCTAGGGTATAACTAATTGCAGAGATGGCTGGATCCTGGAGCTAAAAAGATGTTAGCTGGATGAATTCTCTCTCCATTCCTTGACTGTGCATCTTTCTGCATTAATTATTCTCCCAGGTGGGCTCTTTCTCTCCACAGTGGCCCTCAGAAGATCCAAGCTGCTTTCTTTCCAGGTTGACGTGTCAGGGAGAAGACAGTGATTGTCATTGTGACCGATTCCAATATGCCTGTTACAGTTCAATCTGATTGGCTTACTTGCCAACTTATCAATTCATTGTGGCCAGAGGAGTATGATTCTTTGGTTGGTTTAGGACTGGCTTCTCACTGAATCTTGTTGTTCAATTGCTAAGTTGTCAGAATCTTTGTGACCCAATGGACTGAAGCACACCAGGCTTCCCTGTCCTTCACTATCTCCCAGAGTTTGCTCCAACTCATGTCCATTGAGTTGGTGATGCCATCCAACCATCTCATTCTCTGTCACCCCCTTGTCCTCCTGCCTTCAATCTTTCCCATCATCAGGGTGTTTTCCAATGAATTGGCTCTCTGCATCAGGTAGTCAAAGTATCGGAGCTTCAGTTTCAGTAACGGTCCTTCCAATGAATATTCAGGGTTGATTTTATGATGTATATGGTGAAGGGAGAAGGCAGCAGGGGCAGATAGGGTATAGTAATATATGTAGTAATAATAACATTAGCCAACACAATATGCTTACTCTGATCTTAGCAGTGGGAGTGAACTATGAAGGCTGGGAACTCTCAGCCAGCCATAGTTCAAGAAATCTTTCAGAAAGGTTTGATTATGTTACCATCTCGTTTGATTGCTGAAGATGATTTCTCAGTCTTTACATAATTTTGCAATATTTTTAGATACTTGGTAGCAAGAGCCTTCCAACTTTTTTATTCATCAAGATTGTCATTCCTTCTCTGTTTCCCACTTGATTCTATATTAATTTTAGGATCTCCTTAGCAATTTTCACAAATCTTTTGGGACTCTGCTTGGAATTGCATTGACTCTATAGAATAACGTGAATAAAATTAATGTCTTTACAACACTAAGTCTTTTAACTGATGAGCCTAATATAATTGTTTCATTTATCTAGGTCATTTTTAATTCCTCTTAACTGGTTTTTTTTTTTTTGTAGTTTCTACTGTAGAGGTCTTGAATAACTTTATTTCTAGGCTTGTGGTATGTTTTCCTTTGTAAATATTTTTATTTAATTTTTGATTTTGGGGGCTAGCACATAGAATTGCAGTTTCCTTTTGTACAGTGATCTTTTATCCATGACATTTATACATTATTTATTCAAATGATTTATGAGTTATTTTGGATTTTTGTTGCATACAATCTTGTCAACACCAATAAAAGAAAGTCTTGATTTCTAAATTTTACCCTTTCTTTTTCTTGCCTCATTGCTTTATAGTAATAAATAGAAATGTTTAAAGTGAACATCTTTGCATTCTTCCTGATTTTAGGGAAAATGTTCCATATTTTTCCATTAAGTATAAAAATAGTTATATTTTTCATAGATAACTTTTAAAAATGAAAGGAATTCTGTTCTACTATCTATTCCTCAATTGTGAAGATGTTTTTGAAAAAATACCTTGTAACTTAAAAAAATCTTAATTGGAGGATAATTGCGTTACAATGTTGTGTTGATTTCTGCTGTACAATAACATAAATCATCCGTAATCAGCCATAAGTATATATATATGGGAAGAGTTTTTTAAATCATTAATGGATAATGGATTTTATCTAGTGCCTTTTCTGTCTCTGTCAGGGTCTTTAAAAATAATTCCTTGGTCTCTTAATGTGGAGAATTACTACATTCCTTGACTTTCAAGTGGTAAGACAACATGTATTCCTGGAATAAACCATACTTGGGAATGTTATAGATTAGCTTATTAACCTATTCATTTTGCTCAATTCAAAATGCTGTTTAAAAAAATTATTTCTGTGTCTGTGTTAATGAGGTTTGTCTTGTAATTTCTTTTATGTCAGTATGCTTTGTATCAGGTTCATGCTGCCTCATAAAAGTTGGAAACTGTTCTGAAGACTTTATATAGAATCTGAACTATCTACTATCTATTCCTTATATGTTTGGAAGAATTCACCAGGGAATCTATATTTGGGTTTTCTTGACAGGAAGCTTTTGTAAAATCATTTTCCTGGTGAATTTGTGTGTGTGTGTGTGTGTGTGTGTGTGTGTGTGTGTGTGTGTGTGTTTGTGTGTGTGTGTGTGTAATGCTCAGTTGTGTCCAACTCTTTGCAACCCCATGGACTGTATGTAGCCTGCCAGGTGCCACTGTCCATGGAATTTTCCAGGCAAGAATATTGGAGTGGGTTGCCATTTCCTACTCCAGTGGTGATTTATATTGAATGTATAAATAGACAAAAGATTATTTAAAATTTGTATTTGTTTTGCTATATTGTATCTCTCCATTCCATAACTTTCCAAATTTGTTGGCCTAAAGTTATTAATAAAATCCTATAATTTATTTTTAATGTCTAAAAGCTGTAATGATACTATCTCCTTTTTCATTCCTGATCTTGGTAATTTATGTGGTCCCTCTTTTCTTCATCTTGGTAGGGATTTAGATATTTTAATTGTTTTTGAAGAACCAACTCTCAGTTTTATTCTACTTATAATTCTTTAATTTTTGGTCTTATTCCTTCTACTGAATTTGGGTTTAATTTTCTCATATTTTCCTAGCTAGTTGTGATAGATGCTTATATCAGTGCCTGTCTTCTGTTTTGTGTAGTTTGCTTATAGAACCATCCCATCAGAATATTCTACTATTAACATTATCAGTTGCAATGCATTTGAGGTGTATGCAGAGAAACACCTTTATGTGCCTATTGTCATAAGGTCACAGGGTTTCCTTGTTGGAATGGAAAGAAAACTGGTCTAGGAACCAAGGCACCTGATTTCTAGTCTTCACTTTTCAACTCATTACCTCTGTGACCTTAGAAAAAAGTCATTTAAGCTTTCTGGTCCTTAGTTTAGTGCATCAGAAATGCACATAGGAAGTGCTGCTGCAGTGGCTGGGGTGGGACTTCATCCTTCCTGTTCTATCAGAAGCACTTGCTTCTCAGGGACTTCCCTGGTGGTCCATTGGTTAAGACTCTGTGCCTCCAATGCTAGGGGTGTAGGTTTGATCCCTGGTCAGGAAACTAAGATGATTGGAACTAAGATGTCACATGCCATGGGGCCATACCTTCTCTGTCCCATACTGTGGAGAAGTTTAGAAGACTTAAATTTGTTTCAGAGAAGGCTTTGAAGAGAAGGGACTTGTTTGGTTTTACGATAAGAGGGAAGAGGTAAGAGAAAAATACTATTTAATATTTCATGAGTTTCACTCTGTCATTCACTATCTTAATACTCAAGGTATTTCTATAAATATTTTTGATTGTCACAGAAAGTTATGAGGCAGATACTTATCCACTTGACACACATAGTGAAACAGCACACATGAGCTTAAACAATTGGCCAATGTTATACTTGTAGTGAAACTATGTCTGAATTCAGAATTCGTGATTTTTATAACTACACTATATTGCCTCCAGTGACCAAAGAATTCTGAAGAACCAGTTAGAGAAAGCAGGCTTATTTGTGGTTAGACAAGGAGCTGCTAGGGTCAGCTGAGGCTGAGACAGCATTTTGGAGTGACCTTCACTTGGCATCTTCTAGGCAAGCTCCAGATATCTTTTCAATTATCTACAGAATATGAACTCCTTATCTTATGGAAGGAGTGTGGTTACAAGGGAAGGAAAGAATCCATTTAATAAAGTATAAGACCTAATTAAAAAAAAATCATGCACCCCAATGTTCATTGATGGACCTAGAGAATGTCATACAGAGTGGGGTAAGTAAGAGAAAAGCAAATATTGTATGTTAATTCATATATGTGAAATCTAGAGAAATAGTATAGATAATTGCAAAGCAGAAATAGAGACACAGATGTAGAGAACAAATGTATGGATACCAAGGGGAAACGGTGGGGTTGGAGGAATTGGGAGACTGATATTGACACATATATACTACTTATACTGTGTATAAAATAGATAACCTATGGTATAGCACAGGGAACTCTACTTAATGCACTGTGGTGACCTGAATGGGAAGTAAGTAAGTACACATATAAGTCATTCATTTTGCTGTACAGTAGAAACTAATACAACATTGTAAAGCAACTATATGCCAATAAAAATTAAAAAAATAAAATATGAGACCAATATTGCTTTATCTAAGAGTGAAAATGTACAGCTCATTGTTAGCAATATATGCATATTAATAGTTTGATTCAACTGAAATAATTATGGTTTATTGAACTGTTTGTTACTCTGTGCTGGGAACTCTTTGAAACACTTTATAGCTCCAACACATTTACTCTTCATGCATAAAAGTTTTGAGATAGCTCTTTTCTGGCTGGAACCATGAAGTGTGCAGAAGAGGGGGAAAAAAGGTCCCTACTGTGCCTGAAACCCTTAAGAAAAAGCAAAACAATTTCACAGAACTTAAGGTCAAGCACCTGAGAAAGAAGTTTGCCCAAAAGATGCTTCGCAAGGCAAGGAGGAAGCTTATCTATGAAAAAGCTAAGCATCACCACAAGGAATACATGCAGATGTACAGAACTGAAATTCGAATGGCTAGGATGGCACAAAAAGCTGGCAACTTCTATGTACTTGCAGAACCCAAATTGGCATTTGTCATCAGGATCAGAGGTGTCAACAGCATGAGCCCAAAGGTTTGAAAGGTGCTACAGCTCCTTCGCCTCTGGCAGATCTTCAGTGACACTTTTGTGAAGCTCAACAAGGTTTCAGTTAACATGCTGATAATTGTGGAGCCATACAAGCATGGGGCTACCCAAATCTGAAGTCTGTAAATGAATTGATCTACAAATGTGGTTATGGCAAAATCAGCAAGAAGCAAATTGCCCTGACAGGTAATGTGTTGATTGCTCAATCTCTTGGGAAATATGGCATCTTCTTCATGGAGGATCTGATTCATGAGATCTATACCATTAGAAAACGTTTCAAAGAAGCAAACAATTTCCTGTGGCCCTTTAAATTGTCTTCTCCACAAGGTGGAATGAAGAATAAGACCACTCATTTTGTAGAAGGTGGAGATGCTGGCAACAGGAAAGATTAGATCAACAGGCTTATTAGAAGGAAGAATTAAGGTATCTACTAGGATTATTTTTATAATCTGGTCAGTTAATAAACAATTGAAACAAGTTGAAAAAAAAAACAAACTTTGAGACAGATGCTGTCATTATCCACATTTCATAGATGGGGAGATTGAGGCAGAGAAATTAAGGAGTTTGCCCAAAGTCACACAATTAGCAGCTAAAATCTGCCTGGATTCAGAATTCACATTTTAAACCACATGTGTTACTGCAGTTTACCCTTGAACAATGCTGCAGGGAGGGGCACTGACCTTGAGCAGGAGAAAACCCATGTATTATTGCAGTCAACGCTTCATATCAGTGATTTTGTATTCTCAGATTGAACGAGCCAAATGTGTAGTGTTGTAGTGTGAATAACTGGACCTGTACAGTTCATACCCATGTTCAAGGATCAACTGTACTCAAAAGAGGAATTTGTGGAAGATGTAAGAGATGTTGATTTGATCCCTGGGTTGGGGAGATCCCCAACTCAGGAGGAGGAGATGGCAACTCACTCCAGTATTCTTGCCTGGGAAATCCCATGGAAAGAGGAGCCTAGCAAACTCTCAGGGGTCACAGGAGTCAGACACGACTTAGTGACTAAACAATAAAAACACAAAGATCCTATTACTAGTAAAGAAAAGAGTTAGCCTTTGCTGAAGTAAAGTACAGAAGGCGGAATTCAGAGCAAGGTGACAATATCTTATTAATGAGCACAAGTGACAGACTGTATGGTATGGAAAACAAATATATGTAGAGAAATATCAGGAATGTTGGGGAACATAACATGGCCTATTTCTAGGGTAAACTTTCTCAGATCATCCTTCTTGTGAGCTAGTATGACTTTAAGAACTTCAGCATCTGCTCATGAACACTAAAGGATTCAAACCTACCAGTCAGACTTTATTTTCTTGGGCTCCAAAATCACTGCTGATGGTGACTGCAGCTGTGAAATTAAAAGATGCTTGCTCCTTGGAAGAAAAGCTATGATAAAACTCTGCTATATTAAAAAACAGAGACATTACTTTGCTGACAATGGTCTATATAGTCCAAGCTCTGGTTTTTTCAGTAGTCTTGGATGGATGTGACTTGGACGATAAAGAAGGCTGAGCACCCAGGAATTGATGCTTTTCAATTGTGGTGTTGGAAAAGACTCTTGAGAGTCCCTTGGACAGCAAGGAGATCAAACCAACCAGTCCTAAAGGAAATCAACCCTGAATATCCATTGGAAAGCCTGATGCTGAAGCTGAAGCTCCAATACTTTGGCCACCTGACATGAAGAGCCCACTCATTGGAAAAGACTCTGGGAAAAGATTCTGGGAAAGATTGAAGGCAGGAGGAGAAGGGGATGACAAAGGATGAGATGATTGGATGGCATCGCCAACTCAATGGATATGAGTTTGAGCAAGCTCCGGGTGATAGTGAAGGACAAGGATGCCTGGTGTCCTACAGTCCATGGGGTCACAAAAGGTTGGACACGACTGAGCAACTGAACAACAACAACAGCCTTTGAACAAAATGTGATTATATCATTAGTTCCCAGACAGCATGAAAATCAACTGGGATCATTTTAAAATCCTATGCTAAGAATACAATTCAGTCTAATTAAATCATAATCTATGTTGAGAAGCAGTCACCCATATTTTTAAAAGACTCCCAGGTGAGTCCAATGTGAAACCAATGTTGAGGACCAGTTACATGGATGTTACACACAACATGCATAAGCAGATATGAAAGATGCAACGGTTCTGTGGACAATAGACATGAATTTTGGAAAGAAATGCAGATTTTTAAAATTTATTTTTTAATTGGAGTATAGTAGCTTTACAATTTTGTGTGAATTTCTGCTGTACAACATCATGAATCAGGTATGTGTATACCTATATCCCCTCCCTAAGGATTGAAGAAAAATAGACATCTGAGTCAGGCAGCTCATGTAAGAGATGAGTCTGCAGTGAGTTTGAATGTCCACAATCATCTTGGGGACAGTGGTAGAGGTGCAGTCAATGTCAGTCATGGACAGGCTGGAAAGGAAGAAGTACATGGGAGTGTGGAGGTGGGAATCAGAGATGAAGGCCAGGATGATGGGCAGGTTCCCAAGCACAGTGACCAGGCACATGGACAGGAAGAGGCTAAAGAGGAGGGGCTGCAGTTCTGGATCATCTGAGAGGTCCATGAGGAGGAATTCTGAGACAAGTGTTACATTCTCTGGTCCCATGTGGCTTAGACACCACTAGAAAGAAAAAGAGGTTTCAAATAAATGAAACAAACAAACAAGGAGTCAGCACTGTCTTTTTGTTAGATTCAAGCAAGTCAAATCATTCACACTTGAGGATCATACATTCCAATAACTTCAGTGATAGTTCTGGCAAACTTATTTTCTCTTACTTTCTCTTTTCTCACTGATGTCTTGGCTATTTACCTGTTTCTATGTACAGTCATTTTACAGACTATAGGCCAAAGTGGCCAAAACATAGAAGCAACCTAAATGTCTATTGACAGATGAATAGATAAGTAATATACGGATAAAGAAGATATGGTACATATACACAGTGGAAATCTACTCAGCCATAAAAAACCAAAATATTGCCATTTGCAGCAACATGGGTACAACTAGAGATTATCACACCAAGTGAAGTAAGTCAGAAAAAGACAACTATAGGCTATCAGTTATATGTGGAATATAAAATCTGCCACAAATGAGTCTATCTACAAAACAAAAACATTCACAGACATCGAGAACAGGCTTGTGGTGGCCAAAGGGGATGGGGCTAAGCAGAAGGATGGACTGGGAGTTTGGGGTTTGTAGATACAAACTAGTAAATTTAGAATGGATAATGCTTTTGAACTGTGGTGTTGAAGAAGACTCCTGAGAGTCCCTTGGACTGCAAGGGGATCCAACCAGTCCATTCTAAAGGAGATCAGTCCTGGTTTTCATTGGAAGGACTGATGCTGAAGCTGAAACTCTGATATTTTGGCCACCTCATGTGAAGAACTGATTCATTTGAAAAGACCTTGATGCTGGGAATGATTGAAGGTGGGAGGAGAAGGGGATGACAGAGGATGAGATGGTTGGATGGCATCACCGACTCAATGGACATGAGTTTAAGTAAACTCCAGGAGTTGCTGATGGACAGGGAGGCCTGGTATGCTGCAGTCCATAGGGTTGCAGAGTCAGACATGACTGAGCAACTGAACTGAACTGAAACAACAATGTTTGATACATAGCACAGGTACTATATTCAATATCCTGTGATAAGCCATAGTGGGAAAAAAATATAAATATGTATATGTGTATAACTGAGTCACTTCGCTGTACAGCAGAGAATGACACACACTGTAAATCAACAATACTTCAATTTTTAAAAATTGAAAAAGGGGAATGAGAGGGTGGGAACAAGTTGAGAGAGTAGTTGAAACATATACATTACCCTATGAAAATAGCTAGCATGTGGGAAGCTCTTGTATAGCACAAGGAGTGCAGCTTTGTGCTCTGTGAAGACCTAAAGGGGTTGGATGGGATGAGGGGTGGGAGGGAGTTTCAGAGGGAAGGGATATATGTATATTTATGGCTGCTTCACCTTGTTGTACAGCAGAAACTAACACAACATTGTAAAGCAATTATTCTGCAATTAAAAATAAAAAAAAGGAATGAAATATCTTTCTCTGTTAAACCCCCCCCCCCACACACACACACACTACTTCTGGGAATTCTCTGATAGTCCATTGGTTAGGAAACAACATTTTCACTTCTGTGGGCCAGAATTAATCCCTGCCTGGGGAAATAAGATCCCTCCAGTGGCATGACCAAGGGAAAAAAAAAAAAAAAAAACACAACATTCCAATTCAAAAACACTAGAAAGTAGCCAAACATGGCTTATCCAAGTGTAGTGCAAGAGATTCCCTTAGTTTGGAATATTTATAAACACCTTATAACCTTATGTATATTCTAAATTAAAGTCAAATGTACTTCATCAGTTAGAATTTTGATAGCATACTCATCTCCATGGATTTTCATCATTACTTGGTTTTCTAATAGCCATTCTCCATGAAAATAAGTGCTCACTCTAGTATGTGAGTTGTCTTTTAAAAGTCTTTTCAAATATTAATCCTAATACTAAGCTTTTTATGCAGTTGTTTGTATAAACTTTATACAACTTCAGGGACAGTCTTATGTTTGAGATTGCTTTCTGTGTTTCTTGTTTCCATTATGTAGTGGCCTGGTTGTTGTTGCTGTTCAGTTACTAAGTTGTGTCTAACTCTTTGCCACCCCATGGATTGCAGCATGCCAGGCTTCTCTGTCCTCCACTATCTCTCAGAGTTCACTCAAATTCATGTCCATTGAGTCAGTGATGCTATCTAACCATCTCATTCTCTGATGCCCCCTTCTCCTTTGCCTTCAGTCTTTCCCAGCCTCAGAGTCTTTTCCAATGAGTTGGCTCTTCGTATTAGGTGGCCAAAGTATTGGAACTTCAACTTCAGCATCAGTCCCTCCAATGAATATTCAGGGTTGATTTCCTTTAGGATTGACTGGTTGGATCTCCTTGCAGTCCAAGGCATGCTTAAGAGTCTTCTCCAACACCACAATTCAAAAACATCAATTCTTTGGTGATCAGTTTTCTTTATGTTCCAGCTCTCACATCTGTACATGACTACTGGAAAAACCAGAGCTTTGACTATACACAAGTTTGTTGGCAAAGTGATGTCTTTGCTTTTTAATAGACTGTCTAGGTTTGTCATAGCTTTCCTTTCAGGAACAAGCGTCTTTTAATTTTGTGACTGTAGTCACCATCCACAGTGATTTGGAGCCCAACAAAATAAAGTCTGTCATTGCTTCCAGTTTTCCCCCTTCTATTTGTCATGCAGTGATGGCACCAGATGCCATGATCTTAGTTCTTTGAATTGAGTTTTAAGCAGGTTTTTCACTCTTCTCTTTCACCCTCATCAAGAGACTCTTTAGTTGCTCTTAACTTTCTCCAGTTAAAGTGGTATCATCTGCATATCTGAGGTTGTTGATATTTCTCCCGGAAATCTTGATTCCAGCTTGCATGATGTACTCTGCATTTAAGTTAGAGTAACAGTATACAACCTTGTTGTTGTCCTTTCCCAATTTTGGACTGGTCCATTGTTCCGTATCTGGTTCTACCTGTTGCTTCTTGTCCTGTATAAAGATTTCTCAGGAGACAGGTAAGTTGGCCTGGTATTCCCATCTCTTTAAGACTTTTCCACAGTTTATTGTGATTCACACGAAGGCTTTTGTGTAGTCAATGAAGCAGATTTTTTTTTTTTTTTAATTCTCTTGCTTTTTCTATGATCCAACAGACATTGGCAATCTGATCTCTGATTCTTTTGCCTTTTCTAAGCCCAACTTGTTCATCTGAACTTTTAAATATGCTTCTAACTCTAAAATGTGTGGAGCACTGTTTCCTCATCAAACCAACCCTCTTATTTAATGTTCAGTTTCTACAACAAGGGAAGCCCCTAAGTGACATCTGAAACCCAGTGTTCTTAAACCTATTTAAGAACTTTCCATGTCGATCCTTCTTGATTAAAGGGGTTCCAATTGTCCTTAAATCTGCTTCCTATAGGCAACTTAGGACTTCCTTTCTCCTATCAGGAAACAACATCTTTTAATTTGAGAAAATGTGAAAGAGAACAAACACCTGGATCATTTTCTTCATCTACAAATGGGGATTAAATTGGAACCAACTTTGCAGAGTGGTTGTAAGAAATTAAATAATAAAGTGCTTAGACCAGTGGCTCTCACTCCTGATTGAGCATTGTAATACTTATAATTACCTGTAGATCTATTAAAATATATGTGGATGAAGGAGGGAGTGAAAGAAGCAAAATCTAGAAGGAAGAGCAAGAGAGAGATCTGTGCTAAATTATAATATTCTGATCCTTCTATGAGCCCTACCTTGATCTCCGCTAACCTTCCTAGAGCCAATGCAGCAAGAGCACCACTTACCCTTCACTGAGGTCTACCAGGAACCTCCAAAGGAGAGAGGATGGTGAACATGGAATCTTTGCTGGAAGTGACCAGGTAAATAAAATAACAGGAAAGAATTCTGGCTGAATGTCCCATGTCTGGAGTCTAAATGCCTGAATTCAAACCTGAATTCACTCCTATTTTACCCATGATCTAATACAAGTTATATTTAAGTGATATGTTCCCTTGTTCACCCATAAAATGACAATTATATTCATTCCTAAGTCTTGGTGATAATTATGCAGATGAAATGAAACAAAATATATGGAACATTTAGCTCAGAGCCTGGCACTTAGGAAATCCTCAATGAAGAATCAAGATACCATGTTTGCTGTTTTCATCCTCATCCTCACTTTATGATTTTGGAGTACTTAGGGGACAGTTTAGAGGGACCCATTCCTGCTATCATGGGGATCATGCCTATGGGAACTAGAACCAGTGTGGGAGGAAAGCAAAATTCCGAATGAGAGTTCTTGGAACCCCACCAGAACCAAGGACATAAATGTCATAGTGCCCAGAGTTGAAACTTTGCATACTGGTGTCCTACTGAAAGGTTGTTGCTGAACCACGAAAGACGCTGGGATTCTTGGCCTCCGGAGGAGAATAATTCAATCCAGGGCCAGAGACGAGGCTTGATCACTCAGAACTTTTGTGTAATAAAGTTTTATTAAAGTATAAAGGAGATAGAGAAAGCTTCTGACATAGACATCGGAAGGGGGCAGAAAGAATACCCACCTGCTAGTCTTTAGCTGGATGTTATATAGTTACTAGCAGTCTGTTAATGAAAGATGGGAACGTCTTAAAACTCAGAGAATGGTACCAGGCCTCTCACCCACAAGATGTATTTTGGGATAATCTTGGCACCAGAGGAGTCATCCAGGGCCATAAAACGATTGACTTGACTCTTGTAGAAAGGCAGATTACCATACAAATACGTTCGTTCACATAGATTAGGAGAACAATGTCTGAGTATAACATACTGGTTTGTCAAGTCAGTTCTGAGCCTTTAGGCAGAAGGCTAAAGACATAGACATGAAGACAGACCTGAAGACAGAGTTTGGGGTAAATGTATAGTACATTAACATAGCTTAAGACAAGTATTGCCATAAGAAAAATGCATTGGTTAGCTCAAGGTTTGAGAATAGTTAAGTTCAGGTGCAACCAGGTGTCATTATGGCAACACAGTATTTTAAGAGAAGCCTCTTTTTAGATTTGTATAGAGAAGGGGAAAAAGATATATCACTAGTTTGTTTCCTCGTGCTGCTTAAGAGAGAGAGAAAAAAATGTCTGACATTTGCAGCCTATTTCCTTCACTTGGAGACCCCTGGCTTTCCTGCTTGTTACTCTCTCATTACCATCTGTCAATTGCAATTGTTTCGTTTGCTCTGACAATGAAGAAACAAAAGTCCTGAAATCTTTTCCATCCACTGTCTCCATGGCACTCACTGGGCTGTGCTAAGACTCTGCTGGCCCATGACCAAGGGCGGTGAGTCTGCCACTCCTCTCTGCCTGGTGAGCAATGAGGGCTGAAGCTCCAGCCTCAGAATTGGCACAAAGATAGACTCCAGCTAGAGCCTCCTGTTGGAGATGATTATTCTGGGAGGAGATACAGGTGTGCAGCCTGCTGGACATGGACCCACAACCTGAAGGGCTAGAGACACAGGCTGACTCTTTACAGTTTCATGGCCTTGAAAGCTTGATACACAGAGCTCCTAATTAGCCAGATTGATCCATGACCTGCATTCTCTGAAGACTTCACAATCTTTGGAGAATCACAAGAAAGTCAGTGTCTGTCAACTCAACTACTCTGAACCCTACCCCTTCCAAGGGGAAAGTTCACTTGGCCTGCTCTCATCACATATCCAAAAGGAAGGCCCTTGCTACAAAGTTCAGGCTTATTATTTTCTCAGCTAAAAATTCAATTGCAATATTGAATACTAAATGGCCTCAATGATGAAATAATATCAGGAATATTTGGATCTTTGTTATTAACATTTATCATGCTAAAATCTGACAATCTTTCCAAGTTTGAACACTTTGATATGACCAAGGAGAGCTTCACACTTTTCTTAATGTAAGTCCTTCTAATTCCTGTGGAGTTTAGTCCTTAGTAATATTTTGTTGCTATTTTAAGTTATACCCTTGTTTTATTTATTGCTAAAATTGGTGTATACTGGCATTGTAGAAAACAATTGAATTGTATATTTCCATTGTCCACCACTCTTTATTCTAAGAGTGTCTCTGGTTGTTTATTTTTAGTGAAAGTCGCTCAGTCGTGTCTGACTCTGTGATCCCATGGGCTCTACAGCCCATGGAATTCTCCAGGCCAGAATACTGGAGGGGGTAGCCATTCCCTTCTCCAGGGGATCTTCCCAACCCAGGGATCAAATCCAGGTCTTCCGCATTGCAGGTGGATTCTTTGCCAGCTAAGTCATCAGGGAAGCCCGTTTTTCTTGAGTAGAAGTATATTATCTGAAATTATTTATCATTGTGGTTTTTCACTTTTCATAGTCTATCTCTCCTTGTAACACAATAAAATAGTGATAGAATGGCAACAAACAAAGAAAAAAAGCAATTTAAAACTTGGTAAAAAATGTGGGTAGACATTTTCAAAATACAATATACAAATTATCAACTGGCACATGAAAAATGCTCAACATCACTAATTATCAGGGAAATGCCAATCAAAACCACAGAGAGATATCACTTCAAACTTGTCAGAATGGTTATTATAAAAAAGATGAGATATAAATGGTGATAAGGATATGGAGCAAAGGGAACACTCCTCCACTTCTGTTGAGAATAAAATTGGTGCAACCACTATGGAAAACAGTACAGAGACTCCTCAAAAATTAAAAATAGAACCACTAGCAATTACACTTCTGGATATGGAAGAAAATGAAAACACTAAGATGAGAAGATATTTGCACCCCTATGTTCATTGTAGCATCATTTACAACAGTTTAGATATGGAAGAAGACTAACTGCCCACCAACAGATGAATGGATAAAGAGACATGGTATATTTATACACACAATGGTGTATTACTCAGCCATGAAAAAGAATTCTATCTTGCAATTTGCAACAATGTGAATGGTCCTAGAGTGTATTATGCTAAGTAAAATAAGTCCAACAGAGAAAGAAAAGTATTGTGTGATTTTACTTATATGTGGAATCTAAAAATCAAAACAAATAAATATAATTAAATAGAAAGAGTCATAGGCAGAGAGAACAAATGGGTGGTTGCCAGAGAGGGAAAGAGGGGAATAGAAATAGGTGAAGACATTAAGAGGTACAAAGTTTTAGTTTACAAAATAAATAAGTCACTGATATAAAATGTACTATGTAGGAAATGTAGTTGACAGCTATGTTATATCTTCATATGGTGACAGATGACAACTAGACTTAGCATGATGGTCATTTTGAAATGTATAGAAATATTAAATCATTATATTGTGTACCAGGAACTAACATAGTATTGTAGGTCAATTATACTTCAAAAAACAAACACACAAACTCATAGAAAAATAAATACAATTGGTGGCTACCAGAGGTGGGAGTTGGGGAAGAGAGAATTGGATGAAGGTAGTCAAAAAGTACAAACTCTTAGTTATAAAATTTAGCTACTATCATATAAAGCTACTAGGCACACTGCTATACTTAAAACGGATAACCAACAAGGTTCTACTGTATAGCACAGGAAACTCTGCACAATGATATGTGGCAGCCTGGATGGGATGGGAGTTTGGGGGAGAATGGATACATGTACATATATGGCTCAGTCCCTTTGCTGTCCACCTGAAACTATCACAACATTGTTAATCAACTAGAACCCAATACAAAATAAAAAGTTAAAAACAATAAGTTCTAGGGATGTAGAACATGTACATGTTCATGTACAACATGTCCATGTACAACATGGACAAAGATAATATTGTTATACATTATATATGGAAGTTGATAAAAGAGTAAATCCTAAGAGTTCTCACAATGAAGAGAAGTGTTTTTTTTTTCTTTTTCCCCTGTTTCTTTAATGTTCTATCTATATGAGATGAAAGTTATTCACTAAACCCATTATGGTCATTGTTTCATGATGTGTTGAAGTCAAATCATGTGTTAAGTCAAACCTTTGATGTGTTACGTCAAACCTTAAACTTATACAATACTGTATGTCAGTTATCTCAATAAAACTGGGTTGAGGAAAAAAAGATTGAATGACTCTCATGGCACCATTGCTAATAGTCTAGTGAAAGTGTTAGACACTCAGTCGTGTCTGACTGCTACCGCATGGGCTGTAGCCTATCAGGCTCCTCTGTCCATGGGATTCTCTAGGCAAGAATACTGAAGTGGGTTGCCATTCCCTTCTCCAGGGGATCTTCTCGAGCCAGGGATCAAACTCCGGTCTCCTTCTTTGCAGGCAGATTCTTTATTTTACTAGTATCTGGGTTCGGCTCAGTTCAGGTCAGTTCAGTTGCTCAGTCGTGTCCGACTCTTTGCAACCCCATGAACTGCAGCACGCCAGGCCTCCCTGTCCATCATCAACTCCTGGAGTTTACCCAAACTCATGTCCACTAAATCAGTGATGCCATCGAACCATCTTATCCTCTGTCGTCCCCTTCTCCTGCCCTCAATCTTTCCCAGCATCAGGGTCTTTTCAAATGAGTCAGCTCTTCGCATTGGGTGGCCAAAGTATCAGAGCTTCAGCTTCAGTGTCAGTCCTTCCAATGAACACTCAGGACTGATCTCCTTTAGGATGGACTGGTTGGATCTCCTTGCAGTCCAAGGGACTCTCAAGAGTCTTCTCCAACACCACAGTTCAAAAGCATCAATTCTTCGGTGCTCAGCCTTCTTTATAGTCCAACTCTCACATCCATACATGACCACTGGAAAACCCATAGCCTTGGCTAGATGGACTTTTGTTGACATGCTGTCTATGTTGGTCATAACTTTCCTTCCAAAGGAGTAAGTGTCTTTTAATTTCATGACTGCAATCACCATCTGCAGTGATTTTGGAACCCCCCAAAATAAAATCAGTCACTATTTCCACTGTTTCCCCATCTATTTGCCATGAAGTGATGGGACTGGATGCCATGATCTTAGTTTTCTGAATGTAGTATCTGGATATCTGGATTCAAACTAGGCAGTTTAGCCTTAGCTCCAACATTCTTAATCACTAAGATGCAGAATTGTATTCTGTTTGAATCTGTGAGTTAAATACATTTCCATTTTTTTTGTATTATCATACAATGCACAATTAATATTCTTGTAGGTTTTCTCATTTACATGTGCAAATGTTCTTCCATAATAGCTAATGAGGGACTTCCCTGATAGTCCAGTGGTTAACACCTCACCTTCCAATGCAGGGGATGAGAGTTTGATCCCTGGTTGGGGAGTTAAGATGCTATATACCTCAAAGCCAAAAAAACCAAAACATAAAACAAGAAGTAATATTGTAACACATTCAATTTTCTGTGGATGGTTGAAAAGCTTTCCTTTGCTTGCCTAGAAGATGCCAAGTGAAGGTCACCCCAAAATGCTGTCTCAGCCCCAGTTGACCCTGGCAGTTCCCTAACCAACCACACATAGCCTGCTTTTCCTAACTGGTACTTCAGAATTCTCTGATCTCTGGAGGCAGTATAGTGTAATGATAAAAACCATGGGTTCTGGATTCAGACATAGTTCCACTACATACTAAATATACAACACTGGCCAGTTTTGAGTTCATTTGTGCTGTTTCACTGTGTGTGTTATGTGGATAATAAATATCTCTTGTCTTTAGACAATAGTCATTCTGACAAGTGTGAAGTGATATCTCATTGTGGTTCAATCCCTACTGTGGGAATTGAGACATCATATTTTACACCATGTGGCCAAAAATAAATAAAAAAAAATAAGGACAATTAAAAAAAATTCCTCAGCTCAGGATACATGCAAGTCTAATTAAATAAAAATCTTTGGCAATGAGACTCAGTTGTCAGTATATTTTAAAATTTATTTCATTGTAGTATAGTTGATTTATAATGTTGGGAAATAGTATTTTTAAACCTTCCAGATGATTTTGATAAAAGCCAAGGCTGAGAAGCAGTGACATGCATCCTCATACATAGACTGCATGCACAAAATTAAAACATAGTAATCTGCTGGAAAATAAACAACAGCTTTGGGAAAAATATATAATATTTAACTCTGTAAAAAGGGAGTTTTTTCATCTTTCTAGAATGTGGATTACCATGATAAACTAGATACTCCTCGTTAAGTATAATAAGATTCAGTCAATCAGTAGTTCTAACATCTACAGAATCCCAGGATACTCTCCCAGCCCCATTAAAAACACATCAGAAGAAGTAATATTCAGGTGTAAAACAAAGAGAGACAAGAAGGCCCTAAGAGCTACAAAAATGATGTCATGAGAGAGGTAGAATTTTCAGATGTAAATGTTGCTACATTTTCCAACCTACACTCCAAATGGGTGACACAGACAGTGAGACTAGAATATTTTGCTGGAAAACCTCCACATGGTCCTTTTGATGTGTCTGTTCCTCAAACTGTAGATGAAGGGGTTCAGCATGGGGGTGACCACAGTGTACATCACTGAGGCCACTGCACCCTTCCTGGGAGATTCTGAGATGGTTGAGTTGAGGTACACACCAAGGCCGGTTCCATAAAATAAACAAACAACTGCCAGATGAGAGCCACAGGTGGAGAAGGCTTTATACCTCCTACCTGATGGGATTCTCAGAATGGAGGAAAGAATTTTGTAGTAAGAGAAAAAGATTCCCAAGAAAGGTAGAAAAGCAAAAATGGCACCATCAAAATACTTGACTATGTTATTGGTGAAAGGATCAGAACAGGCAAGCTTGAGTAGCTGAGAAGGCTCACAGAAGAAATTAGAAATGTCAACATTCTCAAAGTAGGTAAGTTGTAGCACAATCAGATTGTGCACCTGGGAGTCCAAAAGGCTAAGAAAAAAAGACACCAAAACTAAGGAGCAGCAGAGACGAGGGTTCATGATGACCGTGTAGTATAGTGGGTGACAGATGGCCACAAACCTGTCATAGGCCATCACAGACAGAAGCAGACAATCCATACATCCAAAAAGGATAAAAATAGACATCTGTGTCAGGCAGCCCACATAGGAGATGACTCTGCTGTGAGTCTGGATGTTCACAATCATCTTGGGGACTGTGGTGGAGACAAAACCGATGTCAGCCAAGGAGAGGTTGGAGAGGAAGAAGAACATGGGGTTGTGGAGGTGGGGGTCAGAGGTGACAACCAAGATGATGAGCAGGTTCCCCAGCATGGTGACCAGGTACATGGCCAGGAACAGGATCCAGAGCAGAGGCTGCAGTTCTGGATCATCTGAGAGGCCCAAGAGGAAGAATTCTGAGACACTGGTTAGATTTCCAGTCCTGTGTAGCTCAGACACCTTTGGAAAAAGAAAAAATGGCTGGAAAAATAGGAAATATGTAAATGGTCATGTAGTCCTGCATCTATATTTTGGATTCAAGCAATTGATTTCTAAAGAGCAACCCACTCCAGTGTTCTTGTCTGGTGAATTCCTTGGATGAGGGAGCCTGGCGGGCTACAGTCTATGGGGCAACAAAGAGTTGGACACGACGGGGTGACTGAGCACCTTCAGCAATATTTCTCAGTATGAGAAATTCTGTCTTACAATTGTTTCCTCACTGGCCTCTATGTTATTCATTTTTGTCTATACACTCTTATAAACCTTCATGAAAAGTGAAAGGAAACAACATTAGAGATAATACATCCATGATCTCAGTTAAATACAGCCTACTGGTTAGAAATAACAGAATGAGAGATTCTCTTCTCCTTCTAAGAAAATATATAATAATTAAAATATAAAGAAATTATGTCATTATGTAAATCTTATTTTTTTCCCAAACACAATTCTAGATATTTCCTTAATTTAGAATATTTACAAATATCTATGAAATGCAGGACTATGTCATCTGGATTCTAAATTAAAAATGAATCTTCATAATCAGAACACAGTTTATTTGATATTCAGAGTTTTATCATCTTTGATTTTCTGTCTTCCCTCTTCATTAAATGGGGATTACTTAAATATCAGAGTTGTCTTTTAGAAGTCATTTAGTATATACTTCATATCTTTGGTGGACTTCAAATTTCAATCAATATTGTTTAATTAATTGCACATGGTGCGTTGGAGTGGCAAGCCCCTGGGAGGAGATAACCCATGTCCAAGGTCAAAAGTGGTGGCTAAGCTTTCCTGGACCAGCCATGAGGAGATACCTCATGTCCAAGGTCAGAGAAACCCCAGTAAGGTGGTAGGCTCTGGAGCGGCTGTGAGGAGATATCCCACATCCAAGGGCAAAGAAGAAGTCCCAGCAAGACGGTAGGAGGGGGGAAATCACATTAGGAATCAAACCCCATTCCCGCCAGAGATGCTAAGAGGGCTCAAACAAACCTTGTGCATACCAGGACCCAGACACCCCACAGAGACTGAGACAGAACTGTGTTTGAGCGTTTCCAGTGGAGGTATGGGTCAGCAGTGGACTGCCACAGGGACCGGGCTCTGGGTGCAGCAGACTTGGGTATAGCATAAACCCTCTTGGAGGAGGTTTCCATTAATCCCACCATAGAGCTGCCAGAACTTACACAGGACTGGGAAATAGATTCTCAGAGAGCACAACAGAAACTTATGCACCAGGTCCCAGGATAAAGGAGCAGGGACCCAACAACAGACTGACCCAGACTTGCCTGTGAGTGTCCAGGAGTCTCTAGCAGAGGTGTGGGTCAGTGGTGGCCTGCTGCAGGGTTGGGGGCACTGAGTGTAGCAGTACGTGCATGGGATATATTGAAGGAGGTCATCATTATCTTTATTACCTCCACCATAGTTTGGCCCCAGGTAAATAGCAGGGAGGGAACACAGCTCCACCCTTCAACAGAAAATTGGATTAAGGATTTACTGAGCATGGCCCCACCCATCAGAACAAGACCCAGTTTTCCTCTCAGTCAGTCTCTCCCATCAGGAAGCTTCCATAAGCCTCTTATCCTTCTCCATCAGAGGGCAGACAGACTGAAAACCACAATCAAAGAAAACTAACCAATCTAATCACATTGACCATAGCCTTGTCTAACTCAATGAAACTATGAGCTATGCCATGTAGGGCCACCCAAGACGGACGGGTCATGGTGGAGAGTTCTGACAAAATGTGGTCCACTGGAGAAGGGAATGGCAAACCACTTCAGCATTCTTGCCTTGAGAACCCCATGAACAATATGAAAAGGCAAAAAGATAGGACACTGAAAGATGAACTCCCCAGATCGGTAGGTGTCCAAAATGCTGCTGGAGATTAGTGGAGAAATAACTCTGAAAGAATGAAGAGATGGAGCCAAAGCAAAAACAACACCCAGTTGTGGATGTGACTGGTGATGGAAGCAAGGTCTTATGCTGTAAGAGCAATATTGTATAGGAACTTGGAATGTCAGGTCCATGAATCAAGGCAGATTGGAAGTGGTCAAACAGGAGATGGCAAGAGTGAACGTCAACATTCTAGGAATCAGTGAACTAATAAAGGACTGAAATGGGCGAATTTAACTCAGATGACCAAAAAAGAGTCTGAAATGCAGTACTTGGATGCATTCTCAAAAATGACAGATGATCTCTGTTCATTTCCAAGGCAAACCATTCAACATCATGGTAATCCAAGTCTATGCCCTGACCACTAATGGTGAAGAAGCAAAAGTTGAACAGTTCTGTGAAGACCTCAGTCAGTCAGTTCAGTCGCTCAGTCGTGTCTGACTCTTTGCGACCCCATGAATTGCAGCACGCCAGGCCTCCCGGTCCATTACCAACACCTGGAGTTTACTCAGACTGATGCCTATCGAGTCAGTGATGCCATCCAGCCATCTCATCCTCTGTCGTCCCCTTCTCCTCCTTCCCCCAAATCCTCCCAGCATCAGGGTCTTTTCCAATGAGTCAACTCTTCGCATAAGGTGGCCAAAGTACTGGAGTTTCAGCTTCAGCATCAGGCCTTCCAATGAACACCCAGGACTGATCTCCTTTAGGATGGACTGGTTGGATCTCCTTGCAGTCCAACGGACTCCCAAGAGTCTTCTCCAACACCACAGTTCAAAAGCATCAATTTTTCAGTGCTCAGCTTTCTTCACAGTCCAACTCTCACACCCATACACAACCACTGGAAAAACCATAGCCTTGACCAGATGGACTTTGTTGGCAAAATAATGTCTCTGCTTTTTAATATGCTATCTAGGTTGGTCATAACTTTCCTTCCAAGGAGTAAGCGTCTTTAAATTTCATTGCTGCAGTCACCAACCACAGTGATTTTGGAACCCCCCCAAATAAAGTCTGACACTGTTTCCACTGTCTCCCCATTTATTTCCCATGAGGTGATGGGACCAGATGCCATGATCTTAGTTTTCTGAATGTTAAGCTTTAAGCCAACTTTTTCACTCTCCTCTTTCACTTTCATCAAGAGGCTCTTTAGTTCCTCTTCGCTTTCTGCCAAAAGGTTGGTGTCATCTGCATATCTGAGGTTATTGATATTTCTCCTGGCAATCTTGATCCCAGCTTGTGCTTCCTCCAGCCCAGCATTTCTCATGATGTACTCTGCATATAAGTTAAAAAAGCAGGGTGACAATATACAGCCTTGATGTACTCCCCACCCCCCCCCTTTTTTTTTTTACCAGTCTGTTCTTCCGTGAAGACTTACAAGGCCTTTTAGGACTAACAGCCAAAAAAGATGTCCCTTTCATTATAGGGGACTGGAATGCAAAAGTAGGAAGTCAAGAAACACCTGAAGTAACAGGTAAAATTGACCTTGGAGTACAGAATGAAGCAGGGCAAAGGCTAACAGGGTTTTGCCAAGAGAACACACTGGTCATAACAAACACCCTCTTCCAACAACACAAGAGCAGACTCTACACAAGGACATCACCAGATTGATTATATTCTTTGCCGCCAAAGATGGAGAAGCTCTATACAGTCAGCAAAAACAAGACCAGGAGTTGACCGTGGCTCAGACCATGAACTCCTTATTGCCAAATTCAGACTTAAATGGAAGAAAGTAGGGAAAACCACTAGACCATTCAGGTATGACCTAAATCAAATCCTTTATGACTATACAGTGGAAGTGAGAAATAGATTTAAGGGACTAGATCTGATAGAGTGCCTGATTAACTGTGAATGGAGGTTCATGACATTGTACAGGAGACAGAGATTAAGACCATGCCAAAGAAAAGGAAATGCAAAAAAGCGAAATGGGTGTCTGAGGAGGCCTTACAAAGCTGTGAAAAGAAGAGAAGCGAAAAGCAAAGGAGAAAAAGAAAGATACACCCATTTGAATGTAAAGTTCCAAACAATAGCAAGGAGAGATGAGAAAGTCTTCCTCAGTGATCAGTGCAAAGAACTAGAGGAAAACAATAGAATGGGAAAGACTAGAGATCTCTTCAGGAAAATTAGAGATACCAAGGGAACTTTTCATGCAATGGGCACAATAAGGAACAGAAATGGTATGGAACTAAAAGAAGCAGAAGATATTAAGAAGAGGTGGCCAGAATACACAGAAGAACTGCACAAAAAAGATCTTCATGACCCAGATAATCACGATGATATGATCACTCACCTAGAGCCAAATATCCTGGAATGTGAAGTCAAGTGAGCTTTATGAAGCATCACTATGAACAAAGCTAGTGGAGGTGATGGAATTCCAGTTAAGCTGGAAATCATAAAAGATGATGCTGTGAAAGTGTTGCACTCAATATACCAGCAAATTTGGAAAACTCAGCAGTGGCCACAGGACTGGAAAAGGTCAGTTTTCATTCCAATCCCTAAGAATGGCAAAGCCAGAGAAAGCTCAAAGTACTGCAAATTGCACTCATGCCACATGCTAGTAAAGTAATGCTCAAAATTCTCTAAGTAAGGCTTCAACAATATGTGTACTGGGAACTTCCAGATATTCAAGCTGGTTTTAGAAAAGGCAGAGGAACTAGAGAGCAAATTGCCAACATCCGCTGGATCACTGAAAAAGCAAGAGTTCCAGAAAACATCTATTTCTGCTTTATCGACTATGCCAAAGCCTTTGAACTTGTGAATCACAGTAAACTGTGGAAAATTCTGAAAGAGGAAGGTATTCTGGACCACCTGACCTGCCTCTTGAGAAACCTGTATGCATATCAGGAAGAAGCAGTTAGAACTGGACATGGAACAACAGACTGGTTCCAAATAGGAAAAAGGTACATCAAGCCTGTATATTGTCACCCTGCTTATTTAACTTATATGCAGAGTACATTATGAGAAACACTGGGCTGGAAGAAGCACAAGCTGGAATCAAGATGCCGGGAGAAATATCAACCACTTCAGATATGCAGATGACAGCACCCTTATGGCAGAAAGTGAAGAAGAACTAAAGAGTGTTTTGATGAAAGTAAAAGAGGAGAGTGAAAAAGTTGGCTTAAAGCTCAACATTCAGAAAACTAAGATCATGGCATCTGGTCCCATCACTTCACGGCAAATAGATGGGGAAACAGTCGAAACGGTAGCTGACTTTATTTTTTGGGGCTCCAAAATCACTGCAGATGGTGACTGCAGCCATGAAATTAAAAGACACTTACTCCTTGGAAGGAAAGTTATGACCAACATAGACAGCCTGTTAAAAGCAGAGACATTACTTTGCCAACAAAGGTCCCTCTAGCAAGGCTATGGTTTTTCCAGTAGTCATGTATGGATGTGAGAGTTGGACCATAAAGAAGGCTGAGCACAGAAAAATTGATACTTTTGAACTGTGGTATTGGAGAAGACTCTTGCGAGTCCCTTGGACTGCAAGGAGATCCAACCAGTCCATCCTAAAGAAGATCAATCCTGGGTGTTCATTGGAGGGACTAAATTGATGCTGAAACTCCAATACTTTGGCCACTTGATGTGAAGACCTGACTCATTGTAAAAGACCCTGATGCTGGGAAAGATTGAAGGGAGGAGGAGAAGGGACGACCGAGGTTGAGATGGTTGGATTGCATTACCGACTTAATGGACATGGGTTTGGATGGACTCCTGGAGTTGGAGATGGACAGGGAGCCCTGGTGTGCTGCGGTTCATGGAGTCGCAAAGAGTCGGATACGACTGAACGACTGAACTGAACTGAAAATGCAATAATATATGATTTTATGTATTTAATTTATATATTAAATAAATATTTAATTTGCATTATATATTTCCTATTTGTTTTATTACTTATATCAGTGTTCTCAAATAACCTGGAAAAAGGTATGGCAATCCACTCCAGTATTCTTGCTTGGAGAATCCCAAGGACAGAGGAACTTGGCATGTTACAGTCCATGGAGTTGCAAAGAGACATGACTGAAGTGACTTAACACACACACATTCTCAAATAATCCTGCAAATATTCTTGTATCTTTCTCTGTGTCGTACAATGAGAATTCGTATATATTGAGTGGTGATTAATTATTCAATTTCTAACAATTGGTGTATATTCATGTTTACCCATGTTAACTTCCTGTACTTGTTGCAACAAAAAAATCATTTTCTATGAACTTACTACCTGGTGATAATTTCTTAATATGGGCACATCACATTTTCATCTTTTTTATGTAATATTTTCAACCTTAGATTTCAACACTGGACTGAAAAACATGACTGTTCATAGAAAACTCAGTAATCCATAATGATAGTGTTTATATAGTTCATGTAAATTACTGCCTCATTCCCATAATTCACAGGTAGACTCATTAAACCAAAAGAGAATGAATCAGTTCTCCGACCTTCATTTCACATCCTGGACCAATAAAACAGGTTAAAAATGAAACACTTACTAGCTACAGTGGAGGGGATGACAATAGGTACATTCGTCATGGTTTTAGTCCTGGATCTTCCCTAAAACCTAGATCACAGTTTTAATTCTGGATCTTTCATTCCTGTACGTGGAGTGTGTGTAAATCTCTCCACCTCTCTGTGCTTCTGTTCCTTCCTGGAAAAAAAGAGTCTAACAACCACCTCTGAAATATATGTCACAGCCAAGACTCGTTTGGAACTTATACATATTTGGTCATTTACTAAAGAATTTAAAGCATTGTTAAGATAATGTGTTTAGTAATGAAATGCAATACCAGATTTAATCATGTTTTCTGGTTTATATGGCAACGAGATCAAAGCCTTTTCTGTCTCAGAGCATCAGAGCATAGAATGAAATGAAATAGAAAATGTGTCTCAGTCCATGCAATTAGATGTACCATGTTCTTCTTTTCTGACTCTTTTTTCCTCCATATTTATGAAAATTTCTGCAATGGTTTTTCAATCACTGAATCTGCAGATGCTATTAAATGGAAGATAATAGGTCTCATTGACAGTCCATGATAAACACACACACAAGCACTATTTTATCTTATCTCTGGTTCTATGGGACATTCTGGAAAGGATGAAACATAGCAGGACCCTGTGGTCCTTCCCTCCATATCCCCTGTCTGCCTTTTGTCTGTGAAAAAACTTTAGTCAAAGAATAAATTTAATCAGACAAATGAGAACATGCAGAAACAAGGAGAAACAGTCAAAGGAGACCAAATAATAATACTGTTCATTAAATGTAGTTAGTTCATTAAGTAGTTCATTAGTAGTTCATTAAGTGTATTCTCCTCAAGGAGGAGAATATAGCCAATATTCTGAGCCATATCCTGTGAGCTGTCTTATACATACTGAAACCCTCACCAGGTGGAGAAGTTAACTACCTGATGACCAGACTGGAGCTGTGACAAAGAAATGGAAACAAACCGACCCTGGAACTGAAGATGAACTGTATCTAAAACAACAAAGATGATGCTGGTCAGGCCACTGATGACCAATTTGAAGATGACTGTCAGAGCTGACTCTACTGTTTCTTCATGTGGCCCCTTCCCTCAGCTTATAAAAGCTCTTCCCTACTGACTTTCAGTGAGGGGGAATTGGCCTTTGGACAGATGTCACCACCCACCAGTTGCCCACATTTAAAATAAAGCAAACTTTCCTTTCCACCAACCTGGCCTGTTTATGACTTTTGAACAGTGAGCAGCCAGACTCTACCTTTCAGTTACAAGTCCATGATGTGGAAGTCATATTGCCTACCTTTTTTTTCTATCAAAATTGGAAGAATTTGTTCAATATTTAATTAGTTTTTAAAATCTTGGTGCCTCCTCTGTAACAACAAATTATAGGGTCTGGGGATTCAGAAATAAATGAGCCACAGTCATTTCACATATTTGTTGCATAGAAAGCATCCATTATTTCTTTTTTCTTTTTAACAAATAATCTTGGAAGGAATCCTTAAATACTTTTATTTAAGAGAGCATGGGTGGTTCTTGGAAATTTGTATTTTATAAAGCAATGAGTGTAATTATTATTTTGTTTTGTTTTGTTTTTCACTTTGTTGCTCAAGTTGTTTTATTTATTTTTCCCCCCGAATTATTTTTATTAGTTGGAGGCTAATTACTTTACAATATTGTGTTTTTTGCCATACATTGACATGAAGCAGTCATGGATTTACATGTGTTCCCCATCCTGAATCCCCCTCCAACCTCCCTCCCCATTCCATCCCTCTGGGTCATCCCAGTGCACCAGCCCAGAGCACTTGTCTCATACATCCAACCTGGACTGGTGATCTGCTTCACACTTGATAATATACAAGTTTCGATGCTGTTCTCTCAGGTCATCCCACCCTCGCCTTCTCCCATAGAGTCCAAAAGTCTATTCTATGCATCTGTGTCTCTTTTTCTGTCTTGCATACAGGGTTATCATTACCATCTTTCTAAATTCCATATATATGTGTAATTATACTGTACTGGTATTTTTCTTTCTGACTTAATTCACTCTGTATAATGGGCTCCAGTTTCATCCACTTCATTAGAACTGATTCAAATGAATCCTTTTTAATGGCTGAGTAATATTTCATTGTGTATATGTACCACAGCTTTCTTATCCATTCATCTGCTGGTGGGCATCTCGGTTGCTTCCATGTCCTGGCTATTATAAACAGTGCTGCGATGAACATCAGGGTGCACGTGTCTCTTTCAGATCTGGTTTCCTCGGTGTGTATGCCCAGGAGTGGGATTGCTGGGTCATATGGCAGTTCTATTTCCAGTTTTTAAAAGAATCTCCACACTGTTCTCCATAGTGGCTGTACTAGTTTGCATTCCCACCAACAGTGTAAGAGGGTTCCCTTTTCTCCACACCCTCTCCAGCGTTTATAGAAAGCATTCATTATTTCTTTAGTCCTACTTCAGTGGCATTGTATCAACAAGGAATCAACACATTTGATAATCCTACATCTCAGAGATACTATGAAGTTGCCCTATAATATGCTAAGAATAAGGGGAGCACACAGGATTAAAAAACAAGTTGTCAGTCTCTGAATCCCCCACACTAATTCCAGAGTTTCTGGAAGATTTAAGCAAAGGTGAAAAAGTGAAAGTGTTAATCACTCAGTTGTGTCCATCTGTAGCCTCTGTCCATGGAATTCTCCAGGCAAGGAAACAGGAGTGGATTGCCATTTCCTTCTCCAGGGGATCTTCTGAACCCAGGGACTGAAACCAGGTCTCCTGCACTGAAGGCAGATTCTTTACTGTCTGAGCCACCAGGGAAGCCAAAGGTACCAAGGTCTAATCAGAGACACGTCTGAGGTATATTTATTAAAGTTTTCATTTTCCTGAGTACAAATGAACAAGACTCTGACTTTATATTTCCTTTTGTGATTGAGTAGGTGGATTATAAGTGTGGATAAGGAAGTAAGCAGTTAAAATTCAGTAACAGGATAAGCAGAGAGATCTGCCTTGAAGTGTCTGGGTTCCTTCTCTCTATGAATTTGCCTGTAATCTTAGCCACCCATCCTTCCTATGAGTGATGCAGCAAGTGCAGCTTCTGTGTTCTCCAAAAAATTCCAAAGGGAAGGGTGTGGTAAGCAGGGAGTCTCTGCCACGACTGCTCAGTCATGTCACTCTGGGTTTGCAGGGGGAAGGCTGTCCAGGTGCCCTGTGTCTGGAGTCAGTCTGCCCAGATTGACAGGTTTCAAATCTGGCTCCAACCCTATCTAACTCATGAGCTGATAGAAAGTTACAGAAAATGCTGCAAGCCTTTCCTCTTCTTAAAGTGCTAATGAAGGCTTTCTTCATGGTCCAGTGGTTAAGAATCCACCTGCCAATGCAGGGGACATGGGTTTGATCCCTGTTCCAGGATCCCACATGCCCTGAGGCAAGTAAGCCTGTCTGCCGCAACTACTGAGTCCCTTTTCCTAGAGCCCATGCTCCACAAGAAGAGAAACTATGAGAAGCCTGAGCACTGCAGCTAGAGAAAGCCTGTGTGCAGCAACAAAGACCCAGGACAGCCCAAAGGAAAAAAAAAATGTATTAATGATGTGTCTACACTTAAAATTTGCAAGTGGTTATGCAAATGAACTCCATCACCTCAGCTTTGTTCACAGTGGTGCTTCCTGAGGCCCACTTGACTTCATTCCAGTTGAGCTATTTGAAATTCTAAAAGATGATGCTGTGAAAGTGCTGCACTCAGTATGCCAGCAAATTTGGAAAACTCAGCAGTGGCCACAGGACTAGAAAAGGTCAGATTTCATTGTAATCCCAAAGAAAGGCAATACCAAAAAATGCTCAAGCTACCACACAGTTGCACTCATCTCACACACTAGCAAAGTAATGCTCAAAATTCTCCAAGCCAGGATTCAAAAGTATATGAACCATGAACTTCCAGATGCTCAAGCTGTATTTAGAAAAGACAGAGGAACCAGAGATCAAATTGCCAACATCTGTTGGGTCATAGAAAAAGCAAGAGAGTTCCAGAAAAACATCTACTTCCACTTTATTGACTATGTCAAAGCCCATGACTGTGGATCACAATAAACTGTGGAAAATTCTTCAAGAGATGGGAATACTGGACCACCTGACCTGTTTCCTGAGAAATCCGTATGCAGGTCAAGAAGCAACAGTTAGAACTGGATGTGGAACAACAGACTAGTTTTAAATTGGGAAAGGGCTTTGTCAAGGCTGCATATTGTCACCCTGCTTATTTAACTTATATGCAGAGTACATAATGAGAAATGCTGGGCTGGAGGAAGCACAAGCTGGAATCAAAATTGCCGGGAGAAATATCAATAACTTCAGATATGCAGATGATACCACCCTTATGGCAGAAAGCGAGGAACTAAAGAGCCTCTTGATGAAAGTGAAAGAGGAGAGTGAAAAAGTAGACTTAAAACTCAACAATCAGAAAACTAAGACCATGGCATCCGTTTCCATCACTTCATGACAAATAGATGGGGAAACAGTGACAGATTTTATTGTTTTGGGCTCCAAAATCCTTGCAGATGGTGATTGCAGCCATGAAATTAAAAGACCCTTGCTCCTTGGAAGAAAAGTTATGATCAACCTGACAGTTTATTAAAAAATAGAGATATTACTTTGCCAACAAAGGTCCGTCTAGTCAAAGCTATGCTTTTTCAGTAGTCAGGTATGGATGTGAGAGTTGGACCATAAAGAAAGCTGAGTGCCAAGGAATTGGTGCTTTTGAACTGTGGTGTTGGAGAAGGCTCTTGATAGTCTCTTGGACTGCAAGGAGATTCAACCAGTCGACCCTAAAAGGAAATCAGTCCTAAATATTCATTGGCAGGACTGATGCTGAAGCTGAAACTCCAATACTTTGGCAACCTGATGTGAAGAGCTGACTCATTTGAAAAGACCCGGATGCTGGGAAAGATTGAAGGTGGGAGGAGACCGGGATGACAGAGGATGAGATGGTTGAATGGCATCGCTGACTCGGTTGACATAAGTCTGAGCCAACTCCAGGAGTTGGTTATGGAGAAGGAAGCCTGGTGTGCTGCAGTCAATGGGGTCGCAAAGAGTTGGACAAGACTGAGTGACTGAACTGAACTGAATGCAAATGAAATCAAACAACATACATAAAACACAGACCTCAGTGCCTGGCACTAGGGATGACCTCAGAAATAGTACATGATATTATGGCTAATGTCATCCTCCTTATCACACTCATCACTGCTTTCAGGATAATTAGAAGTGCCCATGGGAATTTTACAGAGACCCAGATGCTGCTGCAATTGGAAAAATGCCAGCCAGAACCAGAACCAATGAAGATGGATGTAGCCCTGTGAACGAGAGTTCTCACAACCTAACCAGAACCAAGAACTTTAACTTCAGAGGACTGTGATCCCAAATCTTGTATATTGGTGCCATCTCATCTTTTCTTCTCTATTATCATGTTTTTTCCTCCTGAACAGGAATTATTGCTACCAGTGAGCCCTCCTTCAATCACAGTCTCCCCCTCAACACTTACTGGGCTGGGCTGCATCTCTGCTGGAACATGACCAAGGAGCACAGATTCAGCCCCTCTCCTGCCTGGTGTATGATGAAGTCTCAGGGTTCCTTTTCAGGATGGGCAGGAAGACAGATTCAGGTGGCGGACTTCCAGTGGTGATGCTCCCAAATGGAGGAGACACATGTATAGAACCACACACTTAGAACTGGCAAACTACTGTGTAGATGGCACCAGCTAATTATTTAAAATGGTATGACCTATGACTTAATGCACAAAGGGCATAATTAGCCAATTGATCCATGTTGTCCCAATCTCTGGAGACTTGTTAATATTAATGGAAAAGGGGGGGGGGGAACAGAGAGAAAAGTGAATACTCTTAGGAGGGTCTGGTACCGTCTCTCCTCAGGTGGAAGTCCACTTCTACTTCTTCCTTCCAACCTGCAGGATTTTAACATAAAATTCAGAATTGTTTTTTTCCCCCTCAATTTAACCACTTAATGTGAAATTTTGATATCTGTAAGTCCATTGTATTTCATGTGAAATCCATGCAGCATTAGGTCTACAACAAGTATTTTATATTTTTTCATTTTCTTAGTTATTATTTGTCTCTAAGGATAACTTGGGGCTTCCCTTGTAGCTCAGTCAGTAAAGAATCTGCCTGCAACAAAGAAGACCCGGGTTTGATTCCTGGGTAAGGAAGATCTCCTGTAGAAGGAAATGGCAACCCACTCCAGTATTCTTGCTTGGAGAATCTCATGGACAGAGAAGCCTGACAGGCTACAGTCCATGGGGCTACAAGAGTCGGACACGACTTAGCAACTAAACCACCACCAAGATAGCTTATTTTCTTTTTCTTAGCCTTTGCTTTGGTTGGCATTTTATAGGATAGAGTTTTACACATTTTTATTATTTGCTTATTTGAATATGTCATCAGCTCTAGTTTTTACTCTAATTGAATACATTGGCATATTAGAAAGCTGCTGATTTTTTATTTTATTTTATTTATTTATTTCAATTGGAGGCTAATTACTTTACAATATTGTAGTGGTTTTGTCATTCATTGACATGAATCTGCCACGGGTGTACATGTGTTCCCTATCCTGAACCCCCTCCCACCTCCCTCCCCATCCCATCCCTCTGGGTCATCCCAGTGCACCAGCCCCGAGCACCCTGTCTCATGCATTGAGCCTGGACTGGTGATTCATTTCACATATGATAATATATATGTTTCAATGTCATTCTCCCAAATCATCCCACCCTCACCCTCTCCTACAGAGTCCAAAAGACTGTCCTATATACTGTGTCTCTTTTGCTGTCTCACTTACAGGATTATTGTTACCATCTTTCTAAATACCATATATATGTATTAGTAAACTGTACTGGTGTTTTTCTTTCTGGCTTACTTCACTCTGTGTAATAGGCTCCAGTTTCATCCACCTCATTAGAACTGATTCAAATGTACTCTTTTTAATGGCTGAGTAACATTCCATTGTGTTTATGTACCACAGCTTTCTTATCCATTCATCTGCTGATGGACATCTAGGTTGCTTCCATGTCCTGGCTATTATAAACAGTGCTGCGATGAACATTGGGGTACATGTGTCTCTTTCAATTCTGGTTTCCTCTGTGTGTATTCTCAGTAGTGGCATTGCTGGGTCAAATAGCAGTTCTATTTCCAGATTTTTAAGGAATCTCCACACTGTTCTCCATAGTGGCTGTACTAGTTTTCATTTCCACCAACAGTGTAAGAGGGTTCCCTTTTCTCCACACCCTCTCCAGAATTTATTGCTTGTAGACTTTTGGATAGCAGCCATCCTGACTGGCGTGTAATGGTATCTCATTGTGGTTTTGATTTCTATTTCTCTGATAATGAGTGATGTTGAGTGTCTTTTCGTGTGTTTGTTAGCCATCTGTATGTCTTCTTTGGAGAAATGTCTGTTCAGTTCTTTGGCCCATTTTTTGAGTTGTTTACTTTTCTGGACTTGAGGTGTAGGAGTTGCTTGTATATATATATATATATTTTTAATTTTATTTTATTAGTTGGAGGCCAATTACTTCACAACATTTCAGTGGGTTTTGTCATACATTGACACGAATCAGCCATTGAGTTACACGTATTCCCCATCCCGATCCCCCCTCCCACCTCCCTCTCCACCCGACTCCTCTGGGTCCTCCCAGTGCACCAGGCCCGAGCACTCGTCTCATGCATCCCACCTGGGCTAGTGATCTGATTCACCATAGATAATATACATGTTGTTCTTTTGAAACATCCCACCCTCACCTTCTCCCACGGAGTTCAAAAGTCTGTTCTGTACTTCTGTGTTTCTTTTTCTGTTTTGCATATAGGGTTATCGTTACCATCTTTCTCAATTCCGTATATATGTGTTAGTATGCTGTAATGTTCTTTATCTTTCTGGCTTACTTCACTCTGTAAATGGGAGTTGCTTGTATATTTTTGAGATTAATTGTCAGTTGCTTTGTTTGCTATTATTTTCTCCCATTCTGAAGTCTGTCTTTTCACCTTGCTTATAGTTTCCTTCGTTGTGCAAAAGCTTTTAAGTTTAATTAGGTCCCATCTGTTTATTTTTGCTTTTATTTCCAATATTCCAGGAGGTGGGTCGTAGAGGATCCTGCTGTGATTTATGTTGGAGAGTGTTTTGCCTATATTTTCCTCTAAGAATTTTATAGTTTCTTGTCTTACATTTAGATCTTTAATCCGTTTTGAGTTTACTTTTGTGTATGGTGTTAGAAAGTGTTCTATTTTCATCCTTTTACAAGTGGTTGACCAGTTTTCCCAGCACCACTTGCTAAAGAGATTATCTTTTCTCCATTGTATATTCTTACCTCCTTCGTCGAAGATAAGGTGTCCATAGGTGCATGGATTTATCTCTGGGCTTTCTATTTTGTTCCATTGATCTATGTTTCTGTCTTTGGGCCAGAACCATACTGTCTTGATGACTTTGTCTTTGTAGTAGAGCCTGAAGCCAGGCAGGTTGATTCCTCCACTTTCATTCTTCTTTCTCAAGATTGCTTTGGTATGATTATCTCAGTAGATGCAGAGAAAGCCTTTGACAAAATTCAACATCCATTTATAATAAAAAACCCTCCAGAAAGCAGGAATAGAAGGAACATACCTCAACATAATAAAAGCTATATATGACAAACCCACAGCAAACATTATCCTCAATGCTGAAAATTTGAAAAAGTTTCCCCTAAAGTCAGGAACAAGACAAGGGTGCTCACTCTCACCACTACTATTCAACATAGTTTTGGAAGTTTTGGCCACAGCAATCAGAGCAGAAAAAGAAATAAAAGGAATCCAGATAGGAAAACAAGAAGTAAAACTCTCACTGTTTGCAGATGACATTATCCTCTACATAGAAAACCCTAAAGACTCTAGCAGAAAATTACTAGAGCTAATCAATGAATATAGTAAAGTTGCAGGATATAAAACCAACACACAGAAATCCTTTGCATTCCTATACACTAACAATGAGAAAACAGAAAGAGAAATCAAAGAAACAATTCCATTCACCATTGCAACAAAAAGAATAAAATACTTAGGACTATATCTACACAAAGAAACAAAAGACCTATATATAGAAAACTATAAAACACTGGTGAAAGAAATCAAAGAGGACACAAATAGCTGGAAAAAGATACCATGTTCCTGTATTGGAAGATTCAATCTAGTGAAAATGAGTATACTACCCAAAGCAATCTATAGATTCAATGCAATCCCTACCAAGGCACTAACTATTTTTCAAAGAACTGAAACCAATAATTTCACAATTTGTATGGAAATACAAAAAACCTCAAATAGCCAATGCAATCTTGAGAAAGAAGAATGGAACTGGAGGAATCAACCTGCCTGACTTCAGGCTCTACTACAAAGTAACAGTCATCAAGACAGTATGGTACTGGCCCAAAGACAGAAACATAGATCAATGGAACAAAATAGAAAGCCAGAGATAAACCCACGTACTTATGGACACCTTATCTTCGACAAAGGAGGCAAGAATATACGATGGAGAAAAGACAATCTCTTTAGCAAGTGGTGCTGGGAAAACTGGTCAACCACTTGTAAAAGAATGAAACTAGAACACTTTCTGACACCACACACAAAAATAAACTCAAAATAGATTAAAGATTTAAATGTGTGACCAGAAACTATGAAATAGCTAGAGGAAAACATAGGCAAAACACTCCCCAACATAAATCACAGCAGAATCCTCTATGACCCATCTCCCAGAATAAGAGAAATAAAAGCAAAAATAAACAAATGGGACCTAATTAAACTTAAAAGCTTTTGTACAATGAATAAAACTATAAGCAAGGTGAAAAGACAAGGATGTATCCTGCCTGAGGATAATCTTTGGATTAAACCTTCTAGCCAACTCTGTTATCTTAAAATGTAAATTATGGGAGTGGGTCTGGTGAAGTCTTTGCAACCTCCAGACATTATTTGGATTCATTGGAGAGTATATAACTCCATTGCTAACACTAACAAGGGGGTACTCTTTTGCCCCCTTCTGATGCCTATGTCAGAAGCTTTCTCTATCTCCTTTATACTTTAATAAAACTTTATTACACACACACACACACACACACACACACACACACACACACACAAAGCAAGGTGAAAAGACGGCCTTCAGAGTGGGAGAAAATAATAGCAAATGAAACAATGGACAAAGAATTAATCTCCAAAATACACAATCAGCTCCTGCAGCTCAATTCCAGAAAAATAAATGACCCAATCAAAAAGTGGGCCAAAGAGCTAAACAGACATTTCTTCAAAGAAGACATACAGATGGCTAACAAACACATGAAAAAGATGCTCAACATCACTGATTATCAGAGAAATGCAAGTCAAAACCACAGTGAGGTACCACTACACGCCAGTCAGGATGGCTGCTATCAAAAAGTCTACAAGCAATAAATGCTGGAGAGGGTGTGGAGAAAAGGGAACCCTCTTATACGGCTGGTGGGAATACAAACTAGTACAGCCACTGTGGAGAACAGTGTGGAGATTCCTTAAAAAACTAGAAATAGAACTGCCATATGACCCAGCAATCCCACTTCTGGGCATACACATTGAGGAAACCAGAATTGAAAGAGTACGTGTAACTACCCCAATGTTCATTGCAGCACTGTTTACAATAGCCAGGACATGGAAGCAACCTAGATGTCCATCAGCAGACGAATGGATAAGAAAACTCTGGTACCTATCACAATGGAATATTGCTCAGCTATTAAAAAGAATACATTTGAATCAGTTCTAATGAGGTGGATGAAACTGGATCCTATTAAACAGAGCGAAGTAACTCATAAAGAAAAACACCAATGCATTATATTAACGCATATATATGGAGTTTAGAAAGATGGTAACCATGATCCTATATGCGAAACAACAAAAGAGACACAGATGTAAAGAACAGACTGTTGGACTCTGTGGGAGAAGGCGAGGATTTGAGATGATTTGAGAGAATAGCATTGAATCATGTCTATTGTCATATGTGAAATAGATCACCAGTCCAAGTTTGATGCATGAGATAGAGTACTCAGGGTTGGTGCACTGGAATGACCCAGAAGGATGGGATGGGGAGGGAGGTGGGAGGGGGGTTCAAGATGGGGAAAACATGTATACCCATGGCTGATTCACTTCAATGTATGGCAAAACCCACTACAATATTATAAATAATTAACCTCCAATTAAAAGAAATAAACAACAAAGTTATAACAAATGTTAGAATTTTTAAATTTCCTGCAGGTCTTCAGATTTCTATGCCATTAAATAACATTTGCACATATTCATCTCATTTTCTCAGTAACATAGCCCCCAACTAATTTTGCTGGAAAAAATGAGCTTTTCAGGGGAAATATTTTGCTCAAGGTCTGAGAGATTATTTGTTAAAAGAATTTCTGTTCTAAAATGAAGTCTTCATATTAACCAAGAACACTTTATTTCTTCATCATCCAACCTCTCTTTGGTTGACTCAGCTACCCACCCAAGCACACCAGCCACATTGAGTTCTGATTACTGTGCAAAATCAATTCGGGTCCAAGGCATACAGATCATTTTGGAACCAAATATCTGAGATCAGAAGTCCTCAACCTTGGCCACACACTTGATACATCTGAGTACTTTAAAAAGCCTCATGCTCAGGGCACTTGCTTAATCACTCAGTCATGTCCAACTCTTTGTGACTCCATGGACTGTAGCCCGCCAGGCTCCTCTGTCCACGGGTATTCTCCAGGCAAGAATAATGGAGTGGGTTGCTGTGTGCTGCTCCAGGGGATCTTCCTAACCCAGGGACTGAACCCAAGTCTCCCACATTACAGGCAGATTCTTTACCATCTGAGCCACCTGGGAAGCCCTGCATAGGACACACCCAAGTCTAACCCAAATCTAATATCAGAGTGTCTGATAGTCAGACCCAGTCATCACTGTTGTTAAGCTTCCAGATGATTTCAATAAAAACCAAAGTTGAGAAGCAGTGATGTGTATCCCCACAAATAGCATGTGTAAATAGACTTGAAACATGAGAAAATTGTGTGGAAAGTACATAAGAGCTGGCAAAAGGATATAAATTTAAATATCTACATAAAGAGCTTTTCATCATTCCAGGATCCTTGGAACACCACTGATAAACTGTAGAATTTCCATAGATATACTAATATTCAATCACCAATTATACAGTTATTAAGCTGGACAAAGAATCCTAGTACACTCTCCTAGTCCCACTGATAAAATATGAAAAGAAGGAATACTCAGTTGTTTAGCAGGAGAGGCATCAAGGCCATAAGAGCTACAAAAATTAGGAGATGAGAGACGTAGGATTTCAGGTCTACATGTTTAGTTTTGCTGCATTTTCTGACATACCCCCCAAATGATTGGCACAGGGACCAAGGCTAGATTGCTTTGCTGAGGAACCTGCACAAGGTCCTTTTGATGTCTCTGTTCCTCAAGATGTAGATGGAGTGGTTCAGCATGGGGGTGACCACAGTGTACATCACCGAGGCTGCTGCATCCTTCCTGGGAGATTGTGAGATGGCTGAACTGAGGTACACACAAAGACCTATTCCATAAAATAAGCAAAAAACTCCCAGGGGAGAGTCACAGATGGAGAAGGCTTTACACTTGCCACCTAATGATGGAACTCTCAGAATGGAAGAAAGAATTTTGTAATAAGAGAAAAAGATTCCTAAGATAGGGATAAAACAAAAAAATTTGCCAACAAAATATGTGAGTATATTGTTGGTGAAAGTGTCAGAACAGGCAAGGTTGAACAGGTAAGAAGGATCACAGAAGAAATTAGGAATTTCCACATCCTTGAAGCAGATAAATTGGAACAGAACCAAACTCTGCACCTGGGAGTTCAACAAGGCCAATAGAAAAAGACACCAAAATGAAGAAACAACAGAGGCGTGGGTTCATGATGACCATACAATGCAGTGGGCGACAGATGGCCACAAACTGTCATAGACCGTCACATACCTCCAAAGAAGATAAAAGTAGACATCTGTGTCAGGCATCCCGCATAGATGACTCTGCTGTGAGATTGGATGTTCACAATAATCTTGGGGACCGTGGTGGAAACTAAACCAACATTAGGCAAGGACAGGTTGGAGAGGAAGAAGTACATGGGTATGTGGAGGTGGGGGTCAGAGGTGACGGCCAGAATGACAAGCCTGTTCCCTAGCATGGTGAACAGGTACACGGAAAGGGAGAAGATAAAAAGCAAAGGTTGCAGTTCTGGGTCATCTGAGAGGCCCAGGAAGAATTCTGAGACTTGTTAGATTTGGGGCTCTGTGTAGATTGGACACCTTTTAAAAAGAAAAGAAGTTTGAGAAAAAGGACATAAGTCAATGAGCATGCAGTCCATGTCCATATTTGGAATCAATCAAGTCATTTCTGAGGTCACACACTCCCCGATCTTAGCAGTATTTCTCAGTGTGACAAATTCTATCAGCTTAGAACAGTTCCTCCTTTTTTCCTGTTTCTTCATGTCTTTATATCCATACTTGTTTCACAGAAATTGGAACCTATGACCAATTCCTGTTGACATATTGCAGAAACCAACACAATATTGTAAAGCAATTATCCTCCAAATAAACATAAATAAATTTTAAAAAAAGAATATATATACATCTATGATTTCAGTGAAATACAGTCTACTCTTTAGAAAGAATCTTGAATGAGACAACAGTTTTCTCTTTAAGAAAAAATTAGAAGATGGCGGAGGAATAGGAAGGGGAGACCATTTTCTCCCCCACAAATTCATCGAAAGATCATTCGAACGTTGAGCAAACTCCACAAAACAACTTCTGATCACTAGCAGAGGACGTCAGGTACCCAGAAAAGCAGCCCATTGTCTTCAAAAGGAGGTAGGACAAAATATAAAAGATAAAAAGAGAGATAAAAGAGTTAGGATGGAGATCCGGCCCGAGAAGGGAGTCTTAATAAAATTTCCAAACACCAGGAAACCCTTTCACTGGCGGGTCTGGGGGAAGTTTTCAAATCTTGGAGGGCAACATAACTGGGAGGAAAAATAAATGAAACTCACAGATTACATGCCTAAAAGGAACTCCCAGCAGAACAGTACCCCAGATGCCTGCAGATGCTGAACAGAGAGGAGCGGGCAGCATTGCTTAGGGTAAGGACCAGACCTGAATGCCCAGAGGGCAATTGGAGGGAGCTAATGTGAGATAGCAACTTAAACTGTGGGATAGCAAGAGAGAGAGAGAGAGAATTAACGTGGGAAAAGCCCTAACCGAAGGCACTGCCGGCTGTTTGCAGAAGGCGGGGGGCGGGGGGGGGAGGGGGGGGGAGGGGAGGAGAAAAGGGCAAACTCGGTCCCAGAGACAGCATCCCCTACCAATCTGCAAACAGGCTTCCAGTCTCTTTTTTTTTCCTACCCCCCCCCCACCACCATCAAGTCTGCCCCCCCACCCTTCCCGGGTCCGCAGTCGGTTCAGGCTTCCAGTTACTAACCAAAGACTTCCTGAGATTCTGGATGGTTGACATCCACCGGGAGGATCGCAGGCAGAGATCAGTTCAGCTCCCCAGAACAGACACAAGGTGCAACGGACTGGCGTGCCTGGAAACTGAGGCTGGGACTGCGGAGGGAAGAAGTTGAGCTGCACCTGGGGAGAGTGCACTTGTCAAGCTCCTGATTCCCTGAGCTGATCTAACCGGGGAGGCACAAAACGCAGGCCCAACCGAGTCTGCGCCTTTGTGGCGAACGTGAGAACCCGAACCTGAGCGGCTTGGGCCTGAGAAGTGCACTCAACTCAGGGCCCGCTCCCTGTATAGCAGCCTGGAGCCTGAGCAGTGTGGACGGGGAAAGCACACACGCCAAGAGCGGTGGCAAACCTAGTGTGGCCGGAACACTAGGAGTACTCCCCACACACGCTGGTGATATTTGTTTGCAGTGCCCCTCCCTCCCCACAGCAAGACTGAACAAGCGAACCTAAACAAGAGACCATCTCCACCCACGTGTGTCAGGGCGGAAATTAGACACTGAAGAGACCTGCAAACAGAAGCCAAATAAACAAAGGGAACCGCTTTAGAAGTGACAGGTGCAACAGATTAAAATTCCTGTAGTTAACACAACTACACTGGAAGGGGCGTATAGATATCAAGAAGTGTAAGCTGGAACAAGGAGCTATCTGAAACTGAACTGAACCCACACTGCCCGCAACAGCTCCAGAGAAATTTCTAAATATATTTTTACTATTATTATTATTTTTAATTAAAATTTTTTTTCTTTCTTTTTTTCTAAGTCCTCTATTACTCCTCTATTACTCCTTAATTTTCATTTTTATAACCCACTATAACTTTGCAAAAAAAAAGGGAGGGGACCCTATTTTTAAAGTAAACTTCATGGGGAATACGTGTAACTCTATGGCTGATTCATATCAATGTATGACAAAACCCACTGAAAAATAAAAAATTAAAAAAAAAATAAAGTAAATGTCATATATATTTCTTAATTTTTTTTGTTTTTGCTTGTTTTAATATTGTATTTTTTAAGCTTTATTTTATTTTTCATTTATTTTTATTAGTCAGAGGCTAATTACTTTACAATATTGTAGTGGTTTTTGCCATAATATTGTATTTTTAAGAGTCTAACCTCTACTCTAGATTTTTAATCTTTGTTTTTCAGTATTTGATATCAATTTTGGACATTTAAGAATCCAACCTTCAGTACCCATTTTTACTCAGGAGTGTGATTACTGGTTTGATTACTCTCTCCCCCTTTTGATTCTCCTTTTTCTCCCCCACATCACCTCTATTTCCACCCCCTCCCCCCTTTCAGTTCAATTCTGTGAATCTCTGTGGGTGTTCTGGGCTGCGGAGAACACTTAGGGAACAGAGTGCCACCTAGAGCTGTCTCTCTTCTCTTGAGTCCCCCTTTTTCTCCTCCTGCTCATCTCTATCTCCCTCCTCCCTCTCCTCTTCTTCATGTAACTCTGTGAACCTCTCTGGTGTCTCTCACTGTGGAGAATCTTTTTACCATTAACCTAGAAGTTTTATTATCAGTGCTATATGGATGGAGAAGTCTTGAGGCTACAGGAAAAATAAGACTGAAATCCAGAGGCAAGAGGCTTAAGCCCAAAACCTGAGAACACCAGAGACTCCTGACTATATTAATAAGAGATCATCCAAAAGCCTCCATACCTACACTGAAACCAAGCACCACCAAGAGCCAATAAATTCCAGAGCAAGACATACCATGCAAATTCTCCAGCAATGCAGGAACATAGCCCTGAGCATCAATATACAGGCTGCCCAAAGTCACACCAAACCTACAGACCCATCTCAAAACTCACTACTGGACACTCCATTGCACCCGAGAGAGAAGTTATCCAGCTCCACCCACCAGAACACTGATGCAAGCTTCCCTAACCAGGAAACCCTGACAAGCTAGTTGACCAACCCCAACCACTGGGGGAAACCTCCACAATAAAAAGGAGCCATAGACTACCAGAATACAGAAAGGCCACCCCAAACACAGCAATCTAAATAAGATGAAAAGGCAGAGAAATACCCAGCAGGTAAAGGAACATTAAACATGCCCACCAAGCCAAACAAAAGAGGAGGAGCTAGGGAATCTACCTGAAAAAGAATTTAGAATAATGATAATAAAAATTATCCAAAATCTCGAAAACAAAATGGAGTTACAGATAAATAGCCTGGAGACAAGGATTGAGAAGAGCAAGAAATGTTTAACAAGGACCTAGGAGAAATAAAAGAGAGTCAATTAAAAATGAATAATGCAATAAATGAGATAAAAAACACTCTGGAGGGAACTAACAGTAGAATAACAGAGACAGAAGATAGGATAAGTGAGGTAGAAAATAAAATGGTGGAAATAAATGAAGCAGAGAGGAAAAAAGAAAAAAGAATCAAAAGAAACGAAGACAACTTCTGGCACCTCTGGGACAATGTGAAACACCCCAACATTCAAATCATAGGAGTCCCAGAAGAAGAAGACAAAAAGAAAGGCTATGAGAAAGTACTTGAGGAGATAATAGCTGAAAACTTCCCTAAAATGGGGAAGGAAATAGTCACACAAATCCAAGAAACCCAGAGAGTCCCAAACAGGATAAACCCAAGGTGAAACACCCCAAGACACATATTAATCAAATTAACAAAGATCAAACATAAAGAACAAATACTAAAAGCAGCAAGGGAGAAACAACAAATAACACACAAGGGGATTCCCATAAGGATAACAGCTGATCTTTCAATAGAAACTCTTCAGGCCAGAGGGAATGGCAGAACATACTTAAAGTAATGAAAGAGAATAACCTACAACCTAGATTACTGTACCCAGCAAGGATCTCATTCAGATATGAAGGAGAATTCAAAAGCTTTACAGACAAGCAAAAGCTGAGAGAATTCAGCACCACCAAACCAGCTCTTCAACAAATGCTAAAGGATCTTCTCTAGACAGGAAACAGAGAAAGGTTGTATGAACGCGAACCCAAAATAACAAAGCAAATGGCAATGGGACCATACTTAACAATAACTACCTTAAATGTAAATGGGTTGAATGCCCCAATCAAAAGACAAAGACTGGCTGAATGGATACAAAAGCAAAATCCCTATATATGCTGTCTACAAGAGACTCACCTCAGAACAAGGGACACATACAGACCAAAAGTGAAGGACTGGAAAAAAATATTTCTTGCAAACGGAGACCAAAAGAAAGCAGGAGTTGCAATACTCATATCAGATAAAATAGACTTTAAAATAAAGGCTGTGAAAAGAGACAAAGAAGGACACTACATAACGATCAAAGGATCAGTCCAAGAAGAAGAGATAACAATTGTAAATATATATGCATCCAACATAGGAGCACCACAATATGTAAGGCAATTGCTAACATGTATGAAAGGGGAAATTAACAATAACACAATAATAGTGGGAGACTTTAGTACCCTACTCACACCTATGGATAGATCAACTAAACAGAAAATTAACAAGGAAACACAAACTTTAAAAGAAACGATGGACCAGCTAGATCTAATTGATATCTATAGGACGTTTCACCCCAAAACAATCAATTTCACCTTTTTCTCAAGTGCACACAGAACCTTCTCCAGAATAGATCACATCCTGGGCCATAAATCTAGTCTTGGTAAATTCAAAAAAATTGAAATCATTCCAATCATCTTTTATGACCACAGTGCAGTAAGATTAGATCTCAATTACAGGAAAAAAAATATTAAAAATTCCAACGTATGGAGGCTAAATAACATGCTTCTGAATAACCAACAAATCATAGAAGAAATTAAAAAAGACATCAAACTATGCATAGAAAGGAATGAAAATGAAGACACCACAACCCAAAACCTATGGGACACTGTAAAAGCAGTGTTAAGGGAAAGGCTCATAGCATTACAGGTTTACCTCAAGAAACAAGAAAAAGGTCAAATAAATAACCTAACTCTATACCTAAAGCAACTAGAGAAGGAAGAAATTAAGAACCCTAGGGTTAGTAGAAGGAAAGTAATATTAAAAATTAGGGCAGAAATAAATGCAAAGGAAACTAAAGAGACCATAGCAAAATCAACAAAGCTAAAAGTTGTGTTTTTGAAAAGGTAAATAAAATTGACAAACCGTTAGCCAGACTCATCAAGAAAGAAAGGGAGAAGAACCAAATCAACAAAATTAGAAATGAAAATGGAGAGATCACAACAGACAACACTGAAATACAAAGGATCATAAGACACTACTACCAGCAGCTATATGCCAATAAAATGGACAACTTGGAAGAAATGGACAAATTCTTAGAAAAGTATAACTTCCCAAAACTGAACCAGGAAGAAATAGAAGATCTTAACAGACCCATCACAAGCATGGAAATAGAAACTGTAATCAGAAAGCTTCCAGCAAACAAAAGCCCAGGACCAGACGGCTTCACAGCTGAATTCTACCAAAAATTTAGAGAAGAGCTAACACCTATCTTACTCAAACTCTTCCAGAAAATTGCAGAAGAAGGTAAACTTCCAAACTCATTCTATTAGGCCACCATCACCCTAATACCAAAACCAGATGAAGATTCCACAGAAAAAGAAAACTACAGGCCAATATCACTGATGAACATAGATGCAAAAATCCTTAAAATTCTAGCAAACAGAATCCAACAACATACTAAAAGTATCATACATCATGACCAAGTTAGCTTTATCCCAGGAATGCAAGGATTCTTTAATATTCGCAAATCAATCAATGTAATACACCACATTAACAACTTGAAAGATAAAAACCACATGATTATCTCAATAGATACAGAAAAAGCCTTTGACAAAATTCAACACTCATTTATGATTAAAACTCTCCAGAAAGCAGGAATAGAAGGAACATACCTCAACATAATATAAGCTATATATGACAAACCTACAGTAAGCATCTCCGTCAATGGTGAAAAATTGAAAGCATTTCCCCTGAAATCAGGAACAAGACAAAGGTGCCCACTCTCACCACTACTATTGAACATAGTGTTGGAAGTTTTGGCCACAGCAATCAGAGCAGAAAAAGAAGTAAAAGGAATTCAGATAGGAAAAGAAGAAGTGAAACTCTCACTGTTGGCAGATGACATGATTCTCTACATAGAAAACCCTAAAGACTCTTCCAGAAAATTACTAGAGCTAATCAATGAATATAGTAAAGTTGCAGGATATAAAATTAACACACAGAAATCCCTTGCATTCCTATATACTAACAATGAAAAAACAGAAAGAGAAATTAAGGAAACAATACCATTCACCATTGCAACAAAAAGAATAAAATACTTAGGAGTATATCTACCTAAAGAAACAAAAGACCTATACATAGAAAACTATAAAACACTGATGAAAAAATCAAAGAGGACACAAACAGATGGAGAAACATACCGTGTTCATGGATTGGAAGAATCAATATTGTCAAAATGGCTATTCTACCCAAAGCAATCTATAGATTCAATGCAATCCCTATCAAGCTACCAAAGGTATTTTTCACAGAACTAGAACAAATAATTTCACAATTTGTATGGAAATACAAAAAACCTCGAATAGCCAAAGTAATCTTGAGAAAGAAGAATGGAACTGGAGGAATCAACCTGCCTGACTTCAGACTCTACTACAAAGCCACAGTCATCAAGACAGTATGGGACTGGCACAAAGACAGAAATATAGATCAATGGAACAGAATAGAAAGCCCAGAGATAAATCCATGAACCTTGGACATCTTATCTTTGACAAAAGAGGCAAGGATATACAATGGAAAAAAGACAACCTCTCTAACAAGTGGTGCTGGGAAAGCTGGTCAACCACTTGTAAAAGAATGAAACTAGAACACTTTCTAACACCATACACAAAAATAAACTCAAAATGGATTAAAGATCTAAATGTAAAACCAAAAACTATAAAATTCCTAGAGGAGAACATAGGCAAAACACTCTCCGACATAAATCTCAGCAAGCTCCTCTATGACCTATCTCCCAGAATATTGGAAATAAAAGCAAAAATAAACAAATGGGACCTAATGAAAGTTAAAGGCTCTTGCACTACAAAGGAAACTATAAGTAAGGTGAAAAGACAGCCTTCAGATTGGGAGAAAATAATAGCAAATCAAGAAACAGGTAAAGGATTAATCTAAAAAATATACAAGCAACTCCTGAAGCTCAATTCAAGAAAAATAAATGACCCAATCAAAAAATGGACCAAAGAACTAAACAGACATTTCTCCAAAGAAGACGTACAGATGGCTAACAAACACATGAAAAGATGCTCAACATCCCTCATTATCAGAGAAATGAAAATCAAAACCACAATGAGGTACCATTACATGCCAGTCAGGATGGCTGCTATCCAAATGTCTACAAACAATAAATGTTGGAGAGGGTGTGGAGAAAGGGAACCCTCTTACACTGTTGGTGGGAATGCAAACTAGTACAGCCACTATGTAAAACAGTGTGGAGATTTCTTAAAAAACTGGAAATAGAACTGCAATATGACCCAGCAATCCCACTGCTGGGCATACACACCAAGGAAACCAGATCTGAAAGAGACACATGCACTCCAATGTTCATCGCAGCACTGTTTATAATAGCCAGGACATGGAAGCAACCGAGATGCCCACCAGCAGATGAATGGATAAGGAAGCTGTGGTACATATACACCATGGAATATTACTCAGGTGTTAAAAAGAATTCATTTGAATCAGTTCTAATGAGATGGATGAAACTGGAGCCCATTATACAGAGTGAAGTAAGCCAGAAAGATAAAGAACATTACAGCATACAAACACATATATATGGAATTTAGAAAGATGGTAACGATAATCCTATATGCAAAAAAGAAAAAGAGACACAGAAGTACAGACCAGACTTTTGAACTCTGTGGGAGAAGGTGAGGGTGGGATGTTTCGAAAGAACAGCATGTATATTATCTATGGTGAAACAGATCACCAGCCCAGGTGGGATGCATGAGGCAAGTGCTCGGGCCTGGTGCACTGGGAAGACCCAGAGGAGTCGGGTGGAGAGGGAGGTGGGAGGGGGGATCGGGATGGGGAATCCGTGTAACTCTATGGCTGATTCATGTCAATGTATGACATAACCCACTGAAATGTTGTGAAGTAATTAGCCTTCAACTAATTAAAAAAAAAAAAAAAAGAACTAAGACAAAAAGAGTTTCCACAAATGTCTTCCTAGTTATTATTCCTATCTTAAAAATAGTAATAATAACAGAAATAATTTAAAATTTCCTTAATAAAAAGAAATTCCCCATGTTGCATAACATTATTAATAAGAAATATTATTTGTTAAATTAGCAAAAAATTACTGGATTATCTATAATAAAATTGATAATATTACAAGTTTGAAAAAAAAATTCAACATCCATTTATGATAAAAGCTCTCCAGAAAGCAGGAATAGAAGGAAGATACCTCAACATATTAAAAGCTATATATGACAAACCCACAGCAAACATTATCCTCAATGGTGAAAAATTGAAAGCATTTCCCATAAAGTCAGGAGCAAGGCAAGGGTGCCCACTCTCACCATTACTATTCAATATAGATTTGGAAGTTTTGACCACAGTAGTCAGAGCATAAAAAGAAATAAAAGGAATCCAGATTGGAAAAGAAGAAGTAAAACTCTCGCTGTTTGCAGATGACATGATCCTCTGCATAGAAAACCCTAAATACTCTAGAAGAAAATAACTAGAGCTAAACAATGAATATAGTAAAGTTGCAGGATATAAAATTAACACACAGAAATCCCTTGCATTCCTATACACTAACAATGAGAAAACAGAAAGAGAAATTAAGGAATCAATACTATTCACCATTGCAACAAAAGAATAAAATACTTAGGAGTATATCTACCTAAAGAAACAAAAGACCTATACATAGAAAACTATAAAACACTGATGAAAGAAATCAAAGAGGACACAAACAGATGGAGAAACATACCGTGTTCATGGATTGGAAGAATCAATATTGTGAAAATGGCTATACTACCCAAAGCAATCTATAGATTCAGTGCAATCCCTATCAAGCTACTAACGGTGTTTTTCACAGAACTAGAACAAATAATTTCACAATTTGTATGGAAATACAAAAAACCTCGAATAGCCAAAGCAATCTTCAGAAAGAAGAATGGAACTGGAGGCATCAACCTGCTTGACTTCAGGCTCTACTACAAAGCTACAGTCATCAAGACAGTATGGTACTGGCACAAAGACAGAAATATAGATCAATGGAACAGAATAGAAAGCCCAGAGATAAATCCGTGTACCTATGGACACCTTATCTTTGACAAAGAAGGCAAGAATATACAATGGAAAAAAGACAACCTCTTTAACAAGTGGTGCTGAAAAACTGGTCAATCACTTGTAAAAGAATGAAACTAGAACACTTACCAACAGCATACACAAGAATAAACTAAAAATGGATTAAATATCTAAATGTAAGGCCAGAAACTATGAAGTTCCTAGAGGAGAACATAGGCAAAACACTCTCTGACATAAATCACAGCAAGATTCTCTATGACCCACCTCCCAGAATATTGGAAATAAAAGCGAAAATAAACACATGGGACCTAATTAAACTTAAAAGCTCTTGCACAACAAAGGAAACTATAATCAAGGTGAAAAGACAGCCTTCAGATTTGGAGAAAATAATAGCAAATGAAGAAACAGACAAAGGATTAATCTCAAAAATATACAAGCAACTCCTGCAGCTGAATTTCAGAAAAATAAATGACCCAATCAAAAAGTGGACCAAAGAGCTAAACAGACATTTCTCTAAAGAAGACATACAGATGGCCAACAAACACATGAAAAGATGCTCAACATCACTCATTATCAGAGAAATGCAAATCAAAACCTCAGTGAGGTACCAGTACACGCCGGTCAGAATGGCTGCTATCCCAAAGTCTACAAGCAATAAATGCTGGAGAGGGTGTGGAGAAAAGGGAACCCTTTTACGCTGTTGGTGGAGATACAAACTAGTACAGCCACTATGGAAAACAGTGTGGAGATTTCTTAAAAAGCTGGAAAGAGAACTGTCATATGACCCAGGAATCCCACTCCTGGGCATACACGCCGAGGAAACCAGATCTGAAAGAGAGACGTGTACCCCAATGTTCATTGCAGCACTGTTTATCATAGCCAGGACATGGAAGCAACCTAGATGCCCATCAGCAGACGAATGGGTAAAGAAGCCATGGTACATATACACAATGGAATATTACTCAACCTTTAAAAAGAATTCATTTGAATCAGTTCTAATGAGATGGATGAAACTGGAGCCCATTATACAGAGTGAAGTAAGCTAGAAAGATAAAGACCATTACAGCATACTAACACATATATATGGAATGTAGAAAGATGGTAACGATAACCCTACATGCAGGACAGAAAAAGAGACATAGATGTATAGAATAGACTTTTGGACTCTAAAAGGGAGAAGGCGAGGGTGGATGATCTGAGAGAATATTATTGAAACATATATATTATCTATGGTGAAGCAGATCACCAGCCCACGTTGGATGCTTGAGACAAGTGCTTAAGACTGGTGCATTGGGAAGACCTGGAGGGATGGGATGGGCAGGGAGGTTGGAGGGGGGATCAGGAAGGGGAACACATGTAAATCCATCGCTGATTAACGTCCTTATATGGCGAAAACCACTACAATATTGTAAAGTAATTAGCCTCCAACTAATAAAAATAAATGAAAAAAAGAAAAAAATTAAAAACAATTAAAACAGGTCATAAAAATTTTATTTCTTCAAAAGAATTCTAGATATATCCCTCATTTAGAATATTTCTAAATGCTCTACAAAAAACAAGACTGTCACATGAATCCTAATTGAAGATCAATGCTCATAATCACAAAATATTTTCCTGTCATAGTTATCTTCATAATTTTTATCATTCTTTGATTTTTCTGTTTTTACTGTTTCAGAAAATAGTGTTGACTCAAATATGAGCATTGTATTTTAAGACTTATTAAGTATATATTTCGTTGGGCTGGCTTTGCTTGAATTCAAGCTACATTTAAACATGATTTAGTTAAGTGCACATAATCATGCAGGATTGATGACCATGCAAGTGATGTTAACATACAAAACTTCTTTCAATGATTAAATAATGAAATTTAAGAAATGCTCTTGCATTGAAACATATATATTACCATATGTAAAATAGATAGCCAATGAGAGCTTGATGGATGATGCAGGGAACCCAACGCTGGTGCTCTGTGACAACCTGAAGGGATAGGGTGGGGTAGGATGTGGTAGATGGGTTCAGGAGGGAGGGGACATATGTATGCTTATGACCAATTCACGTTGATGTATGGCAAAAGCCATCACAATATTGTAAAGTAATTATCCTCCAATTAAAATAAAAGAAACACTCTTGAATTTTTAAATTTTACATGGGTTATTTGTTTCAACCCAATACAATCTCAGTAAAATGTATAGTGTGTGAGACCTCTGTTCATTTTTTGGACTCTATTTTGTGATAGCCTGATAGTACTACTTCATTATTTTTCTTTTTCAGCCAATAGAAGTGTGGTTGATGAAACTGAATTATGTGGTTGTACAATGTGAACATTTCTTTAAGTTGTACAAAATGATAGCTTAATGCACACACACATTGTGAATGATTATGACAATCAAATTAATTAATATAATCCCTCAGCTCTTGTTACTGTTACTATTTTTGTGTATATGTGAGAACACTTAAGCAGATCACAGCAGATTTCAGGAGTATAATACAGAAGCGTTAACTATAGTCATCATATTGTATACTAGAGCCCCAGAAACTATTCATCTTATAAAGGCAAGTTTGCACCTGTTAACCTATATCTTCCTATTTCCTCCACCCAATATCTCTTCTGTCTACAGTTCTATGAGTTTAATTTCTTAGATTCTATACATAAGTGAGATCATAGGATATTTGCCTTTCTCTGGTGTATTTCAGTAAGGATACTGTCCTCTGCTTTCATCCATGTTGTCACAAATGGCAGGATTTTCTTCTTATTATGAGTGAATAATGTTCTGTCATCTATATCTATATCTATATCTATATCTATATCTCTTTCTCCAGGGGATTTTCCCAACCCAGGGATTAAACCCAGATCTCCTGCATTGCAGGCAGATTCTTTGCCATCTGAGCCACCAGGGAAACCCTGTATATATATACTCACACACATGTATATGCATGCATGGTCAGTTGTTCTGTTGTGTGACTCTTTGCAACCCATGGACTGTAGCTTGCCAGCTTCCTCTCTTCTGAGAATTTCCCAGGAAAGAATACTGAAATGGGTTGCCATTCCCTTCTCCAGTCGATCTTCTCTACCCAGAGATTGAACCCATATCTTCTTTGTCTTCTGTATTGGCAGGTAGATTCCTCACTACTAGCACCTGGAAAAGCCTATATTTGTGTGTGTATACATATATAGGTATACACACACACATAAGAATATATTCTTGAAATCTGTCTTCTGATAATTTCACAATACCTGCACCAGACTTTTCATCTTGTATAGGAGAACTTTTTCAACCTTAGACTTCAAATCTGGATTGCAAAACACGACGATTCACGTGAAATCTTATTAGTTCCATTATGGCCTTCTCTTCATAAGTCACAGGTTAACTCTGAACCAAAAGAGAATCCCTTATGAATCCCTTGTTCTACCTTCATTTAACATCTGGGACCAAAGTAGGTTAGAAAAGAAACACTTATTAGCTACAGTGGAGTTGGCTGAGAGTTTGTCTAGGAATAAGCAGATCCAGGGTTGAGTCCTGGATATTTCACCCCTTGTACGTGGAGTGTATGCTAATCTCTGCACCTCTCTCTTTCTTCCTGGAAGAAAAAAAGTCTAAATTGCACCTCTAGTTGTTAAGAGAAGTTGGGAACTTCCCAAGTCATTTGTTGTGAAGGATTTCAATCATTTTGAAATAGCGTGCTTAGTAATGAAGTGCAGTCCCCCAAATTTAATGAAATTTCTTGGATTATATGGCAGAGAGAGCAAAGGCTTTCCTGTGTCATGACTCTGCAGCATAGAGTGACATGAACTCCCAAAATGTGTCTCAGTCCATAGAATAAAGTTATCCTCCCCTTCTTTTCTAGCCCTATTTCCCTCATATTTTTGAAAATCTCTGCAGAGATTTTTCAATTATTGAATGCTGCAAATGCTTTTCAGTAAAAAGCAATAGGCCCCAGAGAAAGTTCATGACATAGACACAAATAATCACATCGTTTCTTGTCTCTGGTCCTATGGGACAATCTGAAAAACGAAAACACTGGCAGGCACCATCCACTGTTTGGAAGCCATAAGCTCACACTTTGTTTCTATTAAAAATGGAAAGATTTATTTAGTATTGAACTGGTGTTTTTTTTTTTTTTTTTTTTAAATTCTTGTTGCTTCCTCTGTGACATCAAGGTATAGGCTCTGGAGAAGCAGAAATGAATGAGCCTCAGTCATTTCTTTACATCTATGATAAAGATACATACATAAACAAGAATGAAATATCCTGCCAAGAATCTAAGAAAAATATAAAATCAGATCACCAGATATTTAAGTCAAATGAAGTGAAAAGTAGACTTATCATTAAGAGTATCTAAAATTTATCATGCCGTTTCATTGTGCATCCTTCACACACTTACTACATAGAGGGCATCTATTATTCATTTGGTCCTTATTCACAGAGAGGTTGTATCAACAAGTAATAAATTCAGTGGGCAATCCCAAGTTCATGTATACTAAGATCTTGTCCCCACATAAGTGGAACAAACAGGATTCAAAATGAAGTTGTCAGAGTTCCTCACAGAAAATCTCAGTGTATCCAGACATTTTTAGGGCTTCCTAGGTGGCACTAGTGGTAAAGAACCCATCTGCCAATGCAGGAGACATAAGGGATGCTGGTTTGATCCTTGCGTAGGGAGGATCCTCTAGAGGAGGGCATGGCAACCCACTCCAGTATTCTTGCCTGAAGAATCCCATGAACAGAGGAACCTGGCCGGTTATCGTATGGACCTCGCAGGTCCATAGAATTGCAAAGAGTCGGACACGACTGAGCTGACAGCATGCACACACGCAGACATTCTGATATTTTTAAGCAAAAGTGCAGGATCTAATCACAGGTACGTATGAAGTACCTTTTAAAAACTGTTTTCAATTTCCTAGGTAAGAATGAACTCTGAGGCTCTGAATTTATGTTTTGTGATTGAGTAGGCTGATTATAAGCATGAAGGAGAAAGTGGACAGTGAACATAACATCCAAGAGCAGGATCAACAGGGAGTCTCCCTGAATTTCCTGTGTCCCTCTTCTTTAAGATGTTGCTTGTGATCTCGCCAACCCATCTTATAGTAGATGCAGCCAGTGTTGCCTATGGCCCTCCTCTGTGTCCTCTGGAAAACTCTAAAGGGAAGGGCACAGTGACCAGTGAGTCTGCCAGGACTGACAGGAAGGTGACAGGACTCTGGGTTTGCAGGAGGAGGACTGCCCTTGGGTCCTGTGTTTGGAATCTGCCCAGACTGCCCAGAGGCTTCAGTGCTTTCTAACTCATGATCAGGTATAAATTACATAAAATTCTGTATTCATTTACTCTTATTAAAATAATGATATCTGTGCTTATTATCAGGAGACTAAGGAGAAACATATGAAATCAAGCAAGAAACAAAACACATACTTTTGAGCCTGGCACTTAGGAAACCCTCAATTACAAGACATTATGGTTAATGTTGGGCTTCCCAGGGAGTGCTAGTGGTAAAAGACCTGCCTGCCATTGCAAGAGGCATAAGAGACATGGGTTCAATCCCTGGGTAGGGAAGATCCACTGGAGGAGGGCGTGGCAACCCACTTGAGTATTCTCACCTGGAGAACCCCATGGGCAGAGGAGTCTGGCGGGCTACAGTCCACAGGGTTGCACAGAGTTAGACACAACCGAAGTGACTTAGCAGGTGGTTAATGTCATCCACTTCATCATCACTGTTTTCAGAATTCTTTAAAGTTCTGAGGGGGAAATGTACAGAGACCCATTCACTGCTGTGGTCGGGGAGATGCCAGTCACAGCCAGAACAAGTGAGGATGGAAGTAGAACTCTGAGTGAGAGTTCTTTTTTCTTTCTCATTATAAAAATGTAATTCAAGTATTCAGATTAGCAAATTACAATATCTTGGGTTCAAATGTAACAATTAATAATTACATTACCTTAGTTTTCAAAATGCAATTATCAATATTAAAATGATTACTGTATAAAGCAGATCCTTCAATTGCTCTCATGTGTTTTCTTTTGCTTCCTATTTAAGAAACTAATAAGAAGAACCAAAACTAAGGATCAATATAACTTGACCTAATTAAAACTCTGTCATCAACTTTAATATTAAGGTGTGAATGAAAATTCTTGATAACACAAAATAAAAACCATGCCAGAAAATGTTGGTCAACTTTTACTAATTTCAACCCCAAGTTCTTCTTCTTCTTCTTTTTTTTAACGTAACTCTGTTTGTGTTTTAACTCCCAGCCTGAATTTCTCAAAACATAATTCATATGTTTATTATGCTTTCAAAGTACCTTCTAACTTTTTAAATTTTTTTTATTAGTTGGAGGCTAATTACTTAACAACATTTCAGTGGGTTTTGTCATACATTGACATGAATCAACCATGGAGTTACATGTATTCCCCATCCCGATCCCCCCTCCCACCTCCCCCTCTACCCAATTCCTCTGGGTCTTCCCAGTGCATCAGGCCCGAGCACTTGTCTCATGCATCCCACCTGGTGAGTGAGAGTTCTCACACCCCAACCAGGAATAAGAATATAAGCTATAAGTCTCTGAACCAAAATTTGTACACTGATACTCTCCCATCTGACTGTTCCAACTGTCATGTTTGTCTTGTTGAGAAGAAAAACATCATACTCCCAAACTCTCTTCATCCATCTGTCTCCCTCAGCACTTACTGGGCTGGATTGGATCTCTGCTAGTCCATAACCAAGGAGCACAGACTCCCTGTTTCTCTCCTTCTTGGTGTGTGATGAAGTCTCAGGGACCTTTCTCAGGATGGGCTAGGAAGACAGACTCAGGCTGGACCTTTGCAAGTTCTTACAAAGGATGGAGACATAGGTGTGGATTCACAATACCAGAACAGGCAAACTAATGAGCAGGAGTCATTGTGTATTTACAATGATATTAACTTAGGGTTCAGTGCTGAAAGCTCATCATTAGCCAGTTGGTCCCTGTTGTCCCAATCGCTGGATACCTGTTAATATTAACAGAACAGGGAAAGGAGAAAAGGGAATATTCTGGAAAGAGTCTGTGTCCCTCTTCTCCTCAGGAGGAAATTCTCCTGTTCTCTTGCTTATTAGTTCTAACTAGCTGTATCTTAATATAAAATTTAGATTTCTGTCCTCAACTTGACCACTCAATGTGTGGTTTGATAGCTGCAAATCCATTGTATCAATCATGACATCTATGAAGGATCAGTTCTATACAAAGGATGTGATACACTTTCCATTTTTACAGTTAATATTTGTAAGGATAGTTTTTCTCCTAATTTGAAGGAATCTTCAGTTCTAAACTTTTTCTCTGAACGAATTGCATTGGCATATTAGAAAAATATTGATATTTCTTATTTAATAATTTATACTTTAATTAAATGCTTCAATGGGGGCTCTCAGAAGGTTTCAATCAAGGTGTCATCCAGGGCTGCAGGTATCTCAAGACTGGATCAGCATGTGTCCACTTTCAAGCACACTCATGAGGCTATTGGAAGGACTCACCTGTTCACACAATATTGTCCAGAGAATTCCTTCACTTCCTTGACACATGGCCTCCTGGTAGGGCAGCTGGGTTTTATCCATGTGAGCCATCAAGGATGCAAGAAAGAGGAACCAGTAAGAAAGCCTGGTTACTTTACTTTGTTCCCAGAAGTGACATCCCAACATTTTTCCACATTCTCATCATGGTAATCTAGTCACTACATACATCTTGACTCAGGGTGAAGTAAATATACAGAACAATGAACACCAAGATCTGGGATCATTGAGAAGATTTCAGATCCTGCCCCCTCCTGCCCCCCCCCCCCCACAACCCATGCTACAGTCCTCATCATCTATAAGTGATACTTTGTGCTCCATGCAATTCAAGTCTCAGATCCTGTCCTTTTACTTTCCAGCATATCCCCAAATTCATCCTACCACCTCAATAAAACTTCTCTGGACAGAAACTACCATTTGAGTCGAACCTCCACCACTGGGTACTTCTGCAGACCCCACTCTACTGCTTCAGGTCATGCAGACTCAAGCAGACTCCTGGTTTCTGATACACTAGGAGAGCCCCTCCATCACATCAGGACAACCTGCAGTCATTCCACGGCAAAATGTAACAAATGTTCCAAGTATTCTGATATTTTCTAATTAGGCAGCAATCAACTCACTTCAGAATATATTCTCTTTAGATTCCTTTGTGGTCTCAGCTCTTGAAGACTTTAATAAATAAAATGTAGTTGGGCTTATCTTGTTGTTTTCCCTACTGCATAAAGTGTGATGTAGGTGGAAATTTGAATGATGTAAACTTCTGTATCCCACCCACACAGCCTTGCTGACCTTTTTGCTGAGTAATATGGAGATTGGTTTGTCATTGAGTGATATGAACAAAACTTTAGTTTATACCCAACTCAAATTGAATGTGGAGGGAATAATGTCATTTACCTCTGTGTGGCTAAGTGTCAGAGGGTATTTTTAGGAGAAAGCACATGGCAGATATTTACAGGCACATATGAAAGGGAGAGACTGTGTGTTGAAGCACTTAAAGGAATTAGTCCAGGGCAAAAATGCGTTACTAAACTGGAATTATTTCAGAGTGAACAGAAGGAGTAAGGTACTAGGGTCAGTGAGAAACACGATTTCCATTTCTGACATGGAATATGAAAACCAGTGGTAGTTGTTTTTACAGTAAAATATTTTGGTAAATATGTCACTATATATATATATAGATGTATATATATATATATACATCTATATATATATATACATCCTATTGTACATCTTGAAAGTGAAAGTGTTAGTTGCTCAATCATGTCCGAATCTTTGTAACCCATAGACTGTATCACACCAGGCTCCTCTGTCCATGGAATTTTCCAGGCAAGAACACTGGAGTGAGTTGCCATTCCCTTCTCCAGGGGATCTTCCTGACCCAGGAATTGAACCCCAGGTCTCCTGAATTGTAGTCAGATTCTTTACAGTCTGAACCCTTATACAATATTATGTCAATGATATCACAATAAAGATAGAAAAAACTTATTCTCTATTTTTGTTGGAAAATACGTGCATCTGCCTCCAGAAGAATGTCTACTGTTGTGTTCACACTGTTCCAGAAGAATTAATGGAATGGGATAATCTCCAGAATGAGGACAATGAAATGGATCAGTCACAAAAAGCTGTGCTATATGACAGGATGAAGTTCAAGTTATTCCATTTTCTAATCATTTGGGAACATCTTTAAACAAAATAATTTTCACATTAAAAAATCATTTTATTTAACCCAATTTTTTTTTTCTTTTGGACTTTCAATTTTGTGCTGTGGTATAGCTGATGTGATAGTTTTGAGAGAGCTAATTCCTAGGCAGGTTGATAAGAAGTCCAGGGGTCCCCAAGGAGAGAGAGGTCTTGAATTCTCAAGGAGGAGGAAAGATTACTGATAAAGGATGGTTACAGTCCACAAATGGATGATTGCTAATTCCTGAAAATGCTCAATGGAAAAGTTTTCCAAAGCCTTAGAATTAGCTAATTATGTAACTCAGCTCTCAGCTTTTCAACAGGCATTAATGGAACTCCAGGAGGTGACTCCTGACCCGGCCTCTGAGTCAAGCAAGCCTCTGTTTGAGTCAGGAACTGAGGTCCTGACAAAAACATTGGATCTGGGGGCCAATCTCTTCAGCCCTTCCGGGAAGGCCCTTACCAGGTTATTCTCTCTTCTCCAACAGCTGTCAAAGTGCCAGGAATTGATTCATGGGTGCATCACACTTGAGTTAAGAGGTGGCACTCTGACCAGAACTAAGTGACCTCATTTTATGTCCTTACTTTCTATACTCTGACTTTGTACTTTTCAGATGGGCCTGATAATTTATGTGTGCTTACTTCTGCTGACTCCAAAGGTCCTGAGTCTGCCATTTGACCCTCAAGACAATGCCTTCCTGTCCTGGGCTCACTCCTACACTGCCTTCCACAATCAGTCTAACTGCTGGGTCTGCGGAGCACTCTCCTCCTCATCAGGTGGAAGACTTCCCATGGTGGGTTTCTCTACTTCAAGGAAAGGACTTTCAGCTCTGTGATGACATCTAACAATCTTAAGATGGACTGATGTAACTATGGACATAATGGGACTTTTAATTTTGATTTTAACTTGGTTTAATGACTATTTTGCCTTACACCTGTAACTATATAATAGGATTTCTTTCTAACCGTCTGAAAGCTTTTAAGTTACAAATGGTTGTCCAAACTCCTACAAGTGCCACAGCCTCCTCCAACTATTACTTGGGGCTCCTGGATCAGAGACACTCAATATGAGGGTTAGGAGAATATGTTGCCTCAGTAATTTAGGGACCACGCCCCTAAGCAGCAGGAAGTAGTTATGGAACGAAAATGACACTCCTTTCCCTTGGCAACATAATTCTCCTAAAAGAAAAGGGGGGAATGAGAGAGCCAATTCCTAGGCAGGTTGATAAGAAGTCTGGGGGTCTTCAAGGAGAGAGGGATCTGGATTAATTCTCAAGGAGGAGGAAAGGACAAACTTTTTTTTCTTTCCCTCTACATTCCTTAGGATTATATAACAATAATATATCCTGCTTGAGAACAGTCTCTGGAAAAAACCTTCTGGTGAATCCTGTTATCTTAAAAATGTAAATTATGGGAGTAGGTCTAGTAAGGTCTTTACAACCTCCAGACATTCTTTTGCTTCACTGTAATAACTAATTAAAAGTATATAACTTCATTGCTAATACTAGTGAGGGGACACTCTTTCTGCCCTCTTCTGATGTCTATGTCAGAAGCTTTCTCTATCCCTCTTATACTTTAATAAAACTCTATTACACAAAAGCTCTGAGCGATCAAGTCTCTGGCCCTAGATTGAATTCTTCTTCTCCAGAGGCCAAGAATCCCAGCATCTTTCATGGTTCAGCAACAACCTTTCAGTTTCAGGTGAATAGTGAAGGGACTCAGCCATGCAAATACATGTACTATTCTCCCTCAAACTCCCCTCTCATCCAGGCTCCAACATGACATTGAGCATAGTTCCATGTAGGTCCTAGTTGGTTATCCTTTTTAAATATAGCAGTAATTTCACCCAATTTTGTCTTGTAAGTGTATTTACTCTCATCTTACCAATGGTGTACATCATGGAAAGGCATTTCATGAATGTTGTAGAAAGTTTAATACTCAAATGTGTATATTCTATTATAATATACTCAAATTGAAAAATTCACATGTTCACTTATCTTTAGAAATTTTAAGGTGGTGCAGTCTGAAAGCAACAGCTAGAAAATTTTACAGAACACACTTGAAATTGAACTGTATACACACAAAAGCAACCTTTCTTTGTCCTTTTCCAAGGTTTCTTGCCTATCATTTTGCTGGGATGAATGGAGAATAAATATAATATTTTAGGACATATATTTAATATGACATTTAAAAAGTACTAGTAATTTTAATGGGTTATATCTTTTACCACTGAATAATATGAATTCATCTTCTGTTACATGGATTCCCTTCTTTACTAAGGTACTACTACGTTTCTTATCAATTCAGTCGATAACAGTTTATCCTTGGTTGGAAAATGCAAAGCAAATTAATCTAGTTATGGAAAGCCTTCAGAACACTAAGATAACTACCGCAAAAATGATGTGTGACATCTCTAAGAAGGATTGGAAACCCATCTTGTAGAAAACAAAAGGAGCCCAAAGACTAAGTTATCCTGACTGAAGACAGGGAAGCATGGTGAAGTCCTAACCAGGATGCCACTGCTCAAAGGAAACACTCCCCTTTCTGACCATATGGTCCTTTGCAATCCTACAGTAATGTAAAAGAAGATACATTTGTTGTGATGACCTGGGTGATTTCATAACCTTTAGGCATCATTAGAGCCATGTGTAATTGGAAAAATAACATCATCACTTATTTTCCAGTTGGTTACCCATGACTAAGACATATTCTGGATAACCACCCTTCCTACCTGTGCAAGTTTTATAATCATGTAACTGAAGGCACCATACAATGTATTTTTATAGCCCATGCTACAGTATCAGTAAAAGTTCAGTCAAAAAAGCAATAGAAATCAAATAGCTGCTTACAGAGGAATATTTAATATAGAGAATTGGTTAAAAACTTATTGAAAGACTGAAAGACAAGCAAGAAAAAAGTGGTACCATAGTGATCATAACTGAAGGAGGAAGCTACTTCACCAAAGGCTGGAGGGGTATAAAGGGACCCATTGAACTTTTAGAGCAAAGAGACATATACAGACCACTGGTGAATGCATGGAAGATGAACACAAGATGGCCGTTGATGGAACAAAGACCACAAGATGGAACATGATTTCAAACACTCCACCCTAAAGCAAAGGCCAGGTGTACAACATAGAGAAGCTATGTGAAGAAATTTATTGGAAATAATGGGTAAAACGAATTACTTGTTACCACATCAGGGTCTTCATATCTTCCCCCTTTGATCTGTGATCTCTTTTGGATCTTCAGCATTTGTCCATGAACAACATTAGGACTCAAGACATAAACTTCACCTTGGGAAAGAGAGGCTTGACTTGGATCAGTAGTTGTCAACCTTGGGCACACATTAGAACCACCTGAGCGCTTTTTAAAATTCTCATGCTTGGATCACACACAAATTCAGTTGAATCAGAAATTCTGGTGGTGAAACCCAGTGGTCAGTATTTTAAACTTCCCAGAAGATTGCAATTAAAGCCAAGGCTGAGAAGCAGTGACATGCAGCTCACATAACAGCATGCACAGATTTGAATAGTAGAATTTACTATTGGGCTTGGAAATTTTGTAAATTTTTGATATATTAAGGAGAAATGATTCATCTTTTGAGGATGCTTGGGCTACCAAAGATAAAATATAGAATCTCTATAGATATAATGAGATTCATTCAAGGAGTGATTTTGATACAAAAAGGCTCTTAGAACTCCCCACTGTCATGTTAAACCATGTGTGTGTGTGCATGTGCTCAGTCTTGTTTGACTCTTTGCAACCCCGTGGACTGTAGCCCAAGAGCATCCCCTGTTCTTGGGATTTCCCAGGCAAGAATACTGGAGTGGGTTGCCATTTCCTCCTCCAGGGATCTTCCGGACTCAGGGATTGGACCTGTGTCTCTTGTGTCTCCTGCACTGGCAGGGGGATAAACCGTAAAGAGAAGTAATATTCAGGTAGAAAGTGAGGAGAGACATGAAGGCCGTAAGAGCTATAAAAATGGTGTCATGAGACAGATACAATTTTTAGATCTCCAGGTTTAGTTTTGCTACATTTTCTAGTATACACTCAAATGGGTTGCCAGGTCCTAAGTTGAGTTTGTGCTGCCAGGAACCTCCACAAGGCCCTTTTGATGTCTTTGTTCCTCAGGCTGTAGATGAAGGGGTTCAACATGGGGGTGACCACAGTGTACACCACCGAGGCTGCTGCATCCTTCCTGGGAGACTGTGAGATGGCTGAACTGAGGTACACACCCAGGGCTGTTCCATAAAATAAGCAAACAACTGCTAGGTGAGAACCACAGGTGGCAAAGGCTTTGTACATCCCACCTGATGAGGGGACTCTCAGAATGGAGACAAGAATTTTACAGTAAGAGAAAATGATTCCTGAGACAGAGAGAACACCAGTCAAGGCACCAATAGTATAGCTGACTATGTTATTGGTGAAAGTGTCAGAACAAGCAAGGTTGAGCAGTTGAGAAGGATCACAGAAGAAACCAGAAATTTCTACATCCTTGAAACAGGTAAGTTGTAACACAATCATATTGTGCACCTGGGAGTCCAAAAGGCTAACACAAAAGGACACCAAAACTAAGGAGCAACAGAGGCGCAGGTTCATGGTGACCGCGTAGTGCAGTGGGTGACAGATGGCCACAAACCTGTCATAGGCCATCACAGTAATAAGCATACAATCCATACATGCAAAAAGGATAAAAATAGACATCTGAGTCAGGCAGCCTGAATAGGAGATGACTCTGCTGTGAGATTGGATGTCCACAATCATTTTGGGGACTGTGGTGGAGATGAAACCTACGTCAACCGAGGACAGGTTGGAGAGGAAAAAGTACATGGGGGTGTGGAGGTGGGGGTCAGAGGTGATGGCTAATATGATGAGCAGGTTCCCCAGCACAGTGACCATGTACATGGACAGGAAGAGGACACAGAGCAAAGGTTGCAGTTCTGCATCATCTGAGAGTCCCATCAGGAAGAATTCTGAGGCCCTTGTTAGATTTCTAGTTCTGTGTATCTTGGACACCTTTGGAAAAAGAAAAGAGGGCTGGAAACATAGGAAGTAAGTAAATGGGCATTGAGCTCTCTGTCCATATTTTGGATTCAAGCAATTTATTTCTAAGATTATACACTCTTGTTCTTCCAGCAATATTTCTCACTGTGACAAATTCTATTTGCTTAGAAAGTTTCCTCCTTGGTTTCTGTTATACACATCTGTTTATAAACTCTTAGATTATAAAACTTCACAGAAAAGTGAAAGGGAACAAGAACATTAGAGGTAACATATCTATGATCTCAGTTAAATACAGCCTACTTCTTTTGAAGTAATACAGAAAGAGAAATTCCCTTCCCCCTTTAAGAAAAAATATAGTTCAAATAAATTAAACATATTTATATGTCTTATTTTATTTAAATTCAATTCTAGTTATTTCCTTTATTTGGAATATTTTTATATCTTTATGAAAGGAAGGAATTGTTCATCTGGATTCTAAACTAAAAATGGATGTTCACAATCAGAAAACATATTTAGGTTGTGTTTAGAGTTTTATTATTGGTTTTCCTGTCTTCTCTCCTTCATGAAATAAGTGATTACTCAGTTATCAGGGTTGCATTTAAAAAATCATTTAGTATATACTTCATTTGACTTTGGTGGACTTAAAAATTTGATTTGTATGGTTTAATTCAGTGCATGTGATCATACAGCATTGGTGACTATAATTATGGCATTAGCATACAGAGCATTGTCAATGATTAAATGATAATGAAATTTTAGAAATGTTCTTGAAATTTTTTTTATCTTATACAGTGTTATTTGTTTCCATACCAACTCAGTTAAATGTCTAATGTGTGAGACCACTTTACATTTTTTGAAGTTCATTCTTCGCTGGTGAACTAATACTCCTTTATTGTTTTTCTTTTTTCTTTTTTTTCAGTTTATTGACGTGATTGACAAAGTTGCTTATATTTGGGTCTTGCCACATGAAGTTTTTGAAAAAATGTACAAAATGATGATTTACTACAAATTGTGACTACCACAATCAAATTAATTAATGTATATATCACCTTACATAGCTTCTATTTGTGCTCGCGTGTATGTGGTATAAGTTAAACAAACCTCTCATAGCAGATTTCAAGAACACAATACAAATTATTAGCTATAGTCATCAGACTGCATGTTAGATCCCCAGAATGTACTCATTTTATAGCAAAAGTTTATATCCTTTGACCAACATTTCTCTACCTTCTCCACCACTAGTCCTCACAACTACAGCTCTTTTAAAAAACTTCTTATTTTATACTGGGGTGTAGTCAGTTAACAATGTTGTGATAGTTTCAGACAGATAGCAAAGGAACTCAGCCATACATATAAATGTACCCATTCTCCCTCAAAATCCCCTTCCCTTCACACTACCACATAACATTGAGCAGAGTTCCCTGTGCTATACAAAAAGTCCTTGTTGGTTGTACATGTGTACCTTTGACCGATTCATGTCGATGTATGGCAAAATCTTTCACAATATTTTAATTATCTTCCATTAAAATAAGTAAATTAATTAAAAACATAAATGTAACATAGAACAAAAAAAAAAATATAACAGAGGGTTCATGTTGATTCCTTATAACTATATCTCCCCTCATGGCTGAGTAGTATCCCATTGTTTATATACATTCCACATTTTCTTTACCTGTTCAACTGTCAACAGACATATATCCATATTCTATTTCAAAAAATATTGCAATGACAAGGGAATGTGTTGTGAAAAAGATTTAAATAGAATAATGCAAACACATCTGAGCAGTTTCCTTATCTATGAAATTATGATAGTAATTGAACCTATCAATAGAACCATTGCAAGAAAGTTTTAAAAATCATTTATATTGATTAGACCAGTGATTTTCAGTTCCATTTCATCAATTACTTACATGTGCTTATTTAAAAATGCTTAGTTACCCTGGCCTCAGCCTAGAACCAATTTCAGGATCTCTATAGGTGAGTATCTTGGTCTCCCTTTTGTGAACCAGGGCTTGATCAACACTGCCTTAGAATGAATATTGCCCAACACTTAGAAAAATCTCCATGAATATTATTGATTAATACTGTCCTAAATACCACACCTATTCTTAAAATATAAACAATTAATAATATTTCTTCAGATCCCACATATCATAGAAATTTGAAACATTAATGATAAAATTTAACTTCTCTTGAGACCTCAGTTCAATCCCACTTCCCTGCATACACGTCCTCAAAGCAACCAGTGTGATTAACTTGACATATATGTTTTCTTGTAAATGTTTTCATAATGTCAATATTCATTTGCATATGCATAACCAGATTTTAGGGTTTCTGTAGTAGCTCAGACAGTAAAGCATCCGCCTGCAATGCAGGAGACCTGGGTTCAATCCCTGGGTCAGAAAGATCCCCTGGAGAAGGAAATGGCAACCCACTCCAGTATTCTTGCCTGGAGAATTCCATGGATAGAGGAGCCTCATGGACTACAGTCCATGGGGTCCCAAAGAGTCGGAAAAGATGGAGCGACTAACACACATACAACCAGCTTTTAAAGAATCTTCCCTAAATAAAATAATATCCATATTGCCTCTCAATGCACTTTGTTACCACACCATTTTGGTTAAGTCTCTTGTGAAGTACATACAACTACATCAAACAATTTCCTGACACACGTTATTATATAAGGAAAGACACCATTTTCCTCAGTTGGTAAATTTATATTTATATAAATTAATTTCACTTTAACAAATTTAACACATTTAAGTGCAGTAATATATAATTTGATATACTTTATATATTAAACAAATATTTAAAGTTTTAAAATTTAAAATTTTTGTTTTAAAAAATTTATAAATTTAAAAAATTAAAAAATTTAAAAAATTGTTTTAAAATTTAAAACAAAATTAAAAATTTGCATTACATATATTATTTTTATTTGTATCAGTTTCTGCTTACAACAATCCAATGAAAATTCTTGTATGTTTCTCTGTTTCAGACAAATGGAAATTAGTACATAACATGTGAGTGGTAATTAGTTAAGTTCTCACAATGGGTGCATAACCAGTTTGGTATGTGTGTGCTCAGTTGTGTCTGACTCTATGCAACCCCATGGATTGGAGCCCACCAGGCTCCTCTGTCCATGGGATTCTCCAGGCAAGAATACTAGAGTGGGTTGCCACTTCTTTCTGCAGGGGATCTTCCCAACCCAGGGATGGAACCTGGGCCTCCTGCATCACAGGTCGATTCTTTGTTGTCTGAGCCACCAGGGAAGCTAATTCCCTGTGCTTGTTTCAGTGCGAAAGTAATATTCTGTCAGCTGCACATAGTTATTGCATTGAGGGTGAGGATGTTTGCTTAGACCCAATCCAGTGGTTCTGTATTAGTGAGGAATCCCTCAGTTGATAATCCTAAATCTCAAAGATTCTAAGAAATTGCCCCACAATACACTAAGAATGAGTGAAGCAAACAGGATTCAAAATTAATGTTTTTCTTCTCTGAGTCCCATGCCCTAAATTTCTTTGTTTACAGACTTTTTGAAAATTTTCAGCAGAGGTAGAGAGGTATAATTATGGATACATCTGGAGTATATTATTTTAAATATTTTCATTTTCCTTAATAAGACTGGACCCCAAGACTGATTTTGTATCTCCGTCATGATTGACTTAGCTCATTCTAACTATAGAGGAGAAAGTGGACAGGTGAAGTGAAATCAAAGAACAGCATCAACAGAGATATACCCTGAAGTATCAGGTGCCAGTTATTTCTGTGGCTTCATTTGTGATCTCAGACATTCTTCTGATAATATATGTGGCAAGTGATACCTGCCCAACACTCTGCCCTCCAGAAAATTCCAAGGGGAAGGGCACAGTAAGCAGGGAGTCTCTGCCAGGAAGTGACAGGATTGTTTGGGTGAAGAGGGGAAGACTGCCCTGATGCTCTGTGTCTGGAGTCAGTCTGCCCAGACTGACAGACTTCAGACTTGGCTTTAACACTTTAACATGAACTGGTAGATATGACGTAAAATGCACTGCTTCTTCCTCTTATTAAAATAATAATAATGTGCGCACTAATAATTTGGGAGAGATTATGCAGACAGAATCAAGCAAGAAACATAAAATGTACCTCAGAGCCTGATACTTAGGAAGCCTTGATTAACAGTACATGATGTTATGATTAGTTTTATCCTCTTCATTTTCATCATCTCTTCATCACCATTTCATTTTATTTAAATATGTGAAAGAAAGTTTGCAGAGACACATTAACTGCTCTGATGGGAAGGATGCCAGCCAAAACCAGAACCAGTAAGGTGTATGGAGAACTCTGAATGAGTGTTCTCATATGCCAACAAGAACCAAATACATAAATTTCAAAAGCCACTATTCCAAAACCATGTAGATGGGTGCCTTCCTACCTTTCTATGAAAACTATCATGTTTGTTGCTCTTGGGGAGGAAATAATGCTGAAATAGTCCCGCTGCCAACCACTCTCTCCCTCTGCACTTACTGGGCTAGGTTGCATCTCTGCTGGAACATGACCAAGGAGCACAGGCTCACTGCCCATCTCCTGCCTGGTGTGTGATGAAGTCTCAGGGTCCCTCCTCAGGATGAGCAGGAAGACAGACTCAGACTGGACCTTCTGATGCAGATTCCTACAAAGGATGGAGACATAGGTGTGGACTCACAATATTAGAACAAGCAAACTAAAGAACTGGAGGCACTGACCAATTATTTTCAGTGTTATGACCTTAGTGCTCAATGCCCAAAGCTCACCATTAGCCAGTTGGTCTGTGTTGTCCCAATCTCTGGAGACTTGTTAATACTAACAGAAAGGAAAAGGAGAAAAGTGAGTGTCTTGGGAATATCCCTCATCTCCTCAGGTGGTTGTGCACCTCTCCTCTTCTTACTTCCAAGTTGCAGGAGGATAACGTAAAATTCAGACTTTCTTTCTCAATTTAATCACACAATGTGTGTTTTTGATATTTGTAAGTCTCTTTATTTATCATGAAATCTAGGCATATTAGGACTTTTTACCAAGGATGTGATACACTTTCCATTTTCTCAGTTAGTTGTCTCTAAATATAAATTCTTGTCTTCATTGTCTTACTCCTTGCTTAGAATGGCATTTTATATCATGAAGATTTACATTTTATCTCTAATTTGAATGAGTCTTTGTTTCTGAGTTTTCCTCTAATGGAATTACATTGCCATATCAGAAAAATCTTATTTTTTAAAAAAAATTATTGGAATACAGTTGATTTACTGGTATGTTAGTTTCATGTGTACAAGAAAGTGAATCAGTTATACATCATACATATCCACTGTTTTTTAGATTTTTCCCATATTAGTCTCACAGAATATTGAGAAGAGTTCCCTATGCTATACAGTTCAGTTCAGTTTAGTTCAGTCGCTCAGTTGTGTCCGACTCTTTGCGACCCCATGGACTGCAGCATGCCAGGTCTCTCTGTCCATCACCAACTCCTGGAGTTTACCCAAACCCATGTCCATTGAGCAGGTGATTCCATCAAATCATCTCATCCTCTGTCATCCCATTCTGCCACCTTCAATCTTTCCTAACATCAGGGTCTTTTCCAATGAGTCAGCTGTTTGCATCAGGTGGCCAAAGTATTGGAGTTTCAGCTTCAACATCAGTCTGTCCAAAGATCACCCAGGACTGATCTCCTTTAGGATGAACTGGTTGGATCTCCTTGGAGTCCAGGGGACTCTCAAGAGTCTTCTCCAACACCACAGTTCAAAAGCATCAATTCTTTGGCGATTAGCTTGCTTGATAGTCCAACTGTCACATCCATACATGACTACTGGAAAAACCATAGCCTTGACTAGAAGAACTTTGTTGGGAAAGTAATGTCTCTGCTTTTTAATATGCTGTCTAGGTTGGCCTTAGCTTTTCTTCTAAGGACCAACCATCTTTTAATTTCATGGCTGCAGTCACCATCTGCAGTGATTTTGGAGCCCAGAAAAATAAAGTCTGTCACTTTTTCCATTGTTTCCCCATCTATTTGCCATGAAGTGGTGGGACCAGATTCCATGATCTTAGTTTCCTGAATGTTGAGCTTTAGGCCCACTTTTTCACTCTCCTCTTTCACTTTCATCAAGAGGCTCTTTAGTTTTTCTTCACTTTCTACCATAAGGGTGGTATCATCTGAATATCTGAGCTTATTGATATTTCTCCCAGCAATCTTAATTCCAGTTTGTGCTTCCTCCAGCCCAGCATTTCTTGCATATAAGTTAAATAAGCAGGGTGACAATATACAGCCTTGACGTACTCCTTCTCCTATTTGGAACCAGTCTGTTGTTCCATGCCCAGTTCTAACTGTTGCTTCCTGACCTGCAAATAGGTTTCTCAAGGGGCAGGTCAGGTAGTCTGGTATTCCCATCTCTTGAAGAATTTTCCACAGTGTGTTGTCATCCACACAGTCAAAGGCTTTGGCATAGTCAACAAAGCAGAAGGAGATGTTTTTCTGGAACTCTCTTGCTTTTTCTATGATCCAACAGATGTTGGCAATTTGATCTCTGGTTCCTCTCTGCTTTGTCTAAATCCAGCTTGAATATCTGGAAGTTCACAGTCCATGTACTCTTGAAGTCTGGTTTGGAGAATTTTGAGCATTATTTTGCTAGCATGAGATGAATGCAATTGTGCAGTAGTTTGAGGGTTCTTTGGCATTGCCTTTCTTTGGGACTGGAATGAAAACTGACTTTTTCCAGCCCTGTGGCCACTGCTGAGTTTTCCAAATTTGCTGGCATACTGAGTGCAGCACTTTCACAGCATTGTCTTTTAGGATTTGAAATAGCTCAACTGGAATTCCATCACTTCTACTAGCTTTGCTCGTAGTGATGCTTCCTAAAGTCCATTTGACTTTGCATTCCAGGATGTCTGGCTCTACATGAGTGATTATACCATCTGGGTCGTGAAGATTATCTGGGTCGTGATTATCTGGGTGATTATCTGATTGTCTGGGTCATGAAGATCTTTTTTTATAGTTCTGTGTATTCTTGGCATCTCTTCTTATATCTTCTGCTTCTGTTAGGTCCATACCATTTTTGTCCTTTATTATTCACCTGTCAATGAGTAAACAATAATAAAATTTAAGAACTCTCTTGAAATTTTGATTCATGGTGATGTTTGGCAAAAACCATCACAACATTGTAAAGTAATTATCCTCCAATTATAGTAAATGAATTAATATTCTCCAGGTCATTTCATGTTGTCAGAAATGGCAGGATATCCTTCTTTTTATGGCTGAGTAAAGGTCCATCTGGTCAAGGCTATGGTTTTTCTAGTGGTCATAATGGATGTGAGAGTTGGACTGTGAAGAAAGCTGAGTGCTGAAAATTGTTGCTTTTGAACTGTAGTGTTGGAGAAAACTCTTTTTTTTAATTTTTAATTTTTTTTATTAGTTGGAGGCTAATTACTTCACAACATTTCAGTGGAAGACTCTTGAGAGTCCGTTGGACTGCAAGGAGACCCAACCAGTCCATCCTAAAGGAGATCAGAGCTGGGTGTTCATTGGAAGGACTGATGCTAAAGCCTAAACTCCAGTATTTTGGCCACCTCATGTGAAGAGTTAACTCATTGGAAAAGACCCTGATGCTGGGAGGGATTGGGGACAGGGGGCGAAGGGGACGACAGAGGATGAGATGGCTGGATGGCATCACCGACTAAATGGGCATGAGTTTGAGTAAACTCCGGGAGTTGGTGATGGACAGGGAGGCCTGGCCTGCTGCGATTCATGGGGTCACAAAGAGTCAGACATGACTGAGTGACCGAAATGAACTGAACTGAAGTGAATATCCCATTGTTTATATATACACCCAACATCTTTGACCTATTCATCTTCAATAGACACGCTTTCACTATTCAGGTAATACGATGATACAAGGGAATGCAAATGTCTCTTAGAGGTTCTGATTTCATTTCTTTGGCACCTACGCTGAAGTGGGTTGCTAGATCCTATGGTAATTCTATTTCAATTAGTTGCAGCTTTTAATTTCTTTAAGGAACCTCCATTCTGTTTTCTGTAATGGCTCTTTCATTATTCATTCCCACCAACCAAGTATAAGTGTTCTCATAACAGTGAGCAGGGAGCAGGGAGTCTCTGCCAGGACTAACGGGGTGAGTGACATGATGGTTTGGGTTGGCAGAGGTATTGCCCACATACCTTGCATCTGGAAGCAGTCTCTCCAAAATGACTGACTTCAAACATGATTTTATCATTCTTTAATTCATGATCTGGTTGCTGTTGCTTAGTCCCTAAGTTGTGTCCAACTCTTTGTGAGCCAAGGACTGTAGACCACCAGGATCCTCTGTCCATGTGATTTCCCAGGCTAGATGACTGCAGCCGGTTGCCATTTCCTTCTCCAGGGGATCTTCATGACCCGGGACTGGAACCTGAGTCTCCTGCATTGGCAGGCGGATCCTATTACCACTGAGCCACCAAGAAAGCCCCATGAACTGGTACATGTGGCATAAAATATTTCACTTCTTTCCTCTTATTAAAATAACAGTAATGTGTGTACATTTAATTGGAGATAAACTATGAAGATGTACTCAAGCAGGAAATATAAAACTTATAATTCAGAGCCCAACACCTAGGAAGCCTTCAATAACAGCACACGATGGTATGGTTCATGTCATCCTCGTCATGCTCGTCCTCATCCTCATCACTGATCCCTTAATGAACTGAAGTGTTAGAGGGAAGAGGGACAGAGGATGAGATGGTTGGATGGTATCATCGACTCAATGGACATGAGTTTGAGTAAAGTCTGGGAGATGGTGAAGGACAGGGAAGCCTGGCTTGCTGCAGTCCATGGGGTTGCAAAGAGTCGGACACAACTGAACGACTGAACCACAACTGAACAAGGGGAAAGTTTACAGAGGTGCATTTGCTTCTCTAGTGGGAGGGATGCTAGCCAGAGCCAGGCCATTGAGGGTGAAAGCAGAACTCCAAATGAGAGGTCTCACATTTCAACCAGAGCTAAGAATATGAGCTTCAAAGCGTTTTATTACAAAACAGTATAGATTGCTCCTAACATCCCCTTCACCATCCCTGTCTCCCTAGCACTTACTGGTCTGAGCTGCATCTCTGCTGGAGCATGACCAAGGAACCAAGTTCCTTACTTCCAAATTGCAGGATCTTAACGTAAAATCAGACATTTCCCCCTCAATTTTGCCACTCAATGTGTGATTTTGATATGTTGAAATCCATTGTATCAATTATTAAATCTATGTAGTAAGAGGTCTAGACCAATGATGTGATACACTTTCCATTTTCAGAGTTAACAATTGTCTCTAAAGATAATGTACTTTCATCTCTTTACTTTAGTAAAGTTGATGAGAGGAAGTATACAATGGAATGAAAACCAGGAGTTGAGATCAATGAAAGCATCTCAGGTCCTGCTCACCACACATGCCTCATCTTCTATAAGGACTTTGTGCTCCAAACCCTTCAATAGTCACCTCTTGCCCATCTGCTTTGCAGCATATTCCTAGATTCACTGTGCCAACATGATTTCAGCAAAAATTCCCTGGAAACAAACTAGAAATGGGCGGACCTTCCTCTCCACTAGGTACTTCTGCAGACCCCACTCTATAGCTTCAGGTCATGCAGTTTCAAGTTGACCACTGTTTTTTGATATACTAGGAGAACCCCTCCATCAGCATCAGGAAAACATGTAGCTGCTCCATGAACAGATGTAACAAGTTTCCACATGACATATTCCACATGTTTCTGTTTTCTGCTAATTCGAATGGAATCCACTCAAACCAGGGTATATTTTCTCTTGGTTTCCTCGTGGTCTCAGCTCTTGAACACTTTAATAAAATGTGGATTTGGCTTATCCATTTTTGCTAGTGGATAAAGTGGGATGTGTGTGGAGAGTGGTGGGATGTAACCTTCTCAGTCCTGTTTGTGTAATCTTCCTGACAGAGAGCACCCTTCTGATGAATGCAGAGGTTGATTTGTCATTAAGTGATATGAAAAAACTTTAAACCAAGTCAAATTGGATATGGAGAGAAGAATGTTATTTACCTGTGTGTGAATAAGTGACAGGGTATTTTTAAGAGAGAGCACATGGCAGATATGCACAGGTGGATATGAGAAGGAGAGACTGGGTTTGGGGCATTTAAATAACTTGTGGTTATTGTTGTCTAGTCACTAAGTCATGTCCAATTCTGCAACACCATGGGCTGTAGCCTATCAGGCTCCTCTTTCCATAGGATTTCCCAGGCAAGAATACTGGAGTGGGTTACCATTCCCTTCTCCAGGGGATCTTCTCAACCCAGAAGTCAAATCTCTGCCTCCTGCATTGGCAGGTGGGTTTCTTATCACTGAACCATCAGGGAAGCCCATCTTTTAAAAATTTATTATATTTATTTATTTTAATTGCTTGATAATTGCTTTACAATATTGTTTTGATTTCTGCCATACATCTACATGAATTAGCCATTGGTGTACATATATCCCCTCCACTGTGAACCTCCCTCCCACCTCCCATCCTTTTCCACCCCTCTAGGTTGTTATAGAGCCCCAGTTTAAGTCACACAGCACATTTCCATTAGGGATCTATATTGCATATGGTAGTGTATCTGCTTCCATACTACTCTCTCTAAGCCCATCTTTTAAACTAGAGTACTTTAAACTCCATGTGATTAAAAACAGTTGGAAAGCATAAGAATTTGTTTTTTGCTGGTTCACAAGTTAATGAATTCCAGGAGCTGACGCTTCAGATGAAATATACTACCTGAGAAAGCTTTTAGCTGAAACACAATACTGGCCTATTAACAAGGTGAATATGATAGTGTACATTTCTTGATCCATTACGGTGTCCAAACACTGTTCTGATAAGTACTTGTGAGTCCCTCATCTTAACCACTCTCTCAGTTAAGAAATTTTGTTGAAACTCTCCTACAGAAGAGGAAGCTGGAGAGACGTTTTGTATCACACACACAGTCACAGTGTGTAATATGAGGCAGAACGTGAGTTGCAAGATGCTCACATACATTTTGGAGTAGGAAATGGCAACCCACTCCAGTATTCTTGCCTGGAGAATCCCATGGATAGGGGAGCAGTGGGGGATAGGGATAGGTGGGGTACAGTCCATGGGGTCGCATAGAATTGGACATGACTGGGCACTCGCACACACACATAAATGTAAATACATTGCTAGGAGGAGGTGAAGATGTGGGAGTAAGAGGACACTGGGCTCAGCTCCCTGCAGGAAAACAACACAAATGCATCTACATGGGGAATCGTTCTCACTGAAAACACCTGGACACTGTCAGAGAGACTCTTCTACCAAGACTGTAAAGAGTGAACCACACGATAAAAAAACAAGAAAGGAATGTATATGTGTGAATAACTGAGTCACTTTGCTGTACAGCAGAGATGTGCACAACATTACAAACCAACTATACTTCAATCATTAAAAAAAAATTAAAAGAAAACAGAATGACTCACATGGAATTGGGTAGGAAAGGAGAGTGACTTGATGCCCTCAGGAGTGGACACAGAACAGGAGGGAGTACAATGGGCTAGGTTAACCTCTATGAGAAGTAAGGATGAGAGAATACACCATATATTGGACACCCTGGCCTGAGGTCCAACATTAGGAAGACAAATCTCCACCTCACACCTGTTGGACTGCTTACGATTAAAAAGACAAAAAGTAACAAGTGCTGGCAAAAATGTGTAGAAAACTGAATCCTCATGCACTGCTGATGGGACTGTACAAGCACCATGGACAATAGTGTGGAGGTTCCTCAAAAATGTTAAATAGAATTGCGATATGTGACAATGATCCCACTTCTGGGTGTGTGTCCATAGGAGATGACATAACTCTCTCAAAGAGATGACTGCATGGCCATGGTTCATGTCCAGTACCTGTCACAAGACCAAAAAATGAAACCAACCTAGTGTCACAGATGAATAAGGGATAAAGAAAATGTGATATACATTCAGTACATACCATGGAATATTATTCGGTTATGAGAAAGAAGCAAATCCTGTCATTTACTACAATATGGACGAAATTTGAGGGCATCATGATAACAAATAAGTCATACTGTGAAAGGCATATAATGTATTATTTCCCTTATATATGGAATATAAATTTCTATGGTCTCATAGAAACAGAGTGTATTTTCTTGCCTTTGACCAATTGTGTATATTGTGAAAAAATATTTCATGAATGTTGCAGAACATCTAGGATTAGTATCCAGGTGTGTGCTTTCTATTATAATAACTTTGGGTTTAAAGTTTCCTTTTGTGTATGTTGTTAGAAACTGTTCGTTTCATTCTTTTACAAGTGGTTGACCAGTTTTCCCAGCACCACTTGTTAAAGAGGTTGTCTTTTTTCCATTGTATATCCTTGCCTCTTTTGTCAAAGGTAAGGTGTCCATAGGTTCGTGGATTTATCTCTGGGCTTTCTATTCTGCTCCATTGATCTATATGTCTGTCTTTGTGCCGGTACCATACTGTCTTGATGACTGTGGCTTTGTAGTAGAGTCTGAAGTCAGGCAGGTTGATTCCTCCAGTTCCATTCTTCTTTCTCAAGATTACTTTGGCTATTCAAGGTTTTTTTGTATTTCCGTACAAATTGTGAAATTATTTGTTCTAGTTCTGTGAAAAATACCGTTGGTAGCTTGATAGGGATTGCATTGAATCTATAGATTGCTTTGGGTAGAATAGCCATTTTGACAATATTGATTCTTCCAATCCATGAACACGGTATGTTTCTCCATCTGTTTGTGTCCTCTTTGATTTCTTTCATCAGTGTTTTATAGTTTTCTATGTATAGGTCTTTTGTTTCTTTAGGTAGATATACTCCTAAGTATTTTATTCTTTTTGTTGCAACATTGAATGGTATTGTTTCATTAATTTCTCTTTCTGTTTTTCATTGTTAGTATATAGAAATGCAAGGGATTTCTGTGTGTTAATTTTATATCCTGCAACTTTACTATATTCATTGATTAGCTCTAGTAATTTTCTGCTAGAGTCTTTAGGGTTTTCTATGTAGAGGATCATGTCATCTGCAAACAGCGAGAGTTTCACTTCTTCTTTTCCTATCTGGATTCCTTTTACTTCTTTTTCTGCTCTGATTGCTGTGGCCAACACTTCCAAAACTATGTTGAATAGTAGTGGTGAGAGTGGATATCCTTGTCTTGTTCCTGATTTTAGGGGAAATGCTTTCAATTTTTCACCATTGAGGGTGATGCTTGCTGTGGGTTTGTCATATATAGCTTTTATTATGTTGAGGTATGTTCCTTCTATTCCTGCTTTCTGGAGAGTTTTAATCATAAATGGATGTTGAATTTTGTCAAACGCTTTTTCTGCAACTATTAAGATAATCATATGGTTTTTATCTTTCATTTTGTTACATGATTGATTTGCGGATATTAAAGAATCCTTGCATTCCTGGGATAAAGCCCACTTGGTCATGATATATGATCTTTTTAATATTTTGTTGAATTCTGTTTGCTAGAATTTTGTTAAGGATTTTTGCATCTATGTTCATCAGTGATATTGGCCTGTAGTTTTCTTTTTTTGTGGCATCTTTGCCTAGTTTTGGAATTAGGGTGATGGTGGCCTCATAGAATGAGTTTGGAAGTTTACCTTCTTCTGCAATTTCCTGGAAAATTTTGAGTAAGATAGGTGTTAGCTCTTCTCTAAATTTTTGGTAAAATTCAGCTGTGAAGCCATCTGGTCCTGGGCTTTTGTTTGCTGGAAGATTTCTGATTACAGTTTCTATTTCCTTGCTTGTGATGGGTCTGTTAAGATCTTCTATTTCTTTCTGGTTCAATTTTGGAAAGTTATACTTTTCTAAGAATTTGCCCATTTCTTCCAAGTTGTCCATTTTATTGGCATAGAGCTTCTGGTGTTAGTCTCTTATGATCCGTTGTGTTTCAGTGTTGTCCTTATTTAACTTCTATGCAGAGTATACCATGTGAAATGCCAGGCTGGATGAAGCACAAGCTGGAATCAACATTGCCGGGAGGAATGTTAATAACCTCAGATATACAGATGACACCACTCTTACAGCAGAAAGCGAAGAGGAACTAAAGAGCCTCTTGATGAAAATGAAAGAGGAGAGTGAAAAAGCTGGCTTAAAACCCAACATTCAAAAAATGAAGATCATGGCATCTGGTCCCATCACATCATGGAAAATAGATGGGGAAACAATGGAAACCGTGATAGAGTTTATTTTCTTGGGCTCCAAAATCACTGCAGATGGTGACTGAAGCCATGAAATTAAAAGACGCTTCCTCTTTGGAAGAAGAGCTGTGACAAACCTAGACAGCATATTAAGAAGTAGAAACATACTTTGCTGACAAAGGTCCATATAGTCCAAAAGCTATGTTTTTCCAGTAGCCATGTATGGCTGTGAGAGTTGGACCATAAAGAAAGATGAGCGCCAAAGAATTGATGCTTTTGAACTGTGGCGTTGGAGAAGATTCTTGAGAGTCCCTTGGACAGCAAGGATATAAAACCAGTCAATCCTAAAGGAAATCAGTCCTGACTATTCTTTGGAAGGACTGATGCTGAAGTTAAAACGGCAATACTTGGGCCACCCGATGTGAAGAACTGACTCATTTGAAAAGACCCAGATGCTGGGAAAGATTCAAGGCAGGAGGAAAAGGGGACAACAAAGGATGAGACGGTTGGATGGCATCACTGACTAAATGGACATGAGTTTGAGCAAGTTCCGGGTGTTGGTGATGGACACGGAATCTTGGCATGCTGCAGTCCATGGAGTTGCAAAGAGTCAGACACGACTGAGCAACTGAACTAAGCTGAAACTGGGAGTTGGCTTAAAAGATACTGAAAGACTAACAGGAGAAAAACAACAAAGCAGTAACATAGCATTCATGGGTGAAGAAAGATTGTACTCCACCAAGGGCTTGAGGAGTATAAAATGAACAGTTGAGCGTTTAAGGTAAAGAGAATCTTACTGACCACTATGGAATGTATGTAAGATGAACTCAAGATAGAAAATACAGCAGTTATTTCAAGAGTCACACTCCAAAGCAGTGTATACAAGTATGAGTTTGGAGCAGAGATAATAGCTTCATAAACAACACATAAGCCATAGAGACCAAACTCTATGGTGTAGAGAGGCTATACGTGAGGAATCATTATCAACAATAATGGGGAAACCATGTTGCCTGTTTGGCTTCTCAAGTCGTGCAGTGGTAAACAACCTGCCTTCCAATTCAAGAGATGCAGATTCCATCTTTGGGTCAGGAAGATCCCCTGGAGAAAGAAACAGCAACTCCAGTATTCTTGACTGAAAAATATCATGGACAGAAGCGCCTGGCAGGCTACAGTCCATGGGATCACTAAAGAGTCATGTGCAACTTACCGACTGAACATGCACACAGGCAACTTGCCTATTACTACAGTAGGCTCTTCACATCTTCCCCCATGAGCTCAGATCTCCTTAGGATATGGGGCATTTGTCCAAGAAGAGTTAGGACCCATGACATAAAGGTCACATTTGACTGAAAGATCTGACTTAGTTCTCAAGAAGTTTAGTTCTCAAGAACTTCTCAACCTTGGCCACACAGCAGAACCAGCTTCAGTGTGTTTAAAAGTCCTCAAGCTGGGACTTCTCTGGTGGTCCAGAGGCTTAGATTCTGCCTTTGAATGTAGGAAGCATAACTTCAATCCCTGGTCTGGGAATTAAGACCCGACAAGCTGCATGTTATGACCAAAAATAAATAAACAAAATAAAGTAATTTAAAAAAATCCTCAGTTCAGGACAACCTAAGTCTAACATTGTGAAGTATTTATCCTCCTTCAAAATAAGTAATAAATTTAAAAATAAATAAATAAGAATAAAATAAATAGACTCTTTGGCAGTGAGTCTCAGTTGACAGTCTTTAAAAAATTTTTTTATTGTAGTATAGTTGAATTACAATGTTGCAAAATAGTCAGTATTTGTAAGCCCCCCAGATTATTTTGTTAAAAGCCAAGGCTGAGAAGTCATAACATGTATCCTCACACATATATCCTGCACACATAGACTTAAAACATAGTAATTAGCTGGAAAATAAACAATAGTTTTAGAAAAAAAATGTACTATTTAAATCTGTAAATAATGGAGTTGTTCATCTTTCTAGTATGTGGGTCACCACAATAAACTAGAGACTCCTCCTTGGGTATAATAAAATTCAGTCACAGTAATTCTGACATCTACAGAATCAAAGAAGACCTTCCCAGCCCCATCAAAAGCATATCTAAAAAAGCAATATTCAGGTGGAAAACAAGGAGAGGCAAGAAGGCCCTAAGAGCTACAACTGGTGTTATGAGGGAGGTAGAATTTTCAGATCTCGATGCTAATTTTACTACATTTTCCAACCTACACTTCAAATGGAGGTTAGATTGTTTTGTTGAGGAATCTGCACAAGGCCCTTTTGATGTCTCGATTCCTCAGGCTGTAGATGAAGGGGTTCAGCATGGGGGTGACCACAGTGTACACCACTGAGGCCAGTGCATCCTTCCTGGGAGATTGTGAGATGGCTGAGCTGAGGTACACACCAAGGCCTGTTCCATAAAATAAGCAAACAACTGTCAGGTGAGAACCACAGGTGGAGAAGGCTTTATACCTCCCACCTGAAGATGAGGCTCTAAGAATGGAGGAAATAATTTTATAGTAAGAGTAAAAGATCCCTGAGAAAGGGAGAAAAGCAAAAATGGCACCAATAAAATATATGACTATATTTTTGGTGAAAATGTTACAACAAGCAAGCTTGAGGAGCAGAGAAGGGTCACAGAAGAAATTAGAAATTTCCACATCTTGGAAGCAGGTAAGTTGCAGCACAATCAGATTGTGTACCTGGGAGTCCACAAAGCTTCCCACAAAAGACACCAAAACTAAGGAGTAACAGAGGCGTGGGTTCATGATGACTGGGTAGTGCAGTGGGTGACAGATGGCCACAAACCTGTCATAGGACATCACAGACAGCAGCATTCCATCCATACATCCAAAAAGGATAAAAATAGACATCTGTGTCAGGCAGCCAACATAGGAGATGACTCTACCATGAGTTTGGATGTTCACAATCATCTTGGGGACTGTGGTGGAGATGAAGCCAATGTCAGTCAAGGAGAGGTTGGAGAGGAAGAAGTACATGGGGGTGTGGAGGTGGGGATCAGAGGTGACAGCCAGGATGATGAGCAGGTTCCCTAGCATGGTGACCAGGTACGTGGACAGAAACAGGACACAGAGCAAAGGCTGCAGTTCTGGATCATCTGAGAGTCCCAGGAGGAAGAATTCTGAGACACTTGTTAGATTTCCAGTTCTGTGTAGCTTGGACAACTTTGGAAGAAGAAAAGAGGACTGGAAAAATATAAATACATAAATGGTCACACAGTACTGTGCCCGTATTTTGGACTCAAGCAATTCATTTATCAGATTATACACCCCAGTTCCTTCAGCAATATTTCTCAGTGTGACAAATTCTATTTTCTTAGAATTGTTTACTATTGGTTTCTGTGTTATTCACTTCTGTCTATACTCTCTTACATTATAAAGCTTTATGAAAAGTGAAAGAGAGGAAGGATATTAGAGGTAATATATCATGGTCTCAGTTAAATACAGCCTACTTCTTTAGACATAGTACAGAATGAGAGTCCCTTTCCCTTCTAAGAAAGCATGTTAAAATGCAAATATAAAGAAGTTAAGTCATTTATATAAATCTATTTTATTAAAATACAATTCTAGATATTTCCTCCACTTAGAATATTTATAAATCTCTATGAAATGCAGAGGTATGTCATCTGGGTTCTAAATGAAAGGTGAATGTTCATAATCAGAACTCATTTTACATGATATTCAGAATTTATCATCCTTTGGTTTTCTGTCTTCCCTCCCTTATGAAATAAGGGATTACTCAAGTATCAGAATTTTCTCTTAGAAGTCATTTAGTATATATATTTTTCATATATTTGACTTTGGTGGACTTCAAATTTTGATTAATATTGTTTAGTTAAGTGTACATGATCTAATGCATTGTTGACTATAAAGATGGTGTTTGAGTATACAGCACTGCTAAAGATTACACAATAATGAAATTTAAGAAATTCTCTTGAAATTTTTTATCTTAAACAGGGTTACTTCTTTCAATACTATCTCATTTAAATGTTTGATGGGTGAGACCCTTTACCTTTGGAGGGTCTATTCTGTACTGGCAGAAAAATAACACTTCATTGATTTTATTTTCTTCAGTTTACTGAAGTGATTGAAAAAATTTCCTATATTTGAATTGTGCCACCTGAAGCTCTCTAAAATACATACAAAATGATGATTTAATACAACACACATTGGGAATGAATACCATAGTCAAGTCAAATAATGTATGTGGCACCTCACATAGTTTGTGTGTGTGTGTGTGTGTGTGTGTGTGTGTGTGTGTGTGTAGTAGCAGTTACGCAGATCTCTCTTAGCAGAATTCAAGAACACAATCAGAATTATTAGCTATAGTTATCAGGTTGCATATCAGATCCCCAAACTTACTCATTTTGTAACAAAAGTTTGTACATTTTGACCACTATTTCCTCACCTTTTCTACCACCAATCCTCACAACAAGAGTTTGATTTTCTTAGCTTCCACACAGAACTGAGATCATAGTGGATTTGACTTTCTATGGCTGGTGTATATAGTTTAATAAGCATGGTATTGTCCAGGTTCATCCATGTTGTCAAAAATGGCAGGATTTTCTTCTTTCAGTGGCTAGATAATACCCCATTGTTTTTATATACTCATCTCATTTTCTTTACCTATTCATCTGTCAACAGATATGTATCCGTATTTTCACTATTTCAAATAATATTGCAAAGACAAGGGAATGCAAACATCCACTTTTGAGGTTCTGATTTTATTTCTTTGACCAGTACACTGAAGTGGGGTTGCTGGTTTCTAGTCCTATTTCAATTTGTTGCAGTTTAAACATTTTTAATTTAATTTAAATATTTTCTCTAACGAAGGTACCAATATTCATTCCCACCAACCTTGTGCAAGAGTTCCCTTATCTCCACTTCCTCACCAGCATATGTTTTCTTTTTACTGTTTTTAATAGCCATCCTAACAGTCATGAGGTGATCTTTGATCTAGGTTTGGACTTGTGTTTCCAATATTAAGTGATGTTGAGTACCTTTTTATATACCTGTTAGTCTTGTTCTCCTGATTGTAAACACTTCAGAGCCAGACACCTATAATGTTATGATGTTCTGATAACATCATAACAGTACATGATGTGATGGTTGATGTCACATTCTTCATCCTTGTCCTCGTCCTCATCCTCATCACTACTCTCATAGTGAACTGAAGTGTTCAGGGGGAAGGTTACAGAGTCCATTAGCTGCTCTGGTGGGAGGGATGGCAGCCAGAGTCAGAACCAGTGGTGGTGGAAGCAGAACTCTGAATGAGAGTTCTCACACCCCAGTCAAATCCTAGAATGTAGATTTTAAGTGCTCTATTTGAAAACTGAGCAGATCGGTGCCCTCCAGATTTCTCTACCAAGTAAAACTTCATGTTTGTTCCTCTTGTGAAGGGAATAATGCCCCCAACAGTTTGTCATTTAATCATTGTCTCCCTCAGTACTTACGGGGCTGGGCTGCATTTCTGCTGGAGCATGACCAAGGAACACAGACTCACTGCCCTTCTCCTGCCTGGTGTGTGATTAAGTCTCAGGGTCCCTCCTCAGGTTGAGCAAGAAGGATGGAGACACAGGCGTGGACTCACAGTATTAGAACAGGCAAATTAATTAGTTAGAGGCACTGGCCAATTATTTACAATGGTATCACCTTAGGGCTCAATGCCCAAGACTCATCATTAGTAAGCTGGTCCACATTATCCCAATCTCTGGAGACTTGATAATATTAACAGAACAGGAAAGAAGAAAAATGAATGTCCTAGGAAGGATCTGGGCCCCTCTTCTCCTCAGGAGGAAATTCACCTTGTACTTTTACTTATTGCTTCTAACTTGCAGGTACTTAACATAAAATTCAGACTCCCCCTCCCCCAATTTAACCACTCAATGTATTATTTTGATGTCTGCAAATCAATAGTATCAATCATGAAATCTATGTAGCATTAGGTCTATACCAAGACTGTGATATACTTTCCATTTTCATAGTTAATATTTGTCTCTAAGAACAGCTTCTCTTTTTTTTGGGTAATTTTAATGAATTCACATGGGGTCACAAGAGTCAGACATGATTTAGCAACTAAACCACCGCCAAACCAATGAGTATTCAGTTTTAAGTTTTTTTCTCTATTGATATTGGCATATGGCTTTATCCCAGGGATGCAAGTGCTCTTCAATATTTGCAAATCAATCAATGTAATACACCACATTAACAAATTGAAAGATAAAAACCATATGATTATCTCAATATATGCAGAGAAAGTCTTTGATAAAATTCAACATCCATTTATGATAAAAACCCTCCAGAAAGCAGGAATAGAAGGAACATACCTCAACATAATAAAAGCTATATATGACAAACCCACAGCAAACATTATCCTCAATGGTGAAAAATTAAAAGCATTTTCCCTAAAGTCAGGAACAAGACATGGGTGCCCACTCTCACCACTATTCAACATAGTTTTGGAAGTTTTGGCCACAGCAATCAGAGCAGGAAAAGAAATAAAAGGAATCCAGATTGGAAAAGAAGAAATAAACCTCTCACTGTTTGCAGATGACATGATCTTCTACATAGAAAACCCAAAGACTTCACCAGAAAATTACTAGAGCTAATCAATGAACATGGTAAAGTTGCAGGATATAAAATCAACACTAATGAGAAGATAGAAAGAGAAATTAAGGAAACATTCCATTCACCGTTGCAACGAAAAGAATAAAATACTTAGGAATACATCTACCTAAAGAAAAAAAGACCTATATATAGAAAACTCTAAAACACTAGGTGAAAGAAATCAAAGAGGACACAAATAGATGGAGAAATATACTGTGTTCATGGATCAGAAGAATCAATACAGTGAAAATGAGTACCCTACCCAAAACAACCTATAGATTCAATGCAATCCCTATCAAGCTACCAATGGTATATTTCACTGCTGTTGCTGCTGCTAAGTCACTTCAGTCGTGTCCGACTCTGTGCGACCCCATAGACGGCAGCCCACCAGGCTCCCCCATCCCTGGGATTCTCTAGGCAAGTACACTGGAGTGGGTTGCCATTTCCTTCTCCAATGCATGAAAGTGAAAAGTGAAAGGGAAGTCGCTCAGTCATGTCCAACTCTTATCGTCCCCATGGACTGCAGCTCACCAGGCTCCTCCGTCCATGGGATTTTCCAGGCAAGAGTACTGACTGGAGTGGGGTGCCATTGCCTTCTCTGATATTTCACAGAGCTAGAAGAAATAATTTCACAATTTGTATGAAAATACAAAAAAACTCAAACAGCCAAAGCAATCTTGAGAAAGAATAATGGAACTGGAGGAATCAACCTGCCTGACTTCAGGCTCTACTACAAAGCCACAGTCATTAAGACAGTATGGTACTGGCACAATGGCAGAAATATAGATCAATGGGACAAAATAGATAGCCCAGAGATAAATCCACGCACCTATAGACACCTTATCTTCAGCAAAGGAGGCAACAATATACAATGGAAAAAAGACAACCTCTTTCACAAGTGGTGCTGGGAAAACTGGTCAACCACTTGTAAAAGAATGAAACTAGAACACTTTGTAACACCATACACAAAAGTAAACTCAAAATGGATTAAAGATCTAAACGTAAGACCAGAAACTATAAAACTCCTAGAGGAGAACATAGGCAAAATACTCTCCAACATAAACCAGCAGGATCCTCTATGGCCTACCTCCCAGAATATTGGAAATAAAAGCAAAAATAAACAGATGGGACCTAATGAAACTTAAAAGCTTTTGCACAAGAAAGGAAACTATAAGCAAGGTGAAAAGACAGCCTTCAGAATGGGAGAAAATAATAACAAAGGAAGCAACTGACAAAGAATTAATCTCAAAAATATACAAGCAACTCCTGCAGCTCAACTCCAGAAATAAAACCACCCAATCAAAAAATGGGCCAAAGAACTAAACAGACATTTCTCCAAAGAAGACATACAGATGGCTAACAAACACATGAAAAGATGTTCAACATCACTCATTATCAGAGAAATGCAAATCAAAACACAATGAGGTACCATTACACACCAGTCAGAATGGCTGCTATCCAAAAGTCCACAAGCAATAAATGTTGGAGAGGGTGTGGAGAAAAGGGAACCCTCTTACAATGTTGGTGGGAATGCAAACTAGTACAGCCAATATGGAGAACAGTGTGGAGATTCCTTAAAATACTGGAAATAGAACTGTCATATGACCCAGCAATCCCACTGCTGGGCATACACACTGAGGAAACCAGAATTGAAAGAGACACGTGTACCCCAATGTTCATTGCAGCATTGTTTATAATAGCCAGGCCATGGAAGCAACCTGGATGTCCATCAGCAGATGAATGGATAGGAAAGCTGTGGTACATATACAAATGGAATATTACTCAGCCATTTAAAAGAATACATTTGAATCAGTTTTAATGAGGTGGATGAAACTGGAGCCTATCATACAGAGTGAAGTAAGCCAGAAAGAAAAACACCAATACAGTATACTAACGCATATATATGGAATTTAGAAAGATAGTAACAATAACCCTGTATGCGAGACAGCAAAAGAGACACAAATGTATAGAACATTCTTTTGGACTCTGTGGGAGAGGGTGAGGGTGAGATGGTTTGGGAGAATGGCATTGAAACATGTATATTATCATATGTGAAATGAACCGCCAGTCCAGGTTCTATGCATGTGCTTGGGGCTGGTGCACTGGGATGACCCAGAGGGATGGGATGGGTAAAGAGGTGGTGGGGGGAGTTCAGGATGGGGAACACATGTACAGCTGTGGTGGATTCATGTCAATGTATGGCAAAACTGATACAATATTGTAAAGTAATTAGCCTCCAGTTAAAATAAATAAGTTTATATTTTAAAAAAGCAAATTACAAAGAAAAACAAAAGAAAGACAACTATTCATCTTTACTTACAGTTTAATCACTGATACTTTAAATATTTCAGTGGATCTCCCAGAAGGTTGCAATCAAGATGTCATTCAGGCTGCAGGTATCACAAAGTTAGATCGGCAGATGTCCACTCTCAAGCTCACTCATGAGGCTGTTGGTGTGATTCACCAGTTCATGGAATATTGTCCAGAGAATTCCTTCAGTTCCTTGACACGTGGTCTCTGGTGAGGCAGTTGGGTTTTATTAATGCAAGCCACCAAGAATGCCAGAGAGAAGCACCAAGAAGAGAGCCAGATTATTTTGCTCTGTTCCCAGAAGTGACTTCCCAACATTTCTTCCACATTCTTGTTGTTGTAAGTGGGTCTTTATGTACATCTTACACTTGATGGCAGGGAAATACACAGGGGTAGGAAAACAAGGAGTTTGGATCATTGAGAGAATCTCAGATACTGCCCACCACACAGAAACCTCATCCTTTGAGAGGAAGACACTGGGTTTTGGGGCATCAAAAATAATTCACCCACAGAAAAATATATAACTGTGCGTGTGAGCTAAGTCACCTCAGTCGTGTCCGGCTCTTATCAACCCTGTGGACTGTAGCCCACCAGGCTCCTCTGTCCATGAGATTCCCCAGGCAAGAGTATTGGAGTGGTTGCCATGCCCTCCTCCAGGGGATCTTCCAGACTCAGGGATTGAACCCACATCTCTATGTCTCCTGCATTAGCAGGCAGGTTCTTTACCACTAGTCCCACCCCGGAAGCCCAAAAATGCATTATTAAACTGAAGTTATTTCATAGTGAGTAGAATAGATAAGATTCTAGGATAAATGACAAAGATGAATCTATAGAACACGGAACATGAAAACCAAGGTTCATTATGTTTATACCATAAATGTGCATGTACTGCTTTTTTCCCCAATTTCCCCGTTTATGATGAGTATCCTGGTGCTTCACTGTGCTTAGTCACTCAGTCACGTCCGACTCTTTGTGACCCTATGAATTGTAGCCCACAAGGCTCTTCTGTCCATGTAGATTCTCCCGGCAAGAACACTGGATTGGGTTGCCATGCCTTCCTCCAGGGGATGTTCCCAACCCAGGAATGGAACTGGAGTCTCCTGCATTGCAGGCAGATTCTTTACCAGCTGAGCTACCCAGGAAGCCCTGAGTATCCTTGATCAAATGGCAACTGAGTAGGGTTAATTATAGAGAGATGAGGAGAGTATTGGGCCTCTTTAAAATATGTGGGCAATGGTAAAAGTGTTAAATTGAAGTCACAGCATTGTGGGGAGAAGGGATCAGGCATCAGAGTCAGTGTTAAGGATGAGTGTAGAAGACGTGGTGTATATAAAAGGTAGATATTGGTCTTCATGTAGTAAATTAGTGATTTGCTTTGTGCTTGACTCAATTTTCTTTACATGATGAGTATCTGTAAAGAAAACAAGAATCTTCTCACATTCAATATTTGATGTGTCACTGAGAATTTTCTTTTTTTAAAATTTTAAAATTCTATCTAGTCTTTTATTATTATTATTTTTTTAAATTTTATTTTATTAGTTGGAGGCCAATTACTTCACAACATTTCAGTGGGTTTTGTCATACATTGACACGAATCAGCCATAGAGTTACACATATTCCCCATAAATTTTTGTCCTCACTTTTTATCCCTTTATTCTGTGCAGAAATATTCAAACCCCACACTTTGTTCTATGAACCTCAATCTTGCAGTTACCATTAGAGAAAAAATAGATCCTATTGACTGTCCTGATAATAAACCCAAGCCATATTTTAAAAAATTAATTTATTTTTATTGAAGGAAAATTGCTTTACAAAATTTTGTTGTTTTCTGTCAAACCTCAGCATGAATCAGTCATAGGTATACATATATCTTCTCTCTTTTGATCCTTCCTCCCATTTCCCTCCCCACCCCTCTAGGCTGATACAAAACCCCTGTTTGTGTTTCCTGAGACATACAGAAAATTCCTGTTGGCTATATATTTTACATATGGTAATGTAAGTTTTCATGTTACTCTCTCCATACCCCTCACCCTCTCCTCCCCTCTCCCCATGCCCATAAATCTATTCTCTATGTCTGCTTCTTCATTGCTGCCCTGCAAATAAATTCTTCAGTACCATTTTTCTAGATTCTATATATATCCATTAAAATATGATATTTATCTTCCTTTTTCTGACACACTTCACTCTGTATAATAGGTTCTAGGATCATTCACCTCATTAGAACTGACTCAAAGGTGCTCCTTTTATGGCTGAGTAATATTCCATTGTGTATATGTACCACAACTTTTTTATCCACTAATCCATTGATGAACATCTAGATTGCTTCCATGTTGTAGCTATTGTAAATAGTGCTGCAATGAACAATGGGATACATGTGTCTTTTTCAATTTTGGTTTCCTCAGTGTATATGCCTAGGAGTCGGATTGCTGAGTCATATGGTAGCTTTATTCCTAGTTTTTAAAGGAATCTTCATACCACCTTCCATAGTGGCTGTATAAATTTAGATTCCCACCAACATGGCAAGAGCATGCTCTTTTCTTCACATCCTCTCCTGCATTTATTGTTTGTAGACTTTTTTGATGATGGTCATTCTGAGTGGTGTGAGGTGATATCTCATATAGTTATGATTTGTATCTCTAATAATGAGCAATGTTGAGCATCTTTTCATGTGTTTGTTAACAATCTGCATGTCTTCCTTGCAGAAATGTCTGTTTAGGTCTTTCCCCCACCTTTTGATTGGATTTTTTGTTTTTCTGGCATTGAGTTGTATGAGCTGTTTGTATATTTTGGAAATTAATCCTTCATCAGTTGCTTCATTTGCTATTATTTACTCCCATTCTCAAGGCTGTCTTTCCACCTTGCTATAGTTTCCTTTGCTGTGCAAAAGATTTTAAGTTTAATCAGGTCTCACTTGTTCATTTTTGTTTTTATTTCTGTAACTCTAAGAGGTGGGTCATAGAGGATCTTGCTTTGATTCATGTCATCGAGTGTTCTGCCTATGTTTTCCTCTAAGAAATTTTTAGTTTCTTATCTTACATTTTGGCCTTTAGTCCATTTTGAGTTTATCTTTGTATATGGTGTTAAGAAGTGTTCTAATTTCATTCTTCTACATGTAGTTGTCCAGTTTTTCCAGTACTATTTATTGAAGAGGCTGTCTTTGCCCCATTGTATATTCTTGCCTCCTTTGTCAAAAATAAGTTACCCATAGGTGCATGAGTTTATTTCTGGGCTTTCTATCTTTTCCATTGGTCTATACTTCTGTTTTTGTACCAATACCAGACTGTCTTGATGATGGTCTATACTTCTGTTTTTGTACCAATACCATACTGTCTTGTAGTATAATCTGAACTAAAGAAGGTTGATTCCTCCAGCTCCATTATTCTTTCTCAAGACTGCTTTGGCTATTCTGGGTCTTCTGTGTTTCCATATGAATTATGACATTTTTTTGTTCTAGTTCTGTGAAAAACGTCATTGGTAGTTTGAATGGGATCGCATTGAATCTGTAGATTCCATTTGATAGTATAGTCATTTTCACAATATTGATTCTTCCTATCCAGGAACATGGACTATCTCTCCATCTGTTTATGTCATCTTTGATTTCTTTCATCAGTGTCTTATAATTTTCTGTGTACAGTTCTTTTGTCTCCTTAGGTAAATTTATTCCTAGATATTTAATTCTTTTTGTTGCAATGGTGAATGGGATTGATTCCTTAATTTCTCTTTCTGATTTTTCATCGTTAGTGTATAGAAATGCAAGTGATCTCTGTGTATTGATTTTGTATCCTGCAACTTTGCTAAATTCACTGATTAGTTCTGGTAATTTTCTAATACTATCTTTAGGGTTTCTATATACTGTCTCATGTCTTCTGCAAACAGTGAGAGTTTTACTTATTTTCCAATCTGGATTTCTTTTATTTCTTTGTCTTTTCTGATTGCTGTATCTAGGACTTCCAGAGCTATGTTGAATAATAGTGGTGAAAGTGGACATCGTTGTCTTGTTCCTGATTTTAGGGGGAATGCTTTCAGTTTTTCACCATTGAGAATAATGCTTGCTGTAGGCGTATTACATATGGCTTTTCCTATATTGAGGTAGGTTCCTTCTATGCCCATTTTTTGAAGAGTTTTAATCACAAATGGGTGCTGAATTTTGTCAAAGGCTTTTTCTGCATCTATCAAGATTATCATATGCAGATACAATATTTTTATGATTTTAAAGCAAACCATATTTTTTTTCTCTCTTTCACAATTGTTCTTAGCGATATTGATAGAAGAGTTAAAGGACAGAGGAAAAATACTGGATGTGCAAATATTAAATTTTCTTTACTCTTTCTTATGAGGTAGTGGGGTAATTTATTCAATGTTGTACAAAGTAGAGCTATGTCTAATCTCTACCCTCTCTGTGCTACATTAGAGTACAAACAGGTGAATTTCAGTTTCTGTCCTCAACCTGGTCAAGATTTCATTGTGTCAGCAGAAAAATGTAATGGTCATGAGGCATCTCAGATTAAACACTAATGGTATTCAACTCATTTATTTGAAGTATATAAATCTCAGAAGATCTGACGAGAATGATAGCTACATTTAGTGTTTTCTTACCATATGTACACAGTATCTTTTAAATCTTAGAGTGCTTTCAGAGGTAGAGAACAAAAGTATTGATACCAAGGTGGGAAGGGAAGTGGGATGAATTGGTAGATTGGGATTGATGTATATACACTATGGATACTATGTATAAAATACATAACTAATGAGAAACTACTCTATAGCACAGGGAACACTACTCAGTGCTCTGTGGTGACCTGAATGGGGAGGATTTCCAAAAAAGGATGGATATGTGCATATATAAAGCTGACTCACTTTGCTGTACAGCAGAAGCTAACACAACAGTGTAAAGCAAATATACCTCAACAAAAATTAGTTTATAAAAATCTTAGAGTGCTTCAAACTCTGTGTGGTTAACAAAGGAAGATTAGAATGCATAAGAAATTTTTTAAAACATCTTTTTAGGTAGTATACTCATTTTCACTGTATTGATTCTTCCAATCCATGAACATGGTATATTTCTCCATTTATTTGTGTCCTTTTTGATTTCTTTCATCAATATTTTATAGTTTTATATATATAGGTCTTTTGTTTCTTTAGGTATATTTATTCCTAAGAATTTCATTCTTTTCATCACAATGGTGAATGGAATTATTTCCTCAATTTCTCTTTCTGTTTTCTTATTGTTAGTGTATAAGAATGCAAGGGATTTCTGTGTGTTAATTTTATATCCTGCAACTTTACTGTATTCATTGACTAGCTCTAGTAATTTTCTGGCGGAGTCTTTTGGGTTTTCTATGTAGAGGATCATGCCATCCGCAAACAGTGAGAGGTTTACTTCTTCTTTTCCAATCTGGATTCCTTTTATTTCTTTTTCTTCTTTGATTGCTGTGGCTAAAACTTCCAAGACTATGTTGAATAGTACTGGTGAGAGTGGGCACCCTTGTCTTGTTCCTGACTTTAGCAGAAATGCTTTTAATTTTTCACCATAGAGAATAATGTTTGCGGTGGGTTTGTCATATATGGCTTTTATTATGTTGAGGTATGTGCCTTCTATGCCTGCTTTCTGGAGGGTTTTTCTTTATCATAAATGGATGTTGGATTTTGTCAAAGGCTTTCTCTGCATCTGTTGAGATAATCATATGGTTTTTATCTTTCAGTTTGTTAATGTGGTATATCAAATTGAGTGATTTCCAAATATTGAAGAATCCTTGCATCCCTGGGATAAAACCCACTTGGTCATGATGTATGATCCTTTTAATATGCTGTTGGATTCTGTTTGCTAGAATTTTGTTAAGGATTTTTTCATCTATATTCATCAGTGATATTGGCCTGTAGTTTTCTTTCTTTGTGGCATCTTTGTCCGATTTTGGTATTAGGGTGATGGTGGTCTCATAGAATGAATTTGGAAGTTTACCTTCCTCTGCAATTTTCTGGAAGAGTTTGGGTAGGACAGGTGTTAGCTCTTCTCTAAATTGTTGGTAGAATTCAGCTGTGAAGCTGTCTGGTCCTGGGCTTTCATTTGTTGGAAGATTTTTGACTACAATTTTGATTTCTGTGCTTGTGATGGGTCTGTTAAGATTTTCTACTTCTTCCTGTCAGTTTTGGAAGGTTATATTTTTAAAGAATTCATCCACTTCTTCCAAGTTGTCCATTTTATTGCCATATAGTTGCTGATAGTAGTCTCTTATGATCGTTTGTATTTCTCTGTTGTCTGTTGTGATTTCTCCATTTTCATTTCTAATTTTGTTGATTCGATTCTTCTCCCTTTTTTTCTTGAGAAGTCTGGCTAATGGTTTATCTATTCATTTGTCTTCTCAAAAAACCAGCTTTTAGTTTTGTTGATTTTTGCTGTAGTCTCCTTGGTTCTTTTTCATTTATTTCTGCCCTAATTTTTATGATTTCTTTCCTTCCACTAACCTGGTGTTCTTCATTTCTTATTTTTCTAAGTTGCTTTAGGTATAAAGTTAGGTTATTTATTTGATTTTTCTCTTGTTTCTTGAGGTCAAACGAGTATACTACCTGAAGCAATCTATAGATTCAATGCAGCTCCTATCAAGCTACCAACGGTATTTTTCAGAGAACTAGAACAAATAATTTCACAATTAGTATGAAAACACAAAACCCTTGAATAACCAAAGCATCTTGAGAAAGAAGAATGAAACTGGAGGAATCAACCTGCCTGTCTTCAGTCTACACTACAAGGCCACAGTCATCAAGACAGTATGGTACTGGCACAAAGACAGAAACATAGATCAATGGAACAAAATAGAAAACCCAGAGATAAAACCACGAACCTATGGACACCTTATCTTTGACAAAGGAAGCAAGGATATACAATAGACAAAAGACAATCTCTTTCACAAGTGGTGCTGGGAAAACTGGTCAACTACTTGCAAAAGAATGAAACTAGAACTCTTTGTGATACCATACACAAAAATAAACTCAAAATGGATTAAAGATTTAAATGTGAGACCAGAAACTATGAAACAGCTGGAGAAAAACATAGGCAAAAATTCTCTGACATAAATCACAACAGAATCCCAGAGTAATGGAAATAAAAGTAAAAATAAATAATTAGGACCTAATTAAACTTAAAAGCGTTGGCACAATGAAGGAAACTATAAGCAAGGTGAAAAGACAACCTTCAGAATGGGAGAAAGCAATAGCAAATGAAGCAACTGACAAAGAATTAATCTCCAAAATATACAAGCAGCTCAATTCCAGGAAAATAAACGACCCAATCAAAAAGCGGGCCAAAGAACTAAACAGACATTTCTCCAAAGAAGACATACAGATGGCTAACAAACACATGAAAAGATGCTCAACATCACTCATCATCAGAAAAATGCAAATCAAAACCACAATGAGGTACCATTTCACGCCAGTCAGAATGGCTGCTATCAAAAATTCTGCAAACAATAAATGCTGGAGAGGGTGCAGACAAAAGGGAACCCTCTTTCACTGTTGGTGAGAATGCAAACTAGTACAGCCATTATGGAGAACAGTGTGGAAATTCCTTAAAATACTGGAAATAGAACTGCCATACGACCCAGCAATCCCACTGCTGGGCATACTAACTATGGAAACCAGAATTGAAAGAGACATGTGTACCCCAATATTCATTGCAGCACTGTTTACAATAGCCAGGACATGGAAGCAACCTAGATGTCCATCAGCAGATGAATGGATAAGGAAGCTGTGGTACATATACACAATGGAATATTACTCAGCTATTAAAAAGAATACATTTGAATCAGTTTTAATGAGGTGGATGAAACTGGAGCCCTTAAACAGAGTGAAGTAACTCAGAAAGAAAAACACCAAGACAGTATATTAATGCATGTATATGGAATTGAGAAAGATGGTAACAATGACCCTATATGTGAGACTGTGAAAGAGACACAGATGTAAAGGGCAGACTTTTGGACTCTGTGGGAGAAGGCAAGGGTGGGATGATTTGAGAGAATAGCATTGAAACATGTATAATATCATATGTGAAATAGTTCTCCCGTCCAGGTTCAATGCATGAGACAGGGTGCTCAGGGCCAGTGCACTGAGGTGACCCTGAGAGATAGGGTGGGGATATAGGTGGGAGGGGGGCTCAGATGGGGGACACATATACACCCATGGCTGATTCATGTCAAGGTACTGAAGAAACCGCTACAATATTGTAAAGTAATTAGCCTCCAATTAAAATAAATTAATTAAAAAAATGAAGATCAGCTTTCCATATCCCATCCACTAAAAAAGCCCAAAATGAAATATTTTTTAGAAACAGATTGTTTTGCTGACGAACCTCCACATGACCCTTTTGACATCTCTGTTTTTCACGTTGCAGATGAAGGTGTTCAGCATCGGGGTGACCACAGTGTACATCACTGAGACTGCTGTATCCTTCCTGCAAGATTGTGAGATGGCTGAGCTGAGGTACACACGAAGACCTGTTCCATAAAATAAGCAAACAATTGCCAGGTGAGTGCCACAGGTGGAGAAAGATACCTCTCCCTTGATGAAGGGACCATTAGTATAGAGGAAACAATTTTATAATAAGAGAAAAAGATCCCTGAGATAGGGAGAAAACCAGAGATGGCACCAAAATACATGACTGTGTTATTGGTGAAAGTGTCAGAACACGCATGGTCGAAGAGTTGAGAAGGGTCACAGAAGAATTGAGAATTTCCCACATCTTTGAAGCAGGTGAGTTTTAACAGCATCAAACTGTGCATCTGGGAAACCAAGAGGATGATGAAAAGTGATACCAAAAGCAATGAGCCACGGAGACGTGTGTTCATAATGTCCAAGTAACACTCTGAGTCATTTGTTAGATTCTGTGGCTCCATATAGCTTTGACACCTTTTGAAAAAGAAGAGAAATTGAAAGAAAGGAAACAAATAAATGGGCATGCAACACTGTGTCCATATTTTCAGTTAGTTCAGTTCAGTTGCTCAGTCGTGTCTGACTCTTTGCTACCCCATGAATCGCAGCACACCAGGCTTCCCTGTCCATCACCAACTCCTGGAGTCTACTCAAACTCTTGTCCAGAGAGTTGGTGATGCCATCCAGCCATCTCATCCTCTGTCGTCCCCTTCTCCTCCTGCCTCCAATCCCTCCCAGCATCAGGGTCTTTTCCAATGAGTCAACTCTTTGCTTGAGTTGGCCAAAGTATTGGAGTTTCAGCTTCAGCATCTGTCCTTCCAATGAACACTCAGGATTGATCTCCTTTAGGATGGACTAGTTGGATCTCCTTGCAGTCCAAGGGACTCTCAAGAGTCTTCTCCAACACCATAATTCAAAAGCATCAGTTCTTTGGCGCTCAGCTTTCTTCACAGTCCAACCCTCTCATCCATACATGACTACTGGAAAAACCATACCCTTGACTAGATAGACCTTTGTTGGCAAAGTAATGTCTCTGCTTTTTAGTATGCTGTCTGGGTTGGTCATAACTTTCCTTCCAAGGAGTAAGCATCTTTTAATTTCATGGCTGCAATCACCATATTTTGGATTCTAGCAATTCACAAACAAAATACTCAAATTTGATCCAAAAGTCTGTACTTTGTGTCTCCTTTGCTGACCATCATGTAGAATCATCAGTACCATCTTTCTAAATTTCATATATATGTATTAATATACAATATTTGTCCTTCTCTTGCTTTAACTCTGTATGATAGTTTCCAGGTTCATCAACATCATTAGAACTGACCCAAATGTGTCAGCTGAGTCAAATCAAAAGAGAGCTAGCTGGGCATTCAAGCAGAAAGATTTATTATAGGAAGAAAGAGTGACTGGCTTTAGAGAGAAACCAGTGCTCTCCCTTTACGGCCAACACTTCTTTCACCCTATCGATAGGAACTTTTGCCCTGAAGGAAGGGGGCCTTAGTTTATCTTTAGCATGGAGCTGGGATCTTGTGTTCATGTAGTCAGAGGGATCTTAGGGTCGGGTGGTCACGTAGTCTTGAGAAACTTGCACCAGCAGGGAAAAACAGGGTGTCACCAGGGCAGTGTGGCCACTGTGACTTCATCCTTTGTTTGCCAGATCGCCACAATGGGCCACTTTTAATCAATACACTATGAGCCCCTTGTGGACCCTAACAGTGTGTCCCATTTTATAGTTGAGTATTGGGGTCATAGGCCCTGGTACCTTCAGGAATATTTCTGAGTGTCTCATATCCAGTTTTTTTGTTTGTTCATCTTTGTTTTCATACTGTTTTTTCCCCCACTGGTTTCTACGTTACCCTTTTCATTACACTGGCCTGAATAATGTTAGGAGAGTAAGGAAGTTTTGTAATGACAATCTGTGATCACAGAAATGGGCTTCTCTGGTGACTCAGATGGTGAAGAATCCACCTGAAATGTGGGAGACGTGGATTCGATCCCCGGGTCAGGAAGATCTCCTGGAGAAGAGCATGGCAACCTACTCCAGTATTCTTGCCTAGAGAATCCCCAAGGACAAAGGAGCCTGGCGGGTTGCAGTTCATGGGGTTGCAAAGAGTTGGACACGACTGAGTGACTAAGCACAAGCATTCAATGAACTATATTGAATAAGAAATAGACTTCCCCACGTGAAATGAAAATATCTCCTGCCATATCAATAAATAAGAAATGTCACAGCCATCAGTGATTTTGGGCCCCCAAATGTTAATGTTGTTGTTTAGTCTCTAAATTGTGTCCGACTCTTTGCAACCTCATGGAGTATAGCTTGCCAGGCTCCTCTGTTCGTGGGATTTCCTAGGCAAGAATACTGGAGTGGGTTGCCATTTCCTTCTCAAGGGGATCTTCCTGACTCAGCGATTGAACCCATTCTTCTGTGGCTCCTGCACTGGCAGGTGAATTCTTTACCACTGAGCCACCTGGGATGCCAAAAAAAGACTTCCCGACCAGGAATCGAACCCAGACTGTGGTGGTGAAAGTGCCAAATCCTAGCCACTAGACCACCGGGTAACCTCACAAATGTGAATGAAGGCCCCCAAAACTGTGATACACCACTTCCCACAGTGATTGCTGAGAAGCTGGGAGGGGTACTGTGCTGTGCTTAGTCACTCAGTCCATCTAGCCACAAAGGTCCGTCTAGTCAAAACTATGGTTTTTCCATTAGTCATGTTGGATGTGAGAGTTGGGCCATAAAGAAAACTGTGTACTGAAGAATCGATGCTTTTGAACTGCAGTATTAGGAAGGACTCTTGAGAGTCCCTTGGATTGCAAGAAAATCCAACTAGTCAATCCTGAAGGAAATCAGTCCTGAATATTCCTTGGAAGGACTGATACTGAAGCTGAAACTCCAATACTTTGGCCACTTCATGCAAAGATGAACTGACTCATTGGAAAAGACCCTGATGCTGGGAAAGATTGAAGGCAGGAGGAGAAGGGGATGACAGAGGATGAGATGGTTGGATGGCATCACCGATTCGATGGACATGAGTTTGAGCAAGCTCTGGGTGTTGGTAATAGACAGGGAAGTCTGGTGTGCTGCAGTCCATGAGGTCGCAAAATGTCATAAAAGACTGTGTGACTGAACTGAACTGATTGCATAGTCATGCATTTTGCAGTTCAGATTTGAATCTAAGTTTGATAATATTTCTTATACAAGAGAAAAATGCCACGTGAAGCTCTTATTAAAATAAAATCAGACAGGCATCAAGGATTTTTTCAAATTGTACTTAATAAAACAGGATGCAGTTTACAGCAATGATTTTTGCATTGAAATCAATACGCTCTGCTGCTTTACTTAGTTGCTCAGTTGTGTCCGACCCTTTGGGACCCCATGAATTGTAGCCCACCACGCTCCTATTCCATGGGATTCTCCAGGCAAGAAAACTGGAGCGGATTACCATACTCTTCTCCAGGGTATCTTCCCAACCCAGGGATCGAACACAGGTCTCTCACATTGCAGGCGGGTTCTTTTATCATCTGAGCCACCAGGAAAGCCCTGATACAAACATAAGCTATTACTAATATTAATTAGTAAAACTGATTATGAAACTGATTGTTAGAACTTGAACAACAATTCCCACTCACATATTATACACAAATTCCCATTTGTATAATACAGAGAGAGGTCCAAGAATTTTCACAGGATTGTTTTAAGCAGAAACTGATATGAATAAAAATATAACATATATAATGTAAGCTAAATATTTAATATATAAACTGTATTAAAGTATATATATTTTATTTAAAATACATATGAAAGATATAAATTTATCCAATTTATAATAATTTTTATAAAGGTAAATTTATGATGAAAATGTTGTCTTTTCTTATGTAATAATGTGTGTCAGGAAAATGTTTGAAGTAGTTGAATGTTCTTTGCAAAGAGACTTGACCATAATATTGTGGTAAACAGTTTATTTCAGGGGCAATATGGATAGTATTCTGTTTAGAGAAAATTTTACAAAAGCTAATTATGGATACATAAATGAATACTGATATTATGAAAACACTGACAAGGAAACATACCCATCAACTCCATGACACTGGTTACTTTTGGGGACTTGTATGCTGAGGAAAGAGATGGAGCTGAGATACCAAGAGAAGTTAAATTTTATTGTTAATGTTTCAAATCTCCATGAATATGAGATCTGAATCAAATATTATTAAATATTTGTATTTTAAAAATAAGTAGAGGTTATTGAAGATACCATTAATTCATAATACTAAGGAAGCTTTTACTAAGTATTGGGCAATGTTCTTTGGCAGTGTTTATCAAGCCCAGCTTCACATTAGGGTGACCAGTTAACTCACATGTAGATCCTGAAATTGGTTCTAGGCTGAGCCTGGGGTAACGGAGTATTTTTAAAAAGGCACACATAAATTTGGGGAAGGGAAAGGCAACCCACTCCAGTATCCTTGCCTGGAAAATCCCATGGACTGAGGAGTCTAGCAGGCTTCAGTCCATGGGGTTGCAAATAGTGGGAGCTGGCTTAGTGACTGAACAACAAAAGCAACACATAAATTATTGGCCAACAGGAACTGAAAACCACTTGTTTAAGAAGTATAAATGATTTTTAAGACTTTCTTTCAATAATCCTATTAGGAAGATTCAATTATTATCAGAACTTTAGAGATCAGGAAATAGCCCAGAGGTGTTTACATTATATTATTTAGAAATTTTTCTCAGTTAAATCAGACTGTGACCTGCTAAAATAATAAAGCTGAGTTACTTTCAGGCAGCAGAGTGAGAGAATTGTGATTCCTTTACCAGGAAGGGTTTGTTCGAAAATCTGTTAACTCAGTCGAAGAAGGCTGTGTCTTGACCTCGTTGTGGGACCTTCTCTGGTGCTGAACTCTTCATCTGTAAATAGATGGGTTTATGATCAGGAGAACCAGACTATCAGGTATATGAAAAGGCACACAACAGGGGTTAATATTGCAAACGCAAGTCTATAGCTAACTCAAAGTTCAACTCACATCTCTTTGGATGACTTTTTAAAGAAAAAAACTTAAAAGAAAACAAATGTTGGGAGGATGTGGAAGTGAGGAAACAACTTGCACCTGATCAGTGAGCATGAATATTGGTACAGCCATTATAGAAAACAGAACGGAGGTTCCTTAAAAATTAAAAACTGAAACTAATTGAAATAGATCTACCATAGGCTCCAGCAGCCCTACTTCAAGGTAGATGCCAACGAGATAAATCAGAACCTCAAAGAGATATGTTCGTTTCCTTGTCATTGTGCTGTCATTTGAAACAGTGAAAATACAGATAAGTGTCTATTGATAGATGAATAAATAAAAAAAACCAGCTAATAATTCTGGTTGTTTTCTTAAAATCTGCTAATAGAGATCTACTTAACTGTTTCTATACACACAAATAGGAACTCTGTGAGGTGACAGGTATGCTAATTAGCTTGACTGTAATCATCCCCAAGGTCCCTCTGTATTAAATCATCACTTTGTACACCTTTAGAAAACCTTCATGTGGCGCAACTCAAATATATGCAGTTTTGTCAATCACTTCAGTAAACTGATGAAATGACAATGAAGTTGTATTGTTCTGCCAGCACAGAATAAAACCCAAAAATAGTACATTGGTTTCTCACATCAGACATTTAACTGAGACAGTAGTGAAACAAACAATCCTATGTATAATTAAAAAGCTTAAGGAAGGATTAAAAATTTTTTTATTTTATTTTATCTTTTAAATATGAATTTATTTATTTTAATTGGAGGCTAATTACTTTACAATATTGTAGTGGTTTTGCCATACATTGACATGAATCTGCCGTGGGTGCATGTGTGTTCCCCATCCTGAGCCCCCCTCCCACCTCCCTACCCATCCCATCCCTCTGCGCCAACTCCAAGTACCCTGTATCATGCATCGAACCTGGACTGGCGATTTGTTTCACATATGATAATATACATGTTTCAATGCCATTCTCCCAAATCATCCCACCCTTGCCCTCTCCCACAGAGTCCAAAAGACTGTTCTATACATCTCTGTCTCTTGCTGTCTCACCTATGGCCACCTTATCTTCAACAAAGGAGGCAAGAATATACAATGAAGAAAAGGCAATCTCTTTAACAAGTGGTGCTAGGAAAACTGATCAACCACTTGTAAAAGAATGAAACTAGAACACTTTCTAACACCATACACAAAAATAAACTCAAAATGGATTGAATATCTAAACGTAAGACCAGAAACTAAAAACTCCTAGAGGAAAACATAGGCAAAACACTCTCCGACATAAATCACAGCAGGATCCTCCATGACCCACCTCCCAGAGTACTGGAAATAAAAGCAAAAATAAACAAATGGGACCTAATGAAACTTAAAGGCTTTTGCACAACAAAGGAAACTATAAGCAAGGTGAAAAGACAGGGGTCAGAATTTTTAAACTTCCAGATGATTTAAAAAAAAAAAAGCCAAGGTTGAGAAACAGTGACAGGTATCCTCACACATAACTGCATGCAGAGATGTGAAAAATAGCATTTACTATGGAAAATACACAGGCTTCCCTGGTGGTTCAGATGGTAAAGAATCCATCTGCAGTACAGGAGACCTGGGTTCAATCCCTGTGTTGGGAAGATTCCCTGGAGGAGGGCATGGCAACACACTCCAGTATTCTTGCTTGGAGAATCCCCATGGACAGAGGAGTCTGATGGGCTACAGTATACTCTTTGGGGTCCCAAAGAGTCAGACACAAATGAAGCAACTAGGCACATACACACAGAAATTACGTAAGAGCTGTGGAAGAATTGTAAACTTTCAATGTATTAAAAGAAAAAATTTTAAAGATTTTATTTTTATTAGCCACTATACCACAATACATGAGGTAGTTACAAAGTTGAGAACTAAAACCTGAAGAACAATGTAAAAATATATGAAAGCTAATTTTTACTTGCTTATGGCTCTTTGACATATATACTTTTTTGTTTTTTCCTTAGAGGATAATTGCTTTACAATATTGTGTTGGCTTCTGCCATTCATCAACATGAATCAGTCATAGGTATACATATGTCCCCTCCCTCTGGAGCCCCCGTCCCATCTCCCATCCCATTCCACCCCTCTAGATTGTCACAGAGCACTGGGTTGAGCTCCTGGTGTCACATAGCAAATTCTTACTTGCTATTTATTTTACATATGTAATATATAAATGAAAGGGAGTTATTTATATTTTGAGGATGCTTGGGCTACAAATTAGGAACTATAAAATCTCTGTAAATATAACAATATTCAGTCAAAAAGTGAATATGACATACAAAGGATGATAGAACTCTCAAATGGTCAGATAAGGACCTAAAAAAGGAGTAATAATTAAGCTGTTAAGGAAGAGAAGTGAAGCCATAAGGGCTACACAAATGATGTCCTGAGAGAGGTGGAACTTTTAGGCTTAGATGTTAATTTTGCTACATTTTTCAACCTTATACAGTCCAAGTGGGTGGCACAGGTACTAAGATGACAGTATTTTGCTGAGCAACTTCCACATGGCCCTTTTGATGTCTCTGTTCCTAAGACTGTAGATGAAGGGGTTCAGCATGGGGGTGACCACAGTGTACACCACTGATGCTGTCACATCCTTCCTGGGAGGTTGTGAGATGGCTGAGATGAGGTACACCCCAAGGCTTGTTCCATAAAATAAGCAAACAACTGCCAGGTGGGAGCCACAGGTGGAGAAGGCTTTATATTTCCCACCTGTTGAGGGGATTCTCAGAATGGAAGAAAGAATTTTATAGTAAGAGAAAAAGATTCCTGATAAAGGGAGAAAGCCGAAGATGGTACCAACAAAATACATGACTATGTTATTGGTGACCATGTCAGAACAGGATAGGTCGAGGAGCAGAGAAGGGTCACAGAAGAAATTAGAAATTTCCACATCCTTGAAGCAGGTAAGTTGTAACACAATCAAATTGTGCACCTGGGACTCCAAAAGGCTAACCAAAAAAGACACCAAAACTAAGAAGCCACAGAGGTGTGGGTTCATGATAGCCATGTAATGCAGTGGATGACAGATGGCCACAAACCGGTCATAGGCCATAGCAGTCAGAAGCGTACAGTCCATGCCTCCAAAAAGGATAAAAATAGACATCTGAGTCAGGCAACCTTCACAGGAGATGACTCTACTGTGAGTTAGGATGTTCACAATCATCTTGGGAACCGTGGTGGAGATGAAACCAATGTCAGCCAAGGACAGGGTGGAGAGGAAGAAGTACATGGGGGTGTGGAGGTGGGGGTCAGAGGTGACGGCCTGGATGATGAGCAGGTTTCCCAGCACAGTGACCAGGTACGTGGACAGAAACAGGATACAGAGCAAAGGCTGCAGTTCTGGATCATCTGAGAGGCCCAGGAGGAAGAATTCTGAGACACTGGTTAGATTCTCTGTTGGATTTTGTGGCTGTATGTATCTTGGACACCTTTGAAAAAGAAAAGAGTTTGGAAGAAAGATAATGAGAAAATGGCATGTACCACTGTATCCACTGAAAAATTCAGACTTAAATTGAAGAAAGTAGGGAAAACTATGGGGCCATTTAGGTATGGCCTAAATCAAATCCCTTATGATTATACAGTGAAAGGGACAAATAGATTCAAGGGATAAGATTTGATAGACAGCATGCCTGAAGAACCATGGATGGAGGTTTGTAACATTGTAGAGGAGGCAGTGATCAAAAGTACTCCCAAGAAAAAGAAATGCAAAAAGTCAGATGGTTGTCTGAGGAGGCCTTACAAATAGCTGAAAAAAGTAGAGATGCAAAAGGCAAAGGAAATAAGGAATAAACAGCCATCTGAATACAGAGTTCCAAAGAATAGCAAGGAGAGATAAGAAGGCCTTCCTAAGTGAACAATGCAAAGAAGTAGGGACCAGTCCATGTTGGATGCACGAGACAAGTGCTTGGGGCTGGTGCACTGGGATGACCCAGAGGGATGGGATGGGGAGGGAGGTGGGAGGGGGGTTCAGGATGGGGAACACGTGTAAATCCATGGCTGATTCATGTCAATGTGGGGCAAAAACCACTACAATATTGTAAAGTAATTAGCCTCCAACTAATAAAAATTAATGAAAATTAAAAAAAATAGGAGAAAACAATAGAATGGGAAAGACTAGAGATCTCTTCAGAAGAATTATAGCTGCCAAGGGAACATTTCATGCAAAAGTGGGCACAGTAAAGGTCAGAAACTGTATGGACCTAACAGAAGCAGGGAGATTCAACCAGTCCATCCTAAAGGAGATCAGTCCTGGGTGTTCACTGGAAGGACTGACGCTGAAGCTGAAACTCCAGTACTTTGGCCACCTCATGCGAAGAGTTGACTCATTGGAAAAGACCCTGATGATGGGAGGGATTGGGGGCAGGAGGAGGAGGGGATGACAGAGGATGAGATGGCTGGATAGCATCACCGACCCGATGGACAGGAGCTTGAGTAAACTCCGGGAGTTTGTGATGAACAGGGAGGCCTGGTGTGCTGCAATTCATGGGGTCACAAAGAGTCGGACATGACTGACCGACTGACATGAACTGAACTGAACAGAAGCAGAAGGTGTTTAGAAGAGGTGGCAAGAATACACAGAAGAACTGTGCAAAAAAGGTCTTAATGACCAAATGACCAGGATGGTATAGTCATCCAACTAGAGCCAGACATTCTGGAATGTGAAATCAAGTGGGCCTTAAGAAGTATCACTATGAAAAAGTTAGTGAAGTTGTTTAAATTCTAACTTAGCTATTTCAAATCCTAAAAGAGGATGCTGTTAAAGTGCTGCAATCAATATGCCAGCAAATTTGGAAAACTCAGCAGTAGCCACAAGACTGAAAAGGTTAGTTTTCATCCCAATCCCAAAGAAATGCTAAAAGATTTAGTTGCTCAGTTGTGTCCAACTCTTAGTGACCCCATGAACTGTGACCTGTCAGGCTCCTCTGCTCTTGGCATTCTCCAGGCAAGAGTACTGGAGTGGGCTGCCATTCCCTTCTCCAGGGATCTTTTCAGCCCAGGGATCAAACCTGAGTCTCATGCATTGTAGGCAGTTTCTTTACCAACTGAGCCTTCAGGGAAACATAATCCTAAAGAAGGGAAATGCCAAAGAATGTTCAAACTAACATACAAATGCACTCATTTCACAGGCTAGCAAGGTGATGGTCAAAATCCTTCAAGCTAGGCTTCAGCAGTACATGAGCCAAGAACTTGTAGATGTACAAGCTGGATTTATTATTTTTTTAAATATAAATTTATTTATTTTAATTGGAGGCCAATTACTTTACAATATTGTATTGGATTTACTATACATTGGCATGAATCTGCCACAGGTTTACATGTGTTCCCCATCCTGAACTCCCCTCCCACCTCTCTCCCCATCCCATCCCTCTGGTCATCCCAGTGCACCAGCCCCAAGCACCCTGTATCATGCATCGAACCTGGACTGGTGACTAGAAACGAGGAACCAGAGATCAATTTGTCAATATCTATTGGAATATAGAAAAAGCAAGGGAATAACAAAAAACATCTACTTCTGCTTCATTGGCTATGCTAAAGCCTTTGACTATGTGGATCACAGCAAACTGGAAAATTCTTGGAGATGGGAATACCAGATCACCCAGTAACTGCCTCCTGGGAAACCTGTATGCAGGTCAAGAAGCAACAGTTAGAACCAGACATGGAACAATGGACTGGTTCCCAATTGGGAAAGGAGTACATCAAAGCTGTATATTGTCACCCTGCTTATTTAACTTATATTATACTTACCGTGAACATCATGCAAAATGCGGGGCTGGATGAAGCACAAGCTGGAATTAAGATTGCCAACAGAAATATCAGTAACCTCAGAATGCAGATGACACCACCCTAAACGCAGAAAGCAAAGACTAACTGAAAAGCATCTTGATGAAAGTGAAAGAGGAGATTAAAAAAGCTGGCTTAAAACTCAACATGCTTTATGGTGCACTGGGAAGACCCAGAGGGATGGGATGGGGAAGGAGGTGGGAGGGGGGATCGGGATGGGAAATACATGTAAATCCATGGCTGATTCATGTCAATGTGTGGCAAAACCCACTACAATATTGTAAAGTAATTAACCTCCAGCTAATAAAAATAAATGGGGAAAAAAAGGAAAAAAAACACCTCAACACGCAAAAAACTAAGATCATTGCATCTGTTACTGTTGCTTCATGGCAAGTGAATGGGGAAACAACGGGAACAGTGATAGACTTTATTTTCTTGGGCTCTAAAATAATTGTGGCAGTGACTACAGCCATGCAATTAAAAGATGCTTGCTCCTCAGGAAGAAAGATATGATAAATCTCGATAGCATGTTAAAAAGAAGAGACATTGCTTTGTGGACAAAGGTCCATATAGTCAAAGCTGTGGTTTTTCCAGTATTCATGTATGGACGTGAGAATTGGCCCATCAAGAAGGCCGAGCGCCAAAGAATTGATGCTGTTGAACTGTGGTGTCGGAGAAGGCTCTTGAGAGTCCCCTGGACAGACAACAAGGAGATCAAACCAGTCAATCCTAAAGGAAATCAGTCCTGAATAGTCCTTAATAGTCATTAGTCAATAGTCATTGATGCTGAAGCTGAAGTGCCAATACTTTGGCCACCTGATTCAAATAGCTGACTTATTAGAATCACCCTAATGCTGGGAAAGATTGAAAACAGGAGGAGAAGGGGACAACAGAGGATGGAGAGATGGTTGGACATTCTATGCAGAGATGGCTGGATGGCATCACCTACACAAGGGACATGAGTTTGAGCAAGCTCTGGGAGATGGTGAAGGACAGGGAAGCCTGGCATGCTGCAGTCCATGGGGTTAAAAAAATCCAACACAACTGATATACTGAACAACAAGAATCAATTCATTCCCATCTGTATATCTCAACTGTTACGTTTGTCTTGTTGTGGAAAAAACCATGCTCCCAAACTCCCTTAACTTTCACTGTCTCCCTCAGCACTTACTGGGCTGGACTGCATCTCTGCTGGAGCATGATCAAGAAGCACAGACTCACTGTCCCTCTCCTGCCTGGTGTGTGATGAAGTCTTAGGGTCCCTCCTCAGGATGGGCAGGGAGACAGACTCAGGCTGGACCTTCTGAAGCAGGTTCCTACAAAGGATGGGGACATAAGTGTGGAGCCAGAGTACTAGAACAGGCAAATTAATTAGCTGGAGGCACTGGCTAATTATTTACAATGGTATGACCTTAGGGCTCAATGCTCACAGATCATCATTAGTCAGTTGGTCCATGTTGTCCCAAACTCTGGGGACTTGTTAATATTAATGGAAAAGGAAAAGGAGAAAAGTGAATGTCTTGGGATAGGTCTGGGTCCCTTTTAATCTCAGGAGGAAATTCCATGTACTCTTGCTTCTTACCTCCAAGATGCAGGATCTTAATATAACATCAGACCTTTTTATCTCAACTTACCACTCAATGTGTAATTTTGATATGTTGAAATCCCTTGTATCAATTGTGAAATCTATGGAGCATGAGGTCTAGACCAATGATGCATTACACTTTCCATTTTCAGAGTTAATAATTGTCTCTAAAGAAAATGTACTTTCATTTGTTTACTTCGACCCACAGTCAATGGGAGGAAACACACAACAGAATTAAAACCAGGAGCTGGAATCAGTGAGAGCATCTCAGATCCTGCCCACCACACAGGCCTTATCTTCTATAAGGAATTTGTGCCCCAAACCCTTCAGGGGTCAGGTCTTGCCCATCTGCTTTGCTGTATATTCCCAGATTCACTGCACCAACATGATCTGAACAAAAAAAATCCCTGGAAACAAACTAGAAATTGGTAGACTTTCCTCTCCACTTGGTACTTCTGCAGACCCGACTCAACAGCTTCCAGTCATGCTGTCTCATGTAGACCCCTGGTTTGATGGAGAGTCCCTCCATCAGCATCAGGACAACCTGCAGTTATTGCATGAACAGATATAACAAATTTCCACATGTTATGTTCCTCTTGTTTCTAATTTCTGCTAATTCTAATGGAATCCATTCAAATCTGGATATATTTTCTCTTGGTTTCTTTGTGGTCTCAGCTCTTGAAGACTTTAATACTATGTGGATTTGGCTTACCGATTTTTCCTAGTGGATAAAGTGGGATGTATGTGGAGAGTGGTGGAATGTAACCTTCTCAGTTCTGTCTATACAATCTTCGTGAAAGAGTGCACTCTCTTGAGGGATGCGGAGGTTGGTTTGTCACTAAGTGATATGAAAAAATCTTTAATTTAAGCCCTATCTGATTGGATATGGAGGAAAGAATGTTATGCAACCAGGTATGAACAACTGACAGAGGGTATTTTTAAGGGAGATCACATTGCAGATATGCACAGGCAGATATGAGAGGAAGAAACTGGGGGCTGTGGTATTTAAATATTTAGTTCTTGGCAAAAAAAGTATCACTAAACTGAAATGCTTTCATACTGAGAGCAAGGAATAAGATTCAAGGGTCAAAGACAAAGATGAATTTATAGGGCATGAGACATGAAAACCAAGGTAGTTATGTTTGTCCCATAAAATGTGTTGTATGTCTTGTTCTTTTCCCAGTTCTCAATACCTTCTATCATGATGAGTACTGAAGTGAAGTCTCTCAGTAGTGTCCGACTCTTTGTGACCGCATGGACTGTATCCTCCGTCCATGGGATTTTCCAGGCAAGAGTACTGGAGTGGGTTGCCATTTCCTTCTCCAGAGGATCTTCCCAACCCAGGGATTGAACTGTAGTCTCCCGCACTATTGGCAGACACTTTTACCATCCGAGCCACCAGGGAAGTACCCATGACCAAACAGCAACTCAGTAGAGATGATTATGGGCTGCCCCGATGTTGCTGTTGTTCAGCTGCCTGGTCATGTCTGACTGTTTGTGACCCCATGAACTGCAGCATGGCTTCATGCAACAGGCAACATGCAACAGGCTTCCCTGTCCTTCACCATCTCCCAAAGCTTGCTCAAACTCAGGTCTTTTGAGTTGGTGATGCCATCCAATCATCTCATCCTCTGTCATCCCATTCTCCTGCCTTCAATCTTTACCAGTGTCAAGGTATTTTCTAATGCGTCAGCTCTTCATGTCAGGTGGCCCAAGTATTTGAGCTTCAGCTTCAGCATCAGCATCAGTCCTTTCAGTGAATATTCAGGATCGATTTCCTTTAGGATTAATGGGTTTGATCTCCTAGCAGTTCAAAGGACTCTCAAAAGTCTTCTCTAAAAACCACAGTGTGAAAGCATCAATTCTTCAGCACTCAGCCTTCTTTACTGTCCAACTCTCACATCCACATATAACTACTGGAAAAACCATAGCTTTGACTATATGGACCTTTGTTAGCAAAGTGATTTCTCTGCTTTTCAATATGTTGTCTCACTCTGTCATAGCTTTCCTTCCAAGGAACAAATGTCTTTTAATCTCATGACTGCAGTCACTGTCAGGAATGATTTTAGAGCCCAGGAAAAGAAAATCTGTCACTGTTTCCATTGTTTCCCCATATATTTGCCAGGAAGTGATGGGACCAGATGCCATGATCTTAGTTTTTTGCATGTTGAGTGTTAAACCAGCTTTTTCATGTTCCTCTTTCACCTTCATTAAGAGGCTCTTTAGTTCCTCTTTGCTTTCTGCATTTAGGGTGGTGTCCTCTGCATATCTGAGGTTGTAGATATTTGTCCTGGCAATCCTGTTTCCAGCTTGTGAGTCATCCAGCCTGGCATTTTGTATGATGTTCACGGTGTATAGAGTGACAACATATAGCCTTGATGTGTTCCTTTCCCAATTTTGAAACAGTCCATTTTTCTATGTCCAGTTCTAACTATTGCTTCTTGTCCTACATACAGGTTTTCTCAGGAGGCAGCTAAGGTGGTCTGGTATTCCAATCTCTTCAAGAATTTTTAACAGTTTTCTTGTGATTCATGAAGTAAAGACTCTAACATAGTCAATGAAGCAGAAATAGATAGTTTTCTGTAATTCCCTTGTTTTGTCTATAACAAATTGATCTCTGGTTCCTTTGTCTTTCCTAAATTCAGCTTGTCCATCCAGAATTCTTGGTTCATGTACTGCTGAAGTCTAGCTTGAAGGCTTTTGAGCATTACCTTACTAGCAGGTGCAATGAGCACAATTGTGCAGTAGTTTGAACATTCTTAGGCATTGCCCTTCTTTGCAATTGACATGAAAACTGACCTTTTCCAACCCTGTGGCCATTGCTAAGTTTTCCAAATGAGTGAGGGTAGCACTTTAACAGTGTCATCTTTTAGGATTTGAAACAGCTCAGCTGGAATTCCATCAGTTCCACTAACTTTGTTAGCTGTAATGCTTCCTAAGGTTCACTTGACTTCACACTCCAGGATGTCTGGTTCTAGGTGAGGGCCACACCATCAAGGTTATCCAGGTCATTAAGACCTTTTTAATACAATTCTTCTGTGTATTCTTGCCACCTCTTCTTTAAAAAAATATTTATTTATTTTTAATTGAAGGATAATTGCCTTACCAAATTTTGTTGTTTTCTTTTAAACCTTAACATGAATCAGCCACAGATGTATATATATATATATCCCCTCCCTTTTGAACTTCCCTTTCATCTCCTTCCCCATGCCACTAAGTTGATATAGAGCCCCTGTTTGATTTTCCTGAGACATATAGCAAATTCTCATTGGCTATCTATTTTATATATGGTAAGGTAAGTTTCCATGTTACTTGCTCCATACATCTCACCCTCTCCTCCCCTCTCCCCAGGTCCATAACTCTATGTCTTTTTCTTCATTTCTGCCCTGCAAATAAATTCTTCAGTACCATTTTTCTAGATTCCGCATATATGCATTAGTATATGATATTTATCTTTCGCTTTCTGACTCACTTCACTCTGTATAATAGGTTCTAGGTTCATCCACCTCATTAGAACTGACTCAAATGCATTCCTTCTATGGTTGAGTAATATTCCATTTTGTATATGTACCACAGCTTCTTTATCCATTCATCTGTTGACGGGCATCTAGGTTGTTTCAATGTTGTAGCTATTGTAAATAGTGCTGTAATGAACAATGGGATTCATGTGTCTTTTTCAATTTTGGTTTTCTCAGGGTATATGCCTAGGAGTGGGATTGCAGGGTTATGTGGTGCTTTTATTCTGATTTTTTAAAGGGATCGCCATAGTATCTTCCATAGTGGCTATATCAATTTACATTCCCACCAACAGTGCAAGAGCATTCCCTTTTCTCCACACCCTCTCCAGCATTTTCTGTTTGTAGACTTTTTGATATGGCCATTCTGAGTGGTGTGAGGTGATATTTCATTGTAGTTTTGATTTGCCTTTCTCTAATAATGAGTGATGTTGAGCATCTTTTCATGTATTTGTTGGTCATCTGTATGTCTTCTTTTGAGAAATGTCTGTTTAAGTTTTTTTCCCCCACTTTTTGATTGGGTTGTTTGTTTTTCTGGTACTGAGTTGTATGAGCTACTTGTAAATTTTGGAAATTAATCCTTTGTCGGTTGTTTCATTTGCTATTATTTTCTCCCATTTTTTTTTTCCTTCCCATTCTGAGGGTTGTCTTTTCACATTGTTTATAGTTTCCTCTGCTGTGTAAAGTCTTTTAAGCTTGATCAGGTCCCACTTGTTTACTTTTATTTTTATTTCCATCACTCTAGGAGGTGTGTCATAGAGGATCTTGCTTTGCTTTGATTCATGTCATCAAGTGTCTGCCTATGTTTTCCTTTAAGAGTTTTATAGTTTCTGATCTTACATTTTGGTCTTTAATCCATTTTGAGTTTATCTTTGTGTATGGTGTTAGGAAGTGTTATAATTTCATTCTTCTACATATAGCTGTCCAATTTTCCCAGCACCATTTATTGATGAGACTGTCTTTGCCCCATTGCATATTCTTGCCTCCTTTGTCAAAAATCAGGTACCTATAAATGCATGGGTTTATTTCTAGGCTTTCTATCCTATTCCTTTGGCCTATATTTCTGTTTTTGTGCCAGTACCATACTGTCTTGATGACTGTAGCTTTGTAGTATACAAAGTAATAATGAAGTCTGTAATCTGAAGTCAGGAAGGTTGATTCCTCCAGCTCCATTCTTCTTTCTCAAGACTGCTTTGGCTATTTGGGGTCTTATGTGTTTCCTTATGAATTGTGAAATTTTTTTGTTCTAGTTCTGAACAAATACCAGAACAATATAAATTTCTAGTTCTGAACAGTACCAGAAAAATGCCATTGGTAGTTTGATAGGGATCACATTGAATCTGTAGATTCCATTTGGTAGTATATTCATTTCCATAACATTGATTCTTCTTACCCAGGAACATGGGATATCTCTCTGTCTATTTATGTCATCTTTGATTTCTTTCATCTGTGGCTTATAATTTTCTGTGTACAGTTCTTTTGTCTCCTTAGGTAAGCTTATTCCTAGATATTTAATTTTTGTTGCAATGGTGAAGGGGATTGATTCCTTAGTTTCTCTTTCTGAGTTTTCATTGTTAGTATATAGATATGCAAATGATTTCTGTGCATTGATTTTGTATCCTGCAACTTTGCTAAATTCACTGATTAGCTCTAGTAATTTTCTGATAGTTTCTTTAGGTTTTCTATGTACAGTATCATGTCATCTGCAAACAGCGAGAGCTTTATTTCTTCTTTTCTGATTAGGATTCCCTTTTTTTTTTTTTTTCTTTTCTTCTCTGCTGTAGCTAGGACTTCCAGAACTATGTTGAATAATAGTGGTGAAAGTGGACCCCTTGTCTTGCTCCTGATTTTAGGGGAAATGCTTTCAGTTTTTCACCACTGAAAATAATGTTTGCTGTATGCTTATCATATATGGCCTTACTGTGTTGAGGCAGGTTCCTTCTATGCTGATTCTTTAAAGGGTTTTAATCATAAATGGATGCTGAATTTTGTTAAAGGCTTTTTCTGCATCTATGGAGATTATAATATGGTTTTTATGTTTCAATTTGTTAATATAGTGTATCACATTGATTGATTTGTGTATATTGAAGAATCCTTGCCTCCCCGGAATAAACCCAAGCTGATCATGGTGTATGAGCTTTTTAACGTGTTGTTGAATTCTGTTTGCTAAAATTTTGTTGAGGATTTTTGCATCTATGTTCGTCAATGATATTAGCCTGTAGTTTTCTTTATTTTGTGTTGTCTTTGTCTGGTTTCGGTATCAGGTTGTGGTGGCCTCATAGAATGAGTTTGGAAGTGTTCCTTCCTCTGCAATTTTTTGGAACAGTTTTAGAAGGATAGGCATTAGCTCTCCTTTGAATGTTTGATAGAATTCTCCTGTGAAGTCATCTGGTCCTGGGCTTTTGTTTTTTTGGAGATTTCAATTTCAATGAAATTTCAATGCTTGTAATTGGGTTGTTCATAATTTCTATTTCTTCCTGGTGCAGTCTTGGAAGATTGAACTTTTCTAAGAATCTTTCCATTTCTTCCAGGTTTTCATTTTATTGCCATATAGTTGTTCATAATAGTCTCTTACAATCCTTTATATTTCTGCATTGTCTATTGTAACCTCCCATTTTTCATTTCTAATTTCGTTGATTTGATTCTTCTCTCTTTTTTCCTTGATGAGTCTGGCTAAAAGGTTTGTCAATTTTATCTTCTCAAAGAACCAACTTTTAGTTTTATTAGTCTTTACTATTGCTTCTTTCATTTCTTTTTAATTTATTTCTGCTTGGATCTTTATGATTTCTTTCCTTCTGCTATTTTTTTCTGTTATTCTTTTTCCAGTTGTTTTATGTGTAAAATTAGGTTGTATAGTTGATGTTTTTCTTGTTTCTTGAGGTAGGATTGTATTGCTATACACTTCCCTCTTAGAACTGCTTTTGTTGCATCCCATCGGTTTTGATTTGTCGTGTTTTCATTGTCATTTGTTTCTAGAAATTCTTTTATTTCCCTTTTGGTTTCATCAGTAAACTGTTGGTTATTTAGAAACATATTTTTAAATCTCCATGTGCTTGTGTTTTTTAGTTATTTTTGTGTAATTGATATGTAGTCTCATAGCATTGTGGTCAGAAAAAAATGCTTGATATGATTTCAGTTTTCTTAATTGTCACCTCTTCTTAATCTCTTCTGCTTCTGTTAGTTCATTATGCTAACTGAAATAAGTCAAGCAGTGAAAGATGTGGGACATAGGATTTTGCTTCTCTGTGGAATGTAAAATATTAAACTCACACAAGCAAGATGTATTTTTTGCCGGCTGTGAACATTGCAGAAAATCATTTCATGAATATTGTAGAACATCTAGGATTACTATTCAAGTGTATACTTTCTATAATAATATTTATGGAGTTAAAATGCCCTATATTCATTTTCTATGAGAATTTAATATGATCTAATAAGAAACCATGTGATATAAGTTTAACAGAACATAAACAGGATATTAAACCCACAGAACCACATGCACGCGTGCACACACACACACACACACACACACACACAAAGTAGCATTATTTTGGCTCCTTCCAAGATTCTTTCACTGTCACTTAGGTTAGCATTAATGGATATGCAGGTATAGTATTTTAGTGATTTTAATAACTTTTATTGGGCAATATCTCTTTGCCTAAACTAATAAGAAAATGTCTTGTCAAGTGTATTCTTTTCTTTAAAATCAAAGTTTCTTATCAAAGTTTCTTGTTCATGATTTTCTTAAGTGGGAAAATGAAAAGTAAACTAATGTAGTTCTGCACAGCGTTCAGTCAGCCAAGATTACTACCATACAAAAAATATGACACCTCAAAAAGTGATGGATATTTGTCTTGCACAACTCAATAGGAGCCCTATGATGTAATTATTGTTACAGAGGACAGTAAGGCAGGGTAATCAAGTGAAGTCTTCACCAGGCTGTTTCTAGAAAAAGGAAAAGTCCTCCTTTTGCTGATAATAGATTCTTTTCAATCTTAAAGATATGAAAAGCAAGGTAAACTTATTGTGAAGACTTGGGTGATTCAATGTACTGAAAGCATCATGAGCCACATAGCAATTGGACTATGATACCACCTATTCTCCAGTTGCATACCCAAAGCTGATATACCCTTGACAACCTTGTGTCTTTCCTGGGCACATTTTGCATCTTCCAATTGCAGGTACATAACAACAGACTTATACCCAGTGCCACAGCATTAGTTAAAATTCAGTAAGAAAAGAAAAACCAATTAGTGTTTTTTCAAAAATTTTTATTGGAATAGAGTTGATTTACAATGTTGTGTTAGTTTCAGGTAAACACCACAGTGAATCAGTTACACATACATCCATTCGTTTTTAGATTGTATTCTATATGCTTCATTATAGTGTATTGAGTAGAGTTTCATTTGTCATAGTTCTTAATAGCTATCTATTTGGATATAGTTGTGTTTATATGTCAGTTCCAACCTTCTAATTTATCTCTCCCTACCACTTACCCTCTGATAAGCAGACATTTCTTGACTACATCTGTAAGTATATTTCTGTTTTGTAGATAACTTCATTTGTACCCTTTTATAGATCCCACATATAAGTGATATCAGATGATATTTGTCCTTCTCTGACATACTTCACCCAGTATGACAATCTCTAGGTCTATCCAAATTGCTACAAATGACATTATGTCATATTTTTTATGGCTGAGTTGCAGTCAGCCAGGAATAATGCAATTAATCATTTTAGTGAAAAGCTTTAACATAGAGAGTTGGTTAAATAGTTATTGAAGGGCTGAAAGTTAAAAAAAAACACAAAGAAGTAATATAGCAATCATAAGTGAAGGAAGAAGCTACTCCACCAAGGGCTTGGGGGGGTGTAAAGGAATCAGCTGAACTTTTAAGGCATAGAGACATTTTTAGGCCACTGTTGAAAGTATGTAAGATGAAAACAAGATACAACATAGGGCAGTGATTCTGAGAAGCCCAACCCAGAGCAAAGCCCATGCATATGATGTAGAGAAGCTGTGAGAAGAAAATTATTGCAAAAATGGGGAAAAAGAATCGTTTGTTACTATAGCAAGGTTTTCCTGTCTTCTCTCTTTGACCTGTGACTCTTCTGTATCTTCAGCATTTGTGCCTGAACAGTTAGGACCCAAAGTATAAAGGTCACTTTTGAAGGAAAAACCAGACTTACATCAGTAGTTCTCAACCTTGGCCAAACATTAGAACCATCTGAGTGCTTTAAAAAATACTCATACTCAGACCACACCCAAGTTCAGTTAAACCAGACCGTCTAGTGGTGGGACCCAGGGTCAGTAGTTTTAAATTTGCTAGATGTTTTTGATAAAAGCCTAGGTTGAGAAACAGTGACGTGCATCCTCAAATATAACTAACTGCACTCAGAGATTTGAAAAATAGAAATAGAATTTACTATGGAAAAGACATAAGAATTGTGGAAAACTTGTAAATTTTCAACACATCTAAGGGAATTAATCATTCTTTGAGGCTGCTTCACCACCAAAGAAACATAATAGAATCTCTGTAGATTTAATGAGATTTAGGCAAAGAGTGATTGTGATATACAAAGGATCCTAAAACTCCCTACTGTCATGTTAAACTGTAAAAGAGAAGCAATATTCAGGTGTAACACAAAGAAAGGAATGTAGGTCATAAGAGTTGCAAAATGACATCATGAGAGAGGTAAAATTTTCAGATCTCCAGGTTTAGTTTTGCTACATTTTCTATGGGTGGCCAGATCTTAAGATGAGAAGGTTTTGCAGAGGAACCTGCACATGGCCCTTTTGATGTCTCTGTAGATGAAGGGATTCAGGCTGGGGGTGACCACAGTTTATACCACTGAGGCCACTGCATCATTCCTGAGAGATTGTTAAACAGCTGAACTGAGGTACTCACCAAGGCTTGTTCCTTAAAATAAGCAAACAACTGTCAGGTGAGAATCACTGGTGGAGAAGGCTTTATATATCCCATCTGATGAGGGAATCCTCAGAAAAGAGACAAGAATTTTATAGTAAGAAAAAAAGATTCCTGATGTAGGGAGAAAAACAGAGATGGCACCAATACTACACCTGACTATACTCTTTGTGTGTCAGAAAAGGCAAGGTTGAGGAGCAGAGAAGGGTCACAGAAGAAACTAGAAATTTCTATATCCTTGAAGCAGATAGGTTGTAACACAATCAGATTATGAATCTGAGAATCCAAAAGGCTAACCAAAACAGACACCAAAACTAAGGAGCAACAGAGGCATGGGTTCATGACAACCATGTAGTGCAGTGGGTGAGAGGTGGCCACAAACCTGTCATAGGCCATCACAGTAAGAAGAGTACTATCCATGTACCCAAAAACATAAAAGTAGAGATCTGTGGTCAGGCAGCCTGCATAGAAGGTGACACTGCTATTAGTTTGGATGTTCACAGTCATCTTAGGGATGGTGTTGGAGACAAAACCAATACTAGTCAAGGACAGGTTGGAAAGGAAGTACATGGGGGTGTGGAGGTGAGGGTCAGAGGTGTTGGCCGGGATGATGAGCAGGTTCCCCAGCACAGTAACCAGGTACATGGACAGGAAGAGTCCAAAGAGGAAAGGCTGAAGTTCCAGATCATCTGAGAGGCCCAGGAGGAAGAATTTTGAGACAGTGGTTAGATTTCCAGTTCTATGTAGCTTGGATATCTTTGAGAAACGAAAAGAGGACTGGAAAAATAGGAAATACATAAACTGTCATGTAGCACTATGTCTACATTTTGGATTCAACCAACTCATTTCTAAGATTATACACCCCTGTTCCTTCAGCAATATTTCTCACTGTGACAAATTCTATTTGCTTACAATTTTTTGTCCTTGATTTCTGTGTTATACATGTCTGTATAAACTCTTAGATTATAAAACTTCATGAAAAGGGAAAGGAAACAAGAACATTAGAGTTCATACATCTAAGATCTTTGATCTTAGTTAAATACAGCCTACTTCTTTAGAAATAACATGTAATGAGAGATTCCCTTCCCCTTCTAAGAAAATATATAATAATTAAAATATAAAGAAATTGAGTCATTTATATAAATCTTATTTTCTTCAAATACAATTTTAGATATTTCCTTCATTTAGAATATTTACAAATACCTGTGAAGTGCAGGACTATGTCATCTGGATTCTAAATTAAAAACCAATATTCATAATCAGAACACAGTTTATTTGATACTCAGAGCTTTATCATCTTTGATTTTCTGTCTTCCCTCCTTCATGAAACAGGGCTTACTCAAATATTAGAGGTTGTCTTCTAGAAGTCATTTAGTATACATGTCATACCTTTGGAGGAGGTCAAATTTCAATCAATATTGTTTAATTAATTGCACATGATCTAATGCATTGGTGACTACAAAGATGGTATTCTTGTGCACAGCATTGTCAATGATTACATGATAATGAAATTTAAGAAATCCCCTTGAAATTTTTTATCTTATACAAGGTTATTTTTTCAATACCATCTCAATTAAATGTTTTATGTGTGAGACCACTTTACAGTTTTTGAACTCTGTTCTGTACTGGCAGAAAATTACTGCTTCATTGTTTTTTTTTTTTTTTTTCAGTTTATTGAAGTGATTGACAAAACTGCATATATTAGTGTTGTGCCACTTGAAAGTCTTTAAAAGATGTACAAAATGATGATTTAATACACATACACATGGAGAATGATTACCACAGTCAAGTTAAATAATGTATCAGGAAGCTCACATATTTTCTATTTGTGTGTGTGTGTGTAGTAACAGTTAAGCAAATCTCTCTCAGCAGATTTCATGAACACAACCAGAATTATTAGCTATAGTAACCAGGCTATTTATTAGATCCCCAGAATTTATTCATTTTATAACTGAAAGTTTGTACCCTTTTACTAACATTTCCCACTTTCCTCACCACCAGTCCTCACAATTACAGTTCTGATCTATGGTCCTAAGAGTTTAATTTTCTTAACTTCTACACTAAGAGAGATCATAGTGGATTTGACTGTCTGTGTCTCGTGTATATATTTTAATAAGCATAATATTCTCCAGATCCATCCATGTTGTCACAAATGGCAGGATTTCCTTTGTATGGCTGAGTAATAGTCTATTGTCTTTATATACACACCATATTTTTCTACCTGCTCAACTGTCAACAGACACGTTTTCATACTTTCACTATTTCAAATAATATCACAATGACAGGGGAGTGTGGATATCTCTTCGAGGTTCTGACTTCATTTCTTTGGCATCTACCGTGACGTAGGGTGCTGGATCCTAAGGTAGTTCTATTTCAGTTTGCTCCTTTTTTTAATTTTTAAAGGAACCTCCTTTCTGTTTTCTGTAATAGCTGTACAAATATTTATTCCCACCAACCAGGTACAAGGGTTTTCTTACCTCCACATCCTCACCGACATTTGTTGTCTTTTTTTTTTTAAAATAGTAGCCATCCTAACAGATGTGAGGCAAAATTTAATGTAGCTTTTGACCAACTTTTCCTGATATTAGCAATGTTGAGCACATTTTCATATACCTGGTAGTCTTGTTTTCCTGATTATAAACTCTTATTTACATTGAAGAGCTTAGCACAGGGAAAATTCCTACAACTAGGTGAGAACACAGACCTCTGCGTGTGTGTGTGCCTGCTAAGTTGCTTCAGTCATGTATGACTCTTTGCGACCCTATGGACTCCTCTGTCCAAGTGATTCTCCAGGCGAGAAGGCTGGAGTGGGTTGCCATACCCTCCTTCAGGGATCTCCCTGACCCAGGGACTGAACCCGAGTCTCTCATGTCTCCTGCACTGGCAGGTGGGTTTCTTTACCACTGAGCCACCTGGGAAGCCCTGTCTAAGTCTAGTTAACAGAATTTCATATCAATGCTTCATAATAAAGAAATTGCAATCTTATACATCTGTGTCCATTTGAATTTGACTGATGATTTGCACGTGCTTATTTTAAAGTACACAACTACCCTAGCTTCATCTAGAACGAATTTCAGTATCTCTACATGTGGGTTTTTTGGTCACCCTAATGTGAAGCTTGACTTGATAAACACTGCCTTAAAATATTGCCCAACTTAGATAAAACTCCATGTATATTACCTATTATTATTTTCATCAATATCCACTACTTATTTTTAAAATATAAACATTAATATATGCTTCAATCTCACACTTGATAAAGATTTGAAATATTAATGATACAGTTTAACTTTTCTTGGAATTTCAGCTCCATATCATTCCTCTGCATACACATCCCCAAAAGGAACCAGTATCATGAAGTTGATGAGTGTTATTTCCTTGTCAGTGTTTCCATAATGTCAGTTTCATTTATGTATCAATAACCAGCTTCTTAAAATCTTCCTTAAACAGAGTAACTAGCCATATTGCCTCTAAGATGCTCTTGTTTAGCACAACTTTGAGGTTAAGTCTCCTTGTGAAATACATAAAACTATTTCAAACATTTACCGGATGCACATTATCATGTAAGGATATACAATATTTTCTTTATTGCATAAATTTGTTTGTATATATTGATTCAAATTTTAAAAATATATTTTTCATTCATTTAAAATTCAATAATATATAATTTGATATATTTAATTTAAATATTAAATAAATATTTAATTTACACTATATCTATATCATATTTGTCATATTACTTATATCAGTTTATTCTTTTTTTTTTTAGAAGCTCAAATGCAAGAATTTTGTTTCTAAGTCCAGTGTTGGTTTAACCTACTGAAAATCTCTATTCTTTCATGAAACCTTAAAATAATCCTATATAATGGCTTCCTAAAAACATTGTAATGACCTCAAAGAAATTAGAGGACACAGCTGGTCTAGAGTCTGATAAAGAAAGATAAGTAAAGGAGATTTTAGGAAATTTTTTGAATTTAAAATAATCTCTCCATTGCTAACTGTTCATGATATCTTCAGTAAAAGCCTCCTGCTATAAAAAAAAAAAAAAAAACAAAAACAAAAACAAATTTAAAAAAAAATAAAAAGAAGAGAGCCCAGAAATTTCATTATGTTTAGGAGTAAACAAAAGACTCATGCATGACAGCTTAGTTCTCACCAAATAAATAAATATCTTTATTGACTTCTCCATCAATGGGAATTTGTTTTTTTAAAAAACTGGGTTGTTTGATCAAAAGAAAACTATGACTTCAAAGAGGTCATTCACTACTTGAGGGAAAATGTCTGCCAGAAATATAAAACAAATCATTAACAAATTCTTATCACTTGGGCATGTGGGTAAAAAGAGACTTCCATTTTCTTATATATATCTGAAATTTTTCCATTAAGCATTTTTAAGGAGAAAAAATTTAAAGATTATAAGCAAACAACAACAAAAAAAGAGATAACAGATTATATACTAAAATTAGGTTATGATTTTCATGCTTTTCTGGGGAGCTCTTTTTTTTTCATTTATTTTTATTAGTTGGAGGCTAATTACTTTACAATATTGTAGTGGTTTTTGCCATACATTGACATGAATCAGCCATGGATTTACATGTGTTCCCCATCCAGATCCCCCCTCCCACCTCCCTCCCCATCCCATCCCTCTGGGTCTTTCAAGTGCATCAGCCCTGAGCACTTGTCTCATGTATCCAACCTGGGCTGGTGATCTGTTTCACCCTCGAGAGTATACTTGTTTCAATGCTGTTCTCTCTGAACATCCCACCATCATCTTCTCCCACAGAGTCCATAAGTCTGTTCTGTACATCTGTGTCTCTTTTTCTGTTTTGGATATAGGGCTATCGTTACCATCTTTTAAAATTCCATATATATAGTATATTGTATTGGTGTTTATCTTTCTGACTTACTTCACTCTGTATAATGGACTCCAGTTTCATCCATCTCATTAGAACTGATTCAAATGTATTCTTTTTAATGGCTGAGTAATATTCCATTATGTATATGTACCACAGCTTCCTTATCCATTCATCTACTGATGGGCATCTAGGTTGCTTCCATGTCCTGGCAATTATAAACAGTGCTGTGATGAACACTGGGGTGCAGGTGTCTCTTTCAGTTCTGGTTTCCTCAGTGTGTATGCCCAGGAGTGGGATTGCTGGGTCATATGGCAGTTCTATTTCCAGTTTTTTAAGGAATCGCCACACTGTTCTCCATAGTGGCTGTACTAGTTTGTATTCCCACCAAGCGTGTAAGAGGGTTCCCTTTTCTCCACACTCTCTCCAGCATTTATTGCTTGTAGACTTTGGATAGTAGCCATTCTGACTGGCATGTAATGGTATCTCATTGAGGTTTTGATTTGCATTTCTCTGATAATGAGTGATGTTGAGCATCTTTTCATGTGTTTGTTAGCCATCTGTATGTCTTCTTTGGAGAAATGCCTGTTTAACTTTTTGGCCAGTTTTTTGATTGGGTCATTTGTTTTTCTGGAATTGAGCTGCAGGAGTTGCTTGTATATTTTTGGGATGAATCCTTTGTCTGTTGGTTCGTTTGCTATTATTTTCTCCCATTTTGAAGGCTGTCTTTTCACCTTGCTTATAGTTTCCTTTGTTGTGCAAAAGCTTTTAATTTTCATTAGGTCCCATTTGTTCATTTTTGCTCTTGTTTCCAATATTCTGGGAGGTGGATCATAGAGGATCCTGCTGTGATTTATGTTGGAGAGTGTTTTGTCTATGTTCTCCTCTAGGAGTTTTATAGTTTCTGGTCTTACATTTAGATCTTTAATCCATTTTGAGTTTACTTTTGTGTGTGGTGTTAGAAAATGTTCTAGTTTCATTCTTTTACAAGTGGTTGACCAGTTTTCCCAGCACTACTTGTTAAAGAGGTTGTCTTTTTTCCATTGTATATCCTTGCCTCCTTTGTCAAAGATAAGGTGTCTGTAGGTATGTGGATTTATCTCTGGGCTTTCTATTCTGTTCCATTGATCTATATTTCTGTCTTTGTGCCAGCACCATACTGTCTTGATGGCTGTGGTAGTAGAGCCTGAAGTCAGGTAGGCTGATTCCTCCAGTTCCATTCTTCTTTCTCAAGACTGCTTTGGCTATTTAAGGTTTTTTGTATTTCCATACAAATTGTGAAATTATTTGTTCTAGTTCTGTGAAAAACTCCGTTGGTAACTTAATAGGGATTGCATTGAATCTATAGATTGCTTTGGTTAGTAGAATCATTTTCACAATATTGATTCTTCCAGTCCATAAACACAGTATATTTATCCATCTATTTGTGTCCTCTTTGATTTCTTTCATCAGTGTTTTATAGTTTTCTATACATAGGTCTTTTGCTTCTTTAGGTAGATATACTCCTAAGTATTTTATTCTTTTTGTTGCAACATTGAATGGTATTGTTTCCTTAATTTCTCTTTCTGTTTTCTCATTGTTAGTGTATAGGAATGCAAGGGATTTCTGTGTGTTAATTTTATACCCTGCTACATTACTGTATTCACTGATTAGCTCTAGTAATTTTCTGCTAGAGTCTTTAGGGTCTTCTATGTAGAGAATCATGTCGCCTGCAAACAGTGAGAGTTTTACTTCTTCTTTTCTTATCTTAATTCCTTTTATTTCATTTTCTGCTCTGATTGCTGTGGCCAACACTTCCAAAACTATGTTGAATAGTAGTGGAGAAAGTGGACACCCTTGTCTTGTTCCTGACTTTAAGGGAAATGCTTTCAATTTTTCAGCACTGAGGATAATATTTGCTGTGGGTTTGTCATATATAGCTTTTATTATGTTGAGGTATGTTCCTTCTATTCCTGCTTTCTGGAGAGTTTTTTTTTTTTTTTTTTATCATAAATGAATGTTGAATTTTGTCAAAGGCTCTTTCTTCCTCTATTGAGATAATCATGTGGTTTTTATCTTTCAATGTATTAATGTGGTGTATTACATTGATTGATTTGCGGATATTAAAGAATCCTTGCATTCCTGGGATAAAGTCCACTTGGTCATGATGTATGATCTTTTTAATATGTTGTTGGATTCTGTTTGCTAGAATTTTGTTAAGGATTTTTGCATCTATGTTCATCAGTGATATTGGCCTGTAGTTTTTTTTCTGTGGCATCCTTGTCTGGTTTTGGTATTAGGGTGATGGTGGTCTCATAGAATGAGTTCGGAAGTTTGCCTTCTGCAATTTTCTGGAAGAGTTTGAGTAAGATAGGTGTTAGCTCTTCTCTAAATTTTTGGTAGAATTCAGCTGTGAAACCATCTGGTCGGGACTTTTGTTTGCTGGAAGATTTCCGATTACAGTTTCAGTTTCTGTGCATGTGATGGGTCTGTTAAGATCTTCTATTTCTTCCTGGTTCAGTTTTGGAAAGTTATACTTTTCTAAGAATTTGTCCATTTCTTCCAAATTGTTCATTATATTGGCATAGAGCTGCATGTAGTAATCTCTTATGATCCCTTGTGTTTCAGTGATGTCTGTTGTGATCTCTCCATTTTCTTTTCTAATTTTGTTGATTTAGTTCTTCTCTCTTTGTTTCTTGATGAGTATGGCTAATGATTTGTCCATTTTATTTACATTTTCAAAAAACCAGCTTTTAGCTTTGTTGATTTTTGCTGTGGTCTCTTTTGTTTCTTTTGCATTTATTTCTGCCCTAATTTTTAAGAATTCTTTCCTTCTACTAACCCTGGGGTTCTTCATTTCCTCCTTCTCTGATTGCTTTAGGTGTAGAGTTATGTTATTTATTCGACTTTTTCTTGTTTCTTGAGGTAAACCTGTAATGCTATGAACCTTCCCCTTAGCACTGTTTTACAGTGTCACATAGGTTTTGGGTTGTTGTGTTTTCATTTTCATTCATTTCTATACATATTTTGATTTCTTTTTTGATTTCTTCTATGATTTGTTGGTTATTCAGAAGCATGCTATTTAGCCTCCATATGTTTGAATTTTTAATAGTTTTTTCCCTATTTTTCCTATTTTCCTTTTAATAGTTTTTTGAGATCTAATCTTACTGCACTGTGGTCAGAAAAGATGGCTGGAATGATTTCAATTTTTTTGAGTTTACCAAGGCTAGATTTATGGTCCAGGATGTGATCTATTCTGGAGAAGGTTCCGTTTGCACTTGAGAAAAAAGTGAAGTTGATTGTTTTGGGTGAAATGTCCTATAGATATCAATTAGGTCTAGCTGGTCCATTGTGTCATTTAAAGTTTGTGTTTCCTTGTTAATTTTCTGTTTAGTTGATCTATCCATAAGTGTGAGTGGGGTATTAAAGTCTCCCACTATTATTGTGTTATTGTTCATTTCCCCTTTCATTCTTGTTAGCATTTGCCTTACATATTGCGGTGCTCCTATGTTGGGTGCATATATATTTATAATTGTTATATCTTCTTCTTGGATTGACCCTTTGATCATTATGTAGTGCCCTTCTTTGTCTCTTTTCACAGCCTTAATTTTAAAGTCTATTTTATCTGATATGAGTACTGTGAGTTCTGCTTTCTTTTGGTCTCCGTTTGCGTGTAATAAGTGTATGTGCATGAATAAGTGTAATCAGAGAAACGAGAACATGCGAAAACAAGGAAAACAGTCAAAGGAGACCAAATAATAATAATGTTCATTAAGCATAGTCAAGAATCTTTGGTTCCTCCTCAAGGGCTATAGATAATATTCTGAGCCTTATTCTGTGAACTGTCTTACTCAAAGCTTCACCAGGTGAAGTTAACTACATGGATCAGACTGTAGCTGTGACATAAGCTGCCGCAATTCCTAGAATTGGCCTCAAAGAAATGAGAACAAGCAGACTCTGAAGTTGAAGATTAACTGTACCTAAAAGAACTAAGATGATGCTGGTCAGACCATCAATGACCAATTTGAAAATAACTGTCAGAGCTGACTGTACTGTTTCCGCATGTAGCCCCCTCCTTCAGCCTATAAAACCTCTTCCCCACTGACTTTCAGTGAGGGGGAGTTGGCCTTTTGATAGATGTCACCACCCACCAATTGCCCGCATCTGAAGTACAGCAAATTTTCCTTTCCATCAACCTGGCCTGTTTATTGGCTTTTGAGCAGTGAGTAGCCAGACTCTACCTTTCAGGAACAAGTCTACGGTGTGGAAGTCATATTGCTTAACTTTTTTTTTTCTATTAAAAAAGGAAGAATTTGTTCAATATTTAATTGCTTTTTTCCCCCTTTTTTCAATTCTTGGTGCCTTCTCTGTAACAACAAAGTATAGGTTCTGGGGATTCAGAAATAAATGAGCCTCAGTCATTTCACAAAGTTATTGCATAGAAGGCATCCTTTATTTGTTTAGTCTTACTTCAGTGGCATGTATCAATAAGGAATCAATACATTTGACAATCATACATCTCAGAGATACTATGAAATTGCCCCATAAAATGCTAAGAATAAGGGGAGCACACAGGATTCAAAAGCAAGTTGTCAGTCTCTGAGTCCCACACACTAATTTTGTTGTTTCCTGACTTTCTGAAAGGTTTCAGCAAAGGTGAAAAGGTGAAAATGTTAGTCTCTCAGTTCAGTTCAGTTCAGTTGTTCAGTCGTGTCCTACTCTTTGCGACCCCATGAATTGCAGCACACCAGGCCTCCCTGTCCATCACAAACTCCTGGAGTTTACTCAAACTCATGTCCATTGAGTTGGTGATGCCATCCAGCCATCTCATCCTCTGTCGTCCCCTTCTCCTCCTGCACTCAATCCCTCCCAGCATCAGGGTCTTTTCCAATGAATCAACTCTTCGCATGAAGTGGCCAAAGTATTGGAGTTTCAGCTTCAGCGTCAGTCCGTCCAATGAACACCCAGGACTGATCTTTAAGATGGACTGGTTGGATCTCCTCGTAGTCCAAGGGACTCTCAAGAGTCTTCTCCAAACCACAGTTTAAGAGCATCAATTTTTTGGTGCTCAGCTTTCTTCACAGTCCAATTCTCACATCCATATATGACTACTCAGTCATGTCCAACTGTAGCCTCTGTCCATGGAATTCTCCAGGCAAGAAAACAGGAGTGAGTTGCCATTTCCTTCTTTAGGGGATCTTCCCAACCCAGGGATTGAACCCAGGTCTCCTCCTTTGAAGGCAGATTCTTTACAGTCTGAGTCGCTAGGGAAGACAAAGTTACCAAGGTCTAATCAGATATGTCTGAGATATATTTATTAATGTTTTTATTTTCCTAAGTAAAGATGAACAACAAGACTCTGATTTTATATTTCCTTTTGTGATTGAGTAGGTGGATTATAAATGTGGATGAGGAAGTGATAAGTTAAAATCCAGGAGCAGGATAAGCAGATAAATCTGCCTTGAAGTGTCTGGGTTCCTTCTCTCAATGAGTTTGCTGGTGGTCTCACCCACCCCTCCTTCCTATGAGTGATGCAGCAAGTGCAGTCTTTGTGTCCTCTAGAAAATTCCAAAGGGAAGGGTGTGGTAAGCAGGAAGTCTCTGCCAGGACTGTCCAGTCATGTCACTCTGGGTTTGCAGGGAGCACTAGCCAGGTGCCCTTAGTCTGGAGGAAATCTGCCCAGATTCACTGGCTTCAAATCTGGCTTCAACTCTTTCTAACTCATGACCTGGTACAAGTTACAGAAAATGCTGTGAGCCTTTCCTTTTCTTAAAGTGCTAATGAGGGCTTCTCTGATGGTTCAGTGGTTAAGAATCCACCTGCCAATGCAGGGGACATGGGTTTGATTTCTGTTCCAGGATCCCACATGCCCCAGGGCAAGTAAGCCCATCTGCCACAACTACTGAGTCCATGCTCCTCAAGACCATGCTCCATGAGAGAAGCCACAGCAATGAGAAGCCTGAGCACTGCAACTAGAGAGTAGCCCCCTCTTTCTGCAACTAGAGAAAGCCTGTGTGCAGCAATGAAGACCCAGCACAGCTAAAAAAAAGTATTAATAATGTGTCTGTACTTGTAATTTGGAGGGGTTGTGCAGATGAAATCAAGCAACATACATAAAACACAGACCTCAGTGCCTGGCACTGGGGATGACCTCAGCAACAGTACATGATATTATGGTTAATGTTATCTTCCTTCATCCTCATCACTGCTTTCAGGATCATTAGAACTGCTTACGCGAAGTTTACAGAGACCCATATGCTGTTATAGTTGGAGAAATGCCAGCCAGAATCAGAACCAATGAGGATAGCAGTAGACCTCTGAATGAGAGTTCTCACAACCTAATCAGAAGCAAGAACTTAAACTTCATAGGGCTCTGATCCAAAATCTTCTATATCGGTGCCCTCTCATCTTTCCATCTCTATTATCATGTTTGTTCCTCCTGAACAGAAAATATTGCTTCCAGTGGTCCCTCCTTCAATCACTGTCTCCCCCTCAACACTTACTGGACTGGGCTGCATCTCTGCTGGAGCATGACCAAGGAGCATAGACTCACGACCCCTCTCCTACCTGGTGTGTGACGAAGTCTCAGGGTCCCTTTTCAGGATTGGCAGGAAGACAGACTCAGGTGGGGAATGTACAATGCAGGTACTTCCAAATGGAGGAGACACTGGTATAGATCCACACACTTAGAACTGGGAAACTAATGTGAAGATGGCACCAGTCAATTATTTACAATGATATGACCTAGGGCTTAATGCACGAAGAGTATAGTTAGCCAACTTGTCCATGTTGTCCCAATCTCTGGAAACTTTTTAATATTAATGGAAAAGGAAAAAAGAAGGAAAAGTGAATATCCTTAGGAGGGTGTGGGACCCTCTCTCCTCAGTGGAAGTCCACTTTTACTTCTTCCTTCCAACCGGCAGGATTTTAACATAAAATTCAGGCTTTTGTTTAACTACTTTAACATGAAATTTTGATATCTGTAAATTCATTGTGTTTCATGTGAAATCTGTGCAGCATTAGGTCTACACCAAGGTCTACACTATACCTTTTCCATTTTCTCATTTATTATTTGTCTCTAAGTATAACTTGGGACTTCCTTTGTAACTCAGTCATTAAAAAATCTGCCTATAATGCAGGAGACTGGGGTGTGATTTCTGGGTCAGAAAGATCCTGTGGAGAAGGAAATGGCAACCCACTCCAGTTTTCTTGCCTGGGAAATCCCATGGACAGAGGAGCCTGGCAGGCTACAGTCCATGGGGTTGCAAAGAGTTGGACACGACTTAGCAACTAAGCCACCACCAAGGATAACTTATTTTCTTTTCCTTAGTCTTTGCTTTGGTTGGCATTTTATAGGATGGAGATTTACATGTTTTTATTATTTGCTTATCTGAATATGTCATCAGCTCTAAGTTTTTGCTCTAATTGTATACATTGGCATATTAGAAAACTACTGATTTTTACACATTTGTTGGTAACTAGTATTTAATTAAATAGCTTCCTGGGTGGTGCAGTGGTAAGGAATTCCTTTGGCAATACAGGAGATACACGAGATATGGATTTGAACTCTGGGTTGGGAAGAACCCATGGAGAAGGAAATGGCAACTCACTCCAGTATTCTTGCCTAGAAAATCCCAAGGACTGAGGAGCCTGTGAAAGTGAAAAGTGGAAGTTGCTCAGTCATGTCCAATTCTTTGTGACTCCAAGGAATTCTCCAGGCCAGAATACTAGAGTGGGTAGCCTTTCCCTTCTCCAGGGATCTTCCCAACCCAGGGATCAAATCCAGGTCTCCCACATTGCAGGCAGATTCTTTACCAGCTGAACCACAAGGGAAGCCCAAGAATACTGGAGTGGGTAGTCTATCCCTTCTCTAGCCCATGGGCTTGCAAAGAGCCAGACACAACTGAGCAATGGGCATGCATGAATGAATGTAAGAACACAAGATTATAAACAGAGCAGTGATTTTAAGAGCCCCAGCCCAAAGCAAGTGCAGAAGTGTGAGTTTGGAGCAGAGACAGTAGCTTCATAACCAGCACTTACACCTGACTGTATGGTGTAGAGAGAGACTATATGTGAAGAATCAATATCAGAAAGGGGAAATTTGCCTGTTGCCATGGTAAGCTCTTCATATCTTCCCACCTTGAGTTCTGATCATTGTCCAAGAGCTGTTAGGATTCAAGGTGTACAAGTCATCTTGGAATTCAAGATATGACTGAGATCAGAAGTTCTAAACCTTGTCCACACTGGATCCCTTTAAGTGCTTTTAAAAATCCTCAGGACACATTCAAGTATAAAGCAGTTTCTGGATGTGAGACCCAGTTGTCAGTGTTTTTTTTTTTTTTTTTTTTAACTTTTAATCTCAGTTTTATTTATTTATTTACTTTACAATATTGTATTGGTTTTGCCATACACTGACATGAATCTGCCATGGGTGTACATGTGTTCCCCATTCTGAACCCCCCTCCCACCTCCCTCCCCATCCCATCCCTCGGGGCTGGTGTCAGTGTTTTTAAACTTCTGATGATTTCAGTAATAACCAAGATTGATGTCACATCTAGCCTGTGTATATAGACCTCAAACTTGAGAAAATTTTATGGAAAATACATCAGAGCTGTGAAAAATGATGTGAAATTTAAATATATAGAAAGAGTTATTCATCTTTTCAGGATCCTTGGACCACAGATAATAAACAATAAAATCACCATAGATGAAAACTACTCAATCATGCCATGAATAAGATGTACAAAGGATCCTAGAAGCCTCCCCCAGTCCCACTGAAACAATACCAAAAGAACAAACACTCAGTTGTTCAGCAAGGAGAGGAATCAAGGCCATGAGAGCTACAAAAATGATGAGATGAGAGAGGTAGAATTTCAAGTCAACATGCTTAGTTTTACTGTATTTTCCAGCCTACACTCCAAATAGATGGCACAGGGACTGAGGTTAGATTATTTTTCTGAGAAACCTCCACATGGCCCTTTTGATGTCTTGGTTCCTCAGGCTGTAGATGAAGGGGTTCAGCATGGGGGTGACCACAGTGTACACCACCGAGGCCACTGCATCCTTCCTGGGAGATTGTGAGATGGCTGAACTGAGGCACACACCAAGACCTGTTCCATAAAATAAGCAAACAACTGCCAGGTGAGAGCCACAGGTGGAGAAGGCTTTGTATTTCCTACCTGATGAGTGAACTCTCAGAATGGAGGAAAGAATTTTACAGTAAGAGAAAAAGATTCCGGAGAAAGGAATAAAACCAAAAATGGCACCAATAAAATACATGACTATATTATTTGTGAGCGTGTCAGAACAGGTAAAGTTGAGCAGTTGAGAAGGGTCACAGAAGAAATTAGATATTTTCACATCCTTGAAACAGGTAAGTTGTAACACAATCAAATTCTGCACTTGGGAGTTCAAAAGGCTAACAAAAAAAGACACTGAAATTAATTTGCAACAGGTGCATGGGTTCATGATGACCTGGTAGTGCAGTGGGTGACAGATGGCCACAAACCTGTCATAGGCCATCACAGACAGAAGCATACAATCCATCCCTCCAAAGAGGATAAAAATGGACATCTGTGTCAGGCAGCCTGCATAGGAGATGACTCTGCTGTGAGACTGGATATTCACCATCATCTTGGGGACCGTGGTGGAGATGAAACCTATGTCCACAAAGGATAGGTTGGAGAGGAAGAAGTACATGGGGGTGTGAAGGTGGGGATCAGAGGAGACTGCCAGAATGATGAGCAGGTTTCCCAGCACGGTGACCAGATACATGGATAGGAATAGTTCAAAGAGGAAAGGCTGAAGTTCTGGATCATCTGAAAGACCCATGAGGAAGAATTCTGATACATTTCTTAGGTGTTGTGGCTCTATGTAGATTGGGCACCTTTTAAAAAAGAAAAGAATTAGTGGAAAAAAGGAAATAATTACACTTGATCTTAACCAAAAGGCTGAGAAGCGATAAAAAGGAAATAGTTATATGGTCATGCAGTACCTTGTCCATATTTTGGATTCTAGAAATTCATTTCTAAGATCATTCACCCCAGGGCCTTTAGCAATATATCTCAGTGTGACAAGTTCTATCTGCTCAGAACTGTTCCTTCATTGCTTTCTCCTTCTCCACCTCTCTCTACACACAATTATTTTGTAGGTCCTGGACTGAAGGGTAAAAGAGGTGCAAGAATATTGGAGATACTAAATCCATGATCTCAGTAAAAATTAGTCTTCTCTTTAGAAAAAATCTAGAATGAAAACTGCTCCTTCTAAGAAAAAGTAATATATGTATAATTATGGCTGATTCCCATTGTTGTATGGCAGAAACCAACACAACATTGTAAAACAATTTTCCTCCAATTAAAAAAGTTTAAAAAGAAAAATATTCGAATGGAAAGAAAGTGAGGCATAGTTATATAAATCTTATTTTACTTTATACAGTCTAGAAATTTCCTTTATTTTGAATGTTTGTAAGCACTCTATGAAACAAAGTCAGAAAACATTTCTATGTCAGAGTAATCTTCATAATTTTTATCATTCTTTGATTTCCTAAATTTTCTGTTTCAAACAATAAGTATTTACTCAAAAGTGAGAGCGGTCCTTTCATTAATTAATTAATTAATTTGAGAGTTGTCTTTTAAAAGTCATTAAGTATATACTTCATACCGTTGGTTTTGCTGGAATCAAACTATAAGAAGTATGGTTTCCTTAAGTGTACATAATGAAACATTGCTGAGGACTGCAAAAAAGATGTTTGTACCCGTGAACGTGAAATTTGCTCAGTCGTGTCTGACTCTTTGCGAATCCATGAACTATACAGTCCATGGAATTCTCCAGGCCAGAATACTGGAGTGGGTAGCCTTTCCCTTCTCCAGCAGATCTTCCCAACCCAGGGATCGAGCCCAGATCTTCCATATTGCAGGTGGATTCTTTACCAGCTGAGCTACAAGGGAAGCCCAAGAACATTGGAGTGGGTAGCCTATCCCTTCTCCAGGGATCTTCCCTACCCAGGAATCAAACTGGGGTCTCCTGCATTGCAGGTGAATTCTTTACCAACTGAGCTATCAGGGAAGCCTCAGAGTTCTGTTAATGTTTAAACAATAGTAAGATTTTGAAACATTTGATTTTTTTTTAATGTGAGGTTATTTGTGTCAACCCAATATGTATAATCTTGGTGCTTCCCTGGTGGCTCAGCTGGTAAAGAATCCTCCTGCAATGTGGGAGACCTGGGTTTGATCCCCCAACTGTTCTGCGACCCCATGGACATTAGCCTGCCAGGCTTCTCTCTTCAGGGGATTTTTCCTGGCAAGAATTACGGAGTGGGGAGACATTTCCTTCTCCAGGGGAACTTCCTGACCCAGGGATGGAACCCACATCTCTTGCATGGGCAGGAAGATTCTTTACCAACGGAGCCACCAGTAAAGTCCCCATAAATGCATGGATAGATAGAGATACAGATATATAGATGGCAAGTTAGCTATAGGCAAGTAGATAGATAGATACACAGATAGGTAGATGGTGTTTTAGTTGCTTAGTCATGTCTTACTCTTTGTGACCCCATGGACTGTAGCCAGCCAGGCTCCTCTGTCCATGGGGATTCTCCAGGCAAGAATACTGGAGAGTGTTTTATGGCAATGTTTAAGTTCATCCATGTTGCTGTAAATGGCATTATTTCATTATTTTTTTATGGCTGACTAATGGGAAATTAGTCATACCAAGTGAAGTAAGTCAGACAGAGAAACACAAGATACCATATGATAACAGTTAAATGAGTAATGCTAAGAAAATAGTATGAATGATCTTATTTTCAAGAGACATGGAGTCACAGATGAAGAAAGCAAACTTATGGCTACAAAGGGGAAAGGGGAGCAGGAATGACCTAGGAGCCTGGGGTTGACATATACACACTACTATATATAAAATGATCCAGATGTGATCCCTGGGTCGGGAAGATCCCCTGGAGGAGGGCTTGGCAACTCAATCCAGTGTACTTGCCTGGAAAATGCCATGGACAGAGGAGCCTGGCGGGCTATAGTCCATGGACTCTCAAAGAGTCAGACATGACTGAGCGACTAACACATACATCAAACAAATAATTAATAAAGGACCTACGGTAGAGAACAAGGGATTCCACTCAATATTCTGTAATAACTTCTATGGGAAACAATCTAAAAAGAGTGTATATGTAAAAACATATGTACATGTATAAATGTTTCATTTTGCTGTACACCTGAAATGAATACAACATAGTCAATCAACTATTTTTAATAAAAAATTTTCAAAAAACTTAGCATTATTAAAATATATATTTAGCATATGTTAAAGTACAATAACTATAACATTTACTTATCTACTAAATATTAATGTCACATGTATTATTTTGTAATATTATTATTTATATCAACTTTGTTTTATAGCAATCCTATGAAATTTCTTGTACCTCTCTGTGTCATACAAGTGAGAATTTGTGTATGAAATGTGAGTGTTCAACAATTAGTTGTTCAATAACTAAGAATTAGTGCATGTTCAGTCTTTTAATATTAATTACCTATGTTCATTTCAATGCAAAAAATATTTTCTATCAACTGCATGCGTGTATGCTCAATCACTCAGTCACATCTGATTCTGCATCATGGACTGTTAACATCCTCCCTTATTAAGGTATCATATGAATATATTATTGAAATCTGTCTTCTGATCATTTCATGATATCTGCACATGATTTTTCATCTTCTACAGAGATCTTATTAATCTCATATTTCAAAGCTGAACTGCAAAACATGACTATTCATATAAAATCCTATATTCCATCATGTTAGTACCTTTATCGCCCCTCTATAATACTGCCTCATTCCCATAATTCATTGGTTGACACCCTGAGCCCAAAGAGGGTGAATCAATTATTCTCTCTTGATTTCGAAACTGAGACCAAACCGAGAGTGTGGCATTGACATATATACAGTACCCTGTGTAAAGTGGATGGCTAGTGGGAAGTTTCTGTGTAGCACAGGCAGCTCAGCCTGGTGCTCTGTGATGACCTAGAGCGCTGGAATGGGAGGAAGGGAAGGAGGCTCAAGAAGGAGGGGATATATGCGCACATTTAGCTGACTCACGATGTTGTACAGCAGAAACAAACACAGCACTGTAAAGCAGTTATATTTCAATAAAATAATGAAAAAAAAAAAAACTGAGACCAAAGTAGGTTTGAAAAGAAACAGTTACAATATTAGCAGTGAAGTTGGTTGAGAACTTATGCAGGAATAAGTAGATCAATGATTGAGTTCTGAGTCTTTCACCCTCTATTAGTGAAATGTCTGTAAATCTCTCCACCTGTCTGTGCTTCTGTTCCTTCTAGAAAAATGTCTAAATTGCACCTGTAGACTGTACATCGTACATAAAAGAAGTTTGCAGCATAACAGATATTTGGTCATTTTTTTTTTAAAGAATTTCAATCAACTTGGGGGTACTGCATTTAGCAAAGAAACACAGATCCCAAATTTAATGATATTTCATGGATTATATGAAAGAGAGATTCAGGCATTTCCTGTTTCAGTGATCTGAATCATGGATGACAATAAATCCTAAAATGTGTCTCAACCCATGCATTAAGATGTTCTGTCCCCTTCTTTCCTGTCTTGCACCTCCACCCCCCTCCCATATTTGTAAACTTTCTGCAGTGGTTTTTCAATCATTGAATGCTGCTGATGCTACTCAATGGAAAATAATAGGCCCCAGAGAAAGTTCATGAGATATACACAAATAAACACAATTTTATCTTGTCTGTTTCCATTGGGATATTCCTGAAAAGGATGAAAACAGTGGTATGTATGGCTGCCTGTGTGGGGACTTTATTGAATGCTCTATTTCCACACAAAATGGAAGTTTTTATTCAAATCTTAACAGGGCTTTGTAAAAAAATTGTTGGTATCTCCTCTGTGATATTAGGATGTAGGCTCTGGTGTATGCATGCTAAGTTGCTTCAGTTGTGTCTGACTCTGTGCGACTTTATGGACCATTGCCTGCCAGGCTTCTCTGGCCATGGGATTCTCCAGGCAAGAATACTGAAATGGGTTGCCGTGCCCTTCTCCAGGGGATCTTCCTGACCCAGAGATCGAACCCACGTCTCTTATGTCTCAAGCTTTGGCAGGCAGGTTCTTTACCATTAGCACCACCTGGGAGGCCCAAGGAAATCCAGTAGGATAAAAAATAAAAGGGCCTCAGTTGTTTTCCTTCATCTATGAAAAACATAAACAAAACCAAATATTCTGTCAGGGATGTAGAAAAAGCATACCATCAGGTCACCAGATATTTAAATCACATGATGTGAAAATTAGCCTTATCATTCAGTTCAGTTCAGTCACTTGGTTGTGTCTGACTCTGTGACCCATGGACCGTAGCACACCAGGCCTCCCTGTCAATCACCAACCTTCAGAGTTTACTCAAAATCATGTTCACTGAGTCGGTGATGCCATCCAGCCATCTCATCCTCTGAAGTCCTCTTCTCCTCCCGCCTTCAATCTTTCCCAGCATCAGGGTCTTTTCCAATGAGTCAGTTCTTCTTTGCATCAGATGGCCAAAGAATTGGAGTTTTAGCTTCCAGTGAATATTCAGGACTGATTTCCTTTAGGATGGATTGGGTGGATCTCCTTGCAGTCCAAGGGACTCTCAAGAGTCTTCTCCAACACCACAGTTCAAAAGCATCAATTCTTCGGTGCTCAGTTTTCTTTATAGTCCAATTCGCACATCCATACATGACTACTGGAAAAACCATAGCGTTGACTAGACAGAACTTTGTTGGCAAAGTAATGTCTCTGCTTTTTAATATACTGTCTAGGTTGGTCTTAGCTTTCCTTCTGAGGAGCAAGCATCTTTTAATTTCATGGCTGCAGTCACCATCTGCAGTAATTTTGGAGCCTACTGTTTCCACTGTTTTCCCATCTATTTGCCATGAAGTGATGGAATCAGATACAATGATCTTAGTTTTCTGAATGTTGAGTTTTAATCTAACTTTTTCATCCTCCTCTTTCACTTTCATCAAGAGACTCTAGTTCTTTTTCACTTTCTGCCATAAGGGTGGTGTCATCTGCATACCTGAGGTTATTGGTATTTCTCCCGGAATTCTTGATTCTAGCTTGTGCTTCATCCAGCCCAGTGTTTCTCATGATGTACTCTGCATATAAGTTAAATAAGCAGGGTGACAATATATAGCCTTGAGGTACTCCTTTCCCGATTTGGAACCAGTCTGTTGTTCCACGTCCAGTTCTGTTGCTTCCTGACCTGCATACAGATTTCTCAGGAGGCAGGTCAGGTGGCCTAGTATTCCAGTCTCTTGAAGAATTTTCCACAGTTTGTTGTGATCCACACAGTCAGAAGCTTTGGCATGGTCAATAAAGCAGAAATAGATGCTTTTCTGGAACTCTCTTGCTTTTTCAATGATCCAACAGATGTTGCCAATTTGATCTCTAGTCCCTCTGCTTTTTCTAAATCCAACTTCAACATCTGGAAGTCCACAGTTCATATACTGTTGAAGCTTGGTTTGGAGAATTTTGAGCATTGCTTTGCTAGTGTGTGAGATGAGTGAAATTGTGTGGTAATTTGACCATTCTTTGGCATTGCCTTTCTTTGGGATTGGAATGAAAATTGACCTTTTCCCTGAGTTTTCCAAATTTACTGGCATATCAAGCTAGCAAATCTTTTCTCACAACACAATCTTTTAGGATTTGAAATAGCTCAACTGGAATTCCATCACCTCTACTAGCTTTGTTCCTAGTAATGCTTCCTAAGGCCCACTTGACTTTGCATTCCAGGATGTCTGGCCCTAGGTGAGTGATCATACCATCATGATTATCTGGGTCATGAAGATCTTTTTTGTATAGTTCTTCTGTGTATTCTTGCCACATCTTCTTAATATCTATCTTCTGCCTCTGTTAGGTCCATACTATTTCCATCCTTTATTGTGCCCATCTTTGCATGAAATGTTCCCTTGGTATCTCTAATTTTCTTGAAGAGATCTCTAGATCCATTATATTGTTTTCCTCTATTTCTTTGCACTGATCACTGAGGAAGGCTTTCTTATCTCTCCTTGCTATTCTTTGGAACTCTGCATTCTTGCCCTTTCATTATGCATCCATCACACAGTTATTACATAGAGGGCATCCATTATTTATTTGATCATAATTCACTGAAGTTGCATCAACAAGTAATAAATTCAGTTGACAATCTTTATGTCATGTATACTAAGAACTTGCCCCCAAATAAACTGATAATAAGTGGAACAAACAGGATTCAAAATGAAGGTGTCAGCCAGAGTCCCTCACACAAAATTTCACTGTATCCAGGCATTCTGAAAGTTTTAAGCAGACTTCCCAGGTGGCACTAGAACCCAGCTGTCAATGAAGGAGATGTAAGAAATGTGGGTTTGATCCCCGGGTCAGGAAGATCCCCTGGAGAAGGGCATAGCAACCAACTCCAGTATTCTTGCCTGGAGAATCCCATGGACAAGGAACCTGGTGGGCTACAGTCCATGGGGTCCCAAAGAGTCAGACATAACTGAAATGACTTAGCTGGAATACCCATGGATATCTAACCACAGATATGTATGAAGTATGTTTTTAAAACTGTTTTCAGTTTCCTAAGTAAAAATTAACAATAAGACTCTGAATGTATATCATTTTTTGTGATTGAGTATGCTGTTTATAAACATGAAGGAGAAAGTGGACAGTGGACATTACATCTGGGAGCAGGATCAACAGAGAATCTCCCTGAATTATCCTGTGTCCCTTTTCTCTTGTGATCTGGGCCACCCTTCTTATAGTAGATGCAACCAGTGCTACCTACTGCCCTCCTCTGTGTCCTCTGGAAAACTCTAAAGGGAAGGACCTAGTGAGCAGTGAGTCTGCCAGGACTGACAGGGAGGTGACAGAACTCCTTGGGTTTGCAGGAGGAGGAACTGCCCATGTGTCCTATGTCTGGAGTCAGTCTGCCAGACTGATGGGTTTCAATGCTTTCTAACTCATGATCAGATATAAATTACATAAAATTCTGTATGCATTTACTTTTATTAAAATAATGATGTCTGTGCCCTTATTATCAGGAGATTACGCAGATGAAATCAAGCAGGAAACAAAACACATACTTTCGAGGCTGGCACTTAGGAAACCCACAGTTACAGTACATTATGGTTAATATCGGGCTTCCCAGGGAGTGTTAGTGGTAAAAAACCTGCCTGCCAAAGCAGGAAGCATAAGAGACGTGGATTCAATCCCTGGGTAGGGAAGATCTGCTACAACCCACTCCAGTATTCTTGCCTGGAGAATCCCTAGGATAGAGTAGCCTGGCAGGCTACAGTCCATACGGTTGCATAGAGTCAGACATGACTGAACTGAACAGTTGCTCAGTCGTGTCTGACTCTTTGCGACCCCATGAATCGCAGCACGCCAGGACTCCCTATCCATCACCAACTCCCGGAGTTTACTCAAACTCATGCCTGTCGAGTCAACTTAGCAGGTGGTTAATGTCATCCACCTCATCAGCACTGTTTTCAGAGTTCTTTAAAGTGCTGAGGGGGAAGTGTACAGAGACCCATTCACTGCTGTGATCGGGGAGATGTCAGTCACATACAGAACCAGTGAGGGTGGAAACAGAACTCTGAATAAGAGTTCTCACACCCCAACCAGGAATAAGAGTATACGATATAAGGCTCTGAACCAAAGTTTGTACATTGATGCCCTCCCACCTAACTATTCCAACTGTCACATTTGCCTTGTTGAGGAAAAAAACATCATTCTCCCAAACTCCCTTCATCCATGTCTGTCTCCCTCAGCACTTACTGGGCTGGGCGGCATCTTTGCTGGTCCATGACCAAGGAGCACAGACTCACTGATCCTCTCCTCCCTGGTGTGTGAGGAAGTCTCAGGGACCTTCCTCAGGACAGACAGGAAGACAGACTCAGGCTGGACCTTCTGAGGCAGGTTCCTACAATGGATGGAGACATAGGTGTGGATTTCCGATATTAGAACAGACAAACTAATGTTCCGGAGGCACCGTGTATTTACAATATTAACTGAGGGTTCAGTGCTGAAAACACATCATTAGCCACTTGGTCCCTGTTGTCCCAATCACTGGAGACTTGTTAATATTAACAGAACAGGGAAAGGAAAAACGTTAATGTCCTGGAAAGGGTCTATGTCCCTCTTATCCTCAGGAGGAAATTCTCCTGTACTCTTACTTATTAATTCTAACTAGCTGGATCTTAATGTAAAATTTAGACTTCTGTCCTCAATTAGACCACTCAATGTGGTTTGATAGCTGAAAATCCATTGTATCAATCGTGACACCTATGTTGGATCAGTTCTATACAAAGGATATGATACACTTTCCATTTTCACAGTTAATATTTGTAAGGATAACTTTTTTTCTTAATTTGAGCAAATCTTCAGTTCTAAGCTTTTTCTCTAAATGAATCACATTGGCATATTAGAAAAATATTTATTTTTGCTTATTATTTAATATTTGATACTTTAATTAAATACTTCAACAGGCCTACCAGAAGGTTTTAATCAGGGTGTCATCCAGGGCTGCAGGCATCTCAAGGCTGAATCAGCAGGTGTCCACTTTCAAGCACACTCATGAGGCTGTTCACACAATATCATCCAGAGAATTCCTTCAGTTCCTTGACACATGGCCTCCTGGCGGGGCAGCTGGGTTTTATCCATGTGAGCCATCAAGAATGCAAGAAAGAGGAGCCAGAAAGAAAACCAGATTACTTTACTCTGTTCCCAGAAGTGACTTCCCAACACTTCTTCCACATTCTCATCATTGTAATCGAGTCACTATGTATGTCTTGACTCGGTGGGAAGGAAATGCACAAAATAATGATCACCACCATTTGGGATCATTGAAAACATCTCAGATCCTGCCTCCTCCCTCCTCCACTCCACTACAGCCCTCATCTTTAGAATGACTTTGTGCTCCAAGCAATTCAAGACTCAGATTCTGTCCTTCTACTTTTCAGCATATTCCCAACAAAGCTTCCCTGGACACAAACTACCATCTGAGTCAAACCTCTTCCACTGGGGACTTCTGTGGACCCCACTCTCCTGCTTCAGGTCATGCAGTCTCAAGTAGATCTCTGGCTTCTGATACACTAGGAGAGCCCCTGCATCAATATCAACACAACCTGCAGCCATTCCATGGCAAAATGTAACAAATATTCCAAGTGTTTTGATTTTTTTCTAATTAGAGAACAATCAGCTAACTTCAGAATATATCTTCTTTAGATACCTTTGTGGCCTCAACTCTTGAAGACTTTAATAAAATGTAGATGAACGAAATCAAAGAGGACACAAACAGATGGAGAAACATACCGTGTTCATGGAGTGGAAGAATCAATATTGTCAAAATGGCTATTCTACCCAAAGCAATCTATTGATTCAATGCAATCCCTATCAAGCTACCAATGGTATTTTTCACAGAACTAGAACAAATAATTTCACAATTTGTATGGACATACAAAAAACCTCGAATAGCCAAAGTAATCTTGAGAAAGAAGAATGGAACTGGAGGAATCAACCTGCCTGACTTCAGACTCTACTACAAAGTCACAGTCATCAAGACAGTATGGTACTGGCACAAAGACAGAAATATAGATCAATGGAACAGAATAGAAAGCCCAGAGATAAATCCACGAACCTATGGACCACCTTATCTTTGACAAAGGAGGCAAGGATATACAATGGAAAAAAGACAATCTCTTTAACAAGTGGTGCTGGGAAAACTGGTCAACCACTTGTAAAAGAATGAAACTAGAACACTTTCTAACACCATACACAAAAATAAACTCAAAATGGATTAAAGATCTAAATGTAAGACCAGAAACTATAAAACTCCTAGAGGAGAACATAGGCAAAACACTCTCCGACATAAATCACAGCAAGATCTTCTATGACCCACCTCCCAGAATATTGGAAATAAAAACAAAAATAAGCAAATGGGACCTAATGAAAATTAAAAGCTTTTGCACAACGAAGGAAACTATAAGCAAGGTGAAAAGACAGCCCTCCGATTGGGAGAAAATAATAGCCAACAAAGAAACAGACAAAGGATTAATCTCAAAAATATACAAGCAACTCCTGAAGCTCAATTCCAGAAAAATAAATGACCCAATCAAAAAAATGGGCCAAAGAACTAAACAGACATTTCTCCAAAGAAGACATACAGATGGCTAACAAACACACGAAAAGATGCTCAACATCACTCATTATCAGAGAAATGTAAATCAAAACCACAATGAGGTACCATTACACGCCAGTCAGGATGGCTGCTATCCAAAAGTCTACAAGCAATAAATGTTGGAGAGGGTGTGGAGAAAAGGGAACCCTCTTACACTGTTGGTGGGAATGCAAACTAGTACAGCCACTATGGAAAACAGTGTGGCGATTCCTTAAAAAACTGGAAATAGAACTGCCATATGACCCAGCAATCCCACTTCTGGGCATACACACTGAGGAATCCAGATCTGAAAGAGACACGTGCACCCCAATGTTCATTGCAGCACTGTTTATAATAGCCAGGACATGGAAGCCACCTAGATGCCCATCAGCAGATGAATGGATAAGGAAGCTGTGGTACATATACACCATGGAATATTAATCAGCCATTAAAAAGAATTCATTTGAATCAGTTCTAATGAGATGGATGAAACTGGAGCCCATTATACAGAGTGAAGTAAGCCAGAAAGATAAAGAACACTACAGTATACTAACATATATATACGGAATTTAGAAAGATGGTAACGATGGCCCTATATGTAGGGCAGAAGAAGAGACGCAGAAGTACAGAGCAGACTTTTGAACTCTGTGAGAGAAGGTGAGGGTGGGATGTTTCGAAAGAACAGCATGTATATTATCTGTGGTGAAACAGACCACCAGCCCAGGTGGGAGGCATGAGTCAAGTGCTCGGGCCTGGTGGGCTGGGTAGACCCAGGGCAATCGGGTGGAGAGGGAGGTGGGAGGGGGGACCGGGATGGGGAATGCGTGTAACTCTATGGCTGATTCATATCAATGTATGACAAAACCCACTGAAAAATTAAAAAAAAAAAAAAAATTAATAAAAAATACGAGGGGAAAAAAAAGGTAAAATGTATTTGGGCTTACTGGATTTTTTCCTACTGTATAAAGTGGGATGTAGGTGGAAATTTGTGTGATGTAGCCTTCTGAATCCTGTCCATTCAGCCTTCCTGACTTAGAGACCTCTTTGCTGAGGAATACGGAGATTGGTTTGTCATTGAGTGATAGGAAGAAAGCTTTAATTTATACCGAAATCAAATTGGATGTGGAGGGAAGAACGGCACTTACCTGTGTGTAGATAAGTACCAGAGGGTATTTTTAGGAGAGAAAACGTGGCAGATATTTACAGGCACATATGAAAAGGAGAGACTGTGTGTTGAAGCACTTAAATGAATTAGTCCCGGGAAAAATGTATTACTAAACTGAAATTATTTCATAGTGAATAGAAGGAATAAGATACTAGGGTCAGTGACAAACTCGATTTCCAGGACATGGAATATGAAAACCAGTGGTAATTGTTTGTACAGTAAAATATTATGGTAAGCATGCCACTATATATACATGTATCAAACCATCCTATTATACATCTTGAAAGTGAGAGGGTTAGTTGCTCTGTCATGTCTTACTCTTTGCACCCCATAGACTGTATCCTGCCAGACTCCTCTGTCCGTGGAATTTTTAGGCAAGAATACTGGAGTGAGTTGCAATTTTCTTTTCCAGGGGATCTTCCTGACCCAGGGATTGAATCCCAGGTCTCCCGCATTGTAGTCAGATTCTTTTTTTTTTTTTTTAAATTTGTCTTTCTCTGTCTGACCTATTTCACTTAGCATCAGTTCAGTTCAGTTCAGTTGCTCAGTCGTGTCTGACTCTTTGTGACCCCATGAATCACAGCACGCCAAGCCTCCCTGTCCATCACAAACTCCCGGAGTTTACTCAAACTCATGTCCATTGAGTCGGTGATGCCATCCAGCCATCTCATCCTCTGTTGTCCCCTTCTCCTCCTGCCCCTAATCCCTCCCAGCATCAGGGTCTTTACCAATGAGTCAACTCTTCGCATCAGGTGGCAAAGTATTAGAGTTTCAGCTTCAGCATCAGTCCTTCCAATGAACACCCAGGACTGATCTCCTTTACAATGGCCTGGTTGGATCTCCTTGCAGTCCAAGGGACTCTCAAGAGTCTTCTCCAACACCGTACTCAAAAGCATCAATTTTTCGGTGCTCAGCTTTCTACACAGTCCAACTCTCACATCCATACGTGACCACTGGAAAAACCATAGCCTTGACTAGATGGACCTTGTTGGCAAAATAATGTCTCTGCTTTTTAATATGCTATCTAGGTTGGTCATAACTTTCCTTCCAAGGAGTAAGCGTCATTTAATTTCATGGCTGCAATCACTGTCTGCAGTGATTTTGGAGCCCCCCAAAATAAAGTCTGACACTGTTTCCACTGTTTCCCCATCTATTTCCCATAATACCTTACAAATCCATCCAGGTTGTTGCAAACTGCAAAATCTCAATCTTTTTATGGATGAGTAGTATTCCATTACATCATCTTTAAAAAAATTAATTTATTTATTTTAATTGGAGGCTAATTACTTTACAATATTGTAGTGGTTTTTGCCATACATTGACATGCATCAGCCATGGATGTACATGTGTTCCCCATCCTGACCCCCATCCTATCCCTCAGGGTCATCCCAGTGCACCAGCCCTGAGCACCCTGTCTCATGCATTGAACCTGGACTGGTGATCTATTTCACATATGATAATACATATGTTTCAATGGTATTCTCTCAAATCATCCCACCCTTGCCTTCTCCCACAAAGTCCAAAACTCTGTTCTTTACATCTGTGTCTCTTCTGATGTCTCTTAGGATCATCGTTACCATCTTTCTAAATGCCATATATATGCATTAATATACTGAATTGGTGTTTTTCTTTCTGACTTACTTCATTCGGTATAATAGGCTCCAGTTTCATCCACCTCATTAGAACTGATTCAAATGTATTCTTTTTAATAGCTGAGTAATATTCCATTGTGTACATATGCCACAGCTTTCCTATCCATTCATCTGCTGATGGACATCTAGGCTGCTTCCATGCCGTTGCTATTGTAAACACTATATTGTAAACAATGATGTGATGAACATTGGAGCACTTGTGTCTCTTTCAGTTCTGGTTTCCTTGGTGTGTATGCCCAGGAGTGGGATTGCTGGGTCATATGGCAGTTCTATTTCCAGTTTTTTAAGGAATCGCCACACTGTTCTCCATAGTGGCTGTACTAGTTTGCATTCCCACCAACAGTGTAAGAGGGTTCCCTTTTCTCCACACCCTCTCCAGCATTTATTGTTTGTAGACTTTTGGATAGCAGCCACCCTGACTGGTGTGTAATGGTACCTCATTGTGGTTTTGATTTGCATTTTTCTGATGATGAGTGATGTTGAGCATCTTTTCATGTGTTTGTTAGCCATCTGTATGTCTTCTTTGGAGAAATGTTTGTTTAGTTCTTTGGCCCATTTTTTTGATTGGGTCATTTATTTTTCTGGCACTGAGCTGCAGGTGTTGCTTGTATATTTTTGAGATTAATTCTTTGCCTGTTGCTTCGTTTGCTATTATTTTCTCCCATTCTGAAGGCTGTCTTTTCACCTTGCTTATAGTTTCCTTTGTTGTGCAAAAGTTTTTAAGTTTCATTAGGTCCCATTTGTTTATGTTTGCTTTTTCCCCAATTACTCTGGAAGGTGGGTCATAGAAGATCCTGCTGTGATTTATGTTGGAGAGTGTTTTGCCTATATTTTCCTCTAGGAGTTTTATAGTTTTTGGTCTTTACTGTCTGAGCCCTTACACAATGTTATATTTCAATGATTTCTCAATAAAGCTAGGAAAAACTTGTGCTCTATTATTTTTTGGCAAACAGGTGCCTCTGAATCCAGAAGAATGTCTCTTGTGTTTACCACTGTTCCAGAAGAGTTAGTGGAATGGAACAATAACCAGAAAAAGAGGACAGTTAGACAGATCAGTTGCAAAATAGTTGTCCTGTATGATAAGGTGAAATATAATTTATCCCATTTTCTAGTCATTTGGGAACATCTTTAAACAAAATTATTTTCACAGTGTTTTTTAATCATTTAATTTCACCCCAAATTTTTTTTCTTTTGGACCTAATTTTTTTCTGTGGTATAGCTGATTAACAATGTGATAGTTTCAGGTGAGCAGCAAAGGGACTCAGCCATGCAAATACAGGTACTATTCTTCCCCAAACTCCCTCCTCATCCAGGCTTCCACATGTCGGAGCAGAGTTCCGTGTAGGTCCTTCTTGGTTATCCTTTTTAAATATAGCAGTAATTTCACCCAACCTTGTCTTGCAAGTGTATTTACTCCATTTTGCTGTATAACTCCATGATGTTATACATCATGGAAAGGCATTTCACGAATGTTGTGGAAAGTATAAGATTAATACTCAAATGTGTATATTCTAATATTCTCAAATTGAAAAATTCATATGTTTACTAGAAATCTTTATGATGGTGCAGTCTGGAAATAACAGCTAGAAAATTTTGCAGAGCATCCTTGAAATTAAACCAGATACACAAGAAAGCAACTTTCCTTTGGCCTTTTCCAAGATTCCTTGCCTATGATTTGCTGAGATGAATGGAGAATAAATATAATCTTTTAGGACACATATTTAACACAATATTTTAAAAGTACTAGTAATTTTAATGTGCTGTATCTTTTCCCACTGAATAATATGAATTCATCTTCTGTTACATGTATTCCCTTCTTTACAATTTATGTTTCAATCAATGCAGTGGATAAGTGTTTAATCTTTGTTGAAAAATGCAAAGCAAATTAATTTAGTTTTAGAAAGCTTTCATAACACCAAGATAACTACCACAAAAATGATGTGTGACATCTCTAAGGAGTTTCTAAAGCTTATCTTGTAGAAAGCAAAAGGAGCCCCAAAACTGAGTTATCTTGACTGAAGACAGGGAAGCATGGTGAAGTCCTAACCAGGATGCCACTGCTCAAAGGAAACACTCCCCTTTCTGACAATGTGGTCCTTTGCAATCCCACAGTAATATAAAAGAAGATACATTTGTTGTGATGACTTGGGTTATTTAATGATCTTTAGGCATCATTAGAGCCACGTATAATTGGAAAAATAATATCATCACCTATTTTTCAGTTGGTTACCCATGACTAAGACATATTATGGATAATCACCCTTCTTACCTATGCATGTTTTGTAATCAGGAAACTGCAGGCATCATAAAATGTAGTTTTATATCCCATGCTACAATATCAGTCAAGGTTCAGTCAAAAAAGCAATAGAAACCAATTAGCTGTTTATAGATGAATATTTAATATAGAGAGTTGGTTAAAATGTTATTAAAAGACTGAAAGACAAGAAAGAAGAAAGTGGTACCATAGTGATCATAACTGAAGGATAAAGCTACTCTACCGAGGGCTGGAGGGGTATAAAGGGACCTGTTGAGCTCTTAGAGTGAAGAGACATTTGTAGGCCACTGTTGAATGTGTGTTAAGATGAACACAAGATGGAACATAGACCACAAGATGGAATGTGATTTCAAATGCCCCACCCTAAAGCATAGGCTAGGTGTACGATGTAGAGAAGCTATGTGGAGAAATTTATTGGAAATAATGGGGAAATGCATTCCTTATTACCACATCAGGGTCTTCATTTATTTCCCCTTTGACTTCTGATCTCTTTTGGATCTTCAGCATTTGTCCATGAGGAACGTTAGGACCCAAGGCATAAAGCTCACCTTTGAAAGAGAGACTTGACTTGGATCAGTAGTTGTTAACCATGGGCACACACTAGAATCACCCGAGAGCAGCTGATTCATGTCAACATATGGCAAAAACCACCATAATATTGTAAAGTAATTAGCCTCCAACTAGTAAAAATAAATGAAAAAAAAAAATCCATGGAAGCAACCTAGATGCCCATCAGCAGACGAATGGATAAGGAAGCTGTGGTACATAAACACCATGAAATATTACTCAGCCATTAAAATGAATTCATTTGAATCAGTTCTAATGAGGTGGATGAAACTGGAGCCCATTATACAGAGTGAAGTAAGCCAGAAAGATAAAGACCAATACAGCATACTAACACATATATATGGAATTTAGAAAGATGGTAATGATAACCCTGTATGCAAAACAGAAAAAGAGACACAGATGTACAGAACAGACTTTTGGACTCTGTGGGAGAAGGCGAGGGTGGGATGTTTCAAGAGAACAGCATTGAAACATGTATATTATCTATGGTGAAACAGATCACCAGCCCAGGTTGGATGCATGAGACAAGTGCTTGGGCCTGGTGCACTGGGAAGACCCAGAGGAATCGGGTGGAGAGGGAGGTGGGAGGGGGGATTGGGATGGGGAATACATGTAACTCCATGGCTGATTCATGTCAATGTATGACAAAACTCACTACAATATTGTAAAGTAATTAGCCTCCAACTAATAAAAATAAATGAAAAAAACATATATATAAGAAAAAAATCCTCATGCTTCGACTACACCCAGGTCCAGTTGAATCAGAAACTCTGGTGGTGCAACCCAGTGGTCAGTATTTTATACTTCCCAGATGATTGCAATAAAAGTCAAGGCTGAGGAGCAGTGACTTGCAGCTCACATAACAGCATGTGCAGATTTGAGAATAGAATTTACTCTTGAAAATATATAACAGCTTAGAAAATTTGTAAATTTTTGGTATATTAAAGGGGAATTATTCATCTTTTGAGGATGCTTGGGCTACAAAAAATAAAAATATAGAATTTCTATAGATATAATGAGATTCTGTCAAGGAGTGATTTTGATACAAAAAGGATCTAGAACTCTTCACTGTCATGTTAAAACATGTGTGTGTGTGCATGCTCAGTCTTGTTTGACCCTTTGTGACCCTGTGGACTGTAGCCCATGAGGATCTTCTGTCCATGGGATTTCTCAGGCAGGATTACTGGAGTGGGTTGCCACTTCCTCCCCCAGGGATCTTCTGGACTCAGGTATTGAACCTGTGTCTCCTGCATTGGCAGGGGAATAAGCTATAGAGAAGTAATATTCAGGTAGAAAATGAGGAGAGACATGAAGGCCATAAGAGCTATAAAAATGATGTCATGAAAGAGGTAGAATTTTTAGAGTTCCAGATTTAGTTTTGCTACATTTTCTAGTATACACTCAAATGGGTTGCCATAATTTAAGATGAGTTTGTGCTGATAAGGAACCTCCACAAGGCCCTTTTGATGTCTTTGTTCCTCAGGCTGTAGATGAAAGGGTTCAGCATGGGGGTGACCACAGTGTACACCACCGAGGCTGCTGCATCCTTCCTGGGAGACTGTGAGATGGCTGAACTGAGGTACACACCCAGGGCTGTTCCATAAAATAAGCAAACAACTGCCAGGTGAGAACCACAGGTGGCAAAGGCTTTGTACATCCCACCTGATGAGGGGACTCTCAGAATGGAGACAAGAATTTTATAGTAAGAGAAAATGATTCCTGAGATAGAGAGAAAACCAGTCATGGCACCGATGGTATAGCTGACTATGTTATTGGTGAAAGTGTCAGAACAAGCAAGGTTGAGCAGTTGAGAAGGATCACAGAAGAAACTAGAAATTTCTACATCCTTGAAACAGGTAAGTTGTAACACAATCATATTGTGCACCTGGGAGTCCAAAAGGCTAACACAAAAGGACACCAAAACTAAGGAGCAACAGAGGCGCGGGTTCATGATGACCACATAGTGCAGTGGGTGACAGATGGCCACAAATCTGTCATAGGCCATCACAGTAAGAAGCATACTATCCATACATGCAAAAAGGATAAAAATAGACATCTGAGTCAAGCATCCTTCACAGGAGATGACTCTGTTGTGAGATTGGATGTCCACAATCATCTTGGGAACGGTGGTGGAGATGAAACCGATGTCAACCAAGGACAGGTTGAAGAGGAAGAAGTACATGGGGGTGTGGAGGTGGGGGTCAAAGGTGACGGCTAATATGATGAGCAGGTTCCCCAGCACAGTGACCACGTACATGGACAGGAAGAGGACACAGAGCAAAGGTTGCAGTTCTGCATCATCTGAGAGTCCCATGAGGAAGAATTCTGAGACGCTTGTTAGATTTCTAGTTCTGGGTATCTTGGACACCTCTGGAAAAAGAAAAGGGGTCTGGAAACAAAGGAAATAAGTAAATGGGCCTTGAGCACTGTGATAATATTTTGGATTCAAGCAATTCATTTCTAAGATTTTACATTCTAGTTCCTTCAGCAATATCTGTCAGTGTGATAAATTCTGTTTAGAATTGTTCCCTCATTGGTTTTTGTGTTATTCACCTGTGTCTATACACTCTTCCTTTATAAAATTGGACCCAAAAGTGAAAGGTAACAAGAATGTTACAGGTGTTACATCCATGATCTCAGTAAAATACAGCCTACTTCTTTAGAAACAATACAGGATCAGAAATTTCCCTCTCCCTCTGAGAAAATGCATAATTCAAATGTACAGAAATTAAAACTTATTTATATATATCTAATTTTACTCATATACAATTTTAGATATTTCCTTCATTTAGAATATTAACAAATCCCTATGAAATGCAGGACAGTATCATCTGGATTCTAAATTAAAAATGAATGCTCCTAACCAGAACATGCTTTTATACTACATTCAGAGTTTTAGATCATCCTTTGTTCCTTCTGTCTTCCTTACTTCATGAAATAATTGATTATTCAAAAATCAGGATTATCTTCTTTTAAAATTTATATTTATTTATTTACTTATACATGCCGTGTCTTTGTTGTGGTCAAGCAGGATCTTTGATCTCCCTTGCAGATAAGGAATCTTTAGTTGGGGCATGTGGGATCTAGTTCCTGGAGCAGAGATCAAACCAGTGTGCACTGCATTAAGATTGCAGAGTCTTAGCCACTGGAACACTTGTCCCACAGTTGTTTTTAAAAAGTCATTTAGTATAGACTTCATATTTTTGACTTTGCTAAGTTGCTTCTGTTGTGTCCGACTCTTTGTGACCCTATGGACTGTGACCCACCAGGCCTCTCTGTCCATAGGAGTCTCCAGGCAAGAATTCTGGAGTGGGTTGCCATGCAGTCCTCCAGGGGATCTTCCTGACTCAGGGATCGAACCCACATTTCTTATGTTTCCTGCATTGGCAGGCAGGTTCTGGTGGGCTTCAAATTTTGATCATTATGGTTTAATTAAGCACTTATGATCATACAGTGCTGGTGACTACAAATATGTTGTTAGTACACAGAGCACTTTCAATTTTTAAATGATAACAAAATTTAAGAATCCTTCAGGAAATTTGAAAATTATATATAGGATTATTTGTTTCACTACTGTCTCAGTTAAATGTCTGATATGAGAAACCAATGTAATATTTTTGGACATTATTCTGGGCTGGCAGGATAATACAACTTCATTGTCTTTTCTTTTTTCAGTTTATTGAAGTGATTGACAAAATTGCATATATTTGAGTTGTGCAACATGAAGGTTTTTTAAAGATATACAAAGTGATGATTTAATATACAGGGACCTTGGGAATGATTACCACAGTCAAGTTAATTAACATACCTGTCACTTCAAATAGAAATAGTTTCTATTTTTGTGTGTAGTAACAGTTAAGCAGATTTCTGTTAGCAGATTTCAAGAACATAGCCAGAATTATTAGCTGTTTTTTTTTAACCTGTTCATCTGTCAATAGACATTTATCTATATTTTCAGTATTTCAAACAACATCACATTGACAAGAAATGCATTTATCTCTTTGAGATAATTTTATTTTTTTGGCATCTAATTTTATTTCTTTGGCATCTACCTTGAAGTGGGGTTGCTGGGGTCTATGGTAGATCTATTTCAATCAGTTTCAGTTTTTAATTTTTAAGGAACCTCCATTCTGCTTTCTGTAATGACTGTACCAATATTCATTCTCAATGATCAGGTGCAAGTGCTCCCCCACTTCCACATTCTCACCAATATTTGTTTTCTTTTAAGTTTTTTCTTTAAAAAGTCATCCAAAGAGATGTGAGATGAACTTTTGTTTAGCTTTAGACTTGCATTTCCAGTACTAACTGATGTGTCCCTTTTCGTATACCTGATGGTGTGGTTCTTCTGATCATAAACCTGCCTATTTACAGAAGAGGACTTCAGTCCCAGAGAAGGTCCCACAGCCAGGTCAGGACCCAGCCTCCTTAGGTCGAGTTAACAGATTTTATGTCAACTCTTCCTGGTAAAGGGATTACAATTCTCTTACTTCTGCTGCCTGAAAGTAACTCAGCTTCATTATTTTAGCAGGTCACATTCTGATTTAACTGAGAAAAAATTCTAATTAGTACAATGTAAACACCTCTGGGCCATCTCTTGATCTCTAAAATTATGATAATAATTGGATCTTCCTAACAGGAATATTATACTATCCCTGGTGGCTCAATCATAGCTCAGTTGGTAAAGAATCCACCTGCAGTGTAGGAGACCCCAGTTTGATTCCTGGGTGGGGAAGATCCACTGGAGAAGGGATAGGCTGCCCACTCTTATCCCTCCTAACCAAAGTATTCTTGGGCTTCCCTTGTGGCTCAGCTGGTAAAGAATCTGCCTGCAATGTGGGACACCTTGGATTGATCCCTGGGTTGGGAAGATCTCCTGGAGAAGGGAAAGGCTACCCACTCCAGTATTCTTAACTGGTGCATCCCATAGACAGAGGAGCCTGGCAGGCTTTGGTCCATGTGGTTACAACAGTTGGACACAAATTAGCAACTAAACCAACCACTAATAGGATTATTGAAATAAAGTCTTAAAAATCATTTATATTGCTTAAACAAGTGGTTTTCAGTTCCAATACTGAAATTTATGTGTTGGTTGATAATTTATGTGTTGCTATTTTTGTTGCTGTTCAGTCACTAAGTTGGCTCTGACCCTTTGAGATCCCCTGGACTGTAGCCCATCAGACCTGTCTGTCTATGGGATTTTCTGGTCAAGGATACTGGAGTGAGTTGCCATTCTCTTCTCCAAATTTACATGTGTCTTTTTAAAAATACTCAGTTACCCCAGCCTCAGCCTAGAACCAATTTTAGGATCTACAAGTGAGTTTACTGGTCACTGTGTTGTGAAGCTGGGCTTGACAAATACTGCCTAAGAACATTGCCCAACCATTAGTAGAAGCTCCGTTAATCTTACCAGTTAATGCTATGATCAGTAACCCCTACCTATTTTAAAGTATATGCATTTAATAATATTTGCTTCAGATCTCATATTTCATAGAGATTTGAAACATTAAGATAAAATTTAACTTTTCTTTGGCGTCTCAGCTCCATCCCACTCCTCAGCATATACATTGCCAAAAGCAACCACTCCCATGAACTTGATGGGTATGTTTCCTTGAAAATGCTTTCATAATGTCAGTATTCATTTATGTATCTATAACCAGCTTTTGTAAAATCTTCTCTAAACAGAATACTATCCATATTGCCCCTGAAATGAACTTGTTTACCACAATGTTTTGCTTAAGTCTCTTTGTGAACTACAAACAATACTTCAAATATTTTCCTGACACACAAAAAGAAAACATTTTGTTTTCTTTATACTATATAAAATTTATATATATACATTATATATATAAATTTATATTTATATAATAAAATGTATACTATATACATTATTATAACTTTAAAAATTTTTGATGTATCTTTCATATATTTAAATATAATACATTATTTAATATATTTTATTGATATATTAAATAAATATTTAATTTATATTTCATGTATTTTATTTTTATTTGTATCAGTTTCTGCTTACAACAGTCCAGTGAAAATTCTATACTTCTCTCTGTATCAAACAAATGGGAATTTGTATATCATATGTGAGTGACAGTCTTCCCAGTTTCAACAGTTGGGACATAATCAGACTTACTAACGTTAATTGCATACTTTTTTTCAAAAGAAAAATCATTTTCTGCCAACTGCATTCTCTTTTATTAGCCTATCTTTTGAAAATATCCTTGAAGTCTGTCTTGTGATAATTTCATAATAGGTGCAGTTGGTATTTTCATCTTGTACAGGAAATCTTTTCAACCTTACATTCAAAACTGGAAGGTAAAATGCATAACGAGTCATTGAAAACCCTATAATCCTTCATGTTAGGGCCATTATGCCTCTGTAAATGCTGTGTCAGTCCCACAATTCACAGAGAAGTCCCTGAACCAAAGAGGATGAATCAATTCTTCTACCTTCATTTTATCTCAGGGGCCAAAATAGGTTTGAAAAGAAATATGTTTTAGCTGTATGGAGATGATAGAGAACTGGTGCAGAAGAAATAAGCATTTTAATGATTGAGTTCTGGGTCTTTTACTTCTTATAAGAGGAGTTTGTGCAAATCTCCCAGCCTCTCTGTGGTTCTGTTCCTTCTTGGAAATAAAAGAGTCTAATTGCCGGGAGCCAGCACACGAGATCCCACCCATGACAAGGTCATGAGGAGAAGGCCTGACAAGCAAGGTAGATCAGGACTTCAGAGATTTTGAAAAGCTGCCCTGGCGCTCATCTTAAAGATGGTCTCTGTCTTTCTGATGCTTGCTATATTAGACTACTCCCTAATTTCTGTGACACAGCTAGAAGGCCTTCCCCGATCTCTCTCCAAACAGAATCAACTTAGAACTTTAATTAATACGTCCCCCGGACGGTGGTATCCTATAAGATTATCCAGGATGAAAGGAGTATTTAAATTTAGACCCCTTTGCTGGCATTCTAGCCTGCTTGGCAAATGCGTACTAATGCACATGACTGCTCACAACACCTTAATCATAAACAGCATAAAGAACCTGATCACACAAAAGGCCCTTCAGGGGTGAGGAAGCCCTATTAGAGAACACAAAAATATTATTCTAAAAGTGGTTATAGTTAAAGATTTAGAAAAATAAGAGTTTAGAATTGTTAATTTTAACCAGGAATGCTAAACAGGGACTACCTCACCAGAGCTGCAGAGTCTTTGTGTGGTAAACCTTTTAGATTTAACTGATAACTTCTGCAAAAGGACTGCAACTTCTCTGTTTTCTGTTAAGCTCAAGGCAAAATGGAACAATAAAGAATAGATTACGGAAAACAGCTTTGCATTCACCTAGGTCATAAAATGTCAATAGGCCCCAAGGCCAGAAGATAATGTACAAGACTCTCATAAACAAAGAAGTATGCAGAAAACACCCTGGTTTCGTGAAGGACAAGCTGATGTAATATTAAACTATCTTCCCCTTAGAAATGTACTTAGGGTATAAAAGCTACGGTGAAAAATAAAGCATTGCCAGGCCCTGCTGCATACCCCCAGCCTGGTCTCTCTCTCATCGACGCCATTCATCCTGAGAGTACCCCTGGATCCTACTGAGACTGGAACCCGGCATCTAATACCCACTTCCAGAACACATGTGGCACCTAAGGGAAATTTGGAACCTAATCAATACTTGGTCATTTGTATTAATATAAAGAATTTCAATCATTATTGGGATAGCATGTGTATTAATAAAATAAAATCCCCTCAGTTTAATGACCTTTCATGGATTATATGGCAGAGGGATCAAAGCCTTTCCTGTATCAAGTTGGAGCATAAATAACATGAAATACTAAAATGTGTCTCAGCCATCCATTAAGATGTGCCTTCTTTCCCAACTCTTTTTTTCCTCTTATCATGAAAATTTCTGTAATGACTTTTCAAAGATTGAATGCTGCTGGTGCTATTAAATGAAAAATAATAGGTCCCAAAGAAAGTCTATGACATAGACAGAAACAAGCACTATTTTATCTTGTCTCAAGTCCTGTGGGACATTCTGAAAAGGATGAAAACACTGGCACAAATGGTCATTGTGTGGAAGCCATATTGCCCATGAAGAAGGAATTCATAGGGCCAGGACTCCATCTCAGGCTTGTCTGTGCTGATCATGCTTGGCTGCCTCTCCAATGGACTCTGAACTCTCTGCTTAGGGCCTTTGGGAACGACAATGGAAGGATAAGACCCCCTCCAGACAGGGGAATCTTGAAGATCATATCCAGGTTACTCATCACCTAAGAGACAACATACTCTAATCACCCCTGCCTCTGAACAGTATCTATCGGAATGTAATCACTGGCTTATTGGTTATTAACTGGTTGGAATGTAACCGAGGGCTTATTGGTTATTAACTGTTTGAACACATAACACATGAATGATGGGGTTATTGTGATTGTATTTACCCTTCCTTTGTAAGTCTCAAGGAATTTGGGGTGGTGGGTTTGGACATGTACACATGGGGTATAAAAGATTTTCGCAAATGCTGGTTGGGGTCCTTGGCTAAGAGGAGACTCTGCCTTGGGCATGCCAGTGTAATAAACTGCACTCCACTATCTGCATTGTCCTTCTGAGTGAGTTTGTTTCCCGGAAAGCGTGGCCATAACACCCATACTTTGTTTCTATGAAAAATGGAAGGGTTTATTTAACACTTAACTGGAGATTTTTCATTCCTTGTACCTTCTCTGTGCCATCAAGGTATAGGCTCTGAGGAATCAGAAATAAATGAGCCTCAGATATTTCTCTTCTTATATGAAGAATTTACTTGTACAAAAAAAAAAAAAAATAAAATGCCCTGTCAGAGATGTAGGGAAACCATAACATCAGATAGACATATATTTCAATCTGATAACATGAGAATTAGCATTATCATTATTAGTAACAAATATAAAAATGTATTTTGCCCTTTTTTCTTAATGTATCTGTCACAGAGTTATTGAATAGAGGGTGACCACTATTCATTTAGTTAAAATTCGGTGGGTTTGTATCAACGAGGAATCAACTGAGTTGACAATTTTAAGACTCACAGATTCTGAGAAATTGCCCCATAATATATTAAGAATGTGTGGAGCACACAAGATTCAAAATAAAATTTCTCTTCTCTGAGTCCCATACCCTAAGTGTCGAGATTTCAAGCAGAGGCACAGCTTTAAACAGAGGTATCTCAGTCTAAGCACAGAGGCATATCAGATATTTTTTTCAAGGTTTTCATTTTCCTGAATAGGTAGAACCCCAAGACTCTGATTTTGTGTCGCCTTTCATGATTGAGGCAACTGATTATAAGTACAGAGGAGAAAGTGGACAGGTGAAGTGAAATCCAGGAACAGAGTCAACAGAGAGATCTACCCTGGAGCATCAAGTGCTAATTATTTCTATGACATTTGCCTGTGATCACAGACGTTCTTCTTACAGTTGTTGCAGCAAGTCAGAAACTACAAGGGGGGAAGGCACAATGAGCAGGGAGTCTCTGCCAGGACTGATGGAAAGTGACATGACTGGGTGAAAACAGGAAGACTGCCCAGGTGCCCTGTATCTGGAGTCAGTCTGACGAGACTGACTGATTTCAAACTTGGTTTTAACATTTTCTAACTCATGATCTTGCACATGTTACATAGAATGCTGTGCTTCTTTCCTCCAGTTAAAATAATAATAATAATGTGTGCACCTGTATTTTGGGAGAGATTATTCAGATGAAATGAAACAGGAAAGAAAACACATACATCAGAATCTGACAGTTAGGAAGCCCTCCATAACAGTATATGATATTATGATTCATGTCATCTTGCTAATGCTTATCTTCATGCTCAATACCTCTCTCATAATGAACTGAAGTGCTTAGAGGAAAGTTTACAGAGACCCACTTGCCGCTGCTCTGGTACGAAGGATGCCAGCCAGCAAGAGCTAGAACCAGTGAGGGTGGAAGCAGAACTCTAAATGAGGGTTCTAACACCCCAACCAGAACCATGAACATAAACTTCAAAGGGCTCTATTCCAAACCCACATAGATCGGTGCCCTGATGCTGGGAAAGACTGAGGGCAGGAAGAGAAGGGGGCAACAGAGGATGAGATGGTAGGATGGCATCACTGATTCAATGGACATGAGTTTGAGCAGACTCCAGGAGAGAGTGAAGGACAGGGAAGCCTGGCATGTTGCAGTCCATGGGGTCATAAAGAGTCAGACATGACTGAGCAACTGAACAATAATAGTATCTTTCTATAACAACTATTATGTTTATTCTTCTTGAAGAGGAAACACCTTTTCAACACTCCCTTCATCCATCACTGTCTCCCTCAGTACTTACTGCGCTGGGCTGCATCTCTGCTGGTACACAGCTAAGGAGCAAAGACTCACTGCCCCTTTCCTGCCTGGTATGTGATGAAGTCTCAGGGTCCCTCCTCAGGACAGGCAGGAAGACAGACTCAGGCTGGACCTTCTGATGAAGGTTCCTACAAAGGATGGACAAAGACATGGAGTCACAATAGTTAGGACATGGAAGCAACCTAGGTGTCTATAGGCAGATCAATGAATAAGGACCTTGTGGTATATATACACAATGGAATATTACTCAACTATAAAAAGGAACACATTTGAGTCAGTTCTAATGAGGTGGGTGAAACTGGAGCCTATTATTCAGAGTGAGGTAAGTCAGAAAGGGAAACATCAATATAGTGTATTAACACATATATATGGAATTTGGAAAAATGGTAACAATCCTACATGCAAGGCAGCAAAAGAGACATAGATGTAAATAACAAACTTTCAGATCATGTGGGGGAATGTGAGGGTAAGATGATTTGACAGAATAACATTGAAACATATATTTTACCATATGTAAAATAAATGACCAGGGCAAGTTCAATGCATGAAGCAGGACACTCAAAACCAGTGCTCTGGGACAACCCAGAGAGATAGAGTGGGGAGGGAAATGGGAGGGGGCTCAGGATGGAGACACATGTGCACCTGCAGCTGATTCATGTCGATATATTGCAAAAACTGCCACATTATTGTAAAGTAAATATCCTCCAATTTAAATAAATAAATATTAAAAAAGGAACTGGCAAAATAATGAGCTGGGGGCACAGACCAATTATTTACAATAGTATGACCTTAGAGCTTAATGCCCAAAGCTCATCATTAGCTAGTTGGTTCATGTTGTCCCAATCTCTGCAGACTTGTTAATATTAACAGAACAGGAAAAGGAGAAAAGTGAATGTCCTGGGGAGGGTCTGGGTCCCTCTTCTCCTCAGGATGAAGTAACCTGTGCTCTTTTTTTTTTTTTTTTCAAATTTTTTTTTAGTTGGAGGCTAATTACTTCACAATATTTCAGTGGATTTTGTCATACATTGACATGAATCAGCCATAGAGTTACACGTATTCCCCATCCCGATCCCCCCTCTCCCCTCCCTCTCCACCCGATTCCTCTGGGTCCTCCCAGTGCTCCAGGCCTGAGCATTTGTCTCATGCATCCCACCTGGGCTGGTGATCTGTTTCATCATAGATAATATACATGCTGTTCTTTAGAAACATCCCACCCTCACCTTCTCCCACAGAGTTCAAAAGTCTGTTCTGTACTTCTGTGTCTCTTTTTCTGTTTTGCATATAGGGTTATCGTTACCATCTTTCTAAATTCCATATATATGTGTTAGTATGCTGTAATGTTCTTTATCTTTCTGGCTTACTTCACTCTGTATAATGGGCTCCAGTTTTATCCATCTCATTAGAACTGATTCAAATGAATTCTTTTTAATGGCTGAGTAATATTCCATGGTGTATATGTACCACAGCTTCCTTATCCATTCATCTGCTGATGGGCATCTAGGTTGTTTCCATGTCCTAGCTATTATAAACAGTGCTACAATGAACACTGGGGTGCACGTGTCTCTTTCAGATCTGGTGTCCTCAGTGTGTATGCCCAGAAGTGGTATTGCTGGGTCATATGGCAGTTCTATTTCCAGTTTTTTAAGAAATCTCCACACTGTTCTCCATATTGGCTGTACTAGTTTGCATTCCCACCAACAGTGTAAGAGGGTTCCCTTTTCTCCACACCCTCTCCAGCATTTATTGCTTGTAGACTTTTGGATAGCAGCCCTCCTGACTGGTGTGTAATGGTACCTCATTGTGGTTTTGATTTGCATTTCTCTGATAATGAGTGATGTTGAGCATCTTTTCATGTGTTTGTTAGCCATCTGTATGTCTTCTTTGGAGAAATATCTGTTTAGTTCTTTGGCCCATTTTTTGATTGGGTCATTTATTTTTCTGGAATTGAGCTTCAGGAGTTGCTTGTATATTTTTGAGATTAATCCTTTGTCTGTTTCTTTGTTGGCTATTATTTTCTCCCATTCTGAGGGCTGTCTTTTCACCTTGCTTATAGTTTGCTTTGTTGTGCAAAAGCTTTTAATTTTCATTAAGTCCCATTTGTTTATTTTTGCTTTTATTTCCAATATTCTGGGATGTGGGTCATAGAGGATCCTACTGTGATTCATGTCGGAGAGTGTTTTGCCTATGTTCTCCTCTAGGAGTTTTATAGTTTCTGGTCTTACATTTAGATCTTTAAACCATTTTGAGTTTATTTTTGTATACGGTGTTAGAAAGTGTTCTAGTTTCATTCTTTTACAAGTGGTTGACCAGTTTTCCCAGCACCACTTGTTAAAGAGGTTGTCTTTTTTCCATTGTCAGTGCAGAGTTTTCTTAAAAAACTGGAAATAGAACTGCCATATGACCCAGCAATACCACTTCTGGGCATAGACACCGAGGAAACCAGATCTGAAAGAGACACGTGCACCCCAATGTTCATCGCAGCACTGTTTATAATAGCCAGGACATGGAAGCAACCTAGATGCCCATCAGCAGACGAATGGATAAGGAAGCTGTGGTACATATACACCATGGAATATTACTCAGCCATTAAAAAGAATTCATTTGAATCAGTTCTAATGAAGTGGATGAAACTGGAGCCCATTATACAGAGTGAAGTAAGCCAGAAAGATAAAGACCAGTACAGTATACTAACGCATATATATGGAATTTAGAAAGATGGTAATGATAACCCTGTATGCAAAACAGAAAAAGAGACACAGATGTACAAAGCAGACTTTTGAACTCTGTGGGAGAAGGCGAGGGTGGGATGTTTCGAGAGAACAGCATCAAAACATGTATATTATCAAGGGTGAAACAGATCACCAGCCCAGGTTGGATGCATGAGACAAGTACTTGGGGCTGGTGCACTGGGAAGACCCAGAGTGATCGGATGGGGAGGGAGGCGGGAGGGGGGATTGGGATGGGGAACACATGTAAATCCATGGCTGATTCATGTCAATGTATGGTAAAACCCACTACAATATTGTAAAGTAATTAGCCTCCAACTAATAAAAATAAATGGAATAAATAAATAAATAAATGTAAAAAAGAAAAAAAAGAAAAAATAAATAAAGGTAATTCTGGTTTGTTATTTTGGCATGTCAAACTATGACTTAATTGTGAAAATGATCAAAATAGAATAATGGAAAATCTGTGGGCAGTTTCCTTATCAATGAAATTATGATAGTAATTGAACTTACCGAATAGGACTATTACAAGAAAAAATTTAAAAAATCATTAATATTGCTTAAACCATGGTTTTCAGTTCTAGTTGATCGATGTGTGTTTATTTTAAAATGCAGTTAGCCCATCCTCAGCCTAGAACCAGTTTCAGGATCTCTACTCGCGAGTTTCTTGGTCTAGCTTCTGTGAAGCTGGGCTTGATAAGCACTGCCTTAGAATATTGCCCAACACTTGGAAAAAGCTCCATGAATATCATCTATTAATATAGCCATGAATACCACATTTATTTTTATTAATTTATTTGGATGCTGTTTTTTTTTTGTTTTATTTATTTATTTTTTTACTTTACAATATTGTATTGGTTTTGCCATACACTGACATGAATCCGCCATGGGTGTACATGTGTTCCCAATCCTGAACCCCCCTCCCACCTCCTTCCCCATCCCGTCCCTCTGGGTCATCCCAGTGCACCAGCCCTGAGCACCCTGTATCATGCATCGAACCTGGACTGGCGATTCATAAATACTTTATATACTTTATAGTATATACTTTAATAGCAAAGTGTTAGTCACTCAGTCATGTCTGACTCTTTGCAACCTCATGGACTGTAGCCTGTCAGGCTCTTCTGTCCATGGGGTTTTCCAGGCAAGGATATTGGAGTGGGTTGCCATTTCCTCCTCCAGGGGATCTTCCTGACCTAGGGATCATACTTGTGTGTACTGCATCTCCTGCATTGCAGGTGATTTTCTTATCTGCTGAGCTATAGGGGAAGCATGTTTTAATAGCATTTTATTATATATTAAATAAATATTTAATTTACATTATAAGCATTATATTTTTATTTATATCAGGTTCTTATTACAACAGATCTATGAAAATTCTTGTACCATTCTCTGTATAATCCAAATGGGAATTTGTATATAATATGGGAGTAATAATTAATTGTTCAAATTCTAAAAACTGGTGCATAATCAGTTTTACTAATTTATACTGGTAACTGCCTGTATTTGTTTCAAAGCAGAAATCATTTTTGTCAACTGCATCCTCTTTTAGAAGGTATCTTTTAAAAAGATCTTTGAAGTCTGTCTTGTGATAATTTCATAATAGCTCCACATTTTCATCCTATATAGGAAATCTTTTCAACCTTAGATTCAAAACTGGACAGCAATATGCATGGCTATTCATTAAAAACCCTGTAATCTTCCACATCAGGGCCATTAGAGCCTCTGTAAACTCCTGGCTCATTTTCATGATTTACAGATACATCCCCTGAACCAAAAGAAGTTAAAACAGTTTTCTACCATTCTTTCACCTCTGGTACCCAAGTAGGTTAGAAAACAAACACTTCTTAGCTAGATGGAGGTGACTGAGAGCTGGGCAGGAATAAGCAGATCAATTAGTGAGTCTTGGTCTTTCACTCCCAAAAGTGGAGTATGTGCAAATCTCTCCATTTCTCTGTGCTTCTGTTTCTTCCTGGAAACAGAGTCCAATATTCACCTCTACTGCATATGTTACACCTAAGGAATATTTGTAGCTTAATAAATATGCAATCATTTGTATAAACAGTTTCAATCATTATTGAGATAGCATGTTTATTAATAAAATAAAATCCCCCCAATTTAGTGACCTTTTATAGATTATATGGCAGAGAGATCAGAGCCATTTCTTGTCTCAGAGCTGGAGCAGGGATAACATGAAATCTTAAAATGTGTCTTAGTCCATGTACTAAGATGTGCCGTCCCCTTCTTTTCTGACTTTCCCCTCAAGTTTTGTGAAACTTACTGCAATGGCTTTTCAATGATTGAATGCTGCAGATGCTATCAAATTGAAAATAATAGGTCCCAAAGAAAGTTCATGATACAGGCACAAACAAGCAGTATTTTATCTTGTCTCTGGTCTTTTGGGACTTTCTGAAAAGGATGGAAAATACTGGCATGAATGGTCCACTCTGTGGAAGCCATGTTGTTCAGACAGAGTTTCTATGAAAAAGAAATTTAAATTCAACATTAAAAAATTTTTTTTTTAAATCCTTGATGCCTCCTCTGTGGCCACAAGATATAAGCTCTGGAGAATTAGAAATAAATGAGCCTCAGTCGTTTCTATTCATATGTGAAGAATGTATTTGTATAAGCAAAAATAAAATGTGTTGTAAGGGATGTAGGTAAACCATAACATCAGATCAATAGATATCTAAATCTGATAACTTGAAAATAAGTCTAATCACTATTAGTAACAAAATGTCAAAAATGTATTTTGCCTTTTCTATACCCATCCATCACATAGCTGTTGCATGGAGGGCGATCATTCTTTATTTAGTCCTAATTCAGTGGGTTTGTATTAACAAGAGGGCTTCCCGGGCAGGTCAGCAGTAAAGAATCTGCCTCTGAATGTAGGAGCTGCAGGAGACATGGTTCGATCTCTGGGCCAGGTAGATCCCCTGGAGGAGGAAACGGCAACCCACTCTAGTATTCTTGCCTGGGAAATCCCATGTACAGAGGAGCCTGTGGAGGTGGGCTAAAGTCCATGGGGTTGCAAAGAGTTGGACACGACCGAGGAATGGAGCACGCAGCATGTAGCAATGAAAAGTCAAGGTAGTAGACAATCCAAAATCTCACAGATTCTAAGAAATTGCTCCATAACACACTAAGAATTAGTGGAGCACACAGGATTCAAAATGAAGTTTTTCTTCTCTGAGTCTCAAGCCTTAAATGTCACAGTTTTCAGACTTCCTGAAAGTTTTCAGCAAAAGTATGGAGGTATAACTGCAGATACATCTGGCATACATTATTTTGAATTTTTCATTTTCTTGAGTAGGAAAAAACCCAAGACTGATTTAGTGTCTACTTTCATGATTGATTCAGTGGATCATAAGTACAGAGGAGAAAGTGGAAAGGTGGACAGGACTGTTTGGGTAAAAAGAAAGATTGCTTTGGGTGCCCTGTGTCTGGAGTCAGTCTGCCCAGAATGATTGACTTCAAACTTGGCTTTAATACTTTCTAGCTCATAACCTGATACATGTGATATAAAATGCCATGCTTCATTCCTCTTATTAAAATTATGATAATGTGGGCTCTTACAATTTGGGAGAGATGATGCAGATGCAATCAAAGAAGAAACATAAAGCACATATCTCAGAGCCTGATACTTAGGAAGCCTTGAATAACAGTACGTGACGTTATGGTTTATGTCATCCTCCTCACCATTGTCATCACTTTCGTAACTGTTTGAAGTGCTTAGGGGAAAGTTGACAGAGACCTATTTACTACTACAGATGTGGAGATGCCAGCCAGAGCCAGGAACAGTGATGGTGGAAGCAGAATTCTTAATGAGAGTTCTCACACCCCAACCAGAGTAAAGAACATGAAGATCATAGGGTTCTCATCTGAAATTTGTATACTGGTGCCCTCCCACCTCTCTGTCTAACTGTCATGTTTGTCTTGTTGAGGAAAAGATCATTCTCTCAACACTCCCTTCATCCATGTCTGTCTCCCTCAGCACTTTCTGGGCTGGGCTGTGTCTCTGCTGGAGCATGACTAAGGAGCTCACTGCCCCTCTCCTGCCTGGAGTGTGATGAAGTCTCAGGGTCCCGCCTCAGGATGGGCAAGAAGACAGACTTAGACTGGACCTTCTGATGCAGGTTCCTACAAAGGATGGAGACATAGGTGTGGATTCACAGTATTAGAACTGACAAAATAATGAGTTGGAGGAACTGGCCAATTGTTTACAATTTTATGCCCAAAGCTCATCATTAACCAGTTGGTCCATATTGTCTCAACCTCTGGAGACTTGTTAATGTTAACAGAAAAAGAAAAAGAGAAAAGTGAATATCCTGAAAAGAGTCTGGGTACCTCTTACCTTCAGGAGAAAGTTCACCTGGACTCTTACTTACTTCTAACTTGCAGGCTCTTAACCTAAAATTCAGACTTTCCCCCCTTAAATTTAACCTTTCAATATGTGGTTTTGATATCTGCAAATCCATTGTATCAATCATGAAATCTATGCAGCATGAGGCTTTTGTATCAAGAATGTGATACATTTTCCATTTTCACAGTTAATATTTGTCTCTAAGGATAACTTTTTATTTTCATTTCCCTTCCCTTGCTCATCTGCATTAGATATGGTAGACATTATTAAGTTTTTGTTAATTTGAGTGAATCTTTATTTCTAACTTTTTTCTATAAATGAATTACATAGCATATTGGAAAACTATTGATTTTCACTTATTATTTAGTGACTGATTTTTAAATTAAATATTTCAGTGGGCCTTCCAGAAGGTTGCAATCAAGGTGTCAGCCAGGGCTGCAGGCATCTCAAGGTTGGATTGGCAGGTGTCCACTTTCAAGCACACTGATGAAGCTGTTGGCAGGATTCACCTGTTCACAGAATATTGTCCAGAGAATTCCTTCAGCTCCTCAACACATGGCCTCCTGGCATGGCAGTTGGATTCTAGCAATGTGAGCCATCAAGAATGCACCCATGGTTGATTCATGTCAATGTATGGCAAAAACCACTACAATATTGTAAAATAATTAGCCTTCAATTTAAATAAATTAATTAAAAAAAAAAGAATGCAAGAGAGATAGCCAGCAAGAAGAAAGCCAGAATTTTATTTACTCTGTTCCCAGTGACTTCCCAACATTTCTTCCACATCCTCATTGTTGGAAGTGGGTTTCTATGTCCATCTCACATTCAATGAGAAGGAAACACACAGGTCATGAAACCATGGCTGGGGTCAGTAAGAACATCTCAGATACTGTTCAGCATAGAAGTTTCATACTCTGTAGGGACTCTGTGCTCCAAACAACTTAAGCCTCAGTTCCTGTCCATCTGTTTTCCAGAATATTTTAAAATTCTTCAAACGACTATGATCTCAACAAAATTTCCCTGGACAAAAGTTAGCATATGGGTAGAACTTCCCCTTCACTGGGTACTTCTGCAGAACCTACTCTGCAGCTTCAGGTCATGCAGTCTCAAGTAGACCCCTGATTTCTGATACACTGGACAGCCCCTCCATCAACATCAGAACAACCTGTAGTCATTCCATGGACAAATGTATAATAATAAATGTTCCCAGTGAATCTGATTGCTTCTAAGGAGAGATGAATCAGCTCACTCCAGAATATATATATATATTTTTCCAATTTCTTTGTGTTATTAAACTCTTGAAGATGTTAATAAAATGTGGTTTTGGCTTATGTATTTTTTCTAGTGGATAAGGTGGGAAGTAAGTGGATAGAGTTGTGATGGAGCCATCTAAATTCTGTCCATGAAGCCTTTCTGACCTAGAGACCTCTCTGCTGAGAATGCAGAGATTGGTTTATCATTAGGTGATATGAGAAAACTTTAATTAATACCAAAATTAAATGGAGTATAGAGGAAAGGATGCTATTTACCTGTGTGGTGATAAGTGACAAAGAGTATTTTTAGAGGAAAACACATGGCAGATATCTAGAGGTGGATAGGAGGGGGAGAGACTGAATGTTGAGGCATTTAAAATAATGAGCACAGGGCAAAAGTGCACTACTAATCAGAAGTTGTTTCATGTGAATAGAAGGGATAAGGTACTAAGTTAATTGGCAAACATGATTTCTAGGAAATGGGATATGAAAACCAGAGGTAGTTATGTTTGTCCCATAAATGTGACATATGCTTTGTCCTTTTCTCAATGCGCTTGGAGAATATCCTTTACTAAGTGGAAAGTGAGCAGAGGTGGATTGGAGAAAGTGGAGGTAAGTGTTGGGGACATTTAATAAATATTTGTACAGTAGCAAAAATAATAGTAACTGATCTCATGGCATATTGTGTAGAGGGGATCTGATATTAGGGTCACTACTAAAGATGTGTGTACAAGACACAGTGGAAGAAAAACATAGATATTGATATTTATGTAGTAAAAATTAGTGATGAGCTTTTCCCAGTTTCTCCTCACATGATGAGTACCTTTTAAGGAAACAGAAATCTTTTCACTGCTTGATGTGAAATTGAGAAATTTCTAGTTCATTCTTTATCCACTGGTTATTTATAGTAAATTTCAAACACTAACTTTATTCTGTGAGTCTTAATCTTATAGTGACTATGAGAGAAAAACAGATCCCAGTGAGGTTCTTGATAATAAACAGGAGCAAACCATACTTTCCCCCATCTCTCTCAGGAATTCTTAGATATGTCTTTAGAAGTCAAGGGATCCAGGGAGGAAGAATAAATATTAAATTGCCTTCACTTTTTCTTATAATATAGTAGAATATTTGCTCAATGTTTTACAAAGTAGAGCCATGTCTAATCTCTGCCATTTCTGTGTTACATTTGATATAATGATACAATGTTGATATAATGATATAATGTTACATTTGAATAAATGATATTCAGTCCCTGCCCTCAACCTGGTCAAGGTCTTATTGTGTAAACAAGAAAATGTCAAGGTCAGTCAGGCATCTGCAATAAAGTGCTAATGGTACACAATTAACTAATTTGAAAACACATCAACCTCAGAGTAGATGGTAGGAAGGGTATGAACATTTATTTATTTATTACCATGTGCATGTATTATCTGCTTAATCCACAAGTGATTTAAGCTGTATGTGATTAAAAAGGAGGAATCAGAAAGCCCCAGAGTGAAAAAATAACAGTTCCACAGGGTTAAAAATTCAGAGGACTTGATGGGGAAAATCAACTTTTCTACCTGAAAAGCACATTAGTTGAAACAATAGATTGATCTATTAAAGTGGTGACTATGATAGTGTACAATTATTGATCCATTAGTAGGTCCAAACATTGTTATAATAAGTACTTTAGGTTACCTCCTCTCTACCATCTTCTCAGTTAAGAACTTCTTATCACTATTCTACAAATGAGAAAGTTAAACAGAAAGACTTTTTCTTTTATACTCAAGGTCACAGTTTGCAAAATCAGATAACTTATGAATTCCAAGATATTCACTGAACATTACCTTCATTATCAGGAGGAGATGAGGATGGTGGCATAGGAGAACCCTGAACACACTTCCCCATGGAACACATAAAAAATACATCTATATGCCGAGATATTCTTACCAAAAACAAACTGGAAACTTCACAAACACACTTCTAACTTAAAAGCTTTTGCACAGTGCAGGAAACTATAAACAAGGTAAAAAGACAACCCTTGGAATGGGAGAAAATAATAGCAAAAGAGATAACTGACAAAGGATTAATCTCCAAAATATACAAGTAGTTCATTCAGCTCAATACCAAAAAAACAACCCAATCAAAAAGTGGGCAGAAGACCTAAACAGACATTTCTCCAAAGAAGACATATAGATTGCTAATAAACACATGAAAAGATGTTCAATATTGCTCATTATTAAAGAAATGCAAATCAATATTACAATGAGGTATCACCTCACACCAGTCAGAATGGCCATCATAAAAAAATCTACAAACAATAAATACTGGAGAGAGTGTGGAGAAAAGGGAACCCTCTTGCACTGTTGATGGGAATGCAAATTGATACAGTCACTATAGAGAACAGTATGGAGATTTCTTAAAAAATTAGGAATAAAACTACTATATGACCCAACAATCGCACTATTGGGCATATACCCTGAGGAAATCAAAATTGAAAAAGACCCATGTACCCCAATGTTCATCTCAGCACTATTTGCAATAGTTAGGACATGGAAGTAACCTAGATGTCCATCAACAGATGAATGGATAAAGAAGTTCTGGTACATATATACAATAGAATATTACTCAGCCTTAAAAGGGAATACATTTGAGTCAGTGCTAGCTAATGAGATGGATGAACCTAGAGCCTATTATATAGAGTGAAGTAAGTCAAAAAGAGAAAACCAAACATTGTATATTAACGCATATATATGGAATCTAGAAATATGGTACTGATGAACCCATCTGCAGGGCAGCAGTGGAGACACAGATATAGAGAACAGGCATGTGGACATGGGCGGAAGGAGAAGGGTGGATGAACTGAGACAGTAGCATTAAAACATCTACCCTACCATATGTAAAATTAGATAGCCAGTGGAAATTTGCTGTATCATGCACGGAGCTCAAATCTGGTGCTCTGTGACAACCTAGAGAGGTGGGATGGGATAGGAGGTGGGAGAGAGGTTCAAGAGAGAGAGGACGTACATATTCCTATGACTGATTTATGTTAATATATGTCACAAGCCAGCAAAATATTGTAAAGCAATTATCCTCCAATTAAAAATAAATAAATTTAAAGAACAAACAAAAATAATGTTTTGTGCCAAGAAAAAAAATGACACATACTTCTGAAGAAAAAAGAATTTAAAGAAATACCCACATGGAGTTGGGTAGAAAAGTGGGAGAAGTGTTTGAGTAGGGATCTGTGCCTCTAGGATGTGACACAGAAGAGAAGGAGGGTGATATAACAGGCTGGGGTATCCTTCCTGGGGAGTGAGGGGTTTGAACCACATGTTGGGCACCCAAGTCTGGGGTCTGACATTAGGAAGTGAAATCTTCACCTCACACCTGTTAGAGTGGTTATTATAAAAAAGACAAAAGTTAACAAATGCTGGCAAATATTCAGAAAAAGGAATCCTCATGCACTGTTGATGGGAATGTGCAGCCACTACCAACAAGAGAGTGGAGTTCCTCAAAAGTCTTTAATAGAACTATCACATGATACAGTGACCCTACACCTGCGTGTATGTCCAAAGAGCAAAAAATGGAAACAACCTAGTGTCCATGGATGAATTAAGAATAAAAAAAATGATAGATATTCAGCACAAACAATGGAATATTATTCAGCCACGAGAAAGCAGAAAACTCTGCTATTCATTACAATATGGATGAAATTTAGGGGCATTATGCTAAAAGAAATAAGTCAGACAAGGGAAGACATGGAATGTATGGTTTCCCTTATCTGTGGAATCTGAATTACTGAACTCATAGAAACAGAGTTTATTTACTCCCATTTGACCAATTGTGAATGTTGTGGTAAAACATTTCATGAATGCTGTAGTACATCTAGATTAGAATTCCGGTTTGTTCTTTCAATTATAATATTTTCAGACTTAAATTTCCCATAATTATTTGATGTGAGGATTTAATATGATTTAATAAGAAAATAAGAGGTAATAAATTTAACAGAACATAAAGTGGAAATTAAACTACACAAACACATACACATATACACTCAAAGCGGGATTACTTTGATTTTTTCCAAGATTCTTTGACTATCACTTTGTTGTTGTTCAGTTGCTAAGTCGTGTCCGACTCTTTGTGACCCCATGAACTGCAGAAAACCAGGCTTCCCTGTTCTTCACTATCGTCTGGAGGTCACTCAAACTCATGTCGTCTGCATAAGTGGATATACTGATATACTATTTTAGTAATTTTTAATGAGTGCTATCTATTCCCAAAATCTAATAGGAATTTATCCTTTGTCAAGTGTATCTTTTCTTTAATATCAAAGTTACTCATCAATGGAGCTTGTGGTGATCTTCTTAAGTGGTAAAAGGCAAAGTAAATTAAACTAGTTTTGCACAATATTACTTTCAGATGGCCAGTACTACCACTACAAAACAATGTGTGACATATCTATGAAGTGATGGATAGTCATCTTGTAGAACTCAACAGAAACCCTAAGACTCAAGTTATTGTGACAGAAAGCCATGGTATTCAAATGAAGTTCTAACCAGGGTGTTTCTAGTATTAATAAAAGGAAAAAAACTCCCCTTTGCTGACAACTGGGCTATTTGCACTCTTAAGTAATGTGAAAAAAGATAAACTCATTGTGAAGACTTGGGTGACTCAATGTACCTTGGGCATCATTGGAATCACACAGCAATTGAAATATGACATCGCCAACCTATTTTCCAGGTGCATACCCCAAACTAAGACACATTTTTGACAACCTTTCTTCCCTGTGCACATTTTGCATCTTCAATTGCAGATGCCTCAAAATACACTTTTTTAAAACAATCGACACTGATTTTTAAAAAATATTTTGCTGTGTCACCTTTTAGTCAGGTCTTAGTTGTGGCACTTGGGTTCTCTAGTTGTGGCACATGGGCTTACTTGCCCTGTGGCATATGGGAATCTCAGATCCCTGACCAGGGATTGAACCTGTGTCTCCTGCATTGGAAGGCAGGTTCCCAACCACAGGACCACCTAGGAAGACCCCAAAATATACTTTTGTACTCATGCTACAATATCAGTTGGGGTTCAGTCAAGAAAAGAGAAACCAATTAGTCATTTTAAATAAAGAGAATTTAATACAGAAAGTCGGCTAAAGAGATATTGAAAGACTGAAAATTTAAAAACAGTAAAGCAGTAACATAGCTATCATAAGTGAAGTAAGACTTGATTTGAGGGGCATAAAGGGAACACTTTAGCTTTTAGGGCAAAGAGAATTTTACTGACCACTGTTGAATATATGCAAGATGGACAAAGATGAAAAATAGTGATTTCAAGAGCCCCACCCCAAAGCAAAGCCTAGCTGTGTGATGTAGAGAAGCTAAGTGAAGAAAATGATCAGAAATAATGTGGTAAACACATTGCCTATTACTACATCAGGGTCTTCATAGCTTCCCCTCTGAACTCTGTTCTCTTCTGGATGTTCAGCATTTGTTCATGAGCAGTTAGGACCCAAGGTATACAGGTCACCTTTGAATGAAAGATCTGATTTGCGTTGGTAGTTTTCAACCGTGGCCATATACTGGAACCACTTGAGTGCTTTTAAAATTCCTTATGCTCAGACCACACCCGAGTCTAATTAAATCAGAATATCTGATGGTGGTTAGACCCAGTGAACAGTATTTTAAAGTTCCCAGATGATTTCAACCCAAGGCTGAGAAGCAGTGACACAAATACTCACACACAACCTAGGTAAGCAGATTTGAAAAATAGAATTTACTGTGGAAAATACACAAGAGCTGTGAAAAACTTATACATTTTCAGTATATTAAAAGGGAATTATTCATCTTTCAAGGATGCTTGGGCCACCAAAGATAACCTATATAATTTTTGTAGATGTAGTAAAATTCAGTCAAGGCAGTAATGGACTCACAGACAGAAAGAACAGACTTGTGGACACAGTAGGGGAAGGAGAGGGTGGGTTGAATTGAAAGAGTAGCATGGAAATATATACATGACCATAGGGAAAACAGATACCAAGTGGGAGTTTGCTATGTGACACAGGGAGTTCAGCCCAGTGCTCTGTGACAACCTAGAGGGGTGGGATGGGGTAGGAGATGGCAGTGGGGTTCAGGGGGAGGGGACATATGTATATCTATGGCTGATTCATATTGATGTATGTCAGAGACCAACACAATATTGTAAAGCAATTACCTCCCAATTTAAAAAAAAAAGAAAAAAATATTCAGCCAAGGAATGATTTTGATGCACAAGAATCCTAGAAATCTCACCCATCACATTAAAGACATAAAAGAAAAGTAATATTTAAATATGAGATTAAGCAAAAGGAGAAGTAAAGCCATGAGAGCTACAAAAAATGATGTATGAGAGTGGTAGACTTTTCAGGTCTAGATTTAATTTTGCTACATTTTGCAACTTACCCTCCAAATGGATAACTAAGTGTAGAACATTTTGCTGAGAAACCTCTGCATGACCCTTTTGATGTCCTTGTTCCTGAGACTGTATATGAAGGGGTTCAGCATGGGAGTGAGCACAGTGTACATCACTGAGGCCACTGCAAACTTCCTAGAAGGTTGTGAGGTGGCTGAACTGAGATACACATCAATGCCTGTTATGTAAAATAAACAAACAACTGCCAGGTGAGAACCACAGGTGGAGAAGGCTTTATTCATGCCACCTGATGAGGGGACTCTCAGAACAGAGGAGAGAATTTTACAGTAAGAGAAAAAGATCCCTGAGATAGGAAGAAAACCAAAAATGGCACCAGCAGTATATATGATTACGTTATTGGTGAAAGTGTCACAACACGCAAGCTTGAGGAGTTGAGAAGGGTGACAGAAGAAATTAGAAATTTCTACATCTTTGAAGCAGGTGAGTTGTAATGCAATCCAATTGTGCAGCTGTGACTCCAAAAGACTAACAAAAAAAGACACCAAAACTAAGAGGCAACAGAGGCGTGGGTTCATGATGGCCATGTAGTGCAGTGGATGACAGATGGCCACAAACCGGTCATAAGCCATTGCAGTGAGAAGAGTACCATCCATACATCCAAAAAGGAGAAAAATAGACATCTGTGTCAGGCAGCCTTCATAGGAGATGACTCTGCTGTGAGTTTGGATGTTCACAATCATCTTGGGGACGGTGGTGGAGACGAAACCAATGTCAGCCAAGGACAGGTTGGTGAGGAAGAAGTACATGGGGGTGTGGAGGTGGGGTTCAGAGGTGACGGCTAATATGATGAGCAGGTTCCCAAGCACAGTGACCAGGTACATAGACAGAAAGAGGATAAAGAGAAAAGGCTGTAGTTCTGGATCATCTGAGAGGCCCAGGAGGAAGAATTCTGAGATACTGGTTAGATTTCCAGTTCTGTGTAGATTAGACACCTTTGGTAAAAGTAAAAGTAAAAGAGGGCTGAAAAAATAGGAATTAAGTAACGGGCATTGAATACTGTGTCTATATTTTGGATTCAAGCAATTCATTTCTAAGATCATACACCCCAGTTCCTTCAGCAGTATTTCTCATTATGACAGTTTCTATCTGCCTACACCTGTTTCCTCATTGGTTTCTGTGTTATTCACCTCTGTCTATAAAGTCTTACTTTATAACACTTCACTGAAAGATGAAAGGGAAAGCACTTTAGAGGTAATGCAAGCACATCCATGATCTCAGTTAAATACAGCTTACTTTTTTTGACATAATACAGAATGAGAAACTTCCCCCTTTAAGGAAAAATATCATTTCAATTTAGGGAGACTTAGATATAGTTATATTTTTTTCAAATGCAATTCTATAGAATATTTACAAATCTCTATGGAGAGGCAATGGCAACCCACTCCAGTATTCTTGCCTGGAGAATCCTGTGGACAGAGGAGCATGGTTGGCTGCTGTCCATGGGGTTGCACAGAGTCAGACACGACTGTAGTGACTTAGCATGCATGCTATGAAACACAGGACTATGTCATCTAGATTCTAAATTAAAGCTGAAGTTCATACTCAGAAAATATTTTATATGATATTCAAAGTTTTCTCATTCTTTCTCCCTCTTTCATGAAATGAGTGATTACTCAAATATCAGGGTTATGTTTAAAAGTCACTTAATATATACTTCATATCTTTGACTTTGGTGGAATTCAAATTTCAATCAGTATGGTTTAATTAAGTGCACATAATACACATTCATGACTATGAAGATGTTATCAGTGTACCAAGGACTGTTAATGATTAAGTGGTAACAAAATTTAAGAAACCTACTTGAAATTTTTTATTTTATACAGGCTTATTTGTTTCAATCCAATTCCATCTCAGTAAAATGTCTGATATGTGAGACCACTTTACTTTTTTTGGACCCTATTCTGTACTGGCAGATTAACAATGTCATTGTTTTTCTTTTTTCAGCTTACTGAAGTTGACTGACAAAATTGCACATATTTGGGTTGTGCAATGGGAAATTTCTCAAAAGATGTCCAAAATGATGATTTAATATATGTACACATTGTGAATGGTTACCATAGTCAGGTTAATTAACATATTTGTCACCTTACATAGTTTTTATTTATGTGTGTGTGTTTATAGTAATAGTTAAGGAGATCTCTCTTAGCATATTTCAAGAATATAATACAAAATTATTAGCTATAGTCATCAGGCGGTGTACTAGCTCCCCAGAATGTATTCATTTTGTAACTGAAAGTTTGTACCTTTTGAGCAACATCTCCCTACTTTCTCCATCACCATCTCCTCACAACTACAGTTCTAATCTATGGCCCTAAGTGTTTGCTTTTCTTAACTTCCACACATAAGTGAGATCATATAGTATTGACTTTCTATGTCTGGTGTATGTACTTTAATAAGCGTATTCTCCAGGTCCATCCATGTTGTCACAAACGGCAGGATTTCCTTCTTTTCCTGGCTGAATAATATTTCATTGGTTACATATACACACATATATACATACCACATTTTCTTTATTCATCTGTCAACAGACACTTCAAATGTTTTCATGGTTTCACTATTTCAAATAATATCATAATGACATGTAAGAACAGATAATTTCTTCTTTGGCATATATCCTGAAGTGGGGTTGCTGGATCCTATGGTAGTTCTATTTCAATTAGTAAGTTTTTAGTTGTTAAGGAACCTTCATTCTCTTTCCTGTAATGACTGTACCAATATTCATTCTCACCAACCACACACAACAGTTCCCTTATCTCCATAGCACTTGTCTTTTTTTCTTTATAATAAACATCCTAACACATGAAAAGTGGTATTTGATTGGATTTTTGAATTGAGTTTCCTGGTATTAGCCTTATTGAGCCCATTTTCATGGACCTGGTTGTCTTCCTTTCCTGGTCTAAACCCTCCTATCTATGGTTGATGAGTTTAGCACCCGGGGGAGGTCCCACAACCTGCCTTATGTCTACTAACAGATTTTCATGTGAGTCCTTCCTGATCAAGAGATTGCAATTCCCTTGCTTCTGCTGCCTCAAAGTAATTCAGGTTCATTATTTTGGCATGTCATACTATGATTTAATTGAGAAACATTCAAAATAAATAATATAAACACATCTGGCAGATTCCTCATCTGTGAATTAGATAATAACTGAACCTTTTTAAGAGGACTATTGGGCTTCCCAGGTGGCTCAGTGGTAAAGAATCCTCCTGCCAATGCAGGAGTTGTGGGTTCGATCGCTGGGTTGGGAAGATCCCCTGGAGAAGGAAATGGCAACCCAGTCCACTATTCTTGCCTGAGAAATCTCATGGACAGAGAAGCCTGGTGGGCTACGGTTCACAGGGTTGCAAAGAGCTGGACACCACCTTAGTAAGCAAACAGCAGCAGCAGCAGCATGGATTATATGATAGATGAGTTCAAAGGCTTTCCTGTCGCAGGGCACCAGAGCGTGGAATGAGAGGAAATTTGTCTCTGCAAGTGCAATAAAATGTACTGTCCCCACATTTTCTGACTCCTTTCCCCCCCTATACTTATAAAAACTTCTGAAATGGTTTTTCAATCATTGAAATCTGCAGGTTAAATGGAAAATAATAGGTCCCATAGAAAGACCATGACATAGAAACAAATATTATTTTATTTTGTCTCTAGTCCTATGGGATATTCTGAAAAGGATGACAACATTGTCATGAATGGTGCACTATGCAAAAGCTATATTGCCCACACTTTGTTTCTGTGAAAACTGGAAGGGTTTATTCAACACTTAACTGAGTTTTTTTAAGTTCTTGGGGCCACTTCTGTGCTATTAAGTTATAGGCTCTGGGGAATCAGAAATAAATGACCCTCACTCAGTTCTCTTTATATTTGAAGGATATACTTGTATAAACAAAAATAAAATGTCCTGTCAGGGATGATGTTATGGTTTCATAACATCAGATCAACAAATGTTTAAATCTGATGATGCAAGACTTACCATAATCATTATTAGGAACAAAATATCAAAAAGGTATTTTGCACTTTCTTTATGCATCCATCACTTAGTTATTGAATAGAGGGCAATAATTATTTTTTTAGTCCTAATTCAGAGGATTTGTATCAACAAGGAATCAACTCAGTTGATAATCCTAAATCTCACAGATTCTAAGAAATTTCCCCATGGCATAGTAAGAATTGGTAGAGCTATAGGATTCAAAATTACAGTTTTCTTCTCTGAGTCCTGTGCCTTAAATCTCACTGTTTTCAGACTTACTGAAAGTTTTCAGCAGGAGTACAGAGGTATAACAACAGATACACCTGGGGTATATTATTTTGAACTGTTTTCAGTTTTCTGAAACCAAGACTGTGATATTTATGTCTCTTTTCGCGATTGATTCAGTTGATTATAAATACAGAGGAGAAAGTGGATAGATGAAGTGAAATCAAGGAACAGCATCAACAGAGAGATCTACTCTGAAAATTTCAGGTGCCAATTATTTCTTTGACCTTTGCTGTGATCTCAGACATTCCTCCTAAAGTTGACGCAGCAAGTGCTACCTACTCCCCTCTTCTGTGTCCTCCAGAAGACTCCAAGGGGAAGGACACAATGAGCAGGGAGTCTCTACCAGGGCTGACAGGGAAGTGACAGGACTGGGTGAAAACAGGAAGAGCCCAGGTGCTCTGTGTCTGGAATCAGCCTACCCAGGGTGACTGACTTCCAAAGGTTTTAACATTTTCTACCTCATGACACAATACATGTGACATAAAATGTGCTTCTTGAGGAGCTGCGAAGACGTGTGGAGGAGCACGCCCCTCAACTGTTGCAGCCCCTCCACCCTGCATTCACCATGTTTCTCTGCACCCTGGTGGGGAGCCGGCCAGCCCAGGCTTCAGGCAGGTGCCAGGACCTGCCCTCCAGCAGCTCCCGTGCCTGGGACCTATGCCTGGACACCTCGCCTGCAACCCATCAGATTCACACACCCCTGGAGGTGAGCCTAGGGCGGGCAGTGGAAAAAAAAATGTTGTCCTTCTTTCCTTTTAATAAAATAATAATAATATGTGCACTTATAATTTGGGAGAGATGATGCAGATGTAGTCAACCAAGAAACACAAAAACATACCCCAGAGCCTGACACTTAGGAAGCCTTGAATAACAGTTCCTGATACTTTGGTTAATGTCATCCTACTCAGTATCCCCATGACTGCTTTCATAATGAACTGAAGGGCTCAGGGGAAGGTTACAGAGACCCATTGGCTGCTCGGATGGGAGGGGTGCCAGCTAGAGTTAGAATCAGTGATGGTGGAAGCAGGACTCTGAGTGAGAGTTCTCACACCCCAACTGGAGCAAAGATCATCAAGCTCACAGGGCTCTAATCTGAAATTTGTACACTGGGGCCCTCCCACCTGTCTATCCCAACTGTTATGTTTGTCTTATAGTGGAAAAATTCATGTTCCCAACAGTCGTTTCATCCATCCCTGTCTTACTTACTGGGCTGGGCTGCATCTCTGCTAGAACATGACCAAGGGGCACAGACTCACTGCTCCTCTCCTGCCTGTTGTGTGATGAAGTCTCAGGGTCCCTCCACAGGATGGCTAAGAAGACAGACTCAGGCTGGACCTTCTGATGTGGGTTCCTACAAAGGATGGAGATACAGGAGTGGACTCACAATACTAGAACAGGTGAATTAATGAGCTGGAGGCACTGCCAGTTATTCACAATGATATGACCTCTTGGCTCAATGCTCAAAGCTCGTCATTCGTCAGCTGGTCCATGTTGTCCCAGTCTCTGGAGACTTGTTATTATTAATGCAACAGGAAGAGAAAATGAATGTCCTGGGAAGGGTCTAGATCTCTCTTCTCAGGAAGTTGTTCACTTGTACTTGTTGCTTCCTACTCCCAAGTTGTAGGATAATGACATAAAATTCAGACTTCTTTTCCTCAGTTTAATCATGCAATGTGTGATTTTGATATTTGTAAATCCATTTTATTAATTATGAAATCTACACAGTATTATGACTCCTCTACCAAAAATGTGATGCACTTTCCATTTTCTCAGTCAAAATTTGTCTATAAGTATAAATTTTTATTTTAATTGTCTTAGTTCTTGCTTTTGATGGCATTTTATACTGTGAAGATTTATAGATTTTTATTTCTCTAATTTGAATGAGTCTTGACTTCCAAGTTTTTCTCCAATGGAATTACATTGCCTTATTAGGAAAATCTTTTTCATCTTTAACAATATTTTATTAGACTGTAGGTGATTTACAATGTTGTGATAGTGTCAGGTGTACAACAAATTGAATCAGTTACACACAAACATGTACCCACTCTGTTTTAGATTCTTCCCCTGTATAGATCATTGCAGAACATTGAGTAGAGCTCTCTGTGCTTACAGTAAGTCCTTGTTAGTTATTTATTTTATATACAGTAGTGGGTATATGTCAGTTTCAATCTTCCTTTTAACCCACACCCCCTTACTCCATAGTAACTTCAAGTTTAGTTTCTACATCTGTAACTCTATTTTGTAGATAAATTCATTTTACCTGTTTTTTAGATTTCACATGTAAGTGATATCATAATATTTGTCTTTCTCTGTCTTACTTCACTGAGTATGACAGTCTCTAGATTCATCCATATTGCTGCAAATATTTGACATTATTTCACTGTTTCTATGGCTGAGAAATATTCCATTATATATACGTGCACTTGCAACATCTGTTTTATCTATTCCTCTGCTGATGGACATTTAGGTTACTCCCATGCCCTGGCTATTGTGAATAGTGTTACAATGAACATTCGGGTGCATGTGTGTGTTTGAATTATGGTTTTCTCTCGATATGTGTCCAGGAGTGGGATTGCTGGCTCATATGGTAGTTCTATTTTCACTTTTTAAAGGCATCTCCATACTGTTCTTCATAGTGGCTTATCAGTTTACATTCCTACCAACAGTGCATGAAGGTTCCTTTTTCTCCACACCCTCTCTAGCATTTATTGTCCATAGACTTCTTAATGACAGACATTCTGACTGCTGTGAGGTAATACCTCATTGTAGCTTTGATTTGCATTTCTGAAATTAAAAGACGCTTACTCCTTGGAAGGAAAGTTATGACCAACTGATAGATAGCATATTAAAAAGCAGAGACATTACTTTGCCAACAAAGGTCCATCTGGTCAAGGCTATGGTTTTTCCAGTGGTCATGTATGGATGTGAGAGTTGGACTGTGAAGAAAGCTGAGAGCTGAAAAATAGATGCTTTTGAACTATGGTGTTGGAGAAGACTCTTGAGAGTCCCTTGGACTGCAAGGAGATCCAACCAGTCCATCCTAAAGGAGATCAGTCTTGGGTGTTCATTGGAAGGACTGATGCTGAAGCTGAAACTCCAGTACTTTGGCCACCTCAAGCAAAGAGTTGGCTCATTGGAAAAGACCCTGATGCTGGGAGGGATTGGGGGCAGGAGGAGAAGGGGACGACAGAGGATGAGATGGCTGGATGGCATCACCGACTCGATGGGCATGAATTTGAGCAAACTCCAGGAGTTGGTGATGGACAGGGAGGCCTGGCGTGCTGCGATTCATGGGGTCGCAAAGAGTCGGACATGACTGAGAGACTGAACTGAACTGAATAATTAGTGATGTTGAGCTTCTTTTCATGTGTTTGTTGGCCATCTGTATTTTTGGGCTTCCCTCATAGCTTGGTTGGTAAAGAAACTGCCTGCAGTGCAGGAGACCTGGGTTCAATCCCTGGATTGGGAAGATCACTTGGAGGAGGAAATGGCAACCCACTCCAATAGTCTTGCCTGGAAAATCCCATGGATAGGGAAGCCTGGCAGGCTACAGTCCATGGGATCACAAGAGTCGGACACGACCTAGCAACTATACCACCATGTCTTCTTTGGAGAACTGTCTATTTAGGTTCCACCCATATTACTGATTGGGTTTTTTTTTTTTTTTTTTTTTTTTAATTGAGCTGCATGAGCTGCTTGTATGTTCTGGAGATTAATCCTTTGTCAGTTGCTTCATATGCAAATATTTTCTCCCATTCTGAGGATTGCATTATTGTATTGTTTATGGTTTCCCTTGTTGTGCAAAAGATTTAAGTTTAACTAGGTCTCAATTCTTTAGTTTTGTTTTTAGTTTCACTACTCTGGGTGATGGGTCCAAAAGTGTCTTGCTGTAATATATGTCAAAGAGTGTTCTGCCATTGTTTTCCTGTGAAAGTTTTATAGTGTCCAGCATTACATTTAGGTCTTTAATCCATTTTGAATTTCTTTTTGTATATGGTGTTAGAAAGTCTTCTAATTTCATTCTTTTGTGTGTAGGTGTCCAGTTTTCTCAGCACCACATATTGACGAGACTGTCTTTTCCCCATTGCATATTCTCACCTCCTTTGTCTAAGAAAGGTGACCATAGGTGTGTGGGTTTATCACTGGGCTTTCTATCTTATTCCTTTGATGTACAGGTGGTGTTAGTGGTAAAGAACCCACCTGTTAGTGCAGGAGACATAAGAGACCAGGGTTCAATCCCTGGGTTTGGAGGACCCCATGGAGGAGGGCATGGCAACCCCCTCCAGTATTCTTGCCTGGAGAATCCCATGAACAGAGGAACCTGGCAGTCTACAGTCCACAAGGTTGCAATGAGTTGGACACGACTGAAGTGACTTAGGACCTGTGTGCCATTTACCATATGTTTCGATAACTGTAGCTTTGTAGTATGATCTGATATCAGAGAGCCTGATTCTTCTAGCTCTATTTTTGCTTTCTCAAGATTGTTTTGTCTATTTGGGATCTTTTGTGTTTCCATACAAATTGTAAATTTTTTGTTCTAGTTCCAGTAAAATGTCTCTGGTAATTTGATAGGGATTGCATTGAAGCTATAGATTGCTTTGGGTAGTATAGTCATTTTCACAATATTGATTCTTCCAATCCAAAAACATTGTATATCTCTCCATCTGTTTGTGTCACCACACATATATTGGTTCTCTGTTATTTATTTATTTATTTTTGATGCACTGTGCAGCATGTGGGATCTAAGTTCCCTGACTAGGAATCGAACCTATACTCCTTTGAAGTCTTAACCACTGGACTGCTTAGGGAAGCCTCCCTAAATGGACTAATTTCTTAAATAGACATTTCTTCCAGGGAGATATACAAATGACTAACAGGTATATGAAAAGTTGCTCAGTATCACTATTCATCAGGGAAATGCAAATCAAAACCACACTGAGATATCACTTCATACCTGTCAGTATGGTTGAAAAAAAAGAAAACAAAATCCAAGACAACAGTGCTGGCAAGGATGTGGAGAAATTGGATCCCTTGTGCATTGTTGGTGTAAATAAAAAAAATGTGGCAACCACTGAGGAAAACAGCATGAAGGGTCCTTAGAAAATTAAAAATAGAACTGCTATATGATCCAGCAATTCCATCTCTTAGTATTTAAACCAAAGGAATTGAAATCACGATCTCAAAGAAATAGTAGCATTTCTATGTTCATTGCTGTACTACTCATAATAGCCAAGGTCTGGGAACAACTTAAATGTCATAAACAGATGGCAGGATAAGGAAATGAGAATACTCTTCAGCCTGAAAAAAGAAGGCAATCTTGTCATTTGCAACAACATGGGTGACTTTAGGATATTATGTCAAGAGAAATAAACTAAGCACCGAAAGACAAATACTGCCTAATTCTACCTACATAATTTATCTAATAGAGTCAAATCCACAAGATCATAGAGTGGAATGGTGGCTGCCAGGGGCCAAGAGGAGGAGCAATTGGAGAGTTGCTACTTAAACGGCATAAATCTTCAGTCAATTAAAATTAATAAACTCTAGAGATCTGCTCTACAACATTGCACCTACAGTTAATAATAATATATGAACACTTTGAGATTTGTTAAAAGGGCAGATCTCATGCTAAGTATTCCTTTCACAATAAAAAAAGAGTTGTCCTTAGAGACACAAACATTAACTTTCAATTAACATTTCAGGACATATACCATCAGATTCTTGATGTAGAAGACCTAATTTTCCCTAAATTTCTTGATCATTTGAATACATTTGATGATGATAAACTCATATTTTGATATACATTAATTAATTGTTATTGAAGTATGGTTGCTTTACAATGTTGTGTTAGTTTCTAGTGTACAACAGAGTGAATCAGTTATACAGATACATATACCTTTTTTTAGATTCTCTTCCCATTTAAGTGATGTGCGAAGTTGCATCAGTCAAGTTTGACTCTTTGAGATCCCAGGGACTGTAGCCTGCCAGGCTCCTCTGTCCATGGGGATTCTCCAGGCAAGAATACTGGAGGGGGTTACCATTTCCTTCTCCAATTTAAGTAATGTATGTTATTTTAAAAAGTAAGTCTGTGGAAATATAAACTGGTGCAGCCATACTGAGAACAGTATGGATATTCCTTAGAAAACTAAAAATAAAATTACTATATATTTCTGCAATCCCACTCCTGGGCATATATCCAGGGATAACTTTAATTCAAAAAGATACATACATACATACAATGTTCTTAGCGGCACTATTTACAAAAGCCATGATATGGAAGCAACTTAAGTGTTCATTGACAGATGAATGGGTAATGAAGATGTGGTATATTCAAGGAAATATTGCTCAGCCATAAAGAAAAATGAAATAATGCCATTTGCAGGAACATGGATGGACCTAGAGATTATCATGCTAAGCGAACTTTGACAGAGAAAAACAAATATCATATGATATCACTCAATGTAGAATCTCAAAAATGATGCAAGTAAACTTATTTACAAAACAGAAATAGAATTATAGACTTAGAAAATAAACTTATGGTTACCAAAGGGGATAACAGCCTTGTGGGTAGAGAGAGAAATTAGCACTTTGAAATTTACATGTACACACTACTATATATTAAATAAGCACCCTAGGACGTGCTGTATATAGCACAGGGAACTATATTAAATATCTTGTAATAATCTATAATGGAAAAGAATCTGAAAAAGGGTATATATATATATATATATATATATATATAATATTCATACATATGTGTATATAACTAAATCACTTTGCACTATACCTGAAACTAACACATACACATATAGTAAGTCTGAATTTTTCATTAAGGTGTATGAAACCTGAAAGTCAGAAGGAGAAGTACAGTCAAGATTCCTCCTGCGAAGTGGAAATCCTTAGTCTCTATAAAGAGCATTTACTTTTCCTATAATCCAGTACAATTAACAACAACAAACCCTCAGAGACTGAGATCACATGGACCAATTTGGCTAATTAGGAGCTCTGTGCATCAACTCTTCAAGCCCACACAACTTCAAATAATCAGCCTGTGCTGTGCAAGCTTTCAGTTTGCAAGTCCTTGTCCAGTTGCATCTGTATTTGTGTCTTCTATTCCCAGAGTCATTGTATGCATCAAGGGGTTCATGCCTAACTCTGTCTTTCTGCCAGTCCAGAGAATGAAGCCCGAAGCTTCATCACTGACCAAGAATGGGAAGGGCAGAGGATTGTCAGTCCTTTGTCATGAGCCAGCATAAAGGCAATGCAGCACAGTGAGTGCCATTGGAGATACTGGATACTGGAGGGACTGGGGGAGGGTTGAGTCTTGATCATCGGGATAAGAAGCACAGTTGGAGTAGAAGATGGTAGGGCACCATAGGCAGTCAGCTCAGAGGCCCATGGAGTTTATGCTATTGGTTCTGGTGGGGATTCTGGGACTCTTATTTAGATTTCTGTTTTCCTCCCACATGGACTCTAGTGCCCACTGGCATCTATCTCACTTTAGCAGGAAATGAGTCCCTATAAACAATCTCCTAGGGGAATTCCCTTGTGGGCCCAGTGGTTAGAAGTCCATATTTCTGCTGCAGGGGCACAGGCTCGATCCCTGCTCATGGTCTCCCCTAAGCTGCATGGCATGGCCAAAATTTAAAAAACAACAACAACAACAACAACAACAACAACATAAAACAAAAACAAACAACTGCCCCTTAAGTATCCCAAAGTGATCAGTGATCATGAAAGTGATGATGAAAATGAGCAGGGGGATGATGTCAGTTACACATATTTTGAACTTCAGTACTGTAGAAGCCTCTTGAGAGTCCCTTGGACAGCAAGGAGATCAAACCAGTCCACCCTAAAGGGAATCAACCCTGAATATTCATTGAAAGGACTGATGCTGAAGCTTAAGCTCCAATACCTTGGCCATCTGATGTGAAGAGCCAGCTCCTTGGAAAAGACCCTGATGCTGGGAAAGATTGAAGACAAAAGGAGAAAGGGGTGACAGAAGATGAGATGGCTAGATGGCTCCATTGATTCAATGGAAATGAGTTTGAGAAAGCTCTGGGAGATGGTGAAGGACAGGGAAGCCTGGCGTGCTGCAGTCCAAGGGGTTGAAAAGAGCTGGACATGACTGAGTGACTGAACAACAAGCTATAGACTTAGTATCATTAACCTTTTTTAAAGATTCCCTGTTGTTGCTTTGTTGCTAAGTTGTACACAATATAATTTAAAATCCTATCTGCTCTACTTGCTATCTAGAAAAGTGGAACAAGTACTTAGTACCTCTGAACCTCCATAATGTTATCTGAGTTGATTCCTGGTTGATAACTGTTCCCAAGTCCAAGCTTGCTCTGCTCACCACATGATAGGCCAATAAAACCTAGACGAGGTGTTGGGACAAGGATGGGACTGCATTCATGAGCCAGCTGACAGAGAAGATGATAGTCTAGTGCCTCAAAATAACCATCTTGCTGGGACCTGAAAACCAGGTACTTTTACGGATCAGAGATAGTGGGGGCGTGGTGGTGGTGGTGGTGAGGAAACAAGTAAAAAGTCTATTCAGTCCTTGCAGATGTCTCCTAGAATGGCAAGCCTCAGGCAGGGGGATGTGTTAATTTGACCTCCTTACAAGTCATTTCATGGGTGGTATGAAATGGAATGTCTCTTGCATATCAACAAACAAAGATGTCACATCTATCTGTGATCCAGCCTCCCCAAATGTGTATTTCTGGGCCACTCGGTAAGCAACAGAGGAGGGGCACCGTGCCCTTTGCCACACAAAGAATTTAAGAATGTGTCACAGTCCTTCACAGGTGGGTTGGGTCAGATTATCTCTCTTAGGCAGGCCCTTATGTACAAATAACAGAAGCAGCAAGATAAGGGTTGAAGTCACAGATCAGATGCGGTGTGAATTCAAAATTAACTCTTCCTGATTAAAAATACCATTCCACTGAGTAAGAACAAAATAAAGAATACTACCTATATGATTTAACTAAGTGATGGATGCTTACAATAAGGGCAAAATTTTTGATGTTATTAATTTTTATAATACTATGGTTCACATGATTTGACTGAAACATTCTGTGACCTGACAGTTTGGTTTTTAATGGATACCTGACAAATCATGTTAGTTTTTTCTTTTTTGGTTGTGCCCCATGGCTTGTGGGATCCTAGTTCCCTGACCAAGGATTGAACAAGGGCCCTTGGCAGTTAAAGCATGGTGTCTTAGTCACTGGACAGCCAGGCAATTCCTGAAACATTTAAGTTTCATCTCTATGCAAGTGGATAATGAGTACTTGGAGGAAATGACTGAGTCACATTTATTTCTGATTCTCCAGAGTTTAGTCTTTGGCACAATGTAGGCAACAATTGTAAGGTAAGGGAGTTAGAGAAGACGAGGTTCAAGAAAAAAAAAAAAAATAGAGACCGACACTTTACAGGAACAAATCACTTTTAAAGAGGTGAGAAGGGGCAGCAGTCAGATTAGTGGGTTGCTGCCCTAAGTCAAGAAGAGAGTAGGTATATATAGAAAACATATCTTTGCAGAGATACATCATTTGGAGGGGGTCTGTTTGTCCTCATGATTATTCTTGATTAGTTAGCTTTCAACAACTGGGGAAAGGAAATCCTGAGACCAGCTGGAGACTGGGATCTGCTGGGAGCTGAGCGTAATCAATCTTAATGTCCATTCCTTTCTTCAGGGGAGAAAGTTCTGTATAGAATTTTGTATAGAATGGTCGGGAGGACCTGGAGGGGAGTTTTAACTCCAGGCTATTTTGAGCCAGGTAGCTTTCCTTCAACAATAATGCCCCCTCCCACCCCCCCCCCCAAAAAAAAAAACCAAACCCCCAATATGGTAAATATTGAATAGACCTTTCTTTGGTTCACAGAAACAGAGACTGGTCAACATGGCTTGCATGCACTGGTGCTTTCCAGTCCATGCCTATGGGGTGTCCCATAGAACAAAAGACAAGGTCAAATAGCACTTGTTTGTGCTATAAACTAAAAAATATAGTCACAACATGAAAGTAGAGAGTTATTTTATTTGGAAGGAAAGTTTAGAAATTTGGACGTGGGCGACAGCATCTCAGTAACTTGAGAAAACTGCTCCAAGGAGGCAAGTTCAGTTCAGTTTAGTCGCTCAGTCGTGTACGACTTTTTGCAACCCCATAAACCATAGCACACCAGGCCTCCCTGTCCATCACAAACTCCCAGAGTCCAACCAAACCCATGTCCATTGAGTTGGTGATGCCATCCAACCATCTCATCCTCTGTGGTCCCCTTCTCCTCCTGTCCTCAATCTTTCCCAGCATCAGGGTCTTTTCAAATGAGTCAGCTCTTTGCATCAGGTGGCCAAAGTATTGGAGTTTCAGCTTCAACATCAGTCCTTCCAATGAACACCCAGGACTGATCTCCTTTAGGATGGACTGGTTGGATCTCCCTGCAGTCCAAGGGACTCTCAAGAGTCTTCTCCAACACCAGAGTTCAAAAGCATCAATTCTTCAGCGCTCAGCTTTCTTTATAGTCCATCTCTCACATCCATACATGACCACTGGAGAAACCATAGCCTTGACTAGACAGACCTTTGTTGACAAAATAATGTCTCTGCTTTTTAATATGCTGTCTAGGTTGGTCATAACTTTTCTTCCAAGGAGTAAGCGTCTTTTAATTTCATGGCTGCAGTCACCATCTGCAGTGATTTTCGAGCCCAAAACAATAAAGTCTGACACCGTTTCCACTGTCTCCCCATCTATTTCCCATGAGGTGATGGGACTGGATGCCATGATCTTAGTTTTCGGAATGTTGAGCTTTAAAACCAACTTTTTCACTCTCCTCTTTCACTTTCATCAAGAAGTTCTTTAGTTCTTCTTCACTTTCTGCCATAAGGGTGGTGTCATCTGGATATCTGAGGTTATTGATATTTCTCCCAGCAGTCTTGATTCCAGCTTGTGCTTCCTCCAGCCCAGTGTTTCTCACGATAAACTCTGCATATAAGTTAAATAAGCAGGGTGACAACATACAGCCTTGACATACTCCTTTTCCTACTGGGAACCAGTCTGTTGTTCCATGTCCAGTTTCTAACTGTTGCTTCTTGACCTGCATATAGGTTTCTCAAGAGGCAGGTCAGGTGGGCTGGTATTCCCACCTCTTTCAGAATTTTCCACAGTTTATTGTGATGGGAAGGCTAAATACAAGCTTGCAGGCTATATACAAGTCTGCAACAAAGGGAACAGGCAGTCTGAACATCAAAGATCAGACAGCAAATTAAGGAATTTACCATTCTATGTATGGGAAGATTCAAGTCTCCAGGATCAGTGAATTCATTCCTTTCATATGCACCTCACCTCTCTGGGCCCAAATCTTGTTTCTTTGTTCACTTTAAAGAGTGGCAATGTGGCAGAAGATTGCTTCTTGCCTTCCTCTCCCCTGCCACTCCAGTATTCTTGCCTGTGAAATCTCATGGACAGAGAAGCCTGGTGGGTTACAGTAGTTGGGGTTGCAAAGAGTTGGACAAGACTGAGCGACTAAGCACAGCACAGAACCCCTCCCAGCTCCTCAGCAATCACTGTGGGGTGTTGTTGTTGGTGTATCACAGTTTTGGGAGCCCTCATCCACATTTGGGGACCAGAAATCGCTGATGTCTATGCCATTTATGGTTTACTGATATGTCAAGAGATGTTTTCATTTCAGAGGGAGAAGTCTATTTCTTATTCAATATATTTCATTAAGAGTGCTTGTACTTAGTCACTCAGTCGTGTCTGACTCTTTGTGACTCCATGAACTGTTAGGGGAAGCACACTGACTGAAACCGCCCACCTTGGCCAGGCACCATAGTAACCATTTGCCTGAGTTGTTTTAAACAACAGGAAGTCCTGGTAAGGAACATGGAACTAATAAGCCACCACCAACTGGAAGAGTTTGGGAAAGGTCAAAAGGTGACGTCACTTGTCCAATCACCTCCCAGAATACTTCTCACTGGCATCCATCTTGGCTGAGCAATGTGTGTGCCACCAGGGAGGACTCAGAATGAATGACCAAAAGCAACCTGGAAACTTATCCATTCACCATAAAACCCGAGACTGCAAGCCACGTGGCAGAGTAGTTCTCCTGGGTTCATTTACCCTACTGCTCTCTGCCTGGGCATCCCTTCCCAATAAAATCTTTTGATTTGTCAGTAAATGTGTCTCCTTGGACAATTCATTTCTGAGTGTTAGACAAGAGCCCGCTTTCAGGCCCTGGAAGGGGTCCCCCTTCCTGCAACAGACTGCAGCCCATCAGGCTCATCTATTTCTGAGGATTCTCCAGGCAAGAATAGTGGAGTAGGTTGTCATGTTCTTTCCGGGGGGGTCTTCCTGCCCCAGGAATTGAACCTGGGTCTCCCACATTGCACGTGGATTTTTTTTTTTTTTTACTATCTGAGCCACCAGAGAAGTTTATTTCTGTGATCATAGATTGTTATCATAAAAGTTCCTTACTTTCTTAACATTCTTCAGGCTAGTGTAATGAGAAAGGTGCCAATGTATGGCAAAACCACTACAATATTGTAAAGTAATTAGCCTCCAATTAAAATAAATAAATTTATATAAAAAAAGAAAAATAAAAAAATGAAGTAAGAATTAAAAAAAAGAAAAAAGTGAATAACATAGAAACCAGTGAAAAAACAGTTCCAAGGGGGAAAAAAATCAAACAAACTGGATTTGAGACACTTAGAAGTATTGCTGAGGTACCAGGGCATATTACCTCAATACTCAGTTATAAAATAAAACATATTTGGGTCAGTTCTATTGGCATGGATGAACCCAGAGCCTATTATACAGAGTGAAAGAAAGAGAAAGACAAATACTATATATTAATGAATATATATGGAATTTAGAAAGATAGTACCGACACTCCTACATGAAGGGCAGCAAAGGAAACACAGACGTAAAGAACAGACTTTTAAACCAAGTGTGAATATTTTGTTTGTGAATTGCTTGAATCCAAAATGTGGAAATAGTGCTGCATGCCCATTTACTTGTTTCCTTTCTTTCAATATTCCTTCTTTTTCAAAAGGGTTCAAAGCTATATGGAGCCACAGAATCTAAGAAACGACTTAGAATTCCTTTTCGTGGAACTCTCAGATGATCCAGATCTGCAGCCTTTGCTCTTTTTCCTGTTCCTGTCCACATACCTGGTCACCATGCTGGGGAACCTGCTCATCATCCTGGCTGTCACTTCTGACTCCCACTTCCACACTCCCATGTACTTTTTCCTCTCCAACCCATCCTTGACTGACATCGATTTCACCTCCACCACAATCCTGAAAATGATTCTGGACATTCAGACTCACAGCAGGGTCACCTCCTATGCAGGCTGCCTGACACAGATGTCCTTTTTTATGCTTTTTAGGTGTTTGGATAGCCTCCTCCTGACTGTGATGGCCTATGACCAGTTTGTAGCCATCTGTCACCCTCTACGTTACTTGGACAATATGAACCCATGTCTCCGTGGCTCATTGGTTTTGGTATCACTTTTCATCAGTCTCTTGACTTCCCAGATGCACAATTCCATGGTGATAAAACTCACCTACTTGAAAGATGTGGAAATTTCTCATTTCTTCTGTGACCCTTCTCAACTCTTCAACCTTGCCTGTTCTGACCCTTTCACCAATAACATATTCATGTATTTTTCTTGGTGCCATCTCTCCTTTTCTCCCTATCTTGGGGATCTTTTTCTCTTATTATAAAATTGTTTCCTCTATTCTAAGTGTCCCCTCATCAGGTGGGAGGTATAAAGCTTTCTTGACCTGTGGCTCTCACCTGGCATTTGTTTACTTATTTTATGGAACAGGCCTTGGCATGTACCTCACCTCAGCCATCTCACAATCTCCCAGGAAGGATTGTGGCCTCGGTGGTATACACTGTGGTCACTCCTATGCTGAACTCCTGCATCTACAGCTTGAGGAACCGAGATAGCAAAAGGGCCATGTGGAGGTTCCTCAGCAAAACAATCTGTTTTAAAAATTAAAAAAAAAAAATCTCATTCATTCTAATTTTTCTTTGTTAACCACATGGAGCTTAAAGCACTCTAAGGTTTTTGTAAATTAATTTTTATTGGAGTATATTTGCTTTACAAAGTTGTGTTAGCTTCTGCAGTACAGCAAAGTGAATCAGCTATATGTTTGCATGTATCCTTTCTTTTTTGGATATCCTTCCCATTTAGGTCTCCACAGAACATTGAGTAGAGTTCCCTGTGCTAAGCAGTAGGTTCTCATTAGGTTGAGGACAGAAACTGAAATTTGTCTATTTGTACTCTAGTGTAGCACAGTGAAGGCAGAGATTAGGCACAGCTCTACTTTGTACAACCTTGAATAAATTACCCACTACCTCATAAGAAAGAGTAAAGTCAATTTAACAATTATACATCCAGTATTTTTCTTCTGTCTTAAAACTTCTATAGACATCTCTAAGAAAACTTGCAAAAGAGAGAAAAAAAATATGGTTTGCTTTAAAATCATAAAAATATGGTTTGCATTTATTATCAGGACATTCAATAGAATCTGTTTTTTCTAATGGTAACTGCAAGATTAAGACTCATAGAACAAAGAGTGGGGTTTGACTATTTCTGCACATAGTAAAGGGATAAAAAGTGAGGACAGAAATTTCTCAATGACACATCAAACACTGAACGTGAGAAGATTCTTGTTTTCTTTAGAGATAGTCATCATGTAAGGAAAACCAAGGTGAGTGCAAAGCAAATTGCTAATTTACTACATAAAGACCAATATCTATCTTTTATATACACCATGTCTTCTACACTCATCCTTAGCACTGACTCTAATGTCTGATTCCCTCTCCCCTCAATGCTGTTCATTCAGTTTAACACTTTTACCACTGCTCACATATTTTAAAGAGCCCCAGTACTCCCCTCATCTCTCTATAATCGACTCTACTCAACTGCCATTTAGGCTTCCCTTGTGGCTCAGCTGGTAAAGAATCCGCCTGCAATGCAGGAGACCTGGGTTGGATCCCAGGTTGGGAAGATCCCCTGGAGAAGGTAAAGGCTACCCACTCCAGTATTCTGGACTGGAGAATCCCATGAACTGTATAGTTCATGGGGTCGCAAAGAGTCAGACATGACTGAGTGAATTTTGCTTTACTTCACTTCAAGGATACTTGGCTTCCCAGGTAGCTTAGCCGGTAAAGAATCTACCTGCAATGAGGGACACTTGGGTTCAGTCCCTGGGTTGGGAAGATCCCCTGGAGGAGAGCATGGCAACCCACTCCAGGACTCTTGCCTGGGGAATCTCATGGACAGAGGAGCCTAGCGGGCTACAGTTCAAAGGGTCGAAAAGAGTCGGACAACTGAAGTGACTTAGCACACATGCATAGCCCACATGCATAGTAATACATTTTTCTGTGGATGATTTATTTTTGATGTCCCAACACCCACTGTCTTCCACTCATAAACAGTGAGGTTTCTGTGTGGTGGGCACTATCTGAGATCCTCTCATGGATCCAAACTCCTGTTTTCCTACCCCTGTGTATTTCCCTACTACTGAGTGCTAGATGTACATAGAGACCCACTTCCAACAACAAGAATGAGGAAGAAATGTTGGGAAGTAATAGTGAACAGAGTACAATAATCTGGCTATTTTCCTGGTGCCTCTCTCTGGTATTCTTGATGGCTCACATTGATAAAACCCAGCTGTCCCACCAGGAGGCCATGTGTCAAGGAACTGAAGGAATTTTCTGGGTAATATTGTGTGAACAGATAAATCTTACCAACAACCTCATGAATGTGCTTGAAAGTGGACACTTGCTGATCCAGGCTTGAAATGCCTGCAGCCCTGGCTTACACCTTGATTATGACCTTCTGGGAGATCCACTGAAATAGTTAATTAAAGTATCAGTTATTAAATTGTAAGTAAAGATTAATAGTTTTCTAATATGCCAATGTCAGTAAAGAAAAAACCTTAGGACTCAAGATTCATTGGTTTGGTGGTGGTTTATTTGCTAAATCATGTCTGACTCTTGTAACCCCATGTGAAGTTTCATTAAAATTGGCCAAAAAAAAAAAAAAAAAAAAAAAAAAGAGAAACTACCCTTAGAGACTGTGAAAATGGAAAGCATGTCACATCCATAGTAGAGACCTAATGCTTTGTAGATATCATGATTGATACTCTTGATTTATAGATATCAAAATAACACATTGCATGGCTAAGTTGAGGGGGAAAGTCTGCATTTTGTGTTAAGATCCTGCAAGTGAGAAGTAATAAGCAAGAATATAGGAAAATTTTCTCCTGAGGAAAAGAGGGACCTAGATGTTTCCCAGGACATTCACTTTTCTCCTTTTCATGTTCCATTAATATTAACAAGTCTCCAGAGATTGGAACAACATGGACCAACTGACTCATGATGAGCTTCGGGCACTGAACCCTAAGGTCATATCATTGTAAATAATTGGCCAATGCCTCTAGCTCATTAGTTTGCCAGTTCTAATATTGTGGCTCCACACCTGCTTTGATGCTGATGGAGGGGCTCTCCTGTGTATCACAAACCAGGGGTCTACTTGAGACTGCATGACCTAAGCTGTACAGTGGGGTCTGCAGTACCCAGTAGAGAGGAAACTCTACCTGTTTCTAGTTTGTTTCCAGGGAATTTTTGTTGAGATCATGTTGGTGCAGTGAATCTGGGGACATATTACAAAGCAGATGGGCAGGACCTGAGCCTTGAATGGCTTAAATCACAAAATCTTTATAGAGGAAGAGGCCTGTGTGGTGGGCAGGATCTGAGATGCTCTCACTGATCTCAACTCCTGGTTTTCATTCCATTTTGTATTTCTTCCCATTGAGTGTGAGCTAAAGTAAGGAAGTGAAAACAAGTTATCCTTAGAAACAATTATTAACTCTGAAAATGGAAAGTGTACACATCCTTGGCATGGACCTCATGCTGCATAGATTTCATGATTGATACATGGATTTTCAGCTCTCAAAACCACACATTGAGTGGCAAAATGAAAAAAAAAAATCTGACTTTATGTTAAAATCCTGTGACTTGGAAGTACAGAGCAAGAGTACAGGAAATTTTCTCCTGAGAAGAAGAGGGATCCAGACTCATTCTAGGACATCCACTTTTCTCATTTTCCTGTTCTGTTAATATTAACAAGTCCCCAGAGATTAGAATAATATAGACTAACTGGCTAGTGATGAGCTTTATGCATTGAGCCCTAAGGTCATATCATTGTAAATAATTGGCCAGTGCCTCCAGCTCTTTAGTTTGCCTGTTCTCATATTGTGAATCCACACCTCTGTTTCCATCCTTTGTAGGAACATACATCGGAATGTCCAACCTGAGTCTGTCTTCCTGTCCATCCTGAGGAGGAACCCTGAGACTTCATCACACACCAGGCAGGAGAGGGGCAGTGAGTCTGTGCTCCTTGGTCATGTTCCAGCAGAGATGCAGCCCAGCCCAGTAAGTGCTGAGGGAGATAGTGATGATGAAGGGAGTTTGGGAGCAATCTACATGGGTTTGGAATTGTTTTATGTTTATTGCTTGAGTACATCTGCATAATTTCTCCCCAATTATATGTACACACATTACTATTATTTTAATAAGAAGAGAGAAGTGAAATATTTTATGCAACATGTACCAGTTCAAGGGACTTTCCTGGTGGCTTAGTGGTAAAGAACCTGCCTGCCAATGCAGGAGATGTGGGTTTGAATCATGGGTCAAGAAGATTCCCTGGAGAAGGAAATGGCAACCCACGCCAGTATTCTTCCCTGGGAAATCCCATGGACAGAGGAGACTGGCAGTCTACAATTCATGGGGTCTCAAAGCGTCAGACGCAACTTAAGGACTAAACAACAGCAACCAGATCATGAGTTAGAGAATATTAAAACCAAGTTTGAAGTCAGTGATTTTAGACAGACTGATGGCAGATGCAATGTAGGGAAGTCCCCCTGCCACCCCAAACCATCGTGCCACTTCCCTGTCACTCCTGGCAGAGATTCCCTGCTCACTGTACCCTTTCCATTGGAGTTTTCTGGAGGGCACAGAGGAGAGCAGTAGGTAGCTCTTGCTATGTCAGCTTTAGGAAGAACATATGAGATCACAGGCAAAGACCAGAGAAATGATTGCCACCAGATACTCCAGGGTAGATCTCTCTGTTGACATTGTTTCTGGATTTCACTTCATCTGTCCACTTTCTCCTCTGCTCTGATGATCAGCTGACTCAATCATGAAAGCAGACACAAAATCAGAGTCTTATGGTTCATTCCTACTCAGGTAAATGAAAACAGTTTAAAATAATATACTCTAGATGTGTATGTTGCTATATCTCTGTACTTTTGCTGAAAACTTTCAGAAAGTCTGAAAACAGTGAAATTTGGGGCATGAGACTCAGAGAAGAAAACCTTTATTTTGAATCTTTTATGCTCCACTAATTCTTAGTGTGTTATGGGGAAATTTCTTAGAATCTGTGAGATTTAGGATTGTCAACAGACTTGATTCCTCATTGATACAAACCCACTGAATTAGGACTAAACAAATAATGGTAGCCCTCTGTGCAATAACTATATGATAGATGAAGAGAGGGCAAAATACATTTTTGATATTTTGTTACTAATAATGATAAGGCTAGTTCTCCTGTCATCAGATTTAATTATCTCTTCATCTGATGCTATGGTTTCCTCACATCCTTGGCAGGAGATTTTTGCTTATTTTATTGTTTAGTTCATTGTGAATTTTGTTCACACAAGTACATTCTTCATAATGAAGAGAAATGACTGAGGTTTATTTATTCTGTTTCCTCAGAGCCTATATCTTGGTAGCACAGTGGAGGCAACAAGGATGAAAAACCCATTTTAGTGTTGAATAAACCCTTCCATTTTTCACAGAAACAATGTGTGGACAATATAGCTTCCACACAGTGGACCATTCACGCTAGTGTTTTCATCCTTTTCAGAATGTCCCATAGGACCAGAGACAAGTTAGAATACTGCTTGTTTTTTCCTATATCATGGGACTTTCTTTGGGACCTATCATTTTCTATTCAATAGCCTCTACTGCATTCAATCACTGAGAAGTCATTGAAGAAATTTTCATGAATATGGGGGAAAAAGGGTCAGAAAAGAAGAGGACATGCACATCTTAATGCATGGGCCAAGACATATTTTAGAATTTCATGTTTTCTATGCTCCAGCTCTGAGACAGGAAAGGCTTTGATCTCTTTGCCTTATAACCCATGAAAAGTCATTAAACTGGGGGGGAGTTTATTTTATTAAGGAGTATGATCTCCCAATAATGATTGAAATTCTTTATACAAATGATTGATTATTTATTAAGTTCCAAACTTCCCTTTAGGTGTGATATACACTGTAGAGGCAAATATTGGACTGAATTTCCAGGAAGGAACAGAAACACAGAGAGGTGGAGAGATTTGCACATACTCTACTTATACGGGGTGAAAAACCCAGGACTCAAACCCTGATATGCTCATTCTTACATGAGTTCTCAGTCACCTCCACTGTACCTAGTAAGAGTTTCTTTTCAAATCTACTTGGGTCCCAGAAGTTACAGGGAAGATATATTGTTTCATCTTCTTTTGGTTCAGGGGGTGTATCTGTGAATTATGAAAGTGTCACAGCAGTTTACAGAGGCCATAATGACCCTAACATGGAGGATTATAAGGTTTTCAATGATTAGCCATGCATTTTGCTGTCCAGTTTTGAAATCTAAGGTTGAGAAGATTTCCTATATAAGATGAACATGTGCAGCTAATGTGAAATTATCACAAGACAGACTTCAAAGATCTTTTCAAAAAATACCTTATTAAAAGATGATGTAGTTGTCAAAAATGATTTTTTCATTGAAACAAATATTAGCAATTACTAATATTAATTAGTAAAACTGATTGTGAATCAATTGTTAGAACTTGAGCGACTGATTATCACTCACATATTACATACAAATCTTCATTTGCTTGATATAGAGAGAGGTACAAGAATTTTCATAGGATTGTTGTAAGCAGAAACTGAGATGAATAAAAATATAATACATATAATATAAATTAAATATTCATGTAATATATAAACTATATTAAAATATGTATTATTGCCTTTAATATATATGTCAAAGATATATTTTACATTTGTTAAATTTATATTGCTTTCTATAAATGTACATTTATGAACTGATGAAATGTTGTCTTTCCTTATGCAAAAATGTGTGTCAGGAAAATGAAGTAGTTGTATGTACTTCACAGAGAGGTGAAACCAAAATGTCGTGTAAAGAAGTGCATTTCAGGGGCAATATGGATAGTATTCTGTTTAGAGAAGATTTTATGAAAGCTGGTTTTGGATACATAAATGAATACTGACATTATGGAAACATTTACAAGGAAACAAACCCATGAACTTCACAACACTTGTTGCTTTCGGGGATGTGCATGGAGAATTGGATTGAACTGAGATGCCATGAAAATGTCAATGTTTTAAATTTTTGTAAAATATGACATCTGAAGCAAATATTATTAATGTCCATATTTTCAAAGTAAGTGAAGTATTCTTGGTAGTGTTAATAGATAAAATAGTCATGGACCTTCTTCTCAGTGTTGTGCAGTATTCTAAGGTGGTGTTTATCAAGCCCAGCTTCACAGAAGGGAGACCAAGAAATTCACATGTAGAGATCCTGGAACCGGTTCTAGACTGAGGCTGGGGTAACTGAGTATTTTTAAAATATGCACATATAAATAATAGATCAACTGGACCTGAAAACCACTGGTCTAAGCAACATTAATGATTTTTCTTTAAAATTTCTTGCAATAGTCCTATTAGGTAGGTTCAATTACTATAATAATTTCATGGATAAGGAAACTGCCCAGATGCATTTTCATTATCCTATTTTGATCTTTTACACAATTAAGTTATAGTTTGAATGCCAAAATAATGAACCAGAATTACCTTTTAAAGGCAGAAGTGTAAGAACTGCAATCCCTGTATCAGCAAGGATTGACATGGAAATTTGTTACGTCGTGATAAGAAGGTTGAGTTCTGACCTGACTGTGAAACCTCCCCTGAAACTCAACTATAAATAAGAGAGTTTATGATCAGGAGAACAAGATCACCAGGTAAAAGGCACTGAACATCAGTTAATATGAAGACAGGCAGGTCCAAATGTAAATTAAATATCATCTTATATCTGTTAGGATGGCTATTATATAAAAAAAGCAATAAATGTTGGTGAGGATGTGGAGGTAAGTGAATCTTTGTACTTGGTTGGTGGGAATGAATACTTATGATGCTAGAAAAAACAGAATGGAGGTTCCCTAAAAAAGAAAAAACTGCAATGAACTGAAATAGAACTACCATAGGATCCAGTAACTGCACTTCAGAGTACATGCTAACAAAATGAACTCAAAACCTTTAAGAGGTATATGCGTTCCCTTGTCCTTGTGATATTATTTTAAATAGGGAAATATGGATACGTGTCTGTTGACAGATGAATAAATAAAGAAAATGTGCTATGTATATATAAATGATGGGCTATTATTCAGCCATAAAACAAGGAAATTTTCCCATTTGTGGCAACATGGATGGACCTGAAGAATATTATGCTTATTAAAATATATACACTAGACATAGACAGTCAAATACTGTATGATCTCACTTATGTGTGGAAGCGGAGAATATCAAACTGCTAGAACCATAGTTTAAACTGTAGTTGTGAGGATTGGTGGTGGAGAAAGTGAGGAGATGTTGGTCAAAGGGTACAAACTTTCAGTTATAAAATGAGTAAGTTCTGTGGATCTAATGTAAAGCCTAGTGATTATAGCTAATAATTCTGCACTGTGTTGTTGAGATTTGCTAAGAGAGTTTGGCTTACCTGTTAATACACATACACACACACACACACACACAGACACACACACACAAAGAAACTATTTGAGGTGATGGATATGTAATTAACTTGACTGTGGTAATAATTCCCCGTGTGTATATGTATTTAAATAGCCCTTTTGTATATATTTAAGAAGTTTCATCTCGCAGAACCCAAATATATGCCATTTTGTCAATCACTGACAATAAATTGACAATCACTTCAATAAACTGAAAAAAAGAAAAACAATGAAGTAGTATTACCCTGTCAGTACAGAACAGAGTCCAAGGATGTAAAGTAGTCTCATACTTCAGACATTTTACTGAGATGGTTTGAAACAAATAATCCTGTATAAGATAAAAAATTTCAAGAGGGTTGCTTAAATTTCATTACCATTTAATCACTGACAATACTGTTCAATGAACACTATCTTTGTAGTCATCAACACAGTAGATCTCGTGCTCTTAATTAAACAAAGTTGATTAAAATTTGAAGCCCACCAAAGTCAAAGATATGGAATATATACTATATGACTTCTAAAAGACAGCTCTGATATTTGAGTAATCTCTATTTCATAAAGGAAGGAAGACAGAAAAACAAAGGATGAATAAAACTCTGAAGATCAAACAAAATGTTTCCGATTATGAACATTCATCTTTGATTTAGAATCCAGGTGACATAGTTTTGAATTTCATAGAGATTTGTAAATAGAAAAGTGAGAGAAATATCTAGAATTGTATTTGAAAAAATAAGATTTATATAAATAACTTAAATTTTTTATATTTGAATTATTATATATTTTCTTAAACGGGGAAGGGAATCTCTTATTCTACATCATCTCTAAAGAAGTAGGCTGTATATAACCGAGATCATGGATATATTACCTCTAACCTTCTTATGCCTTTCACTTTTCAGTGAAATTTTATAAACTAAGAGTGCATAGACAGATGTGAAAAACATAGAAACCAATGAATAAAGAATTCTAAGCAGATAGCATTTGTCACACTGAGAAATATTGCTGAAGGAACTGGGGTATATGATCTTAGAAATGAATTGCTTGAATCCAAAATATGGGCACAGTACTGCATGTCATTTACTTGTTTTCTTTCTTCCAAATGTTGTTTCTTTTTCAAAGGTGTCCAAGGTACATACAACCACAAAATCTAACACAGAATCTAACAAGTGTCTCAGAATTCTTCCTCCTCGGCCTCTCAGATGATCCAGAACTGCAACCTTTGCTCTGTGTTCTGTTTCTGTCCACATACCTGGTCACCGTGCTGGGAAACCTGCTCATCATCCTGGCCATCATCTCTGACCCCAACCTCCACACCCCCATGTACTTCTTCCTCTCCAACCTGTCCTTGGCTGACATTGGTTTCGTCTCTACCACAGTCCCCAAGATGATTGTGAACATACAAACTCACAGCAGAGTCATTTCCTATGAAGGCTGCCTGACACAGATGTCTTCTTTTATCCTTTTTGGATGTTTGGATGGAATGCTGCTGTCTATGATGTCCTATGACAGATTTGTGGCCATCTGTCACCCACTGCACTACCTGGTCATTATGAACCCACACCTCTGCTTCTGTTTAGTTTTGGTGTCTTTTTTTGGTAGCCTTATGGACTCCCAGGTACACAATTTGATTGTGCTACAACTTACCTGCTTCAAAGATGTACAAATTTCTAATTACTTCTGTGACCCTTCTCTGCTCCTTAAGCTTGCCTGTTCTGACACTTTCACCAATAATATAATCCTGTATTTGACTGGTGCCATTTTTGCTTTTGTCCTTTTCTCAGGGATCTTTTTCTCTTATTACAAAATTCTTTCCTCCATTCTTAGAGTCCCGTCATCAGGTGGGAGGTATAAAGCCTTCTCCACCTGTGGCTCTCACCTGACAGTTGTTTGCTTATATTATGGGACAGGCCTTGGTGTGTACCTCAGCTCAGCCATCTCACAATCTCCCAGGAACGATGCACTGGCCTCAGTTATGTACACTGTGGTCACCCCCATGCTGAACCCCTTCATCTACAGCCTGAGGAACCGAGACATCAAAAGGGCCTTGTGCAGATTCCTCAACAAAACAATCTAACCTCCATTTGGAGTGTGGGTTGGAAAATGTAGCAAAATTAACACCTGGATCTGAAAATTCTACCTCTCTCATGACATCATTTGTAGCCCTTAGGGCCTTCTTACCTCTCCTTGTTTTATACCTGAATATTGCTTCTTCATATATGTTTTTTATGGGGCTGGGAGGGTCTTCTGGGATTCCGTAGATGTCAAAAATACCACATAACTGAATCTTATTGTATCTAAGGAGGAGTCTCTCATTTACTGTTGTGACCTACATACTAGGAAGATGAACAGCTCCATTTTTACACATTTAGTTAGTATAGTTTTTGGGAAGCTGTTGTTTACTTTCCAGCTGATTGCTATGTTTTAAATCTGTGTATGCAGTCTATGTGGAGAAGGCAATGGCAACCCACTCCAGTACTCTTGTCTGTAAAATCCCATGGACAGGGGAGCCTGGTGGGCCATGGTCCATGGGGTTGCAGAGAGTTGGACATGACTGAAGTGACTGAGCACACACGTATGCATGCAGTCTGTGTGTGAGGATACACGTCACTGCTTCTCAGCCATGGCTTTTCTCAAAATCACCTGGGAGGCTTAAAAATACTGTTTTGCAACATTGTGAATCAACTATACTACAATAAAATAAACTAAAAAATAAACTGACAACTGAGTCTCACTGCCAAACTGTGGTACATATACACAGTGGAATATTATTCAGCCATTAAAAAATACATTTGAATCAGTTCTAATGAGATGGATGAAACTGGAGCCCATTATACAGAGTGAAGTAAGCCAGAAAGATAAACAGCAATACAGTATACTAATGCATATATATGGAATTTAAAAAGATGGTAACGATAACCCTATATACAGGACAGAAAAAGAGACACAGATGTATAGAACAGACTTTGGACTCTGTGGGAGAAGGCGAGGGTGGGATGATCTGAGAGAATAGCATTGAAACATGTATATTATTTTATTCTTATTTATTTATTTTTAAATTTATTTACTTATTTTAAAGGAGGATAATTCCTTCACAATGTTAGACTTACGGTGTCCTGAACTGAAGATTTTAAAAAATTATTTGTTTTTATTTTTGGTCGTACCATGCAGCATGTGGGGTCTTAAGTCCCAGACCAGGGACTCGTGCCTCCTGCATTGAAAGGTGGAATCTAATCCACTGGACCACCAGGGAAGTCCCAGCGTGAGGATTTTTAAACACACTGAGGCTGGTTCTAGCATGTGGCCAAGGTTGGAACTTCTGATCTAAGTCAGATCTTTCAGTCAAATGTGACCTTTATGTCATGTGTCCTAACTGCTCATGGACAAATGTCCCAGATCCTAAAGAGATCTGCGCTCATGAGGGAAAATATGAAGAGCCTGCTGTAGTAACAGGCAATGTGCCTGCGTGCATACTCGGTCAGTAAGTTGCGTCTGACTCTTTAGCGACCCCATGGACTGTAGTCTGCCAGGCTCCTCTGTCCATGATATTTTCCAGGCAAAAATACTGGAGTTGCCATTTCCTTCTCCAGGGGGTATTCCTGACCCAAGGATGGAACCCATATCTCTTGAATTGGAAGGCAGTTTCTTTACTACTGAGAAGCCCAACAGGCAGGGTGTTTTCCTCATTATTGCTGATAATGATTCTTCACATATAGCTTCTCTACACCAGATAGTTTGGTCCTATAGCCTATGTGCTGTTTAAAAAGCTATTGTCTCTACTCCAAACTCACACTTATGTACATTGCTTTGGGGTGTGGCTCTTGAAATGATTGCTCTATTTTTTATCTTACATACATTCTGTAGTGGTCAGTAAATTCTCTTTGCCCTAAATGCTCAGCTGTTCGTTTTATACTCCTCAAGCCCTTGGTGGAGTAACATCTTTCTTTGCTCATGAATGCTATGTTACTGCTATTGCTAATGTTACTGTTACTGCTATGTCATTTTTTGCCTGTTAGCATTTCAATATCTTTTAAACCAACTCTTAGTTTCAGTTTAGTTTAGTTCAGTTGCTCAGTTGTGTCTGACTCTTTGTGATGCCTTGGACTATAGCATGCCAGGCTTCCCTGTCCATCATCAACTCCCAGAGCTTGCTCAAACTTACTTTGATCGAGTCGGTGATGCCATCCAACCATCTCATCCTCTGTCATCTCCTTCTGCTCCTGCCTTCAATCTTTCCCAGCCTCAGGATTGTTTTTAGTGAGTCAGTTTTTCACATCAGGTGGCCAAAATATTGGAGCTTCAGCTTCAGCATTAGTCCTTCCAATGAATATTCAGGACTGATTTCTTTTAGCATTGGCTGATTTGATATCTTTGCTGTCCAAGGGACTCTCAAGAGTCTTCTCCAACTCCACAGTTCCAAAGAATCAATTCTTCGGTGCTCAGCTTTCTTTATAGTCCAACTTTCACATCCATACATGATTACTGGAAAAACCGTAGCTTTGAATAGATGGACCTTTGTCAGCAAAGTTATGTCTCTACTTTTCAACATGCTGTCTAGGTTTGTCACAGCTCTTCTTTCAAAGAGCAAGCATATTTTAATTTCACGGCTGCAACCACCATCTGCAGTGATTTTGGAGCCTAAGAAGATAAGGTCTGTCACTGTTTCCATTGTTTCCCCAATCTATTTGCCATGAAGTGATGGAACCAGAAACCATGATTTTTGTTTTTTGAATGTTGAGTTTAAGCCAGCTTTTTCACTCTCCTCTTTCACTTTCCTTGAGAGACTCTTTAGTTCCTCTTTGCTTTTGGCCATAGGGCAGTGTCATCTGCATATCTGAGGTTATTGATACTCCTCCCTGCAATCTTGATATCCAGCCTGGCATTTCATATGGTATACTCTGCATATAAGTTAAAAAAGCAGGGTGATAATATATAGCTTTGACATATTCCTTTCCCAATTTGGAACCAGTCCTTTGTTCCATGTTGGGTCTGTTACTTCTTGACCTGCACACAGATTTCTCAGGAGGAAGGTAAGGTGGTCTGGTATTCCCATCTCTCTAAGAATTTTCCACAGTTTGTTGTGATACACACAGTCAATGACTCTAGCATACTCAGTGAAGAAGTAGACAGTTTTCTGGAATTCCCTTACTTTTTCTATGACTACTTGATCTCTGGTTCCTCTGCCTTTTCTGAATCCAGCTTGTTCATCTGGAAGTTCTTGGTTCACTGTTGAACCAAGCACTGTTGAAGCTTTGCTTGAAGGATTTTGAGCATTACCTTACTAGTGTGTGAAATGAGCACAACTGTGTAGTGGTGTGGACAATCTTTGGCATTGCCCTTCTTTGCAGTTGGAATGAAAACTGACCTTTTCCAGTCCTGTGGAAAGTGGAAAACTCTGAAAATGGATAGTGTATCACATCGTTGGTCTAGACCTCATGCTGCAAAGATTTCATGATTGACACAATGGATTTCAACATATCAAAATCACACATTGAGTGGTAAATTGAGGAAAAAAGGTCTGATGTTATGTTAAGATCCTGCAACTTGGAAGTAAGAAGCAAGAGGATGTGGAATTTCCTCCTGAGATGAAAAGGGACCCAGACCCTTCCCAGGACATTCACTCTTCTCCTTTTCCTGTTCTTTTAATATTAACAAGTCCTCAGAGATGAGGACAACATGGACCAAGTGGCTAATGATGAGCTTTGGGCATTGAGCTCTAAGGTCATTGTAAATAATTGGCTTGTGCCTCCGAGATCATTATTTTGCTTGTTCTAATGTTGTGAATCCACACCTATGTCTCCATCCTTTGTAGGAACTTGCATCAGAATGTCCAGCCTGAGTCTGTCTTCCTGCCCATCCTGAGGGGGGACCCTAAGACTTCATCACACACCAGGCAGGACAGGGGCAGTGAGTCTGAGCTCCTTGGTCATGCTCCAGCAGAGATACAGCCAACCCAGTAAGTGCTGACGGAGACAGGGATGGTGAAGGGGTGTTGGGAGCAATCTACATGGGTTTGGAATAGAGCGTTTTGAAGTTCATATTCTTAGCTTTGGTTCATATGTGAAAACTCTCATTCAGAGTTCTGGTTTCACCCTCACTGGCCTGGCTCTGGCTGTCATCCCTCCCACTAGAGAAGCAAATGCGCCTCTGTAAACTTTCCCCTTGTTCAGTTGTGGTTCAGTCCCTCAGTCATGTCCGACTCTTTCCAACCCCATGGACTGCAACACACCAGGCTTCTGAAAGGTTGTTGCTGACCCACGAAAAGATGCCTGGCTTCTTGGTCTCTGGAGGAGAAGAATCAATCTGGGGCCAGAGATGCGGCTTGATCGGTCAGAGCTTTTGTGTAATAAAATTTTATTAAAGTATAAAGGAGATAGAGGAGGGCAGTTCTCCTGGGTTCCCTTACCCTCCTGCTCTCCACCTGGGTGCCCTTCCCAATAAAATCTCTTGCTTTGTCAGCACGTGTGTCTCCTCGGACAATTCATTTCTGAGTGTTAGATAAGAGCCCAGTTTTGGGCCCTGGAAGGGGTCCCCCTTCCTGCAACAAATGGCGACTCTGGTGGGGACTCTTCTTCACTGAGACTGACATCCTGACCACTCGGGGTACTCAGGGGCCAGCTTGCCTGCCAATGGACCAGACCCAGCAGCTGCAACTGGGACCCTTTTGTCCCTGGTCTCCTCCTGACGTGGACAACTGGCCAGAGTGCCCTGACCAATGCCTTATGACCTGCAACCAGGACTGGAAAAAGACATAATTTAAGGGAATGTCTCCAACCTGGATGGAAGGACTTTTTATCAGGTACTCTTTACTAGCTCATGCACAATGAAACTGAAGGGAAATTAACTCTTAGATTAATTCCTGCTTCCAAAGGCCCCTACACTGGATTGGTCTATAGAGAAGACAGCCGACCTGATCTCACCTTAAAATGATGCTCAAACAGGAGAAACTACACTACACCAGGATGAGAAGACAACGACATCAGAGGAGATCCTTATAAGGAATACAGAACTAATAAGCCACCACCAGCCGGAAGAGTTTGAGAGGAGACACTACCTGTCCGTCCACTTCCCAGAATCCCTCTTGCTAGCATCCAGCTTGGCTGAGCGATGCGTGCGCCACCAGGAAAGACTCTGAATTAGAATGATTGGCCAAAGACCACCCAGAAACTAATCCCATCACCATAAAACCCAAGACTGCGAGCAACGAGGCAGAGCAGTTTTCCTGGGTTCCCTTACCCTCCTGCTCTCCACCTGGGTGCCCTTCCCAATAAAATCTCTTGCTTTGTCAGGAAAAAAAAAAGGAGATCTGACACAGGCGTCAGAAGCAGGCAGAAAGAGTACCCGCTTGCTAGTGTTAGCAATGGAGTTATATACTCTCCAATTAATTATTACAGTGAATCAAAAGAATGCCTGGAGGTTGTAAAGACCTCACTAGACCTACTCCCATAATTTACATATTGAGATAATATGATTCGCCAGGTTTTTTCCAGAGACTGTCCTCAAGCAGGGTAGATTATTGTTATATAATCCTAAGGAATGTAGAGGGACAAAAAAGTTTGTCCTTTCTTCCTCCTTGAGAATTCCAGACCCCTCTGTCCTTGGGGACCCCTAGACTTCTTATCAACCTGCCTAGGAAATGACTCTCCCACTTCCCTGTCCTTCACCGTCTCCCGGAGTTTGCTCAAACTTGTGTCCGTTGAGTTGATGATGCCATCCAAACATCTCATCCTCTGTCCCCCTTCCTTCTAGCACTTCAGTTCATTATGGGATCAGTGATGAGGATGAGAATGCACATGACGAAGATGACATGAACCATACCATCCTGTCCTGTTATTGAAGGTCTCCTAAGTGTCGGGCTTTGAAGTATAAATTTTGTATTTCCTGCTTGATTACATGTGCATAATTTATCCCCAATTATATGTACATAACATTACTATTATTTTAATGAGAGGAAAGAAGTGAAACATTTTATGTAACATGTGTCAGTTCTTGGGGCTTCCCTGGTGGCTCAAGTGGTGAAGGATCTGCCTGCCAATGCAGGAGACTCAAGTTCTATCCCTGGGTCATCAAGATCCCCTGCAGAAGGAAATGGCAACCCACACCAGTGTTCTTGCCTGGGAAATCCCATGGAAGAGGAGCCTGGCGGGCTACAGTCCTTGGTGTCGTAAAGAGTCAGACACAACTCTGGGACTAAACAACAGCAAGCAGATCATGAATTAAAGAATGATAAAATCATGTTTGAAGTCAGTCATTTTGGACAGACTGATTCCAGATGCAAGGTGTGTGGGCAGTGCCTCTGCCACCCCAAACCATCATGTCACTTCCCTGTCAGGCCTGGCAGAGACTCCCTGCTCCCTGCTCACTGTTATGGGAACACTTGTACTTGGTTCGTGGGAATGAATAATGATACAGCCACTACAGAAAGCAGAATGGACGTTCCTTAAAAAAAATTAAAAGCTGCAACTAATTGAAATAGAACTACCATAGGATCTAGCAACCCACTTCAGGGTAGGTGCCAAAGAACTGAAATCAGAACCTCTAAGAGATATTTGCATTCCCTTGTCATTGTCATATTATTTTAAATAGTGAAAACGTATTTATTGACTGTTGAATAGGTAAAAAATATTGTGTGTTTATATAAATAATGGGATATTACTCAGCCATAAAAACAAGGAAATCCTGCCATTTGTGCCAACATGGAATGATCTGGAGAATATTATGCCTATTAAAAAAAATTAATTTATTTTAATTGTAGGATGATTACAGCATTGGGATGGTTTTTGCCATACATCATCATGAATCAAAATTTCAAGAGAGTTTCTTAAATTTTATTACCATTTAATCATTAACATTGTTCTGTACAGTAGTACCACCTTGTAGTCATCAATAAATTATGACCCTGCATTTAATTAAACCATACTGATCAAAATTTGAATTCCACTAAAGTCAAAGATATGAAGAATATACTAAAAACTTTTAAAAGACTACTCTGATGTTTGAGTAATGACTAATTTCATGAAGAAGGGAAGGCAGAAAACAAAGAGTGATAAAGCTCTGAATATCATATAAAATGTGTTCTCATTATGAACATTCATTTTTAATTAAGAATCAAGAGGACCTAGTTCTTCATTTCATAGATTTGTCAATATTGAAAATGAGGAAAATATCTGGAATTGTTTTTGATTGAATTAAGATTTGTATAACTATGTATGTCTTAATTTCTTTAAATCAAATTTTATATTTTATTAGAGGAGAAGGGAACTTCTCCTTTTACATTATGTCTAAAGAAGCTGGCTATTTTTAGCTGAGATCATGGATGAATTAACTCTAAAGTTCTTGTTCCGTTTCACTTTTCTATGAAGTTTTATAAAGTAAGAGTGTATAGGCAGAGATGAATAACATAGAAACCAAGGAGAAAACATTTCTAAGCAGGTAGAATTTGTCACACTGAGAAATATTGCTGAAGATACTGGGATGTATAATATTAAAATGAATTGCTTGAATCCAAAATATGGGCACAGTGCTCAATGCCCATTTACTTATTTCCTTTGTTTCCAGTCCTCTTTTCTTTCTCCAGAGTGTCCAAGCTACAGAGAACTGGAAATCTAACAAGTGTCTCAGAATTCTTCCTCCTGGGCCTCTCAGATGATCCAGAACTGCAGCCTTTGCTCTGTGTCCTGTTTCTGTCCATGTACCTGGTCACCATGCTGGGGAATCTACTCATCATTCTGGCCGTCACCTCTGACCCCCACCTCCACACCCCCATGTACTTCTTCCTCACCAACCTGTCTTTGGCTGACATCAGTTTCATCTCCACCACCGTCCCCAAGATGATTGTGGACATCCAAACTCACAGCAGAGTCATCTCCTATGAAGGCTGCCTGACACAGATGTCTCTTATTATCCTTTTTGGGTGTATGGATGGTATGCTTCTGTCTGTGATGGCTTATGACAGGTTTGTGGCCATCTGCCACCCACTGCACTATACAATCATCATGAACCCACGCACCTGTTGCATCTTCATTTTGTTGTCTTTTTTTGTTAGCCTTTTGGACTCCCAGATGCATAATGTGACTGTGTTACAACTTACCTGCTTCAAGGATGTAGAAATTTCTAGTTTCTTCTGTGACCCTTCTCAGCTGCTCAACCTTGGCTGTTCTGATACTTTCATGAATAATATAGTCAGCTATACTATCGTTGCCATCTCTGGTTTTCTCCCTACCTCAGGAATCTTTTTCTCTTACTATAAAATTCTTGTCTCCATTCTGAAAGTCCCCTCATCAAGTGGGATGTATAAGGCCTTTGCCACCTGTGGCTCTCACCTGACAGTGGTTTGCTTGTTTTATGGAACAGCCCTGGGGGTGTACCTCAGCTCAGCCATCTCCCTTTCTCCAAGGAAGGATGTAGCAGCCTCAATGGTGTACACTGTGGTCACCCCCATGCTAAACCCCTTCATCTATAGTCTGAGGAACAAAGACATCAAAAAGGCCATGTGGAGGTTCCTCAGCAGAACAATCTCAGCTTAGGACCTGGCCACCCATTTGAGTGTAAGCTAGAAAATGTAGCAAAACAAAACCTGGAGATTTAAAATTCTACCATTCTTATGTCATCAGTTTTGCAACTCTTATGACCTTCATGTCTTTCTTTGCTTTCCACCTGAATATTGTTTCTGTTTCTGGTTTAACATGACGGTGGGAGATCGAGGATTCTTTGTGTGTCATAATCACTTCTTACCTGAATTTCTTTATTTCTATGGAGATTCTATAATTTATCTTTGGTGGCACAAACATCCTCAAAGAATGAATACTTTCCTTTCAAAATATTGAAAATTTATGAGTTTTGCACAGCTGTTATATCGTTTCTATAGTAAATTCTGTATCTATGTTTTAAATCTGCACATGCAGTTATGATTGAGGAGGTATGTCACTGCTTCTCAACCTAAGCTTTTATCGAAAATATCTGGGAAGATTAAAAATACTGACCTTGTGTTTCAACACCAGACCCTCTAACTGTACTTGGTTGTGGCCTAATTATGAGCATTTTTTAAAGCACTCAGGTGGTTCTAGTGTGTGGCCAAGATTGAGCACTACTGATACAAGTCAGAATTTTCCTTCAAAAGTGACCTTTATACTTTGGGTTCTAACTGCTCATGGACAAATGCTGAAGATCCAGAAGAGATCAGAGGTCAAAGCGTGGAAGGTATGAAGACTCTGCTGTAGTAACAAACAATGCATTTCCCCCATTATTTCCAATAATCTTCACATGGTGTATCTACATATATGCATGAACTTTGCTCTGGGGTGGGATGCTCAGAATCACTGTTCTATATTGCATCTTGTGTTGATCTTACATACTTTCAACATGATCTGTAAACATCTCTTTACCCTAAATGCTCAGGTGATCCCTTTAAACCCCTCAAGCCCTTGGTGGAGTAGCTTCTTCCTTCACTTATGATGGCTATGTTACTTCTTTTTATTTCTTTCTTTTTATTTACCTTTCAGCCCTTCAATAACTATTTAACCAACTCTCTGTGTTAAAGTTTTTCACTAAAATGATTAACTGCATTATTCCTGGCTGACTGCCACTCAGCCATAAAATAATAATAAAATAATGCCATTTGTAGCAACCTGAATGGATCTAGAGATTGTCATACTGCATGAGGTATATCAGAGAAAAATAAATATCATATGATATCACTTATATGTGGGATCTATAAAAGGGTACAAATGAACTTATCTACAAAACAGAAATAGTGTTACAGATGTAGAAAACAAATTTATGCATATCAGTGAGAAAGGGGTTGTAAGGGATAAATTGGAAGGTTGGAATTGACATATAAACACAATTATATCCAAATAGATAGCTGTTAATAACCTACTGTATAGCAAAAGGAACTCTACTCAATACACTGTATTGAACTATATAGAAAACATTCTGAAAAAGAATGGATATATGTATAACTAATTCACTGTAGTGTACACCTGAAACTAGCACAACATTGTAAATCAACTCTACTCCAATGAAAAAGTTTTTGAAAAAACACTAATTGGTTTTTGTTTACTTGACTGACTCTTGACTGATGCTATAGCGCTGGGTTAAAGGTTTGCTGTTATGTATCTTCCTGCAATTGGAAAGACAGGTGGAAGTCAAGGGTATATCTTAGCTTTGGGTACGCAGCTGGAGAATTCAGTTCAGTTCAGTTCAGTTCAGTCGTTCAGTCATGTCCAACTCTTTGCGACCCCATGAATCGCAGCATGTGAGGCCTCTCTGTCCATCACCAACTCCTGGAGTTTACTCAAACTCCATCAAGTTGGTGATGCCATCCAGCCATCTCATCCTCTGTCGTCCCCTTCTCCTCCTGCCCCCAATCCCTCCAAGCATCAGGGTCTTTTCCAGTGAGTACTCTTTGCATGAAGTGGCCAAAGTATTGGAGTTTCAGCTTCGGCATCAGTCCTTCCAATGAATACCCAGGACTGATCTCCTTTAGGATGGACTGGTTGGATCTTCTTGCAGTCCAAGGGACTCTCAAGAGTCTTCTCCAACACCACAGTTCAAAAGCATCAATTTTTTAGCACTCAGCTTTCTTCACAGTCCAACTCTCACATCCATACATGACCACTGGAAAAACCATAGCCTTGGTGAATAGGTGGTATCATATTCCAATTGCTGTGTGACTCCAATGGTGCCTGAGGTACATTGAGTCACCCAAGTCTTTATAATAAGTCTCTTCTTCTATTTCCTTCTTTCAAGGGAGTAGAAGAAACAGTCTGGTTAGGACTTCACTTGATTACCATGCCTTCCTGTTCTCTCTCAATAATTACATCTTAGGTCTCCTATTGAGTTCTGCAAGACAAGTCAGTTCAGTTCAGTCACTCAATCGTGTCTGACTCTTTGTGACCCCATGAATCACAGCACGCCAGGCCTCCCTGTCCATCTCCAACTCCTGGAGCTTGCTCAAACTCATGTCCATCGAGTTGGTGATGCCATCCAACCATCTCATCCTCTGTCATCCCCATTCCTCCTGCCTTCAGTCTTTCCCAGGCTCAGGATTTTTCCAATGAGTCAGTTCTTCGCATCAGGTGGACAAAGTATTGGAGCTTCAATTTCAGCATCAGTCCTTCCAATGAATATTCAGGACTGATTTCCTTTAGGATGGACTGGTTTGATCTCCTAACATTCCAAAGTACTCTCAAGAGCCATCTCCAACAACATAATTTGAAAGTATCAATTCTTCAGTGCTCAGCTTTCTTTATGGTTCAACTCTCACATCTGTACATGACTATTGGAAAAAGCATAACTTTAACTATATGGATCTTCATTGGCAAAGTAATGTCTCTGCTTTTTAAAATGCTGTCTAGGTTTGTCACAGCTTTTCTTCCAAGGAATAAGTGTCTTTTAATTTCATGACTTCAGTCACCATCTGCAGTGATTTTGGAGTCCAGGAAAATAAAGTCTGTCACTGTTTCCATTGTTTCCCCATCTATTTGCCATGAAGTGATGGAAGCGGATGCCATGATCTTAATTTTCTGAATGTTGACCTTTAAGCCAGGTTTTTCACTTTCCTCTTTCACTTTCATCAAGAGGCTCTTCAGTTCCTCTTCGCTTTCTGCCAAAAGAGTAGTGTCATCTGCATATCTGAGGTTATTGATATTTCTCCTGGCAATCTTGATTTCAGCTTGTGATTCATCCAGCCTGGCATTTCTCATTATGTACTCTGCACATAAGTTAAACAAGCAGGGTGACAATATACAACCTTGATGTCCTCCTTTCCCACTTGATTACCATGCCTCTGTCAGAATATTTACATCCCAGGGCTCCTATTGCATTTTGCAAGATAAGTATCCATCACAAATTGAGATGTCACATATTGTTTTTGTGGTAGTAATCTTGGCTGACTGAAAGCTGTGCAGAACTACTTTAGTTACTTTCCATTTTACGACTTAAGAAAATCACCAACTCTACTGATGAGAGACTTTGATATTAAAAGAAAGAGTATACTTGAAAAAAGATACATTCTTACTAGTTTAGGGAAAGAGATATCACCCCCCAAAAAGTTACTAAAATCACTATAATACTATATCTGCATATCCATTTAAGCTAACCTGAGTGACAGTCAAAGAATCTTGAAAGAAGTCAAAATAATGCTACTGTGTGTGTGTGTGTGTGTGTGTGTGTGTGTGTGTGTGTGTGTGTGGTTCTGTGGTTTAATTTTCTGTTTATGTTCTGTTAAATTTCTATCACTTGGTTTCTTATTAGAGCATGTTAAATTCTCATAGCAAATTAATATAAGGCATTTTAAATCCATAAATATTGCAAGAGAAAGTATACACTTGAATAGTAATCCTAGGTGTTCTACAATATTCATGGAATGATTTTCTGCAATGTTCACAATTGGTAATATGTCAGAAAATGCATTCTGCTTGTATGAGTTTAATATATTACATTCCACAGAGAAGGGAAATCTTATATTCCATGTCTTTCACTGTCTGACTTATTTCACTTAGCATAATGACCTAACAGAAACAGAAGAAATTAAGAAGAGGTGGCAAGGATACATAGAAGAATTGTATAAAAATATTGTTAATGACCCGGATAACCATGATGGTGTGGTCACTCACCTAGAACCAGACATCCTGGAGTGTGAAGTCAAATAGGCCTTAGGAAGCATTATGATTAACAAAGTTAGTGGAACTGATGGAAATCCAACTGAGCTATTTCAAATCCTAAAGGATGACACTGATAAAATGCTACACTCTATGTGCCAACAAATTTGGAAAACTCAGCAATGGCCACAGGACTGGAAATTGTCAGTTTTCATTCCAGTTGCAAAGAAGGGCAATGCCAAAGGATGTTTAAACCACTGTACTGTTTTGCTCATTTCACATGCTAGTAAGGTAATGCTCAAAATCCTTCAAGCTAGGCTTCACCAGTACATGAACTGAGAACTTTCAGATGCACAAGCTGGATTTAGAAAAGGCAGAGGAACCAGAGATCAAATAGTCAACACCCATTATAGAAAAAGCAAAGGAATTCCAGAAAACTATCTACTTCTGCTTCATTGACTACACTAAAGTCTTTGACTCCATGGATCACAACAAACTGCTAAAAATTCTTAAAGTGATGGGAATGCCAGACCACCTTACCCATTTCTTGAGAAACCTGAATGCAGGACAAGAAGCAAAACTTAGAACTGGACATGGAACAATGGACTGGTTCAAAATTGGGAAAGGAGTATATCAAGGTTGTATATTGTCACCCTGCTTATTTAACTTATACGCACTGTGAACATCATGCGAAATGTGTGCTGGTTGACTCACAAGCTGGAAAAAAGATTGCTTGGAGAAATATCAGGAACTGCAGATATGACAGCAACCTGACACCACCCTAAATGCAGAAAGCAAAGAGCCTCTTGATGAAGATGAAAGAAGAGGAAAGTGAAAAATCTGGCTTAAACCAAAACACGAAAAAATTAAGATTATGGCATCTGGTCCCATCACTTCATGGCAAATAAATGGGAAAATAATGGAAACAGTGACAGATTTTCTTTTCCTGGACTATAAAATCACCCTACAGTGACTGCAGTCATGAGATTAAAAGATGCTTGTTTCTTGGAAGGAAAGCTATGACAAACTGAGATAGCATATTGAAAAGCAAACACATCACTTTGCCAGCAAACGTCCATATTGCAAAAGCTATGGTTTTTCCAGTAGTCATGTATGGATGTGAGAGTTGCACTGTAAAGAAGACTGAGCACTGAGAAATTGATGCTTTCAAACTGTGGTGTTGGAGAAAACTCTTGAGAGTCCTTTAGACAACAAGGAGATGAAACCAGTCAATCTTAAAGGAAAGCAACCCTGAATATTCATTGGAAGGACTAATGCTGAAGCTGAAGCTTCAATACTTTGACCACCTGATGTGAAGAGCTGACTCATTAGAAAGTACCTTGATGCTGGGAAAGATTGAAGGCAGCAGAAGGGGATGACAGAGGATGAGATGGTTGGATGTCATCACCAAGTCAATGGACATGAATTTGAGCAAGCTCCAGGAGATGGTGAAGCACAGGGAAGTCTGGTGTGCTGTAGTCCACGGGGTCACAAAGAGTTGAACATGACTGGGTGACTGAACAACACCACCACCTGGGAAGCCCGTAATCAAATCTACTGAGTTGCTATTGGGTCATCATGATAGTGGGCATTGAGAACTGGGGAAAGAACATGACATATATCACATTTTATGGTACAAATGTAACTACCTTGGTTTCCTTGTCCCATGTCCTATAAATTCGTCTTTGTCTTTGACCCTAGAATCTTATTCCTAGATCTCAGTATGAAAGCATTTCAGTTTAGTGATATGTTTTTGCTGTGAACTAAATATTTAAATGCTACAACACCCAATGACTTCCTCTCATATCCACCTGTGCATATCTGCTATGTGATTTCCCTTGAAAATATCCTCTGTCATTATTTATACATGGTCGCATAACATTCTTTCCTCTATATCCAATCTGATATGGTTTAAGTTAAAGTTTTCTTCATGTCCCTTAAAGACAAACCAACCCCTGCATTCCTCAGGAGAGCACTCTCTGTCAGGAAGATTGCATGGACAGGATTGAGGAGGTTACATCCCAACACTCTCCACATACATCCCACTTTATCCAGTAGCAAAAATGGGTAAGCCAAATCCATATTTTGTTAAAGCCCTCAAGAGATGAGACCACAAAGAAACCTAGAGAAAATATATCCAGGTTTGAGTGGATTCCATTTGAATTACCAGACATCAGAAACATGTGGAACATAACATGTGGAAATTTGTTACATCTGTTCATGGAACAACTGCAGGTTGTCTGGACATTGATTGAGGGGCTCTCCTAGTGTATCAGAAACCACGGGTCTACTTGAGACTGTATGACATGAAGTTGTAGAGTACCCAGGGGAGATGAAGTTCTACCCATTTCCAGTTTGTTTCCAGGGAATTTTTGTTGAGATCATGTTGGTGCAGTGAATCTGGGAATATACTGAAAAGCAGATGGGCAAGACTTGATCTTGGAAGGGTTTGGTGCCCAAAGTCCTTATAGAGGATGAGGCCTGTGTGGTGGGCAGGATCTGAGATGCTCTCACTTATCCTATCCCTTGGTTTTCATTCCATTGTATGTTTCCTCCCATCAACTGTGAACTAAAGTAAAGAGATGAAAGCCTCTTATCTTTACAGACAATTATTAACTCTGAAAATGGAAAGTGCATCGCATCATTGGCTAGACCTCTTGCTACACAGATTTCATAATTGATACAATGGATTTCAACATATCAAAACCACACACTGAATGAATAAAATTGAGAAAAAAATGTCTGACATTATGTTAAGATCCTGCAAGTTGGAGGTGAGAAACAAGAGTACATGGAATTTCCTCCTGAAATGAAGAGGGACCCAGACCCTTCCCAGGACATTCAATTTTCTCCTTTTTCTGTTTTGTTAATATTAACAAGTCTCCAGGGAGTGGGACAACATGGACCAACTGGCTAATGATGAGCTTTGAGCATTGAGCCCTAAGGTCATACCTTTATCAATAATTGGTCAGTGTCTCTAGCTTATTATGTTGCCAGTTCTAATATTATGAGTCCACACCTGTATCTCCATCTTTGTAGGAACCTGCATTAGAAGATCCAGCCTGAGTGTGTCTTCCTGCCCATCCTGAGGAGGGACCCTGAGACTTCATCACACACCAGGCAGGAGAGGGGCAGTGAGTCTGTGCTCCTTGGTCATGTTCCAGCAGAGATGCAACCCAGCCCAGTAAGTCCTGAGGGAAACAGTGATTGATGAATGGAAGGAATTTGGGGAGCATGATTTTATGCATAACATGGCAAACATGACAGTTGGGATAGACAGATGGGAGGGCACCAGTGTACAAATTTCAGATTAGAGCCCTGTGACATTTATGTTCTGCTGTGTGAGAACTCTGATTCAAGAGTTCTACTTCCACCATCACTGGTGTGGCCTTGCCTGGTATGCCTCCCACCAGAGCAGTAAATAGGTCTCTGTAAACTTCCCTGCATCCCTCCCCTCGGGGCTTAGAGGGTAAAGTGTCTGGCTGCAATGCGGGAGACTCAGGTTTGATCCCTGGGTTGGGAAGATCCCCTGTAAAAGGAGAAGGCAACCCACTCTGGGACTCTTGCCTGGAAAATCCCATGGATGGAGAAGCCTGGTAGGCTATAGTCCATGGGTTCGCAAAGAGTCGGACAGGACTGAGCAACTTCACTTTCACTTTCAAACTTTCCCATGAGCACATCAAATAACTCTGCAAGTGCTGATGAAGATGGTGAGGAGGTTGACATTAACCATATTATCAGGTACTGTTACTTAAGACTTTGTAAGTGCTGAACTCTGAGGTATATGTTTTATGTTTCATTTTTTATTGCATCTGCACCAAATTATGGTCTTTCTGGGTGGTGCTAGAGGAAAAGAACTTGCGTGCTAATGCAGGAGACAGGAGAAACTTGGGTTTGATCACTGGGTAGGAAAGACCCCCTGAAGGAGGTCATGGCAACCCACTCCAGTATTTTAGCCTGGAGAATTCCATGGACAGAGGATCCTGGCTGGCTACAACCCATGGGGTCACAAAGAGTCAGATTCAACTGAGGTGACTTAGCACACAGGCATGCACAAAATTATAACTGCCTACATTATTATTAATAAGAGAAAAGAAGTGCAACATTTTATGTCATATGTGTCAGGTCATGAGTAAGAAAGCGCTAAAGCCAAGTTGAAGCCAGTCATTCTGGAGAGAATGACTCAAGACCCAGGGAATCTGAGCAATCTTCCTCTTGCCACCCAGTCAGTTAGTCACTTCCCTGTGAGTCTGGGCAGAAACTCCCTGCTCACTGTGCCCTTCCCCTTGCAGTTTTCTGGAGGACACATTGGAGGTTACTAGGTAGCACTTGCTGCATCAACTATAGGAAGGAGGTCTGAAATCACAGACAAAAGTCATAGAAATATTTGGCACCTCATACTTCAGGGTGGGCTTTCCTGGTGGCTCAGACAGTAAAGATTTACCCTGCAGTGAGGGGGACCTGGGTTTGATCCCTGGACAGGGAAGATCCCCTGGAAGAGGACATGATGATCCACTCCAATGTTCTTGCCGGGAGAATCCACAGGATAGAGGAGCCTGGTGGGCTACAGTCTATGGGGTTGCAAAGAGGCAGACATGACTGAGGGATTAAGCGCAGCACAGCACTTCAGCATGGATCTCTGTTGACTCTGTTCCTGGGTTTCAGTTCACCTGCCCACTTTCTCCTCTGTGCTTAAAGTCAGTTTCCTCAATCATGAAAGGAGACACAGAATCAGTCTTGTGGTCCGTTCCCACTCAGAAAAATGAAAACAGTTCAAAATAATGTATACCAGATGAATGTGTTGTTAAATCTCTGTAATTCTGCCAAACACTTTCAGGAAGTCTGGAAAGAGTGAAGTTTAGGGTATGGGACTCAGAGAAGAAAAACTTAATTTTGAATCCTCTATGCTGCACTCATTCTCAGTGTGTTATGGGAGATTTTTTAGAATCTGTGAGATTTAGCAGTGTAAACTGAGCTGCTTGTTCACAGACAGAAACCCACTGAAGTTGGACTAAAATAATAATAGTGCTTTGTGTAATAATTGTATGATGGGCGTATAAGAATGGCAAAATATGGTTTGATTTTTTTTTTACTAATAATGACTATGCTAATTTTTATGTTATCACATTTAAATATCTGTTGGTCTGATGTCCTGATCCCTGACAGGACATTTTGTTTATGTTTACACAAGTACATTCTTCATAAATGAAGAGAAATGACTGGGACTCATTAATTTTTGATTCCCCAGAGACTCTATCTTGTTGACACAGAGGTAGCAACAAGAATAAAATAAATCCAGTTAAATTTTGTTTAAACCCTTCCATTTTTCATAGAAACAAAGTGTGCACACAAGTTCATGACACTGGTGTGTCATGAGAGGGAGGTGTATCATGAGAGGGAGGTGTATGCAGAGAGATGGATTTGAGCTGAGACATCAAGAGAAGTTAAATTTTATTGTTAATATTTCAAATCTGTATGAAATATGAACTCTGAAGCAAATATTAGAAAATGTTTCTGTTTTAAAAATAGTGTGAATTCATGATTGTATAAATAGATGATGGTCATTGAGCTTTTTCTAAGTGTTAGACTGTATTCTAAAGCAGTGTTTATCAAGCCCAGCTTCAAAGAAGGGAGACCAAGAAACTTACATGTAGAGATCCTGAAACTGATTTGAGGTTGAGGCTGGAGTGAGTGAGTATTTTTAAAGTAAACACATGTAAATAATCAATCAACTGGAATGGAAAACCACTTGTTTAAGCAATATTAATGATTTTTAAAAAACTGTCTTGCAATAGTCCTATTCAGTAGGTTCAGTTACTATCAAAATTTCATAGATAAGGAAACTATCCAGATGTGTTTGTATTATTCTAATCTTTTTTTTTCACTATTAAGTTATAGTTTGAACGCCAAAATAAAGAACTTAAATTGTCCATAAAAAGCAGAATTAGAAGAATTACAACCCCTCTATCAGACTGATTGACAGGAAAATTTGTTACCTTGACAAAAGAAGGCTAGGTCCTGACTTGGGAGTGGTACCTTCCCTAGTGCTAACCTCCTCAACAATAAATAAGAGGGTTTATGATCAGGAGAACAAAACCATTGGGTAAAAGTTGCTCAACATCAGATAACATTAGGACATGCAAGACCAAATGTAAATCAAATATCACTTCACATCTGTTAGGATGGCTATTATATACAAAAAGGCAACAAATATTGGGTAGGACGTGGAGTTTAAGGGAACACTTGTATTTGGTTGGTGGGAACGAATATTTGTACAGCTATTACAGAAAATAGAATGAAGGTTCCTTAAGAAATTTAAAACTGCAACAAATTGAAGTAGAACTACCTTAGGATCCAACAACCCTACTTCAGGGTAGATGCCAAAGGAATGAAATCAGAACCTTAAAGAGATATCAGCATTCCCATGTCATGGCATTATTATTTTAAATAGTGAAAATATGGGTATGTGTCTGTTGACAGATGAATAAATAAAGAAAGCATGTTGTGTATATGTAAACAATTAGATGTTACTCAGCCATAAAAACAAGGAAATCCTGCCATTTGTGAAAACAGTGATGGACCTGGAAAATAATATGCTTACTAAAAAAACATATACCAGATGTAGAGAGTCAGATACTGTATGATCTCATTTATGTGTGGAAGCTAAGAAAGTAAAAATCTTAGGATTGTGGATTAGAACTCTATTTGTGAGAACTGGTGGTGGAGAAATTTTCAGTTATGCAATGAGGAAGTTCTGGGGATCTAAATACAGTCTGTTGATTATAGTTAATAATAATATATTATATTTTTGAAATCTGCTAAGAAAGATCTGCTTAACCATTACTACACACACACACACACACATGAATAGAAATTCTGTGAGGTGACAGACATGCTAATTAACTTGATTGTGGTAATCATTCACAATGTTGATGTATATTAAATCATTTTGGACATCTTTTAAAATACTTCATTGCATAACCCAAATATATGCAATTTTGTCAAACTTCAAAAAACCAAAAAAAAAAAAAAAAAAAAAAAGAAGAGGAACAATGATGTAGTATTATCCCACCAGTACAGAATAGAGTCCAAAAATGTAAGTGGTATCACACATCAGACATTTTACTGAGGCAGAATTGAAAGAAATAACACCATATAAAAGAAAAGATTTCAAGAGACTTTCTTAACTTTCATTGTCATTTAATCATTAACAGTCCCCTGTAAACTACCACCATCTTGTAGTCACCAATGCATTATGATTATGTGCACTTAATTAAACTATATTAACTGAAATTTGAAGTCCATCAATGGGACTTCCCTTGTGGTTCAGCTGGTAAAGAATCCTCCTGCAATGTGGGAGACCTAGGTTCAATCCCTGTGTTGGGAAGATCCCCTGGAGAAGGGAAAGGCTACTCACTTCAGTATTCTAGCCTGGAGAATTTCATGGACTGTAGAGTCCATCAAAGATATCAAGTATATACTAAATGGCCTTCAAAAGAAAACCTTGACATTTGAGTAATCACTTATTTCATGAAGGAGGGAAGACAGAAAAATATAGAAGGATAAAACTCTGCATATCATATATAATGTGTTCTGATTATGAACATCCATTTTAAATTTAGAATCCAGATGACATAGTCCTGTATTTCATAGAGATCTGTAGATATTCTAAATGAAAGAGTTATCTAGAATTGTATTTTAATAAAACAAAGTTTAATGGCTTCATTTCTTTAAATTGGAATTTAATTTTTCTTAAAGGAGGAAGAGAATTTCTCATTCAGGCTAATGGAGAGAGCAGCATGGAAACATATACACTAACATATGTAAAAAAAGAAGGCTGTATTTTACCAAGATCCCAGAGGTATTACCTCTAATGTCCTCCTTCCCTTTCACTTTTCAGTGAAGTTTTATAAAGTAAGAGTATATCGACAGGGGTGAATAAAACATAAACCAAGTAGGAAACAGTTCTAAACAGATAGAATTTGTCACACTGAGAAATATTGCTGAAGGTACTGGGGTATATGGTCTTAGAAATGAATTGCTTGAATCCAAAATATGGACACAGTGCTCAATGACCATTTACTTATATCCTATTTTTCAAGCCCTCTTTTCTTCTTCCAAAGGTGTCCAAGCAGCACAGAGCTGGAAATCTAACAAGAGTTTCAGAATTCTTCCTCCTGGGCCTCTCAGATGATCCAGAACTGCAGCCTTTGCTCTGTGTCCTGTTTCTGTCCATGTACCTGGTCACTGTGCTTGGGAACCTGCTCATCATTTTGGCTGTCACCTCTGACTCCCATCTTCACACCCCCATGTACTTCTTCCTCTCCAACCTGTCCTTGGCGGACATTGGTTTCATCTCCAGCACAGTCCCCAATATGACTGTGAACATCCAGACTCACAGCAGAGCCATTTCCTATGTGGGCTGCCTGACACAGATGTCTGCTTTTACCCTTTTTGGTTGTTTGGATGATACGCTTCTGCTTGTGATGTCCTATGGCAGGTTTGTGGCCATCTGTCAGCCACTGCACTACCAGCTCATCATGAACCCATGCCTGTGCTGCTCCTTAGTTTTGGTGTCCGCTTTTGTTAGCCTTTTGGAGTCCCAGGTGCACAACTGGATTATGTTACAAGTCTCCTGCTTCAAGGATGTGGACATTTCTAATTTCTTCTGTGACCCTTCTCTACTCCTCAAGCTTGCCTGTTCTGACACTATCACCAATAACATAGTCATGTATTTTGCTGGTGCCATCTTTGGATTTCTCCCTATCTCAGGTATCTTTTTCTCTTACTGTAAAATTTTTTCCTCCATTCTGAGAGTCCCCTCATTAGGTGGGAGGTATAAAGCCTTCTCCACCTGTGGTTCTCACTTGGTAGTTGTTTGCTTATATTATGGGACAGGTCTTGGTGTGTACCTCAGCTCAGCCATCTCACAATTTCCCAGGAAGGATGCAGTGGCCTCGGTGGTGTACACTGTGGTCACCCCCATGCTGAACCCCTTCATCTACAGTCTCAGGAATAGAGACATCAAAAGGGCCACGTTTAGGTTCCTCAGCAAAACAATCTAATCTCAGTACTTGTGTCTTTCATTTAGAATGTAGGTTAGAAAATGCAACAAAACTATGCATGTGGACCTCAAATTCTACCTCTCTCATCACCTCACTTTTGCAGTTCTTCTGGCCTTCAACACTTCTCCTTGCTTAACACCTGAGTATTGCTGAGTTTGATATGTCTTTAATGAGGCTGTGCGAGTACTCTGTGATCCTTTGTATAGCTTAATAAATGCAGGATTGAATATTATTTTACTGTGGTGATTGCTTCATTTTATTGTTAGCGGCCCAAGCATCCTGGTAAGATGAACAACTTTTTTTACATATTTACAATTTACATCTTTCCCATAGTTCTTGTATATTTTCCATGTGTGTGCTCAGTTGCTCAGTTGTGTCTGACTTTTTGTGACCTCATGGATAGTAACCTGCCAGGCCCCTCTGTCCATGGAGTTTTCCAGGCAAGAATACTAAAGTGGGTTGCCATTTCCTCCTCCAGGGAATTTTCCCAACCCAGGGATCGAACCTGTGTCTCTTATGTCTTCTATATTTGCAGATGAATTCTTTACCAGTAGCACCACCTAGAAAGCCCAAAAGCAGTAGACAGAGGAGCCCAGTGGGTTAGTGTCTAAACGGTTTCAAAGAGTTGGACATGACTGAGTCACTAAGCCCTTCCACTTCCATGAAAGAACAGAGGAGTTCTCATTGTTCTACATCCTCACCATTGCATTGATATTTGCCATATTATCTTCTATTTATCAATTCTGCATATGAAGTTTATGTGGGAGGATACATATAATCTTCTCAGTCCTGGTTTTTATGAAAATCATCCAGGAAACATAAAAATACTGACAATTGGGTCTCAACAACAGAGATTCTGATTTAACTGGACTTAGTTGTGCCCTGAGGATGAGGATTTTTAAAAGCACTCAGTGGTCCTGCTGAGAACTACTGATATGAATCAATACTTTCATTCAAAGGTGACCTTTATGCCTTGGGTCCTAACTGCTCGTGGACGAAGATGCTAAAGCCAGGAGAGCTCATTAGGGGACAATATGAAAAGCCAGCTGGCAGTTTATTTCCCCCATTATTCCTGAAAATGATTTGCATTTACGGTCTCTCTTCACACCTTACAATTGGGTCTGTGTGCTGGTTGTGAAGCTATCATCTTTGCTCCAAACTCACATTTATATACTTCGCTTTGGGGTGGAGCTCTAAAATCCCTGCTCTATTTCCCATCTTGTAGTCATCTTATATACATTCAATTGTGGTCAGTAAAATTCTCTTTACCCTAAATCCTCAACTTTATATCCCTCCTTTATATCCCTCAAGGCCTTGGAGTTGTAGCTTCCTTCTTTTTCACTCATTCATCAATCACCTATTTTTCCTCAATTGTTTTTTTGCAAAAACAACATCCACTCATTGTGACAAGCCAGTGATAGAGTTATAAAGAAAATCATCCTTTCCCTCCCTTCTCCAACCTCACTTGCTGGATTAATTGAGGATTGCACCCAGGATTTCTTTCATCCATTTCTCTATATTCAGATAGGCATAAGCAAATGCAAGGAGTTATTTTTGTTTACCTTTTACAAAGAATAGGGGTGTTCCATACATATCAGTCTGAAATTACAATCAATATGCATGGGTATTTTTTGGTTTTTAATTTTTATATTGTCTTGTAATTGGAAGAAAATTGATTTACAATGTTATGTTGGTATCTGCTTTATAACACGAATCAGTCATACTTATACATATATCACCTTCCTCTTGAGCCTCCCTCCTCTCCCCTGATCCCACCTGTCTAGGTTATCAAAGAGCACCAGTCAGGGCTCCTTGTGGTGTATAGCAACTTCTCATCAGGTATCCATTTTACACATGATAGTGTATATATGTCAGTGCTACATTCTCCTTTCATTCCACTTTCTCCTTCATTCACTATGTCCCCAAATCCATTCTCTACATCAGGTGTTCCATTCCTGCCCTGCAAATAGGTTCATCAATACCATTTTTTAGATTCCATATATATATAATATGCATTAATATATGATATTTGTTTTCTTTTTCTGACATGTCACTCTGTATGACAGACTCTAGGTTCATCCACCTCACTACAATAGACTCAGTTTCATTTCTTTCATGGCTGAGTATTCCATTGTATATATGTACATCTTCTTTATCCATTCATCTGTAGTTGGACATCTAGGTTGCTTCCATGTCTCGGCTATTGCAACTAGTGCACTAATGAATGTTGGGATACGTATGTCTTTTTGAATTATGGTTTTCTCAGGGAATATGCCCAATAGTAGAATTGCTGGGTCATATGGCAGTTGTATCCTAGTTTCTGAAGGAACTTCCATGCTGTTCTCCATAGTTGTAGATAGAATTTAAGAAATTACATCATTGACTTGAATCTGCTATGAGTGTACATGTACGGCAAAACCAATACAATATTGTAAAGTAAAATAAAAAAAGAAGAAAAATAAATTATATCATACCACTATCCACAAACATCCCACTTAATCCATTATTAAAAAACAGGTGAGCCCAAACCACATTTTATAAAAGTCTTCAAGCACTGACACTACAAATAAACCTAAAGAAAACATATTCTGGAGTGAGTAGATTCCAATGTAGTTAGCAGAAATTGGAAGCGCATGGAACATTTATTACATTCGCCCATAAAATGGCTGCAGATTGTCCTGATGTTGATGGAGGTGCTCTCCTAGTATATCAGAAACCAGGGGTCTACTTCAGACTGTATTATGTGAAGCAGTAGCATGGGATCTGCAGAAGTACCCAGAGGAGAGGAAGTTCTACCCATATCCTAGCGTGTGTCCAGGAAATTTTTGTTGAGATCATGATGGTGGGATGAATTTGGGGATATGCTGGAAAGCAGATAGACAAGCCCTGAGTCTTGAATTGTTTGGAGGACAAAGTCCTTACAGAGAATGAGGATTGTGTGGTGGGCAGTATCTGAGATGCTCCCGATATCCCAACTCTTGGTTTTTATTGCTTTGTGTATTTCCCTTCCCACTGAGTGTGACATGTACATAGAGACCCACTTCCAACAATTAGAATGTGGAAGAATGTTGGGAAGTCAATTCTGGGGAGAGAGTAAAATAATCTGGCTTTCTTCTTGCTGCATCTCTCTTGTTTTATTGATAGTTCACACTAATAAAACCCAACTGTTCCACCAGGCAAGGAGGTCAAATGTCAAGGAACTGAAGGGATTCTTTGGACAATATTGTGTGAACAGGTGAATCCTGTCAACAGGTTCATGAGGGTGCTAGAAAGTGGACACCTGCTGATTCAATCTTGAGATGCCTGCAGCCCTGGCTATCACCTGGAGTGCAACGTTCTGGGAGGCACACGGAAATATTTAAAGTATCAGTAACAAAATCATAAGTAAAGATCAATAGTTTTCTAATATGACAATGTAATTCATTTACAGAAAAAACTTAGAACCGAAGATTCATTCAAATTAGCAAAAAAGTGATGTCCACCATTTCTAATACCAGCTGAGCCAGGGTGGGGAAAGGAAAATAAGAAGTTATCCTTAGAAACAAATATTAACTGTGAAAATGGAAAGTGTATCATATCCTTGGTATGAATATAATGCTGCATAGATCTCGAGATTGATACAATCAATTTTCAGATATCAAGACAACACTGAGTGTTTAGATTGTGAAATAAAGTCTGAATTTTATGTTAAGAACCTGTAAATTAGAAGCAAGAAGCAAGAGTACAGGTGAATTTCCTTCTGAGGCGAAGAGGGACTGAGTCCCTGCCCAGGACTTTCACTTTTCTCCTTTTTCTTTTCTGCTAATATTAACAAGTCCCCAGAGATAGAGACAACACTGTCCCACTGGCTAATGATGAGCTTTGGGCATTGAGCCCTAAGGTCAAATCATTGTAAATAATTGGCCTGTGCCTAGAGTTCTTTAGCTTGCCAGTTTTAATATTGTGACTCCACACCTACATCTTTATCCTTTGCAGGAACCTGCATGATAAGGTTCAGCCTGATTCTGTCTTCCTGCCCATCCTGAGGAGGAACCCTGAGACTTCATCACATGCCAGGCAGGAGAGGGTCAGTGAGTCTGTGCTCCTTGGTCATGTTCTAGCAGAGATGCAGCCCAGCCCAGTAAGTGCAGAGGGGAATGTGTAGAATGTTATTATATCTACAGAGATTCTATGGTTTATCCCTAGTAGCCCAAACATACTCAAAAGATGAGTAATTCCCTTTCACTTATACATCAGCATATGTAAAATAAATAGCAAGTGAGAATTTGATATGTGACACAGGGAACTCAACCCAGTTCTCTGTGACAACATTGAGGGATGGGATAGGATGGGAGATGGGAGGGGGACTCCAGAGGGAGGGGACATATGTATACCTGTGGCTGATTCATGTTGATGAATGGAAGAAGCCAACACAATATTGTAAAGCAAATATCCTCCAAGGGGAAAAAAAAAAAGAAAAAATATCTACGCAAAGAGGTATAAGCAAGTAAAAATTAATTTTAATATATTTTTATAGTATTCTTCAGGTTTTAGTTCTTGATTTGTAGTTACCTTTTGTTTTATGGTATAGTGGCTAATAAAAATAAAATCTTAAAAAACTTTCTTTTAATATATTGAAAATTTACAATTTTTCTATAGCCCTTATGTATTTCCTATGTGTTTGTGCCTAGTCACTTCAGTCGTGTCTGACTCTTTGGGACCCCATGGACTGTAGCCCACCAGGCTCCTCTGTCCATGGGGGTTCTCCAGGCAAGAATACTGGAGTGGGTTGCCACGCCCTTCTCCAGGGGATCTTCCCAACACAGGGATCGAACCTAGGTCTACCACATTGTAGTTGGATTCTGAGCCACCAGGGAAGCCCATATATTTTCCACAGTAAATTCTATTTTTCAAATCTCTGCATGCCGTTATGTGTGAGGATGCATGTCACTGCTTATCAACCTTGACTTTTATCTAAATCATCTGGGAAGCTTAAAAATACTGATTACTGGGTCTCACCACCAGATATTCCAATTTAACTGACGGATGTGGTCTTAGTATGAGGATTTAAAAAAGTACTCAGGTGTTTATACTGTATGGTCAACATAGAAAACTACTGAGGTAAGTCAGATGTTTCACTCAAAGGTGACCTCTAAACCTTGGGTCCTAACTGCTCATGCACAAATGTTCAAGATCTGAAAGAGATCAGAAGTTGGAGGGGGAAGATATAAAGAGCCTACTCTAGTACTAGACAATGTGTTTACACATTGTTTCTGATAATCTTCTTCATTTAGTTTCTCTACATCATACACCTGGGCTTTGCTTTGGATTCAGTTCAGTTCAGTTCAGTTCAGTCGCTCAGTCGTGTCCGACTCTTTGCGACCCCATGAATCACAGCACGCCAGGCCTCCCTGTCCATCACCAACGCCCAGAGTCTACCCAAACCCATGTCCATCGAGTCAGTGATGCCATCCAGCCATCTCATCCTCTGTCATCCCCTTCTCTTCCTGCCACCAAACCTTCCCAGGATTAGGGTCTTTTCCAATGAGTCAACTCTTCGCATCAGGTGGCCAAAGTTTTGGAGTTTCAGCTTCAGCATCAGTCTTTCCAATGAACACCCGGGACTGATATCCTTTAGGATGGACTGGTTGGATCTTCTTGCAGTCCAAGGGACTCTCAGGAGTCTTCTCCAACACCACAGTTCAAAAGCATCAATTCTTCGGTGCTCAGTTTTCTTCACCATTAAACTCTCACATCCATACATGACAACTGGAAAAACCATAGCCTTGACTAGATGGACCTTTGTTGGCAAAGTAATGTCTCTGCTTTTAAATATGCTATCTAGGATTAGGGGGCTTGAAATCACTGCTGTATTCTCCATCTTGTTGTCATCTTACATAAGTAGTAGTGATCAGTAGTGATCACTACTTACTGTAGTGATAAGTAAAATCTCTGTGCCCTTAAAGTTCAGTTGGTCCCTTCATACCCTTCAAGGCCTTGGGACATTAACTTCAACCTTCACTTAGGATTCCTATGTTACTTCTTTATTCTTTCTTGCCTTTCAGTCCTTCAGTAACTCTTTAACCAACTCACTCTATTCAATTTTCTCACTCAAAGAACTAATTTCATTATTCCTAGCCAGTGGTCACTCAGTCACACAAAATAAATAAATAATGCTATTTTCAGCAATATGGATGGACCTAGAGGTTTTCATACTGGGTGAAGTACCTCAGAGAAAGACAAATATCATATGATATCACTTATGCATGGGATTTTAAAAACAGGCACAAATAAACCTATCTACAAAACAGAAATAGTGGGGTTCAGGAGGGAGGGGACATGCATGCCTATGGCCGATTCATGTTGATGTATGGCAGAGGCTACCACAATATTGTAAATCAATTATCCTCCAAATAAATTAACTTAAAAAAGGAAAGAAAACAAAAGGTTAAGACTCACAGACTATAGGTTGGGGCTTGAAAAGTACTACAAATAACAAAGGCAGAAAAATTGAGGATAGAAATTTCTCAATTTCATTTCACATGGTGAAAACACTCCCATTTTCTGAAAAGATACTCATCAGGTTTGTGAAGAGGAATTGAGAAAAGGTAATCACTATGTTTATTATATACACACACCAGTATCTGTGTGTTTCATACGCCATGTCCTGTACACACATCTTTGGCAGAGACTCTGATATCATATCCCTTCTACACTATGTGCCATGAGTTCAGGTTAATACTATTTTGCTACTCTCCAAATATTTTAAATGACCCCAACACTCACTTCCACTTTCTCTAATCCACCTCTGCTTACTTACCACTTAGTAAAGGATACTCATCATGGGAACTGGAAAGAGTACAAAGCATATGTCACATTTTATGGTCCAAACGTAACTATTACTGGCTTTCATATCGCATGTGCTGGAAATCATGTTTGTTACTGATGGTCAGTTGCTTCAGCTGTGTCTGACTCTTTGCGACCCAGGTTACTCTGTCCATGAGATTTCCCAGGCAAGAATACTGGAGTGGTTTGCCATTCCTCCAAGGGATCTTCTCAACCAAGGATTTGAACCCACGTCTCCTGCAATGGCAGGTGGATTCTTTACCACCACACCACCTGGGACAACCTTTTGTCACTGAAACTAGTACCTTATCTTACCCATTCTATTCACTATCGAATAACTTCTGTTTAATAATATATTTTTGCACGGACTCATTATTTCATTTTATTTTATTTTTTTTTGGGGGGGCTCATTATTTTAAAAGCCTCAACACTCAGTCTCTCTCTCTCTCATATCCACTTCTACATATCTGCACGGACTCATTATTTTATTTTATTTTTTTTGGACTCATTATTTTAAAAGCCTCAACACTCAGTCTCTCTCTCTCTCATATCCACTTCTACATATCTGCCATGTCCTCTTGACTAATTGGTCCCATCACTTTTTGGCAAATAGATGGGGAAACAATGGAAACAGTGACAGACTTTATTTTCTTGGGCTCCAAAATCACTGCAGATGGTGAATGCAGACATGAAATTAAAAGACACTTACTCCTTGGAAGAAAAGTAATGACAATCCTAGACAGTGTATTAAAAAGCAGAGACATCACTTTCCTGACCAAGGTCCTTATAGTCAAAGCTATGGTTTTTCCAGTAGTTATGTATGGATGTGAGAGCTGGACAAAAGAAAGAACTGAGTGCTGAAGAAATCATGCCTTTGAACTCTCGTGCTGGAGAAGACTCTTGAGCATCCTTTGGACAGCAAGGAGATCAAACTACTCAGTCCTAAAAGAAACCAACACTGAATATTCATTGAAGGACTGTATTGAAGCTGAAGCTCCAATCTTTTGGCCACCTGATGCTAATAGCTGACTCATTGGAAAAGATCCTGATGCTGGGAAAGATTGAGGACAGGAGGAGAAGACAGAGGATGAGATAGTTGGATGGCACCACTGACTCAAGGGACAGGAGTTTGAGCAAACTGTGGAAGATGGTGAAGGACAGGGAAGCATGGCATGCTAAGTCCACGGGATTGCAAAGAGTCAGACCAGACTGAGCGACTGAAAAACCACTCCCCTAACAATATTCTTTGTTTCTTATTCCCACACAGGTAAATAACATCCTTTCCTGGATATCAAATTTGAATTTGGTATAAATTAAAGTTTTCTTCATATTGTTTAATGATAAACCATTCTCTGCAATCCTCAGCACAGAGTTCTGTGAGTCAGAAAGGCTGCATGGACAGGATTTAGATGGTTACATCACACTACTACCCACTTACATCTCACTTTATCCACTAGAAGAAAACACATAAGCAAAAACCATACTTTATTAGAGTCTTCAAGAGTTGAGAACACAAAAGAATGTGAAGAAAATATGTTCTGGAGTGAGTTGATCCCTCTTTAGTGAGAATGAACTGGATTCACTGGGAACGTTTGCTACATCTGTCAATGGAATGGCTGCATATTGGTCTTATGTTGATGGAGGCAGTCTCCTAGTGTATCAGAAAACAGGGGTCTACTTGAGACTGCATGACCTTAAGCTGTAGAGTGGAGTCTCCAGAAGTATTCAGTGAAGGGAAAGGTCTACCTATATGCTAGTTTCTGTCCAGGGAATTTTTGTTGATATCATGGTGGTTCAATGAATTTGGGAATATGCAGGAACGCAGATGGACAGGATTTGAGTCTTGAATTGCTTGGAGAACAAAGTCCTTACAGTGGATGAGGGGGCAGGATCTGAGATGATCTCACTGATCCCAACTCTTGTTATTACTGTTTATTTCCTGTCCATTGACTTGAGTTGCGAATTGTGACTCATTTATAACAATGAGAAAGAAATATTGGGAAGTCATGACAGGCATTAGAGTAAAAACATAAATCTGGCTTTCTTCTTGCTGCTTCTCTCTCTTTTGGTTGATAGAACCAACTTCCATGTTGTGCCCTACTCCTTCAGGGGCCCATGTAACAAGGAATTTCTGGAATTCTCTGAATAATATCTTGGGTACTTGCGAATATTGCCACAAGACCTGTGAGTGAGCTTGAAAATGATCCTCTGTTCATCAAGACTTCAGTTGCCTGCAACCCCAAGCAATACCTTGACTGCAAACTTCTTGGAGGTGCTCTGAAGTATTTCAGCAAATTTCAGTTACCAAATAATAAGTAAAAACTAAAGACTTTGGTTTTTTTTATACTGAGCTTGCGCGAGATGTTCATATGTTTGGGAGATCAATCTCTTGTGGGTTGCTCCATTTGCAAATATTTCCTCCATTCTGAGGATTGTCTTTTTGTTTGTTTATGGGTCGTTTTGCTGTTCAAAAGTTTTTGAGTTTAATTAGGCCCCATTTGTTTATTTTTGTTTTTACTTTCAGTACTCTAGAAGGTAAATCAAAAAAGATGCTGCTGCAATTTATGTCAGAGATGTTCTGCCTGATTTTTCTTCCAATAGTTTTGTATTATAGTAACTGGTCTTAAATTTAGATCTTTAGTCCATTTCACATTAACAATCAAGTTTTAAAAAATGAGCAGAAAATCTAAATAGACATTTCTCCAAAGAAGCCATACAGATAGCTAAAAAGCATATGATGAAGATAAGTTCTTTTTTTTTCTTTTATTATATGGTTTACTATCTGGGAGAATAAAAAAGCCATTTTTATTGTGAAATTATTAAATTTAAGACTTGTCTAACTTTTAAAATATTATATGCTGTATCACTCCTGATACAAGTGTATTGTTTGCATTATTAAAAAAAATAGAAAGCACATGAAAAGAGGCTCAACATCACTAATTACTGGAGAAATGCAAATCAAAACTACAATGAAATATCACCTCACACCAGTCAGAATGACCATCATCAAAAAATCTACAAATAATAAATGCTGGAGAGGGTATGGAAAGATGGAAACCCTCCTACACTGTAGGTGGCAATACACAGTGATACAGCCACTGTGGAGAATAATATGGAGGTTTTTAAAAAAGTAGTAGAACTATCATATATGAACCAGCAATCCCACTCCTGGGCTTATATCTGGAGAAAACCACAAGCACCCCAATGTTCATTGCAGCACTATTTACAATAACCAAGGCATGGAAGTAACCTAAATGTCCACCATAGAGGAATGAATACAGAAGGTGTGGTAAATATATACAATACAATATTACTCATCCATAAAAAGAATGAACTAATGTCATTTGCAGCAAAACAAATGGACCTAGAGATTGTTATACTCAGTGAAGTAAGTCAGACAGAGAAAAACAAATATCATGGTGTCACTTATATGTGGAATCTTAAAAAAAGGTACAAATCAATTTATCTACAAATAGAAATAGAGTTATAGATGTAGAAACTAAATTTACAGTTACTATGGGGTAATGAGGGGATATCCCTCATGGGAGATTGGGACTGACATATATACACAACTATATATAAAAATATATAACTAATAAGAGCCTACTATATAGCATAGGGAACTCTTTTCAATACCCTGTAGTGACTAATATGGGAGAGATCTAAAATAGAGCAGGTGTATATGATGTATAAATGATCCACTTTCCTGTACACCTGAAACTAACACACCATTGTAAATAATTTATATTCAATAAATTAAAAAAAATATTTTTCTAATATGGCAACATAATTCCATTAGAGAAGAACTCAGAAACAAAGACTCATTCAAATTAGAGACAAAATGTAAATCTTCATCATATAAAATCCCATTCAAAGCAAGGAGTAATCCAATGAAAATAAAACTTTATACTTACTTACAGAAAACTATTAACTGAGAAAATGAAAAATGTATCATATCCTTGGTATAGAAGTCCTAATACACCTAGATTTCATGATAAATAAAGTGGACTTACAAATATCAAAATCACACATTGTGTGATTGAATTGAGAAAAAGGTCTGAATTTTATGTTATTGTTCCACAACTTGGATGTAAGAAGTGAAGAGGAGAGGTGCACAACCACCTGAGGAGAGGAGGGACATTCCCAGGACACTCACTTTTCAACTTTTCCTTTCTGTTAGTATTAACAAGTCTCCAGAGTTTGGGACAACACAGACCAACTGGCTAATGATGAGCTTTGGGCATTGAGCACTAAGGTCATACCACTGAAAATAATTGCCCAGTGCCTCCAGTTCTTTAGTTTGCCCGTTCTAATATTGTGAGTCCACACCTATGTTTCCATCCTTTGGAGGAACCTGCTTCAGAAGGCTCAGTCTGAGTGTGTCTTCCTTCCCATCCTGAGGAGGGACCCTGAGACTTCATCACACACCAGGCAGGAGAGGGGCAGTGAGTCTCTGCTTCTTGGTCCTGCTTCAGCAGAGATGCAGCCCAGCCCAGTAAGTGCTGAGGGAGACAGTAATTGACAGAGGGACTGTTTGAGCATTATTTCCTCCTCAAGAGCAGCAAACATGATAGTTTTCATAAAAAGGTAGGAAGGCACCCATCTACATAGTTTTGGAATAGAGACTTTTGAAATTTAGCTATTAGGTTCTGGTTGGCATATGAGAACTCTCATTCAGAGTTCTGCATATGCCTTACTGGTTTTGGTTCTGTCTGGCATCCTTCCCACCAGAGCAGCTAATGGGTCTGCAAACTTCCCTTCACTCATTTAAATAATATGAAAGCAGTGATGAGAATGAGGAGAATAAAACTGATTCTAACATGGTGTACTGTTGTTCAAGGCTTCTTAAGTGTCAGGCTCTGTGGTACGTTTTATGTTTCTTGTTCAATTCTGTCTGCACAATCTCTCCCAAATTGTTAGTGCACACATTATTGTAATTTTAAAAAGAGGAAAGAAGCGCAGCATTTTATGTCACATCTACCAGTCCATGAGTTAGAAAGTATTAAAGTCAAATCTGAAGCCCATCAGTCTGGGGAGACTGACTCCAGACACACGGCATCTGGGCAGTCTTCCCCTTTTCGCCCAAACAGTCCTGTCACTACCTGGCACTTCCTGCTTACTGTGCCCTTCCCCTTGGAATTTCTTGGAGGACACAGTGTTGGGCATTAGGTAGCACTTTCCACACCAACTATGGGAAGAACGTCTGAAATCACAGATGAAGCCATAGAAATAATAGGCACCTGATACTTCAGGGTAGATCTCTGTTCATGCTGTTCTGTGACTTCACTTCACCTGTCCACTGTCTCCTCTATAGTTATAATGAGCTAAGTCAATCATGAAAGGAGACACAAAATCAGTCTTGTGGTCCAGTTCTATGCAGGAAAATGAAAATGTTTAAAATAATATACTCCAGATGCATCTGTAGTTATACCTCTCTACCTCTGCTGAAAACTTTCAGAAAGTCTAAAAATGAAATTTAGGGCATGGGACTCAGAGAAGAAAACTTTAATTTTGAATCATGCTTGCTCCATTCATTCTTAGTGTGTTGTGGAGCAATTTCTTAGAATCTTGAAACTTAAGATTATCAACTGAGTGATTCCTCTTTCATACAGAACCACTGAATTGGGACTAAGCAAATAATGCCTATCCTCAATGCAATAACTATGCGATGGATGTACAAAGAAAGGGAAAATACATAATTGATTTTGTTACTAATAATGAAAAGGGTAATTGTCACATCATCAGATTTAAATATCTCGAGATCTGATGTGGTTTCCCCACATCCCTGACAGGACATTTTATTTTTGTTTCTATGAGTACATTCTTCATAGATGAAGAAAACTGAGTGAAGCTCATTTATTTCTGATTCCCCAAAACCTATAAGTTGGCACAGAGGAGACACCAAGGATAAAAAACCCGGTTAAGTGTTGAATAAACTCTTCTGTTTTTCATAGAAATACTTGTGAGCAATATGGCTTCTACACGGTAGACCATTTATGCCAGTTTTTTCATCCTTTTCAGAATGTCCCGCAGGACTAGAGACAAGTTAAAATACTGTTCGTTTCTGTCTATGTTGTGCACTTTCTTTGAAACTTGTTATTTTCCATTTAATAGCATCTGCAGCATTCAATCACTGAGAAATCATTGAAGAAATTTTCATGAATACGAGGGGAATAAAAGAGAAAAGAATAGGACATGTACATTTTAATGCATGGGCTGAGACTTACTTTATGATTTCACGTTAATTGTGCTCCAGCTCTGAGACAGGAAAGGCTTTGATCTCTCTGCCATATACTCCATGATACATCATTACATTTTGGGCGTTGTATTTTATTAATAAACATGCATGCCTGCTAACTCGCTTCAGTTGTGTCCGATTATTTGCAACCCCATAGACTGTAGCTCACTAGACCCCTCTGTCCATGGAGTTTTGCAAGCAAGAATACTGGAATGGGTTGCCATGCCCTCCTCCAAGGGGTCTTTCTGATCCAGGGATTGAACCTACATCTCATGTCTCCTGCATTGGCAGGCAGGTTCTTTACCACTAGTGCCTCCTGGGAAGCCCTATTAATAAGCACACTATCCCAATAATGATTAAAATTCTTTATACAAATGACCAAGTATTGTTTCCAATTCCCCTTTGGTGCCACATATATTCTAGAGTGGGTGGTAGATCTTTATGTCCAAGAAGAACAGAAGCGCAGAGAGCTTGAGATATTTGCACACATTTCACTTACAGGGGTAAAAGACACAGGACTCAAATCACTGATCTGCTTTTTCATGTACCAGCTCTCAGTCACCCCCACTGTAGCTCATGTGTTTCTTTTCAAACCTACTTGAGCCTCAGAGGTGAAAGGAAGGTAGAGAATTGTTTCATCCTCTTTTGGTTTAGTGAATATCTGTGAATCATTGGACTGAGGCCTCAGTTTACAGAGGTCATAATGGCACTAACATGGATGACTATAAGGTTTTCAATGAATAATCATGCATTGCAGTACAGCTTTGAAATTTAAGGTTGAAAAGATTTCCTATATAAGGTGAAAATGGTATGAATGCAGTTGACAGAATGTTATTTTTGCACTGAAACAAATATAGGAAATTAGCTTCCCTGGTGACTCAGACAACATAGAATCTACCTGTGATGCAGAAAGCCCAGGTTCAATCCCTGGGTCAGGAAGATCCCCTGGAGAAGTAAATGGCAACTCACTCCAGTAGTCTTGCCTGGAGAATCCCATGGACAGAGGAGCCTGGCGGGCTCCAGTCCATGGGATTGCAAAGAGTCAGACATGACTGAGCAAACACAGACACCAAACTGGTTATGCACCCATTTAGAGAACTTAACTAATTACCACTCACATGTTATGTACTAATTTCCATTTGTCTGAAACAGAGAGAGGTACAAGAATTTTCATAGGATTGTTGTAAGCAAAAACTGATATAAACAAAAAATAATATATGTAATGTAAACTAAATACCTATTTATTATATAAAATAAATTATATATTACTGCATTTAGATGTGTAAAATTTGTTAAAGTGAGATTAATTTATATAAATTTACTAACTGAAGAAAATGGTATCTTTCTTTATGTAATAACATGTGTCAGGAAATTGTTTGATGTAGTTGTATGTACTTCACAAGAGACTTAACCAAAATGTTGGGTAAAGAAGTGCTTCAGAGGCAATATGGATAGTATTCTATTTAGGGAAACATTTTTAAAAGCTGGTTATGCATAATGTCAAATGAATATTGACATTATGCAAACATTTACAAGGAAACATCTATCAAGTTCATCACACTAGTTGCTTTTGGGGACATGTATGCAGAGGAACTTCAGTACTTTGGCCACCTCATGCGAAGAGTTGACTCATTGGAAGAGACCCTGATGCTGGGACGGATTGGGGGCAGGAGGAGAAGGGGGTGACAGAGAATGAGATGGTTGTATGGCATCACCAACTCGATGGACTTGGGTTTGAGTAAACTCCGGGAGTTGGTGATGGACAGGGAGACCTGGCGTGCTGCGATTCATGGGGTCGCAAAGAGTCGGATACGACTGAGCAACTGAACTGAACTGAACTGAACTGATGCAGAGGAATGGGATAGAACTGAGATTACAAGAGAAGCTAAATTTTATCAGTAATGTTTCAAATCTCTAAAATATGTGGTATCTGAAGGAATACTATTTAATGTTTATATTTTAAGAATAGGTGGATACCGTGTTCATGGATTGGCAGAATCAATATTGTGAAAATGAGTATACTACCTAAAGCAATCTATAGATTCAATGCAATCCCTATCAAGCTACCAACGGTATTCTTCACAGATCTAGAACAAATAATTTCACAATTTATATGGAAATACAAGAAACCTCGAATAGCCAAAGTAATCTTGAGAAAGAAGAATGGAACTGAAGGAATCAAACTGCCTGACTTCAGGCTCTACTACAAAGCCACAGTCATCAAGACAGTATGGTAGTGGCACAAAGGCAGAAATATAGTTCAATGGGACAGAATAGAAAGCCCAGAGATAAATCCACGTCCTATGGACACCTTATCTTCGACAAAAGAGGCAAGAATATACAGTGGAAAAAAGACAACCTCTTTAACAAGTGGTGCTGGGAAAACTGGTCAACCACTTGTAAAAGAATGAAACTAAAACACTTTCTAACACCATATGCAAAATAAACTCCAAATGATTTAAAGATCTAAACATAAGATCAGAAACTATAAAACTCCTAGAAGAGAACATAGGCAAAACACTCTCTGACATAAATCACAGCAAGATCCTCTGTGACCCACCTCCCAGAATATTGGAAATAAAAGCAAAGATAAACAAATGGGACCTAATGAAACTTAAAAGCTTTTGCACAACAAAGGAAACTATAAGCAAGGTGAAAAGACAGCCTTCAGAATGGGAGAAAATAATAGCAAATGAAGCAACAGAGAAAGGATTAATCTCAAAAATATACAGGCAATTCCAGAAAAATAAAGAACCCAATCAAAAAATGGGCCAAAGATCTAAACAGACATTTCTCCAAAGAAGACATACAGATGGCTAGCAAACACATGAAAAGATTCTCAACATCACTCATTATCAGAGAAATGCAAATCAAAACCTCAATGAGATACCATTACATGCCAATCAGAATGGCTGCTATCCCAAAGTCTACAAGCAAGAAATGCTGCAGAGGGTGTGGAGAAAAAGAGAACCCTCTTACACTGTTGCTGGGAGTGCAAACTAATACAGGCGCTATGGAGAACAGTGTGGAGATTCCTTAAAAACTGAAAATAGAACTGCCATGTGACCCAGCAATCCCACTGCTGGGTATACACACTGAGGAAAGCAGATCTGAAAGAGACACGTGTACCCCAATGTTCATCACAGCATTGTTTATGATAGACAGTACATGGAAGCAACCTAGAATCCCATCAGCAGGCGAATGGATAAGGAAGCTGTGGTACATATACACTATGGAATATTGCTCAGCCATTAAAAGGAATACATTTGAATCAGTTCTCATGAGATGCATGAAACTGGAGCCCATTATACAGAGTGAAATACGCCAGAAAGATAAAGACCAATACAGTATACTAACGCATATATATGGAATTTAAAAAGATGGTAACGATAACCCTATATGCAAAACAGAAAGAGAGACACAGATGTATAGAACAGACTTTTAGACTCTGTGGGAGAAGGTGAGGGTGGGATGTTCAGAGAGAACAGCACTGAAACAAGTATACTATCAAGGGTGAAACAGATCACCAGCCCATGTTGGATGCATGAGACAAGTACTCAGGGCTGGTGCACCCAGAAGGATCGGGTGGAGAGGGAGGTGGGAGGGGGGACCGGGATGGGGAACACATGTAAATCCATGGCTGATTCATGTCAATGTATGGCAAAAACCACTACAATATTGTAAAGTAATTAGCCTCCAACTAATAAAAATAAATGAAAAAAAAAAGAATAGATGGGGTATTCATGACAGTATTAATCAATAATATTCATGGAGATTTTTCTAAGTGTTTGGCAATATTCATTCTAACGCAGTGCTGATCAAGCCCTGGTTCACAGAAGGGAGACTAAGACACTCACCACTAGAGTTCCTGAAATTGGTTCTGGGCTGAAGTTGGGGTAACTAAGCATTTTTAAATGAGAACACATAAGTAATGGATGAAATGGAAGTGAGAATCATTGGTCAAATCTATATAAATGATTTTTAAAAGCTTTCTTGAATGGTCCTGTTCTGTAGGCTCAATTACTCTCATAATTTCATAGATAAGGAAACTGTCAGATGTGTTGGGATTATTCTATTTAAATCTTTTTAATGCATTCACTTGTCATTGCAATATTATTTGAAATAGTGAAAATATGAATACATGTCTGTTGACAGATGAACAGGTAAAGAAAATGTGGTGTGTATATAAACAATGGGATAATATTCAGCCATGAGGGGAGATATAGTTAGGGAGGGAATCAACATGTACACTCTGCTATATGCTTTTTTTGTTCTTTGTTACATTTATATTTTTAACTGATTTATTTATTTTACTGGAAGATAATTAAAATATTGTGACGGTTTTTGCCATGCATCAACATGATTTGGCCAGAGGTACACATGTACAACTAACAAGGGCTTACTGTATAGCACAGTGAACTCTGATCAATGTTACATGGCAGCGTGGAGGGAAGGGGATTTTGAGGCAGAATGGATACATTTATATGTATGGCTGAGTTCCTTTGCTGTTTGCCTGAAACTATCACAACATTGTTAACTGGCTATACTCCAATATAAAATACGAAGTTTAAAAAAAAGAGCTGTAGTTGTGAGAACTGGTAGTAGAGAAGGTGGAGAAATGTTGGTCAAAGGACATAAACTTTTCTTATAAAATGAATACATTCTGGGGCTCTAAAATGCAGTCTGATGACTATAGCTAATAATTTTGTATTGCGTTCTTGAAATCTGCTGAGAGGTCTGTTTAACTTACCACATAGGCGTGTGAGCACAAATAGAAGCTATGTAAGGTGACATAGACATTAATTAATTAATTTGATTGTGGTATTTATTCACGATTTGTATTCTATTAAATCATCATTTTAATGATGATTTTCATTTTTCAAAACATCTTTTCAAAACCTTCATGTGGCACAACACAAATATATGCAATTTTGTCAATCACTTCAATAAACTGAAAACAAAAAAGCAAAATAATAAGGTAGTATTATTTTACCAACACAGAATAGAGTCCAAAAAATCTAAAGTGATCTCACACATTAGACATCTAACTGAGATGGTATGGAAACAAATAACACTGTACAAGATAAAAATAAAATTTCAAGAGCATTTCTAAAATTTCATTATTATTTAGTCATTGACAATGCTCTGTACACAAATGCTGTAATTATAGTCACTGATGCTCTATGATCATGTGCACTTAATTAAACCATGCAGATCAAAGTTTTCAGTCCACCAAAGTCAAATGCAGTATATACTAAGTGATTTTTAAAACAGAACCCTGATAATTGAGTAATCACTTATTTCATGAAGGAGGGAAGACAGAGAAACCAATAAAACTCTGAATATCACCTAAAAATGTTTTCTGTGAAAATTCATTTTTAATTTAGAATCCAGATGACCAAGTCCTCATATCATAGAGATTTAAAAAATATTCCAAATAAAAGAAATATCTAGAATAGAATTTAAATAAAATAAGATTTATACAAATATTTCATTTCTTTGAAGTATAATTTTTCTTAAGTGGAAGGGAATTTCTCTTTCTGTATTATTTCTTTTTTTTTCCCATTTATTTTTATTAGTTGGAGGCTAATTATTTTACAATATTGTAGTGTTTTTTTGCCATACATTGACATGAATCAGCCATGGATTTACATGTATTCCCCATCCTGATCCCCGCCCCCTCCTTCCCCATCCCATCCCTCTGGGTCATCCCAGTGCACCAGCCCCGAGCACATGTCTCATGCATCCAACCTGGACTGGTGATCTGTTTCACACTTGATAATATACATGTTTCGATGCTGTTCTCTCAGATCATCCCACCCTCGCCTTCTACCATATAGTCCTAAAGTCTGTTCTATACATCTGTGTCTCTTTTTCTATCTTGCATATAAGGTTATTGTTACCATCTTTCTAAATTCCATGTATATGCATTAGTATACTGTAGTGGTGTTTATCTTTCTGGCTTACTTCACTCTGTATAATGGGCTCCAGTTTCATCCATCTCATGAGAACTGATTCAAATGTATTCTTTTTAATGGCTGAGCAATATTTCGTAGTGTATATGAACCACAACTTCCTTATCCATTCGTCTGCTGATGGGATTCTAGGTTGCTTCCATGTCCTGGCTATTATAAACAGTGCTGCGATGAGCACTGGGGTACACGTGTCTCTTGAGAACAGATCTGGTTATTTCTAAAGAAGTAGTCTGTATTTAATTGAGATCATGGATGTATTACCTCTAATGTTCTTGTTCCCTTTCACTTTTCTGTGAAGTTTTATAATCTAAGAGTTTATAGACAAACATGTATAACACAGAAATCAAGGAGGAAAAATTCTAAGCAAATATAATTTGTCACAGTGAGAAATATTGTTGAAGGAACAGGGATACATAATCTTATAAATAAGTTAGTTGAATCCAAAATATGGACACAGTCCTGCATGACCATTTGTGTATTTCCTATTTTTCCAGTCCTCTTTTCTTTTCCCAAAGATATCCAACCTACATAGAATCAGAAATCTAACAAGTGTCTCAGAATTTTTCCTCCTGGGACTCTCAGATGATCCAGAAGTGCAGGCTTTGCTCTGCGTCCTGTTCCTGTCTATGTACCTGGTCACCATGCTGGGGAACCTGTTCATCATCCTGGCTGTCGCCTCTGATCCCCACCTCCACACTCCCATGTACTTCTTCCTCTCCAACCTGTCCTTGGCTGACACCAGTTTCGTCTCCACCACCATCCCTAAGATGATTGTAAACATCCAAAGCCACAGCAGAGTCATCTCCTACACGGGCTGCCTGACACAGATGTCTACTTTGATCCTTTTTGGGTATATGGATTGTACTCTTCTTACTGTGATGGCCTATGACAGGTTTGTGGCCATCTGTCACCCACTGCATTACATGGCGATCATGAACCCACGCACCTGTTCCTGCTTAGTTTTGGTGTCTTTTATGGTTAGCCTTTTGGACTCCCAGGTGCACAATGTGATTGTGCTACAACTTCCCTGCTTCGAGAATGTAGAAATTTCTAGTTTCTTCTGTGACCCTTCTCAACTCCTCAACCTTGCCTGTTCCGACATACTCACAAATAGTATAGTCAGGTATATTATTGGTGCCACATCTGGTTTTCTCCCTACCACAGCAATCTTTTTTTCTTACTATAAGATTCTTGTCTCCATTCTGAGAGCCCCCTCATCAGGTGGGAGGTATAAAGCCTTCTCCACCTGTGGTTCTCACCTGTCAGCTGTTTGCTTATTTTATGGAACAGCCCTAGGTGAATATCTCAGCTCAGCTGTTTCACAATCTCCCAGGAAGAATGTAGCAGTCTCGGTGATGTACTCTGTGGTCACTCCCATGCTGAACCCCTTCATCTACAGCCTGAGGAACAAAGACATCAAAAGGGCCTTGTGGAGGCTCTTTAGCAGAACAATCTCTTCTTAGGACCTGGCCACCCATTTGAGTGTAGTCTTGAAAATGTAGCAAAACTAAACTTGGAGATATAAAAATTCTACCTCTCTCATATTTTTTGTAAGTCTTATGATCCCCTTGCCTTTCTTTGTTTTACACCTGAATATTGCTTCTCTTCCATGGTTTAACATGACAGTAGGGACAATGAGAACATTTTGTGTATCATAATCACTCCTTGACTGAATCTCATTATATCTATGGAGAATCAGTAATTTTCTTTGGTGGTGCAAGCATCCTTGAAAGATGAATCATTCCCTTTTTTTGGCCACTTTATTTTTTATTTTTATTTTTTGGCATATGGTGCTTTATCATTTCAAGAAAGATAAAATCTCAACTGAAAGATGGAAAAGGATTTGTGTAGAAGGTGCTATGATGAATATGTCCAAAGTGGTTTATGAAGTTCTGTACTGGAGATTTCTCACTGGATGATGCTCCATGGTTAGGTAGACGAGTTGAAGTTGATAGCGATCAAATCAAGATATTAGGTGAGAATATAATTTGCACAAGCTTGATTATGTTTATTGCTTTGGTATCTGGATTTCACTTAAGTGAAAAAACCTTCTTGGCCATATTTCTGCTTGTGATTCTCTACTTAAATGTAGTGAAAATGTTCTGTTTTTAAAACAAATTGTGACAGGCAATGTACAGTGGATACTGTAATCATGTGGAATGGAAGAATGTGCAAGTGAAATGAATCACCACCAGCCACACCAAAGGGTGGTGTTCACCCAAAGAAGGTGATGTTGTATATGGTGGAATTGGAAAGGAGTCCTCTGTTATTAATATGAGCTCCTCCTAGAAAACCAAGTAATTAATTCCAACAAGTAATGCTCCCAGTTAGACCAACTGAAAGCAGTACTCCATGAAAAGCCTCCAGAATTAGTCAACAGAAAATGCATAATCATTCAACTATGAATTATGAAGTTGCCTGAAATATGGCAGAAATTAGTAGAACAAAACAGTGAATATGTTGTTCAATAAAATTCTTTGATGAAACTGAAAATTGTCTTTTATTTTTACTTAAAACCAGGACAACACAAGACCACGTGATTCTTTCTTTCTTATTTTATTTTGGATTTTGTTTCTTTTTTAAAACATTTAAAAAATTAATTAATTATTTTATTGAAGGGTAATTGCTTTACAGAATTTTATTGTTTTCTGTCAAACCTCAACATGAATCAGCCATAGGTATACACATATCCCTCCCTTTTGAACCTCCCTCCTATCTCGCTCCCCATCCCACACCCCTAGGTTGATACAGAGCCCCTATTTGAGTTTCCTGAGTCATACAGCAAATTCCCATTGGCTATCTATTTTACATAAGGTAATGAAAGTTTCCATGTTACTCTTTCCATACATCTCACCCTCTCCTCCCCTCTCCCCATTTCCATAAGTCTATTCTCTATGCCTGTTTCTCCATTGCTGCCCTGCAAGTAAACTCTTCAGAACCATTTTTCTAGATTCCATATATATGTGTTAGAATACAATATTTATCTTTCTATTTCTGATTTACTTCACTCTGTATAATAGGTTCTAGGTTCATCCACATCATTAGAACTGACTCAAATGCATCCCTTTTCATGGCTGAGTAATATTCCATTGTGTATATGTACCACACTTCTTTATCCATTCATTTGTTGATGGACATCTAGGTTACTTTCATGTTCTAGCTATTGTAAATAGTGCTGCAATGAACAGTGGGATACATGTGTCTTTCTCAATTTTGGTTTCCTCAGGGTATATGCCTAGGAGTGGGACTGCTGGGTCATATGGTGGTTTTATTCCTAGTTTTTTAAGGAATGTCCATACTGTCTTCCATAGTGGCTGTATCAATTTACATTCCCACCAGCAGTGCAATAGTGTTTGTTCCCTTTTCTCCACACCCTCTCCAGCATTTATTGTTTATAGACTTCTTGATGATGGCCATTCTGACATGTGTGAGGTGATATTTCATTGTAGTTTTGATTTTCATTTCTGTAATAATGAGCAACATTGAGCATTTTTCATGTGTTTGTTTTATGTGTTTAGCCATCTTGTATCTTCTTTGGAGAAATGTTTGTTTAGGTTTTTTCCACTTTTTGATTGGGTTGTTTGTTTTTCTGGTACTGAGTTGTATGAGCTACTTGTAAATTTTGGAAATTAATCCATTGTCAGTTGTTTCATTTGCTATTATTTTCTCCCATTCTGAGGGTTGTCTTTTCACCTCGCTTATAGTTTCCTTTGCTGTACAAAAGCTTTGAAGTTTAATCAGGTCGCACTTGTTTGCTTTTGTTTTTATTTCCTTTACTGTAGGAGGCGGGTCATAGAGTATCCTGCTTTGATTTATGTCATCGAGTGTCCTGCCTATGTTTTCCTCTAAAAGTTTTATAGTTTCTGGTCTTACATTTAGGTCTTTAATTAATTTAGAGTTTATCTTCATATATGGTGTTAGGAACTGTTCAAATTTCATTCTTTTATATGTAGCTGTCCAGTTTTCCCAGCACCATTTATTGAAGAGGCTGTCTTTGCCCCATCGTATATTCTTGCCTCCTTTACAAAACTAAGGTAGTCATAGGTGCATAGGTTAATTTCTGGGATGTCTGTTTTGTTCCTTTGTTCTATATTTCTGTTTTTGTGCCAGTACCAGACTGTCTTAATGACTGTAGCTTTGTAGTATAATCTGAAGTCAGGAAGGTTGCTTCCTCCAGCTCCATTCTTCTTTCTCAAGACTGCTTTGGCTATTCAGAGTCTTTTGTGTTTCCATATACATTGTGAAAAGTTTTTATCTAGTTCTGGGAAAAATGTCATTTGTAGTTTGATAGGGATCACATTGAATCTATAGATTGCATTTGGTAGTATAGTATTTTCACAATATTGATTCTTCTGACCCAGGGACATAGACTCTCTCTCCATTTGTTTATGTTGTCTTTGATTTCTTTCATCAGTGTCTTATAATTTTCTCTGTACAGTTTTTTGTCTTCTTAGATAAGCTTATTCCTAGATATTTAGTTCTTTTTGCTGCAATGGTGAAGGGGATTGATTCCTTAATTTCTCTTTCTGGTTTTTCACTGTTTGTATATAGAAATGCGAGTAGTTTCTGTGTATTGATTTTGTATCCTGCAACTTTGTTAAATTCACTGATTAGCTCTAGTAATTTTCTGATGGTATCTTTAGAGTTTTCTATGTACAGTATCATGTCATCTGCAGGCAATGAGAACTTTACTTCTTTTCCAATCTGGATTCCTTTTCTTTCTTTTTCTTCTCTGAATGATGTACTAAATTTCCAAAATTAGGTTGAATAATAGTGGTGAAGTGAACACCATTGTCTTGTTCCTGATCTTAAGGGGAATGCTTTAAGTTTTTCACCCTTGAGAATAATGTTTTCTGTAGGTTTATCATATATGGCCTTTATTATATTGAGGTAGGTTCTATGCCCATTTTTTGAAGAGTTTTAATCATAAATGGGTGCTGAATTTTTTCAAAGGATTTTTATGCATCTATTGACATTATCATATAATTTTTGTCTTCCAATTTATTAACATGGTGTATCACACTGATTGATTTGTGTATACTGAAGAACCCTTGCATCCCTGGAATAAACCCAAGTTGATCATGGTGTGTGAATTTTTTGATGTGTTGCTGAATTCTGTTTGCCAAGATTTTGTTGAGGATTTGTGTATCTATGTTCATCAGTGATATTGGCCTGTAGTTTTCTTTTTCATGTCTTGTCTTTGTATGGTTTTGGTATCAGGGTGATGGTGGCCTTGTAGAATGAGGAGTTTGGAAGTGTTCCTTCTTCTGCAATTTTTGGAAAGAGTTTTAGAAGGATAGGCATTATCTCTTCTCTAAATGTTAGAATTCTCCTGTGAAGCCAGCTGATCCTGTGCTTTTGTTTTCTGGGAGATTTTGGATCACAGCTTCAATTTCAGTGTTTGTAATTGGGTTGTTCATAATTCCTATTTCTTCCTGGTTCAGTCTTGGAAGATTGAACTTGTCTAAGAATCTGTCCATTTCTTCCAGGTTACCCATTTTATTGCCATATAGTTGTTCATGTTAGTCTCTTATAATCCTTTGTATTTCTGCATTGTCTGCTGTAACCTTTCCTTTTTCATTTCTAATTTTGTTGATTTGATTCTTCTCTCCTTTTTTCTTGATGGTTCTGGCTAAAAGTTTGTCAATTTTGTTTATCTTCTCAAAGAAGCAGCTTTTAGTCTTATTAATCTTTACTATTGTTCCTTTGATTTCTTTTTCATTTATTTCTGCTTGGATCTTTATAAGTTATTTCTTTCTACTAATTTTGGCTTTGTTTTTCTTCTTTTTGCAGTTGTTTTAGGTGTAAAGTAGGTTGTGTATTCCATGTTTTTTTTGTTTCTTAAGGTAGGATTGTATTGCTATAAACTTCCTTCTTATAACTTCTTTTACTGCACCCTATAGGTTATGAGTTGTTGTGTTTTCATTTTCATTTGTTTCTAGAAGTTTTTTTATTTCCTTTTTGATTTCTTCAGTAACCTGTTGACTATTTAGAAACGTATTGTTTAATCTCCATATGTTTTTGTTTCTTGTATTTTCTTCCTTGAAATTGATATCTAGTCTCATAGCCTTGTGTTCAGAAAAGATGCCTGATATGATTTCAATTTTTTAAAATGTACTGAGGTTTGATTTGTGACCCAAGATGTGGTCTATCCTGGAGAATGTTTCATGTGCACTTGAGAAGAAGGTGTATTCTTCCACATTTGGATGAAATGTCCCGAAGATATCAATGAGATCTGCCTCATCTAATCTATCATTTAAGACTTGTGTTTCCTTATTAATTTTCTCTTTTGATGATCTGTCCATTGGTGTGAGTGGGGTGTTAAAGTCTCCTATTATTACTGTGTTACTGTCAGTTTCTTCTTTTATGTCTGTTAGTGTTTGTCTTATGTATTGAGGTGCTCCTATGTTGGGTGCATAGATATTTACAATTGTTATGTCTTCCTCTTGGATTGACCCCTTGATCAGTATGTAATCTGGTCTCTTGTAATCCTTATTTCTTGTAATCCTCTTTGTTGTAAGGTCTATTTTGTCTGATATGAGGATTGCTACGTCAGCTTTCTTTTGCTTCTTATTTGCATGGAATATACTTTTCCATCCTCTCACTTCCAGTCTATATGTGTCTTTAGGTTTGAGGTGGGTTTCTTGTAGACAGCATATATATGGGTCTTGTTTTTGTATCCATTTAGCCAGTCTCTGTCTTTTGGTTGGAGCATTTAATATGTTTGCATTTAAAGCAATTATTGATACATATGTTCCTATTGTCATTTTCTTCATTGTTTGGGGTTGATTTTGTAGAACTTTTCCCTTTTCCTGTATTTTTTGACTATGTAAGTCCTTTTAACATTTGTTTTAAAGCTGGTTTGGTGGCACTGAATTCTCTTAACTTCTTTTTGTGAAGAGCTTTTTATTTCTCCATCAATTTTGAATGAGATCCTTGCCGGGTACGGTAATGTTGGTTGTAGATTTTTCCTTTTCAGTACTTTATGTATATTCCGCCATTCCCTTCTGGCCTGCAGAGTTTCTGCTGAAAGATCAGCTGCTAAGCATATGGGATTTCCCTTGTATGTTACTTGTTGCTTTCCCCCTATTGCTTTTAATACTCTTTCTTTGTATTTAATCTTTGTTAGTTTGATTAGTATGTATCTTGGTGTGTTTCTCCTTGGGTTTATCCTGTATGGGACTCTTTGCACCTCTTGGACTTGATTGACTATTTACTTTTCCATGTTGGGGTAATTTTCAACTATAGTCTCTTCAAGAATTTTCTCACACCCTTTCTTTTTCTCTTCTTCTTCTCGGAACCCTATAATTTGAATGCTAGTGCATTTGATATTTTCCCAGAGGTCTCTGAGTCTATCCTCAGTTCTTTTCATTCTTTTTATTGTACTCTGCTCTTCAGAAGTTTTTCCCACCATTTTACCTTACAGATCACTTATTCATTCTTTTGCTTCAGATATTCTGCTATTGTTTCCTTCCAGAGTATTTTTAATTTCAGTGATTGTGTTGTTTGTCTCTGTATGTTTTATTCTTTAATTCTTCTAAGTCTTTATTAATTGATTCTTACATTTTCTTCATTTTGTTTTCAAGGTTTTTGATCATCTTTACTATCATCATTCTGAATTCTTTTTCAGGTATTTTGCCTATTTCCTCTTCATTTATTTGGACATGTGTTTCTAGTGTGATCCTTCATTTGTGTAATATTTCTCTGCCTTTTCATTATTTTTTTTTTAACTTAGTGTGTTTGAGGTGTCCATTTCCCAGGCTTCAAGGTTTATTTTTTTCTTCCTTTAGGTTTCTGCCCTCATAAGCTTGGTCCAGTGGTTTGTACAAGCTTCATATAGGGTGAGACTTGTGCTGAGTTTTTTGTTTGTTTGTTTGTTTTTCCTCTGATGGGCAAGGTTGAATGAGGTGGTAATCCTGACTGTTGATGAATGGGTTTGTACTTTTTTATTATTTGTTGTTTAGATGAGGCGTCCTGCACAGGGTTTTACTGGTGGTTGGGTGATGCCAGGTCTTCTATTCAAGTGGTTTCCTTTGTGTGAGTTCTCTCTCTTTGATACTCCCTAGAGTTAGTTCTCTGGTAGTCTAGGGTCTTGGCATCAGTGCTTCCACTCCAAAGGCTCAGGGCTTGATTTCAGGTCAGGAACAAAGATTCCACAAGTAGTTTGTTATGGCCTTAAGTGAAATTAAAACAAATACCAAAAAATGAGAAACCAAAAATGAACCCCAGACAAATGGCAGTTACAAAATCAGGCAAACAATGATGAAAATATTGGAATATACACATACACATGTACACCCATTAGCAAAGTCAAGCAGTTCAACAAAAATAAAGTACAGTAGATTGACCTGGTGAACAAAGGAAATCAAAAATTATATTTACCAGTTAAGAACAAAACTAACTTAAGAACAAACTGGAAAGCAAAACTAAAGCAATGTTCTAATTGGGGAATAAATCAATGCAAACAAAACAAACAAATATGTTGAAAGGAAAGAAAAGAGAGAAAAGAAAGAAAGAAGAGAAATGCAAAGTTAAATAGAGGTAGATGAAGATTTATATGCATTAAAGATTAACTGCAAGGGGAAAAGAACAGTAGGAAAAACAAACGAAGGAATAAATGTAGAAAAATTTGAATCAAAAAAATAGAGAGAGAGAGTAAAAGGAAAATTCCACAAAACTGTAAAAACCCAACATAGAGGCAGAGGTTTATAACAATAAAAAATGTGAATAAGAAAAAAAAAAGCTCAAAAGCTGAATTATATTTCATAATGCCAGTAAAATCAACAACTATAACGGAGGGGGGGAAATAGGCAATAAAAGAAAGAAAAAAAATTTGCAAAGAATCTACAGAATAAGTCGAAGAATAAGAATAATAAATGTAATGGTAACCCTATATGCAAAACAAAAAGAGACACAGGAGTACAGAACAGACATTTGAACTCTGTGGGAGAATGTGAGGGTGGGATGTTTCAAAAGAACAGCATGTATATTATCTATGGTGAAACAGATCACTAGCCCAGGTGAGAGGCATGAGACGAGTGCTCAGGCCTGGTGCACTGGGAGGACCCAGAGGAGTCCGGTAGAGAGGGAGGTGGGAGGGGGGATCGGGATGGGGAATATGTGTAACTCTATGGCTGATTCGTGTCAATATATGACAAAACCCACTGAAATGTTGTGAAGTAATTGGCCTCCAACTAATAAAATAAAATTAAAAAAAAAAAAGAATAATAAATGTTTTTCTTGAGTCACTGTTGTCAGAGTCCTTTCCCTCACTGGGAGTCACAGTCCACCTCACCTCCCTAGGATGCCCTCCAACACTGTGCTGTTCTCT